>NC_030810.1:1025235-2225235 GCF_001704415.2 Capra hircus | reverse complement strand
TTCTGTTTGCCATGAAGTAATGGGGCCGGATGCCACGATCTTAGTTCTTTCAATATTTGGTCTTAAGCTGGCTCTTCCACGCTCCGCCTTCACCCTCATCAAGAGGCTCTTTGGTTCCTCTTCGCTTTCTGCCATTACTGCGGTGTCAGCAGCATATCTGAGGTTGCTGATGTTTCTCCCGCCTCTCTTGATTCCAGCCTGTAACTCATCCAGCCCAGCACTGCTCATGATGTGCTCAGCACATAGGTTAAACAAACGGGTTGACAGCAGACAGCCCTATCAGACACCTTTCTGTATCTTGAACCAGTCAGTTGTTCCGTACAGGGTCCTAACAGTTGCTTCTTGACCCACATACAGCTTTCTCAGGAGACAGGTAAGATGGTCTGGCACTTCCATCTCTCTAAGAGCTTTCCAGAGTTTGTCATCACCCACACAAAGGCTTTAGTGAGGTTGATGCAACAGAGATAGATGTTTTTCTGAAATTCCCTTGCTGTCTCTATAATCAGCAAAAGTTGGCAATCTGATCTCTAGTTTCTCTTCCTTTTCTAAACCCAGCTTGGACATCTGGAAGTTCTTGGTTCACATAATGCTGAAGCCTAGCAGGCAAGGTTCCAAGCGTGACCTCACCAGCACGGGAGACGAGTGCGGCTGTTCTACGGTTAGCACACTCTCTGGTACTACCCTTCGTGCGAACTGGGAGGAGGACTGACCTTTTCCAGTCCTGTGGCCGCTGCTGGGCTTCCAGATTTGCTGACGGAATGAGTGCAAAACCTTGACGGCATCATCCTTTAGGGATCTGAATAGTTCTGCTGGAATTTCATCACATCCACTGCTTCTTAAGGACCATCTGACTGCACACTCCAGGATGTCTGACCTGGGTGACTGACCACACCGTCGTCGTAACCCAGTTTATTAAGATCTTTTTATACAGCTCTTCCATGTATTCTTTCCATTTCTTCTTGATCTCTTCAGCAGCTACTAGGTCTCTACCATTTTTATCCTTTATTGTGCCCATCTTTGGGCAGAACGCTCCCTTGGTATTTCGAATTTTACTGAAGAGATCTCCAGTCTTTCCCCTTTTGTTACTTTCCTATATTATTAAGCACTGTTCATTGAAGGCCTTCCTGTCCCTCCTAGATATTCTTTGGAACTCTGTGTTTAATTCGGAGAAGGCAATGGCACCCCACTCCAGCACTCTTGCCTAGAAAATCCCATGGATGGAGGAGCCTGGTGGGCCACAGTCCATGGGGTCGCTAAGAGTCAGACAGGACTGAGCGACTTCACTTTCACTTTTCACTTTCATGCACTGGAGAAGGAAATGGCAACCTCTGGATGTCGTTTCCCCTCTCTCCCTCGCTTTCCGCTGCTCTTCACTCTTCTCTCCCTCGCTTTCCGCTGCTCTTCACTCTTCTCCTCACAAGCACTCTGCTTTCTCGCCTCTCTCTCCTTCGGGACGGTCCTGCTCGTGGCCTTCTGCACACTGTTACAGAGCTCTGCCCGTCGTCCTTCAACCACACTGGTAACTAGATCTAGCCCCTTGAGTCCACTCGTTTCCTCTTCTGCGAAGTCATACGGGATTTGACTGAAGTCATACCTGGCTGGCCTAGTGTTTTTCCTGGTTTTCTTTAGTTTAAGCCTGAATGTTGCTATGAGAAGCTGATGATCTGAGCCACAAGTCAGCTCCAGGTCTTGTTTTTGCTTTCTCTATCTCTGACTACAAAGAACACAATCAATTTGGTTTCAGTACTAACCATTTGGTGACGTCCCTGTGTAAAGTCGTCTCTTGTGTTGTTGGAAAGGGGTCTTTGCTACGACTAGTGCATTCTCTTGGCAGAATTCAGTTAACCTTGGCCCTGCTTCCCTTTGTTCTCCAAGGTCAAACTTGCCTGTTACTCCAGGTATAATCCTGACTTCCTACTTTTACATTCCAATCACCAGTGATGATTAAACATCTTTTTTAGGCGTTAGTTCTAGGAGGTCTTCAAGGTCTTCACAGAACTGACGAACTTCAGCTTCTTCAGCATTGGTGGCCGGGGCATAGACTGGGATTACTGTGACGTTGAATGGCTTGCCTTGGAAATGAAGAGGTCATTGTCATTTTTGAGGTTGCACTCAAGGACTGTATCTTGGACTCTTTGGTTGACTATGAGAGTCACTCCGTTTCTTCTATGGTATTCTTGCCCACAGTAGTAGAGACAGTGGTCATCTGAGTTAAACTCGCCCATTCCAGTCCATTCTGGTTCACTGATTCCTAGGATGCCGACGTTTATTCTTATCATCTGCTTGACCAGGTCCAGTTTACCTTGATTCGTAAATTTACCTAACATTCCAGGTTCCTAAACAATACTGTTCTTTGCAGCATCAGACTTTACTTTTATTGCCAGACACAGCCACAGCTGAGCATCATATCTGCTTTGGCCCAGCTGCTTCACTCACTCTGGGGCTCCTGGTACTTCCCCTCTGCTCCTCCCCAGGGGCATGCGGACACCTTCAGGCTCCTCTGCTCCCCCCCAGGGGCATGCTGGGCAGCTTCAGGCCTGGGGGACTCATCTTTTGGCATCATATCTTTTTGCCCTTTTATACAGTTCATGAGGTTCTCACGGCAAGTGTACTGGGATGGTTTCCCATTTCCTCCTCCAGTGATCACGTTTTATCGTGATTCAGGTACAACAATGTAAAGTCTATCAGTTACAAGGAGTTGGATTCAAATTGGACTTCAGGCAGGTGAAACAAAGCATGCTCACTGTCTAGACGACTAAGCTCTTTTTACTACTACTTATGGAAGAGACACTTGAGGTTCCTATTCTTCTTGAACAAGTCAAGTTCCAAATCACCTACCCTCTTTCCTGACACGTGAGCTTTAAAAGGCTAGGGGAAATAAGGGCTCCTGGAGGAAAGTGGTTCGAGTACTGTCGTCTCAAAGGTGTAGGAGAAATACCAGCTCCTCCTTGGATCACTTCCTCCTCTAAAGCCAGACTTTGTTTTTTTTTTTTTAGTACTTACTGGTCTCTGAAAATAAATAGGGGAGGTCTTAGGAGTGGTAAAAGAATTGGTGGGCTTTGGATTATTTCGGGAGCCACCCATCTGTCTGGTAGAGCCTAGATTTTTAAAACAAGGATCGTTTGTTTCCTCAAAGGAAACTGGGTGGTTTACCTCAATGATTATCAAAGGACAGATGGGGCCATGCAGCTCTGTCGGCAAGTCTCACTGACCGTCATTGAGCTCAGGGAGAAGGCCTCCCCCAAAATCCCTACCAGGCTCTGAATCTCAACTCTGGTCAGTTTTGTCAGACAGTGGCCTCCCACTTCAGTAATCCATTCATAAACACTTCCGAGGATCCTCTCTGAATTTAAGCAGTGTGGCCTTTGATCTAAGAGGCTTGCCTACAGCCTCAGACGGTCCCATCTCTAAAGGTAGCCTGACAGTTTTAACCCAACTTTTCTGTCCATCCCATTTCCATCTCAACCTCAAGTTTACGAGCACACAGTGTGTGGGCGTTCCTGCTGTCCATGACTGTCTGGATTCATCCACTCAAAGGCAAAGAGATTCTAGGAGTCTGGGTGCAGGGGGAAAGCAGAAGAAACTTACCTTTAGTTCCAGCTCTGTGAAACAGTTTAAAAATGCAGATGGGGTAGAATGGAGACCTCCTCTGGCTTAGGACCAGGAGGCTCCCCTGACCAAGGGCAACTATTTTCCTTGGCAAAGTCTCCCAAAAGGAGCCGGGGGTGGGGGGTGGGGGCAGGGCAGGGTCCATCACTTGGCTTGGGGTCTTCCCTCCATTTCCATTATTACACAGGACTGGAGGAACAAGGGGCCCCGGATACCAGCCAGTGAGGAGCGGGCAACCGTGTTATCTAGTAAGGAAACAACTGTCCCAGCTGTCTGTCGAGGGTCACCCGAGGCTCCGCTGGAGAAACGACCAGGTGTCGTCTGGGAGCCAGGGAAGGTCCTGGGCCCGTCAGGCTCTGATCCTCTCGGCCATCACTGGCTTGGGAGCCCTGAGGCCCCCTTGGGACTGGGGAATGCCCTCCTTCAGGGGCCCCAGAAACCAAGCAGAACCCTGCGGGCTTCCCATGTCTCCCATCTCTCGTTTGTAGGGAACAGACTCATCTCTGACCTTCCCTGAGTTCCAAAGGGCAGATTCAAACAGCTGCTCATCAGGGACAGGAGAGGATGCGTGCAGCCTGGGGCGAGGTCCTGACTCTGCCTCACGGAATACACGTTAACAGTGTCTTTGAGCTTTTTACAGAACTAAAAACCCCGACAAGTGGAAGACATTAGTATTCTTCCTTCCAGAGAAAAAAACCACAGTTTGATATCCCTGAGCAGCTCATCAGGGCCCCTTGAGGCCAGATGAAAGGGGTGCAGGCCCTGCACTCATCCTTACCTTTCCCACCAGCCCTGCCCTCGAGCCGCTGCTAGAAACTCCTCACCAAATCCTCCCAGGTTGGGGCACACAGCTTTTCAGGGCAGGAGCCTGCTGTCCCCTCTGCCTGGCAAAGCAATAAAGCTCGTCTTTTCTATTTCATCCAAAACACTGTCTCCAAAATTCGGTTCGGCTCTGGTACACGGGGGCTGAGTTTTTGCCATCATCCTGTCATCTGTGTGCTGGGCAGGGTCCCGACGGACTTTCCCCATGCAGGGGGCACTCGTCTTTCCAGTGGTCCTCTTGGCCGCACTTAAAACAGATCGACCCTTTCCTGGAAAGGCAGTGGCTCTGACCCAGGCTTCCTGGACCCTGTCCCCACCATGGGCTTCTGCAGGGATGCAAGCCTGACGTGGTGCAGGCGTTGGGGCTGCCACCAGTAATGGTGACTCTTGCTGCTGTCCTTGAATCGTCTTCTTCTTCACCTTATCTCTACCGTTGGGTGCTCCAGAGGCCAAGTCCATGAGCTGACTCTCAGGGGTCTGGGATCTCCAGCTCCCCAGTCGTGACACTGGCGGTAGATGGTTCAGCAGACCGTCAGCCTCTCAGAACTGCAGCTGGCATCAGTTCCCAGTGGTGGACCTCGGGGAGGTGGTCTCATAAAGGGACTGTCTAAAACACCAGGCTCCTGCTGGGAAAGAAGGAACCTTTAAGGGGGTGTGAGCCAGGCACACCCAGTAGGAGGTCTTTAGACCTGGACTGTGGGATAGGTTTGTGAATTTTTGGATGTATGGGTCTTCCCGTACATTTTGGTTAAGACGCCACAGGACATGGGTCTGATGGATCCTGGGCAGATAGTGGCCATTTGTCCTCGTGCTCTCCCTAATATTCAAAGAGTCCAAGGGAGTGTGCTGCAGGGACCTTCATGGGTGGACCCCCTTAAGGGAGTGCCATGGAGAAAAGTTCAACGGCAATTCAGGAGATGGAATAATTGGACTGATCTGTAAAAACCCTGACTCCTGGAATTCAGCAGAAAAAGTATTTAATTAAGCAAGCAACAGTGGGGTCCTTGTGGGCACCCAAAAACCTGTCTGTTTGGTGAGCCTGAGGAGGCCCCTTGGATTAGTCAAGGAAAGCAACAACAACAGTCAGTGGAAGAAAGGCAACCAGAGTCCCAGGGCCGGAGCCCTTCAGAGACAGAGGAAGGGAGAGCTAGACCCTGAGTCAAACAGATGACACAGCTCAGTACAAGCCCCAGCCGCCCTGAGGTGAGGGGAGCCCTAGCCCAACAGGAGATCGGGATTATGCCCTTTGGGGTCCCTTTATGGTCGCCAGAAAAGATGCCGCAGGGGGAAAATGGGGCACAAGAGGATGGTCGTGTCCCAGGTACTAAGTGAGTTCCTGGGACGGGCTGCCAAGTGAGGGTCCTTGGCTCATGCAGGAAAGAACTCAAGAGTGAGGAAAGAGGCTTGTTTAAAGAGACACACGCTACACAGACAGCGCAGACCTTCTCAGAAGTCCAGAGGCAGCCCGAGGGCATGGGGTCATCTTGGAAAGTGTGAGAGGGCCCCTAGTGCAGGGGGGTTGGAGTTTATGGGCAGGGCCACGTCACAGGATGACAAGGGGGAGGAATATTCTGTCTTCAAGAAGGGTGGGCATTTCCAGGAACTGGGGCACCGCCCACCTTCTGGCCTTTTATGGTCGAGGTTCCGGTGGGTGTGTCATTTAGATGTGAATCTATTACAATGAGCCCCCTCTACACACACACATTGCAGCACGCGTAGCGAGGCCCGGGGTCTCCTGGGAGCCGGGCCCTTCCGGCACTCGGGCCCGGTGGCTGCTCTCTGCTCTCGTCTCCTGCTGTTAACGGCTGTGCCCTGCTCCCTTCTCTCCTCAGAGACACACACACCCTGTGCACTGCCCAGCTTCTTTACAACATGGACTCTTTCCCTTCTTGGTCCCCAACTTCACGGATGCCTGCTGAGCGTCACTCTCCACCTAGCCTTGCAATCCCGTTTCAGAAACTAAGGAAACACGCGGAATCTGAACTTCCCAGCACACAGTGATACTGACTACTCATCAGAGGCCCCTCTGCTGCATAACCTCCAGGATGTGACAGGGTGAACAAACGCCTGTGTCCTGGTAACCTGACAAAATGACCAAACTTGAGTAAAACACCCTCACCCAGCAAACACGTCGTAAAAAACACGTGTGGCAACTGAGCTGCCACCGGAGTGGGTGACAAGCACGCGCACTCGTGATGGAAGCAGCAGGCCCTAAGAATTAAGAGTAGGGGCGTGGCCTCCCTGAACGGCCGTTCTCAATCATTATAAGGGAAACAGGAAGCCAGCTGAGTTGCGGCGGCAGACAAATGACCCTCGCACTTCAGTTTAGCGTGTTCTAAAAATGCAATTTACAATTCAGCAACATCTTTTTTTTTTAATGTAGTCACTACAACACAAACATGCCTCTTTGTTATCTAACTACATCTGCATGCGAAACACGCTTTAGCTAGGAAACTGTAAGGTCTGGGGAACTGAAACCCATTTCTCAAATTCAAAAGAAATGAAAAGGAGAGAATAAAGGTGCATTTTATTCACATGCAAAAAAATGTAACTGCAAGCTGACCTCAGGTCCTCACCCCAAGCTGGTAAATGACATACGTAACTTGTCCCCAAGTGGATTCAAGATTACTGTTTCAAGTTATATGACTGTGTGGTAGAACCAAATCCACCTTGAACCAAATGCAGTGCCGTTTGCCTTCACGCTTAAGGAAATGGTATATTCTGCATTCAACGGGAAGGCTTCTCAACCTTGGCTCTGGCGACCTCCAAATCATCTTGGGGCGAGAAACCGCCTCCCTGAGGCCACCACCCAGGACATCGTGCACACGGGCTCTGCCCACCGAGGCCGGCGCTCCCGCAGGGAGAGGAGGGGACAGAGGGCTGCCAGGCTCTGATCTCACCCGAGGTCCCCCGGATCTCTGTACTCCTCACCGCACACAAGCACACCAACGGGAGCTGGGTTCCCAAGCTCGGCGGGGCACGCACCCACGTAACGGATTAAAATTAGGCACCCTAATCATTAAACTGTCACTGTGAGAGCCAGGAGTACCTTTTTTTTTTTTAGAAAATGAATAGGCGAATTAATGGATTTCTTTATTTGCTTCAATGTGATCGTCAGCCTGTCTTTTATTATCGAGGCAGTCATAAAAAAATGCTTCGGCCATGTATGCAAATTAAATCATTAGTATCTTCCCAGTTACGTGACTGCTTGTTTCTACTGCTGATCTCGTCTCCCCGTTTTGTTCCTTTACCATTGGCTGCTCCGTCACACCCGACTGTTTGTGGCCCCATGGACGCTGGCCCACCAGGCTTTTCTGGGCAGGGGACTCTCCAGGCAGCAGTCCTGGAGTGGGGGCTCTTCCTGACGCAGGGACTGAACCCAGGTCTCCTGCACTGCAGGCGGGTTCTTTACTGACTGAGCCACCAGGAAGCCCAGTATTAATGATGCTGGAGACGCTTCAGTGAAACACTCCGAGGCCCTACAAGAAATCCTCTCTACTCCCCGCCTCTCTGACCCCAGAGCTGCAGGCCCACCCAGTGGTGACCAAGACGGCTCCCCAGGGACTGGACAGCCCCACCGCCACAGGGCACTCCGCACGGCGGGCCCGCAGGACCTCGGGCACAGAGGGCCACGGGCAGAGGGTCTCCCTGGCTCCTTCGCTGAGCTCCTGGCAATGGGAGGCCAGGAGAAGCCAGCCCACCCCAGGTGGGAGCTTCAGGTAACAGCTTCTATTTTACCTAAGAAATCAGGTAAAGCATGCATCCTGCTTCAAAACACACCCACGTTACACGCATGTCTATGTTCACATTAAGGTGTCTCACCCACTGATTTCACCAGCTTCTGGCCGGGCTGCCAATGCCCAGGAAGACACACCTACTTCTGGTGCCCACCACCCCCACCTGCTCCCCCAGCAGCCTCCTGGGGCCCACCTTCCTGAGATCCTGCACTGCTGAGCCTCGCTAAGCAGACCCGTCACTCACACTGCAACTCAGCCTTGCCTGTTCATGAGCAAACTCCCCTGTCCTGAGCTGGGATTCCAAAAGAATGAGACTGGCTGTTGGGAGATGGAGCCAGAGGGGGAACATGTGGCGGAGGTAAGGCCAGGGGCCGGCACGGGGACGCAGGCAGGGCAGAGACAGGGCCCGGTTTCTTAACCACCCGGCCAGATCAGGGGCCTCAGTGCCTAACTTCCCCGAAAATCACAGCAAAGTCCTCAACACACACACAGTCCACGGTGACGCCACAGAGAAATGCTCGCTTTCCAGTCCGACCACTGAAAGGCCGGCCGGATAACCAATGACAACTGACTCCTTTCTGCCCCATGTGTGCCTCAAGGCCGCCAGTGCTGCAGCTGGAAGGCAGGTGTGCGCCCCGGTGCCCTGACCCAGCTCGGAGCGCTCAGCGGGGACGTGCCCGGACACTGGAGCCCGAGAAAGCCGGCCGCGAGGCAGAAACAGGGCAGACGACGCGAGGGCAAGGACGGCCATCCTGAGCGTGTCAGCGACTGACAGATGAGACCTGCGTGCACCTCTCAAGACGGGAAGCCACGAACACCCTGGGACAAGAGTGGCCCGGGCACCCCGTGCCCCCAGGCAAGGCCGGGAAGCTGGGGCTCTCCGGACCTCAGCAGCTGCGGGGGCTGCTCATACCCCATCTCCCCTTTATCAGGAAGCTTAGCCTGGGCCTTGATGGGCTGAAAAGGTCCAGGAAGTCCCTAAAGTGGCATGCGAGATGGCATTTTTGAGTGTCTCTCTCACAGGGAAACATTAATAAAACAGAAAATAACTCTGCATCGTTAGGACCCCAAAGGTGGGTCAGCTGTCTCAGAGACAGGCTGCACTACCATCAATCCCAAGGGCCCCGCCCCACCTCTGACCAATAAAGAGTACACCCAGATGGCGTCTTCACAACAGCTTAAGGAAACCCCCGAGTAAGGCAGTCCCTGGGGCAGGAAGGCCTGGCGACGCCCAGCTCCCCCCGTACCCCTGGAGCACAGGCCAGCACGGGACAAGGTGGACCCAGGGGCGGGAGACGGCAAGGGCCCGGGCAGAGGGGTGCCTGCGGGGACCCCGTCCCCCGTTCCTGATCCTCTCACCAGCCCAGGCCCCTCGGCACTGCACGCAGCCCCCCGTGGGACTGGCGTGGTCCCAGGCCCAGGGCCCCTCCTGCTGTGGGAGCAATCCCTCCCCCAGCCCCCCAGGTAACAGCCCAACTCCAGGCCTTATGGAGAAATCTTGACCCTCGGTGCCCCTAGTTCAAAGGCCCCCAAACCTCTTCACATCGTGGTGGGCAAAGAAAAGTGCCCACGCTCAGCACCTCCGCTGAGCAGTTGGGGAGCCGGCCCAGGCGACGGCGGGGCCAGGGCTGGAGGAGGCAGGCCCAGCTGCGGCTCGGCGCCAGGCGGCCGTCCTGAGTCCCGAGCTAGAGCAGGGTCAGTCCTGGGGAAGCGTGGATGGCGCCTGTTCTCTGATGAGGGGCCACAGGGAAGGGCCGAGGCTCAGGAGACAGCCTCGCCCGGACCCCGCCCTGGGTGCGTCTGAAGGACCGTGCGACAGCAGGACGCGGAGGCCCCACCGAGGTTCGCCCACTCCTCGTGACGGCCCCCGGAGGGCACCGGGGGGCAGGAGAAGCAGGGGCCAGGGTCACAGGCTCCAGGAAGGGAGGACACCTTCTTTCGCTCCCAAAGCTGAAGGGGGCCACCGCCACCCCTCAGAGGCAGCCAGGAGCCTCCTGTGGCGGCCGCGCGGCCCCGACTCGGGCAGGAGCGCGAGCCCGGGACGAGGGAGTGGTTCAGAGCTGCGACAAGACACGGCCCTGCCCACGTCGGTGCCCCACTGAGGCCAGGGCACCCTGGCAGTCGGCGCTGGCAGAGCAAAGAGCAGAGACGGGAAGCGGGAGCGGGTCACCGCACTCACGTGACGGCCGCCCAGCCACAGGAGGAGCCACGCGACACGGGTCCGCGGCCCCTCCGCGCGGACTTGCGGGCTGAGGCTGCAGGGGAGAAGGGTGCTCTCACGGGTGGGCTCAGAACAGAAGAGGGTGCCGGGCCCAGGGGGCCCGCTGACCGACAGGCCTGAGGCCCCCGCCGCGCCTGCCCTGCTCGCTGGGACACGCCTCCAGGCCAGCCGGAGCGCTGGAACGTGGCGGCCCGGCGGCAGGCCAAGAGCCGCGCGGCTGGAGGAAGCCCTGCCATGCGGCAGCCTCAGGAGCTCAGCCTGCCAGAACCAGCAGGTCCCGCCCCACCCAGCCCCCAGCCCTGTTCGGGGACAGCTCTCACAACCCTTGTGCTCGAGGACGCCCGACTGGCAGGGATCAAAGCACAGAGCACCTCCGCTCGGCCGATGAGGAAGTAGGGAGGACTGAGCCGCGAGGAGGGGGTTCAGCACCCAAGCGTCTGGGCGCCCTGGCCCTGGGATCTGCTCCTCGGCAGCGGGGCTGGGGTCAGCCCAGCCAGCAGCTCCTGCACACCCGACAGGACAGCGACAGGAGCTGGCCAACCAGGGTCACACATGTTCACGCATGTGCCCGTCTGTGTGCGTGCGTACCTGGGCTGTGTGCAAGGGAGGGCCGCCCTTGCCAAGGCTGCACCCCCAGAACCTCACTGTGGGCTGAAGAAGGGGGGCCCAGAGGAGGTCGCTGAAGCAGGGCTGGCCTACCCACGGCTCCAGCGCCAGCACTGGGCGCCTGCCCGCCCGCCCGCCCCGCACCCCCTGCAGACCTCCAGCTCCCTCCGCAGCTCAGGCTGTGCCTCCTCACACCATCCCACGGGGCCTGCCCGGCAGGGACCCCAAGGCCAGCCACACCACCAGGAGAGTCTCCACCTCCAGGCTCAGGGAAGAGCCCCCTCAAGAAAGAACTGCTCCTGGCAGGGAGGGTGCAGGCCAGAGGTTCTCTGCCTCCCCCTTGGGGGCACCTCCCACCCCAGGGAGGGGCCAGCACCCAGCACAGTGAGTAGGGATGGAGTGAAGCAGGCCTGCGCCCCCCCGCTGTCACAACGCAGCCAAGCCAGGGCTCTTTGCTCGGACTCTGCAGCAGGGGAGGCCAGGGGCAAGGGCAGGGCACCCTGGGGCGGCGTGGGCCTGTCTGCAGCAAGGCCTGCACACTCCGATTTTCCCACCCAGCAGCACAGCCCAGGACAACGCCTGCGCTTCTGACCTAGGGTCCCAACCCGCGCGTGAACACAAAGGCACGGGCTCAGATGCGCCACCCGGCACAGGGGCAAGCCCATCCATCAGGCTCCCTGTCTTGGTGTCAGCTGCCCCACGGTCAGCCGGGAGCAGGAAGGGGAGCCAAGCCACAGGGGCGCAGGGCGAACAGAGCGTGTTTAACCACAGCAGGGAGCCTGGCGCAAAAGGAACGCCACCAGACACAGGCGGAGGCTCCCATCCGGGGAACCGGAGCCCGGCAACAAGGGCGTGTCCTCCTCTGGTGCAGCCTGGTAGGGCTGGGCCAGGCCCCTTGCGATCGCCCCTGAGCCCGATGACAACCCTCCACAGCAGAAACTCTCGTGCCCAGTTCGCAGATGAGAAGACTGAGGCACCCCAATGTGGCAGCCCATTTGTCTCGTCCTCAGGCCCGCCGCACACAGGCTGAGGTGACGGGGCGGGCGGGGCGGACAGGACCAGCTTGGCACAGTCTCAGGATATCCCGGCGCGTGGCCACCTCCAAGAGCAGCAGGCCAGCTGGAAGGGCCCAGCCCCCCGTCTCCCAGCTCCGCTGTCCCTGCTCTACGGGCCGCTCCGTGGGACTGCCGCACCCTGCGCGTCAGCCATCAGAGGAGGGCAGGGAACCCCTGACAGGCTCCTACTCAACCTCTCCCCACTGTGCCATCGGCAGTAGCCCGGCCTCCAGGGCCCAGCGCATGACCAGGCAGAGGAACAAAACCCAGGAGGCCAGCAGAGAGCCCTGACCAAGGCCTCGCTTTCTGACCTCGCTGAGCCCTCCCTCCTCCTCGTGAACGAGTGCCAGTGCTCTCCTGGGAGCTGCCCGTGGCTCCGAGAGACAGGGTCTGTGAGACGGTCAGCATGTCGCTGCATACAAGGTGCCCACACGCAGGCCAGTCTGGAACTGCGCCTGGGCTACAGAGGGCAGGGCCCGAGGGGGACGCTGCCCGCGGGCCCACCTCAGCCTCTGCCCCTCCCTCTCCTCTCCATCAGCAGCAACATTCCCAGGAGGGCAGCTGACTCCCCAGCCAGCTTCTGGAAGAGGCTGACCCACACGGGGCACCCGACACCCCTGCCTGGCCACAGCAACCGTTCAGAGCGGACGAGAGGCCTCAGCCAGGGTGAGCAAGTGAGTCCAGGAAGCTCTGCTGTCCGTCCTGGAGGACAGCAACTGGTGAGCGTGCAGTCCCGAGGGCAGCCAGCAGGGCCACCTCAGCACCGGGAAGCGGACTCGCCCAAAGCAGGGGGAAGACACAAGGCCTTGATGAGCTGCAGGGGGGCTGCATCAAGCCCTGCCTGAGCCCTGCCGCACCTGCACTTCCCCGAAAGCACATCAGTCCACCCCGCGCGCTCGGAACCCTCCGTGGAGAGGTCCTCCCTGCGTGATGGGTCCCCTCTGAGCGAGACCTCCTGCAGACACCTTCCTGCTCACGCTGAGCGCCGCTCACAGAGAACTCCTGGTCAAGCGCAGGTCCCACAACCTCAGGGAGGACAGTCTGGCCCCGGCCTGTTCCTCCATCTGCTGAAAGCCACCTTATCTGACGCACTGTCGCCTGCCCTGGGGGCACACCCACAGAGCCACCCCCAGAGGGCTGCACCCCTGGGCGCCAGAAGCACCCACCTTTCTGTCTCTAAATCGGCCCCCTCCCCCCATCCTGGGAGCACATCCCCGGAACACTGCCACCAGGAGCCAGCCCCACGGCTCCATCCTGGCCCAGGCGCTCAGGCCACACCGCTTCCCCAAGGCCGCGGCAGGTGAGGGGCATGCTGTCCTCGGAGTCCCAGCTGGTGCCTCCTCAACAACAGTGGAAAGAGGGGGAAACGCAAACTCGCAACTGGGTTTGCAATGCACATCCACGTCGTCCCGGGAGGGGCCCCTCTGTGGACACCAGGAAGCGCCGTGGACGTCCACCGCCCCGGCTCACGGACCACCTGGCAACCAGGGACCTCGGCACCGCCGGCTGGGGACAGATCCCGCAGCGGTCGAGGCCCTGCGTGGTGGCGGAGCAGCCCCTGCCTGCGCTGGGCCCGCGCTGGGCGCCTCTCACGCAGGGCAGCGCTCTGGGAGCCAACACTTGAAGGCGTGCTGCTGAGCTTTCGAGAACAGGATCTCTGCAAGCCACGAAAGGGTGCCTGCGAGGACAAAGACAGACAACAACTGGCTCCCAAACGTGACTGAGGTCCTCCAGGGAGGTGCTCGCCCAGCCGTGACTTCAGCAGACGCAGGCAGAGATGCCTGGAGCTGGCGTGGGGGCCTCAGGGAGCCTGTGAGTGTGTAACGTACATCAAAGGCCCGGCCGCCAGCCCTCCCCTTGCAGACAGCATCCCACCTGAGACCCAGCCTGGGGAGAGGCTCCCGGCCGCCTGAGGAGCAGCCCTCTTCCACCCCCGCTCAGGACACCCAGCTCCCAGAGAAGAGGCAGCCCGCTGGGCGAGCACACCATGAAGCTGAGCCCTCAGGCCCAGCCGCCTTAACACCAGGGTCTGTCCTCTGCACCCCCGTGCCACAAGAAGCCTGGATGGCTGCGGACACCGTCCTGAATGCCTGCTGCTGGACACGCAGCACGTCCACAGGCGGGACCCACACTCACAGGGGCGGGACCCACACCCATAGGGCAAGGTCTGAGGAGCCACGAGGAGAGGAGGCCCCCGAGACGAGAGCAGAGGCCCACCGCGTGCCTCTCTGCGTTTCAGCTCCGTCCTCTCTGATGAGAGGAATTCTGAAAACAGGAGCTCCCTCAAGACGCACCCAAGTGTGGACGAAGACAATCTACTCCGACAGGGACACACTTCCCCGGGGGAGGGTGGGACGCCTTTTGGGAGCGGTCAGAGGTCATGCTTAGGCCGCTGCAAATCCAGCCAGATGCGGACCACAAACCTCGAGAGGAGACAGAAGGAGGCACGTATGCGCCCTGTGACAAGCCCTGTGGCGCGTCCCTCCAACCCGGAGGGCCGGGAAGGAACCTCGCTTCAGCCCTCACACTGGCAAGGGCAGGCTTTCCAAAGAACGGGGCTGAAACACCTACTATGGATTTTCAGTGCAAAATGTTGCATGAATTCCTAGCAGAGAGGTTTCTGACCCACTGGAGCACTGCCCGGCCGCTTCTCCATGACTCTCCTCACAGGTCACACCCCCGGAGTGCTCCCCTCTGCACTTTCCGTCATCAACGACAGGCCCCTGCCCCGGGGGGTCGTCTACGTCCGCACCCCCAAGAGCTGGGGGGCGGGCTCACCAGGCCCCCCAACCCCTCAGCCCTGAGGGTGGAACCTCCGTTCTGGGAGGGCTCCGAGCATCGTCTTGGAAGCCCCCACCACCCTCCTCAGCAGAGGCCCAGGCTCTGCTGACCTGCTGGCGTCCTACTCCAAAGGGTCTGCCGGGAAGCCCCTCGGGGGCCAGAAGGGCTGAGAGCAGGCTCCCTCCCGATGTTTAAGACCAACAGCTGGATGAGACGCTGGCTCAGGCCCCTTCCAGAATGTTCCTGATGCTGACTGCCAAGGCTTGGGTCCAGACGGCTACTCTTAGGAGTCCTGGGCCTGGGAGAGGGCTTCAGGTCACACAGGTGGCGGGGAGAGAGGAAGGGCCTCCCCACTGGAGGGTGTGGGACCAGGACCCCTGCCCCTCAGTATGGGCCGCCCCAGCTGAGCAGCCTGCCCACCCCAGCCTCCCACAGCCTGGCGCACCTGCGTGGGGTTACCCCACCCCTAGCCCGTCCCCACCAACGACTCAGCTCCCTGCGGCTGGGGCCTGACCAAGACGGAGCCACGGGAACCGCCTCTGGGCCCCTCGATACCAGAGCATCTGCTCGACTCCCTCCTCGCTCGTGGAAAGCATCCTGCGTGGGCGAGGCGCAGACTGCTTGCAAAATTCCTGTTGCTGTTCAGTCGCTCAGTCATGCTTGGCTCTTTGGGACCCCATGGACTGTACCCGCCAGGCTCCTCTGTCCAGGGAATTCTCCAGGCAAGAATACTGGAGTGGGTTGCCAATTCTTCCTCCAGGGGATCTTCCCGACCCAGGGATGGAACCTGCATCTCCTGCAATGGCAGGCGGATTCTTTACCACTGAGCAACTGATCAATTAGAAACTTTCTAGAAACAGGCTCCTTCTCACCACCGCCACCCTTCACCCTCCCCTGTCAAAGTCGGGGCTGGAGAACGGGGGAACGGGGTAGCGGCGGGGCACAGAGTCACCAAAACTGCTCTCCCCGAGTTTGAAAAAGACCCACTGCAGCCAAGAGCACCATGCCAGCCAGCTGACGGTCGCTCCCAAAAGATCATGCAGCTCCACCAACCACAGGCACAACCACCCTCCCACTTGGAAGGCCAGCTCGGGCTTTTAGGCCCTAAGAACTGACTGACTGTTTCAAGCTCAAACAGCAATCCAGCGGAAGCACTTGACCCACACAGACAGAATACTTCATAAACAATGGTGAACAAACAGCCGAACAGTCGTGTTTTTAAAGGGAGCAGACTTCAAAATGCTCAAAAACATGCCCATGTGAAGGTACCATGTTAAAATGATGAGGTTAAACAAGAAAAGACTAAATATTGTCACTAACTGTGATCTGGAACCAGCAGGGGAAAGAGCCTGTGGCGGAGGCAGCGGCTGGCCGCCGGGAGCACGGGCCCCAGGCCTCCGGCCGAGGTCGCACTGCGCTGCGGGCTGTGCATGAGGGCCGCGCTGGCCACTTGACAGCTGCGAGTTTAAAGCTGTTCCTCCCCTCGATCCTCTCTGCATCATAAACCCACTTCCCTTGTATTTATGGCATCTACTTAAGAGCATATGATCTCGGGAATCAGGAGTCCCCAGACTGAGGTGGGAGAAAGCAGGCAATCCCAGCACTCGGGCAGATAGCGGGCAGCTCCTTGGAGTCAGGGGGCCAGCCCGCACCAGGCTCTCCTCCTGGTCCCGCGCGGTACTCTGCAGCCAGCCTCCCAGCGGCTCACGCGGACACTGCCAGGCGCCGAGCACCAAGCCGGCAGGAGGCCCTCGGGGCCCCTCCACCGCACGGAGGCCCCTGCCAGTAAGAAAGGTGACAGTCAACCGCTGATGTCGCAACGAGCCACTGAAATTACACAGCAGATCCCGCTAGGGAGGAGGGAGAGGGTGTGAGACCATGCTCAACGGGGACTGAAGGCACTGCTTGGACTGAGGGGCCAGAGAAGACACCAGATAAAGACAGCCAGTTCCAAGAACTGGGAACAGTGTGTGCAAAGGCCCAGGGGCCCAGGGGGCTTGCAGGCAGCAGGGAAGCAAGCAGACGAGCAGGACAGGGGCTACGGGGTGAGGAGGCAGAACAGAGGGCAGGATCACAGGCCTTCCAGGATCCTACCGCACGGCAGGGCGTGAGCACGGGAATGGCGGAAAGGGTCTGCCCTGGTCACGGCCACCCAGGTACCATCTGCACAGCGCAGCCCGGGCCAGAGCCTGCCAGACGCAGGAGGCCAGCACTGCCTCGGAGAGCTTACGAGACCCAGAGAAACAGATCCCCTCGATTCTTCAATGCCAAGCACATGTGTCAACCTACCAAGGATCTGGTTTTCCTCCCTTACAATAACGAGGTTGAAGAGTATTCGCCCCGCCCCCACGGAAATATCAGACTCTTTAAGAGAAAGTATTACTATTAAAAAGCCATACATGCTTACAGAAACCATTTTTATATATTGTGTAAAATTTAAACAATATCACCAAACATAAAAGGGGCTTCCCTGATAGCTCAGTTGGTAAAGAATCTGTCTGCAATGGAGAAGACCCCAGTTCAATTCCTGGGTCGGGAAGACACCCTGGAGAAGGGATAGGCTACCCACTCCAGTATTCTGGCCTGCAGAATTCCATGGACTGTGTAGTCCCTAGGGCAGCAAAGAGTCGGACTCGACTGAGTGACTGCCACTTACTTCACTTCACAAACATACAGAGACAATGAAAGTTGCTCACATCCCATTTTCCTGGCACCCCAGAAGCCCACTGCTGTCACTCTGGAGACCCGTGAACTTGAAAAGCAGAAAGGACGGGTCCCCTGGATACTGTCCCAGACCCCCTTTTTCCTTTCACTTAACACGCCGAACGCTTCTGCTGCCCAGCAAGCCTGCACAGAGATTTCCACAGGACAAAAATGCCAAAATGTATTTAGTAAGTTCCACCTCTATGAACAATGCAGCAATAACATTCTGTACATATCTGGATACCCATGTGTTTATCACATTCCTCCTAGGAATGAATTCCAATAAATAGAATAGTTGGAAGAAAAGGAATAGCCATTTAAAAATTTGACACAGAAACTTTTCCTGAGAGTAACCAAGTAATTAACAACTGATAAAGGCCAAAGCTTAAACGTGCTTACTGTGCCAGACTACTCTAAGCACTTCTCATATATTAGCTTATTTAAATTTCACAAAACCCATGGAAGAGAATTACTGTTATCACCACCAACAGCTGCTGACAAACAGCCTGTGCTGCTGCGGGGGCATAAACAAATGCTTCCGGCTGAAGTTCTTTATCAGGAAAGCTGGGTCTTTTTATTGTCAGCCACTGTGATTCGCAGATTCATGTGCTCTGCTCATCGTACAATAGGAATGGTCACTGCTTTCTTATTGGTTTGTTAGAGCTCTTTACATATTGACTATTAACCTTCTTTTTTCTCTCACTATGCCTTAACCTCACTTATGCAATCTTTTGACACGGAGAATTTCTTTAACTCTTAAGAGTGTTAAATCTGTCGATGTTTTCTTTAAAGTTTCTGGCTCACTCATACAATATGAACGGATTAAGTCAGTGGTTTTCAAAGTTTCTGATCTTCGGGATGCTCTCTTCCAAGGCAACCCCACAGACAGAACGGTGGAGGCCACTGCACTCCGGCTGCAGTGGGCGGAGGGCGCTGGGTGCCCCCCCACCCTCACCCGCCCGCAGGCGGCCCCAGAAGAGCCAAGCGTGGGGCCAACCACCGCTGGTCGATGGGACCGTCCAGAGCCTTCCCAGCACAGAACACAGCAAGAAACCCTAGGAAACACAGACGCGCCTACGACAGCGCGACACCACCCAACACACCCACGCCTAAAAGGTGCTCCAAACGGCCCTCTTCTCAAAGAGGCTGTGCTCTCCCAAACACCAGCACGGACAATGCTGAGCGTCAGCTTCAAGACCATCAGGGGCCCAGAGCAGAGGCATGGAAGAGGAGGAGTCCGCTTCGGAGGCTTAACACAAACAAGCGCACCAGGCGCTTCAGGTCCATCTCAGGCTCCTCCTCTGCAAAACCGGTAAGAGGAGCCACCTCCTAAGGCCGTGGGGAGAGAGAAATGGGGTACCCATGGTGACTACTTACGACAGCACATGGCCCCAAGTAGCTGCTCATTAAACGGTAGCTACTGGGCTAAGCTACACTCACAGCTGCTCCTTGAACACCGTGGGGGAGAGGGGCGCCAGCCACGCACACGGTGGAGAACCCAAGGATAACGTTATAGTCAGCCCTCCGCATCCGAGGCTCCACAGCTCAGATTCAGACAACAGCAGATGGGGTAGTATCCACTGAAAAACCCACGGATAAGTGGACCCACGTGCTTCAAGCTCACGCTGTTCAAGGGTCAACTGGACGAGTGCAATCATCTCCTCACTAGGAAAGAGAACCAGGCAGGCTCCATCTCTGCTGATGCCGGGCCGGTCTGGCCCCGCCGTGACGGGAGGCAACCTGTGTGGGGCCCTGGCCCTTCACTGGAGGGAATCCAGAAGGTCCGCCGGTCAGAAAAGGCGGCCGAGAGCCCACCCCGCTCCCGAAACAGAGCCACCTACTCCATCTCCTCAGCCACACGAGCCCAAGAGACGAAAATGACCTCCTAACAGAACTCGCTGATCTGAGCTCGGTGACGCGTCTCCCCAAAGAAGCGGCCTGTGAACACACGTTGCTGAGGCGTGTGAAGACGCAACGTCACTTCTGACACAGGGCCCGTCATCTGACTTGAACCAGAGACCCTTTGCTTTTCTCTAACTCAAGGCCAAAAGACCACAACCCACTGCACACTGCAACGTATCCCGACTGACCGTCTGAGACTCAAACCAAGCCCCCTCCAGACTGGCTCCCCAGTCCCCACCCCAGAACCAGCAAGGGCCGCAACCGCTGGGGCAGAACCTGCCCTCCGGCTAGAACAGCGGGGACTCGGGCTGAGCTTCGCAGGCCACAGAGCGAGGGAGCTTCCGCGGAGGCGGGGCTAACGCGGTTCGGCAGCTGATTCCCAGCAGGGATTTCGGGTCCAGGGGCCGCCATCCCACCACCCCAGCAGAGCCGTACCCCGCTCTCTGCATCTCCCCTACTCCCTCCATCAGGTACCAATCTATAGCTCAGGCAGCTTCTGAGCAATGAAAGCCCAGCCGTTTTCAATAGAGAACGGTAGGGACGGATTCTCCAGAAGTGATGAAATGTTTCTTCTGCTCTGGCAATTAAGACGGCACAAAGTCGCCTTTCCTCCGGTGCCACCCCCAACATCAAAGGATGAGAATTCAAAGCCTTTCATGCTGCATTGAAACCTCACAATGCAGCTGGAAAATGGAAGTCGATTACTGGACATAAATATGCAGTAGTTAAAAGCAAAGAGTTAGAACGAAATTCAACTGCAGCAACCCAAAGACGTGCGGAAACTTCCAGAACTGGAGTCCTCCTGGTAAACACGAGGGGCATCCTTAGAAAGCACACTTCTGGCCACTGAGCCAAGCTCGGTCCTCTGGACCCACGTGGCCCAGGGGCCATGTTGTTCTGCCCATCTTGCTACAGTAACGGCCCCCAAGGCCTCCGAGAACATGGCATTTAGAGATTTTTCTTTCTCATGGCTGTGAAGCTGCTGACCACAGAACATTCTCTCTTGGCTCAGGGCTGCTGAGGCCACATCTGTCCTTGGTCCCCAGGCCCCGCGGGCCTCCGCCCCCGCACACACCCCCAGCCCAGGGCTCTCCCAGGGGCGCTCCTGCTGCCAGTTCCGATCACAGGAGAGAGAACTAACCCTAAAGAGGGCAGTGTTACATCTGCCTGCCGCATAAACCGTGCTTCTTTTCTGATTGATTACTGCTCTCTTTAGGAAGGTATTTGATCTTTAAAATAAAAGCCCAGAACACAGAAAGCTATACAAGTCTAACAATGTGTCAGGGTGTGTGTTTTTAAGGCAGGAAAATACTTCCCTCCCACACAAATGTGAGTTCTGGGGGAGATGCCACGGAGCCCAGGGAACAGAATATCTGGGAAAGCTTGCTGGGTCTTAAAAATAGATGATTGAACACAGATTTGAGAATGCTCAGGAGCTACCTGAAAAAGAAAATTAAATCTCACATATTTTTGATATCCAAACTCCATTCTGATGAAACTTCTAAGAGGGTGGCATTTTGCATTTCCAATTATAATAGAGTAATTGTGTTGCCATAGTGACCGCAAAATTCTGCAATAACTTTTGTTGCTTTGTAATTGCTGTAGTGTATATTTGTGTACAAGCAGCTGAGTTTTCTTAATTCAATCCCTCTCCCTCCCCCTGCCTGTCCCCCTCCGCCAGTCACCACCACCACCTTTCCTGGCTCAACCCAAAGAAAATTATCAAAAGCAACTAAAACTCCAGGCCACGGACGATCACAGTACAAAAGAAAAAGTGAAACCAGGCCAAGGTGCAGACCCACTAGTATTACCCCAGTCTTGCTAGGCTGGCGCTGGGCGAGGGCTGTTTACATGTTTACTCCCAGGCCTCCCCGGCTTAGGTGGTTTGTGGGAATAAACAGAAAAGCCTGAGCGGAGGGAAAAGGGGAAGGAAAGTAACTCCACAGGCCCCTTCCCTCCCTCGCCCAGGGCAGGCAGAGAGCTGCTGCAAGCAATTAGGTAGGTCTCTACAGTAATGCAATTAGGATTTAGTTAAGAAAGTCATTAGTTTTAAAATAACTTGAGCTTAATTTCTGCAACACTTTATTTGAAAATTGTGTCACAGCAGGTCAATTTACAACATGCAATAAAGAAAACACGCGTATCAGCTGCTGCAAGTTATTACAAATTTCTGATGTGCATTAAATGAGTACACTGGGTTCCACCCCCGGCCTTTCCGACTGATACGCACGATCTCCTGCTATAACAGTGTCAAATAATTCAACGCTCAATGTAAATACGAGATAATTTGCTTCGGATGCCACGGTGTGAGCTTGCGATGCCGCCAAGCGCGGCTCCCGTCACCTGGGCAGGACGGGGCCCAGGGCTCGGCCTGCCCGCACCCCTCGGGTCGCGGGCGCCCCACCCCTGCCGTTCCGGTCCGGGGCACACACACCCGGCGACGGCGCACCCCCGCCCGCCCGCCCGCCCGCCAGCCCCGGGAGGGACGTTTTTCTGCAAACTCACAGCCTCGACAAAGTTACATAAACGGCGCCCGCCGGGGCTCGGGAGCCCCCCGGCCCACCTGCCGAGGGCTCGGCCTGGACGGGACCGGGCGCCCCTGGGGAGGCCCGCCGGCCGTCCTGCGCCCCCGCCCCGCGGGCGGCCCCCGCCGGGCCGGGGGGCTGCAGCGGGGAAGGTCCGGGACGGGCTCCGGCTCCGCTCCGGACGCCCGCGGGGCCGCGCGGCCTGGGCGCGCGGGGCCGGGCCGGGGCCAGGCCGGCGGGCGGGCGGACCCCCGGCGTCCACCTGCCGGGCCGGGCGGCGGGGGCGTGGAGGCGGGCGGGCGGGCGGCCTGCGGGCGGGCGGGGGGCGGACAATGGCCCGCGGGCCGGGCCGGGGCAGCGCTTACCGCGGCGGCGGCGGCGGCGGGCGCTCCGAGCCGCATCTTCTCAGCCTGCGCCGCCACCACCACCACCACCACCACCGCCGGCGGCGGGCGGGCGGGCGGGAGGGAGCTCGGGCGGCGGCGACGGCGGGGACGCGGCCGCGGCGCGCCGGGCCCAGGCGGCTGAGGCGGCGGCGCGGGCGGGCGGGCGGGCGCGCGGGCTCGGGCGCGGCGGCGGCGGCGGCGGCGGGGACGGTGCTCCGCAAGCGGCGGCCCCACAACCTCCCCTCCTCATTCACAAAAAATTGACCCACGTTGAACCATGATGCTGCTCCCCCCCTCCGGCACCGAGGCGAGCGCTGATAGGCCAGCCCCGACGCCTGTCAGCGGCCCCGGCCCCGCCCTCCCGCCGTCGGCCCTGCGGCTATTGGCTGCACCAGCCTTGCATCACCTCCCCTCGCGGGTCCCTCCCTCCCGCCCGGTTTCTAATGAAGAGCTCGTCAATTACGGCTCGGCCCCGCCCTCTGCCCGCCCTCCCCGGGCGCCCGGCGGCCCTCCCATTGGCCCACTGGGGGGTCGCGGGAACAGCCCCGCTTGGTCCCGCCCATCGGCCCCGCGGCGTCCAACTCGCCAGGCCCAACGCCCTCCGAACGCCAGGGATGCTCCGCCCCCGCCCGCCTCCTGGTCCCCATTGGCTGCCGAAGCTGCCAATCCCAGGGGCGGGGCTATCAGAGGACGCTACAGGCGCCAGCCGGTGGACGCCTGATGGTTGGGAAAGTGTTGGGAGTCCAGGCGGGTGGTGACTGTCAACACGGGCCGTAGCCCCGGAAAGCCTCGTTCGCCGCCCCCAGAGAGCTTCGCCGCGGGGCCCAGCCGTGAGGGCCGGACGGGCCGCTCTCCTGGCGAGGGGAGGCTGAGGCGCGGGCTGAAGAGGGCAGCCGGTGAGGCCCGGCCGCGGCCGCCATCTTGGGTACGGGCAGCGATCACGTGGTGCGGCCTGCTCCCGGCGACGCAGGGGCGGTGCGAAGGCCGAGTGCGCAGGCGCGGAGGGCCCCGCCCTGCCCCGCGGCGGGAACGCGGCCTTGGGGGCGCGGGGCCGGACCGGCCGGCCTTCCCGGCGGGCGCGGGGCGAGCGCAGTGCGCCTGCGCCGGCGGAGGGCCAGGGGCTGCGCGAGCGCTCTCCGAGTCTGGTCTGAGTTCCCCGGTCCCGGGCGGAGGCCGCAGAGACGGCTTCCCACCCACTTTACGGTCGTTCCGGGCTCGCATGCACCTTGGGCGGGGGTCCGGGCCAATCCGTTCACCCCGAGTGCTCAGAGTCCGTGCTGTGCCTTGCGGAGGCCTTCAGAGACTCCCCTTGGGTCGCACCCCAGGGGGGCGTGATGGGGTCTGCGGCGAGGTCGGAGCTGTGAAGCCCACTGGGCAGCCCATCCCGAGTGTCACACCTGCGTGGGGACAGCCCTGCCGGCGTAGGGAGGTGCTCCTGCGAAGGATGGAGCCTCCAGAGAAGAAAGCACCTAGAACAGTGACGTTCAAACTGCAGCCCTTTCGGAACTGTTTTATTTAAAAAAAACCGCTTGCTGTAGTGAAAATGCTGCCTGGGAGCTCTATGGTTCTAGAATGACTTCGGTTCCATGAAGCTTGATTTCCTGCAAGAGACTTTGAACCTTTCAGGATATGTCACACCAAACATAGTGACCCGTGCTCAAAAAACTTTTGAGATTGAACAGCCAAATGTTGTTAGATAACAGTGTTGTGTTTCAACTAAAGCGGATTCTTTCCTAGAAAGCGGAATATGGGGAGCTCACCTGAGGACTGCATCCAAGGGTATTATGTTCCCCTCAAAGGTAAAATGTCCTTAGGTGACAGGCTTTGGAACGTGAACCCGAAGACCAGAGTTGTAGGGTGAGGATGGGCCTCCCTCGTGGCTCAGATTGTAAAGAATCCACCTGCCATACGGGAGACCTGGGTTCCATCCCTGGGTGGGGAAGACCCCATGGAGGAGGGCATGGCAATGCACTCCAATATTCTTGCCTGGAGAATCCCCATGGACAGAGGAGCCTGGCCGGCTATAGTCCTTGGGCCGTAAAGAAGGGAGACACGACTGAGCGACTAAGCACAGCAGCACAGATGAGGATATACATGCAGGCAGGTCGGATAAAACAGGAACATTTCTTAGCTGGAGAACTTGGTCGAGAAGAAAAATCGGGTGGACACACTGTCAAAAGTGATGATGTTATCTGAGATAGTTGCCTTAAGGGAGGGTGCTGAGCCAACACCCTCTAGCCATTGTTCAGTTCAGTTCAGTGGCTCAGTCGTGTCCGACTCTTGAATCACAGCACCAGACCTCCCTGTCCATCACCAACTCCCGGAGTTCACTCAGACTCAGGTCCATCGAGTCAGTGATGCCATCCAGCTGTCTCATCTTCTGCCCCCAACCCCTTCCAGCATAGTCTTTTTCAATGTATCAACTCTTCGCCTGAAGTGGGCAAAGTACAGGGGTTTCAGCTTTAGCATCATTCCTTCCAAAGAACACCCAGGGCTGATCGCCTTCAGAATGGACTGGTTGGATTCCCTTGCAGTCCAAGGGACTCTCAAGAGTCTTCTCCAACACCACAGTTCAAAAGCATCAATTCTTCGGCGCTCAGCCTTCTTCAGAGTCCAACTCTCACATCCATACTGACCGCAGGAAAAACCATAGCCTTGACTAGACGGACCTTTGTTGGCAGAGTAATGTCTCTGCTTTTGAATATGTTATCTAGGTTGGTCATAACTTTTCTTCCAAGGAGTAAGCGTCTTTTAATTTCATGGCTGCAGTCACCATCTGCAGTGATTTTGGAGCCCAAAAAAATAAAGTCTGACACTGTTTCCACTGTTTTCCCATCTATTTCCCATGAAGTGATGCGACTGGATGCCATGATCTTCGTTTTCTGAATGTTGAGCTTTAAGCCAACTTTTTCACTCTCCTCTTTCACTTTCATCAAGAGGCTTTTTAGCTCCTCTTCACTTTCTGCCATAAGGGTGGTGTCATCTGCATATCTGAGGTTATTCATATTTCTCCCAGCAATCTTGATTCCAGCTTGTGTTTCTTCCAGTCCAGCGTTTCTCATGATGTACTCTGCATAGAAGTTAAATAAGCAGGGTGACAATATACAGCCTTGATGTACTCCTTTTCCGAGTTGGAACCAGTCTGTTATCCCATGTCCAGTTCTAACTGTTGCTTCCTGACCTACATACAGATTTCTCAAGAGGCAGGTCAAGTGGTCTGGTATTCCCATCTTTTTCAGGATTTTCCACAGTTTATTGTGATCCACACAGTCAAAGGCTTTGGCATAGTCAATAAAGCAGAAATAGATGTTTTTCTGGAACTCTCTTGCTTTTTCCATGATCCAACAGATGTTGGCAATTTGATCTCTGGTTCCTCTGCCTTTTCTAAAACCAGCTTGAACATCAGGAAGTTCATGGTTCACATATTGCTGAAGCCGGGCTTGAAGAATTTTGAGCATTACTTTACTAGCGTGTGAGATGAGTGCAACTGTGCGGTAGTTTGAGGATTCTTTGGCATTTCCTTTCTTTGGAATTGGAATTAAAACTAACCTTTTCCAGTCCTGTGGCCACTGCTGAGATTGCTGGCATATTGAGTGCAGCACTTTTGCAGCATCAGCTTTCAGGATTTGAAACAGCTCCACTGGAATTCCATCACCTCCACTAGCTTTGTTTGTAGTGATGCTTTCTAAGGCCCACTTGACTTCACATTCCACGATGTCTGGCTCTAGAAGTGTGATCACACCATCGTGATTATCTGGGTCGTGAAGATCTTTTTTGTACAGTTCTTCTGTGTATTCTTGCCACCTCTTCTTAATATCTTCTGCTCCTGTTAGGTCCGTACCATTTCTGTCCTTTATCGAGCCCATCTTTGCATAAAATTTTCCCTTGGTATCTCTAATTTTCTTGAAGAGATCTCTAGTCTTTCCCATTCTGTTGTTTTCCTCTATTTCTTTGCATTGATCAGTGAAGAAGGCTTTCTTATCTCTTCTTGCTATTCTTTGGAACTCTGCATTCAGATGCTTATATCTTTCCTTTTCTCCTTTGCTTTTTGCTTCTCTTCTTTTCACAGCTATTTGTAAGGCCTCCCCAGACAGCCGTTTTGCTTTTTCGCATTTCTTTTCCATGGGGATGGTCTTGATCCCTGTCTCCTGTACAATGTCACGAACCTCATTCCATAGTTCATCAGGCAGTCTTTCTATCAGATCTAGGCCCTTAAATCTATTTCTCACTTCCACTGTATAATAATAAGGGATTTGATTTAGGTCATACCTGAATGGTCTAGTGGTTTTCCCTACTTTCTTCAATTTGAGTCTGAATTTGGCAATAAGGAGTTCATGATCTGAGCCACAGTCAGCTCCTGGTCTTGTTTCTGTTGACTGTATAGAGCTTCTCCATCTTTGGCTGCAAAGAATATAATCAGTCTGATTTCAGTGTTGACCATCTGGTGATGTCCATGTGCAGAGTCTTCTCTTGTGTTGTTGGAAGAGGGTGTTTGCTATGACCAGTGCATTTTCTTGGCAAAACTCTATTAGTTTTTCCCTGCTTCATTCCGCATTCCAAGGCCAAATTTGCCTGTTACTCCAGGTGTTTCTTGACTTCCTACTTTTGCGTTCCAGTCCCCTATAATGAAAAGGACATCTCTTTTGGGTGTTAGTTCTAAAAGGTCTGGTAGGTCTTCATAGCCATTGTTACACCAAGAAAAATAGGCACTGATAACCTTCATCACTGATTGGCTTAAAGCTTGAGCTTTTCTAAGTTTCATGGCCCAGATGCTTTTTCAGAGTAGAAGAGTAGAAGTAATTCTGTTTTAATAAAAATCACTGCTTTGTGTTATCTTTTGTAATTATTTTGTTAAATTCTTCAGAGTTTAAATTGGAGAGTAGGCCAGTTTAGCCGTCAGTCTTAGAACAGCCCTAGAGACAGAGCTGAAAGCTGTCGGAGTATCCGGCAGAGCCAATGACCAGGATGCCGACAGAGACCTGTGATGCCTCAGCAGGGCCTTTCCGTTCAGAAATGAGCAGAGATTGGCCTTAATATTTGTGGCAGGTGATTCTCTTAGGAGAAATGTAGCTGCATGGGTTAAAACACAATTTTCAAAATGAAAAAGTATTTTGCAATACGTAACTCCAATACTTTGGCCCCCTGATGCGAAGAGCTGACTCATTTGAAAAGACCCTGATGCTGGGAAAGATTGAGGGCAGGAGGAGAAGGGGACAACAGAGGATGAGATGGTTGGATGGCATCACCGACTCAATGGACATGGGTTTGGGTGGACTCCAGGAGTTGGTGATGGACAGGGAGGCCTGGTGTGCTGTGATTCATGGGGTCACAAAGAGTCGGACACGACTGAGCAACTGAACTGAACTGAACTGAAAATGTCTTGAAATAACAAGTAATGACTAGCAAACCTTGGGCAGTGTAAATAGTAATGCCTGTCCTGAGGTAGCTTAGCTATGAAGCAAGTGAGTGGTGAATGGCAAAAATCTAAAACAGACACAGCTGAAGGAAATGACTACTAGTGACCTGGGCAGTAACGGAAGCAGTGCCCTTATCAGATTTTCATGGAAGGTGAAACAAGACCAGAGGCCGAGGAACATTTAGATAAAAATCAAGGTACAAAGTCATTTCACAGGTGATTTAATGTGTACAACAGTCAGGGGAAAATGCTGCCTATATGTCTAGTAAAACTCGTATAAGTGCAGAGCAAGAGAGACGGGCCACAAGGAAAAGTCTCACCAAGGAGTTCTGGGATGTGGATTCTAAGCCGGACTCATTAAAAGGTGGAATTCCAGCCCAGAAACGAGTAGGCTCCTTTCTCTGACACTTAGGCCTCCTGGGAGTCCTGAGAGCTCCTCCAGGTGAGTGAGGGCCTGGCAAGGGTGAGGCCCAGTTCCCTTTTCTGCAGAAGAGGAACATGGGGGCCTGGGCGGCTGTGTCTGTCCACAGGTCTCTGAGACGCCATCTGGCCGAAGGAGACCTGTTCACAGCAGGTAGCAAGAGCTCAATACCGCAGGTCTGCACACTATGAGGGGGGTCTCTAAGGCTGGGGCTGAGATTCAAGGTGAAGGGATGGCCAGGAAACCAAGTAAGGTCCTCATGAGGCTTCCTACAAAGGTGTTGGACAGGGTCCCAACTCAAAGGGCTTTGTTTCAGAAGAACACAAATCCCGGTGTTAATAAAAAAAGTCCTTTGCTCAAAAATAAAGATGCCACTAAAGACTCAGAAAAAATTAAATTAAAAGTCTAGAATTAGTTCAGCAAGGTGTTCAATTATAAAGATCTTCCCCAGTAGTATATTGGACACGTTCCAACACAGGAGGCTCATCTGGTGTCATATCTTTTTGCCTTTTTTTACTGTTCATGGGGTTCTCTCAGTAAAAATACCGGAGTGGTTTTTCCATTTCCTCCTGTAGTGGGCCACGTTTTGTCAGAACTCTTCACTGACCCATCCATCTTTGGTGACCCTGCGCAGCAGGACTCATCGAGTTATGCAAGCCCCTGCTCTAGGATAAGGCTGTGATCCATGCAGGGGGGTAAAAAAACTGATATTCTAAACAATAATTATATATGTTAATATGTATTGAATTTTTGCCATGTGGCAACCGTGTGTTAAGCACTTTATATGCATTAGAAAAACACAATGGAAGTTGCCCAATCTACATTAGTAAAAGAACGTTTTCAATACCTAAATGTAACGTGAAATTCCAGTGGGACTTCATGGGAATTGACAGAATGGTTGACTAATTCAGCTGGAAGGATAAACATTTGAGAACAGTCCAAAAGAAGAGAAATCAGAGAGAAACTGTGCTCCCAGAAAACAATACATATTATCCAGGCTCCATAATGACAACTGCACGGTCTTGGCTGAGAACGATGGGAAATAATAGAAAGTAAAGAAACAGCCCCAAGCAAGGGGAAGAACTCTATCAGATATCCAGCCAGTATGTGCGCTCTGTGAGAGCACCACTTTCTAAATATTTTGAACATCACTCCTGTAAGGATTTAAAATATGATAAAGGCAGCTTTACAAATCAGTGAGAAAACGGTGTGGTAGGACCCTTGTCAATCATTCAGAGAGAAATGAATGAAGTTGAATTCCTAGGTCATCAGATGGAGTAAAGATTTAAGTGTTAAAAAATAGAGGCCATAGAAGTGTTAAGAAAAAGTTGTGAGTTGAAGTCTCTCTAGGTTATGGAATAGGACACTGCCAACAGTCATAAAGGAAAATGTGGATAAATTTGACTATGTTACAATTATAATTTGGAGCATCATTGGCAAGGAACTAGATAAATCCCAATTGGGACATATCCTGCAAGGGAATGTTCAGTTCAGTTCAGTCGCTCAGTCGTGTCCAACTCTTTGCACCCCATGAATCGCAGCACGCCAGGCTTCCCTGTCCATCACCAACCCCTGGAGTTCACTCACACTCGTGTCCATCGAGCTGGTGATGCCATCCAGCCATCTCATCCTCTGTCGTCCCCTTCTCCTCCTGCCCCCAATCCCTCCCAGCATCAGAGTCTTTTCCAATGAGTCAACTCTTCGCATGAAGTGGCCAAAGTATTGGAGTTTCAGCTTTAGCATCATTCCTTCCAAAGAAATCCCAGGACCTATCTCCTTCAGAATGGACTGGTTGGATCTCCTTGCAGTCCAAGGGACTCTCAAGAGTCTTCTCCAACATGACACTTCAAAAGCAGCAATTCTTCGGTGCTCAGCCTTCTTCACAGTCCAACTCTCACACCCATACATGGGCACTGGGAAAACCACAGCCTTGACTAGACAGCTCAGTAATATAAAGAATGAACTGCTGACACAGATCACAGATAGATGGACGTCAAAATGTGGTTAAAAAAACGTCTGACCCGGAAGATTAGATACTACATGACTCCACTGACATGAACTTCGGGAACCACTCCTTGGTTATGAGGATGGCAGTCAGCAACCTGGTTCTGTGGTGGGGCAGACGGGGCCAACTGAGAACCAAGGATAAGAGCACTCTCTGAAGCGGTGGAGACACATTACTGGGCTGGAGTCACACGGGGTAAACACTGAGCAAATCTCTTGAGATTTAAGAGCTGTGCCCGTCACAGAGAGATCTTAACCTCCAAAGGAAGAGTGTTGAAGGCAGTACGGCCCCGATACGGGGTAGGAGTAAGGGGAGGAGTGGGGCCTCCTGGTGCGTAAAAAGACAGTTGAGTTGAATGACTGGGGAAGGTCACTGCATCTCAGGAAATCCGGGTCTCCTTCACAGGTATGCTGCTTTCAAGAAGAGAGACAAAGATGAACGTTCCAAGAGCGGGGCGGGCTGGGACATGAAGAGGGAGCACAGAGGGAGAAATGCCCTGTGAACACGACGCAACACCCCGCTCCCTAACCAAAAGAGAAGTCTGATGCCTTATCCACCCATTTTATAACAGCAGATGCGAAGTGAGAACTCACACCTTAACAGCGGCGTCAACAGGCAGAAACCTTCAGACGGGTGCTTAACCAGACACATACTAGTCATTTCGCCTGAGCGTGTGCGTGTTCTCGTCTTGTGACCCCCACCTCTGGAGCTTCATTCTAAGAAAATAAATGTGGATGTTGACACAGATTTAGCTAAAAGTATCCAACAGTGATTGGAAGATATATGGAAATCTGTATATCTCCAAGTTTACAAAAGTAGGGGACTGTTGAGGTCCTTTAATGAACTGGAACCTGGTGGTCTGGAGTCGACTGATAAGAAAGTAAAGGAGAGAGAAAGAGGCTGATCTACCTTGGTTTACGCAGAAAGCCAATAAAGCCCCTACACGGGGCTTGCTCTGTTCACGAGGGCCTCAGGCACCCTCTCAATGGGGTGAAGGCGCAGAGCGCCTTCTCGAGAGGGTCTTAGAAGCCCGGGTAGGAAAGTGAACTCAGAGGGCCTCTGCACTCCAGGGGATCAGCCTGAAAAAGTGTGTGAGAGAGAAAGACACGGGGACCAGAGCTCTGATGGAGCAAAGGTGTTTTAATCAACATGGTGTGGGCATATATACTGTGAAAGAGCAAGAGAGTTCCAGAAAAACATCTATTTCTGCTTTATTGACTATGCCATAGCCTTTGACTGTGTGGATCACAATAAACTGTGGAAAGTTCTGAAAGAGATGGGAATACCAAACCACCTAACCTGCCTCTTGAGAAATCTGTATGCAGGTCAGGAAGCAACAGTTAGAACTGGACATGGAACAACAGACTGGTTCCAAATCAGAAAAGGAGTACGTCAAGGCTGTATATTGTCACCCTGCTTGTTTAACTTATATGCAGAGTACATCATGAGAAACGCTGGACACAAGAAACATAAGCTGGAATCAAGATTGTCGGGAGAAATATGAATAACCTCAGATATGCAGATGACACCACCCTTATGGCAGAAAGTGAAGAGGAGCTAAAAAGCCTCTTGATGAAAGTGAAAGAGGGGAGTGAAACAGTTGGCCTAAAGCTCAACATTCAGAAAATGAAGATCATGGCATCCGGTCCCATCACTTCATGGGAAATAGATGGGGAGACAGTGGAAACAGTGTCATACTTTATTTTTTTGGGCTCCAAAATCACTGCAGATGGTGATTGCAGCCATGAAATTAAAAGACACTCCTTGGAAGAAAAGTTATGACCAACCTAGATAGTATATTCAAAAGCAGAGACATTACTTTGTTGACTAAGGTCCATCTAGTCAAGGCTATGGTTTTTCCTGTGGTCATGTATGGATGTGAGAGTTGGACTGTGAAGAAGGCTGAGCACTGAAGAATTGATGCTTTTGAACTGTGGTGTTGGAGAAGACTCTTGAGAGTTCCTTGGACTGCAAGGAGATCCAACCAGTCCATTCTGAAGGAGATCAGCCCTGGGATTTCTTTGGAAGGAATGATGCTAAAGCTGAAACTCCAGTACTTTGGCCACCTCATGCGCAGAGTTGACTCATTGGAAAAGACTCTGATGCTGGGAGGGATTGGGGGCAGGAGGAGAAGGGGACGACAGAGGATGAGATGGCTGGATGGCATCACGGACTCGATGGACATGAGTCTGAGTGAACTCCGGGGGTTGGTGATGGACAGGGAAGCCTGGCGTGCTGCGATTCATGGGGTCCAAAGAGTTGGACACGACTGAGTGACTGAACTGAACTGAACAAGGTAGTTATTCTCACGAAAGATAAAGATTTAAATTCCAGGCTTACAAAACATAGGCGATCCATATTAAAGAGAGAGAGAGTTGTAAACAGTCACTTCTACCGTATGGCTCACAAGAAGGAAGAGGGTACTTATCACCATACAGACAAACTATCCAAGGAAATGCCTGGATCCCTCAGCCCCCGGGAGAGGCTCGCCTCCTCTTAATTCCTGAATGTTCAGGCATCAATAAGGAACAGAGGATTCCTGACATCCAAAAGAGCACACAGGAAGCCTCCTGTCAAATGCTTCCCGACAGGGGACTTGATACCATGGAAGGAAATTCACATGATAGTTCTAAGTGACAAAGAAGAGCTTTAAACATTGTCACAGCTCGGTACAGGGTTTATAAACGCGAGCATGTGCCGACACGGAGGAGGCAGGAAGACACCCATCAGAGTTCCAGGGCTTGCTTCCTACAAGGTGCTGCTCTCCATCTGTGCATCCTAGCTTTCTGAATTCTCCAGTGAACACGGATTACTTCCACGTGAAAAAAAAAAAGAGTCTCCGAAAGGACATGAAGTTGACCCAGAAACATGTGGGGCAAGTAGCTGGGAGACTTGTCAAGCCCGTCAGTGATGCGCAGGACGGCAGGGCAGGTGGGAGAGGCTGCCAAGTTGGAGAGGGCGGTGTGCGGGGGGTTCTAGGGGGTGGGCTCAAGTTTCGTCCCCCAGCCCTGAGAATTCCGTCTCTTCCAGGCCCTTTCTCTGCGGCCTGACGGTCTCCGCATCCCCGAGCCCTGCCCCACTGGGCTCCTCCCAGCCAGGCGTCGGGCTCCGATCATTGTTGGGTGGAGGAGACCTCGACTGGGTCCCTCCCATCGAAACCTGCCAGAGAGGGCTATCCCATCTTCTCTGTTTGTTCTCAGTCGTCTCAGGTTTTGAGATACAATCTGGAGGTCGGCAGTGTGTGGCCGCAGGTGCAGTCATGGGAGGAGGGAGGCTCAGGAGGGGGTGGGCAGGAGGGTTGCATGTAAACAGCAGGAGGAAGAAGGGGACCCAGAGGCTGGAGGCAGGGGCGCCTGGAAGAGGTTCTTGTGAGAGGCCATTGCTGTTTTAAGCAGAGAGGTGACTGAATGGGGGATGAGAAAATCCATTTGAGCATGACGGTATTTGGAGGGGTTTAACTGCCGAAGGTCTTATCCTAGGTCCCCCAGAGCAGAGCCTGACACAGGGCTCGAGCCCCAGCCGCTGCTCGGAGCCATGATCCCAGGGCCTGGGGTGACGGAAAGGGGGGCTGGGGACAAGGGGCTGGGAAGTAGGGAGGGTCGATGCCAGGCTGTTGTTGTCCCACTGGCCAGAACTGTCCACTGAGGGCAGGATAGGGGCGAGTGCTCCCTTGCAGAAGAGGCCCCTGCATGGCTGCAGGAAATGGGTTCTGCCATTTGGACTGGGAATCTGAGGCTCCAGTTACTAGAATCAGACCTGGAACAGGGGAGCCTGGGCCCCAGGTGGGAACCAGCACCCCGCCCCACACACTTCCCACTCTGGGGGAAAGACCTGCTGGAGGAGAGGCAGAGGGGGCCCTGGAGAGCGTGAGTCCAGGTCGGGGGACCCTCTTCTCCGGCCAAAGAGAAGGACCGGAAAGCCCAGGCAGGAAAAGCCTTGACAGGAAGGAGACTCGAAAGACAAAGAGGAAAGGGTGTGAAAGGATTTGCTGTGGCTCAGTCGCTCAGTCATGTCTGACTCTGCGACCCTGTGGCCCGCAGCACGCCAGGCTCCTCTGTCCTCCACTGTCTCCCGGAGCTTTCTCAGACTCGTGTCCATTGAGTCAGGGATGCCATCCAACCATCTCGTCCTCTGTCGTCCCCTTCTCCTCCTGCCTTCAATCTTTCCCAGCATCAGGGTCTTTTCCAATGAGTCAGCTCTTCGCATCAGGTGGCCAAAGTACTAGAGTTTCAACTTCAGCATCAGTCCTTTCAATGACTATTCAGGGTTGATTTCCCTTAGAATTGACTGGTTTGATCTCCTTGCTGTTCAAGGGACACTCGAGAGTCTTCTCCAGCACCACAATTCCAAAGCATCAGTTCTTCGGTACCCAGCCTTCTTTACGGCACAAGGATAGAGAGAGACGTGTTTCTAGCTGCAGGGGTGGGAGGCTGGGGATGGCATCTTGACTGTGTAAGAGATAAGGTCACAGCTGAGACACAGGAACCAGTGCAGGCTGGTAATAGTGGCGGCATCCAGCAGTACCCGCGTGCCTGCTGAGCCTAGTGTGTCCGAAGCAGCTTGAATGGGTGTTGGAAAGGGGGCTGGAAGGCATACCAAGTGGTGCCAAGGGCCTGGCTGAAGCCTCAGGTAGTGTGTGTTTGATGGCACCAGGCCCTTTGTTTTTTCTGTTAACTCAGAAGCTACATGCAAAGAAGGTGTACAGTTGGACGGATGAAGGGTCGGTGGCTGGGATGAAGAGCCAAAGAATGGAGACCCTGGGTGCTGGCCACAGTGGGGGTGTGACTCACCATGGGGTCCAGCTGGATGGGACAGGAAGTGGGGAGTGCTAGAAGAAGGGCCAAGGGGAGAAACTGGGGGTTTTGTGAGCTGCATCGACAGGCAGGCTCAGGTTAGGGGCAGAAAGATCTGGAGATGTGGAAGGCCAGGGAAAGATTTGTTCCTTGCAGTTTAATTTTGGCAGTGGAGGAAAGGGCCGAGAGCAGGACTCAGACAGCCTGGAAAGAGTTTCCTGCAGGAAACCTAGGAAAGCTGTCTCGAAGATAAGGCTTTTAAAAACCCAGAGCCAACTGCACAAGATAGTAAGGGTAGTCCCCAGAGGGCAGCTGTGAAGAAGGAAACGTGGATGAGCAGTCTCCTCAGCGATGTTTTCGTCAGGAGGATCCTTTGCTGGGTGCTCTAACCAGGGCTTGGGTTTTGATGCCCAGCTGTGGAGTTGAGTGTGAGGTCCTTGTACGAAGCTGGGGTTTTCAAGCTCTGCATCCTGCGTGAAAGGACAGACTCGGAAGAAATCTGCCCACTGGAACAGACCAGGTAGAGTATCTCTTTTCACCTTGACTCTCAGTAGGGAAAGGGCTCCCCTGGGAACTTGGCACAGGGCTTCCCCTCTCGGGTTTGAATTCATACCACCTTCAGGATCTGGAAACTCAGGCCCAAAAGGTCACATAAAAACTAGTCCAGGGATGGGGTACTCTCAGGAGTGACAGCTCTAGCCAGGGAAACACTGCAACCCCCAGACCAAGCCTCATCGAAATGAGCTCACAACCTAAGATTACAGAACCCAAAGGGAGTAGTTCAACCATAGACAACAGTCAGCAGGGTAATAGACAGAAGGACCACACTTCCACCCAAGGAACTGAGGTCAGGGAGGAGAGCTTAACACACACGTATGAGAGATCACTCGGAGACTGAGGGAGAATTGAATAAGTAACAAAAGGACAAGACGATGAATTTTTGAAAGAACCACATAAAACTTTCAGACATGCAGAGTGAAGTCATTAAAATAAAAAATTCAGTGGGGAAGACAAAAGCATGTTAGAAAAACAGAAAACCTCGCTAGCAAACTGGAAGACAGCTCTGAGGAAGCTATCCCAAAGCAGGCCAGCAAGAAGAGGAGGTGGAAAGAGAGGTTCAGGAGGAGAGGGGCTGTAATGACGCCGTGAGCCCCTCTCCTCTGCCCCGGGCATGCCCAGCCCCAGCTGTTGGACGAGTGGTCTGCTTACAGCCCCCAGCTGCATCCTGCAGAGTGCTGTCCTTCGGCAAAAGGAGTTGCCTCACCTGGAAGTGCTTGGGAGGTCACCCCCTTCCCCCAAGAGGGGACACCCTCCCAAAAAGGCCAATGTCTGATTGATAGTGGTAGAAAAGGCCAGCTCCCCCTGCGTTCCCCATGGAATTAGGCTGAGCTGAGGCTTGAGCCTGAATCACAAGGCTGCTGAGTTTCTCTCCTGCCCCACCGTGCTGCCCCTAGAGCAGTTTCCCATTGAAATCTTTGCATGAGCATCCTGACTCCAGCTCTTCTGGGGTACCTGATCCACTGCAAGGCGTTCCAATGGCGGAGAGTGGAGGAGGGGCAAGATTCTGCCAAAGGGATTGCGAGAACTGATGAAGAGGATCTTCAGCTTCAGGAAGCCCTCCAAGTCCTGAAGATGGGAAATGATACTAATTACACGCTTTTCATACTGTGGTGCTATTGCTCAATGCTAACGTGAAAGATCACAACAAACGGTGGAAAATTTTTCAAGAGATGGGAATACCAGAGCACCTGACCTGCCTCCTGAGAAATCTGTATGTAGGTCAAGAAGCAAGAGTTAGAATTGGACATGGAAAAACAGACTGCTTCCTAATCCAGAAAGGAGTACATCAGTTCAGTTCAGTTCAGTTGCTCAGTCGTGTCCGACCCTTTGCCATCCCATGGATTACAGCAGGCCAGGCCTGCCTGTCCATTAACTCCTAGAGTTTACTCAAACTCATGTCCATTGAGTTGAAGATGCCATCCAACCATCTCATCCTCTGTCATCCCCTTCTCCTCCCACCTTCAATCTTTCCCATCATCAGGGTCTTTTCCAATGAGTCAGTTCTTCACATCAGGTGGCCAAAGTGTTGGACTTTCAGCTTCAGCATCAGTCCTTCCGATGAACATTCAGGACTGGTTTCCTTTAGGATGGACTGGATGGATCTCCTTGCAGTCCAAGGGACTTTCAAGAGTCTTCCCCAACAACACAGTTCAAAAGTATCAGTTCTTCAGTGCTCAGCTTTCTTCATAGTCCATGTCTCACATCCATACATGACCACTGGAAAAACCATAGTTTTGACTGGACAGACCTTTGTTGGCAAAGTAATGTCTCTGCTTTTTAATGTGCTGTCTAGGTTGGTCACAATTTTTCTTCCAAGGAACAAGTGTCTTTTAATTTCATGGCTGCAGTCTTCATCTGCAGTGATTTTGGAAACCCCAAAAATAAAGTTAGTCACTGTTTCCATTGTTTCCCCATCTATTTGCCAGGAAGTGATGGGACCAGATGCCATGATCTTAGTTTTCTGAATGTTGAGTATATTGTCACCCTGCTTATTTAACTTATATGCAGAGTAAGTACATCATGAGAAATGTTGGGCTGGATGAAGTACAAGCTGGAATCAAGATTGCTGGGAGAAATATCAGTAACCTCAGATATGCAGATGACACCACCTTTATGGCAGAAAGTGAAGAAGAACTAAAGAATCTCTTGATGAAAGTGAAAGAGGAGAGTGAAAAAGTTGGCTTAAAACTCAGGATTCAAAAAACTAAGATCATGGCATCTGGTCCCATCATTTCTGGCAAATAGATGGGGAAACAATTGAAGCAGTGACAGACTTTTTTGGGGGGGGGCTCCAAAATCACTCCAGATGGTGATTGCAGCCATGAAATTAAAAGATACTTGCTCCTAGGAAGAGAAGCTATGACCAACCTAGACAGCATATTAAAAAGCAGAGACATTACTTTGCCAACAAAGGTCTGTCTAGTCAAAGCTATGGTTTTTCCAGTGGTCGTGTATGGATGTGAGAGTTGGACTATAGAGAAAGCTGAGCACTGAAGAATTGATGCTTTTGAACTGTGTTGTTGGAGAAGACTCTTGAGAGTCCCTTGGACTACAAGGAGATCCACCCAGTCCATTCTGAAGGAAACCAGTCCTGAATATTCATCAGAAGGACTGATGCTGCAGCTGAAACTCTAATACTTTGGCCACCTGATGCGAAGAACTGACTCATCTCAAAAGACTTTGATGCTGGGAAAGATTGAGGGCAGGAGGAGAAGGGGACAACAGGATGAGATGGTTGGATGGCATCACTGACTTGATAGACATGAGTTTGGGCAAGCTCTGGGAGTTGGTGATGGACAGGGAGGCCTGGTGTGCTGCGGTCCACGGGGTGGCAAAGGGTCAGACACGACTGAGCGACTAAGGGGAACTGAACCGAACGTGAAAGAAACTTCCCTAAAGGGAAGGACAGGGTGGGACGAACTGAGAGAGTAGCACTGAAACATGTACATTCAGTTCAGTCGCTCAGTCGTGTCCGACTCTCTGTGACCCCATGAACCGCAGCACGCCAGGCCTCCCTGTCCATCACCAACTCCTGGAGTCCGCCCAAACCCATGTCCATCGAGTTGGTGATGCCATCCAACCATCTCATCCTCTGTCATCCCCTTCTCCTCCCACCTTCAATGCTTCCCAGCATCAGGGTCTTTTCCAATGAGTCAGCTCTTCACATCAGGTGGCCAAACCATTGGAGTTTCAGCTTCAACATCAGTCCTTCCAATGAACACTCAGGACTGATCTCCTTCAGAATGGACTGGTTGGATCTCCTTGCTGTCCAAGGGACTCTCAAGAGTCTTCTCCAACAACACAGTTCAAAAGCATCAATTCTTTGGTGCTCAGCTTTCTTTATAGTCCAACTCTCACATCCATACATGACTAGTGGAAAAACCATAGTTTTGACTAGACGGACCTTTGTTGGCAAAGTCATGTCTCTGCTTTTTACTGTGCTGTCTAGGTTGGTCATAACGTTTATTCCATGGCTGCAATCACCATCTGCAGTGATTATGGAGCCCAGAAAAATAAAGTCAGCCACTGTTTCCCCATCTATTTGCCATGAAGTGATGGGACCAGATGCCATGATTTTAGTTTTCTGAATGTTGAGCTTTAAGCCAGCTTTTTCAGTCTCCTCTTTCACTTTCATCAAGAGGCTCTTTAGTTCGTCTTCACAACATATACATTACCATCTGTAAAACAGACACCTGGGGGGAATTTGCTGCATGACGCAGGGAGCTCAAATCTGGTGCTCTTGACAACCTAGAGGGGTGGGATGGGGTGGGATGGGGTGGGAGAAGGGAGGGGGGTTCAGGAGGGAAGGGACATATGTATGCCTATGGCTGATTCACGTTGATGTATGGCAGAAACTAACATAATATTATAAAGCAATTATCCTCAGCTTAAAAATAAAAATAGAAGCCCCCGGAAGGAATGACAGACCCCTTCCTGTGCACCGGCAGCTGGGTCGACAGCCGCCTTCTGGACGTCTTAGGACCCACATGTTCCAAGTGCGAAGAGAAAATACAGGTTAGCCTAGAATTCTGGGCCAGCGAACCTTTCATTCAGTGATGAAGGTAAAATCATGACATTTCCCAGACAAACTTTGAAAGCATCCACCAAGGCAAGGCTCACTGACAGAACTCAGCAAGGACATTAGACCAGCCATTGTGTGTGACCCCCACCCCCACGTCCCTGGGCACTCGGGCTCGGGACCACCAGCACCCAGGAGTCCCACAGCTGTGCCTGCTGCCTTCTGCCCGAGGGCAGCCTGCACACGGCAGGACATGGTGCCCTGGACCAGCCTTCCAGTGGCCAAGAGGAGTGGGTAACACCAGGCTCCTCTCCCTGCAGGGGGCCCTCTGTGGGGTGCCCTGGGCAACTTCCAGGGGCCCCATCAGGACAAGTCCCAGTTGCCCAAAGCTGTGCCTTCAGACACCCTGCCTTAGCCTCCTCCTTCCCTCTCTCAGGCCCCTGCTTTCCTGTCCTGTGCCCAGGGGGTCACCTCCCCAGATAAGCTACTGCGCTTGAACCCTTGTCTGAGGGACAGATGGAGTCCCAGCTGGAGACCCCACACCAGAACTGGTCCTACGAAGCTGACTCTCAGGACAGGGCCTCACTGCTGGAGGGACGTGGGGCGGCGTAAACCTTGTGAGTCCAGGCATCACAGTTACTAAGTTGGCCCCTGCAGTGGGTGGACACAGACCAAGGAGGAGGCGAGTGCTCTGAGTAGTGCGGGGCTGCAGTGCTTGAGGGGGCTTCCCTGGAGTTGGTAAAGAATCCGGGTGCATTGCAAGAGACCACCGGCAGCACAAGAGACAGGGGTTTGATCCCTGGGTCGGGAAGATCCCCTGGAGAAGGAAATGGCAAGCCACTCTAGTATTCTTGCCTGGAAAATTCCATGGACAGAGGAGCCTGGTAAGCTACAGTCCATGGGGTCATAGAGAGTCGAACATGACTTAGCAACTAAACCACCACCCCCAGTGCCTGAAAGATGGGGCGCAAAGGGCAATTTTAGGGATGATGGAGTTGATTTCGCGGTTATTGGCTGCAGCAGAAGCCCTGGAAGGAAGAAAGCAAAAGGCCAACCGGCCAGAGAACGCCTGGGGCAGAAGGCCACGCTGGAAAAGGCCTCGGCTTCTGCGGTTGGAGGGCAAACTGTCCTGAAAACTCAGCGTGACCTCTGAGTGCAGCAGGCTGAGTTACCAGGGAGGCTGATTTCCTCCCATTCAAGTTTCTGCTGCTAAAGCCAAGGGCCTGGTCGGGGAGGAATAGATCCCGAGTGCAGAGGGTACTGAGAAAGTGTGCCCAGAACCTCAGCCTCTGCGGTCTCCTGGAAGGAGGGTCCTTGACCGGGCAGGAGGAGGGGACTTTGAGGCCTCAGCTGGGACGGTGGCCCCTCTTGCCCAGCTCAAGACTCCCCTCACCTGCCCTCTTGGCTTCTAGAGTGAAGGTCAGCTCCACGCGTGGGCCGGGCAGCGGGCTGACAGCTCCCATGGCAGGAGTTGGTTCCTGTGGTCCAGGCAGAGCAGAAGCAGAGGGGCATGTGAACAGGGGAGGGAGGGCAGTCCTCTTCCGCTGCTCAGGGTCCTGGCAAGGACAGCGGAAGCCGCAACTCGTAGATTCCCAGGACTTCCCCTGGAAACGTGGAGACGGTGGCCGGCAGTGGACGACGGGCGGGCCAGACTTGCCATGGCCACCAGAGGGAGATGAGCTGGAAATGACCCAGAAGGCTCTGAATCTTGGGGTACAGGGCACTCTTCCTCACACCCCAAGTCTCTCCCGTGGGGCTCTGGGTCTGCAGGCTGCCTGCGGTCTTTGCCCAGTTCCTTTCACGGGACTGGGTAAGGTTTTGCTTCGAGGCTCAGTATGTGGCTGTGGCCAGAGGTCACCAGTGTTCCATACATGCCCAAAAAGAGATGCTTGCTGATCCAGGCGTGCAGAACTCTTTCCGTGCACGAACCTGAACTGAAGCTTGGGGTGGACTTATCCTGAAGGTGGCGGAGCTCTTCCCTTGGTCCCCTCACCTGTGGAGTAACAGTTATCATGGTTGGAAAGGCCACGGGGAAGCCCTCTCACAGGCCTCCTGGCGCCCTGACCCCGCTTCCTGCTTGGCTCAAGGCCATGCATCAGCTGAAGAGAGAATTCTGAGCAAGCAATTGGAAACGTGCGGGTGAGGCAGTGCAGCCGTGCACTGCAGCAACCAGGACGCAGACTAAGGTGACGGGGGCTCTCTGGGGCTGCCTAGTGCGGGGGGCTGGAAAGGCAGCTGGGGACACCGCAGTTTGGGCATTTTAGCATCCTGGTGTTGTCCGAGTGGCTGAACTTTAGATTTTGTTAAGTGAAAGCATTGTTACAAGATCTGAAGAAAACACGTGAAGACTTAAAACAGAATATACCACGTTCATGGCCATAGAGCCGGGATGCCGCGGGTGAGGGGAAAAAAGAAGAAAATGGGGAAAAATCAGCCCAATAGAAATTAGGGAAGAAGAATGAAAGAATCATGGGAAGAGCAAGTTTAATAGAAAACCTAGAACAACAGTGGGAACAAGTCAGGATGTGCCAGTTATCACAACAAACGTAATCAGACTAAATTTTCCAGTTAGAGACAGGTTGTCAGATTGGGTTTAAAAGCGTGATCCGTCTCCCAGATGTTTTCAAGTGGTGGCCCTAGACATGAAAACGCTAAAAACTGAGAGTCAGCAGAGGCAAAAAATGATGTTATAGGCCAACACTGATCAAAGGAAGTCCCTGTCACTAGAGTATCACCTAAACTGACTCTGAGGGAAAACTGCATCAGTGATGAAAGTGGCCGCTGCGTAATGGCAAGAGGGACGCTCCTCAGGGAGATGGTCAGTTTAAACACTTTTCCACCTAGTAATAGTAACATTCAAATAATATAAAGCAGGTTTTCCCTGGTGGCTCAGACACTAAAGAATCTGCCTGCAGTACAGAGGACCCTGGTTCAGTCTCTGATTGGGAAGACCCTCTGGAGAAGGGAATGGCTGCTCTCCCCAGTATTCTTACTTGGAGAATTCCACAGGCAGAGGAGCCTGGCGCATGACAGTCCACATGGCTGCAAAGGTTCAGACACAGCTGAGCGACTTTCATTCACACAAATGAACAACAGCCTCCAAAAATATAAAACAACGATTTTCAAAGTTCCTAGGAGAAACTTACAAACTCACAGTACTGGAGAACAATAGTCTTTTAATAACTAATATACAACTTCTGATATACACAGGCAAAGGAGAAAAGGAAAAATATACCCATTTGAATGCAGAGTTCCAAAGAATAGAAAGGAGAGATAAGAAAGCCTTCTTCAGCGATCAATGCAAAGAAATAGAGGAAAACAATAAAATGGGAAAGACTAGAGATCTCTTCAAGAAAATTAGAGATACCAAGGGAACATTTCATGCAAAGATGGGCACAATGAAGGACAGAAATGGTATGGACCTAACAGAAGCAGAAGATATTAAAAGGTAGCAAGAATAAACAGAAGAACTATACAAAAAAGATCTTCATGACCCAGATAACCATGATGGTGTGATCACTCACCTAGAGCCAGACATCCTGGAATGCAAAGTCAAGTGGGCTTTAGGAAGCATCACTATGGAAAAAGCTAACGGAGATGATAAAATTCCAGTTGTGCTATTTCAAATCCTAAAAGATGATGCTGTGAAAGTGCTGCACTCAATATGCCAGCAAATTTGGGAAACTCAGCAGTGGCCACAAGACTAGAAAAGGTCAGTTTTCATTCCAATCCCAAAGAAAGGCAATGCCAAAGAATGCTCAAACTACTGCACAACTGCACTCATCTCACACGCTAGCAAAGGAATGCTCAAAATTCTCCAAGCCAGGCTTCAGCAATATGTGAACCATGAACTTCCAGATGTTCAAGCTGAATTTAGAAAAGGCAGAGGAACCAGAGATCAAGTTGCCAACATTTGCTGGATCATGGAAAAAGCAAGAGAGTTCCAGAAAAACATCTACTTCTGCCTTATTGACTATGCCAAAGCCTTTGACTGTGTGGATCACAATCAACTGTGGAACATTCTTAAAGAAATGGGAAAACCAGACCACCTTACCTGCCTCCTGAGAAATCCGTATGCAGGTTAAGAAACAATAGTTAGAACTGGACATGAAACAATAGACTGGTTCCAAATCAGGAAAGACGTACATCAAGGCTGTATATTGTCACCCTGCTTATTTAACTTCTATGCAGAGTACATCATGAGAAAAGCTGGGCTGGATGAAGCACAAGCTGGAATCAAGATTGTTGGGAGAAATATCAATAACCTCAGATATGCAGATGACACCACCCTTGTGACAAAAAGCGAAGAGGAACTAAAGAGCCTCTTGATGAAAGTGAAAGAGGAGAGTGAAAAACCTGGCTTAAAACTCAATATTAAGAAAACTAAGGTCATGGCATCCAGTCCCATCACCTCATGACAAACAGATGGGGAAACAATGGAAACGGTGACAGACTTTATTTTTCTGGGCTCCAAAGTCACTGCAGATGGTAATGGAAGCCATGAAATTAAAAGACGCTTACTCCTCTGAAGAAAAGCTATCGCCAACCTAGACATATTAAAGAGCAGTGATATGTTTGCCAACAAAGATCTGTCTAGTCAAAGCTGTAGTTTTTTCAGTGGTCATGTGTGAATATGAGAGTCGGGCTATAAAGAAAGCTGAGCGCTGAAGAATTGATGCTTTTGAACTGTGTTGTTGCAGAAGACTCTTGAGAGTCCCTTGGACTGCAAGGAGACCCACCCAGTCCATCCTAAAGGAAATCTGTCCTGAATAGTCACTGGAAGGACTGAAGATGAAACTGAGACTCCAAGTTTTGGCCACCTGATGCGAAGAGCTGACTCATTGGAAAAGACCCTGATGCTGGGAAAGATTGAGGGCAGGAGGAGAAGGAGACGACAGAGGATGAGATGGTTGGATGGCATCACCGTCTCCATGGACGTGAGTTTGAGCAAGCTCCGGGAGTTGGTGATGGCCGGGAAGCCTGGCGTGCTGCAGTCCATGGGGTCACAGAGAGTCGGACACGACTGAGCAACTGAACTGAACTGAACTAAGTTTTGCATAATAAAATTAGTAAGTTTATACAAATGCCATAGCAAAGGGATTCTGCCCTCCTGAATTAGTACACATTCTTGTCAGGTACATGTAGAACACGTAAACACTGGCCGTGGCCACACATTAGGCTACATAGCAAATTTCAACAAAGTCCAAAGAACCAGCCACACAGACCACCTTCTTTTACTACAACGTGATTGAGTTAGAAAGCAATTCCTAAGAGATATCTCCAAGAACATCTGTAAGCCAACTATTAGAACTAGTAGGAGAACTTGATAAGATTGCTGGATATGAGATCCATTTATCAAACTTAACTGTGTCTCTGCATACCAGGTGGAAAGAAACACTCTACTGTAAGGAAAGTTCCATTTATAAAGCAAAAGCCTCATGATTCCTAGGCATATATCCAGCAAAGTGTGCCTAATCTATCTATGGATACACGCGAAACTTAACTGAAAAACGTCTAATAAGGAGCCAGATAACTGGAGACATACACCAAATTTCATCATTTCTGAAACATGCATTTTTTCACCTTTCTAACATCTCAAAAATCAGACATGTCTTTAAATTAATGGCCCCTGACTCTGTGTCACAGGTAACCGACAATCAGCAGCACGTTTTCTCTTTGTGCAGCACGTAAAATAATAATATGTCTTTCACTCAATGGCCTTTGGATTCAGTTTAAATGAGTACCATGTCAATGGATGGAAAGACTGAAAACTGGCTCCTCTTGCCAGGGTCTTTTGTAACTTAAGAGCAATTTTTGGCGCGTTGCTTCTGAAGACCATTGAATAGGAAACAGCTGAGACCAGGCAAGGCAATGTTAACGAATACATGGTGGTGGAGGAAGCTGCATTTACCCGGTGTCATGATCTCTCTAAACTTTAGGAATTCAGCCATGTGGTACTGGCTGGGGGGGACAGAGCTGTGTAACAGGGTAGAATCCAGACAGCGACACACGGGCTATAGAAATTTGATCTCTGACAGTGATTGCATTACCGAGGAGCGGAGGAGGACCACTGAATAATTGATGCTTGGACAATTGGTCAACCATGCTGAAAAAAAAAAATACAACTCTTATCTCACATCCAAAAATTAAACTTGGCAGAAAAAAAATCTATATGTAAAAAGCAAAACTTTAAAGTTTTAGCAGTAAATGTGGGACAGTTTTGTAATTCATGGAAGGATTCTTTATTTTTTTATAAAGATTTTTCTCTAGGACACACAAGAAAGCATAAACTGTAAAGGAAAATATCAACAAATTGGGCATCACTAACCATGAGGGAAATGCAAATTAAACCACGATGAGGAACCGCTTCACACCTCTCTGAGAGGTGAGTGAAGATTAGTGGCGATAATAAGCACTGGCGAGGATGCTCGGCCGTCAGAACACTCACAGTGGGCTGGGGGGATGCAAGATGGCACAGCCACTTGAAAAGTTGCTTGGCAGTGTTTTCTCTAAAGGTAAACATACACCTGCCATGTGACCCAGCAAGCCTGCTCTCAGGTATTTCCCCTGGAGGCATGAAAGTGCTGCTCCCGTGAAGATCTACGCCTGTGCGATGCTCACGTGAAAATCCACGCATGCTGGCTCAGGGCAGCTCTGTTTGCCACAGCCCTAACCTGGACACAAGCCGCAGGTCGTTTTCGTGCACAACTGAAACTCATAACATTTCAGTGGCTCTTAGTCTTAAATATGAACGTGTGTGGATGCTGCTGGAGTCAGTTATTCCTATATGAAAATCAAATTCCAGGTTCACCAACAAGTAGCTTCTATTTGTAGACACAGAAGACATTTCAGAGTATCAGAGCACTGAGTGAATACACAAAAGGCGGCACGTGCCCACAGCAGAACTCTGGACGACAGCGGCACGGAGCAAAGCGGCACAGAGCGACCGTCACAGACACGCGCTGGACGACAGCGGCACGGAGCAAAGCGGCACGGAGCGACCGTCGCAGAGACCCACAGGACAACAGTGACACGGAGCGACCGTCACAGAGACGCACAGGGCCCTGGACAACAGTGACACGGAGTGAAGCGGCACGGAGCGACCGTCACAGACACGTGCTGGACGACAGCGGCACGGAGCAAAGCGGCACGGAGCGACTGTCACAGACACGCGCTGGACGACAGCGGCATGGAGTGACCGTCACAGAGACGAGCAGGACGCTGGACAACAGCTACACGGAGTGACCGTTACAGACACGTGCTGGACGACAGCAACACCGAGTGACCGTCACAGAGACGCGCAGGACGCTGGACAACAGCGACACGGAGTGACCGTTACAGACACGTGCTGGACGACAGCGGCACAGAGCGACCGTCACAGAGACGTGCTGGACGACAGCAACACCGAGTGACCGTCACAGAGACGCGCAGGACGCTGGACGACAGTGACACGGAGCAACTGTCACAGAGACGCGCAGGGCCCTGGATAACAGCGACACGGAGTGACCGTCACAGAGACGCGCAGGGCCCTGGATAACAGCAACACGGAGTGACCGTCACAGAGACGCGCAGGACGCTGGATAACAGCGACACGGAGTGACCGTCGCGGAGATGCTCGGTGCCCTGGACGGCAGCGACACGGAGCAAAGTAACACGGAACGAACCGTCACAGAGACGCGCAGGGACACAGTGGAACACGCGTTTGCTGTTCTTTCTACTTTTCTGCAAGCTTGAAATACTTAACAGGGATATACAAAATAAAACACATACCTATGTAAGAAAATTATGGGGGACATCTCAAGACCAGAACCTTTCTCTTTCAAGATATTATTAGTATTTAAATGCCAATGGTCATTTCCTCAATGCGTGTCTTCCACACCGGACAAGAAGCTCCCTAGAACGGACTCTGTCCACCTCACTCAGCTCCTGAGGCCTCAATAAACGTATCCTGAGTGGACAAAATCATTTCTGTGATCCCGAAAAGACAAGACTGGTGCATTGTGTATTAACTGCACTTAGGAGCAGACCCATTTGCACAGTTGAAACTCATAAAATTTCATTGGCTGTTAGTCTTAAATATAAATGTCTTATGGATGCTGCTGCAGTCAGTTATTTCTATATGAAAATCAAATTACAGGTTCACCAACAAGTAGTTGCTATTTGTAGACACCAAAGAAATTTCAGAGTATCATAATGATCATTCAGATAAATGTCTAAAGGGGACAAACTTTTTACCTTTCAGCGACCACGTCTGTCGCAGTGTTTTTGTTTAGAAGAGAGAAATGTCTTAGGAGCCACGACATTTTATCATGACTTCACTTTTAAGTGAAAATGATTATTTTTCTGCAAATCTTTTAAACATTTGACCCCCAAAACGTTGCCACAGTTTGTAGCTTGGGCCAACTGAGCCACCGAATTGTGTTCTAGACATTTGTGCAGCAAGTTCGTGCCAGGCACACAGGCTGACCTTTTTCCACTTAAGCCTTACAGCAGCCTCCCCAGACAGGAATTCTCATCATCTGCAGTGCGGATGAAGACAGATAGACTTGGTGACCTAAGAACTTGCCAATATCCAAAAACAGAGGGGACACACACACACACATATATGTGTGTGTACATAGCTGATCCGCTTTGCTGTGCGGAGAAACTGACACAGCAGAGTAAAGCGACTATTGTTGTTGTGGTTCAGCCGCTCAGTCGTGTCTGACTCTTCGCAACCCCATGGACTGCAGCACACCAGGCCTCCCTGTCCATCACCAACTCCCAGAGCTTGCTCAAACTCATGTCCATCAAGTCGGTGATGCCATCCAACCGTCTCATCCTCTGTCATCCCCTTCTCCTCCTGCCCTCGATCTTTCCCAGCATCAGGGTTTTTCCAGTGAATTGGCTCTTTGCATCAGGTGGCCAAAATATTGGAGTTTCAGCTTCAGCATCAGTCCTTAAAGCAGCTATACGCTAATAAAAATTAAGACAAGAAGAAGACCCTACCTGCAGACACACGTCTGGACTATAAACTCCGTGGGGGTGGGGGGGAGCGGATGAGGGTGGGTGTGGGGAGACAAGTCTGTCACACTCAAAATGCAGCCCTAGTGCTTAGCACACTGCCCAGCACATAGTAGGCACTCAGAGAGCACCCTCTCAGCGGATTATTCGGGGAGCATCCTCTACTGAGGTGGAGATAGCGTCTGCCCCCAGGTCTAGCTGATTCAAAGCTCGTGCCTTTTCTTTTTTTGAATTAGGCCCATAAATTTTGTTAAATCTCTCTTCAATCCCAACCTGTTGGACATTGTCCTGCTAAAATGCTCCAGTAAAACAGGAATAATTAAATAACCTTTCCCTTCCTAAAGGAAAATATCACTCCCTGCTCTTTGGGCCAAAGGTGAGGGTCATCCAGGAAGGGTTTCCCTTTCCACTCTGGCACAGTTTGCAGTTTGTCTTTGGACACTGGCATCTTCAGGCCTCTCCCGAGACCCCACCAGCCAAAACCTGGGGAACTCACATCCCTAGACCATCGCCAAACTTGCCTGACTAGCCAGGAGGGCTACAAAGCAACCGGGGCGTTCACTATGTAAACACAGTAATAGGGCATCTGTTTTTTTAATTTTAATTTTATTTTCCCACTAAAATATTCAAGTGAGAAACATTTGGAGATTTATATTCAGGGCACAGGACCAAATGGCATCTGAGCGTTTCTTTGTTAAATATAATTAATTTTTCCTGGCTTTTTTCCTCCATCATGACAAAGCCAGAGCTGTACCATTCATCCTATTTACTGGTGCAAACGTTCTTTCCCCGAAGAGTCTCAGCAACCGCCACCGAGACGCCGTGCCCGCAGGCAGGCAGCAGTGGTATTGCCTTTGCTGTGCATGTCTCCTGAAACGGGGGGCCGTCCCTGGCCCGGACTTTGTGCTCCTGACTTACATTTCGACAAGCAAACCACCACCACCACCACCACATAGAACTGACCTTCCTCTTTGCTAAGAAAGTGACTAAGCTTATTCTGTTTCACTTTGAATGGCCAAGGAAAAGCGACTTCCACCCGCTGGAGGAGAAGCGTGGGTGGCAGGTGCTGTGTGTCGGGGACAGACAAAGAAAGCATCACTTCTGTCTTTTCCTTGTTTTCTTTTTCTAGAAACCAAAAAAAAGGACCTCTTTGTTTTATGTATATATATATCTCACAAACCCCCTCACGATTAGAATCTAGAGAAGTGCAGGAAGGAAAGCTGTACAGAATGTTATTTTTCCAATAACAGAGACATGTGATCTGGCCCCTGGGTGTTGGTTTTAAGTGGAGATATTGACTTCCAGCTGACTGAGGAGTAGAGCACCTTTCTCCTGAAATATTGATAGTAGATTACGCGAAACCACAAACTAGCTCCATAAAGCACATCATTTCTAATCCTAATGGTGTTTTCTTTCGTCAGGATGGCTGCCACGTTCATGATAGGATGGCTTTATTCTATCTTGGGGAAAAACTTTTTACCATACTGCTAAATTAACTTGTCAAAAGGCTTCAAACTTCGGAAGCTTTTACAGCTCAATTCAGTGCTATTATTCAGGATTGAATGGGAAGGCCATGGACTGTAAAAGCTTGCAAAAAATAAATTTCACGGGCTTTCATAGGCTGAGTGAAATACTTACCTTTTGTTCAGGTTGTATATCTTTATTGAGGAGCCTCGGAATAGCTGCGTTTCGCCCATAAATCCTCTTTCTCACGCTGAAAGGCTGTGTTTTGTCTGCTGCCCTTGAAGGGCCTCTCCAGCGCCTGCCCTCTTGATAACAATCCATTTCCCACAGAGGACGACGCGGACGGGAACACTCTCCAAAACAGGGGGCAGGAGGCGAGACAAAGACTCCAGCTCCCAGGATGAACCTTGGGTTTTAAGATTCTTTTATTCTTGAAACAGATTCACAGGGGAGTTGATAGCCAATTGCTGCTTGAAAATGCAAGCCCACCATCATGGCACTTCCCGAGGGTGATGTTTGTGGGCCGTGGAGGAAGACGCACGCAGACATGGCAACCATCAGGGTTGGCACTGCCCTAACCCAGACTGGTCCCGTGAGCACTGGGTGGAGCACGCGTGTCCATGTGAGGCGGCGTCTTGGGCCATCCTGCAGGACGCTCAGGCCAGCGGGCAGTCAGGTCAATGCCGCCAGTGTGCACTGATCCACTGGCCTCCTGTAGAGGTGGCCCGAGGTGGATGCCGGACAAGCCCCTGCCTGCCCTCTTGGGCCCTAAGCTGTGTCTGGCAATGGGACCAGAGGCCTCTGATAGGATATGCCCTTTCTTCTTCATGGAGCTCCAGTTCTCACTGAATCACTTCTTAAGAAAATGCCATGAGCAGAAGCTGGAGTTTTTTTAGTCTTCTGAGGCAGTGAGTTAGATGAGTGGGTGACCCTTGTGGACTGAGGTTTTGAATTCTTTCTTCAGTGCGAGGTGGATGAAGCTAGAGCCTGTTATGAAGAGTGAAATAAGTCAGAAGGAGAAAGACAAGTATCGGATACTAACACATATATATTGTTGCTGTTCAGTCTCTTAAGCCGTGTCTGGCTCTTTGCAACCCCAGGGACTGCAGCAAGCAAGGCTCCTCTGTCCTCCACCGTCTCCCAGAGTGTGCTCAAACTCAGGTCCATTTGAGTCGGTGTTGCCATCCAACCATCTCATCCTCTGTCATCCCCTTCTCTTCCTGCCCTCAATCTTTCCCCGCATCAGGGACTTTTCCAATGAGTCGGCTCTTCTCATCAGGTGACCAAAGTATTGGAATTTCAACTTTAGCATCAGCCCTTACCCGAGTTTGATTTCTGGGTCAGGAAGATCCACTGGAGAAAGAGTAGGTTACCCACTCCAGTATTCTTGGGCTTCCCTTGTGGCTCAGCTGGTAAAGAATCTGCCTGCAATGCGGGAGACCTGGGTTCTATCCCTGGGTTGGGAATATCCCCTGGAGAAGGGAAAAACTACCCACTCTAGTATTCTGGCCTGGAGAATTCCATGGACTGTATAGTCCATGGGGTCACAAAGGGTCAGACATGCCTGGGTGACTTTCACTTCCAGTGAATATTCAGGGTTGATTTCTTTTAGGATTGACTGGTTGATCTCCTTGAAGTCCAAGGGACACTCAAACTCTAGCATCAGAAAAATAGTACTGATGAGCCTATTAGCAGGGCAGGAGTCGAGACTCAGACATAGAAAACTGACCTGTGGACACAACAAGGGCAGGAGAGGGTGGGGCGAACCGAGACAGTAGGATTGAAACAGCGCGTGGCTGTGTGTGAAGCAGACAGCTGGTGGGGAGCTGCTGCGCCACAGAGAGCTCATCCCAGGGCTCTGCGACAACCTAGTGGGGCGGGGTGAGGGGGTGGGAGGGAGGCTCACGAGGAGGGGACATACGTATGCTTGTGACGGACTCACGTTGCTGGATGGCAGAAACCAACACAACATTCTGTAATGATTATCTTCCATTTAAAAATAAATGTTAAAAAAGAACTTATTCCAATGCCAACTCAAAACACTCAAGATACTAATGAAAATATCTAGATTTCGTGTGCCTGGACCCCTAGGAGCCAACAGGGTGGTTGGGAGGACAAGGAGTGCATCCAAATACATACGTTCAGTTCAGTCGCTCAGTCGTGTCCGACTCTTTGCGACCCCATGAATTGCAGCACGCCAGGCCTCCCTGTCCATCACCATCTCCCGGAGTTCACTCAGACTCATGTCCATCCCATCTGTGATGCCATCCAGCCATCTCATCCTCTGTCGTCCCCTTCTCCTCCTGCCCCCAATCCCTCCCAGCATCAGAGTCTTTCCCAGTGAGTCAACTCTTCGCATGAGGTGGCCAAAGTACTGGAGTTTCAGCTTTAGCATCATTCCTTCCAAAGAAATCCCAGGGCTGATCTCTTTCAGAATGGACTGGGTGGATCTCCTTGCAGTCCAAGGGACTCTCAAGAGTCTTCTCCAACACCACAGTTCAAAAGCATCAATTCTTCAGCACTCAGCCCTCTTCACAGTCCAGCTCTCACATCCATACATGACCACAGGAAAAACCATAGCCTTGACTAGACGGACCTTAGTTGGCCAAGTAATGTCTCTGCTTTTGAATATGCTGTCTAGGTTGGTCATAACTTTTCTTCCAAGGAGTAAGCATCTTTTAATTTCATGGCTGCAGTCACCATCTGCAGTGATATTGGAGCCCAAAAAAAATAAAGTCTGACACTATCCCCATATTTCTCATGCTTAAAGACACGTTTGAATGCCTTCTCTTCCACAAAGCCTCCTTGATCCCTCGGACAGAAGAAATCTTTACTTTGAACTTTTTTTGCAACACAGCATAATTTTCTCTCGACACTCAACAGTCCCCACGTTGTGTAACGTTGTTTGCACGCATGCGTTATTTTCCCTTTGGACTGAAAACATCTGTGGGTTGGACCCTCTCTTATTCATCTTCGTCTCCCCCAGCACTCAGCGCAGTAGCTCACACACACTTGTACCTGAGAGGGTGGGGCCCGGGAGTGAGTAATTTTGGAAGTCTATCAAGAGTGGGAAGCCAGGATTGCAAACCGCTGTGCTAAGTGAGCTGCATATGAGGAAACTCCCCGGGGTTTCTGCGAAGTGCCGGGAAGGGTCACAGAAGAGTTGGGACTGGAGCTGGGCTTTAGCGGGTGGGTGTGGCTGAAGCACTCATCTTGGGGCAGGCGGGGAGGGGGGGAGGTCTGGCAGGAGTGAGAGGGCAGGGCTGTTTCGGGGATGGCGCCTGGACCCTCACTCCTGGGCAGCACTGCCTTTCCAGGCCCAGACTTGTAGTCGGGCTCGCTCTGCTCCAGGGGACTCTCATCTGGAGGATTTTGATGGGTGGGGGTGCGGGGCGAGTCTCCCCAGGGCCCCTCACTTCCGATTCCCAGCCCCCTTCATGGCCATCTCACAGGATCCCCACTTTTGCTGAGATGAAGCTCTCAGGCTTGGGCTTCTTATGTATCATTTTTTTTTTTTTTAACTTGTTATTTTGTACTGGGGTATAGCCGATTAACAAAGTCGTGACAGTCTCAGGTGAACAGCAGAGGGACCCAGCCATGCAGACCCATGGGTCCATTCTCCCCCAAAACCCCCTCCCAGCCAGGCCGCCTGACGTGGCATCTTTCTTGATCTCAGATCTTGACTGTCAAGCTCAACTAGATGTGATCCTACCAGTTAGAGGGGTGGTAGGGAGAGACTGCCCTGGAAATTCTGAGGACAGGAGGGTCATACTGAAGGATTATTTGGGATGTATTCTTACCCAGTAAGATTCTTATTTTTATCCTGAGTGGTTTAAGGGAACTAGGATGAGCAGGAAAAAGAACTTATATCTCACGAGCATCTTTGTTTTGCCTGGCCCCGTGTGCATCTCACATATGGACCACTCTTTGCTGCAACCCAGAATCTGTATCTATTGCTGGTGTTTCAGTCGCTCAGTCGTGTCTGACTCTGTGCAACCCCATGGACTATAGCCCGCCAGGCTCCTCTGTCCATGGGATTTCCCAGGAAAGAGTACTGGAGTGGGTTGTCATTTCATTCTCCAGAAGATCTTCTCAACCCAGGGATGGAGCCCACGTCTCCTGCATGGGCAGGCAGGTTCCTTACTGCTGAGCCACCAGCAAAGCCCCTCTCTATTATTATTGCTCTTTCCCTAAGAGAAAAGCAATACTTCGAGACTCTGTGCAGCTTCCCAAAGCCGCACAGCTAGATAATTGAGGACCAGAGGCGGACCATGTATGTTCCCACACACCGCATGACCTTCTATGGCTACACGTGGGTGGAAATCACAGCCCCTAGGGGTGAAATGCTGAATCTGAGCATATGAAAATCTGGACTCAAAGTCAGAGACAGTTGTTTTTGTTTTTGTTTTGTTTTTAGCAGTAGACTTTATGATTTGCCAGTGATCCTCTTAAATATTGAAAGTTGTTTTGTTCTTTTTTTCCCGGTAGAGGTTCCCTGGTGAACTCAGAGTATAACTGGGAAATTAGAACCGTGATTTACCAAGCTACCTTTGTGAGAACCTCAGTTTTGGCCAAGCACACTTGTGAGTGCTCAGCACACACTAATAGATGAACTCTCCACGCCGCCTCCATCTGTGGTCCCTGCCTTCACCCCGCCAGTCAGGCAACAGGAGCTCGGGCAATTGTGGGAGGCAGGGCAGACCAGGAAGGAAAGGGATCGATTGGAAAAACCATTCCCCATATTTTGAGAAGAAGGTTACCCTTGAGAATATAAAAAGCAGGGTGGAAGTCAAGAAAGAGGACAGGAAAGGACCTTCAAACGGGTACAGGGGGTCAGTACAAACGTGCAGGTGTGGGCAGGTGTGCTGATCACGTTAAAGTCATCTGCATGTATTTATGAAAAAGAGGAATACCGATCCTGGATTTAGTCAGTGCCTTACACCTGTCCTCTTTTCTTACCCCCGCTGAAGCCCACGGCCCCCGGGCAGGGAGGCTGGGGCCACCGGCTGGTTCTCGGGCACCCCCTCTGGTGCAGGGTCCCGGGTTTCCTCGGTTACAGCCCTGAGTGGCTTCCTTCAGAGAACTTCTCAAAGAGCATCCTTGACCGTGGCTGCCTGGGCCTTCACTGGCTTTGAGGGAGCACTGCTGCAGGCGTCCTCTGTCCTCCCTGCCAGGGACCTGAGTATTCAGGGGCAGGCTTGCTGGCAGCGTGGGGTGGGGGGCAAGGGGTCTGTACCCCAGGCTCATCAGGGCCCACATGAGGGCGGCTCCTCAGTCTTGACACTGTCTCTCCAAGCACCAAGCACTGCAGGCTGATCCTTAGAGCCCCCGTCGGGGCCCCCAAGGGTCCCAGTGAAGACTGAGTGCCCAGCACCTGCCCCAGAGAGCCCAGCCCAGGAAGAGGACTGGCTGATTAGGACTGAGTGACAGCTGAGGCGGGGACTCGGGGGTCCAACGTGGTGGAAAACGACTTTTCCTAACTGTTTTTTACAAGCGTGCATGAGACCTGGAAACATCATTTGTGAGACAAGGCCAAGACTGAGACCTTAAGAGAGAAAAAGTCAAGTCAGACTGGTAGTTTCAGAGGAAGGACAGAGAAAGATGGTTCTTGAGAGCACCTGAAATTTACACGCCAATCAAAATGAAGATTGCACGCAAGGCAGCCTCGCTTGTGGGTACTTGTGGGGCTGGGGTGAGGCTTACTGGAGTGTCTGGAGACAGAAGCGTGAGCCTGGGGCAGAGGAGGGCCTTGATAAACGTAAAGGCATCGTGCTCTTTACAATGACATTTTTAAGAGAGGCAGGAAGAGCCGTCAGCATGTCAGCCGTGGCTCACACGCGATACCGTGTTCCAGAGTTAGAGAAGAACGGGCCAGCAGGAGGAACGAGGACACGATGGTGCGCACAGCATCACTCTTGGGGCTCGGACGCTCTCATGTCAGTTGCCCCATCTACTGACGCCATGCCCCGGACACATCCGCAGGCAAAGCAGGGAGTCCCTGGACACTTGCTCTGAGAGATCCCTGTGGTTATCGGAGGGTTGGGAAGAAGCACATGGAAGAGCTGTCATGGGGCAGCTCCTTTGGAGGCCTGAGGACCACCCCAGCCTGGTGGGAGAAACGCTGGCACGAGGCCTGAAGTCTGGGTGTGGATTCGATGCTCACACACCGCCTGCCCTGGAGCCACACTCAGCCCTGCATCCCCAGGCGCCTTCAGCGTCCCCAGGCGCCTTCAGCGTCCCCAGGCGCCCGCTGGCCTCTGTGGTCCTACCCAGGCTCTCGGTTCTTGCGCTCACAACGTAGAGCCCTGAGTCCCCGTCCCCACCCCCATCTCAAATGCCTGGGCAACATGGACCTCTTGTTTTTTTCCAGTATGATTTATCATAGGATATTGGGTATAGTTCCCTGAGCTATACAGTTGTTGTTCAGTCGCTCAGTCGTGTCCGATTCTTTGTGACCCCATGGACTGCAGCACGCCAGGCTTCCCTGCCCAACACCATCTTCTAGAGCTTGTGCAAACTCATGTCCATTGAGTCGGTGATGCCATCCAACCGACTCATCCTCTGTCATCCCCTTCTCCTCCCGCCTTCAATCTTTCCCAGCATCAGGGTCTTTTCTAGCGAGTCAGCTCTTGAATTCAGGTGGCCAAAGTATTGGAGCTTCAGCTTCAGCATCAGTCCTTCCAATGAATATTCAGGGTGATCTCCTTTAGAATGGACTGGTTGGATCTCCTTGCAGTCCAAGGGACTCTCAAGAGGCTTCTCCAACCAGGATCTTGTTCATCCATCCTGTACACTAGGTTGCGTCTGCTGACCCCCAACTCCCAGTCCGTCCCTCCCCTCCCCGCACTCACAGCCGTGAGTCTGTCTCTCTGTTCTGTGAGTCTGTCTATGTCTCACACTCCGCTCACTTGCGTATGTTTTTGATTCCACATGTAAGTCGCATCATACGGTATCTATCTGGTTTATGCGGTGTGGTAAGACCTGGGTCCATCCGTGTTGCTGCAGACGGCATTGTTCCGCTTCTACGGCCGAGCAGCGCTCCACTGAATGAGTGTGCCACGTCCTCTCTATGTGTTCACCTGAACACTGGCATCTTTTTACTCTGGATTCTGAGTCTTGGGATGAGACACTCAGAGGCTTGCGGTTTACGGTACCCTTAGCATCTTTGGAAGCAGAGTGTCACGGTGGCGTGTGTCGGGGGGTGCTCAGTGGATCCGTGTGTCCGACTCTTTGGAGCCCCAGAATGAGATATGAGACCACACCTCGGGAACTTTCTGTCCACTCTCTTCAGGCGAACCTGGCTCTCTGGGGCAGCCGCATCCTTGTGCCCTCTCTCCAAGCCAATCGACATTTAGCAAGCCCCCCTTGCCCATAAGCCACAGCCATGTCCACACTGTCCTTTGCAGAGTCCTCACTGGGCAGAGCCCAGATGTCAGCCCGGCCCTCATCCTTCACAGAGCCAGGGCAACCTGATGGAAACTCAAATTCCATACTTTTCGGCCCGCAACCACTGAGTCAGCTTCCTGAATCCCCATCACTGTCCTTCCCCCTTCTCACGCCTGTAGGCACATGCCCCTTCCTTCTCCAAGATCCACTCAAGCATCTGTGGACTCAGTCCCCACAGGAGGCGCAGGAGAGGCCCTGCATGGGGGCTGCCCCTTCTCTTCCTCTTTGGATAACAGCACAGACGCGTGGCCACAGGGACCAGCCCTGCAGCTGTGGGGCTGAGAAGCAAACGAACCTCTCTGGGGTCAGCAGTGCCTCACAGGGCTATAGGGAGGATTGAGTAAGTCAATACCCTGCGCAGCTCAGAACAGCTCCCAAGAACTTCCGGGATTTCTCCCCCTCCATCTTCAGAAAGCCCTCCCCTGCCTCACAAGGGACAGTCCTAGCCATTCCCCTGGGTCTTCCTCTCTACCTTAGTCCTCTCCCAACAAAAGCAGCTCCTTCTTTAAGAATTCTGGTGAAGATGATTTGCTACCTTTTTAAAAGCTACCTATGTTTCATTCCCTGGCTTCCCAGGTGCTGCTGCTGCTGCCAAGTCACTTCAGTCGTGTCTGACTCTGTGCGACCCCAGAGATGGCAGCCCACCAGGCTCCCCCGTCCCTGGGATTCTCCAGGCAAGAACACTGGAGTGGGTTGCCATTTCCTTCTCCAATGCGTGAAAGTGAAAAGTGGAAGTGAAGGCCCTCAGTCGTGTCCGACCCTCAGAGACCCCATGGACTGTGCCTTCCAGGCTCCTCCGTCCATGGGACTTTCCAGGCAAGAGTACTGGAGTGGGGTGCCATCGCCTTCTCTGCCCAGGTGGTGCTGGTGGTAAAGAATTCACCTGCCAATGCAGATGCAGGTTTGATCCCCGGGCCAGGAAGATCCCCCGGAGAAGGAAATGGCAACCGCTCCAGCATTCTTTCCTGGAGAATCCCATGGACAGAGGAGCCTGGAGGGCTACAGCCCCTGGGGTTGCAAAGAGTCAGACACGACTTAGCACCTGAACGATGACGATAACAGTGGAGACCGATGGCGCGGGCCACTGGGCAGCCAAGCCTGAGGCCACGACTAGAGAGAAAGACTGCACACTGCAATGCGGAACCAGTGCAGACAAAATAGAAGCAAAGTAAGATGATCTCACGCGCACTCAGGGCGGGTAGGACCACAGTGGGCATTATTTAGCTCTCTGTAATCTAGAGCGTCCTACCGAATTCCGCCACATTTTCATGCGGTACAGACACACTTAGTACAGACATCTTGGATGGAAATAGATACAGCTCCGACGCTGAGGACCCAGGAGTGAGACTGAAGGATATGCTTTTCTGGAAAGCGGTATTGACATCTGGGTGTGTCTGTTAGTTCCCGTCCTCTGATGCCACTGGAGGACGGCCCTGTTACGGAGGAACTGCAGCAGCCCGAGACTGGGATTTGCTCTCAGTCGCTCCAAGAACAAAGCACTCCCCGGTCTGCACCAGTCTCTTTTGCAGCCGCGCAGGGTGGGCACTGCCTCCAGCCCATCCTTTTCCAGCAAAGTCAGAATCAGACTCGGGGTGGACGATCCATTGGCTGTCTCAGCACAGTCTCTCTTCACGGAATGGTCCCACCGGTTCTGTTTCATCTCCTTTGATGCATTTTGTGTTCTGGGGAGTGAGAAGCAAACAAGATCCCCTTTTCTCTGGGCCATTACCTCAGAGAACGATGGTATCACTGAGAGCCCCTCTGTCTTGGAAACGGATAGTTGCATACAACATGTTTGTATAAGCAGTTCCTTATTCATGGAGTGGTTTCAATTACAATAAAAAGGGAAACACTGTCAGAAACCGTAATGAAATTATCTCAGATTGGGACACCAATGCCAGCATTTCAAATTTACTTGTTTTCAAACTCTCATATTTGATTCCTTCCCAACGTTCTGAGAAAGTTAAGTAAAGGGAGTGGAACACTGTGGATCCACAGGCCATGCACACTCTCTGTATGAGAACACGTCCCTGGGGACCCCCTTTGCTTTTATTTTCCTCTTTTGATGTTTGGTTAGAGACGGTTTGGGGTTCATAAGCATATAAAGTTTTTAACCTAATTCAAGGAGCATGTGTTTATACATATGTGATCAACCAGATTTAATAATTTAAACTAAAGTAGTTGCTACTGAAACATTTTAATAGCATTAATCATTGCATGGAATTATATTATGTATTGGTTTTCTTGTTAATTTTGGTTTTCCCATGAGAGAGGAACTTTTACTTTCCATTTTATTGTGAGTGCCCAGCACTGAGTAGCAAGCCTGGCACATAACAAGCGCTCAGTCAGTCTTTCTGCATATTAATTATGGTCAGTGCAAATGTATTATCATTGTACTTTGTTGTAGCATCACACTTAATTCCATATCCAGTGTTTTTTGCTTTTTTAAAAAACCATTTGACTTTTGCTGGAACTGCAGCATTTCACAACATTTCCTAACTTCTAGATTCCAAAAGGATTTTTCATAGAAGATTTCTGCTCATGGGTGTCGTTAGGCCCAGAGCACAGAGTTATTTATTTTGCCGTTGACAGGGGTGACTGTGAACCCGCAGCCTCCCGGGCAGGCTCTGCTCGCTTGCTCACTTACCCATGCTAACTACAGCTGCCAGTGTGTTTACTTCGGTCATGTATTTCAAAGGACCATTTCTACCCTAAAGTAAACAAACATAATGGAACAGCTGTGGCTGATAAAAACTCCCAGGCATAATCATCACCCTCTTGTACATATCCTGTGGTTTCAGATTTAATTTTAAAAATTTTCCTTAACTCTTGATTCACGATCGGTACAGTGAGCTCAATGGAGAACGGATGCAAAACTGCTCGCTCTCCTAGCCGCGCACAGACGAGGGAGAGCGCCGTCCTCCCTCCCGCCGCAAACGCGAGGACAAGCGGCCTGAGGCGGCAGCTGGAGCGCATGCGCCGGGGCCAGCCGCCCCGCGTGGGCCGCGGGTGGTGCTGCGCGGCCGGGCGCGCACGCGGTCGGTCCCCAGAGCCCTCCCGAGAGACGCTCTCACGCGGCCAGGCCAGGCTCTGGGACCACACACGGCTCCTCAGGCCACCAGGGAGCCGGCCCTGGCTGGACGAAGCACGGGTAAGGGCCTGCCATTTCCCTACCGCTTCCTTCAGACTCCATGTGCTAAGTTGCTTCAGTCATGCCTGAATCTTTGCGACCCCATGGACTATTGCTGGCCAAGTTCCTCCGTTCAGGGGATTCTCCAGGCAAGGATGCTGGAGTGGGTTGCCATTTCCTTCTCCATCAGACTCCATAAGTAAGTAAGTGTGAGTGAAGTCGCTCAGTCGTGTCCGACTCTTTGCGACCCCATGGACTGTAGCCCACCAGGCTTCTCCGTCCATGGGATTCTCCAGGCAAGAATACTGGAGTGGGTTGCCATTGCCTTCTCCAGGCGATCTTCCCAACCCAGGGATCGAACCCAGGTCTCCTGCATTGCAGGCAGACGCTTTACCCTCTAAGCCACCAGGGAAGCCATCAGACTCCGTAGGCAACTATAAAGTATAAATGATCAGCTTCAGAAAGTATAAGCGATTTGTTTTGGTAAAAGCTGTGAGATTCCCTGAGAGTTTGTTCTCTGAATGCTGCGCTCCACCTTACTTATATCTGAAAAAGCCCCCCAAACCAAGACAAAAAAAAAAAGCAGAAAACAATCACAACAGAAAGCCTCCTTTCCTAAATCATCCCAACCATTGGGATTCACATCAGTCCTTCCACGGAACACTCAGGACTGATTTCCTTTAGGATGGACTGGTTGGATCTCCTTGCAGTCCAGGGGACTCTCAAGAGTCTTCTCCCAGCACCACAGTTCAAAAGCATCAATTCTTCAGCGCTCAGCTTTCTGTATAGTCCAACTCTCACATCCATACGTGACCACTGGAAAAACCATAGCCTTGACTAGACGGACCTTTGTTGGCAAAATATGTCTCTGCTTTTTAAGATGCTGTCTAGGGTGGTCACAGCTTTTCTTCCAAGGAGCAATCATCTTTTAATTTCATGGCTGCAGTCACCATCAGCACTGATTTTGGAGCCCCCAAACATAAAGTCTGTCCCTATTTCCACTGTTTCTCCATCTATTTGCCACGAGGTGAAGTGATGAGATGCCATGATCTTGGTTTTCTGAATGTTGAGCTTTAAGCCAACTTTTTCGCTCTCCTCTTTCACTTTCATCAAGAGGCTCTTCCCTTTCTGCCATAAGGGTGGTGTCATCTGCATATCTGAGGTTATTGATATTTCCCCCAGCAATCTTGATTCCAGCTTGTGGTTCATCCATCCCAGCATTTCACATGATGTACTCTGCATTTAAGTTAAATAAGCAGGGTGACAATATACAGCCTTGATGTACTTCTTTCCCGATTTGGAACCAGTCTGTTGTTCCATGTCCAGTTCTAACTGTTGCTTCTTAACCTGCATGCAGATTTCTCAGGAGGCAGGTCAGGTGGTCTGGTTTTCCCATCTCTTGAAGAATTTTCCACAGTTTGTTGTGATCCACAAGTCAAAGGCTTTGGCAGTCAATAAAGCAGAAGTAGATGTTTTTCTGGAACTCTCTTGCTTTTTCAATGATCCACCGGATGTTGGCAACTTGATCTCTGGTTCCTCTGCCTTTTCTAAATTCAGCTTGAACATCTGGAAGTTCATGGTTCACACACTGTTGAAGCCTGGCTTGGAGAATTTTGAGCACTACTTTGCTACTGTGTGAAATGTTTCCAATTGTGCAGTAGTTTGAACATCCTTTGGCATTGCCTTTCTTTGGGGTTGGAATGAAAACTGACTTTTTCCAGTCCTGTGGCCACTGCTGAGTTTTCCCAGTTTGCTGGCATATTGAGTGCAGCACTTTGACAGCATCATCTTTCAGGATTTGAAATAGCTCCACTGGAATTCCATCACCTCCACTAGCTTTGTTCGTAGTGATGCTTCCTAAGGCCCACTTGAGTTCTCATTCCAGGATGTCTGGCTCTGGCTGAGTGATCACACCACCGTGATTGTCCAGGTTACGAAGATCCTTTTTGTACAGTTCTTCCATGTATTCTTGCACCTCTTCTTAATATCTTCTGCTTCTGTTAGGTCCAGACCATTTCTGTCTTTTATTGAGCCCATCTCTGCATGAAATGTTCCCTTGGTATCCCTAATTTTCTTGAAGAGATCTCTAGTTTTTCCCATTCTATAGTTTTCCTTATTTCTTTGCATTGATCACTGACTGAGGAAGGCTTTGTTACGTCTCCACGCTATTCTTTGGAACTCTGCATTCAAATGGGTATATCTTGCCTTTTCTCCTTTGCGTTTAGTTTCTCTTCCAATATCAAAATCCAATTGATTATATTATTTGCAGCCAAAGATAGAGAAGCTCTATACAGTCAGCAAAAACAGGACCGGGAGCCGACTGTGGCTCGACCATGAACTCCTTATTGCAATATTGACTTAAATTGAAGAACTTAGGGTAAACCACTATACCATTCATGTATGACCTTAATCAAATCCCTTACGATTATACGGTGGAAGTGATAAATGGATTCAAGGGGTTAGATCTGATAGACAGAGTGCCTGAAGAACTACGGACGGAGATTCATGACGTTGTACAGGAGGCAGTGATCAAGACCATCCCCAAGAGAAAGAAATGCAAAAAAGAAAAAAAAAAACTTACGTTAAGCATGTGGTAATAATAAAAATTAATACAATTTTAAATGGAAATGAAATAAATCTTTGGAAAAGTAACTTCAGAAAATTCTGACGATGAATGAAGGTCACATGATTATTAATCAACTCTCTACCTCATGGATCCCCTGTTGTTTTTTACGTCCCTTTTAATGGTGGACACATGCGCGAGGCTCCTATGTCAGCTGGGAGCCTCCTGCCCTTTGCATCAACAGAGAACGTTCCCTGCAGAAGTTGCCTCCTCCCCAACTCCAGATTCTAATGAAGTTCAGAATCTTCTGCAAGACTTGTGAGCACACCTGTGGACTAGTAGCCACAGGAGCCCCAGCAACTCCTGACCACGGCTGAGCTGGTGTGTCTTGGCTACTCCCACAGCCACGTGGGGCTGCTACCTGGCTCGTCCATGGGTTCCCCAGGGAGCGGAACCAGGACCGACCTGTCAGTTCACAGCTGACTCCGCACTCATCGCTTAAAGTGGCTTTATGATGGATTTTGACATCCGGCTGGCAAGTGTTCTCCACTGCTGTTTCCTTAAACCTTCCTAACTATTCGTGAGTGTTCTGCACCAATTGTAGGAGCCGTTTGAAACCCTCTGTGTAAAATCTTGGTCGAATTTTGGTTAGATTTTCATCAAATTCTTGGATTAACTTCCGGGAGCGTTGGTGTCTATATGGTTTGAATCTTATCAACATAGGTGCCATTCTTCCCTGTTTTCTGGAGGTCAGAGTAAGCAAACTCCTTCCATGCACCCTCACAGCTCCTTTTAGACAAAGCATACTTCCTGTTGGATGCATTCTGAGGCTGTTTAGTTTGTGTGGACGTTGTGACTGAGGGATCCTTTCCTGTTACATTTTCGAGGTGAATGCTGTGTCTCCATCTTCGACCCTGTCTCCTCCAACACTCTTCTCAAACCTAGTGCCTTCCTAGCCACATTGCACACAAGCTTGCTCTCAAATGGCAGCTCTGAGAGGTGAGCATCTGGGAGGAACCACTTGATTCTCCTGGGGTTTCTGCCGATAAACGTACGCTGCCAAGAGTGACAATTATTTTCTCTTCTGTTTGAATTGTCAGTCCCTGAATTCCTTTTTCTTCGCTTTGTATTGCCTGCAACTTCTGGTTAAAACGCTGCCTGACAGTGAGGATAATGAGCAGGGTTTCTTTTCTTCCTGACATCAGTGAAAAACACTTCTGCGACTTCACCATTAAGTATGGTCATCGCTTTACGTAACCGGTAGATGCTTTTGATCAAGGAGAGAAGTTTTCTTTCATTCTTAGTTTCCTAAGAGTTTTCTTTTCAGTCACACACACGTGGTTTCAATCCATCAAAGCCCTTTTATTTGGTGAATAAAAATTAAGAGTCTTTCTTCCGTTCATCTATTACAGAGATGACACTGATCTATTTCCCACATGTTGGGTCACCTCTGGATTACTTGGATAAAGACTCCTTGCATGTAATGGACTATTTTAAACTTTTTTTCCCCTGTGAAACAGAATGGAAAGAAGAAAATGCAGAAGACAAACATCTCCAGTTTAACAGATTGCTGTGCAGTGAGCCTCAGGGCTTCATCATCCCAGAGAAGAAACAACTTCCCCTCAGGTGCACTTCCAGCAACAGCCCTTACCACCCGCCAAACCAGCCACAGTGCTGGCTTTTATTGTATTGACTTCCTATTTTCCTTACAGGCTTCAACCTGAGTATGCCTCTCCAAACACTTAAATCTCATTTTGCCATTTTACCACCAGCTACATGGAATCAGGACTTTCCTGGTGGCTCAGAGGGTAAAGAATCTGCCTGCAAGGCAGGAGACCTAAGTTCAATCCCTCGCTCAGGAAGATTCCCCTGGAGAAGGGACTGGCAACCTACTCTAATATTCTTGCCTAGAGAATCCCATGGACAGAGGAGCCTCGTGGGCTACAGTCTATGGGGTCGCAAAGAGTCAGACACGACTGAGCGACTAACACTTTCACACTCACTAAATGGAAGTAGCCATACGGTGGTCTTCCTGAGAAGCAGGCTTCTTCTCTGCTCTTCCCTTCTTGGAGGACCTTGGAGGCCGGTCGCTGCAGTCTGTTGTTCGTGCTGGTTCTTGTTCCGTGGTCTTGCTTACTTACCTGCCTGGTCATCTTTCACCCTTGCTGGTGGGGTGGGCAGTGCATTATCTTCTTCCCAGGGGACAACTGAGACGTGTGCTGTGCTTTCTTCATTCAGAGGAGTTTATTTCTTATGAGTCACATGCGTGGCCCCTGTGAGTCACTGGCAATCTGCAGTCACTTTAATCTAGTCTCAGGATTTGAGAGATTTTTCTGCACCATCCTGCTGATTCAGAGCTGGTACGAGAGGCAGCTTACTCACGTTCATCCGACTTCTAGGAAGTGGTGTGCCGGGGCCAGGCAGCACGGGCTCATCAGAACTGATTCTGTGTGGCTTTTCCCAGTGACATGTTCAGTGAGGTCACAGTGGTAGCTTGAAATTGGCTCTCCTGGGTGTATTTACACCATAGAAACCAGCAAATGTTACAAGTCAGGACTTTTTATCGTGGAGATCTATTTGTTGAAAATTTACTTATTACCATATGAGTTCACCTTTTTGGGGTCTCCACCTAAAATGGGGGATTGTTGCCAAGAGCAACAACCAGGACCCAGGACTCCAGTTTTTGTCCTTTAAGCCCCTGAAAGCTGTTAAGTGTACATACTGGCCTCTTACCCTCCTCGTCCACGTCCATCAGTGCAGAAGCAACCCTCGATGTCCCACTTGGTTGTTTCCCAGTTTGATCTTGATGAACAGAGCTGTGCAAACACTTACGTGTAGGTTTGGGGCTGAGCACACAATTTAACTGCTCTAGGACAAACACAGTGAGATTGCAGGGCTGTATAGTAAGTGGATGTTCCGATGTGTAAGGAGCTGCAGGCTGTTTTTCAGAGTGACTGGACTGCACTTTCTTTATTCCCATTAGCAGTGTGTGAGAGTGCCGGCCGCTGTGCGCCTTGTCAGGCTCTGTTAACTTACCAACTTGCTTCCTTACTTGTATATTGTCGTTGTTCAGTCACTAAGCCGTGTCCAACTCTTTGGGACCCCATGGACTGCAGCTTGCCTGGCCTCCCTGTCCATCACCATCTCCCAGAGCTTACTCAAACTCATGTCCGTTGAGTCGATGATGCCATCCAGCCATCTCGTCCTCTATCGCCCTCTTCTCCCCTTGCCTTCAATCTTTCCCAGCATCAGGGTCTTTTCCAAAGAGATGGCTCTTTGCATCAGGTGGCCAGAGTATTGGAATTTCAGCTTCAGTATCAGTCCTTCCAGTGAATATTCAGGGTTGATTTCCTTTAGGATGGACTGGTTACTTATGTATGTATCCATGTATTTATTTTACCTTCATTTTAGCCCTTCTAGTAAGTGTGTTGGAGAAGGCAATGCCCACCCACTCCAGTGTTCTTGCCTGGAAAATCCCAGGGACGGTGGAGCCTGGTGGGCTGCCGTCTATGGGGTTGCACAAAGTTGGACACGACTGAAGCGACTTAGCAGCAGCAGCAGCAGTAAATGTGTAGCTATAGTTTAAAGCTGTATTTCCATATTTCCTCGTGATGGTGAAGACTTTTCCGCGTCCTCAGTTTCCATTTATAAAGCCTCTTTGGAAAAGGGTCTGTCCAGTTCTTTTGCTGGTTTTAAAAGTGGACTGTTGAACGTCTTATTGTTGAATCTGAGTGTTCTTTAAATAGGCTGGATACACATCGTTGTTGGATATGTAATTTGCAAATATTTCCTCTCTCGTGTCTGTGTTTTATAGTCTTTATATTTCCATTGATTTAGAAAAATAGATACATGACATAGAAAACAGAACTCAGAAGAGAAAAAAATAAAACAATTCATACAAGAAACACAGGGAGGGAAGGACTAGAAGTTTATATACCCAACCTAGGAATTGGATTGCCTTTGGGAGCGTGATGGGGATGGTGGGGGAATGGTTGAGAGAGACTGTAGCTTTTTCTGTAATGATTGAAATTTTTAGAAAGAGAAAAATGTATTTAATAAGAAACACGTGAATATGTGAATACACTATGCCATCTACCTCCAAAAGGCAGTCGGAGCTGAGGAGCGACTCCACCTCCAGACGTGCAGGTCAGCACCACCCTCGCTTTGCCCACCTTTCCTTGCCCGGCTGGGTTCAGGAGCTGCTGACTCCGCCTCTGCCGGAACGGTGCGCCTTCTGCAAGAGAGTTGGCAGTGACAGTGGGCTCTGCTCTCAAGCCAGTTCTGACTCTAGCTGCTCAGAGAACTGTATCCCCCGTCTCCTTACACACACCTGAAGTCGGGTCCTGTTTCCTGAAAGTGGTTTTAAGGAGTCTGATAAAAATTTTAAAATCCCTTGGATTTAGTCCCAGAAGGATAAGAAAGTCATATTATATAATGAAACTTATAATTTCACCATTTGGAACAGCTCATTGCTTTTCTTGAACTCAGCATCTTCATTCACAGGCATTAAAGATTTGCTGTTAAATATTAATTTGCATTAAAAACCCCTAGTCCTGACTTGTTAAAATTGTTTTATGTTATTATACTTTTCTGTTTACTTTCATTTATTTCAAGGGAGAATACCTAATAGCGGTCGCACACAGGTTTTGTAATGTTGACAAACCCAAAAAAATCGATCAAGGAGGATTCTGACCAGAGTTGGCAAGTAAAATAATAGTCAAAGAAATGACCTCACTCTCTCTCGTGTTTCTATTTAAAGATCCAGAATTGTGTATAAAAACACAACATTTTCAGGAATATTATACTAAAAATTCAGTAAAAGAGTTTTAGGCTTGTTTCTTTGGCTGTCCTTAGAATATTGTAAAGAGTATCTCTGACTCTATAGTAATGGGTAAGATGCTATTTTTAAAATTAATTAATTCTTCCAGTGTTAAAAACACTTTCGAGGGGTTTCTTTTTACTTATTTTTATTGAGCTAACATTGACTTATAGCTTTATATGAGTCTCAGGTGTGTGACATTATATTTCTGCTTCTGTATGCCTTGCGGCATTGCTCACTGCCGAATATCTACTCTCCGCCTCTCGCCATTCAGTTGATCTCCTTCCCCTCCCCCAGCCCCTTCCCCTCTAGTAGCCACTGTTCTGTTCCTGCTTGTTCTTTCCTGTTTGGTTGTCCGGTTTGGTTTGTCCATGTATTTTATTTTGTTTGTGGAGCCTCTTGACGAACGTGAAACAGGAGTGTGGAAAAGCTGACTTAAAACTCTAACATTCAAAACAGCAAGATCATGGCATCTGGTCCCATCATTTCATGGCAAATAGACGGGGAAACAGTGGATGGACTTTATTTTCTTGGGCTCCAAAATCACTGCAGATAGTGACTGCAGCCATGAAATTAAAAGACGCTTGCTCCTTGGAAGGAAAGTTATGACAAACCTAGATAGCCTATTAAAAAGCAGAGACATTACTTTGCCAACAAAGGTCCGTCTAGTCAAGGCTATGGTTTTTCCAGTGGTCATGTATGGATGTGAGAACTGGACTATAAAGAAAGCTGAGCACCGAAGAATTGATGCTTTTGAACTGTGGTGTTGGAGAAGACTCTTGAGAGTCCCTTGGACAGCAAGGAGATCCAACCAGTCCATCCTAAAGGAGATCAGTCCTGAATATTCATTGGAAGGACTGATGTTGTAGCTGAAGCTCCAATACTTTGGCCACCTGATGTGAAGAGCTGACTGATTGGAAAAGGCCCTGATGCTGGGAAACATTGAAGGTGGGAGGAGAAGGGGATGACAGAGGATGAGATGGTTGGATGGCATCACTGACTCGACGGACATGGGTTTGAGCAGGCTCTGGGAGATGGTGATGGACAGGGAGGCCTGGCATGCTGCAGTCCCAGGTATTGCTGAGAGTCAGGCATGACTGGGCGAGTGGACACCAACTATATTCCCCATAAGAGTGAGTTCATATGGCATTTGCCTTTCTCCATCTGGCTTATTTCATTCAGCAAAATACCTCCAGGTTCCATACGATTAGTTGCGAATGGCAGGACTCCATGTGTGACGGCTGAGTGGCACTTGATGGTATGCGTCTGTCTGTGTCTCTATCTACTTCTGCCCGTGTTTTTATATGTGTGCACCACATGGGCACTTCCGTTGTTTCCGTATCTTACCTACTGTAAATAAGGCTGCAGTGAATGGAGGGATACATACATCTTTTCAAATTAGTGCTTTTGTATTCTTTCATAAATACCCTGACGTGGGATAGCTGGATCGTATGGTGGGTCTATTCTCAACTTTCTTATACTGTTTTCCATGCCACTTTACACTCTCATCAACAGTGTCTGAGGTTCCCTTTTTTCTCCATCCTCGCCAACACTTACTATTTCTTGCCTTTTAGATATCAGCCATTCTGTCAAGTGTGAGATGATATCTCACTGTGGCTTTGATTGCATTTCCCTGATAATGAGTGATGCTGAACATATTTTCACATGCCTGCTGGCCTTCTGTGTGTCTTCTTTAAAAAAAAAAAAAGTCTATTCATCTCCTCTGCCCATTTAAAAAAATCAGGTTCCTTTTTGTTGTTGTTAACCGAGACAGTTCTTTATATAATTTTGATAGTAGCCTCTTATAGGATATATGATTTGCAACTGTCTCCTCCCATTTGATAGGTTGTTTTTTCATTTTATTGGCAGTTTCCTTTTCTGTGCAGAAGCGTTTAGGTTTGATGTAATCACATTTGCTGATTTTGGTTTTGTTTCCCTTCCTGAGGAGACGGATCCAGATATCTACTGCTAAGACTGATGCCAAAGAGTATACTGCCTGTGTTTTGTTCTGGGAGTTTCACGGTTTCAGGCCTTGCATCCAAGTCTCTGATCCACTCGGAGCTAATTTTTGTATGCAGTGTGAGACGTGGATCTGGTTTCATTCTTTCGTGTGTGGCTGTCCAGTTTTCCCAACGCTCTTTGTTGCAGAGACTGTCTTCTCTCCATTGCACGCTTTTTGCTCCTTTGTCACAAGTTAATTGTACGTGCACGTGCGGGTTTGTAGCTGGCCTCTCAGCTCTGCTCTGCTGACCCACGTCTCTGCTTTCCTGCCGGTCCCACGCTGGTTTATCACTATGGCTTTGTAATATAGTCAGAAGTCAGGGAGCATAATGCCTACAGCTTTGTTTTTTTTTTTTCCTCCTCAGGACTGTTTTGGCTATGGGGTCTTTTGTGGTTCCACATGCATTTTAGACTTTTTTTCCTTCTATTTCTGTGAGAAACGTCCTTTGGATTTCAACAGGGGTAGCACTGGATGTGTACATTTCTGTAGGTAGCGTGGGCATCTTTTGACAATGTTAATCCTCCTAGCCCGTGAGCACAGAGTCGTTGTCCACTTACCTGTGTCTGCTTCAGTCTCTTTCTACAACGTCCAGTCGTTTCCATGTCTAGGTCTTTTGCCTCCTTTGTTAAATTTCTTCCTAGGTATTTTATTCTTTATTTGTGTGATTCAAAATGGGATTGCTTTCTTAATTTCTCTTTCTGCTAGCTCATTTCAGAAGTTTAGAATGTATTCGTCATATTACTGTTTGAAAAGTGCCGGATGAAATTATTTCTAAACTGCACAAAGCTTTCCTTTTCTCCACATGTTTTAAAATCCATAGTCAATTTTACTTCATGCTAATTAAAAAACCTTAAATGTATAATTGATTCATAATTGAAGACGAGTATGATGACAGAGTAGTATTGGGTAACATGTGGATTATGTGACTATGTCCTGTGGGAAAACTATCCTGGAATCAAGGTTGCCGGGAGAAATATCAGTAACCTCAGATATGCAGATGACACCACCCTTATGGCAGAAAGTGAAGAGGAACTAAAAAGCCTCTTGATGAAAGTGAAAGAGGAGAGTGAAAAAGTTGGCTTAAAGCTCAACATTCAGAAAACGAAGATCATGGCATCTGGTCCCATCACTTCATGGGAAATAGATGGGGAAACAGTGTCAGACTTTACGTTTTGGGGCTCCAAAATCACTGCAGATGGTGATTGCAGCCATGAAATTAAAAGATACTTACTCCTTGGAAGGAAAGTTATGACCAACCTAGATAGCATATTCAAAAGCAGAGACATTACTTTGCCAACAAAGGTCCATCTAGTCAAGGCTATGGTTTTTCCAGTGGTCATGTATGGATGTGAGAGTTGGACTGTGAAGAAAGCTGAGCACCGAAGAATTGATGCTTTTGAAGTGTGGTGTTGGAGAAGACTCTTGAGAGTCCCTTGGACTGCAAGGAGATCCAACGAGTCCATTCTAAAGGAGATCAGTCCTGGCTGTTCTTTGGAAGGACTGATGCCAAAGCTGAAACTCCAATACTTTGGCCACCTCATGCGAAGAGTTAACTCATTGGAAAAGACTCTAATGCTGGGAGGAATTGGGGGCAGGAGGAGAAGGGGTCGACAGAGGATGAGATGGCTGGATGGCATCACAGACTCCATGGACGTGAGTCTGAGTGAACTCCGGGAGATGGTGATGGACAGGGAGGCCTGGCGTGCTGTAATTCATGGGGTCGCAAAGAGTCGGACACGACTGAGTGACTGAACTGAACTGAACTGATCCTGGTTATAATGAATATACTATTTCTCTATGACAAAACATTTTTTCTGAGGAATAATTAAATGCAAAGAATTATTGAAATGACCCCTGTCTCATATTGAATAATCATGCAATGCAATTGCACAGTAAATTCTGATAATTATATTTCAATTGAGCCAAAACATTTAATTGAACTAAAATGTATCATAGGCTGTCCTCAAAGATGCACACATATTTTAAATTTCCTCTCATGCAATCACCAGGAGAGCTTAATACTGAACTAGCAATTATTGTGTGAGCGTGTAAGTTGCTTCAGTCATGTCTGACTCTTTGTGACCCCATGGACTGTAGCCTGCCAGGCTCCTCTGTCCATGGGGTTCTCCAGGCAAGAATACTGGAGTGGATTGCCATTTGATCTGAGATGAAGCAGGGATTTGTGAATTTAGAAATTACTGAATTTTTATATAAGGAGGTGAACTTTGTAAGGTCACTTGTTAAAATATAGAGCCACCTTTATCTTTTAAGCTTTCCAAAAATGCCGAGGCAGGTCCTAAGACACAGGCCTGAGAGAGCTCAGATGACACCCGCAGGCCCTGCAACCACATTTCAAGGCCTGTCCCACCCGAGATTGGCCGTGGCTGCAGGCACACCGAAGCTGCTGGTAGTTGTGGTTTTTCATTCATAAAAATTTCATAAGTGAAAGAGTAGCTTTGGGCAGATTGATAGTAGGGGGAGAGATGAGAGCAGCTACTCATTTCATTCTAAATAATTTCCCCAGAAAATTTCCAGTGTTTCTGTAAATGTGGAACTAACTGGCTTAATTCAACATTTTCTGGGGAATTGGGTATTGAAAGTCAGAACTTCTATGATATGTTAACACCGTGTTCTGGGCTTCATTTCCTTAGGGATCTTCTTTAATGACTGTGTTTCTTAAAAGTGAGAAAAAGCCAAGTGAAAAGGAACAAGGGAGAGAAAGGAAAAAACTCCTCTCGCCGAGATCACGTGCCGTCTTGGAGACATTTTAGTCAATACACATTTCTGAAGCTTTTCATCTGCAGCTGCGCCGGGCTGAATGCTGAGCCAATGCAATCCAAAACCTTTAGAAGATGGCACGCCACGTGTGCGCAAAAGTGCTTTGTTATCACATCTCTCTGGGAGGCTTGATGCGAGCATGGTCCTGGGGAGGGAGGCGTGGGAGATGCTCCTGGGAGTGAACCTCCCTTTCTAGGACACTCACACAGCGGGCTGGGAGGGGAGGGCAGCCCTGACAGGGGTGTGCTCCCCCGTGGGTATGAGCCCCGAAGCCGCGCTCCCGGCCTAGTACCCGGTAGGAAGGCTCTGGCACTGTGGCCCCTTGGGACACCTGGAGGGGACAGGCAGCGTGATCTGTTGGCCCTGACGCAGAAGAGTTGGGGTCCCCTACCCGTCAGGAGATGAGAGGGGATACAGGGAGGACGGGGAGGAAGGAGGTGGTGCCTGGGGGTCAAAGCAGGAGGCAGCAGAAGCAGAAGGGGCTGGGACCCTGCCAGCCTCAGCCAGCTGCTCACTGCACTGCCCCCCAGGTCAGGGTGGCCGTCATTGGGTGGGCCTAGTCAGGAGCTCTGCACCCCTTTATGCAGTGGGGACTCAGAGATGTCAGGGCCCGACCAAGAAACAACCTGAGCTGAGTCCATTTCCAGCTTTTCAGAGAAAGCCAGATATCACCCCAACCAACGACGGGGGGCGCCCCATGTGTCATCGGTCCACCTCCGCTTCCCTGGGCCCCCGCCTCTGCGTAGGGCACCCTGGCGCCGTCCCTTTGTCCACCGTAACTCCCGTGTCAGCTGCCTGCCCTGAGTCTGGGCCAGACAAGCTGGCGGTGGCTGAGTCCTTCGCTAGGGCCAGCTCTCGCGGGGGGCGGCGCGAGCTGCCTCTGTCCTTGTGGGGTGGCCTTCCTGTTCTCACACCAGGGCGAGGAGAATGAGGAAAGAAGGGAAGACCGCCTCCGCTGAGTGTTCGTGTTTGCAGAGAACACGCAGGCAGCAAGCACCTCTGAAACACTGTGGCCCACTCTGCCAGCCTCGTCCGGGGGAGTTCCGGGGCTCAGCTCTGGGCCTCCGAGGAGCTGGGTCACTGTCACGCGGAAGGACGTCCTGAGGAGGATCCGCGTGCAGAGCAGAGGCTCTGGGCCTGGTCCCACCCCGCCATCTTCTATCAGGCACCTTTCGGCAAAGCCATCGACCCACTCGAGTCTCTGTCTCCACCTCTCTGAAACCGGACGCCACACTCTTCCCTAATGGGCTGGTGGTGCCAACCTAAGCCGCGGTTGTCTCTTTTCCCCAGGGCGATGGAAGCACCACATGCTGGCGTTAGCACAGGGTTTGGACACACGCTGCTGCTGGGGTGCTAGGTCATCTCGGAGCTTGGCCCAGAATGCGCAGAGACCGCTCAGCCCTGACTGCATCACCGCACCCCTGCCCCTGAGGGTCTCCGGCTGTGGCTCCGAGGTGCGGCTGGAGTCCTGTGTCCCAGTGGGGTCCCTCTGCCTCTTGCCCACCTCCCCATGGTCTTTAAGCTCCTCAAGGCGGGTGAGTAGCCACCCTGTCCAGATTCCAGCCCCCAGGGCAGTGTTGGGTAGCGGGCCAGGACCTCAATGTTCCGTTTCATCCTGGAGTGGACGTGACCCCCGCTGTCCCTGGGCTCAGACCCTGGCGCCTGCCTGCACGATCCCCAGGCCCCCTTCCAAGGCGCTGGCAGGCAGAGTCCTCAGCGGGTTAACAGAAAAGTGGGGAGGGCATCTTCCCAGGGAAATGGCCCATGTTCGTGCAGCTGTTCCGGAAAATTACTGAACTGCGTAGGAAATGCCTCTCCAGGTCCCCGAACCTGCCGTCTCATCGGCCACCAGGGGTCTGGCCTCGGTGGAAGGGAGGGAGAAGACTGGGCTCACGGCCCCCCAGCCCTTCTGCTCCCCTCTGCGCCCCGCACCGGACTCGCCCCAGGGAGGGGGTGGGGGCCAAGCCGCGCCGGCTCTGTCTTCTGACCAGTGCAAGCAGAAGTACTTAGCACGCTGCTGTCAGTCTTGAAACGGCCGCTGGCCGCCCTGCGTGTGTGAGGTGCACGTGTATCAGCGGTCAGGTGGGCCCTGGACTCAGACGCCGGGCAGGGGGCGCAGGGCTGCTGCGAGCCCAGCCTGGGGAGTAAGGACTGTCTCCCTGTCCGCCCGCGCCACCCCCCATCCCGGCTCTGTCCAGCCGCACTCTCCCTGAAGTCTTGGCAGGTGCGAGGCCTCAGCTGGCTAAACAAGCCTGGCAGGCCCCTGGGGAGCTGCTGAATGCCACGCGGGCAGGGGTCTCTCCCTCCCCTCTGGCCCCGCCTCTGGAAACTCGCCGGCTCAGACTCTGAGAGGCCGCAGAAGACCCTGGGGCACAGGTGACATGGCCCTAAGGGGCCACGTGCTGCCTGAGGCTGGGTTTGGCTGGTGGGCAGGGCACAAATGGAACACGCCTGTCCCTGAGCTTCCTTCAGTTGGAGTGAGAGGTGAGCTCTACGTGGGTCCCTCCTCCTGGGAGTCATGGGGGGTGGTGGGAGGGATGACAACTTATTTTTAAAGACTCCAGTGGAAACGTCTCCTCACAGCTGTGAAAATACTCTCCGGATCAGCCATCCTGGCCAGCGTGTAGAGGGCAGGGTTTGTTCCAGGGCCTGGGGAGGGAGGTCTGTTTTCTCCTCATCCCTGAAAGAGTCCGAGGTGGACACGACCCTAAAATGCAGAGCGGCTTTTACACCCTCCCGTGTAATGGGTAGTGGCCCGCTGGCCAGCTCCTTCCCTCTGGCAGTTTTGCTAAACACCTAGAGCAGCGGCGTCAGCCTCGAGCTGTGAGACTCCAGCCCCGAAGCCCAGTGGAGGGGGTGGCCGCTCCTTTGTTCTCTACAGCTGCAGTGCTGACCCTGTAAGCGCTTTATCAGCACATCGGACAAACGTGCTGGGCCTCTGGATCAGTTCAGTTCAATCGCTCAGTCGTGTCCGACTCTGCGACCCCATGGACTGCAGCACGCCAGGCCTCCCTGTCCATCACCAACTCCTGGAGTCCACCCAAACCCATGTCCATTGAGTCAGTGATGCCATCCAACCATCTCATCCTCAGTCGTCCCCTTCTCCTCCCACCTTCAATCTTCCCCAGCATCAGGGTCTTTTCCAGTGTCAGTTCTTCACATCAGATGGCCAAAGTATTGGAGTTTCAGCTTCAGCCTCCATCCTTCCAATGAATATTCAGGACTGGTCTCCTTTAGGATGGACTGGTTGGCTCTTCTTGCAGTCCAAGGGACTCTCAAGAGTCTTCTCCAACACCACAGTTCAAAAGCATCAGTTCTTCAGCCCTCAGCTTTCTTTATAGTCCAACTCTGACATCTATACATGACCACTGGAAAAACCGTAGCTTCTGGATCAATGTCCATAAAAACCTGAAACCAAAGGCTCCCTTTGATTCCTGAAGCTGGGATGTTCTGTTGGGACATCTGGAAGCGTCCTGGCCTCAATTTTCTACCTAAACGCTGAGCTCTCATTACACATTGCCTCATAACACCATCAGCTAGATCCTCGGAATCACGTTTATGGAAGGTTTTTAATCCACGCTGTATCTTCAAGGGCATTTTCTCCTTCCTGTGGTCCTACAGGAGGGGCAAGAGCAGACTGTCTTGTCTCAAACGTAAAGAAGCAGAAACTCAGAGGTTTGTGGAACTGCCCAAGACCACTCATTCCTACGTGTCAAAAGACGTCTCCCCGACGAAAGCATCTAACGGTTACTCGTTCTTGTTCCCAGGCCCGCGTGTCAGCACGGGGCTCCCGCTCCACTCTGTGTGTGTATGTGAGCGCTTTAATTGGTACCCATGGAAAACAGTCCTTTCTGTTGATTTTCTTCAGCAAGTTGTAATCACAGACTCTCTTCTGCCTCTTTCCTACGGGGAAGGCAGTCTCACTCAGGGCGAAGATAAAGCACAAGCCACCAGGGGCTAAATCTGTGTTGAAATTACGTGCTGTCTTCCCCCCTCCCCCAAAGAAGAGCCGCCTTTTGATTAACGTTGCTGGGGGTTATCTGGAAGCAAGTTGCAGAGCAGCCTGGGGGCAGTGCTAGGAGAAGGCCTACCCTGAGGCTGGCTGCAAGATCTGGTGAGCTCACTTGCCCTGCTCAGCGTAGTGGCTGCTGCTCACCGCCCGTGTGCCGTGAGATGGTGCGAGAGGGGGTGAGAGCGGTGGGGGGCGGGAGGGCAGGGGAGGGGAGTCAGGTGCAGCTCCCTGAGTGAGACCGACGTGAGCTTCTGGGTCGGGCATGGACGTGGAGAGAGGACCAGACGGGATGTCACCAAGAAGAGAGACTCTGGCGCTTTGGGCTCCCATGGAGTTTGCCCTGAGCCGGTGGTGTGCTGGTAGAGGCTTAATGACAAGCTGCCTGAAAAGAAAAGCAAAAGGCCCTGATCAGTAGCATCTGCTGGTTGCTCTGGTGTGAATCCTCCCAGAGCGGCAAGTGTTTCGAGCTACTCAAAGCAGAGTAGCAAGGTCAGCTCTCGGGAGCCCAGGCCTCTGGGACGATGCAGGAAGGGCATCTGAGGGGCGGGGCTGTGGTCCAGGGAGGGAAGCCCACGGGCATGTCCTGCCTTGGGGGGGCCTCTTCATGGGCTCTTGGAGCAGCAGTCAGTGGGCTCTGGGACCCCCTGCCCGGCGCGCCCGTCTGTGCGCTCCCTGCGGCCAGCTTCTCGGGTGCAGCTGTGAAGGTGGCACTTTGGCGCCAAGGAGCTTGGGAGCCTCTTGTTTGGTCTCTGGGCCAAAGCAGGACCGTCTTTTGTGAGAGGTGCTCTGGGGAGGTGGCCTTGCAGCCCTCTGCCTTGCCTGGGGCCCTGGTGCTGCTGGACAGTCTGGCTCATGGCAGCGCTCTCCCCCGCTCCTTTCCTGCTTTCCGGTCTGTGTCCTACAGCTCCACCAACGGCCCCTCCGTCGCCCGTGAGAAACGCCTCCGCCGCCTGGCAGGGGCCCTCACGTGTCCTGAGCGCTGTCTCCTAAAGCTGCTCTTTTCCAGCTTTGGCCAAGGTCCCTGCGCCGAGCTTTTCCCTGTTGGAGTCCCAGGCTGTCTGCAGAGCATCTCCCCACACAGGCGCCTGGAGACGGGGAAGAAGGCGTCACTCTGGGAACTGACCCTTATCCCCAGACCACACTCCCGAACTGGATGTGTTCCGCTGTGGACACAGATCAACAAGCTAGAAAGCTTTTAAATCCCTGCAGTTCGAGTTGTTGCAGTAAATGAGCTCCAAGAATCGCCATGGTAACGCTCAAGGACTGGTCCCCTCTTCCTGACACCTACCTTGCCTGCTCTTCGTCAAGACCTGCTGGCGGGTCATAGGGCCCCCATCATTGACGTTTTGGGCTTAATTTTCCAGGCTCTGTTTTTCTTCCCCCTCTTACCTTCTCCCAGCCCTGTCTCCGTAATCAGAGCCCCTGCCCTGAGCGTTCCCCCTGGGGCCTCCATGGCCCTGTTCCCCGCTGTCCTCTCACTCCAGAGGCTCTTCTGCACCACCCTTCAAGGCCCCGCCCTTCAGAACCTGCTCCTTTGTCCCTCCACGGGTGGTGGCTGCATGTGGCTGCTTCCTGACTGCTGTGAGGTCATGTGGACTCCTGCCTTGCCAGGCAGGAAAGACTGGTTTGCGAGCAATGGCTCACCTTCTGGAGAGGCTGGAGGACTCTCCTCCCATCCTGAGAGATGTCCAGGATGCCAGCCTCAGAGCCTGATGATGGGCTGTCCTTGGCCCTCCACCTCTGAGCTGTGTGTTTTTGTTTATTGTGGAAAAGAACACACGCGGAGAAAGCTGTGTAGAACGTCAGCGTCTGGAGTCTAGGATTATCCAGCAGGAACCACCCAGGTGGTAAGTGGGGCCACGCCCAGCCGCACAAGCACAGTTGATCACTGTCTGAACAGATGAGGCCCGGGGATGGGGGAGCCGTTTCAGAGCTGTGTCAGAGGCTCGTTTGGGCCCAGCTGGTTCACGGAGCACTGACTCAGCTTTCCCACCAGCAAACGGAGTCGGCGGCTGTCACTACCTGCTCCATCCTCAGGTGTACTGGGCAAATTGAGGAAGGCACAGAAACCTCTGATGTGGGCGCCAGGAGCTGGGAGTCTAGTCCTGAAACAGCAGAGAGCGACTTCAATGCCCTTCTCTCCATCAGAGCGGCTTCCCAGGTTGGCTCAGCGGTAAAAAAAAAAATCTGCCTGCCAATTCAGGAGGTGCAGGAGAGACGGATTCAGTCCCTGGGTTGGGAAGATCCCCTGGAGGAGGAAACAGCAACCCACTCCAGTATTCTTGTCTGGAAAATTCCATGGACACAGGAGCCTGGTGGGCTCCAGCCCATGGGGTTGCAAAGAATCAGACACGACCGAGTGACTTAGCACACGTGCGCACCCTCTCCATCAGAAGGCTCCTTCTCTCTGATTTTGGGGACACTTGATTTCTCCATCCGTGAAGGAATCCTGGCATCCTGAAAGAGGCCAGCCTCTGGCTTCAAGAAATCCAACCTGAAGCCCCACGTTAATAAAGTGACTCATGTGTGGGCTTAATGACCCCTTTGTTCCAGGAAGAACACGATTTCTACTGAGTGATAATCTATTTATGAATGATTGCGTCTGATGAGACATTGTTTTATCTTCTACCAGTGCTTATACTTTAATAACATCTTGTTCAGTTGCTCAGTTGTGTCCAACTCTTTGCGACCCCATGGACTGCAGCAGGCCAGGCTTCCCTGTCCATCACCATCTCCCAGAGCTTGCTCAAACTCATGTCCTTTGAGTCGGTGATGCCATCCAACCATCTCATCCTCTGTCGTCCCCTTCTCCTCCTGCCTTCAATCTTTCCCAGCGTCAGGGTCTTTTCTAATGGGTCAGCTCTTTGCATCAGGTGGCCAAAGTACTGGAGCTTCAGCTTCAGCATCAGTCCTTCCAATGAATATTCAGGGTTAATTTCCTTTAGGATGGACTGGTTTGATCTTCTTGCTGTCCAAGGGACTCTCAAGAGTCTTCTCCAGCATCACAATTCAAAAGCATCATTTCTTCCATGCTCAGCTTTCTTCATGGTCCAACTTTTATATTTATACTTGACTACTGGAAAAACCACAGCTTTGACTACATGGAGCTTTGTGGGAAAAGTGATGTCTCTGCTTTTGAATACGCTGTCTAGGTTTGTCATAGCTTTCCTTCCAAGGAGCAATCACCTTTTAATTTCATGGTGTCTTAAGGAAGGACATTTAGTAGCTAGTAGAAGAAACAGGGTCTGTTTTTCTTGGCTGACTTTGAAGGAGTCAGCTGGAATCAGTTCATTTTTCCAGAATGCCTAATGCTTGGAATTGTGAAATATATTATGCTTGCCTGACTCGAGGGCACCTAAACTCTCGCAATTGTATACTGCAAACATCTTTTGCCCTCTTGCCTATCTGAGCATGTCTCGATGAGCTTGGCTGCTGCGTGATCCCTTCCAGCTGAAAGCGTTCAGCCCCAGAGAGGGTTGGTATTTGCATGGCAATTAGTTTGTATTCCTACACAAATTTTCATGGATTCAAGTTCTCCATAGAAAGGATGAACCAAAGGGTAAACTGAACCACAGATTAAAGGGCTCGTGTCAGGCAATTCTTTGAACAGTTTTTTTATGGTTTGGAACCGTCATTATTTGTAATATTCTCTGAAAAGCCAGCAAATAATTGTTTTCCCCCTACTGATTTTGTTCTTCTCCTCTTAGCAAATATTGATTCTTTCCACCCCCCCGCCAAACTTGGTCCTGAATGGGACTGAAATTAACAGGGCTGCTTTTGTTTTAATACAATGAACAAAAACTTGTGTTTGGAAGAGTTCTTGTCCTGCCAAAACATCTGTGCCCAGCCCAGATGGCAACCCGGCTCTGGAAATAGGGTCTGCGAGTTAAGCGCTTCTGCCCAGTCAGCATGCACAGCGAACGTGCTGAATTCTTATAGGCTCTACAAAAATAGTAACTTTTGAAAACTTCTTGGCAACAGAGGACTTTTTTTTTTTCAATGTGTTAAGAATGTGGGACTTCCCCATTAGATAACAAAGTAGAGAAAAGCCCAATTTATCATCAGAAAGTCTGCTCATAAGCATTGCCTTTAACATTTTGTGTCTCTAACATATATTGTATTTATAACAGCATTGATATGAATGATGTCATGATGTAGGAAGGACTGAGGTTTCCAATGTAGTGGTGGTAGAGCTGTTCTGAGCTCCAGGATTTTTCCATGCATTGGAAAGAAGTTATGAAGAGGGAGTGTACTTGTCAAGAAAGTCAAGTGGGAGATTTTTGTAAAAGATGTAGGGGCAGTTCCAGGTTGTGTCTTGGAAATGTTTCTTTGTTATTCTCAGCATTTTCCAAACTGCCAAAGCTTTCAGCTTCTTTGATGGGATCCATAGCCTAAATATATCTGAGAAGTGGAAAGAGACACTTATGTTTTTTTTTTTCTTCAACCAGCAAAACTTTGTTAAGTGCCAGCTGTGTAGCTTCGGCCTTGAGTAAGTGGCAGAGGATGAAGAGAGGAGCATACAAGCTCATCATGGACATGCAGCTCAGTTTCCTAGACAGTGTCAGGGCCTGGAACTGACTGTGTGATTTCATTCCGTAAGAGGCAAGGTTTGTGAGTGCTGTCCTGGCTGTGGGAGAATGGTCTGCTCTTTCTTCCCAGAAAGTAGGTGACTCCCAGCTCGTCGTGACAGTGTGTGCACGCATGTGTGTGTGCTGTGATTATGACAGAGTGCGTGCACACGTGTGTGTGCTGTCATCGTGACAGAGTGCGTGCACGCATGTGTGTGTGCTGTCATCGTGACAGAGTGCGTGCACACACGTGTGTGCTGTCATCGTGACAGTGTGTGCACACGTGTGTGTGCTATCATCGTGACAGAGTGTGTGCACGCACGTGTGTGCTGGGATGCCCCACTCTTTGCAACCCCCTGGCCTGGAGCCTGCCCAGCTCCACCGTTCGTGGGGTTTTCCAGTCAAGCATACTGCAGTGAATCGCCATTTCGTACTCCAGGGGATCTTTCTGACCCAGGGATCGAACCCGCATCTCTTTCATCTCCTGCATTGGCAGGCGGATTCTTTACCACCTGCACTGGGTTTCGACCTTCAAATCGACGGACTGTTCTCCTAGATATACTTTTGTACTTCGCTCTTTTGGTTCAAAATTATATTTGTGAGTTTTATTCAAGTGTAGCTGTTGTTTGCTCATTTTTATTGCTGTAAGTATTACAGTTCCTAGATCTGATAGATAGAGTGCCTGATGAACTATGGAATGAGGTTCGTGACATTGCACAGGAGACAGGGATCAAGACCATCCCCATGGAAAGGAGATGCACAAAAGCAAAACGGCTGTCTGGGGAGGCCTTACAAATAGCTGTGAAAAGAAGAGAGGTGAAAAGCAAAGGAGAAAAGGAAAGATTTAAGCATCTGAATGCAGAGTTCCAAAGAATAGCAAGAAGAGATAAGAAAGCCTTCTTCACTGATCAATGCAAAGAAATAGAGGAAAACAACAGAATGGGAAAGACTAGAGATCTCTTCAAGAAAATTAGAGATACCAAGGGAACATTTCATGCAAAGATGGCCTCGATAAAGGACAGAAATGGTATGGACCTAACAGAAGCAGAAGATATTAAGAAGAGGTGGCAAGAATACACGGAAGAACTGTACAAAAAAGATCTTCACGACCCGGATAATCATGATGATGTGATCACTAATCTAGAGCCAGACATCTTGGAATGTGAAGTCAAGCGGGCCTTAGAAAGCATCACTATGAACAAAGCTAGTGGAGGTGATGGAATTCCAGTGGAGCTATTTCAAATCCTGAAAGATGATGCTGTGAAAGTGCTGCACTCAATATGCCAGCAAACTTGGAAAACCCAGCAGTGGCCACAGGACTGGAAAAGCTCAGTTTTCATTCCAATCCCAAAGAAAGGCAATGCCAAAGAATGCTCAAACTACCGCACAATTGCACTCATCTCACATGCTAGTAAAGTAATACTCAAAATTCTCCAAGCCAGGCTTCAGCAATACATGAACGATGAACTCTCTGATGTTCAAGCTGGTTTTAGAAAAGGCAGAGGAACCAGAGATCAAATTGCCAGCATCTGCTGGATCATGGAAAAAGCAAGAGAGTTCCAGAAAAACATCTATTTCTGTTTTATTGACTATGCCAAAGCCTTTGACTGTGTGGATCACAATAAACTGGAAAATTCAAGAGATGGGAATACCAGACCACCTAACCTGCCTCTTGAGAAATCTGTATGCAGGTCAGGAAGCAACAGTTAGAACTGGACATGGAACAACAGACTGGTTCCAAATAGGAAAAGGAGTACGTCAAGGCTGTATATTGTCACCCTGCTTATTTAACTTCTATGCAGAGTACATCATGAGAAACACTGGACTGGAAGAAACATAAGCTGGAATCAAGATTGCCTGGAGAAATATCAATAACCTCAGATATGCAGATGACACCACCCTTATGGCAGAAAGTGAAGAGGAGCTAAAAAGCCTCTTGATGAAAGTGAAAGAGGAGAGTGAAAAAGTTGGCTTAAAGCTCAACATTCAGAAAACGAAGATCATGGCATCCGGTCCCATCACTTCATGGGAAATAGATGGGGAGACAGTGGAAACAGTGTCAGACTTTATTTTGGGGGGGCTCCAAAATCACTGCAGATGGTGACTGCAGCCATGAAATTAAAAGACGCTTACTCCTCGGAAGAAAAGTTATGACCAACCTAGATAGCGTATTCAAAAGCAGAGACATTACTTTGCTGACTAAGGTCCATCTAGTCAAGGCTATGGATTTTCCTGTGGTCATGTATGGATGTGAGAGTTGGACTGTGAAGAAGGCTGAGGGCTGAAGAATTGATGCTTTTGAACTGTGGTGTTGGAGAAGACTCTTGAGGGTCCCTTGGACTGCAAAGAGATCCAACCAGTCCATTCTGAAGGAGATCAGCCCTGGGATTTCTTTGGAAGGAATGATGCTAAAGCTGAAACTCCAGTACTTTGGCCACCTCATGCGAAGAGTTGACTCATTGGAAAAGACTCTGATGCTGGGAGGGATTGGGGGCAGGAGGAGAAGGGGATGACAGAGGATGGATGAGATGGCTGGATGGAATCACTGACTCGATGGACATGAGTCTGAGTGAACTCCGGGAGATGGTGATGGACAGGGAGGCTTGGCGTGCTGCGATTCATGGGGTTGCAAAGAGTCGGACTGGACTGAGCGACTGAACTGAACTGAACTGAACTATTTCAGTATATTGGATTCATAAAATTTATTTATGTATCCTGGCTTTTTCTTTGGTTGAATTTTCCAGTGAAGCTGTCTAGATCTGGAGTTTTCTTTGAGGGAAAAAATTTTCACTTATGATTCAGTTTCTTTAATGATTATAGGGTTTCCATGCTTCAAGTGCTAAATTTTTATAAATTGGCCATTTCATCTAAATTTTCAGGCTTATTTGGAGAAATTGTTGGACTTTTGAAACAATACCTGTATTACCTCTTTTCATATCTGATGACCTGTAATGTGTTTCTCTTCTCATTTTCGATGTCATCTGCTTGTGCACTTCGCGTCTCTGTGTGCTGACACTCTGTGCTGTATGTGCTGAGCTGCTCAGGCGTGACTGACTCTCTGCGACACCATGGGCTGCAGCCGCCAGGCTCCTCTGTCAGTGGGATTTTCCTGGCAAGGATACTGGAGTAGATAGCCATTCCCTTCATCCCGGGACCTTCCTGACCCAGGGATCAAACCCTTGTCCCCTGTATTGCACGTGGATTCTTTACCCACTGAGCGGACAGGGAAGCCCTCAGGCCTTTTTTCTTTATTCCTAATGGATCTCATAGTGTAGTGACACGGATATTAGTTTCTTCCAAATAACCGATGTGTGTATCTACTCTGATAAATATTTTCCTTTTATTTTTAATCCGTGGTCCTTTTATTATTGCTCTTTCTTGATATTTTCATTTTACTTGTTTTGGTGTTCTTCTCCAAATATCCTGAGATGAATGGTTAACTCATTAATTTTTAGTGTTTTTTCCCACCTCACAGACAATATAAGGCTATATATTTTCCTCTAAACACAGCATTACCTGCATCTCATAATTCTTTTAAGTAGCATTTGCTATTGTTCAATAGAAATAATTTCCAATTTCCCCTGTGATGATTTTAAACCTATGGGTTATTCAGAAGCATATTGACTTCCAATAATATGGGGATTTTTAGCTATCTTTCGTTATTATAGGCATACCTCATTTTATTGCATTTCACTTTGCAGATATTGCCTTCTTTTTTTTTTTTTTTTACAGATTGAAAGTCTGTGGCAGCCCTGCTTTGAGCAGATCTATTGGTGTCTTTTTTTCTAGCAGTATTTGCTCACTTTGTGTATCTATGTCGCATTTTGGTAATTCTCAAATGGGGCTTCCCTGGTGGCTCAGACAGTAAAGAATCTGCCTGCAATGGAGGAGATTCAGGTTCAGTCCCTGGCTTGGGAAGATTCCCTGGAGAAGGGAATGGCAACTCACTCCAGTATTCTTGCCTGGAGAATCCCTTGGACAGAGGAGCCTGGCAGGCTACAGTCCATGGGGCTGCGAAGAGTCGGCCTTGACTGAGTGACTGACACACTCTCTTGGTAATTCTCAAAATGTTTCAAAACTCTCAGTATTAGTTTTGTTATGATGATCTGTGATCAGTGACCTTCATGTTAATTGCTCAGTTGCTCAGTCATGTCTGACTCTTTTCACCCCATGGACTGTAACCCAGCAGGCTCCTCTGTCCACAGAATTCTCCAGGCAAGATTACTGGAGAGGGTTGCCATTCCCTTCTCCAGTCTCTCCTATTACTACTGAAGTTGTTGTGGGCACCATCAAACGTGATGAATTTAATTGATAAATGTGTGCATCTGACTGCTGTGTGGAATGACTGCTTCCCCACCTCCCTCTCTCTCTTCAGGTCTCCTTATTCCCTGAGACACAACAATACTGAAATTAGGCCCAATTCATAATCCTAAGTGCTCCGTGAAAGGAAGAGTCACATGTTTCTCACTTTAAATCAAAAGCTAGAAGTGATTAAGCTTAGTGAGGAAAGCAAGTCAAAAGCTGGGAGAGGCCAAAATCTAGGCCTCCTGTGCCAAACGATTCACTGAGGTGTGGATGCAAAGAAGTTCTTGAGGGAAATTAAGAGTGCTGCCTCAGCGAACACATGGATGATGCGAAAGGAAAACAGCCTTACAGGGAGGACGTTCTAGTGGTCTGCATGGATCAGACCAGCTACAGCACTCTCTGAAGCCTAAGCCAGAGCAAGACCTTAACTCCCTTCAACTCTGAGAAGGGCCAGAGAGGTGAGACAGGTGCAGAAGAAAAGTCTGAAACTCGCAGAAGCTGGTCCTGGAAACTGGAGGCCAGAAGGCGTCTTTAAATGTAAAAGTGAAAGTGAAGCAGCAGGTTCCGACATAGGAGCTGCAGTGAGTTCTCCAGAAGATCCAGCTGAGATATTCAGGAAGGTGGCATGTGAACAACACGTTTCCAACACAGGTGAAACCGCCTTCTGTTGGAAGAAGACGCCATCTAGGACTTTCATAGTGAGGAAAAGTCAAGGCCGGGAATCAAACCTTTGAAGGACAGGTTGGCTCTCTTATGAGGGGCTAATGCAGGCTGTGACCTTAAGGTGGAACCAGTTCCCATTTATGATTACAAAAGGCCTGGGGTCCTTAAGAATTATGCTGATCAGCTCTGCCTGTGCTCTAGAAATGCAACAGCAAAGCCTGGTTTACTGCTTATGACATGGTTTACTCCATATCTTAAGCTCACTGTTAAGACCTACTGCTCAGGAAAAAAGGTTCCTTTCAAAATATTGCTGCTCATTGACAACGTGCCTGGTCACCCAAGAGCTCTGGTGGAGATGGGCAACAAGATTGATGTTTACATGCCTGGTAGCACAACATCCATTGTGCAGCCCATGGGTCAAGGGGTAAGTTTGAATTTCAAGTCTTACTATTTAAGAAATACATTTTGCAAGGCTATAACTGCCATAGACAACGATTCCTCTGATGGATCCGAGCAAAACCTTCTGGAAAGGATTCATCATTCTAGATGCCGTTAAGGATGTTTACAATTCATAGGTAGAGGTCAAAACATTGACATTAATAGGAGTTTGGAAGAATTGGATGCCAACCTTCATGGATGACTTTGAGGGCTCAAGACTTCAGTGGAAGAAGCGACTGTAGATGTGGTGGGGTCAGCAAGGGAACTATAATTAGAGCCTCAGTTGTGCCTGAATCGCTGCAATCTCACGCTACGACTTGAACAGATGAGGAGTTGCTTCTTAGGGATGAGCAAAGAAAGCGGTTTCTTGAGATGGATCCATGCCTGGTGAAAATGGTGTGGAGTTTGTTGAAATGACCACAAACATTTAGAATATTACGTAGTAAATTTGGTTCTTGAATCAGCAGCAGGATCTGACAGGAATGACTCCAGTTTCTACTGTAGGTAAAATGTTATCAAGCATCATTGCCTGCTACAGAGAAATTGTTCATAAAAGAAAGTGTCTGTTGATGTACCAAACTTTATTGTCTTATTTTAAGTAATTGCCACACTGACCCCAACCTTCAGCAACCATCACCCTGATCTGTCAGCAGCTATTGACACAGAGACGAGACCCTTGTCCAGCAAAAAGATTATGATTGACTGAAAGCTCAGATGATGGTTAGCACTTTTAGCAATGGAGAATTTTTAATTAAGGTATACATGTAAAAAACAAATACACAATGTTATTGCACACTAAATAGACTACAGCATACTGTAAACATAACTTTTATATGCTTTGGGAAGGAGATTTTCTTTTTTTTTTTTTTTTTTTTGCAGAATTGCACAGCATGTGGGATCTTAGTCACCCAACCAAGGATCAGGCCGGCCGCACCTGCCTTGCAAGGTGGATCCCTAATCACTGGGCCACCAGGGAAGCCCCTCTCCACTTGTTTCTCTTCCTTCTTGTTTTCCCTCCTTCAGATTTTAGGTTTCTCCTTGTCTTTAGTGAAATGCAGTATTCTTGCCGGGGGAATCCCATGGACAGGGAAGCCTGGTGGGCTACAGTCCATAGGGTCACAGAGTTGGACACGACTGGAGTGATTTAGCATGCACACACAATCTCATTAGAAGGGGCTTCCCAGGTGGCACTAAAAATAGAGAACCTTCCTGCCAATGCAGGAGACATGGGTTGGATCCCTGGGTTGGGAAGATCGCCTGGAGAAGGGCGTGGCAATCCACTCCAGTATTCCTGCCTAGAGAATCCCAGGAACAGAGGAGGCTGGTGGGCTACAGTCCATGGGGTCTCAGAGTCGGATACGATGAGCGACTTAGTTTCAGTCCTAATATTCACTTATCAACCCTTCTATTAAATGTTCTATTTCCTTGTTTCTTTGTGGTGCATTCTGGGTAATTCCTTCTGCTTCCCCCCCCCAGTTTACTAGTTCTCGCCTCATCTGTATCAAACAGCTTGTTAATTCTGTCCCTTGTATTTCTGATGTTGATTATTGTAATTTAAATTGCTTTAAGTTCTGAATCTTTTTAAAATCTGCAAAATTATATTTTCTAGTTTACTGTGTGCTGTAGAGCACAGCAAGTCAAGAAGCAACAGTTAGAACCGGACATGGAACAACAGACCGGTTCCAAATCAGGGAAGAAGGACGTCAAGGCTGTATATTGTCACCCTGCCTATTTAACTTCTATGCAGAGTACATCATGAGAGACGCTGGGCTGGAAGAAGCACAAGCTGGAATCAAGATTGCCGGGAGAAATATCAATAACCTCAGCTATGCAGATGACACCACCCTTATGGCAGAAAGTGAAGAGGAACTAAAGAGCCTCTTGATGAAAGTGAATGAGGAGAGTGAAAAAGTTGGCTTAAAGTTCAACATTCAGAAAACTAAGATCGTGGCATCTGGTCCCATCACTTCATGGCAAATAGATGGGGAAACAGTGGAAACAGTGACTAACTTTATTTTTTTGGCTCCAAAATCACTGCAGATGGTGACTGCAGCCATGAAATTAAGACACTTGCTCCTTGGAAGAAAAGCTATGACCAACCTGGACAGCACAGTAAAAAGCAGAGACATTACTTTGTCGACTAAGGTCTGTCTAGTCAAAGCTTTGGTTTTTCCAGTGGTCATGTATGGATGTGAGAGTTGGACTATAAAGAAAGCTGACCACCAAAGAATTGATGCTTTCAAATTGTGGTGTTGGAGAAGACTCTTGAGAGTCCCTTGGACTGCAAGGAGACCCAACCAGTCCATCCTAAAGGTAATCAGTCCTGAATATTCACTGGAAGGACTGATGCTGAAGTTGAAACTCTAGTACTTTGGCCACTTGTGAAAAATTGACTCATTGGAAAAGACCCTGATGCTGGGAAAGACTGAAGGCGGGAGGAGAAGGGGATGACAGAGGATGAGATGGTTGGATGGCATCACTGACTCAATGGACGTGAGTTTGAGCAAGCTCCAGGAGTTGGTGATGGACAGGGAAGCCTGGCGTGCTGCGGTTCATGGGGTTGAAAAGAGTCAGACGCAACTGAACTGGTAGCGCACAAAGCTGGGTTTTGTTTCTAGCACAGGCGCGTTTTAAATGTGACTGAAATGACAGTCTGAAGACTTCAGGTCAGATTTCACCATCTGTTGTTTCTGCACACGTCACTGGTGGTGACTTGTTTTGTCGTGCGTTTGATTAATTTTTATGGGAAGCTCTCCTTTGTTAAAAACTTGCGTGGATATTCTTTGAGGCCTAAGGTGAAGATGAACGCCTCTAGAAATAATGTACATCCTCTTGGGTACAGTTTTCAGGGAATTTATAGTACAGGAACACTTTAGCATAGATTAGAAACTTGCAGCTTTATGAGCCGCGCACGTGGCGTGAGTGTAGGTTATAAGTTCTATGAGGGCTGGTGCGGGCGTGCTTTCTCAGGAACCATGATTTCCCGCTTTGGTTAGGACCAGGGCAGTTTTCCTGCTGGGCTTTCTGTTGCTGCCGTCGTTGCTGGTTTTCGCCTACAGAGGTCCAGGCCTTCGTGGACTGAACTTTGGGGCCACCGAGCCGGGCAGTCTCCGGTTGTACTTCTCCGTGTGGGGAGGCTGGTCTTTGACTTCACCTTCCTCCCTCACCCCCGCCCCCTACTTACACGCTGTCCTTCTCACATGCTGAGCTCTCCCTCTAGTCAACACCACAGCACGTTGTGTGTTACTCACCCAGTCGTGTCCGACTCTGCGACCCCATGGCCTGTAGCCCGCCAGGCTCCTCTGCACGCGGGATTTCCCAGGCAAGAGTACTGGAGCGGGTTGCCTTTTCCTTCTCCAGGGGGACTTCCTGACCCGGGGACCAAAACCGTCGTCTCTTCCGTCTCCTGTGCCCCGGCAGGCGGGTTCTTCACTGTCTGAGCCATCAGGGAAACCTTAAAACCGCATTAACTTCTCATTATTTTAATCAGTTTTCATTTAGATTTATGTGCATACTTATTAATTTTGTTGCTCTTTATTCCCACCTGTAGTTCGAGGTTTCTCTTTGGAATCATTTTCTTTCTTCTTGACGAAAATGCTGGAATTTTCTTTAATAATAGAGTTCTGGTGATGGATTTTCTTAGTTTTTTGCCTGAGGCTGTGTAGTCATTAGTTTGCATTTATTCTTAAAGGCTTTTTTTCACTGAGAATATGACCTTAGGTTGATAGTTATTTTCTGTTAGTACCTTAAAGGCACCTTAAAGACTCTTTCTCTTCTAACTTTCACTGTTTCCTTTGGGATGTCAGTTGTCCATGTAATAGTTGCTCTTTTGCAGGTAATCGTTTCCATTTCCAGTTGCTTTTAGGAGTTTGGTCTTTGTTTTTCTTCACTTCCATTGTGAAGTGTCTAGGTATAACTTACTTTTTCTTTGTCTAGTTTGGAGTTCACTAAACTTTGTGATTCATCTGTCAATCGATGTATTTCATCAGTTATGGAAAATTCTCAGTCATTGTCTTTTCAAATATTGCTTCTGCCCCACTCTTGTTCTCTTCTCTTCCCCTCAACTTAAAGTTAACATGTGCTAATTTTTTCATTCAAATCTCCATACACTGTCCCTCTTCATTTTTCTTCCTCTGTACTTCATACTTCACTTTGGATATTTGCTGTTTATCTGTCTTCTAGTTCACCAATTCTCTCTTCAGCTATTCTTTTAAAGACTGCTCGTAAACCCATTTAGTTGTTTGTGTTTTTTTTTTTTGGAAAAAAATGAGTTATTCATTTTTCGACACTTTTAAAAACACTTAGGTCCTTAAGGAATATTTCCCATCTCTTCCTCCAAATTTTCATTATTGTCTTTATTCTCCTTGAGCACAGTCCTCCTCTGCTTCCAGTTGTTACTACGGATTATATTTCAGTTTACCATTATTTGGTCGTTTCATCGGGCTCTTCAGACAGTAGAAGCAAACACATGGATGTAAGATGTTTGAAGTCTTGTGTGGTCTTTTTTGATGAGAAAACAAATAAACACACCCCTGGTCACTGAGCAAGGAGAGCTGAGGTTGGCAAATTGAGGCTCCATGTGATTCTGTGAATGGAGAGCTGGGCCCAAGCACCCCTCCCTCCCCACGTCCTTCCCTGGAGCCTCAGCTTACCTGGCTCCCCAGCTGCAGAGGTGCACTGGAGGAGAAACAACAGGCTAAAGGCCAAACCTGGACAGGCTGGTTTTAATCCTGGCTGCCCCTGCCAGGGAGGTGACGGGAAACTGGAAATTCAGAGAAGAAACTTCATGTGAGGAGAGTGGGAGCAGACAGCATAGAGGGAACCTGGCTCTGTCCAGAACTGTCTCCCTCCAGCCAGAGTGGTCCATGTGCTTGGCAGAGTGGTCCCCACGGGCTGTGTGTGTTCTGGGGGGCAGGGGACCCAGGCACGAGGAACAGAAGTAGATGGACAGACTGCGGGTGGATGGAATCAGTCTACACACCGCTCTCTACTAACCAGGGGATGGAAGGCGTGGGAAGGAGAGAGAAGGTTGCAGAGAACCCCAGACGTGGAGAAACAGACCTCGGTGAGCTCCAGGTCACCTGCTTGGGTGTTAATCATGGCAAAGACACAGTGGAGTCCTCCAGATGGTGTTTCTCAACCCGCAACCTGCACACACACACATCCCGAGCATCTTATCAAAAGCAGATTCAGGTTGGGTGGGTCCCAGGTGACGCTGGTGCTGGAGGTCTGGGGACCCCCCAGAGCATGAGGTTGTCTAGGAGCCCCTCGTCACTTGGCAGAGCTCCGCATAGACTGTGATCCCTATGACGGGTCCTGACTCTTCCTACAACTGCCCAGACGCATATGATTTGGCCTGTTTGTTTGAAAACAGCCTCAGGCTTCAGATCAGTCCTGTTCTCCAGATGGCAGAATTGTTTGTGGATTTTCTCTGGAAATTTTATTATTACCTTTGGATTCTCAAAGGAGTCCACAGCTGCGATTATTGCCGTCAATGTCATTGATGTTGGCACAATAGCTACATGTCTTTGTCACTTTGGAAATTATTCCTCATCGTTAAAAATCACAGTAGGTCCCTGTAACAACACTGCCCGCCTTGCCCTGGGCCCTGGTGGCCTCACGGATCACTTTGGTCCTGTTAAGTGGAGATTATACACATGAGATTATTCCCCCCAAAGCTTCGGGAGGAACTGGGGAGCATTGATCCATTTCTGTTCCTGGAATTGACAGGCTGCTTTTAGCCCCAACAGACGGAAGCCTGCCCAGCACCTGTCTGTGTTCCCTTAACCAGGGAACCTTCTCCCTGCTTGGCATTATACTGCATGAAGGTCACAGTTTGATCATTTGAATCAACTGACCCTGGCCACTGGGGACCCATTTGTAACAGGAACAGCCTCCCTTTTCCTGGAAAAATTGTCCAGTGATACAAACTGCTCCTAGTTGTCTCCCAACCTCCCACCCAGAGGATGGAGGGACTGGTGGTGCATGGTTTGGACAACACTTTGGGGCGTGAGCACTTATTCGGACACCCTGCGGGCCCATCACTCCTGCAGTCCTGCCTGGAGGGTGACAGTGGCCCCCCTGCCTGGTGACGCTGTGTCCCAGGGTCCCAGGAGTGCAGGGCAAGGGTCATGGCTACGGAGGGCGGCCCCCAGGCTCATTCCGCCCTGTGTTTTGTTTTGAATCACCTTTCTCCCTAAGAGTGTGTCTTATTCCCACTCTCACTGTGGAAAATTCTTCAAGAGATGGGAAAACCAGACCACCTGACCTGCCTCCTGAGAAACCTGTATGCAGGTGAGGAAGCAACAGTTAGAACTGCACATGGAACAACAGACTGGTTCCAAATCAGGAAAGCAGTACGTCAAGGCTGTATATTGTCACCCTGCTTATTTAACTTAGATGCAGAGTACATCATGAGAAATGCTGGGCTGGATGAAGCACAAGCTGGAATCAAGATTGCCAGGAGAAATGTCAATAACCTCAGATATGCAGATGACACCAGCCTTATGGCAGAAAGTGAAGAACTAAAGAGCCTCTTGATGAAAGTGAAAGAGGAGAGTGAAAAAGTTGGCTTAAAATTAACATTCAGAAAACTAAGATCATGGCATCCGGTCCCATCACTTCATGGAAAATAGATGGGAAAACAGCGGAAATATTGACAGACTTTATTTTCTTGGGCTCCAAAATCACTGCAGATGGTGATTGTGGCCATGAAATTAAAAGACGTTTGCTCTTTGGAAGGAAAGTTATGACCAACCTAGATAGCATATTCAAAAGCAGAGACATCAATTTGCCAACAAAGGTCTGTCTAGTCAAGGCTATGGTTTTTCCATTGGTCATGTGTAGATGTGAGAACTGGACTATAAAGAAAGCTGAGCACCAAAGAATTGATGCTTTTGAACTGTGGTGTTGGAGAAGATTCTTGAGAGTCCCTTGGACTGCAAGAGATCCAACCAGTCCATCCTAAAGGAAATTGGTCCTGAATATTCAGTGGAAGGACTGATGCTGAAACTGAAGCTCTAATTCTTTGGCCATCTGATGTGAAGAGCTGACTCATTAGAAAAGACCCTGATGCTGGGAAAGATTGAGGGCAGGAAGAGAAGGGGATGACAGAGGATGAGATGGTTGGATGGCATCACCAACTCAACGGACATGAGTTTGGGTAAACTCCAGGTGCTGGTGATGGACAGGGAGGCCTGGCATGCTGCAGTCCATGGGGTTGCAAAGAGTCAGACACAACTGAGCGACTGAACTGAACTGAGTGCTGTTGACAGATGTGCTAATTCTTGTGTTTAAACAGGTATAGCAATGGCTGAAGATCAGCTAAAAAATGTCATCTTTCTAAACAGGCTCTGGAACATCAGGCTGGTGCTCATGGCTCCTGACAAGCACTTGTGTGGCCGTTATCCACGGGAAACCGCTTTGCTGGGCAGCAGGACCTGGCGCACGCACAGGAGGTGTGAGGTAGGGCAGTGGACGACCCCAGACCCGCTGGAGGGGGCTGGACAGCGTGCTGGATGTGGAGCCCACCCTGCTGACCGGGTTCTGGGGGCCCACGTCCATTAACAATGGCTCCAAGGCTCCTGGTTGGCTCTTGGCCTCACTGTTTGCAAGGGTGTACTGTTCGTACTGACTGTGTGTGGGGTGGTGCTCTGGGAGGTGCTGACCTCTTGGAGGGAGGCCGGGCGGGTACAGGCTCACCAGTATGCAGGGGACCAGCTCTGGACCCTTTGTCCCAAGCTAGGATGGATGCTCTCAGCTGCTTCTTGAAGAGGGGGGTATCTCGTTTCTCGGGGAGCATAGTCTCAGGGGTTCAGGAGACACCCTCACCCCTCACCACCTGGGGGGGGACGTGTAAAGTTTGAGTGGGGGCCCACCATGCGGCAGGGTGACCACCCTCGTAGAGCTGGTTCACTGGTCCCCCTGCCCACTTGGCCACAAGCCTGGAGGCTCCCCTGGGCAGAAGCAGGGGAGGTGAGGAAGGGAAGGCCGCCCCGTGGACTCCTGGGGCTCCCAGGCACCGAGAGCCTGCACCCTGAGGCCTCAGCCCTTTATCTCTGTCCTGCGATGCGCACGGCTGGTCCAGCAGCTGCCGCCTCAGAACGCTTCTCAACCCGAGGCTCCGGGGGCCTCCCCCATCAGTCAGAGCTGGCAGACAAGTTGAACCCTGGCTATTATCTCAGCCGAGACGCAGGCTGCCACTCTGGGGGTCTGGACACCCCGGAGGAGAAGGGGTCAGGACCTCAAGGTGGGGGTGCTGTGACTGTAAGCTAGGGGGACAGCCGGGGCAGGGGTGAGAACAGGCACAGGGGCTGCCTTGACCTGGAGCCTGGGAGTGGGGGCCGTGGGGGTCCCTCAGCGAGGGAGGAGCCTGGAGGGGCCGTGTGTGGGGTGGGGACTCCACTCTAGGGGCCAGGGGCCCTCCAGGGGGGCTGGCCCGTGAGCTCCAAGGACAGGCTGGGGGCACGTCTACACGGAGAGGTTCTAGATGGAGGCTGAGGGGGTCAGCAGGCAGCCTCAGGTGAAAGGAGAGACGCACATAGGCTCGCACCTGCCTGGGGGGAGGAGGCGATGGGGAGGAGGCGATGGGGAGGAGGCACGTGTGTTCCGGGCAGTTGGGAACCCACTGGGATAGACAACTCTGGGGGCACCGCTGTGTGCGGGGCTGGGAGGTTCTGGGCTCTGGGGAAGAGAAGTCAGGGACTAGGCAGCGTGCCCAGGACACCTCACAGCACCTGGCCAGTACCCAGTGGGCCCCTGGGGAGCACCGGGCAGGCACCATTTGATCGCTCAGATCCAGCCCGCTGGTCCACCTCCCTGAACCGCTCAAACGCCTGAGCTGCCGTGCCCACTCACATGCGCAGAGATCCCTGTGGCTCCCAATCCAGGAAAATCTTCACAACAGTGCCAACACAGCCTGCGGGGCATGACCCATGGCCCGTGACGGCCCTTCACGTCCAGCTGGCTGGTAGGTGGTCCGGATCCAGACTCCCTTTCGAGCCTGCTTCCTCGGTACCCTCCTGGTACCCATTGCCCTAGATCTGGTTGCCCGGGAAACACGCCTCGCCCACGGAGCTCCATCTCAGAAAGAAACACCTGTGAGGGAGAGAGGCGGGATGGGGTGGAGCGAGAAGGGAGTTGGGAGGCGGTGGTGGCTTCGGCGGGTCCCACGGGGAGCTCTGCAGGGGCACGGCCCTCTCCGCCTGTCACCCAAGGAGGCAGAGACTGGGCCTGTGGACTCTCTGCACGATGCCACCCTTGGATGGGTGATGCCTGGAGAGGTTCCCTGTGGTCGGGCTGGGTGCAGTCTTGGGTGAGGTCAACTCCCGGGGGGGCTTGGTGTCAGCAGCCAACACACCTGGCAGATGGGATGACAGCTGTCCCGCTCTGCAGGGGGCTCTGGGGGCGCACACGGCATGCCCTAGACCGTGGCGCGTGGATGCTAGTTCCTTGTTTAGCTGGGAGACTTCAGCTAGGCCATTTGGAGCATGTCGGTGGTTGAGAAGGGAGAGGAGGGCAGAGGGAGAAATACGGAAGTAACCGGGTGAAAAATTACTTTTAGCTGCTGGGTAGAATGTGGGATCCCCAGCGGCTGGAACGGTGGTGGGGGTCTCGGTTTTCTGGAAGAGGAGGGTCTCATGAAGGGGCCCAAGAGGAGCAGCCAGGAGACCAGCCAGGCCCCAGGGGAGCGTGGAGCCCAGAAGCAGGGGAACGTGGGCCTTGGAGGAGGATATCATCACCTACAGCGCCTGCTCCTGGGGGCTAGAGGAGGCCAGGGCTGAGCTCGGCCTCTGCTTCTGCTGGCACGGAGGACCAGGAAGAGCCCCCCCGTCCTGATCAGAGAGGTGGTGTGCACGGCTCGGAAGAACGAGGCTCTGTCCCGGCCGGAGGACTCCAAAGCCGCGGAGCGCAATGGAGGTGGGGCGCAGTGGATGGGAGGACTTCCGGTTACATGCCTTCATCTTGCCGGTGAAGCAGAGAGCGTGGAGGACAGGGCGTGGCCTACTTACATCCAAGGTGGCCGTGCAGGGAGGGTCTGCTGCCTGGCCTTGTCCTTGGGGTGCCTGCCACCCTGGCTCACAGGGTACCCGGACGCAAGAGAGAACTTCCCCTCCCGCTGCCGTCCAGCCTGCCGGGGGCCTTGCACAAGTAGGCGAGGAATCTTGAGCCGCCAGACTAGGGATTTTCCCGGAAAAGAGAAGGTCCTCCCTAGGGCGCTTTGTTGGAAGGTCTGAGATGAATTCCGTTTAAATCGAAAATCCGAAAGGCGTTGCCAAACTAGTATTGATACAGTCTGTGAGCCTGGCAGGCACTTTACTATTTATAAAATGGTTTGCGTGTGGTGCCCGGACCGTTTTATGTTGTTATTGCTTTTGTTACAGAAGACTATCAAATGTCATGTAAAATATTGACATTTTTTATAGGAAAAAGCAAGTTTTAAAACAGTATTATATAAGCCATCTTTATTACAAAAAATCATACATGTATCCATACATGGGAAAAAATAGACAATAAATAATACCAACATGTTAATAGTCATTATTTGAGGATTATAGGTTATTTTTCCCGTTTTTTTAATACCTTATATTTTAAAGTTGTTTATATTGCATATAACTTTTGTAATGAATTTTTAAAAGGGAACTGGAAAGATTTAGAGGGTTTCAGCTGGTGTGAGGAGACCCCCAGACACTCTTCCTGGCCTGCCCCCCCTTGGTCCCACACCTGTGAGCTGACGCTGGTAAAGACCTCTTCCTCTTTCCTGAGGGTCCTTCAACGGTTTTCCCATCCCGGGCTCTCTATCTGCCAGCCAACTGTTTTCCATTCCACACTTTGAAATTAAAATGAGTGTGTTGGGCTGTTTAGGCCACAGACACATCCGTGTAAGCCGTGTTTACGCGGCAACTGGTGACCAGTTAATTACATGGTAATTACAGCGTAGCGGCAGGGCGATCACACAGTAAGTGCCATGTCATTAGCCCTGATTACTCCAGTCTTGTGAGCACAGGGAGGTGTGTGGTAATTGCTTTTGGACCTTCCAAAGGCAGGAGAGACAGATCCACGGCAGCCTGTAATTATCCAGGACGAGTGTGACGTGTATCAAGTAAGCAAACATTGAGGGGGCGGTCTGCGTGTGTTAAGTGAGCAAGAACCAAGCCCCCCCCGCCCCCCCCCCCCCACCAGGAGGCCACAGAGTCCTGATGTGAAGCTGCTTTATGTCCCCAGGCCCAAGGCAGAGCGAAGGGACACAGGCTGAAGGCTAACCCTGATTTCCTCTATTTATTGAAAGCCTACCGTGTGTTTGAATGGGCTGCTCAGAGGAGCGAGACAGGAGAACGCAGAGCAGGTGTCCTTGAAGACGCCATAGGTTCCTAGAGGAGGTGGGTGAGTAGTAGAAAATACTCCCAACACAATAAAAGAGGCACAAACATGATCTCTGAGATCCCAGAGGATGGAGGGGCCTCCTCTGCTTAGGGGTGTACTGGGAGGCCTCTTGGAGGAGGTCATACTTGTGGGTCTTGAGGGATGAATAGGAGTTTGATAAGAGGAAGTGGGCTTGGAGGAGGACCTACTAGGCAGAATCTGAGTTCCTTTTTCTGAAACTCAAGTCCCACAGCTCTCTCTTCAGTCCCACCAGCATCCTTCCCCATCAAGAGAAACAAAGAATCCCCCTCAGCCTTATGCTTTGAGTAGAGAGTCTATCGTCTGCAATGGAAACTGTCCTCGTAACTGAGCTCAGGGAGCTGTGAGAGGGTTCCTGTGGCCCCAGCCTGGGGTGTAGAAGATCACGGAAGGGAGGGGAGCAAACGAGAGGCGCTCACACTGCAGGAGGCAGCGGCAGTCTACAGTGGGGAGCTGGAGGGCCGCTCGATGCCGAAGGATGTTCTGAAAGCAACTGGAGAAAGAAGAACAAACAAGCTTAAGTAGACAAAATAAATCATAAAGATTAGAGCAGAAGCAAGCAAAACAGAGACTAGAAAAGCAGTAGGAAAGATCGATGAAATGAAAAGGTGGTTCTTCAAACAAGACAAAATTGATTAAAGCCTCTAAGCAGACTCATTAAGAAACAAGGGGACAGGACTCAAACCAATAAAGTCAGAAATGAAAAAGAAGTTACAATGGGCACCACAGAAATACAAAGGATCACAAGAGAGGACTGCAAGTGACCACAGGTCAATGATGTCAGGTGGGCAGCACAGGGAAAAGGGTCCAAAACGGCGGTGGCCACAGACAGGAAGGGAAAAGCCCACGGAAATGAAACAAAAGAAGGTCCGAGGACCAGAGTGAGGACCTCAGGGAAAACAAGCAACACGCCTGGCTGGCCCAATCGACATAGGACAGGCCCAGGGAGAGAGAAACATATAAACAGAGGAGCCAGAGGCAGCTCTCTCTCTCCCGCGCGCTGGGGCGCTCTTCTCCTTGTCTCTTTAGATCGACGTGCCCTCATGCCTGAAAGATGGATTTTCCTGCTCTCTTCTAAATAAAATAGAGCTGTAACACTGATTTGTCTAAGAGCTATGACACGGTCCATTTGAGACCTGAGAGCTATAACATGGTCTGTCCAAGACCTGAGAGCTGTGACTCGCCGAGGGGGCTTTAACGTCCGTCGCTCCAAATCTTTGTGGTGACGAGACAAAGAATCGAGGAGCATACACTTGCGCGGCATCTATGGTGCCGTGACTCGGGTCAATAAGATGGACAACCTTGAAGCAATGGAAACTCTTAGAAAGGTAAATTCTCTCGAGACAGAATCAGGAAGAAATGGAAAATATGAACGCACAAGTTACCGGTACTGAAACTGCATCAGTAACTTAAAAACTCCTAACAAGCAGAAGTCCAGGACCAGATGTCTTCATAGGTGAATTCTACCAAATACTTAGAGAAGAGTTAACAGCTATCCTTCTGAAACTTTTCCAAAAAAAAAAAAAACGAAACCAAATCACAGAGGAAGGAACACTTCTGAACTCATTGTATTGGCCACCATCGCCCTGATACTAACATCAGATAAAGATATCACATGCAAAAAGTTTTAGGCCGATATCACGGGTTAATAAAGATGCAAAACCCTCAGCAAAGACTAGCAGACTGAGTCTAACAGTGTGTGCTCAAGAGGATCACGCACTGTGAGCAGGTGGGATCCATTCCAGGACTGAAAGGGTTTCCAGTATCTGCCACCCAGTGTGTGTGCCACTTCCACCGCAGCTACGTTGGCAATAGCCGAGACACATTGCTGCCCAGTCTGTGTGCTTTGTCCTTCAGCCTGGCTCACTCTATGTGACCCCGTGGACGGTGGCCCTCCAGGCCCCTCTGTCCATGGGATTTCCCAGGCAAGAACTCTGGAGGGGGCTGGTGTTCCTTCCTCCAGGGGATCTTCCCGACCTAGGGATGGAACTCCCATCTCCTTCATCTCCTGCATTGGCAGCAGACTCTTTACCACTGAGCCCCCAGGGAAGCCCCAAGACGTAGAAGTGACTTAAATGTCCATCGACAGATGAAAGATAAAGAAGGTGCGGTCATATTCACAATGGAGCGCCACCCAGCCATTTAAAAGCGTGAAATAGGCCAGTAGCAGCAGCTTGGATGGACCTAGAGGTTATCATACTGAGTGAAGTCAAAGACAGATTTCATATGATATCACTTATTCGTGGAATCTAAAATGAACTTATTTACAAAACAGAAGTAGATTCATAGACATAGAAAACAAACTTGCTGTCATCAAACAGGAAAAGGGATAAATCAGGAATTTGGGATCATTAACAACACACAACACACACAATCACTGTATATAAAGCGGATAAACAACAAACACCTACTGCATAGCTCAGGCTTTCTGGCCTCAGTTCTGGGGGCTCCAGCCTCCCCATCATTCTTGGAGGGATGGACCACAGTCACGACCAGGAGCCTGCCCAAAGTCAGCAAGGGAGCGCTGTGACACGGGACAAGGCGTGGCCTGTGCCCCCCGGAAACAGAGCATCAGGTGGCCTGGTGGGCCCATGTGGTCAGGCCCCTGGTGGGCGGGTGGGGCAGCGACCCCTCGGCAAGGTGGCGTTGGAGGTGGGATGAGGGTGGTGGGCTGGAGGGGCTGCAGTGGGGCCCACAAGAGCGGAGGGTGTGCGGAGGCAGAGCCAGGCTGCAGGGCACATGGAGGGGCCGGGCAGAGGCTGCTGGGAGAGCTGGGAGTGCCTGTGAGCTCCCCTCATCAGGGCCTGGTTTGGTTTGGAAGGTGTCAGGGAGCCAGAGAAGGTTCTAGAGCCGGCGGTACATGGCTGGATGGGCACTGAGGAAGATGGACACAGCGTGAGATTGGGGGGCCTGGGCTCAGCCCTTCCCTCTCTGCACTTCACTGGAGGTGTGGCGGGGCCATGTCCCCGGGTAGCCCAGGCCGCTGGGGGGTTTGGGGGGCCCCTGCAAAGCCGGTTTATGGTCTCTGTGGAAGTAGGTCACTTCCACAGCCCGCGGGGCTTCACTGTTGCCAGTTAAAACTGGAGACAGTGTGACTATGAAGAGCCCGTCAATCATTAATAAACACTGCCCCGCTTTCAGATCCAGACGCGTTCAGATGAGCTTTGCCGCAGCGAGCGCAGAAGAGGCAGGCGTTGGATCGCTGGGCCCCAGCTGGTAAGAAGTGGAGATGGAAACGATGCCCTCCATGCTTGTCTCCATGTCCCCCCGCACCCCGGACCTGTCCCCCTCCCTGGGGACCAGACCCAAAGAGCTGATCACCAACCCAGACACATGCTTGCACGCCTGCGCTCACAGAAGCACGGTTCCCGTCACCGAAGCAAACGTCCGTGATTAGCGAAGAACTCAGCCAGATGCCTGTGCTGTTGCAGCCACAGGCAGGGGTGACGGGGGCGCACGGCGCGGGAGCCTCAGAAAACGCAGGGCTCGGTGAGAGCCGTCAGACACAGAAGGCGTGAGTGGCACGACCCTGTGCCCACGAAGTGCCGGCTCAGGCCAGTCCGCGGGCGAAAGGCAGTCGGCGGCTGTTTCGGGCTGGGGGAGGGGTGGGGAGGGACTGCTCAGTGGGACGCGGGTTCCTTTGGGGTGAGCGGCCTTAGGGCTGGGCGGAGTTGCTGGTTGCAGGACCCTGTAGATGCCGTGGAATGCTGCGTTTAAAAATGGATAATTTGATATTCTGGGAATTTCATTTTAATTTCTAAAAAAGCAGCCTAAAACCCTGATACCTTGAGGGTTTGGAAACTTGCGGGGCCTGCAGGAAATTCAGGCCCACCTGAGGTCAGGCCTGATTGGCAGAGCTTGGGGGCTGATGGTGGGGCCCCTGGGACCTGGGCGCTGAGAAGCGGTCTTGGCTGGGGAGATGCTGGGTAGGGGGCTCTCATGGCCCTGCGGTTTCTGAGCCGCCCCCAGGGGCCCTGGCAGCTTCTCCTCCCGCCCTCCTGCCTCTGGGGACAGTGTTGCCTTCAGGCCCCAGACAGAATCCTCGTAGCCCTCTGCGGGGCCTGGGGGGTGGGCGGTGGTGTGGAGGTGGGGAGTCCTGTCCCTGGGTGTCTCTGCATGAGACCCTGCCCTCCCTGCACAAGGACAGACGCAGCTGTTGCCTCCTCTGCTGGCGACAGAGGACAGAGGAGCAAGAGAGAGCTTCTGAGCTGGGGTCGTGTGGCACCACCAGCCTCTCCAGGCTCCCGGGGGATTCTCCCCCACTTCTCTCTACCCGTGAGTAAAAACAGCAGAAACAGGTAGCACGCACACCACAGAGTCTGCTCAACACGTGGGTGATGACACCTACCAGCGGCCCACCCAGGAACGGGCGCCGAGCTTCTCAAGGTGGAGTCCAGACCCCCAGCATCAGTGCCACCCGGCTTGTGGGTAATGCAGGTTCTCAGGCCCCAACCCAAGTGCTCCGGGGCGGGGGGGGGCTAGCGCCCCATGCTGCGGGAGGCCCCCGCTCGGCCCTGGCCATGGCGATGCAGACCCTCTGGCTGAGTCAGCCCCCAACCCCATGCACTGGGGTCTCTACATGGGAGCCCCTGGGGTCCTGGCTTTGCCCCCAGGGGAGGCTCGGGCCCCCACGCTGCAGCCCTCCTGGTCAGCGCTGTGGGGCTTCCTAGCATCATTTTCTAGGTGGGTTTTTACCCTCTAGGAAGATTCCTCTTTCCAGGGGCTGGGCCCATCCCCCACCTCCCTAGGGGCCCAGGCGGTGGCTCTCCCCTCAGATGGGGTGGGAGGGCAGGTGGTCTCTGCCCTGTGGGGCACACGGCCACAGGCACCTCCCAGCGCACGTCAAATGTGCAAAGGTTGGAAGAACAGTGTAAGAGGCCGAGCTTATCATCAAGCTGCTCACCCAGCCCCCATCCACACGGTCACTTCCAACCTTTGGTCTTTTTCTTTCAAACCTTTTTGAGCCCCTGTTGTCAAAGATAAGTTCTCTGGGAAAGAGCTACTCTTGGAACAGAGGAGGAAGCTTCTGGCTGGAGGGGCAGGCAGCCCTGAGCCCACCGCCAGCCCGGCCCGGATTAGCCCAGCATCCCCCGCTGACGCTCACACAGCGCCAGGTCGGCCACAGTCTTGGGGGCACCCTGCCAGGCTGGCAGAGCCAACACCACCGCCTCTGCCGTGTTTTCCTGCTTTGTTGTTATTTCCTTTGGCTATGCCACTTGGAGCTGAATAAACTCACCGGGCAGGCGTGGATGTTCGCTGTCATGAAAAGCGTCCGTGATGACATTTCGATTTCCCCTGAGGAAGTCTAGCTTTGGGTCACCCCAGACCGTTCACTCTCCTCCGTTGAGACCACTAGGAAAGTCCTGCAGAGTCTTCCTTTTGCCAGGAAAGAACTAGGTCCTTCTCCTTCTACCTGTGGTCTCAGATCTGTCCCTGCCTTGTGCTGCTTGGCTCCGCTCTCAGCGTACAGCAGGCAAGCACAAATATTTTTTTGACATGAAAGGATCTGCTCGATTTCACAAAATCTAAAAGCTAATTCCTGGAACCAGTGCCTGCAGAAATGATTCTCCAGCCAGAGACACAGTCATTTGTTATCATCTTTGGCCGTCGAGCCTGGTGTCTTATCTGAGAAAACATCGCTCCTCGAGGACTCTCTTATTCTAGGACAAATGCCGCACTTGGCACTCACACGCCTGTTAGTCTGTGGGCTTCCCAGTCTGGGTGGGTCACCGTTGTGGGTTAAACTGTATCTCCTGAAGACACAGGTCAAGTCCTAGCCCCCAGTGCCTTTGCATATGACTTCTTTGGAAATAAGGTTTTTGCAGAAATCAGTTCAGTTCAGTCACTCAGTTGTGTCCGACTCTTTGTGACCCCATGGACTGTAGCACACCAGGCCTCCCAATCTATCATCATCTCCCAGAGCTTGCTCAAATACATGTCCATTGAGTCGGTGATGCCATCCGACCATCTCATCCTCTGTCACCCCCTTCTCCTCTCACCTTCAATCTTTCCCAGCATCAGGGTCTTTTCAAATGAGTCAGTCAGGTCTTTGCATCAGGTGGCCAAAGGATTGGAGTTTCAGCTTCAACATCAGTCCTTCCAATGAACACCCAGGACTGATCTCCTTTAGGACTGACTGACTGGATCTCTTTGCAGTCCAAGGGACTCTCAAGAGTCTTCTCCAACACCACAGTTCAAAAGTATCAATTCTTCGGCTCAGCTTTCTTCACAGTCCAACTCTCACATCCATACATGACCACAGGAAAAACCATAGCCTTGACTAGATGGACCTTAGTCGGCAAAGTAATATCTCTGCTTTTGAATATGCTGTCTAGGTTGGTCATAACTTTTCTTCCAAGGAGTAAGTGTCTTTTAATTTCATGGCTGCAGTCACCATCTGCAGTGATTTTGGAGCCCCCCCAAAATAAAGTCTGACACTGTTTCCACTGTTTCTCCATCTATTTCCCATGAAGTGATGGGACCGGATGCCATGATCTTCGTTTTCTGAATGTTGAGCTTTAAGCCGACTTTTTCGCTCTCCTCTTTCACTTTCATCAAGAGGCTTTTTAGCTCCTCTTCACTTTCTGCCATAAGGGTGGTGTCATCTGCATATCTGAGGTTATTGATATTTCTCCCGGCAATCTTGATTCCAGCTTATGTTTCTTCCAGTCTAGCATTTCTCATGATGTCCTCTGCATATAAGTTAAATAAGCAGGGTAGGGTGACAATATACAGCCTTGACGTACTCCTTTTCCTATTTGGAACCAGTCTGTTGTTCCATGTCCAGTTTTAACTGTTGCTTCCTGACCTGCATACAGATTTCTCAAGAGGCAGGTTAGGTGGTCTGGTATTCCCATCTCTTTCAGAATTTTCCACAGTTTATTGTGATCCACACAGTCAAAGGCTTTGGCATAGTCAATAAAGCAGAAATAGATGTTTTTCTGGAATGCTCTTGCTTTTTCCATGATCCAGCAGATGTTGGCAATTTGATCTCTGGTTCCTCTGCCTTTTCTAAAACCAGCTTGAACATCAGGGAGTTCATGGTTCACGTATTGCTGAAGCCGGGCTTGAAGAATTTTGAGCATTACTTTACTAGTGTGTGAGATGAGTGCAATTGTGCAGTAGTTTGAGCCTTCTTTGGCATTGCCTTTCTTTGGGATTGGAAGGAAAACTGACCTTTTCCAGTCCTGTGGCCATTGCTGAGTTTTCCCAATTTGCTGGCATATTGAGTGCAGCACTTTGACAGCATCATCTTTCAGGATTTGAAATAGCTCCACTGGAATTCCATCACCTCCACTAGCTTTGTTGGTAGTGATGCTTTCTAAGGCCCACTTGACTTCACATTCCAAGATGTCTGGTTCAGGGAGAGAGAAACTTGTGAGGCTCAGAGCTGTCCCTGGCAGACTGGCCACAGGGCCCCGGGGGACCACCAAGGCCTGAGAGGAGCGGGACCATGTCCCCTGCGTTCTGCGGGCCGACTGAGGCTCCAGGTTGTTCTCGGTCTTACAGGCAAAACCCTCACAGGCGCGCTCCTCTTGAAGGGCTGATTTTAAACCCACATGAGAAGGTTCTCTTGGATTTCACTTGCTGTCAACAAACAGGATGTCACGGGAGCAAGTCCGTGAAGTCAGGTCAGGGGACAACAGGCAGAGCGCGGGCTGGTGAGTCCGGCGCTTGGATTCACGAGACCAACCTGGGCTCAGCCCCCTCGGAGGGCTCTGCTCTGTAGCGTCGCCCTTCCTCGGTCCTTTGAAGCCGGCAGCCTTGCCATCTTTTCCACGTGAGCTCAGTGCTTCTCCCTCCTCCTGCACTATTATGCCTTAAAATAGAATGTCTGTGTGGCTTTTCATTGAAAGTGCGTATAAATATTTTCCAACGAAAATGGCCTTCCTTCCCAGTCACGTGTCTGCCATTCCCGTCATGCTTATGTGCTTTTGGCCATGTCAGCTCCTGCCTAGTGAGGAATGCCCCAATGGGACCCGCCTGCCGCTGGCCTGGCTCTGGCGGCCTTTCTTAGACGCCTCGGACCCCCGGCAGGGTCGCAGCTCAGCCCTCACCTTCACGCCCAGGTTCACTGTCCCCGGCATCCCCGCCTCACAGCGCCCGTGCCTCAGCCCAGCACCCAGGAGGTGGCCCCTCTCGCCCTCCCCGAGCCCCGCCTCCCAGCCAGAGCCCCGCCTCCCAGCCAGAGCCCCGCCTCCCAGCCAGAGCCCCGCCTCCAGCCAGTTCCTGTCTCCAAAGGCTACCCAGCGTCTGGCCACCCTGGCCGCCTGCGGGCCTCCTGCATGGTGTGTTCTGGCCCTGGCATCTCTCGTCCAGACACGGGGACACCCTTGACTTGGCTCCCAGCCTCATGCTTCCCTCTCCAGCCCATTGCTTGCTTAGGAGCAAGACTGGACATTTTAAATGTAATTTTTTTAAGTTGTGGTAAAATACACATGACATAGACTTCACCCTCTTAGCTGCTTTAACTGCACAGTTCTGTGGGCCTAGGGCACATTCACTTTGTTGAACAACCATCACCACCATCCACCACCGAAGTTTTTATCTTCCTGAATGAAACTGTCTCCACTAAATGCACTCACTCCCCAGCCCCTGACAAGCCCCATTCAGCTCTGTCTCTGTGGATCTGACTCCTCTAGGGACCTCCCATAAATGGGACCACGCAGTATTTGTCCTTTTCTGACTGGGCTATTTAACTTAGCAGGTACGTCCTCAAAGCTCATCCACGTCTTCGCAGGTGTCACAGTCTCCTTCCTCGTGAAGGCTGAGCCACACTCCCATCCTACGGGCGGACCCCGTTTTGCTTCTTCATTCATCCACCGACGACACCTGGCTCGTTTCCACCTTTCGGCTGTTGTGAATAACGCTGCTGTAAACGTAGGCATGCAAATACTTGAGCTCCTGCTTTCAATTATTCTGGGTATTTGCCCCAAAGAGGAATTGCTGGATCACACGGTAATTCTGTTTAACCTTTGGAGGAACCGCTGTCCTGTTTTCCATAGGACGGGTCTCTAAAAAGCCCGGAGCAGATGACCTCGCTCCCGGGGCGTGCACCAAGGCCTCTCCTGCCGTGCCCCCGCCTTTCCGGCCTGCTCTCCTGCCCTCTCGGCCTGCTCTCCTGGTCCGTCCGCCGTCCTGCCCTCTGTAGTTAGGCCTGCCCCCTGTCACACCCGCGGGTCCTGCTGCTTCTGTGCCCGCAGCTGTCTGCCTCCTCGCTGGCTTTATTTCAGTTCCTCCCAGCTCAGGTCAGTCCCTGGCCTGCACGTCGTCTGTTGCCTTCTCTCTCTGCTGTGTAACGGTGGGCTCACCTGTGAGAAGGAACACGGTCTGTGGGTCAGCTTTGTCCCCGTGGCTTAGACCCCAGCACAGGCAGGTGTTGAAAGAAGGAAAGAATGACAGGACAAAAGCACTGAGGAAGTTATCTGTGATGGAGAGAAGTGTAACATGATAAAAATGGCTCTGCAAACAGAGGAGTGGGAATCTGGGTCTATGATTACATCACTCCAGTGTTCTTGCCGGGAGAATCACATGGACACAACAGCCTGGTGGGCTACAGCTCATGGGGTCACAAAGAGTTGGCCACGACTGAGTGACTGGGCACAGCAACTTAAAAATCAGTTCAATAATCGGCATAGTGACTTCAGTCACTCAGTCATGTCTGACTCTAAACTGTTGCTTCTTGACCTGCATACAGATTTCTCAGGAGGCAGTTAAGGTGGTCTGGTATTCCCATCTCTTGAAGAATTTTCCACAGTTTGTTGTGATATACACAGTCAAAGGCTTTGGCATAGTCAATAAAGCAGAAGTAGATGTTTTTCTGGAATTCTCTTGTTTCTTCTATGATCCAGATGATGTTGGCAATTTGATCTCTGGTTCCTCTGTCTTTTCTAAATCCAGCTTGAACATCTGGAAGTTCATGGTTCACGTACTACTGAAGCCTGGCTTGGAGAATTTTGAGCATTACTTTGCTAGGTAGTTTGAACAGTCTTTGGCATTGCCTTTCTTTGGGATTGGAATGAAAACTGACCTTTTCTAGTCTTGTGGCCACTGCTGAGTTTTCCCAATTTGCTGGCATATTGAGTGCAGCACTTTCACAGCATCCTCTCTTAGGATTTGAAATAGCTCAACTGGAATTCCATCACGTCCACTAGCTTTGTGCATAGTGATGCTTCCTAAGGCCCACTTGACTTCACATTCTAGGATGTCTGGCTCTAGATGAGTGATCACACCATCATGATTATCTGGGTCATGAATATCTTTTTTGTACAGTTCTGTGTATTCTTGCCACCTCTTCTTAATATCTTCTGCTTCTCTTAGGTCCAGACCATTTCTGTCCTTTCTCGAGCCCATCTTTGCATGGAATGTTCCCTTGGTATCTCTAATTTTCTTGAAGCGATCTCTAGTCTTTCCCATTCTATTATTTTCCTCTATTTCTTTGCACTGATCACTGAGGAAGGCTTTCTTATGGCTCCATGCTATTCTTTGGAACTCTGCATTCAAATGGGTATATCTTTCCTTTTCTCCTTTGACTTTCACTTCTCTTCTCAGCTATTTGTAAGGCCTTGTCAGACAACCATTTTGCCTTTTTCCATTTGTTTTTCTTGGGGATGGTCTTGAACACTGCCTTCTGTATAATGTCACAAACCTCCATCCATTGTTCTTCAAGCACTCTATCTATCAGATCTACTCCCTTGAATCTATTTGTCCATGGAATTCCCCAGGCCAGAATACTGGAGTGCATAGCCTTTTCCTTCCCCAGGGGATCTTCCCAACCCAGGGATGGAGCCCAGGTCTCCTGCACTGCAGGCAGATTCTTTACCAGTAGCGGGGCCACAAGGGTAGCTTGGAATAATGACTTAGTGATTCCAATTGCTGGATGCCATGATCTTAGTTTTCTGAATGTTGAGTTTTAAGCCCACTTTTTCACTCTCCTCTTTCACTTTCATCAAGAGACTCATTAGTTCTTCTTCACTTTCTGCCATAAGGGTGGTGTCATCAGCATATCTGAGGTTATTGATATTTCTCCCAGCAATCTTGATTCCAGCACAATCAAGATCATGGCATCTGGTCCCATCACTTCATGGCAAATAGATGGGGAAATAGTGTAAATAGTGGCAGACTTTATTTTGGGGGGCTCCAAAATCACTGCAGATGGTGACTGAAGCCATGAAATTAAAAGACGCTTACTCCTTGGAATAAAAGTTATGACAAGTCTAGACAGTATATTAAAAAGCAGAGACATTAGTTTGCCAACAAAGGTTCATCTAGTCAAGGCTATGGTTTTTCCAGTAGTCATGTATGAATGTGAGAATTGGACTGTAAAGAAAGCTGAGCACCAAGAATTGATGCTTTTGAACTGTGGTGTTGGAGAAGACTCTTGAGAGTCACTTGGACTTCAAGGAGATCCAACCAGTCCATCCTAAAGGAGATCAGTAATGAATATTCATTGGAAGGACTGATGTTGAAGCTGAAACTCCAGTACTTTGGCCACCTGATGCGAGGAACTAACTCATTGGAAGAGACCCTGAGGCTGGGAAAGATTGAAGGCAGGAGGAGAAGGGGACTACAGAGGATGAAATGGTTGGATTGCATCACCAACTCAATGGACATGCGTTTGAGTGAACTGAGAGTTGGTGATGGACAGGGAGGCCTAGTGTACTGCACTCCATGGGGTTGCAAACAGTCGGACATAACTGAGAGACTGAACTGACTAACTGATTCCAATTACCACCAGGAAGCCTGTGTCAGACAGCTGGGGTTTTATCAGAGGGGAGGATTTTGCCCAAAGGTCCCCACATGAAGTATTGTCACGCCATGAAGTGGGGTGTATCCTGTATGGGAAGTTTCTGTAGAAGACAGTCTTCTGACCCACCAGTGTGATTGGCTGAAGCTTTGCATATAAATCTTGGGAGGGATTTTTTCTTTGACTTCTTGGTTGAGTGGGGAAACCCTTAAAGTCACTTATAACCAATATCCCTGACAGTGATGTAAAAATTCTCCATGCAATACTAGCAGGCTGAATCCAGCAGCACACTAATAGGGTCACACACTATGGCCAAGTGGGATTTATCCCTGGGATGCAAGGATGGTTCAACATATGTAAATCAAGCACTGTGATGCATCACATTTACAGAATGAAAGATAAAAACCACATGACCATCCCAGCAGATGCAGAAAAATAATTTGACAAGAGTCAACATTCATTTATGAAACATAATCTCCACAAAGTTGATATAGAAGGAGTTTATCACAACACAAGACGGCCTACACTTGAAAAGCCCACAAGTAACATCATAATCAATGGGGAAAAATAAAAGCTCTTCTTCTAAGATTTGGTACAAGGAAAAGGATGCCCACTCTCACCTCTTCTATTCAGCATAGGACTACTGGAAATTCTAGCCACAGCAATTAGGCAAGAAAAAGAAATAAAAGAAATCCAAACCAGAAAAGACTTAACATTATCTCTATTTTCAGATAGCATGATCACACATGTAGAAAACGCTGAAGACTGTTAGAACTCAAACAACTTTTAGAACTAATAAATCAATTTAGTAAAGTTGTAGGATACAAAAATCAACATACAAACATCAATGACATTTTTATACACAGTGAACTACCTCAAAGGGAAATTAAGAAAATAATCTCTTTGATAGTAGCAACAAAGAGTAAAATACTTCAGGATAAACTTAACCAAAGAGGTGAAAGGCTTGTAGAGTGGACATTTTAAAACATTGATGAAGGAAAGTCAAGACACAGATTAATGGGAAGATATTCTGTGTTCATGGGCTAAAAGAATCAATGTTGTTAAAAAGTCCATACTACTAAAAGTGATCTTCAGAATCAGTGCAGTCCCTATCAAAATCCTAATGGCATCCTTGTATAGAAACAGAAAAAGCAATTCTAAAATCCATATGGAACCACAGAAGACCTAGATCAGAAAAAGTAGTCTTTTGAAAGAAGAACATAGATAGAGGCATACTTCCGGGTTTCAAAACATGTTACAATGTGACAGTAATCAGAACAGTCTGGTGCTTGTATAAACACAGACATGGAGACTAATGGAGCAGGATAGATAGCACAGAAGTGAGCCCACGCATTCATGGTCATTTCATCTTCGGCACTGGAGAAGGAAATGGCAACCCACTCCAGTGTTCTTGCCTGGAGAATCCCAGGGATGGCGGAGCCTGGTGGGCTGCTGTCTATGGGGTCACACAGAGTTGGACACAACTGAAGCGACTTAGCAGCAGCAGCAGCATCTTCAGCAAGGTGCCAATGAGTTTTTTCCAATGAGTCAACTCTTCTCATGAGGTGGCCAAAGTACTGGAGTTTCAGCTTTAGCATCATTCCTTCCAAAGAAATCCCAGGGTTGATCTCCTTCAGAATGGACTGGTTGGATCTCCTTGCAGTCCAAGGGACTCTCAAGAGTCTTCTCCAACACCACAGTTCAAAAGCATCAATTCTTCGGTGCTCAGCCTTCTTCACAGTCCAACTTTCACATCCATACATGACCACAGGGAAAACCATAGCCTTGACTAGACGGACCTTAGTCGGCAAAGTAATGTCTCTGCTTTTGAATATGCTATCTAGGTTGGTCATAACTTTTCTTCCAAGGAGTAAGCGTCTTTTAATTTCATGGCTGCAGTCACCATCTGCAGTGATTCTGCATCCCCAAAAAATAAACTCTGACACTGTTTCCACTGTTTCCCCATCTATTTCCCATGAAGTGATGGGACCAGATGCCATGATCTTCGTTTTCTGAATGTTGAGCTTTAGGCCAACTTTTTCGCTCTCCTCTTTCACTTTCATCAAGAGGCTTTTTATTTCTTCTTCACTTTCTGCCATAAGGGTGGTGTCATCTGCATATCTGAGGTTATTGATATTTCTCCCGGCAATCTTGATTCCAGCTTATGTTTCTTCCAGCGCAGCATTTCTCATGATGTACTCTGCATAGAAGTTAAATAAGCAGGGTGACAATATACAGCCTTGACGTACTCCTTTTCCTATTTGGAACCAGTCTGTTGTTCCATGTCCAGTTCTAACTGTTGCTTCCTGACCTGCATACACATTTCTCAAGAGGCAGGTTAGGTGGTCTGGTATTCCCATCTCTTTCAGAATTTTCCACAGTTTATTGTGATCCACACAGTCAAAGGCTTTGGCATAGTCAATAAAGCAGAAATAGATGTTTTTCTGGAATGCTCTTGCTTTTTCCATGATCCAGCAGATGTTGGCAATTTGATCTCTGGTTCCTCTGCCTTTTCTAAAACCAGCTTGAACATCAGGGAGTTCATGGTTCACGTATTGCTGAAGCCTGGCTTGGAGAATTTTGAGCATTACTTTACTAGCGTGTGAGATGAGTGCAATTTTGTGGTAGTTTGAGCATTCTTTGTCCTTGCCTTTCTTTGGGATTGGAATGAAAACTGACCTTTTCCAGTCCTATGGCCACTGCTGAGTTTCCCCAATTTGCTGGCGTATTGAGTGCAGCACTTTGACAGCATCATCTTTCAGGATTTGAAATAGCTCCACTGGAATTCCATCACCTCCACTAGCTTTGTTCATAGTGATCCTTTCTAAGGCCCACTTGACTTCACATTCCAAGATGTCTGGTTCTAGATTAGTAATCACATGATCATGATTATTTGGGTCGTGAAGATCTTTTTTGTACAGTTCTTCCATGTATTCTTGCCACGTCTTAATATCTTCTGCTTCTGTTAGGTCCATACCATTTCTGTCCTTTATCGAGGCCATCTTTGCATGAAATGTTCCCTTGGTATCTCTAATTTTCTTGAAGAGATCTCTAGTCTTTCCCATTCTGTTGTTTTCCTCTATTTCTTTGCATTGATCACTGAAGAAGGCTTTCTTATCTCTTCTTGCTGTTCTTTGGAACTCTGCATTCAGATGCTTATATCTTTCCTTTTCTCCTTTGCTTTTCGCCTCTCTTCTCTTCACAGCTATTTGTAAGGCCTTGCTAGACAGCCATGCACTGGTCATAGCAAACACCCTCTCCAACAACACAAGAGAAGACTCTACACATGGACATCACCAGATGGTCAACACCGAAATCAGACTGATTATATTCTTTTTAGCCAAAGATGGAGAAGCTCTATACAGTCAACAGAAACAAGACCAGGAGCTGACTGTGGCTCAGATCATCAACTCCTTATTACCAAATTCAGACTTAAATTGAAGAAAGTAGGGAAAACCACTAGATCATTCAGGTATGACCTAAATCAAATCCCTTATGATTATACAGTGGAAGTAAGAAATAGATTTAAGGGCCTACATCTGATAGATAGAGTGCCTGATGAACTATGGAATGAGGTTCGTGACATTGTACAGGAGACAGGGATCAAGACCATCCCCATGGAAAAGAAATGCAAAAAAGCAAAATGGCTGTCTGGGGAGGCCTTACAAATAACTGTGTTCGCACCATGGGAGGGAAAAAAGACAAAAAATGGTTCAGCATTGGTGGTTGGGGCATAGACTTGGATTACTGTGACACTGAATGGTTTACCCTGGAAATGAACAGAGATCATTCTGTCATTTTTGAGACTGCACCCAAATAATACATTTTGTACTCTTTTGTTGACTATGAGGGCTACTCCATTTCTTCTAAGGGATTCTTGCCCACAGTAGTAGATAAAATGGTCATCTGAATTAAAGTCTCCCATTCCAGTACATTTTAGTTCACTGATTCCTAAAATGTCGATGTTCTCTCTTGCCCTCTCCTGTTTGACCACTTTCAATTTACTTTGATCCATGGATGTAACATTCCAGATTCCTATGCAGTATTGCTCTTTACACGATTGGACCTTACTTTCACCACCAGACACATCTACAGCTGGGCATTGTTTCTGCTTTGGCTCAGCCTCTTCATTCTTTCTGGTGCTGTTTCTTTTTTTTTTTTTAATTAAAATTTTTATTTTTACCTTATTTCACTTTACAATACTGTATTGGTTTTGCCATACATTGACATGAATACGCCACGGGTGTACACGAGTTCCCAAACATGAACCCCCCTCACACCTCCTAGCCCATATCATCTCTCCGGATCATCCCCGTGCACCAGCCTCAAGCATCCTGTATCCTGCATTGGAAATAGGCTGGCGATTCATTTCTTACATGATAGTATACATGTTTCAATGCCATTCTCCCAAATCATCCCGCCCTCTCCCTCTCTCTCAGAGTCCAAAAGTCTGCTCTACACATCTGTGTCTCTTTCGCTGTCTCACATACAGGGTCATCATTACCATCTTTCTAAATTCCATATATATGTGTTAGTATGCTATATTGGTGTTTTTCTTTCTGGCTTACTTCACTCTGTGTAATAGGCTCCAGCTTCATCCACCTCATTAGAACTGATTCAAATGTATTCTTTTTAGTGACTGAGTAATACTCCATTGTGTATATGTACCACAGCTTTTTTATCCATTCATCTGCTGATGGACATCTAGGTTGTTTCCATGTCCTGGTTATTATAAACAGTGCTGCGATGAACATTGGGGTACATGTGTCTCTTGGATCAAAACAGAAAGCCCAGAGAAATCCACACACCTATGGACACCTTATCTTTGACAAAGGAGGCAAGAATATACAATGGAATAAAGACAATCTCTTTAACAGGTGGTGCTGGGAAAACTGGTCAACCACTTGTAAAAGAATGAAACTAGATCACTTTCTAACACCACACACAAAGATAAACTCAAAATGGATTAAAGATCTAAACGTAAGACCAGAAACTATAAAACTCCTAGAGGAGAACATAGGCAAAACACTCTCCGACATAAATCACAGCAGGATCCTCTATGATCCACCTCCCAGAATACTGGTGCTGTTTCTTAGCTGTTCTCGGGAAGCATACTGGACACCTACTGACCTGGGGGGTTCATCTTTCAGTGGCATATCTTTTTGCCTTTGCAAAATGCTATTTTTATTTGTCAGTTATACCTCAATGAAGCTAAAAAATGGTACCAATATACTAAACTATTATAAATATATCTTTAAATCAATTAGGTCTCTGTACTCCAGGGGACATGAGGTCTCCTGACCTGCCATATCAGTCTGGGGTTTTCAGTGGGTCAATGTTAGCAAAATGCACACTTATGGTGATTACCTGAACTTTGTCCTGTTGATATAAAATACCTAACGTGAGCCAAGTTGTTGCCATGGTGAATATATGTAAGGCTATAAGTCAGTCAATTTCCCTGATGGCCTTGGTGTTGGTAGACATTAAAAATAACTGAGGATTGCTATTTAGACCCCCCTTTTCATAAGCATGAGTCATTTTCTTAGCAACCATAATATTGCGTGAGCTTATCATCGGATGTACCATTTAATGAATGCTGGGTGGCCTTTGGAGGGCAAGCCTGGGTGCTGTATCAGCGATGGTTTTGGTGTGACGCCACCACCAGCATTTCCAGAGGGAGAGTCGGCTGCGGGCGTCCTTGTTTGTCACCAGGGCAGGAAGAAGTCATTAAATATAAAAATGCTGACCCTGACTTTGCTGTATAGCACAGGGAACATGGCTCAGCTCTCGGTAATGGCCTGTACGGGCAAAGAATCTAAGAGTGGAGAATGTGTGTATGTGTGTGTATGTCTATCTGGGCCTCCCAGCTGATGCGGTGGCAAAGAATCCACCCGCCACGCAGGAGATGTGGGGTTGATCCCTGGATCAGAAAGACCCCCTGAAGAAGGGCAAGGCAACCCACTCCAGTACTCTTCTCTGGAGAATCCCACGAACAGAGGAGCCTGGTGTAGCCATACTTCAATAGAAATTGTTTGAAAAAGGATCTTTCTGGCATGATTTTACACCTATCATGTATTCACTATCAAACATTCTAAATAAGAAATCTGCAGTTTAGGTTTCGTGAGTTCCTCCCCTCGGGACGCTGTTCTGACAGGGCCAAGGCCTGCAGATGTCAAGGACGATGCTCAGAGGGAGGCTACACAGCCAGGAGACACACTGGTGTCCATTTCCCAGGGCCTCTGAGCTGCTGTGACCCCTGCACTCTGGTGGAGGCTGCAGGCATTCTGGTCGGTCACCCTTGGTGGAGTCTGCCCAGTGGGGCTCTGGGTGCATGGCCAAAGATCAAGGCCAACGTCAGCTTTCTTCTCTGTCCAGAACTTTCCGCTGTGGTCGTTTTGTCCTGAGAAACCCACAGTTCCCGAATGGTAGCTTGTGCCCGAGACCCTTCTCCAAGGAGGGTTTTAGCTGGTTGACCTGGGGTCCCTGGAGGGGCAGATGAACAATTAACAGTGAGGAGTTAGCCTTCAGTTTCGTTGCTGTGTTCTGTGCTGAGTCCCTCCATTCGTGTCTGACTCTTGGCAACCCCATAGACTGTAGCCCCCAGGCTCCTCTATCCGTGGGATTCTCCAGGGAAGAATGCTAGAGTAGGTTGCCCTGCCCTCCTCCAGGGATCTTACCCCACCCAGGGATCGAACCCACGTCTCTTCTGTCTCCAGCATTGACAGGCGGGGTCTTTACTCTAGCGCCACCTGAGAAGCCCATCGTTTATGTTAGAACAGCTGTTAGATGAAATAGGACGACTTTCTCGGTCATGATCAGCAGTTACACCCGTTGTGCATTCAAGCGTGTTAGGTGCCGCGCTGAGCATTCTCCGTGTAGGGTACATAACCTACCTACCATGGGAATCAGCAGGGAAGTATGTCTGAATGAAGCAATGTAGGTATCAAGGAAGAAAGTATGTATAAGCAAAGAGAGAGAACGTTCCGGGTTAACGTAACAGTTTTTCCTGAAAAGAGAAGGAAAAAGCAGTAAGTTGGAACTTTACAACCAGCAACTCTTATCTCAACGTTTCTCTGACAAGGAGAGCTGGGAGGATGGGAGCGGTTTACCGGGAAGACAAGCAGGAGTGTCCGCCCAAGACCAGAGTCTGAACCTAAAGGTGACTTTGCTGGACTGTTGTTCTGTCAGAATGCAAGTGAGGAGAACCAGGCTGATGGTGCCAATGCTTCAGTGAGAGAACGAGAAGATAACCTCGGGCCAAGGATCACAACAGGAAGGAATGAGAACACGTTTAAATGAGGGGGCAGGATTCTGGGGCACCCTGAGGCTAGAGCCTGGAAAGCCCGAATGCAGACAGCAGCAGCTCCTTCAGAAGCAGAACAGCACGGAAATCAGGGCGCCATCGCCGAAGGGCTTTTCTGGAAATACAGCAAGGTTGGGAAAAGCAGAGTCACGCGATCTCTAGGACGCTGAATCAGCAGCCACAGCTGTGACAAATGCTTCCTTGTTCAGCATCAGAGAGAATCTGCCGGAGGCCAAGTGCGATGAACTGGCCCCTGGGGGTCTCCCAGCCTGGCACCGCCCCCCACCACTGATCGTTGCTCCCTGGACATTCGTGGAGTGAAAGACTGAACCCATCAGAAGATCTGCCTGGTGAAGGAAGAGCCAAAGAGGGTGGGATGCTGTGTGTCAAACAGGATGGTCTGTTGCCAGGGTCCTTCCAAGTGCCCCCCAGATCCCCTTCCCTCTGAGAGCACCCCAAACTCCTGGATGGGGTGCTGCCACCGATGAGGTGATGGGCAGTGATGCCAGCTTCCCTGAGCGAGTGAACAGAACCCCAAACTCCCGGATGCAATGGTGCTCCAGGGAGCACCATTGCCCGAGGGCCGGGAGAGCTTTCGCAGGGAGACTGTTTCCCTGAAAAGCGGGCTGGGATAGCTTTCTGTGGTCCTTAGAATCTGCATCTGCAGGACCCAGAATGCTTCGTGCCCTCGCCAGCAGAGTTACAAGCAGGGTTTACTTTCTACGTTCAAGCAAAAGACACCAGAATACAGAGACCCTGGAAGAGGGCAGGGAAGGCAGGATGGGGCCCGCTGAGGGTCAGTGCCAAAGCGGGGCCCCTGCCCCAGGCGGGGGTCCTGGGAACAGGGAAGGGTTGGAAAGTTGCCAAGGGCTCACTGGCTGACTCTCCCTGGGCCTGACCTGGCCCTCCCCGACCCGGCTTGGACAGGTCCCTCTGGCAGGACTGGTCTGGGTTCATGGGGCTCCTCCCGCGTGGATGGACCTGAAATCCGCCTGATGCCAAACAGGAGTCATCCATGGAATGGTGGACAGAGGAGGAGTCTCAACAAGTCAGAGGGAGAGAAATTGAGCTTGGCCCACGTGGGGCAGAGGGTCCCCCACAGAGACAGCCCCACGCTGGTCATGTTGCAGGGCCTCCACTGGGGTGAGCCAGGACACTGGGGTGTCTGGGGACTCAGCCCCACCTCCCCGCCGAGGTGGGCCTGCAGGCCTAGGGTAGGGGGCACGTCCTCTAGGTCTGGAGGGGGTGCTGAGATCCTCTCCCTGCCTTCCTGTCTCTACCGGTGCCCAGAAAGTTGCTGCCAACCTGTTTCCCAAACGAGAGAACATGCTGGAAGATTTATTTTCTGCCGAAAGACATAAAACAAATAGGAAATATTATTTCAGAGAGTTGGAGCTGGGTAATTATTTATGAATGTATTACCGACCATATGGTTTCCCACGCTGGTTTGAGGGGGGTAATGATTTTTATAATTACCTGTGTTTAGAAATACCTTCATGCAAAGAAGTAAATATGCCTCCTACTGAGAACAGAAACAGTCTCTCCGCTTCCATAATTAGTGAGCATTTCTTTAGCTAAAGCCTGAAATTACTTTTGGTTTCTCGGGGCAATGGGGGACTGAGGCCTGGGGCCAGGACCCAGCCTGTGGCCCTCCCCTCTCTCCCAGGCATCTTCCATAGACTGCCTGCTGGTCTGACTGAGGTGACTAGGGCTTGGGGGGGGTGGGGGTCAGGCCCAGGCCTGCCCTCGGGGCTCAGGACCCCCGCCCCGTCCACGTCCGACTCTGCGGCCCCTTCTCTCCAGCCATCTGCGGCAGGCCCTTCTCCTGTGTCCAGACCACCTTCTATGGCACGTGCGTGGCCTGTCGCGTCCCCGTCTGGAGCCTCTGGCCCCCGTGGTCCACAGAGGCAGTCCCTCACTGCTCGTGGTGTGAGACGTGGGCAGAGCAGGGCACAGAGTTGAGCTGATGGCAAGCGCAGGGCGACTTGGAAGCTCTTTCCTTCTTGGATGATGTCTTTCCTGCTTTGAGGGGGTGAAGTGTTTTCTCTAATGGATTGATGGGCATTTGTGATTTAAATACTGTCATTTCTTGTCCCTTCCCCAAAGTGAGTTTTCTGAGTTAGCAATGTGTGTGCGTGTTGGGGGAGAGGAAGTTGGGAAGACATCTAGGCCTGCAGTTGGCTGGACTTGAGCTTGGGACCACGGGCCTATCACTGGACCCCCGACTGCATGGGCGCTGCGGGACACCACCCGTGCAGAGCAGCAGCGGGGACCTCGTGTGGCTGGGTGGGCCTCTCAGCTGCCCCGTGTCCCCACCACCTTGCCGTGAGGCGGGGTGATGGCAGCGCTTGCCTCCTGGGCGGGGGGGAGATGCGCTCGTGTCTGTAAGAGGCCTGGCCTTGGCGCGTGCTGTGTGCGTGCACGCATGTGCCGGCGTGCACACACGCCTGCGTATGTCTGTGGGAGCCGGGCTGCGGGTGAGCAGGGAGGGGCTGCTTGGCTTGGGAGTCAGGCCCAGGGTGTTTGGGGGAGCTGGCGGGGGGGAGGAGGGGAACAGGTGCTCTTGGGGCCCCCTGGCTCCAGGCTCCAGGCTGCACTTCTGCTGTCTCCTCGCACGTCCGGGGCCCCCAGACATTTGCTGTGGCCCCAGATGAATGCCTCAGGCTTTGGATGCTGCCTGCTGGTAAGCCACATGCCCAGCAGCGCTGGAAACGTTTCTGCAGGACTTCCGGAGACACCTCCCTCTGGGTGACGTGCATTTTGCAGGGACGGCTTGTGCAGACCTGTGAGTGGCCGGTTGGCCCGTCCTTTGGCCATGACGCCCGGTCATGAGCAGTAAGGACGCATGTTTTCTCTGGTTCTGACCCAGAAGCTCATGACTTGTAGGTGGAACGTCGCCCGCGGGACAGGTGACAGCCCAAGGTGAATGAGGGGAGGGGGACCAGGGTGGCCTCGCTGTGCCCTGTGCCCGGGAGGAAGTGCCAGGTTAGCGAGACCAGGGGTTCCCAGCTGCTCCCTTCCATTGAGTGAGCTCTGCTGCAGGGTTTCCCTCGCTAACACAGCGGGAGCATCTACTGAGCCCTTACTGTGTGCCGAGGTGCTGCGAGGGGCGGTACGGGGTCGTTTCCGTCAGCGCCCGGGCTCTGGGTGGGGCGGCGAGTGTGAACGTCGTGTGTGCGCATGCGTCAGGACCCTGCTCCTCGCTGCCCCGCGGGCCCCACCCATGCTCAGGGGCTGTGGGAGCCAGGCATCGGTCTGGAGCCCCAGGTCGTGGGGCCGCTCCTTCTGAGTCAGGCCAGTTAATGGAGGAGCTCTGGCCCACCCTCACCACTGAAGGAGCGCCTGCTCGACCAGGCCCTTTCCGAGACCCTGTGGAGTGACAGGCATCTATCAGCTTCGGATGATCCAGAACGTCCCCCACTTGGCTCCTCCCCGCGAGGAACTCACTGCTTCCTGCTGGAATCGGACAAACACAAATAACCCCACGCTAATGAGATAAGAACACAGATGGCTTCGAGCGAGGTTCAGGGTTAGGCATAATGAAGGCAGCAGATGGGAAATTCAAGTGAAAATTCAGTAAAATTTTAATTGAAAGATGATGTATTTCCACCCTAAGATCTTTTTGAGATGAGCTCAAATTTCATGCCCCTGGCCCCTTCCCCAGCAAACATGCCATCCCGAGTGGAGCCTCCTCCCAGCTGTGTGCACGCCTCCCCCCACCCTCCTTGCCCCCCAGCCTGGAGAGCTTGGCCCTGTCACTGTTCCCTGTCCCAGAGCCAGAAAGAGGCGCACACGTCCCTCTGAGTGTGGGCAGAGAGCAGGGGAATTGGAGGATGGACGCCTGGTGCAGTGGCGGCAGGACCCATTAATCGGTGCCCCCCGGGCTCCCGGGGGCCCCAGACATCCCGGGTCTCAGTCTGTCTTCCTCCTGCGTGTGCTGGGCCATCCCTCTCTGCCATCATCTTGGGGATCAGCCGCCACCACTTGGGGAAGCTCTGCACCCTGGTGGGAGAGATCCCTGAGGTCCTTGTCCTGGGGACATCCTTGTGGCTTTAGGAGACCCTAGGCTGGTGACTCAGGGGACAGGGCAGCAGTGAGGGGCCTGCTCTCCTGGGCCTGGGCCTGTAGGCCCAGCTTACTGTGTAGGGCACGTGGAACTGCCCCGTGGGGCTAGGCTGCTGACGTGTGGCCCTTTCTGCACAGGCTGTGGCCGGGAGCTCACAGAGTATCCACTCCCCCATGCCCATTTTTGCTCCTCTGTCCCTCCTGCAGGCCACTGTCCATCTGTCCTCAGGAACTCTGCGTGTTGCGGTCGTTTTGCACGGCATGAAAAAAGGCATGCTGTGTTCAAGCAATTAATCAACTGATCAGTTGCTCAGTCCACCCAAATATCTGTCCACCCATCCATGTCTCCACCCATCCATCCACTCACCCAAACTTTCCCCAACAAAGACTAAATTTATACCCTGAAGAAAGTGGTAGGATGGTCAACCATGAACTCTCTCACAGCATCTTAAAATACAATTGTAGGATTTTTTTTTTTTAAGATCAACGGCCACCATGTAAATATTAGTTGCCTTTTATTGGATACCTATTGTGGGTCTCCATTATACTAAAATATTATGTATTTTTCTCATGCATTAATGATTGGCACAGCAAGATTTTTTTCCTGAGTCAGCTTTCTCCCCTGCTCCACCACCTGCTGGAGAAGAAAATCCCAATCAGAGCACAACTTTGAATAGCATGTTTGAGGAGGGTTAGCTGACTTTGTAAAGGTAGTCTTTGCTCTTTCAATGCTTTGCCCTGGTGGTTCCACCATAATTTTGTTGAGAGGTGATGCTGAGACGTCCCTTTTGAGGCTCTTTCCCTGCAAAGCACATGAGGGGTCCCGGTTGGAGGTGAGGGATCGTCCAGTTCAACTTAAATGAGTCTTTTTATTATTTAATTGCTTATTGATTGCTTTGTAACACATCACCCAAATATAGTGGCTCTGAACAACGGACATTTGTTTCTGTGGGTCAGGAATCTGAGCTCTCCCAGCTCTTGAGGCCAGAAGTCCTCAGTCAACGGGTTGGCAGGGCTGTGCTCCCTCCAGAGGTGCTTGGGGAGGGTCCTTCCAGCTGCCAGGGCCCCAGGAAGCCTGGGCTTGTGGCCACGTCACTCTGCTCTCCAGCTGCATGTGGCCTTTTCTGCTTCTCATGTGTCTCCTCTTCCATCTCCTCTAAAGAATCTGTCATTGGGTTTAGGGCCCACCTGAGTCAGCTGGGGCTTCCCTGGTGACTCAGAGGGTAAGGAATCTGCCTGTTATGCGGGAGACCTGGGTTTGGTCCTTGGGTCAGGAAGATCCCCTGGAGAAGGGAATGGCAACCTACTCCAGTATTCTAGCCTGGAGAATCCCATGGACAGAGGAGCCTGGTGGGCTACAGTTCATGGGGTCACAAAGAGTTGGACACTACTGAGTGACTCACACTTTCACTTTTTCACTTTTGAGTCACCCAGTGCGATTTCATCTTGAGACCCTTAGTTACCTTTGCAAACACTCTTTTTGCAAATAAGGTCATGCTGCAAATAAGGGTCTGAGGGTGAGGGCTTGAAAACACCACCATTCAACACCCTACACCCACTTTGGCATCATTCAAGAGTCCACTGCCACCTCACCTTCTCCGCGCCCCTCCCCAGAGGGTGAGGAACTAAAGGGAGTGAACTGGAGGAGGAGAAGGAGGCTTCCTGGCTGCCACCCGGCTTCAGGGCTGCTGACGTGCCCATCTGGGGTTTCAGGAGACGACTGTTAACTCCAGGTGCTGCGCGTTGTCTTCCATGTCTCGACTATTTATCCTGTCTACACTGAAATTTTGTCTCTAGGCCAACTTTGCTTGTTTCTTTTTCCCAAATTAAATTTGGAATTATTTTGTCAGGTTCTTTCCAAACTTTGATTGGAATGTTGATCGGAGGGGCACCAGGCACACCATTAGTTCTGGGGAATAGATCACTTCATGGGAAATAGACGGGGAAACAGGGGAAACAGTGTCAGACTTTAATTTTTTGGGCTCCAAAATCACTGCAGATGGTGACTGCAGCCATGAAAATAAAAGACGCTTACTCCTTGGAAGGAAAGTTATGACCAACCTAGATAGCATATTCAAAAGCAGAGACATTGCTTTGCCGACTAAGGTCCATCTAGTCAAGGCTATGGTTTTTCCTGTGGTCATATATGGATGTGAGTTGGACTGTGAAGAAAGCTGAATGCCGAAGAATTGCTGCTTTTGAACTGTGGTGTTGGAGAAGACTCTTGAGAGTCCCTTGGACTGCAAGGAGATCCAACCAGTCCATTCTGAAGGAGATCAGCCCTGGGTGTTCTTTGGAAGGAATGATGCTAAAGCTGAAGCTCCAGTACTTTGGCCACCTCATGTGAAGAGTTGACTCATTGGAAAAGGCTCTGATGCTGGGAGGGACTGGGGGCAGGAGGAGAAGGGGACGACCGAGGATGAGATGGCTGGATGGCATCACGGACTCGATGGACGTGAGTCTGAGTGAACTCCAGGAGTTGGTGATGGACAGGGAGGCCTGGCATGCTGTGATTCATGGGGTCGCAGAGTCGGACACGACTGAGCGACTGAATTGAACTGAACTGAGATACCTGCTCAGCGTTGAGCCCTCCTCTTCAGGAACCGACCACCAAAGTTTGTTCCTCCAAATATTCTTCACGTGACTCAGAACAGTTTGCAGGATGAATAGGTTTCACCTCATTTCCGTTAGGTTCGTTCCTAGGTGTGTGCTGCTTTTCAGTAATAGAAATTTGTTTTAACTTTGAGAACTAATAGTTGCTGATATACAGGAATGACCAAGAATATATATATATATAGCAGAATAATGAATATATATCAGAATATATATATATATATGTATTAGTTTCTTAGTTGGCATATGTATTGGTTTTGAGAAGTTTTCAACTTACTCTTTGGGTTTTGGGGGGTTGATAATGATATTGCCTGTTCTTAACAACAGTGACCTAAATTTATTTCCATCGCTCTTTGCCTCCTAAATGGGAGCGCTGACTCCACTGTGAGACATTATTGTTAACACATGTGTCTTGTGTGTAGCCATGTTGGTAATAAACGTTTAGCTTTAGACCCACGGTTACTTGGTTACAGTGCTTCCTAGCAGAACCTTTATTCAGTGACTTTCCATGCTCAAGCTGTACGTTGTGATTGCCCTTGAATATGTTTGCGTAAGCCTCTGGAAAAGTCTGTGTGGAGGAAGGGTTCCCGGGTGTAAACTTGGAGAAATCCTGCCCATATGAGAATGTCCCTCTGTTGGCTGAGAACGGCCCCGGCAGAATCCCACGCAGGAGACCTGCAGTCCCGTCCTTATGTCCTCACTGTCTTTCTTGACTTCCAAGGCTCCCCTTTATTCCCTGCATCTTCTGCCGTGCAGCTTCCCTAACACAAGCCTCCTTTCCTCTCTATAGACTCATCCTGCGGAACCCTTTCCCACTGGGTTCATCCACGTGGGGACCCAGGAGTCTGTCTTTGCCGACTGCCTCTCCTGTGACTCAGAGACGGGGCCTCGTGGGCTGAGGCTGAGCACCGTCCATCTAACTAAACCTCGCTGCTCTTTCAGAGACAGATCGGCCGTGGGCCAGTCCTTTTCTCTCATTCGACACACTCGTAACTCTGTCTTCTTAGCAGAAAATCCCAGAGCAGAGGGCATTCGTTTCTGTGCCATGCGGCTTCCCCAGCTTCAAAATTCTTCCCACCGACTCTGTGAGCTAAACACCTGTTCCTCCTATGCCGTTTACTTGAAAGTCACCAAGGGAAGGGGTTTCATTTGTTTTTAAAAGGTTTTATTTTTTAGAGCATTTTTAGGTTTACAGCAAAATTGCACAGAAGGTACAGTGGGTTCTCAAGGGTCCGCCCTCCCTCATAGCTTCTGTTATTAACCACACACACCGGCCGATGCACCAACATTGGTAGATGAGTATTAACTATTGATACAGTTCCCAGTCGTCTTTGGGGTTTACTCTGTGCTGTAAAGCCCCAGGGTGCCGACAGAGGCAGGCTGCTGCAGACCCATCGCAGCGCCATACAGAATAGCTGCCCCTTCCTAAATGCCCTGGGCCACCCACTCATCCTCTGGCCCTGCCCTGGACCCCGGCGGCCACCCATCCTCTTATGCCCCTCTAGTTTTGCCTGCTTTGTTTGTTTTCTAAGATGGGAGGATGGTTTGTGTGCATAGGGTGAGGGGAGACAGCTGTGAGAAGAGAGCTTGGAGGTGTCAGGAGAGGGAGTGCGCTTGGAGGGCGAGCCCCCGGGGAAGCCAGGAGGAGCCGAGCGCAAGGCCAGGCAAAGAGGAGTCTGCTGCAGGGGAAGGGAGAAATCCTTCGCCCCACAGACAGGACGCTTCGGGAAGGCAGGGGTGCCCTGGAGCAGCGTGCAGGTGTGGGATTGTCTTGTGGGGGCAGGGGAGGGTGAGCAAGGGAAGATAATGAACGTGGAGATGGCAGGCTGGGCAGCAAGGGGCACGGATGACGAGTGGAGACCAATGTTTGCAAGTGACTAAAACCCACTGAAGTGGAAGCCAGGTTGGCACGGCTTGTATGACAGAAGGAAAGGGGAGAGGGTCAAGGGTGCAGGTGGCTGACAGGAGACGAGGCCTGTACGGGGCGGCAAGGAGCCAGAAAGGACCTGCTCTGCAGCGCAGCCTCCACCTCCGAGGGCTCCGGGGTCCCTAACCCCAGTCACACCTGGACAGCCCGGGGGAGTAAGGTGCCAGTCCCAGCTCGGACAGAGTGGAATCAGCGCTGTCTCTTCTTAGCTGGAGACTCCAAAGAACCAGGACTCAAGCGGATGGCTCCCCTCCCATGCTTTCTCCCCTGAAATACGTGCTCGGAACAAATGTCTCTTTGCAAAACATCTCTTTCCAGAGAATTCTTTAATTCTCTCTCTCTCTTTTTTTTTTTGTCAGTAACATTTTGTGTTTTCATAAAAGCCATATTCCATCCATGTTATTCTGTAGCACTCTTTCAGAGCCAGATCTATTTTTTAAAAAGCATTTGGCACTCTGAAGTGTTACATGTGGCTTGGTGAAAACAGCAATATGCAGAGATTCAAAAGATGTCAGTCCATGTTAGGTACAAAACGTGATCAGCCTTAGCTAACATCCAGTATAAACAGGCGTTATAAACTGGCAGGAGAGACGCCATCACCCGTGGCCCTGAGGACTGAAGTCCTCTGTGCTTCTGAACTGCAACTTCTCAGAAAGAGTGAGGAAGTAAGGCCCTCTCCTAGGCATGTTCTGCAGTAAGAACGGCTGCTCAGGGCAGGCCAGTCAGGCGCTCAGGTAGGACTCTCTGAATGCATTCTTGCACCTGCCGGGACACGCCAACCAGCCGAGGCACATCTGCTTCCTTGTGGATGGTGTCACCTCAAAGTCATGAGCCTTGGTGGCCTGGCCCACTGCCTGGCTAAGCCCTCTGTGACCTGACTTAATCTTTGCAGCAGCCCCAGTAGAGAGAAATGCAGCTGCCACCATCTACAGATGGGTAAACACGTTCCTGGAGAGCAGGGCTGAGCTGAACCAAGGCCTTCCTCCCAGAGTCCTTGCATGCCCACTCAACCACACGTGGCCGCCACCTTGACAAAAAGGGAAACTGATCGTTGTCGTGGTTGCCACCCGGCCCAGGTGTGCATTAGACCCATGCATCTGCTGGGATTTCGGGTCAAGGGCGCTCAGTGTTGTTTCGGGAGTAGCCTATTATGGGCTTGTTGGAAGCCTATGAGTGACAAGGAAGAGCCTGTCCTCCTAGGGAAATACCACTGCTGTTCTGACCATAGTACATTGTTAACCGTCAGGACAGTATTGAAACTGAGCCTCGAAGATTAACAGCCTCCAACCAGTACACAGTGCTTCTGAAAGCCAGCCAACCAGGGACAGCTCAGCCTTCTGAAAAACAGCCAATCAGTGACAGCACCATCCTTCTGAAACCAAGACAATCAGCTACATACCACTCTTCCAAATGCCAGCCAACCACTGAGAGTGCTGCCTTTCTGAAAGGCAGCCAATCAGAGACAGTCTTGCCCTACTGGATGCCAGCCAATCAGAGACAGCCTTGCCCTTCTGGATGCCAGCCATCAGTGACAACCCCGCCCTTCTGAAAGCCAGCCAATCAGTGACAGCCTTGCCCTTCTGGATGCCAGCCAATCAGTGACAACCCCGCCCTTCTGAAAGCCAGCCAATCGGCTACATACCATTCTTCTGAAAGCCAGCCGATCAGTGATAGCCCCATGGTTATAAAAGCCAGTCCCCAAAGACAGTCTCACTTTGGTGACTGAGTTGCCACAGTTGAAGGTCATTCTGTCCCAGCCGCTGTGGGACAGGCTCTTTGCTAGGGGGCAGGGATACTGCCTACTCTTCCTGGCTTCACTCAGGTGTTGGTGCCATGCTGAGGCCCCACCTGCGAAATGCCTCCCCATCAGGTAGCAGGTCAGGCTGTGTGGTGGAGCCCAGTACTCAAGCGGGGACCAGCACTCAGGTGAGGCCTAACACTCAGGTGGGGACCAAGGCCAGTGGCCAGAGTGGAGGTGTGCTGGAGGGCAGTGGGGGCCAGCAGGTCTGACCAACACGGACAGCCGTGGACGCCGGCTGCCCGCCATTTCTCCTAGTGGCCGAGGCTCTGGGGAGAGCCCCTGTGTCCTGGTGCCCTTGGATTCTCGGAAGGAGAGGCTGGATCTTGTTAGGGCACCTGCTGGACAAGGAAATCCGGCAGGTCAGCCCCTCTTGTTCTATGGACTATGGCCAAGGGGGTCAGCGCAGACAAGGGGACACTCCACACAAGCAACCGACAAGGCAACTGACCCCCAGCCTCTACGCACAAACGTCCCAGTGTTTCCAGTTTGTGAGGTGCCTTCACTGCCGACTTTGATCCAGCAGCGTCAGAGACCTGAGCCTGGCACGCAGCCAGGAGAGGAACCTGAGGGTGGAGGTCGGTGATGTGGCCGCTAAGGCCGCACTGTTCCGTCTGGAAGCCGAAGTGATGGACCGGGGTCTGGCTGCAATGGGTGTCCAGGAAGCCGCTGAGCCCCCAGCATCCCAGCTGAGCCCCCGGGGACTCGCCCCACCCTTAGGCCTTGGGTGTGTCCTGGACTGACCTCTACACTGGGGACCTCCACACATCTGCCGCGCTCCCAACGTCTGATGTCCTGACCTTTCTGTCCTCAGCCGCCTGCTCCCAGCACCCTCTTCCTGCCCCTCACGGGGGTCCTGTCACCACCTGTCCCGCCTGCTTCCCGAATCCATGGTGAGGGTCCACCAGGCGGAGGGTGCAGGGCCCTCTCCAGCTGGCGACCAGCTTCACAAACACCCAGTGTCGTTGAGGCCATCCTGGATGTCCACGGATGTCCCTGCTGGGACCAGGGAGGGTGGCAGAAGGTCCTGGAAGAGAGCAGGCCTGGCAAATGGCCAGCTTGGCAAGTGGCCAAGTCTGAAGGTGGGAACCCAGATCTTCTGGCCCGGCCCCTCCAGTTCCCCAACTGGTGGTCCTCTTGAGGCATAAACGTATGTGATGCTGGGGCTCTCAGGAGTGAGCCTGTCTGCACAGGGCTCCACTGCCCCAGCCTGTCACTGGCTACTGATGGTTGAGCCTTAAAAATGAAAACTTCCTGGCAGTCCAGGGGTTAAGATTCTATGCTTCCAGTGCAGAGGGTGTGGGCTCGATCCCTGGTCAGGGAACTGGATCCCATGTGCTGCATGTGGCCAAAAGCAGAGAAGAAAGGGAGACCTGAGGGCAGCCTGCGTCCAGCTAGGTCGTCCTTGTTAACGCACTCAGGGCTGAGTCGGCTCTGCGTGTCTGTGGACACCTGTGATTCACGAGGCCCCCACTGGGCTCTGGATAAGATCACAAAGTAGTTTAGAGCAAGATTTGGCTGTGGCTGATGGCTTAGCTGTGTGTTGCTTTGTGTCCACCTTGAATGGGACACTTGAACTAGGCGGAGGGCGGACCCGAGGGGGCTCTGAAGGTCAGGGCCCAGCGGCTGGACTGCGGGGAGAAGAAGGGGGGCCTGTCCAGCTGACCACCCAGCAGGGCGGCGTGCGGGAGCCTGGGAGGGGCAGCCCCCGCTCAGCCCTGTCTGAGTGGGCAGCAGGGTGTGCCAGAGCCCTGGCCCCGTGGGAACCACACCGGGCTGTTCGTTAGCCTTCTCTGCGTCTTGAGGGTCGGGTTGCGCTGCCGCTGTTGGTGTGAAAGTCGATGGCTTGGGCCCTTCGGCCACGTCCGCGGGCCGAGTCTGGGGCCCGCAGCTTGGGGTTTAAAGGAAGGATCCCGAGTCTCTGGTCGAGGACCTGGGACTCAGAAATGACGGGTGGCGTGGAGTGCCGTTGTGGTGCTTATCTCCACGGCACCGGCTAACTTACTAGGAATCTGGTGGGAGCTGGTGCAGATAGAACTGGGACAGTGGTGGCGGCTGGGTCCAGAGCCCTCGGCTTTGCTGGGAGTTCAGGGCAGCGAGACAGCCTGGTGGTCTCCACCCAGTTTCCTCCCCTTGGGCACAGGTGTGGGACTCAGTTTCCACGTCTGAAGCATGAGGTTGTTGGGATTGAGACACTTGAATCTGTCCCAGCAGCAGAAGTCTCCTTCCCTGAGTCGCTGGCAAAACAGGACTGTGAACCAGCAGGGGCTGGCCGGGAGCCATGATCGGCATGAAGGTTCTGGAATGGCACTGGATTCGGTTGCATAAAGGCACAAAGCGGGGCAAGGCCAACACGTCTCCGGAACGTTCCAGCATGGGGGGCAGACAGAGGGGCTGGGGTGGCTGCGCTCACCCGTGTGGCCCAGCAGGGACTGGCCGCCTGCTCCTCTTTCTCGCCCCCCTCTCCGGGTTCTTGTCTCCGACTTGCTAGCAGTTGGCTCTGGACCGGCCAGCTGTCTATGACGAGGAGCCGGGTACGGCCCCGTGGAGACGAAGGGAGAATGACAGGCGCTGGGTCCCAGCCAGGAAACTGGCCTTTTCAGCTTCATCTGAGTTTGCCAGAAAGCGCTCCCCTTCTCACCCCAAGCTTCTCACTAAGATGGTGAAAACCTGATGCCCTAATGTAGTGGATTGCAATTATTCTAAATTAGGCAAACAAGCACATTTCAGAGTTTCTCCCCCATCTGTCTAACTTAAAGTTTCTGCTGCTTGTAACGAGTCCTTTCTTTAGCACAGAAGCCTGGACCAAGAGGACTTTGCCGTCGAATCTCTGCTCCTCCATTGTCTGGAACCGAGGCCTGTCCTGTCCCCCCCTGGGCCGGGGCCGCAGCTTTGCGGGAAGGTGCTGGCTGCCTCTGACCCAGGCTGCCAGGCTGTGGGCTCCTGCTGTGTTTCCAAGGCGCTCTGCCCGGAAACTCCACGAGTCACGTGGTGGGCAGGCTGGTGGAGGGAGGAAGGGGCAGTGGGTGGATCCAAGGCCTGCTGTCTCTGCTCCTGAAGTCCCCACGCCGCAGGTTTCGGAGATGTTCGCAGGTGACATGGCAGCTCGCACACAGCTTGTCGTCCCCAAAGGGCAGCTTGGTGAGGGGCCCCCTCTTCTCTCCCCGGGGGCCCGACCCCCGGGGGGCCCGGTCGCTTGCTCTGGGTCAATGCTGGGAGGTGGCGGGGTGACCCTGGGGAGCTCTGGACCCCATGATCAGGTTGACCCCTGAAGCCCGCACGTCTTGTCTAGTCTCTGCCCGAGGAGCTGGCGGCCCCTCCTTTCAGTCTGCTGGTGTAGAGATGGCTCCTGTGGGGCCCGCGGGAGTCGCGACCCGGGGAGAGGAGCAAAGCTGGCAGTGGGTGTGGGGAGGAGCTGGGCCGTGGGCCCTTCCTGCGGCTTCCCCTTCCGTGTGTGTATATACTGCACACACATAGATACACATATTGTCGTTGAGTCACTAAGCCACGACTCTTTGCCACAAGTCTGTGACTCCACGGACTATAGCCCACCAGGCTCCTCTGTCCATGGGGTTCTCCAGGCAAGAACACTGGTGTGGGTTGCCATGTCCTTCTCCAGGGGATCTTCCCAGTTCAGGGATCAAACTGGCCTCTCCTGTGTCTCCTACACTGACAGGCAGATTCTTTACCACTGAGCCTCCAAGGAAGCCCATATATTCTATCACACACACATATATGAGAAGCTATACAGTTTACGATACATGATAACTTACAGGGTACTCAATAAAAGGTCTTAGCTCGTGTGGCTGTGGTGGCCAAGTGTCCACACCAGCAGTCCGCAGGCTGAACAGCCGGGAGAGCCAGTGGCGTAAGCTCCAGTCTAAAGGCTAAAGGTCCAAGACCCTGGGCCCGCTGATGCTTCAGCTCGAGTCCAAAGGCGGGACACGCTGGCTGTCCAGCAGGCAGGCGTCAGCCTCTTATTCGGGGAGGCCCAGCCTTTCTCTCTGTTTAGGCCGCCGGCTGGCTGGGTGAGGTCCGCCAGACCGGGGAGGGGCCGGTCTGCTGGTGTAAATGTCCCCCCGAGCCCTCACGGAGACCCCCGGAGTCACAGCTGGTTGTCTCTCTCAGTGCCCGTGGCCCGGCTGCGCTGACATGTACGGGTAACACTCACTGCTCCCTCCTTACCCAGCCCGGCCTGTCCCCAGGCTGCACCTTGGTCTGGAGCTGGGGAGGGGGTCAGGGGTGGCGGACTCACGGCATGTCAGGCTGGAGTGGCCCAGGTGTGCGCAGATCTGTCCTGGGGAGGACCGCGTCCTGCCCGAGTCTACTCGCCCAGTGACCAGGGGAGCCGGCCCTGCCCGAGGGGCTCTGACCTACCACACCCACTGCTGCCTGGTACCACAGGCTGGATTTCTTTCCAAAATCTCTGTTGAGACCCAAGAGCCTCAAAACTTGGAGGGTTCTCTGTGTCTCAGAAGCTTAGGTTCCCCATTAGGCCAGGCCCTGCCAGTCCTCAGAGACAGAAATGAATCTGATTCTCCCAGAAAATCAAATGTGGCCTGAGCCCCAGTCCAGGTGATTCGATTTCCTCCCAGCTCCGCGTCCCTTGATCTGTGTCACTTAGGAAGCAGCTCCTGACAATGTCCACAAGGAGCTAATGCGCAACATTTGGAGGGCTGCTGTTTAAAACAAGATTTACCACGCGGTGAAGACTGTGGGCAGCCTCGTACGCAGTTAAGCCCCATAAGCAGGTCTGGTCTTTGTCGGGGTGCTGAACACCTGTATCTGAAAGCACAGATTTAGCGACGTTTCACACACACACGCACGCTCACAGCAGACTCGGCGGCTTGTTCTCAGAAGGTGTCTAAGCTGCATTTTGAATATTTACCCTACATCGTGCAAACGATAGAATGAGCGTGACCAGCGACACACTGGCCTTCTGTCTTTCCTTTTTGAAACGAAGCTGTCATTCTTGAGAAGCTGCTGCGGGTAGAAACCCCACTCCTGGTGGCCCGTGAGGCTGAAAAATGCAGTCACAGACAAGGAGGGGTCTCCGGGAGTCCATGGAAGCTGCCACGAAGCTCAGGTACTCAGCACCTTAGGCTGCAAAAACAGCCACACTCAGGGCAGAGCCCACCAACTTGGAAACAGAAGCAGAAGTATTGACCTTCCGTGGTGAACAAGCTTGCTTCCTTGTTGCATTTTCGTGGAAACCGCCTGTTCTGCTCTTGCTTCTTGAGATAGCAAGAAGACCATCCCTCCGCCAACACTGACCCCAGCTGCCCAGAGGGACCAGGTTGTCCTGGGAGGCCCACGCCCGTGACATGCTCTTCCTGCCTTGGGCTGATTTCTGGGGTGTAAACGCTTCTGGGTGGCTGATTTCCAGCTGTAGAGGTGAGGCCCTCACCGTGGACGTGGGAAGAGTGGGGTTTCCCGTGTCTGCTGGTGGTGGGGGCCGCCCCAGCAAGCTGCTGCCCCTCTGGCTCTGGAAAGACAGACCTCGCTTCTCCCAGGAGAAGCCTGCCATCTGGCCACCTGAAGTCTGAGAGGGCTTCTGCGTGTGTGTGTGACACGCAGAGGGGCAGAGAGAGGAAGGGAGTCTGCTTGTGAGGGGCCGGACGGGCCGCCCTGGGGAGCAAAGTGGGGGGCTTCGTGTCCACGCCTGTCCTGCCCCATGAGTGGCCCGTACCAGGGCACCCATCTGCACAGACCAGCTTACACAGGCTGGGGAGCACGTGGTGGCTGTCATTCCCAGGGGGATGCCGCCTGCGGGCTGGACCCGGACCCCTTAGCTGTTGCGTGGGAAGGGGCTTCTGTGTTCTCTTTGTCAGTCCACGGGGAGACCAGCAGCTCCCCAGCCTTCCCCTGGAACATGATGCGTCTCCAAGCCGAGGTTGCTGGCATCACTGGGAGCTAGGAGACAGCCACGGAAGGAAACAGCCGTGACGACATCTTGGGCCCAAGCCTCCAGCCTTGAGAACCATGAGCCAATAGATTCCCCTTGTTCTAAGCCCCCCACTTGTGGCCATTGGTTACGGCCCTAGGAGGTGAAGGCGGCTTCCGACACAGAATCCACCCTTGAGGGCCTTGGGCATCCGTTCCCAGCCCCACGGAGCGCAGTGAGGACCCCCGGGGGTGCTGGGATGGTGACCAGCGGTGACATTGGCACAGGGGCTGGGGTGGCATCTGGCCTGGCTGCGTGTGCACAGGCAGGGAAGTAGCACCTCCAGGTCCCAGAGCCTGGGAGCCCCAGGAGGGGTTGGGTGGGTGGTCTGAAGGCCCTGAAGGGAAGCTGCCAGGAGCAGAGAGACCCGTGACTCCCAGAAGAGAAGGCAGCTTGGACAACTGTGGCTTCTCAAAGGAGACAGGGGATTCCGGGCGAGGCTCCCCGGCGCTGGTTCCTGGTCTGCTGCCCTCGTCCCTGCTCAGCCTGAGAGTTCAGGGTGGGATGGAGAGAGGGGAATGAGGAGGCTCCTCTCCTCCCGGCCTTGTTCTCCACCAGCAGGGAGGCGAGCTGGCATCAGGCTGAGCCTGCAGGCCTGTGACTGTGGGGAGATGAGCCGGCTCAGACAGGGCCACATGCAGGAGGGTGGCAGGGTCTCCCTGACGGCCCACCTCACCCCCAGCCCAGCCCCAGGCTCCGCGAGGACCCTGCTGGCCTGCCCCGATGGCCCACCTCACCCCCAGCCCAGCCCCAGGCTCCGCGAGGACCCTGCTGGCCTGCCGCTCAGGACCGCAGCAACCCCACTGGATCCGGCTTCACTCCCGCCCCTCGACACACGGAGATGCTCAGAATGGGTCTGATCGAAATTCTCAGGACTTGTCGCAGAGACAAGGGGATCCTGGGCCAGACCCGCATGGACGGCTGGCCGGGACGTGCCACACGCCTGGCAGGCTCTCTGCCACCGCCGCCCCCTGCACGCCATGCCTTTATAATTTCCAGTTGCCAGCGACTGACATGATGACACTGGGTAATCTGGTCATTTTCTTCAAACTTCAAACCCGTGTCTTTATCAGCAGGTGCTAAATTGCCCCTCCAGCTGCTGAATGTAACAATTAACTCCATTAACATCGCAACAGCTGTAATTTTTGAGGAAATGAAAAACATTAATAACTACTACCAAAAGCTAAAAAACAAAGCCAAACAGAAAACACAGCATCCCCCCAAAGCTGAAATTGCCAGCACAGGAGAAAAGGGTCCTGGGGTTCAGACAGGCCTGCAGACCCCTGGGGGGCGGGGAGGGGCTCGCCCCTCCTGCAGGGCGGTGACTCCCCACCCCCCATCCCAAGGGAGCGGGTGCAGAGCCAGGGATCAGGACAAGTCCTCCCGGAGGACTTCAGGCTCCCAGGACGAGAGCCGGGTCTGGGAACGGAAGCGGACACTATGAGAGGAAGCCCCACTGGGCGCACGTCCTGACGCACTGGGGACGGAGTCGCATCTGGGGCAGAGCGCCAGCAGGGCTGTCCGACCCTTCCTGTGTGCGCCACGGGCATACTTGCGCGTGCAGGTACACGTGTGCAACCCCGCGTGCATGTGCATACACACGCACGCCCTGTGTGTGCACCCGGGCTCACATGTCCACGTGACACACGTGGACACACACAGGCACATACTCACATATGTGCGGGTAGCCTGAGCACCCCCATGCGCACACACATCCTCACGTGTGTGCACACACATCCTCACGTGTGTGCACACATCCTCACGTGTATGCACACACATCCTCACGTGTGTGTGTGCGTGGTGCACACAGCTTGCTGCCCTTAGACTCAGCCACCGAGGCACTTACCCTGGACTCTGCACTGTGGTGAGGACCCGTCGGGAACACACATGTACTGCACGCTCACACACTCACGCCCTTGGTATGAGAGCACGCTCAGCCACCAGGCCCCAGAGGAACGCCTTCATCCTGGGAACAGGAAGGGCCGCGTCCTGCGTGTGGTCTGCATGCTGCTGATGGTGGGCTGGGCAGACACTTGGGCCAGGAGGGTCAGGCAGCGAAAGTGCTTCAGCAAACGAAGACAAATTAAAGGGGCCAAGCTTCCTTCTCGGACAGTGTGAGTGCAGGCGGTTCCTGCACAATGAAATTTCATTTCCAAGTAGTGGCTTAATTGCCATAAAATTAAATAATAATCAACTTTGTGGAAATAACTCTGATGTAAAATGTCAATACTTATCATAGGTTACATCTGCCACTCATTTTAATAAATCATTTTAAATTTAGATTGCATCCTTGAAAAATGCATGTGGCTTTACCTTTAATTTACATATTTGCCTAAAATGTTGGATAAAACACTCACACATGTGCACATGTCCATGTGTGTTCATTAACAGGCACATGAGCACGCATGACGTGTATAGATGCATACACACGTGCTCACAGGGCATGGCGCAGAGGCATGCGTGCCACCCCTGCGCTGGACGACTGGCCTGGGGAGTTGGGAGTGGGTGAGCCGGGCAGGTGGGGGGCAGGGAAGGGGTGGGGCGAAGGCTGGGCAGGTGGTGGAGCAAGGGTGGGAACAGGAAAGCGCCCGCCAGCAGTGATGCTTCCAAGCAGTCAGGGGGTGGCTGGGGAGCGAGGGCAGGGGGCCCAGGATGGGGCTGTGCTGTGGCGATGCCCCTCCATTCAGAACCCTTGGGTGGAGATATGGGTGCCGCATGGGGTGGGGGGACCAGCCCTGCAGAGGAGGAGCCCTGCACCCGCCCTCTTTGGATTGCTCTGTGGGCCCCGTGCTCCAGGTCGTGGCTGAGGGTCAGGTGTCGCCCGCCTGGCTTCCTGCTCCTCCTGGAGAGGCAGATGTTCTCCAGGAATAAACTCGCACTCCAGGCTTCGTGCGGAATCTCCCGACCGCGGTGCTTAGAAGAGCAGTATCACGTCGGGGCTAAATCAGTCCACTTCTAAATTAACATTTTTTGGGAAAAAAGAATCTTGCCTCGTGCCAGCTCGCAGATTCCATAAGCTTCTGTTTAATCGTATACTAAATTTAAAGAGGATTTAATTAGCAAATCATTTCTTTATTTACATTGTGTTTCTCTTGAAATGAGATTTGAAACGGATTCTATTTTTGTTCCGGGGCATGGTGTTAAGTATGATTCCGAGCAGTGATAACGGGGAAGCCGTGCTGCGTGGCACCTCTCTTCCAGGGACATGTGTGTGGTGTGCGTGCGTGTGTGTGTGTGTGCGAGAAACTGTTTTCTTTCCTGAATGGAATCACAGAGGCCCCTTGCCCGGCCTCACCTGTGCCTGCTTCTCTGTGCTCCTACCTCTGCCCGGCTCCTCCCCCGTCTGCACCCCCAGCCCCCACCAGGACACTTCCTGGTTCCCTGAAGGATGCTCACTGCGGCGCCCCTGGCCCCAGCCATCAAGGCATCGCCGGGCTGAAGGTGGGTGGGGCCTCCCTCTGGTCTCCCGGGCTGCCGTGGGTATTTGTCACCTTGGCCAACCAACCACTGGGTCCATCTCACTCTCTGGCCATCTCTCTGTGAGGGCTCTTCCCAGGGGTCAGTGTGATTTGGCCTTGAGTTTCTTGGCACCTCTGGGAGCCAGACGTCAGGAACCCAGCCCCCTGACTGCAGCTGGAGGTCTTCGTCTGCCGTGCTCCCTGCAGGAGTGGACAAGTGCAGCGTGTGTCTATGTGTCCCTGAGGGTGCGTGCATACATGTGTGGGCGTGTATGCTGCACACAGGGACGCAAGCCCGTGTCCAGTGGGGCCAGCTCTGAGAGCAGCTGAGGGGCTGTGACCACACCTCCTTGCTTTCGCTGGCCTAACCCCGGGTCTGCAGACAGCCCTTTCCTCGTTTTAATGTTCTCCACGCTGGGGGCCATCTTCCTCTCTGGGCAGCTTCCCAGGGAGGGTGCAGGGGGGCAGAGCTTGTCCTGGACACGAGGCCAGAGGTCTCACAGCTCTCTGACGTGCTGTTCATTTTTCCCCCAAGCTTTTTTCAGTGTTTTGTTTTGGTCGGTTCCTATTGCTGTGTTTCAAGTTCACTGATCTGTTCCTCTGCAGTGTCTAATCTGCTGTTAACCCCACCCAGAGTATTTTTCATCGTAGCTATTGTGATTTGTTTTAATCTCTAAAAGTTCGCTGGTTATTTCTTCAGTTGTTATCTTTCCTCGAGCTTGTTGAGCAGTTGTAATAACTCTATTGTTGTCCCCAGCTATTAGTAGCTAACTGGATTATTTGTGCCATTTTCTGGATTGGTCTCAGATGATTTTTCTCTTCACTATGGGTCACATTTTCCTGCTTCTTTGCGTGTCTGGTTGTTTGTGATTGGATGCTGGACATTGTGAATCTCGCCTTTTGGGTGCCAGGTGTGTTTGTATTCTGAGGGACATTCCTGGCCTTGCGGAGGGCCGCAGTGGGGTTTCCTGGCAGCACTTTGAGCTTTAGTGTCTTGTTGGTGGACTTGGGCAGGCAGGACTTGGGCAGTGCTCAGCGCAGTGTTGCCCCAGTCCTGAGACAGCGCTGTCTGAGCGTGCACCCGACGCCCCGTGAATGGTGAGGTTTCCTCGCTGTCGACAGGGATGGGCGCCTCCCGCCCACGAGTGGGTGTCATGCACTCTGCCCTCTAATCCTTCCAGGTGGCTCTTGCTCCAATTTTGGGCAGTTCCCTCACACGAATGCACTTACGGGTCTTCACCTGAATACTCGAGGGGCCTCTGAAGAGCTCCAGAGCCGTCTGCCCTTGTAGATGCCCCCCTCCAGTGCTCTGACATGAGCCTGGAGGCTTATTCCTGCCTGGCCCTCAGCATCTAAATCGAGGGGATCCACCAGGCTGTGACTGTGTCTCCGCGACTCTGTGCCCAAGCCAAGCACAGGCCTCTCATCACTTGTCCACCAGCCCATGACCACTGTCCTCTTTGCCTGGTGTCCAGGGTCTTCAGAACTGTGGTTGCTACGGTTTATCTGTTTGTCTTTCTAGTTGCTTCAGGAGAGAAGCTGAAGTCCTACTTGGGCTTATCCTGAAGGCCACAGAAGCCGCAGAGGTGAGTGGTCCAAGCCTTCCTCCCAAGGCTGTGCTGCCAGACGCCGACAGGACGTGTTCTTCCCCGCAGAGCAGACCCAGGGGGTGGGATGTCCCGCCCAGAGTGGGCATCTTCACGGCTGGGTTCAGTGGGGACCAGTACTTGTGGGGTGGGTGTTAGGGCCTCAACACGTGACTCTGGAGGCACACAGACTTGGTCTTCTCCCGTGAGCTCTGAGGGGTCGGAGGGGCTGCCCGGTGAGAAGGATCCTGAGACTTCTCGGCTCTTTGGGGGAGGAGCGTGCCATGGGCTCTGTGTTGTGCAGGGGCCCACGTGGCACCCTCCTCCTGCAGAACTTCAGTGCCTCTGGGGTGCCTGTTGGTGACCAGGGATGAGCGTGTGGTATCCTCTGAGGCCGTGTGCAGCTTGGGTCCCCTGCAGGCACAGGGCTGGAGCTTGGCCTGCTGGACGCATGCTGAGGCTGACCCCCGGGGTGGGGTAGAAGCTGGAGCAGGCAAGCGTGGGGCCAAGCTGTGATGGAAGCGGGACAGCCTCAGGAGCCCACTGGGGGCTGCAGGGAAGAATGACTGGGCTGGGTTGGCCCAGGTGCCAGGACCGTACCCTCCACTGGTGGGCACTGCTGGTCCCAGGAAGGCCAGGCGCTGGTGAGAAGGTCACTGAAGCTGAGGCCACCCTGGAGTGGCTGGCAGTGGATGGTGATGTGCCTTGCAGCTCTGCCTTAGACGGGCACCTGGGCAGTGTACCCAGGGCCATTGCAGAGGGCAGAGAGAGTTCTGCCCATGGAGGTGAGGTGTGGGGCTGTTGAACCAGTGCAGGGATGCATGGCCGTGATGTGTGGCGCGAGCTTCTGTGGGGGATGGGCTGGGACTGGTTTGGGCTAGGAGGTCCCCAGCGAGGGAGAGTCCCCATAAAATCCCCAAGGGGGGGGGGTCAGAGGTTCTGGAGGGGATGGGCTGTGGGATCCAGGTAGACACGGTACATTCGTTCCGGGAGGACAATGGAGCCGAGGCCAGTGCTGCCACCCTGAAGGCTCACAGCCCCTCCCTGCACCCTCATCTCCTCCCCTCGGCACTCAGGGTTTATGCAGACCCAGCCCCGAAGGAGCAGTGGGAGCCGAGCGAGACGGCCAGCCCCAGTGTCTGCACACCTACGTCTCCACGTCTAAACCTTCTCCAATAACCCTGCATTATGGGGCTATGTCCCATCACTTCTCGGCAAAGAGAAGGGGAAAACGTGGAAGCAGAGGATGAGATGGTTGGATGGCATCACCAACTCCATGGACATGAGTTTGAGCAAACTCTGGGAGCTAGTTAAGAACAGGGAAGCCTGGCGTGCTGCAGTCCATGGGGTCACAGTCAGACACGACTTGGCAACTGAACAACAACGAGAAGGGATTATATCAGTCCAAGTCTCTCCTGAGAAAGAGAACCAACAGGACGTGTACACACACACACACACACACACACACACACACACACACACACTGCACACACACACACGCACACACATGCACACATACACACGCGCACACACACCCACACACATGCACACACGCACACACATGCACACACACAGACACGTGCGCACGGGCACACACACACCCTGTGCGCACACACATGCACACACACTGCACACACGTGTGCACACACTGCACACACACGCACACATACTGCACACACACCCGCACACACACATGCATGCACAGCACACACATGCACACACATAGCACATACACACTGCACGCAAACACACACTGCACACACACACACACACACCACACACATGAAATCTTCATGCATGTTGACTGTTGTTCAGCCGCTCAGTCATGTGAGACTCTGCGGCCCCATGGACTGCAGCAGGCCAGGCTTCCCTGTCCTTCACCATCGCCCAGAGTTTACTCAGGTTCATGTTGTCTGAGTTGGTGATGCCATCCAACCATCTCATCCTCTGCCACCCTGCGTGTGGATGCGGCAGCCTTAAGGCAGAAGCGCTTCTCTCAGGACCTCAGCGTTTTCCGCATGACCACATACCTGGGCACCATGGCCTGGCCAAGCCGATGCACGGGATCCGCCATCAGAGGGGTGGTTGAGTTTGGACAGTGACCCTGCCCTCTGGAAGAGCAGAGTTTCCCCAGGAGGCTGGAGAGGGTGTGTGTGTGTGTGTGTGTGTGTGTGTGTGTGTGTGTGTGTGTGTGTGTTGGGGGCCTGCAGGAAGATGCGGTTACCAGCCAAGGGGATGTCTGTACATTGGTGGTCCTGGGCCCTCCAGGAAGGGTCTACCGACCCCCTTCTCTGAAGCTGTGCCCTTGGTGTCTGGGGCGCCAACATCCTGCTGCCAGGCTGGCTGGACCCTGGAGGACCCCTGGCAGGCAGGCCGCCTCCTTGCCTTCCCACCCCAGGACGCTGGGCCCTGATGGCACCAGCCTCATCATTGAGAGGGCAGAGCAGGAAACAGCTGATTCTGGAAACTTCCTCTTGACTCTTCTTCATGGCCCGGTGCCAAGTGCCCTGCCTCCACCCGTCCTGTTCTGCTGACTCTGGGCTTGGGCAGGGGAAGCGGGTGCCAGCCCCGTCACCCTAGTCCCAAGAACCCTGTGAAGCCCAGGACTCCTGACCCACACTCAGGACAGTGGGCGGACGCCTTGAAATCTGAGAACCTGTTACTTCAGCTCTTAAAACTGCTGCGGGTTAACGAAATTCCCTCCATCCCTCCATCTTTGGAATGAGGCTCCCAGGGCTGGATGGACTTACTGGCTTCCAGGAGACTGGCTGGTTCTAGTGCTGAGGCTGCCGGGGGTCTGGCGGGGGGCGGCAATACCCTCTGTGGGGCTGCTGCCACGTGGAGCACCTGTCCCGGGTTCCCAGCCCTGGAACTCCATCTTCATCTAAGAGTTTGGGAATTTAAAGCGGTTTGCAATGTGCAGTGAGGGTGTGGGATGCCATTCGGGTGAAGGTGGAAAGCCCTGACCACAGTCTTCGTCCAGGAGCCGAGGGCCCAGCGGGGCGGGGGGGGTGGGGCGGTGGGGTCTGCCTGCTGGATACCACCCTTGGAAACTCCTGCCAAGCTTAGAGTGCCACACAGACCCTTGAGCCCTGGACGCAGACCCCTGAGCCACAGACGCAGACCCCTGAGCCCTGGAAGCAGACCCCTGAGCACAGACACGGGGCTCTATAGAGAGGTAGGGTGATGAACTTAGCAGTGGCAGGCGCTCCTCCTCGCCCTGGGATGCTCACTGCCCTGGGAGCAGTTTCTCTGCCTGCCCAGCACGAGGCGGAGGGAGACACCCCGAGGCACGGGGTCAGAGCCCACCAAGAGTGAGTCTGGAGGATGCACCCCCCACCACCCCCAGGCCGCGGAGCTGGCTCTTCTGAGCAGCTTCTCCCCGTGACTGCTGGGAGAGCAGGGGGCGTGAGCGTCCTGCAGAGGACTAGCTCCTTTTGCACCTGGCTTCAAGTGCTCCCTGGGGTGGGGGGTGGGATTCCCGGGACCCCATTTCAATTGCGCTAAGTCGTTTCAATCATGTCCAACTCTTTGCGACCCCATAGACTGTAGCCCACTAGGCTCCTCCGTCCTTGGGGATTCTCCAGGCAAGAATACTGCAGTGGGCTGCCACGCACTCCTCCAGGGGATCTTCCCAACCCAGGGGTCGAATCCGAGTCTCACGTCCCTCGCACTGGCAGGCGGGTTCTTTGCCACTGTGCCACCTGGGAAGCCCATTTAAATTGCTGCTCTCATCCATCTCAGGTGCCCAGTTACCTGTTGATGGGTGTCTGGTGGTCCTCAGTTTACCCCCGAGCTTACCTTGGTGACGCACAGATTGGAGCTGCCTGGCATGCAGCCTGGAGGCAGAGGTGGGGGCCTCTAGGGCAGGTGAGGATGGGGCTGGCTCCTGGCTGGCCACGGCCCCCGATCCAGAAGCTGAAAATCAGAAAGCGCCAAGAATGGGCTCATGAGGTCCGAAAACCACAGGCCCTCCTGTCTCCCTGCTGGCCTTCCATTCGTAATCATCTGCAAAACTCCTCAGAAGACGGTGTCGGGAATTTATGTCTTGCTGCCCAGGATCTGACATCTTCTAAGGGAATAATCAGGGCTCATCTGGGTGGGAGGAGGGATTGATTCCGCGGCCGCACACAGCCCGCCTTGCTGTCAAGAGGAAAGATCTCCGGTGGTTTTACTTAAGATGCTGCTCCCTGTAGCCCCCGGAGATGCGCTCTCGTCTGTGTCATGCTAAATCTTTAATAGGTTTTGACTGTGATATATGCTGGGAGGATTCTTAACAGGCTGGGCCCCAGGTCCTTCCTCCTCTTCTTAGGGGGGAAGGCAGAAAGAGTGATTTGCTGGCTTTTATGTGCAGAGATGGGCTTGCTGGTGCTGGAGGTGGAGGCCAGGAGGCAGACTGGCGCGGCTCAGAGAGGCTGAGCTCTCCTGCAGGGGCAGCACCCTCGAGAGTCCGGACGTGACACCATGTCTGGGCTCCAGACGCCAGACCCACTGCTGAGAGGTGGACCAGCCGCCTGGAAAGGCCCAGAGATGCCGCTCGGGCTGCAGGAAGGTTCTGCATCCTTCTGGAATGACCCTGAAAGAAGTGAGGAGCAAGGAGACAAGGGAAAAAATGATCCTGTGGATGGGGGCCGCCCCTCGACGTTCAGGCTTACCTCCTACCAGCTCCTGCTTGTGCCCCCTGAACCACAAGGTTAGGGCCCAGGGGAGTCAGAGGAAGCTTCCAGACCATCTGCCTGAGTTCTGGAGGGAGAACCCGGGCTGGAGTGGGCACCTCTGCTGCTGGGGAGAGCAGCCCCGCGGGTCCCACCCTTCAAGCTGGACGTTCACACCTGAGGATGGAAGCCCTGCTCTTCCTCCCTCGTCACGGGGATGCTGTGGCCAGGCCTCCTCTGTCATTGTCTCCGCACACACACACCCCCCATCTGAATGGCTTCCTGCCTGCTCTGTGCCCCAGGGGTCACTGTGCCCTTTGCAAGTCCAGAGTCACCTGGGCCAGACACTTTGTCCCCTGTCAAAGGGGAACAGAGGCCTCCAAATTCCAGGGCTTGATTCCCTGTGGACAAGCACAGGGGCTGGGGGGTCAGGGAGCTGGGGGCGGGGATGAGGGGAAGGGGGCTCCAGCCAGGCACCCCACACTGCCTGCCTCTGTGGCCCGCGGCTGCGGTTGGGGCTGGCTCTGTGAGGGAGAGTGTGTCCCTGAATCTGTGTGTCGCTGGGGCCTACGCCCCCGGCCACTGCCAGGCCCGGCTGGCTCCTGGCCGTCCTGTGACCGGGTGCCCTGCAGGCAGCTTTGGTCTGCTGTTTACAGTTGTGTGTATGGTGGGGCTTCCCAGGTGGTTCTGTGATGAAGAGCCCGCTCGCCATCGCAGGCGAGCAGGAGGTGCGGGTTCCGTCCCTGGGTTGAGAAGGTCCCCTGGGGGGGGAAGGGCAGCCCGCTCTTGAGCTTCCCTGGTAGCTCAGTGGGTAAAGAAACTGCCTGCAGTGCAGGGGACCTTGGTTCTATTCCTGGGTCGGGAAGATCTGCTGCAGAAGGGATAGGCTACCCACTCCAGTGTTCTCGGCTTCCCCGACTCAGCTGGTAAAAAATCCGCCTGCAACGCGGGAGACCTGGGTTTGATCCCTGGGTCAGGAAGATTCCCCTGGAGAAGGGATAGGCTACCCACTCCAGTATTCTGGCCTGGAAAATCCCATGGACTGTATGGTCCACAGGATCGCGGAGTCAGACACGGCTGAGTGACTTTGACTTTCTTTTCTCTCACTCTGCAGTCCTCTTGCCTGGAGAATCCCATGGACAGAGGAGCCTGGAGGGGCTGCAGTCCGTGTGGTCCCAGAGAGTCGGACACAGCTGAGCACTCCTGCAAGGGGCACAACACGGCACTCTGATACATCCACACGCTGTGAAATCATCGCCCGGTCACACTAATGAACTCGTCCACCTCCCCATGTGGTTACCTTCTGTGTGTGGTACACAGCTGAGATCCAGTCTCTCGGGAAATTCCCAGTACACCGGGCTGTGTTATAACTGGGTCACCGCTCCGCGTGCTGGATCTCTAGGACTTATTCGCGCGCGTCACAGAAGCTTGGTGCCTTTGACCAGTGCACTGCTGGCGTGAACGTAAATGAGTGCAGCCGCTGGGGAAGACAGGATGGGGAGACGGTGAAAACCAGAACTGCCATAGGATCCGGCCGTCCCAGTTTGGGGTATTTATCAGAGAGAAGTAAAATCATTTCTTGAAGGCTCAATTTTTGAATCAGTTTTGAAGAAACGTCTACATCCCCATATTCACTGTAGAATTATTCACAACAGCCAGGATGTGGACACTGCCGGGGTCCGTCGGTGGACACCGGGATGAAGAGGTGCTGTGCATACATGATGGAATATTGTTCAGCCTTAAACAAGACAAAGCGGGAAGTCCTGCTGTTTTCAACCTCATGGATAAACTTGGGGGTGTCGTGCGAAGTGCGATAAGTGAAAGTCGCTCAGTCGTGTCCCACTATGGACTATAGAGTCCACGAAATTCTCCAGCCAGAACACTGGAATGGGCAGTCTTCCCCTCCTCCAGGGGATCTTCCCAACCCAGGGATCGAACCCAGGTCTCCCGCATTGCAGGTGGGTTCTTTACCAGCTGAGCCACCAGGGAAGCCCAAGAACACTGGAGCGGGTAGCCTGTCCCGTCTCCAGCGGATCTTCCTGACCCAGGAATCAGACCAGGGTCTCCTGCATTGCAGGCGGATTCTTTCCCAGCTGAGCCATCAGGGAGGCCTAAGCGAGATAAGCCAGCTACAGAAAGAAACAGCGCATGATCTCACTTACCTGTGGAATCTTAAACAAGCTGAGCTCAGAACCAGAGGGCAGGACGGTGGCTGCCAGAGGCAGGGAGGTGGGGAGCGGGGAAGCGGGGAGAAGTTGACCTGTTTTTAGCAGCCTGGAGTTCTTAAGCTGCTTTAGGTCGTTTTGTGAACAAGGCTGGGGAAGCCGTACCAGCCAAGCGTCAGGCGAGAAGTAGAAGCGCCCGAGAGCTCACCTGAGTCCAGCAGACCCGGCCGCCCCCCCCCGCAACATGGTCTCAGGGGCTGGAGGGCTCAGAGGGGTGTGAAGCCCCCACGTGAGCCCCTCTGGGTGGGCGGCCCCCTGGGAGGTGGCGGAGCTGCTTGAGACTGGAGAGACTGTCCTGTGGGCCGAGCCCAGGGCTCTGGTGCCCCAGCTCTGTCGGGGGCCCTTTGTGAGAAGCTGTCGGGGACCCCCGAGGAGAGGGACCCCCCCTCCTGAGCTGCACCCTGTGGGGAGGGGGTACCAATAGTGAGGGACAGCACCGGGAAGTCAGGGACACCCAGTAAGCAGGCCACCTGCATGGGCCCAGGGTCAGCCCCGGGCACTTTGGACACAGGGGTCTGCCCACCCTCTGGGGGGTTTAGCCGGGCCCCCGACTCAGCCCTCAGGCTGCCTCCCCTGGGCGGGGGTGCTGTGTGTGTGGGCCCATCCAAGCACTGCGGCGGGGTGCAGAGCTCTCGGGGACGGAGTGGACGTGGCCTAGGACCCACACGGGTCTGAGGGTCGCCTGCACCGCCTCTTCTGGAATCTGCGCTGGAGGGAGCCCATCCCTTCCCTCTCCTCCTGGCTCCCCTGGGCCCTGCCTGGGGTCCCGTGCCCCTCGCGGCGCCTTGCTTGTTGGACCGTGAGCCCCTAGAGCAGGGCTGTGACCTCCCCTCTTCCCAAGTCAGGGGGATCCCTCACACTGACCGCTGGCCCACCTCACAGAACACCGACCCCCCCAGATGTCATCTGGGCCCTCACTGAGGGTCATCACCTGTGAGCTGGGGGATGCAGGCCTCAAGGTGAGCACCCGGCGGGCTCCCAACTCCCATCATTCAGCACCCCAGAGCTCAGAAGACAGAGCCAGGGGGTGACCCCAAAATGGGCCGCCCCTGAGTGGAGTGAGACGATCGGAAGGGGCGCCTTAATGCGCCGTTTTCTGCCCAGTGACGCAGAAGAGCATTCTGGCTTCCACACCTTAGGGGCTCAGAACTCTAGTCTGCCAGGCTCAAGAGGAAAGACACGGCCTCTGTGATTCTCAGCGGGGGTTCCTCAGCCCCCCACGGCCCGAGGCCCCTTGCGTCGCTGCCCAGGCTCTGAGGAGGCTCCCAGGCAGCGTGAGTGGGCAGGCGAGGTGGCCCCTTAAGAAGGCAGCACACCATTCCCTCACTGCAGGACTTATCAGTGCTTCTGAGGAGTTAATGCGCCCTGGGATTCTCCCAGAAGGGGTGGAGCTTGTAGGTTTCAGGAAGTGATTTCTCCAGGGAAACGTCCTCAGGAAGCGCTTTGTGGCCTGTGCTTTGCGGGACCCAGTTTGGGAAAAGCTGCCCCAACTGGCTGGTCTGCAAACAGCTGCCGAGACAGAGCAGGGGTCCAAGTAGGACAAGGCGCGTGAACAGGAACAGGGCTCCCAGGGGTCCTGGGCTGCAGCCCCTCATCTTGTGGGCTGCCCCCCGCCCTGTTTGCCCCCACTTTTCACTCCCTGCCTCAGGCTTGCATTTACACCTTCCCCTTCTTCCCTAGTGGCCCCGAATCTCCCTAGAATCATTGCCCTCCACCCCCTTCTGGACACCCAGAGGCCAGAGCCTCCAGCGCACTGCTCAGGGTGCCGGGCACGCCTGGCGCTTTGCAGTCGTGGGATCGCGCGAATGTCTGTGCTCTGCCTGCCCCTCCTGCTGGCCTGTCAGCAGGGCCCTGACCATGCAACTGGCAGGCTGGCAGGCCTGCTCTGAGGTGGGCAGAGCGCAGAGCTGTACCTGGGGCCGTCCATGTGCCAGGCCCACGGCCCAGACCCGGCCACCCTCCAGGGCTCAGCATGCCAGGTGAGCGGTGTGGACCCCCCAGGGGACACCAGGGAGGGGGGCGGCAGCAGACAGGGCTGAGACGGGGGTGGGCACGCGTCAGAACTCTGGCTGTGCCCCCTGCCACCCTCACGCCAGCCTGGGACCATAGGCAGTATCGTTCTGCCCATCTTGGAGCTCAGAGAGGCCGTGCCAGCCTCAGCCCCCGGCTCTGGCACCCTTGCGGCTCATCTTGGCCTGGGTGGCTGGGTGTGCGTGTGGGAACTGGCCCCTGGGCAATTCCTTGGTGGGAGGAACAGGGTCCTGGGAAAGGCCGGAAGCTCCCTCTTTGCTCGTGGCTGCTCGCTGACCTCTGCCCAGCTCCTGCAGCGATGAGTAAGTAAACCATCTTGTCGTGGTGATTTAAACTGCACACAAGCAGGATGGAAAACTCTGGTTGCTGTGTTTGACCGGGAGGGTCTCCTCAGAGGTGACCCAGACCATCAGGGAAGGTGGGCCAGGAGGCACCAGGTGTGGTGGCCAGGGGGACACTCCCCCTGACCATTCATGCCCTCAAGGGCCTGCAAAGCAGTGGCTTTGAGCCTCAGCTCATCCCAGTGGCCAGGCACTGCAACCTGCCTCTCCTTGTCCTTGTGACCCCAGGCCACCGGAGTGGGACCTGTTTTGTCCCCAGGGTGCTGGCCTTGGGTAGGTGGCTGTGAGCTGTGCCAAGTCAACCACCCCCAAGCTCCTGGGCCTGAAACAGGAGCTGCGGTCCAGAACCTGGTGTTGGCCCTGAGGGGCTTGCTCTCTCTGTCTCTCTGTTCTCACCTTGGGGACCTGACTCCAAGGCAGGCTGCTGGGGGGTGTGTGAGGGCAAGGTGGCTGCCAGGGGGCAAGGCCAGGCCAGTGGTGCCCCACCCCGTCCTCCCACTCTGGGTTGCCATGACTGGAAGGTGTGGGAGCCATCTGGCCTCTGGGAGCTCACATGTGCCAGGGGCTCACGTGTGCCAGGGGCATGGTCTTCAGTCTCAGGTCCCCCGTTGCTCCCTGGGTGACCCTGGAGGGCGGCTCCGTGTCAGTGGAGCCGTCTTCTCCCCATAAGCTGGAGAAGCCAGCGGGGGTGCTTGAGCAGAGGAACTGGCACAGACCTGGTGGGCAGGAGGGGCTGGTGAACGCTGCTTCTGTGAAAAAGGTGAACTCCACCCAGGGAGTCCTCCCGAGGCCACTCTGGAGCCCTTCCTCCCTGCTGTTCAGACTGCCCTGCACGCTCAGTAGGTGGCACAGGGGCCAGCCAGCCCTCCAGGGTGATGAGCACTGGGGCGGGGGAGAGCAGCCCGAGTTCTGTTCCTAAGACCCCAGATGGGGCTCAGGTGTAGCCCGTCCCAACCCTGAGGGCGCCCGGGGGGCGGACAAGGTGCAGACCCACCTGGGGAGACACAAGAGGGATGGGGCGGGGGTGCCGCTGGTGCAGCACCTTGGGAAGCAGAGGCCTCTGAAAACAGACAGGAACCCCTGCCTCCCGCCCGGGGGCCTGCCCCAGGTAGCCCACCCGCGTCGCCAGCAGGGAGGCGTCCTCAGCGCCCTTCTTCCTCCCATCCTCCTAAAGCTGTCAGAGCGGGCGCTCCCTGGAAACCGCTCAAGGAAGAGCTAGAGAGGGTGGAGCAGGGGACGGGATGGGCCCCCACACTGGTGCCCGCCTGCAACCTCAGACATGACCTGACTTGCAAGTGAGTTCTTTGCAAACATAATTATTAGTGGTTAAGGGTCTCGGATAAATTGTTTTAGGTTTAGGTGGGTCTTAAAACCAAGACCAGTGTCCTTATGGAGCAGGAGGGGACACAGAGGAGAGGGGTCATGTGAAGATGGAGGCAATGACTTGGGGGATGTGGCCGCAGCCAAGGAACCACCAGCAGCTGGAAGAGGCAGGAAGGACCCTCCCTCGGAGCCTTAGGGGAGAGAATGCCTGTGTCTATGTCTTGATGAGCTGGACTGGACTCCGGGACGGTGAGAGAATGACCTCCTGGTGTTTCAAGGTGTCCAGTTGGTGGTGACCTGTTACCATCACCCCAGGACACTCATAGAGGGGAGTCTGCATAGAGGGTGAGGGGGCAGATAGGAAGAAGCCAGGCCAGGGCAGACAGGATGGTGCAGTTGTAAAGGTGGATCCCATTCAGCAGATGCACCCGCTGATATGGGGCAGAGAGGAGGGCCCCTCTGCAGAGCCGGAAAGCTCAAGGCCGGACCACTGCTGGGAGTGCAAACTACCCAGGGAGATCAACCCAAGAGAGGATTGAAAGACATCAGTGCTGAAAAGAGCAACAGAGTGGAAGATCCACCGTGGGGATGTCCTCAGAGGTGTAAGCAAAGGTTGACAGGGAGGAAGAGAAGGTGCCAGCTCTGGGGGCAGAGCGAGAGGGACCAGGGAGGAGCCGCTCTCTGCTCATCAAGACACAGGCACAAGGCATCCTGGCTGAGAGGGAGGGGCGCCTGGACTCTGGCTGTGTGGCCTCGGGCAGGTTACTTGTCCTCTCTGTGCCTAGACTCTCATCTGTAAAGGGATAAAAGTAACCGTCCTTCAGGCTTGTTGCGAGGAGTAAATAAAATCCATGCCTAAGAAGCTCAGAACAGTTCCTGATGAATGGAAACAGTCAATGTCAGCTCTTTGTTATGAAAATAGAAACAGAAGCCAAAGATAAGCTGGAAGAAAATTCCCCAGGCTTCAGAGAGACCGTGCGAGGAGGTCTGAAATGCACAACCCTGGTGGAAGAGAAACACGCGGAAACAGAAATGGATTTGGGTATGTCTAGCCTATGCAATACCACAGAGCTGTAAAGAGAAAGCTAAGCGCTCACACTGACCTGGGAGACGCCTGCAAAATATGCTGGTAATGGGTTAAAACAAGCGGCAGAGGAAGAGCAGCAGCAGCCGATTCGTTAAAAATCCTGGTCTTCCTGTCTCCGGCTGGACAGACACTGGGACACCCCCAAGAAGTGGGGGGGAGTGTGAAGGCACAGAGCTGGGAGCAGGGAGCAAAGAGCCTCATTTCTGCAGCACCCAGCGGCCCAAGATCACCTCATGTGATACTTGACAGCCTGGAAGGGCGTGGGGGGCGAGCATTACAGAAAGGCCGGGCAAGCTCCGGAGCTCTCAGGGTGGCTGAAGGCTGACTTGGGTCCTTCTGTGCCTGCTCGCTGTACCAGCCCACCAGGAGGCCCAGAGTTCCCTGGGGTCCAGTACTGGGTGGGTTGGGGCACCCAGGGGCCAGGGCTGACTTTGTAGCCAGGCAACACTGATGACTTCTAAGCTGGTGGATGACACGGAGAAAAACAAATGCCCCATCCGATCCCATCTCTGCATCTTTGACAGAAAACATCTTCGGTTGCCAGGCAACAGCTGGGTGCCTGCACAGTTAGAAGGCAGAGCCAGCCCGGCTCCCTCCCTGGACGCTGGCTTTCCCATGCCCTCACCCGCCCCTCCTGAGTCGCTGACCTGGGTGGCCGAGTGTGGCCGTGTCCCTGGGCCTCTGCCAAACATGCAGAGGCTGTCAGGAGAGTGGCTGTCCCTCCCTCAACTCCGCTCTCGTCACAGCGCCTCCGTCAGCCGCCCCTCGGGAGGCGCGCCCTGAATTGTGCATTTCTTATTGACCTTTCCGAACCACTTTGCCTTTCTTTGCATTTCGTGTGATGCCATCACTTGTTGACGGGAAGATGGCCTTCAGGGTGCAGAGGCAGGGGTCAGAGGGGACAAGAGAACTTTCTGTGCATGCCCGCGTGTGGATGTATGTGTGTGTGCACAGTATGTGGCGGTGGTGGTGTGGTGCAAGTATGTGCGTGTGGTGCACAGTATGTGGTGGTGGTGCACAGTATGTGGCCAGTGGATGGTGTGTGTGCACAGTATGTGCGTGTGCGTGTGTGTGTGCACAGTATGTGCGTGTGTGTGTGCACAGTATGTGCGTGTGCGCGTGTGTGTGTGCGCACAGTATGTGTGTGGATATGTGTGGACGTATGTGTGTGTGCACAGTATGTGCGTGTGTGCGTGTGTGTGGTACGTATGTGGGTGGTGTGCAGTATGTGCGGTGCGGGTGTGTGTGCGCACAGTATGGTGTGGATGTGGGACGTATGTGTGTGTGCACAGTATGTGCGTGTGTGTGTGTGTGTGTGTGTGTGTGTGCGCGCATGGAGACTGGATCTGTACAGCAGACCCAGGTGGAGCTGGGCTGGCTGAGCCTCGGGAGGGCCTCCTGCCTGCCCTCCGGCCCCCGCTCCCCCATGGCCCTGGGAGACAGTTGGAGATCCTTTGGTCTTGTCCCATCTCTTCGTTTCACGGATGGAGAAGCTGGCCCCACATGGGGAAGTTCAGGGTCCTAGCACTCACTGGGGCAGAGCTGTGTGGACAGTCAGGGGTCCAGTGTGTCCTGGGGGGACCTGGGGAGGATTCAAGGTTCTTTTTAGGGAGAAAGAGTCACCCTGACATGAGGACTCTCCCCAAAGACCAGGCCAAGCCCTTCTGGGAAGAGTTGCCTGTTTGTGTCTGGAGAACAAGGCGCTCCTTCCCTCCCCACAGCAGGCGCGGGGCAACAGCAGAAGTGTGCTGGCGTGGCGTGGCGATCAGGAACAGTGAGGTCGAGCCGACGTGGCAGCGTTGCCTGTGGAAGAGTCAGAAGTTTCCTTCACTGTTTCTCCCTCCCAGAGTTGGAGAGGGCTCAGGTCAGAGTGCCTGGTGACTTGGAAGCTGGGCGCTGTGTCCTGACAATGTGCCCCAGCACCTCTGCACGAGCTGTGCCCCGCCTCTCCAGGGGTACCCTTCTCCTGTCCCTCCTGGGGAGCTAGCTCAAGTCCTCCAAAGTGAAAGTGAAAGTCACTCTGTAGTGTCTGACTCTTTGCGACCCAATGGACCAACGGAATTCTCCAGGGCAGAATACTGGAGTGGGTAGCTTTTCCCATCTCCAGGGGATCTCCCCAGCCCAGGGATCAGACCCAGGTCTCCCACATTGCAGGAGGATTCTTTACCAGCTGAGCCACAAGGGAAGCCCAAGAATCCTGGCGTGGGTAGCCTATTCCTTCTCCAGCAGCTCTTCCTGACCCAGGAGTTGAACCGGGGTCTCCTGCACTGCAGGCAGCTCCTTCACCGGCTGAGCTACCAGGGAAGCCCCAGTCCTCCGGGGCCTGACCCAATCCTCCCCTGTATCTTTCTCGGCTCCCCTGGGCGGCTCCATGCCATGCAGCACAGCTCTGTCCCCCAGCACTTCTTGAACTAGCTGCTGCTCTGTGAGGATGCTTTCCCGTGTGTGTACAGCTGTTTGGAGAATCTGGGTACAGAGAATTGTTATTGCCTCTACACACTGTGGTTGTTCAGTTGCTCAGCTGTGTCCAACCCTCCGAGCCTGTGGACTTCCCTGCCCTTCACCATCTCCCGGAGTTTGCTCAGACTCATGTCCATTGAGTTGATGATGCCATCCAACCACCTTATCCTCTGTCTCTCCTTTCTCCTCCTGCCCTTATGTTTTTAGACACTGGATCCTGAAAACAGTTTCCTGGGTGAGCTGGGCGGGTCCAGGGGAGGCGTGGCGGGTGGGTGTACAATCTTCAGCAGCTTCAGGGCACCAGCAAGTTCAGGCCTCCAGCCTGCAGGAGGTCTTGCCGGGGCTCCGCGGGAGAGCCCAGAGGAGCCCCGCGTGGGGCGAGGCGCTGCAGCACGCTTGCTCGGGTCCTCCTTCCCCTGCGCACTCTGCCCGCTGGCCATGAGGAGGTGTTTCCAGGTCCCCGCTCTGACCGTGGCACGTGGCGCCCCTCTGGAACACACGTCTCCCTCCACCCCAATCCCACCCACCTTCGGGCCCCCCACCGAGCCGCCCCTTCTCCAGGGGCCTCTCCCCAGACTATGTGCACCCGGCCCCATCCTGCCTGTGGCTCCCAGACGTGGTGGCCCAAACCCGCTGACTGCAGCAGCCAGCCGTCCACACCGGACATCTGGACACAGGGCCTGGAGGGTGAGGCGCCCCGTGTTAGTGTTCCCCTCTGGACAGACAGACCAGCACATCCGCGGATGACGCTTTGCTCCTGTCCAGGGGTTGACTCTCTTCCTGTAGGCCCCTTCCTGCCCCCATCCAGGCCAGCCTCTCTGCTGTGCCCCCCGGGTTCAGGCCAGCTTGTTGAAGCCCAGGTGCCCAGGTCCTGCTTTGGGGCTTCTGTGATCTGGCAGGGACACCTGGGCAGTGATGTGGTCACTGCTCTGAACAGAGTAGCTCCCCTGGTGGTCCTGGCCTGCAGGCAGCCCCATCACAGCCTGCAGTGGACCCTGCCCTGCGTATCCTTGGACTGGAGCCCACGTGCCTCCAGATGGGGGCCTGGTGTGCTCTGGCCGAATGGATGCAGGATGCACCGGGTTAGCGAGAGTTTAAGTCACAGGGATGGTTTGATGAGCCGAACTTGATTTTCATTTCTCACTGCAAGGCTGCTCCAGGCTCTTCCTTTTTCAAATAATCGTCTAAGTTGGTGCGGCGAACACCCTTCCGAACACCTGTGAGCCTTCCTAAGCACGTGCTCAGGCCTCACGCTCCCACCCAGCTCCCTGAGTCAGCATCGTAAGCCCACCCTCAGCCCCGCGTGCCCAGTCACTCAGTAGGGTCCCACTCTGCGACCCCAGAGACTATAGCCCACCAGGCTCCTCTGTCCACAGGATTTCCTAGGCAAGAATACTGGAGTGGGATTGCCATTTCCTTCTCCAACCCTTGACCCTAAGCTCTGGCTTTCAGGGCAGTCTTGAGAGGGGCACCTGGAGCAAAAGTTGAGGTGCAGAGAGGAAATCAGGTTCCCCTGGAGAAGTTTCTGTGGCGAGGACACATCCGAGCCAGGGGGGTTCAACTTATTGCAGAAAGCTGGATAGGAGCATAGCCTCTTCTTGCAAGTCCTGGCCATTAGGAGGCGGCCTGCAGGCTGGGCTAGGGATAGGCTGATGTCCCGCCAGGCCTGCCAGCCAAAGGAGAGGGCTGTATCCATGCCTTTTCATATTTTGTGACCTGGTGAAGCTGACCTGCCCCTGTTCTGCTCTGAATGAGGTGTTCTTAAGAGGGGGATGTCAGCAGGTGAGGACCAACAAGGGGTCGGTGTGGGAAGGACCAGAAGGAAGCCCTGAATGGTGGCGTCATTATCAGTGTCTGTGTGGCTGACACGTGTTGAGTGCACACGAGTCTGTTTTTATCTCCGAGGTAGGTTGCTATCACCTCTGTTTCAAAGATTGGACACTGAGACTCAGACAGGTTGTGTAATTTGCCCGGAACAGCACAGATGCTAAGGAGCAGAGTCAGAACTTGAGCCCAGGCAGGCCAATCCTAGAGCCTGGTACCTGCTATGCAGATGCTGGGGTGATGGCTCCAGAATCAGAAGGAGTCTGGTACAAGGAGGAAAGCGGGGACCCTGCGAGGAGGGCCAGAGCAGGGCGAAGCATCTCACAGCTGGGAAAGTGCTGTGGCCAGCCCCCTCGTTTCAGCTACATTGAAGAGGGGACTCTTGCTGGGTCACCTGGCAGTAGTGGCTGCGCCTGGCCAGCACCTGGGTCCCTGGAGCTCCACATGGCCCCCATGAGGCCCCCACACAGCGAGATCCCAGCTCCGCAGCCCAGGCTGCTTGGTGTCTGTCTGCTCACGAAAGCTGCAGAGTAGGCAGCCCCTGAGGTGTGATTAACTCCTGGAACGATTAAAACCATGAGCCATCCCAAGCGGTCGTGCTTTCCTCACGCGGGGCTTGCGCTCAGCGTGGCAAGTGGTTCCAGGGACAGTTCCCTGGCAGACACCTGCAAGGAGCCGGAGGAGCATTCATCCAGGCCAGACCTGTGTCCACTTCTGCTCCAGGGCATCAGAGGACTCCACCATCCGAAACCAGACTGCACACCCTGTCCAGCTTTTGTGGACTCGGCAGTGGGACCCAAGAGGGCATTTCTGGAGAATGTCCCAAAGGAGCCATCCAGCCAGGTGGAAGCCCAGGCCCCCACGGCCCATCCGCTGCCGACCTCCTTTGAGAACTTAGCAGTCAACACTTGGGGGTGTGGTGGGCTGGATGTGGGGGTGGGACTGGGAGTCTCTGTGATGTCACACAGATTTCTTTGCAAACCCCACCCTACCTGGGATTCTCAAAAGCAAGGGCAGAGATGACTTCATCCATGCCGTGGGTTGCACTGTGGCTCCCCACAAAAGACGTTTCTACACCGTAGTCCCTGGAACCTATAAATGTTGTCTTCTTTGGAAAAGGGTCTTCACAGAAGTAACTGAGGATCTTGAGATGAGAGTGTCCTCAAGTACCCGGCTGAGCCCTCAATCCAAGGACAACTGACCTCTTAGGAGAAAGAGGAGGTTTGGACAGAAGTGGGAAGACAGAGGCGTGAGTCGGGGGCCGTGGACCCCGGGCAGAGCAGGAAGCCACGTGGCTGTAGATTCTCCCCTGGATGCCTGAGGAGAGTGTGACCTTCCTGGATTTCCGATTTCTGGCCTCCAGAATGGTGAGGTGATAAACTTCTGCTGTTTTAAGCCAACAAGTTTGTGGGAATTTGTTGTAGCCGCTGCGGGAAGCTAATGCAATCCACATACTGGATGTTTATAAATACTGGATGTTTATAAATATTGCTTTATCTGCTACTGAAGTTATAGCATGCTTAGTGTCCTTTTGAAAACTTTTATCTTGAGACAATTGTAGGTTCACATGCAGTTTCAGGAGACAATGCAGAAAGCCCCCCTGCTTTCCCCTAAAGGTGACGGCCTGGGTGACTAGGGTATAGCATCATAGCCACCCCACTGACAAAACACCCAGTGATGCACGCTCACCAGTGTCTCGTACCCACAGCCCCACAAGTGTATTTCCTTTGATGAATTTAATCACACGCGTGAATCCCCTGGCGCAGGGAGACACGGGGCAGCCCTGTCACAGCCCCCCTGGGACTGTGAGGCTTCTGCAGCCTCCCAATTCCTCCTGCTCCCTAAGCTCCATCGCTACTAATCTGCTGTCTCTGTAATCTCATCATTGCAAGCAGGCTGAATACTATGTCGCCTTTCGAGACTGGCTTTCCCCCCTCGTCATAATTCCTTTTGAGCCCGCCCTGTGGCTGAGGGTACCAGGAATGTGCTGCTTTTCACTCCCAAGCAGTGTTCCATGGGGGCGTGGACCACTACTTTCTTTGTTTTTTTGGTGATATTTGTGACGATTCGGCTTTATCTTATTTTGGGAGGGGCGCTGATTGTTTATCCACTCACCCGTTGAAGGACACGTGGGCTATTTCCGGGGTTTGGCTATCGTGAGGAAAGCTGCTATGAACACCACGGGATTTTGTGTGAATATCTCATTTCTCTGGGGTAAATGCCCAGGAGTAGAGTTGCTGGGTTACCTGGTGATGGCGTGTCTACTTTGGTAAGAAACCGCATCCTCTCCCGTAGCTGCACATTCTGCGTCCCCACCAGCAGCACACAGGGTTCCTCTGCGTCCTCGCCCACGTTGGGGGTCATTCTCACTTTCGTCATTCTGGCGGACACTTGGGGAGTGAAGCCTCTCTGCAGCTGTACTCTGATTTGCTTTTGAAGAATGGCGCTCCCCCATTAGGCTGCCGGCCTTTTGGCGGGAGGAACTGTGGGTGGCTCGTTTTCCTGGCCATGGCGGCCGCTGCGTCCAGCTCAGATTATCCGGTGCTTGTGTTTAATGTCAGCGTTTAACGGTTCAACAGGGCCACACTGGAGGAGCCTGCAGGCCCCTCGGGCTCACTAGTAGGGTCTGTGTCCTGAGGATGTGCCCTGAGCCATTGCCACCAGCACCTGTGAAGCAAGTGACAGTAGGTAAGGCCGCGAGACCCGGGGTGGGAGGGGCAGGCAGGTGCCAGGTGCCCTGGGAACCATCTCAGCTTGTCCTCACAGGGGAGGCACAGATTAACTGAGTTGTGGCTTACGCACTTGAGCAGCTTTCAGTGAAGTCAATGAGAAAAAAATGCAGCTTCAGATGCTAAAACGTGGGGCGGTCACCCTGTGGGAACCAGAGCGCAGGGCAGGGCTGGCTGGACCCCCAAGCCCGTGCGCAGGCGCCGTGTCCTTGCTCTAGTCTTCATCCCGGGACTCGCCTGACTGCTCCCCTTAAGGGCGGATTTCCAGCCCACCGTTTGTCAGCTCCTCTTCTTTATGGACAGGTTTTAGGGCTACTCATTTCCTGAAATTTTAAGCTGCATCTGGACCTTTTGATATGTAGTCTTTAAATAATTTTTCAGCTCAACCTAGACAGCACATTAAAAAGCAGACACATTGCTTTGCCAACAAAGGTCCGTCTAGTCAAGGCTATGGTTTTTCCAGTGCTCATGTATGGATGCGAGAGTTGGACTGTGAAGAAAGCTGAGCGCCGAAGAATTGATGCTTTTGAACTGTGGTGTTGGAGAAGACTCTTGAGAGTCCCTTGGACTGCAAGGAGATCCAACCAGTTCATTCTAAAGGAGATCCGTCCTGGGTGTTCTTTGGAAGGAATGATGCTAAACTGAAACTCCAGTACTTTGGCCACCTCATGCGAAGAGTTGACTCATTGGAAAAGACCCTGATGCTGGGAGGGACTGGGGGCAGGAGGAGAAGGGGACCACAGAGGATGAGATGGTTGGATGGCATCTCTGACTCAATGGACATGAGTTTGAGCAAGCTCTGGGAGATGGTGATGGACAGGGAAGCCTGGCGTGCTGCAGTCCATGGGGTCACAAGGAGTGACTAAACTGAACTGAACTAAAGAATTTTTCAATAAAACAGTATTTTTAAAGCTTAATCTACATGTCTTGAATTATTTAGAAATGTGCTTATAAATTTCCAAAAAGTACATTGCTTTTATAATAGATTTCTAACTTAATTGAATTATGGTCAGAGAAAGTATTCTGTTTGAAACTGATATTTAAGAAGTCTTTGAAATTTGCCCTAGTATCCAGTCAAGTCTCATAAATAATGCATACCTACTTGAGAAGAGTATATATTTTCCAGTTGTTGGGTGGAGAGTCACTGGTGAATAATGGTAAAAGTTCAGTTCACCAGGAAGACAACGTTTCTAAACAAAATGGACCTGAACTTTTACCGTTATTCACCAGTGACTCTTTCATTTTCATAATATTTTAGCCTTCAGATCTATTTTTCCATGTCTGTGGCTAATATTGGTCTGATATATTTCTTTTGCAACTTTTTAAATTTACGAAAATCTTAAATACTTTTAGACAAACTGTAAGTGGATTGAAATTAAAAAGTCAAATCTGACCGCTTCTGAGCTGTTGAATTTTGTCCGTTTTGTTGGTAAATTTTGGATTGTTTTTCCCTCTTATTTTGTGGTTTCTCTTTCTCCTGCATTTCTCACGCTCTCTCCAGCCTCCTTTTGAATCAATTTCAAGTTTACAGTCCCCGTCCCCTCCTCTGTCTTGAACTCTACCAAGCTATAACCTCTTTTGTCCCTCTGGTGGTTACCCTTAGAATTTAACCTAACAAACTGAACTCGGAACCTGGACTCAGTGGAAACCTCTTCCCCTCTTCTAAACAATCCAAGAAACTTAACTATTTTGCATTTCATCGTGGGCTTCCCAGGTGATGCTAGTGATAGAGAACCTGCCTGCTAATGTAGGAGACGTAAGAGACACAGGTTCAATCAATGCGTCAGGAAGATCCCCTGGAGGAGGGTGTGGCAACTCACTCCAGTATTCTGGCCTGGAGAACCCCCATAGATAGAGGAACCTGGCGAGCTATGGTCCATAGTGTTGCAAGACTGAAGAGACTTAGTACGCACGCAGATTTAATTGTGTATTGCTGACAGTGTTATTGAGCTTCATGTTTTATTTCTGTCTCCCATCTAATTAGGATTTATTGTGATGATTTTAATGCCAGTGAGAATTTAGACTTGCTACATTTTAGTCTTTCCTCACCCCTTCTCCATGCCACCCAGGACCTCCATTCTGGAATGTTTTCCTTGAGAGCTTCAGCAGGGATGTGTCTGTGGGTGGTAGACTCTGGTGGTTTCTGCATGTCCTGAGATCCTGGAGCCCTGAGAGACTCACAGTAGCCATACAGACGAGAGACGCCCGCCCCGGACGACTCGCCGTAGGAAGAAACGTGAGCAAGGCCAGGGTCCCCTTCCCTCGGATTATCCCTGTGGCTTGATGGCCAGCAGAGGATGCCAGCACTGGGTACTGGTCTCTGCCACCCCCTGTGAGTGGACGGGGCTGGGCTGCAGGAAGAAGAGCTATGACCTGGCTGTCCTGCGGCGTGGAGCCCTCTCCACCCCCAGGGGGGTTTGTCTTTCCCTGTCTTCACCCTGGGACTAGTCCCCTCCATTCAGTGGCCCCTGCAGGTCCAGCGTGCAAGTTTGCCAGGTCTCCAGCACAAAGGAGCAGGCTGGTCCAGCCCTGGTCCAGAGGGGACTTGGCAGGCCTGACCTCCTACCACCTGTGGACCCCTCACTGTTACCTCCTCTCTGACCCTCATCTCCTCCCACTCCTGGTGGTGAAACCCTGCAAGCAGAACCCGCACTCCATCGTTTCTGCCCTTCTTGAAGACGTCAGCAAATACAATGCAGACACCAAAGCAAAGAGCTGCTTGAGTTTTTGAGATCCGTATAAACTGATTGTCTTCCCCCGAAGCAGGCTGTCATTTTCCCTTACTTAAAGAGGGTTGAGTTATGGAATATAAATTGGAAAAGAAGTTTATCTCTGATGAATGAGGTTTGGCTGGTGTGAATAATTGCTATATAGGAAAAGAATTTTAACCTCCTTTGTGCCTCCTGGCAAATCCTGCTGATTTAGGAGGATGAAGGAAAATTTCAAGATAATTGGGCTCATGGAAAATGGACTTGGTCAGCACAACAGGCTGAAAGTCAAGAAAGGAGGTGTGTTCCTGGCCTTACCACGGACTCTCCGGGGTCATGAGTTCATAATTTCTGTTGCTGCCCTGAGGCTCTCATGAGCCATGAGAAACACGTCTCAAAATAGCTCTGCTCGTACTGAGAACCGAACCACAGCTACCTGGGGCCTTGGTCCAATTTCAGGCAGGAGGGCTTCGCTCTGCTGCAGAGGAGCCGAAGGGCTCTGCACATGGGTTTGAGAGCCAGGTCTGCTCCAGCTCCAGGGCCCCGGTCAGGCCACCCACCCTGAACCTGAATCCACTTCAAAACACCCATTTGTAATAGACACACCCTCGTTTTATGAGACGTAAAAATTTCTCATTTGGAATAAACTGAGGAGGATACATAGTGAAGTGGATACAGGAATATGCTCTCTGCAGGGCAGCTTAATGGACACATGGCTCAGCCACGTTTAGAGCAGATACTTCTAGCTGGAGTACAGTGGAAAAGTGCCCACACCTCCATGTCAGGGGAGTGTGGGACCGCACGATGGATGTCTCTTTGCAGCCTCCGCCCACGCGGAGCAAGAGGTCCTTGCCAGGGCCCCGAGTCTCCATGTCCCCTTCTAGGCGCCCCCCCGACCCCACTACCTCAAAGGCAACCACTGTCTTGCCTTTAAACATCTTTGCCCGCTGTATAGTTGACGCTGCACACTGCGTTTTCTCGCAACTCTAGTGCTTCGTAAGCCGCATTTCTGTTGGTGAGCTGTGCCTATGCTGTGTGGAGCAGTGGTTCACCCCTGTGTTTGTCGGTAAAATGGATGCGCTAATCCTCAAGGGGGGTTCCGGCGAGGACAGGACGAGGTGGGCCACGGAGGCCCGAGAGGAGGGCGCATGGAGACCGTTGCTCCGACACAGCACGCGGGACCCTCCTTCCCCTAATAGCACGGACCTGGGGTTGAAGGCTCAGCGTTCAGGATTCTGACACTCAGTCGCTTCCTGCGTTTTCACTGGTTTGTCAGTGAACTCGGAGCCGACTTTGCCAGCAGCTGAGGAGATTCTGGGGGAATGTCCCGGACCCCCTGACCCACAGGGTTTTCGGAGCCCCTGGTCAGGCTGTTCCTCCCCTGACCTCCCCTTGCCCACCAAGCTCAGTGCCTCCTGGTGAGTGCGGCAGGCTTCCCTCCCGCCTCCCTCCCCGACCCTTGGGAAAGAAAGCGCAGAGAGGAGGCCCTGTGAGCTCCCGGGAGGACGCGATCCAGAGTCTTTGATCTGGTGACTTTGAACGTGATGCTGAGCCCGGTGGGGACCAACTACGTCTTGGTCCAAATTCCAAACAAGAGCCGGAGGCCGGCCAGGTGGCTTGCGGCACCCCGGGTAGGGGCTCAGCCATCAGCTCTGCTCGGAGGATGCGGCGGAAGACTTCGCTCCTTTCCAGGCGGGAACGAAGAGGGTCCGGCAGGGCCATACATTTCCTCCCCGCTTCCTCTCGAGGCAGGCCTGCTCCGCTATGTGTCTAGTGGGAATTCTTTTCATTATCTTCCCTCTCAACTTAATTAATCCACGTTCCGTAATGAACCTTGAAATTCCTATTAAACACATCATTACTGATCAGCGCAGGGCTGGTGGGGGCTGGCAGGGGCTTCTTACAGCCGCGCAGGGTGTTTGGCTGTGCAGGGCTGTCTTGTCTGAACCAGGCTCCTGGGGCTGGGTGGGGCTCGGGAGTGGTCCTGGCGCCCCACCTCTTCCTGGGAAAGTCAAGAGTGACCCGTGGGGTTGTCGCCCCCTGGGTGTGATGTTTACCAGCCTTGCCCACAGGGCTGGTGACTCCACCTGGCCGAGGCCTCCTGCTGGGCTTGGTGGGATGGGGTGGGTCAGGATCCCGCCTCCATCTCAGGAAGATGCTGTCTCACGACTGGTCTGGGTGACATGACGAACAGTGACAAGCAGTGAGGGTGGACCCCCAGAGTGACGCCTCTGAGACTCGGTTTGGGGGAGTGGCGGGACAAATTTGCATTTACACGTCTCCCTGCTCTTTCCCTGGAGAAGGAAATGGCAACCCGCTCCAGTATTCTTGCCTGGAAATTCCCAGGGATGGAAGAGCCTTGTGGGCTACAAACCATGGGGGTCACAAGAGTCAGACATGACTGAGCGACTTCACTTCACTTCCACTCTTTCGCACGAGGCCGCCCACTGACACTGTGGGGTTTCCACAGACAGGATTTCCTAAGCCTGGGTTTTGGCCCGCCCTGGACGGAGCAGGTGGGCATCAAGTTAGACTCCTCTGTGCAGTTCTGGACCCCCGCTCAGCCCTGCCTGCCTCCTGCCTGGGCCCAGGGTCCCAGCTGTGACCTGCAGTGCCAAGAACAGCTGCTCCTCAAGGCCCATTCACCCCTTCCCACGTCTTCCCTGGATCACGCCGCCCGATCCTGAGAGAGACCAGCTCATCCCCTTCTCCTCCCTACAGTGTGGGAGCCCTGGGTTCAACCCCTGGGTCGGGAAGATCCCCTGGAGGTGGGCATGGCTACCCACTCCAGTGTTCTTGCCTGGAGAATCCCATGGACAGAGGAGCCTGTTGGGATACTGTCATGGGGCTGCAAAGAGTTGGACACGACTGAGCTGCTGTTTCAGTCTCAAGACAGCTGTGACCTTAGCCCTCGAGGTGCCCGGGGCCCTCTCACCCTTGGCCTGTGGGCTCCTCTTGTACTCTCTCTCCTCCCTCCTCCCACTCCCCTCCGTTAGTTTCCTCTCACGGAGGAAGTGGAAGCTTCCAGAGGCTCCTTCACGCTCCCTTCCTGACCTGGGGCCTCCAGCCCACTGCCCTCTCGTCACAGTGTCCCTAAGCCTCTGCCTCTGCGGTCCTCCTGGGCGTGGCCACCTCCTGGGTTATAAGGTCATGCCCGTCTGCACACACACTGTCCCGCTCTCTCCCCGGGAAAACGCCCTCACCCCACCTTGCCCTCTGGCTCCATCCTGTCTCTCTTTCCGCACCCAGCCCCTGCTCAGCGGGGCCTCTGTCCCATCCCCGCAGAAGCGGTTCTGCCCGGGGATGAAAGCGAGAGACCTTCCCGGCCGTGCTGGCTGCTAGGGCTCGTCCTCCAGGGTCTGCCCTGAGGCCTGCCCTTTGCCATCCTACTTACTAACTACTCCCGAGCGGCCCCTGTGGTTCTGAGACAGCCTTCCATCTCAAAATCTTCAACCGAACCATCTCTGCAGAGCGCCTTTGCTTTGTGGGGTCACGTGTTCACAGCCTCCAGGGGTTCGGATGTGGGCCTCCTGGGGAGCCAACACTCTGCTGACTGTAGAGTCAGGGCAGGAGAGACAGACGGGCACGTGTGCGGTGCTGGAAAGCCGGTGTGAGAACCGTCTCTGCGGTGGAGCACGGGTGAGCTTCGTGTCAGGGTGTGTCCCCCACTTCCCGCGGCTGTCCCACGCTGAAAAGAGTTATCTTCCTCTCTCCAGGTCTCCACTTCCCTTCACCACTGACCATAGGCGCTGGTTCTGGATGGGGCAGTGGCTACTGGGGATGTTAACCCTCTTTCCCACCCTTCGGAGGAGCCCCCTGCCTTGCGAGACCGCCGTCCCCGCCAGCGCACTGCGTCAACACCACAGTCCTCAGTGGAGGGGAGTGGCACTGACTTCCTTCTGCCCGGCTTTGCACGACGGGGGGCACTGTGGGTCGGAAGTCACCGGTCACTCCAGGCTGTCACCGTCTTCCCTCCCTGATCGTCTCAGGACATGGGCTGGACTCTCTGGGTCTCTAGCTGATCAGCTGGGAAGGGGTCTTCACTTCCTGAGAGGTTAAAATGCACCCCCTGTGGCCACAGAGAGCAAAGGCTAATCAATCCAGGGCCCAGCCACCACGGACGGAGGGCCACTGGCCGCTGGATCCGACAGCTACTGCTTTACAAGGTGATACTGAAGCAGAGCGGTGATTCTATGAAAGTCAGCGAGTGAAGACTCTGATCAGGTGTGCAGGCAAGTTTTAAGGAGAACCCCTCTCTGGAAGGGAAGGGAATTCGTTACAACTGAAAAAGAGTTTCAAAACATTCTTGCATGTGGGTCAGCCTATCCCTTGCACTTTCTTCAAAATGGTGGATGAGAGGACCCCAGGAGACAGCAGGACCCTGGCACCGTCCTGAGTAAACTGGCCAGCTCATTTAAGCACCTGGATGCTGTAGTTTGATCTGTCTCAGTGAACACACACACACACACACACACACATGCACACACGTGCACACGCACACGCACACACAAGCACACACGCATACGCACACACATACAGGCACACACACACATGCACACACGTGCATACACGTGCACACACACAAGCACACACGCATACGCACACACATACAGGCACACACGCACACACATGCACACATGTGCACACACACACGCATGCACACAAGCACACATGCATACGCACACGCATGCACACAGGCACACACACATGCACACACGCACATGCACGCACACACATACATGCACACACACACATGCAGGTAGGGTGTTTCCCACCAACTTGCAAACACCTTCATAGATCAGGAGACCAATACAGTCTTCTGGTCCAAAGTCCGATGTTCTGAATTAGATCTGGACGAGGAGTGTCTGCAGGCTCTTCTGGAAGCTGGAGCCGAGGGAGCGTCTCCTCTTTGGAAGGGTGTTCAGGCCTCTGCCCGCCTCGGAGCTTTGTCTCAGAAGTCATCACAGCTCCAGAGGAAAGCCAAGCTCCAGGGCTGCTGACTGACGATGTGCAGGCGGCCAGGGGCGCCTCCTCATTGGACGGTTCGCCTCTGCTGTGTGCCTGGAGAACAGGAAAGCCACGGTTTCTCTGTATGTGGGATGGAATGGGTCACCGCCGGCTGGCCTCTGTGCGTGCCAAGACGCTCCGGCTCCACAGCCTGTGGCTCTCGCCATGCTCGCGTGTCAAACAGCGGAGCGCAGACTTCAGCATTGTGTCCATGAACGTGAGGGCCGTGCGCCCAGGGTCGCAGACGCAGGCAGCAGGGGAGATGGAATCCAGCTTGTCTTCACTTTCTAACAAGGAAGCACACAGGTCTCACTTGGGCTGAAAAGCTCCTTGTGTGTTTTATACTGAAACTTCATGTTGGCTAAACTGCAGATGTATATGAATATTTTAGCAAGAGTTCAGTTCAGTTCAGTCACTTAGTCATGTCTGACTCTTCGCAACCCCATGGACCGCAGCACGCCAGGCTTCCCTGTCCATCACCAACTCCTGGAGTCTACTTAAACTCATGTCCATCGAGTCAGTGATGCCATCCAACCATCTCATCCTCTGTCGTCCCTTTCTCCTCCTGCCCCCAATCCCTCCCAGCATCAGAGTCTTTTCCAATGAGTCAACTCTTCGCATCAGGTGGCCAAAGTATTGGAGTTTCAGCTTCAGCATCAGTCCTTCCAATGAATATTCAGGACTGATTTCCTTCAGGATGGACTGGTTGGATCTCTTGCAGTTCAAGGGACTCTCAAGAGTCTTCTCTAACACCACAGTTCAAAAGCATCAGTTCTTTGGCGCTCAGCTTTCTTTATAGTCCAAGTCTTACATCCATACATGACTTCTGGGAAAACCATAGCTTTGACTAGATGGACCTTTGTTGGCAAAGTAATGTCTCTGCTTTTTAATATGCTGTCCAGGTTGGTCATAGCTTTTCTTCCAAGGAGCCAGTGTCTTTTAATTTCATGGCTGCAGTCACCATCTGCAGTGATTCTGGAGCCCAAGAAAATAAAGTCTCTCACTGTTTCCGTTGTTTCCCCATCTGTTTGCCACGAAGTGATGGGACTGCATGCCATGATCTTAGTTTTTTTGAATGTTGAGTTTTAAGCCAACTTTTTCACTTTCCTCTTTCACCTTCATCAAGAGGCGCTTTAGATCTTCTTTGCTTTCTGCCATAACAATTAATATGCTTGGAGGAGCTGTTAATTTTATGTACATTACCCAGAATTTTGAAACGTTAAATAGATAGAAAACTAGATTGACAGTTATTATGAACATGTTGGTAGAGAGTGAGCTGTCTAGATAACTTTGGAAAAGGTATCAGGTCTTTTCCAAATAAACATTTCAGTAATAAGACCAGGCAGAATAATGGGCAGTAGATCCTATTACAATTCTAGTCCTTGTAGGTTTTGTGGAGAGGAATGCTATCTTTTATAAAACTAAACAAAAAAATAACCTTTGCAAACTGTATCTGCTTTTCAGTGTCTTAAGAAAAGCTAATGGTATTCTTCGCATTTTATGAGGCTGAATTAAAAACAAGACATCAATTTCACCTCCTTGGGTCTTGAGGAAGAAAACCCAAAGTCATCTCTATCCACTTTGGTCATGAAGCATCTGTGGTCCAGACATTCCCGATTATGAGGAGTTGGGAGGGGGGCCTAGAGCAGGAGGTGCCCAGAGACGAGCTGTGTGTGTCTCCAGGGGAGGGGAGCATGGTCTCTGGGTCACGCGTGTGCCTTGCGACCGCAGCTGCAGTCTAGTTGCTCAGAAAGCTGTTTCTGTGCAGTCAGCTCTGCAGGGCAGGACCACTGGTTCTGTTGGTTCACCAACATCCTGAAGCATCCAAAGCAGTGCCAGGTCCATAACGGATTCCCAGTAAATATCTGTGGCATGAGTAGAATCATTTTTTGTATCATGCCAAGCTCTGCAAATATTCCATTTACTGAATATTTAACTGTAATATTTGCTGTACTACCACCAGAAACCCTTCAGGCTTCCCAGGTCAGCCGGTGTCCCAGGGTTTCCTCTGACCCAGCGTGGGTTCACGTTCCTGGCCAGCCAGCTTCGGGCTCACGTGGGTGCTCCGGGTACCTCTGGTTCTGGGGATGCATCCTCCAGTCAAGGGCGGCATCTGCACGGCGTTAGGATCCTCGGGCACTTTCCCCTTCTAGGACTCCACCTTCTCATATGGCACCTGGGCAGGGGATCTGGGGATTTCTGGGTGGGAGTTTGGGGCCTCTGAGTGAGGAGGGCTGGGCTCCCCTCCTGCCAGAGCTACACGGCCGGGGCTTGGGGCAGAGCCCCTCAGACTCTGCTCTGCCGTCCTGCTAGGACCATCTTTTCCTAGAGAAATGGTGTGCCTCATCTTCCTTCCTTCCTCCCTCCATCTTCCCCTTCCTCCCACCCATCTCCCTGAGAGCCCAGGCCGTCCCAGGCCTCATCCTCAGCGCTGAGACCATGAGCATCAGATGTGCGCCCTGAGGACCCTGCCCACGTGGATGCCCAGTTGGAAGGTGAGAGCCCCGTGCCGGCACGGAATTTTCAGGCAGTGCAGCGAGAGCTTCCTGGAGCCAAGTGACACGCTGGGAGGCTCCCCTCTGTGTGGGATTATGGGGTGCTGGCAGGGGTGCTGGGCCTGCAAGCGGAGATGAGGGTCTTTGGGCTGGAAAGAAGCAGCCAGGAAGGCATGGCTGTGGGATCCTCTCTGTGCCGGGGGATGGGGCGAGCTGGTGAGGGGTGATGGAGTCACAGAGAGGGCACCTGCGCCAGCCTGCAGCCCCGTGAGAGAGGGGACCACACGGGACCTCATCTCTCCCACCTCCTTTGGGTTCCATGCTTGGCCTGGACGGGCAAAGTCGCTGGTTAGGAGTTTGTGTGAGTAGGTTTCCAGGTCTGACATCCTGCCCAACCTGGGACCCGGCAGGGGCAGAGCCTCTGGGGCCAGGGCCGTGCTGTTCCTCTCCTAAAGGAACTTAAAGTCCGCAGCCTGAACTCCCGACCTGAGCCCACAGTGGGTCCCACCAACCGGCCACCCCAGCATGTGGTGCTCTGCTGCGAAGTCTCACGTGGAGACGCTGGTTACAGGAAGACGTTCCATGGTGTCCCCCTACACTTGGAAGCAGCCCCGTATCTCGGGCAACCCTCGGGGGCGCGAGCCTTTCCGGAAGGCTCGCCCTGTCAGCGACACCCTGCACGATGTCAGGCCTTTGTGGCCTCATGGGCTCCAGACCTCCTTTGTCATCCTTCCTGAGCTCAGGCAGGTTTAGGACACTTTCCAGATGACTGTGTTATGCGGCGTGTGGCTGGCGAGGCAGCTGCCAGCCCCGGCCAGGGGAGGAGCTGGGCACTTCTGTCTGCCCCCGCAGCTGGCGTGACCTGAGGCTACCTTGTGATGGTCAGGCTCTAAAACCCACCTAGCTATTTACAAAGGCTGGATCGGCTTCCTCAGAGAGTGCTGGTGGACACTCGCCAGATTGTGTAACAGGTTGTGCCCCCAGGACACCCACGCCCTGGACTTCTTTCTCATGAAGCTGATGTGAGGTCCTTCGAAGGACACCCTGAAAAAATAAATAAGTTCTTGGAGACCTTTTAAAGGAAGGCAAGCATAACAGCTAAATGCAATATGAGATCCTGGAACAGAAAAAGGACATTTGTTGGCAAACGGATGAAGTCCGAAGAGAGCCCATGGCTCAGCCAGTCCTGCGGTGCTAAGGTTGGATTCTCAGTTCTGCTCCTCGCGTCCTGGGCGATGGAAGACGCTGACTTTAGGGGGAGCCGGGTGAATCGCGTGCAGGCACGCTCTCTGCTGTTTCTGTGACTTTCAAAGAAGTCTTAATTATTTCAAAGTAGACTTTAAAAAAATCATGTTATTGACTCTGGAGATTTCTACAGATTTTACAAGTTGCAAACCCTGGGGAACCCCACGCCCTCTCTTGTCTCTGCCTTGCCCTACTGACCCCTGAAGCTTGGACACAGTGTCGCCTGGTGAACACCCTAGGAGCGCCCCCTGCCCCCAGCAAAGCTCTGTGGGCTCGGAAATTCTGAACAGGGGAGGCTCGGCTAAAGCGGAGGGTGAGGAGGAATCTGCAGTAACTGTGGGTCTGTGGATGGGGCTCTGTGATCGGTCCTGATATGAGGTGCATTCACCAGGGACTGGCGGGGAGGGCGCGGGGGCAGAGCAGGAGTGGACCCTGGAGAATCCCTGCCCCCGGGGGACGCACAGGTGGTGGTGGAGGCTCCTCCGGGCAGGTGGTGCAGGGCCGAGTCCTGAAACGGGCAGGCGCCCCCAGGCAGGGGGTGACATCCCAGGACTGACTCAGCTGGAACGTCCGGGGCTGAGCCCCAGGGGCAGGTGTGAGTGAGAGGGGGGCTGCGCAAAGATGGAGAATGAAACAGCAGGAACGGCTTGTGCAGCTGTTCGTAGCAGAACCGCCCATCGAAAGGTAGAGTGGTGCCTTTAGCTGAGCCATCCCTGTGCAGAATTTCTGAGCCCACAGATCTTTGTCGGGGGTGGGAGTCCCTTGTCGGGGCAGGAGTGATGAGCTGCAGGGTGGAGACCCTGGCCAGGGACAGACGGACAGGCAGATCCGCAGAGAAGAAAGCCCAGAAGCAAACCCAGGGTCCTCAATCACTGAGTCCATGATTACGGGGATGTTTCAAGTCTGTGGAACAAGAATTGACTGGCCATTCAGTGGAACTGGGGCTGCTGCTTGGGCCTCTGGAGAAAGAGGAGGTTAGAGTCTTTACAGCTTGTTCCAGGTGCGTTAATATGCTAAGCCTAAATAGTTAGCATTCCCGTACTCTCAGGAGCATGAACGTCAACAGAGGCAAAACCCACGACACAGAGGAGCAGCTTTAACAGCACGAGGCCTTCCTTGCATCCACGGTGTGGGTCAGGGTGGGCACCCCCACGTGCAGGGTCTGATGTGGAGATGAGTAGGCAGGACGTTTATTCACTGGAGTTCTGGGGACCACAGGGAAGAAGGGAAGGTGAGGGCAGGTCTGGGGCCCAGCCGAGCCCAGAGAGAGGCCTAAGCAGGTGGCCCTTCAGAGGCACCCTGAACTGGGGGTGGGGGCTGGGTGTCAAGTCCCTGCATCCACTGGTCATCACAAGAGCCAGGATGGGGGCACCAGAGCATGGCATCACCCCTCAACACTGCACTCAGCAGACAGTGGAGGCTCTGGGACAATAAGTTCAAAATGCTCCAGAGAAAGAGATGAGCCTTTGATAAGACGAGAGGTTGCAAAACATGGTAAGTGACTGAGAGAAACTGTGACCATCCCGACAGAAGGACGGACAGCAGACGTGAGTGGGAAGGTCATCAGGAGGCAGGACAGACGGACAACAAGGAGATGAGAACATGCACGGCCCCGCACACTGTGGAAAAGGTGTGACTTGCTACTTCCTAAGGAAGGACAAGATTAAAAACTGACATGAGGTGCTGCTGTGCTCAGCTGCTCGGCCGTGTCTGATTCTCTGCAACCCCGTGGACTGTAGCCCACCAGGCTCCTCTGTCCCTGGGATTTCCCAGGCAAGCAGACTGGAGTGGGCTGCCACGCCCTCCTCCAGGGGATCTTCCCGGCCCCGGGGTTGACCCCGAGCCTTCTGCGCTGGCAGGCGGATCCTGTACCGCTGAGCCACTGGGGAAGCGGCCGGTGGCGACGTTAGGTGGTGATGACTAGCAGTTTGGTCGTTGCACAGCTTTTCTAGAAAGCCATTTGATCAAATGCACACAGTATTTTAGATATCTCCATAGATGTGGACTCGGCCTCATTTATGAAAGAAAGTACTCTTTCCCTCCCGTGTTGACTGTGTGTGTGTGTGTCTATTGCTGGGCCCTACTCTGGACACTGGGCATGTTTGTCCTTGGCCAGTATCAAACTTTCTCAGTCACTAGAGCATAAGCCTTATTCCTTTGTCGAGATTACTTGGGACTGATGACAGCTTTTGAGTCAGCCTGTGAATTTCTGCAGGTTGTCTGTTGGGATTTCAGCTGGGCTCCACTGAATTTGCAGATTGATTTGAGGAGAACTGCCCTCACCAGGGCAAAGCTTTCCATTATTTGGGACTTTAAACATTTCTCTCAACGCCACTTTGCAGATTTCTGTGAGAAGGCTTTTGTACCTTTTCTGTTAGGACATTTTCAATTTCTCTTGATAATGTTTTGTAGATTTCTGCTAAAGTTCATGTGTCTCTTTTGTTAAATTTATCCCCAGATAACCACTGTCTTCTATCAATTTCTTTTTCTGTGTGCCACCTATATGGAACTACACTTTATTTTTAAACCCTGACTTTATAACAGGTAAGTCTATCAAATGCACTGATTAATTATAATAGTGTGTCATTAAATTATTAGATTTGCAAGTATGGGAATGTTTTAAATTTTTATGAGGCCAAATTATTTAATATTTTTCTTAATTGTTTCTGGCTTTGGAGTTAGGCTCAGAAAACCCTTTCATACCCCAACGTTCTAAAAAAACCCGCCTCCTCTTTCTGATGGTGTCTTTTTATGGTTTAAGGTTGCATATATAGTACATCAAACTTGCCCTCTTTCTCAGATGGGTTTTGGCAACTTTAATGTGTTTTGTTTTTATCTGCTTAAATTCTAGAATTATTTTGATAGTGTGAGAAAAGTCCTTTTGGAATCTTTTGTTGAGATGGCAGTGATCTTATTTAAGAATTATTGCCATTTTTACAACATTTGAGTTGACTATCTGGTGCCTCTGCAAATACATTTGTGTGGATCCAGGTGTTCAGCGCATTTATCTTATACTCTGCTGTGGTTTTGAGAAGAGAGAGCAGTTGGATACAGGAAGCCATGCAAGACGCTGATACGCACCGATGCTGGCGGGCGGGCTCCCGGGAATTCTTCACACAGTCTTCTCTGCTCTCGTGCGCCTTTGAAAATATCCGTGAAAATAAAAAAAAACTGTATCTATCTACCTACTGACCCAGTCATTGGGTTCGTCGGTTCTGCGTCAGTTTCTTTTAGAGGCCACTCTTTTCATCTATTGCAACTGGGGTGGCTGCTCTGCAGGTGCGTTGGATGCTGTTGGTTTGCACCATCTTTATAAACCGTGAGCAGCAAAGCAAAGGTTGACTGTAGCTCTCTGCTCATTGATTCGTATAAATGGAACACGGCTCCCAAGTGCGCTTCAATAATTCATGGTTTTATAAACATGGAAATTCATTCGGTGTGTCTCCAGGAGAACACTGCTCCCCAGTGGGCGATAACCCCTGGGAATCGAGGTGCAGCTCTGGCTCCTGGGGTTGGGGCGCAGAGCAGACAGAGCCCCCTCCCCGCCTCCCCTCCATGCATCCCCGGATCGTACCCTTCTTGGGGAGGCCTCAGAGCTGCTTCTAGTGGGAGCCTTGTTCAGACCCTGAGATGGATTGACTGACACCCAGACTGGGAGGCCCACCTCCTGGATGGCCGAGGGTCATCTGACGTGGTGACTTTGCACCTTTAGCAGGGCCAGCTGTGAAGGTGCACAGGGCCCAGGGGTATCCGGACGTCCCTGGAACCATGTGCCTCCCATGGGGGTTGGTGTCCCCAGAGCAACAGAGCGGCAGGCTTGAGAGCTCTCAGTTGCTCTGGTTCTTGCCCTTGCTGTGTGGTCTCAGGCAAGCATCTTAAACCTCAGAACCCCTGGGCCTTTAGACAGAAAATTTCTATGATAGTATCTGCCTTTGGAGCACTTGTGAGACAATACGTAGACAGTAGGTTTGTGGAGAATTTGTGCAGAGAATGCAAAGGGGGATATTCCACATTCATTTAATTTTGATATTAAGTGTTCCAGATTCCACTGGCCGCAAGGGCTCCGGGAAATGGTAACCAGGTGACCTCCTCACCCTGAAATAGAGGAGCTGGGGGCCACTGGGCAAAGCCTGTATCTCTTCTCCTCCATCAATTAGGAGGGAGGTCGTAGGGAAAGATACCTTTCTTACTACGGACACCATGTCTCTTAATAAAACTAGCACCAGGTGTGCGGGTTGGGAGAGCTTCTGGGCTGGAGGCTTGTCTGGACCCCGTGGCCTAACTTTGCTCCTCCAGGTGGGCACTGCCTCTTGTTTCGGCGCCCAGCGTCACTCTCCCCACCTCAAGGCCCCGCATCACATCCTGGGTCCACCACCAGGTCAAGGCTGCAGTGGCCCAATTTCCCCTACATATTTCTAAATTTGCCTCACTGACAATATTGTCTTACTGAGACGTGTACAATTTCCTTGTCATTTTTTAGATATTTATGCTCTCACTGGGCTTCCTTGCTGGCTCAGTGGTAAAGAATCTGCCTGCAACGTAGAAGAGGCGGGTTCAGTCCCTGGGTCGGGAAGATCTCCCGGAGACGGAAATGGTAACCCACTCCGCTATTCCTGCCTGGAGAATCCCATGAACAGAGAAACCTGGTGAGTTACAGTCCATGGGCCACAAAAGAGTCAGACACGACTTAGTGACTAACAACAGCAGCAGCAGCAGATGCTTTCATTAAGAATTCAGAGTCAGAAATTTAAGTTACAAAACCTTCTGAGGAAATGACTTGGGCTTAAAAAATATTGATCCCTTGCCTGTTATAGTTATTACACATGTTTTCTCCTGATCGGTCAGTTTAATTTTGCTCTTTGGAAATTTAAAAGATTCCTGAGGCCAAACCTGTCACTATTTCACTCTAAGAATTTTGAGTTTCATATGCTGGTTATGAGACTTCTCAGATGGCACTGGAGGTAAAGAACTCGCCTGCTGATGCCGGAGTCGTGGGCTCAGTCCCTGGGTTGGGAAGATCCTCTGGAGGAGGGAATAGACCCCACTCCGGTAATCTTGACTGGAGAACCCCATGGGCGCAAGAGCTTGGTGGGCTTCAGTCCGTAGGGTCGTAAACAGCTGGACACAACCGAGTGAGCACACGCACATCCCCATTAGGAAGACCTTCCTTACCCCGGGGTTATAAACATTTACCTTCCTCTGTTTTATTCTGCTAATAGCTACAAGTACTCAGATGTTTTATTTGTCAGGAATTAATTTTTTAAGTTTTGAATATGATAGAAATAATCTGGTTTTCAAATGAGAAACCTATTTTTCCAATTCTATTTTTTTTGAGTTTTAATCGGTTCAGTTTATTTTTCTTTTTTGGCTGCGCTGGATCGTCACTGCCGCGCGTGAGCTTTCTCTAGCTGTGGCGAGCGGGGCCTGCTCTCTGCTGCGGTCTGTGGGCTTCTCCCCGTGCTGGCTTCTCTGGTTGTGGAGCATGGGTTCTGGGTGCACAGGCTTCAGCAGTTGCAGCCTGTGGGTTCTAGAGTGCAGGCTTCGTTGCATCAAGGCATATGGTCTTCCCAGCCCAGGGATTGAACCCGTTTCCCCTGTGTTGGTAGGCATATTCTTATCCACTGCACCACCAGGAAAGTCCATCAATCTTTTTTTTTTTTTTTAATTGAAGTATAGTTGATTTACAATGTTGTGTCCAATTTGATTTTAATGAACAGTTTCTATACTGAATTGAATTGTGGCCTACATTATATATATATTATGATGAAATAAATGGTCGTTCTGGAATAGCTTTTGAACTATCTGAGTGAAGTGAGTGAGTGAAGTCGCTCAGTCGTGTCCGACTCTTTGTGACCCGTGGACTGTAGCCCACCAAGCTCCACCATCCATGGGATTCTCCAGGCAAGAATACTGGAGTGGGTTGCCATTTCTTTCTCCAGGGGATCTTCCCGACCCAGGGATCGAACCTGAGTCTCCCGCACTGCAGGCGGACGCCTTAACCTCTGAGCCACCAGTGGCTTCCCTGAAGGCCTTCTCCAGAGATGACTGGACTTCTCCTCAGTCAAGAATGCAGTCTGTGGTTTCTTAACAGATACGCTGGCCCCACCTGGCTTTCTTGCTGGGCTGGGCAGAACTGCGTAACAACTGGACCCGCTTGGGATGACAGCAGGGCACGAAGGAGTTTGCCTCACTGGCATTGAACTGTCTACCCCTTGCATATTGATCTGTTGAACCTGTGTATTTCTGTGCCAGCATCTAATTCTGTTGATTAATAGTGCTCTGTACTTTGATTTGTTGGCAATAGGGAAAATCTCTCATGATGGTCTTAATTTTCATAAATTTCTTGGCAATATTTATATGTTTATGTTTTCAGTGGAATTTTAGAATCAATCTTTCAAATGGAAGTTTTTCTTGTGCTATTAACTCAAGTTGGGCTGACTGTAACTTTTAGTCTGGGACACTTCATATCTTTATTCAGAACATGTTCACATCCAGAGACAAGATGGGTCTTTATTTAGAAAGGCCTCCTAGTATGTGCTCCAGGAAAGGTTTGTAATCTTCTTGGTGAGGAGATTATACTTGTGCATGTTTCTTATTAAATGTGTTGCCAGATATCTCACAACTTTTCTTTCAAATACGACCCGATTTCTCCTCTGTTGCATTTTATGTTTGTCAGTGGGGTGCCTCAGGCGTCTGTGCCTTGTGGGCCCCAGGTCAGGGGAGCGAGAAGAAGGCAGCGGCCTGGGGCATGCAGGCCCGCGGTGGGAAGGAGGGGGGGCAGTGGGGTGTGGATACACTCCTCCTTGCCCCAACCCCTGGATCTCTGCACCCCCAGACACGCTGGCCCTGACTGCTCATACCTGCTGCTCTGCTCTGTTTCTCTATATCAGTCTGCCAGGGCTGCTGCGTAACAAAGACCACACAGTGGGTGGTTTAAACCATAGGCATTTGCTGTCTCACAGTCCTGGAGACTGGCCTGGAGATTGGAAGTCCAAGACTGAGGTGTGAGCAGTGCTGGTCCCCTGAGGCCTCTCCGTGGCTTGTGGACGGCAGTCTCCTCCCTGTGTCCTCATGGGGTCATCCCTCTGCCTGTCCCTCTGTCCTGACCTCCTCTTCTTGCAAGGACCCCTGCTGTGAGGGATTAGGACTCACCTCTCCGCAGGCCCCACCCAGATGCAGTCTGAGGGGCTGGTCACAGTGTTCTTGTACAAACCTGGGAGAACAGAACAGCCCATAAACTGAAAGGCTTCTTAGTGACTCCCTGAATTGTCTCTGTGTAACTGCAGCCATGAAATAGAAGACGATTGCTTCTTGGCAAGAAAGCTATGACAAACCAAGACGGAGTGTTGAAAAGCAGAGACATCACTTTGCTGACACAGATCTGAATAGTCAAGGCTGTGGTCTTTCCAGTAGTCATGTATGGATGTGAGAGTTGGACCATAAACAAGGTTGAGCACTGAAGAATTGATGCTTTCGAACTGTGGTGTTGGAGAAGACTCTTGAGAGTCCCTTGAACAGCAAGGAGATCAAACAAGTCAATCCTAAAGGAAATCAACCCTGATTTCCTTTATTCATTGGAAGGACTGATGCTGAAGCTGAAGCTCCAATACTTTGGCCACCCAAGGCAAACAGTAAAATCACTGGAAAAGACCCTGATGATGGGAAAGATTGGAGGCAGAAGAAGACAGTGACAGAGGATGGGACAGTTGGATGGTATCACTGATTCGGTGGACATGAACTTGGGCAAACTCCAGGAGATAATGAGGGACAGGGAAGCCTGGTGTGGCTCAGTGCATGGGGTCATGAAGAGTCGGAGATGACTTGGTGACTGAACAACAAAAACAGCTAATATCATCTGCAAATAATGGTCATTCTCTTTTCTAATATTCTGCTGAGAAACAGGCGGCTGCTGTCTTTTCTGAGGGTGTCATCTCAGGCCTAGGGAAAGTAGTGTCATTCTTTAGCGGAATAAACCCCCTTATGGACACACTATTTACCGAGCAGTGCCCGGACTTGGAGAAATTATGCCTGAGCGTACAGATTTTTGCTCAATAGAGATGCAGATGATTCCTGACGCTTTGCTGTTATTCAGTCCCTAAGTCGTATCTGACTCTTTGCCACCCCATGGACTGCAGCACGCCAGGCCTCCCTGTCCATCACCAACTCCCAGAGCTTGCTCAAACTCATGTCTTTCGAGTTGGTGATGCCATCCAACCATCTCGTCCTCTGTCATCCCCTTCTCCTCCTCCCTTCAATCTTTCCCAGGATCAGGGTCTTTTCCAGTGAGTCGGCTCTTCACATCAGGTGGCAAAAAGCGAAAGCTCCGAGGCTCACGGTGCAGGCGCCCTGTAGGACGCAGGCCCGTTTTCCCTCTAACCTAGCAGCCTCACTCAGCATCCTTGGCCCCTTGCTTGTAAACATCCAGGTCCCACAGTGCTCTTTTCCAGCCTGGCCACCTCTGGTCTGTCAGTAATGACTTGAATGAATCTTTGACATGCTCAGTGTTTACTGGTAAATCACAGTGACAGGCGCTACACGCACACTGTGTTTAAGGCCAGCCGAGGAGTGTTGATTTGTCTCTGAAATTATAGCTCTGCTAGTCTCTGGAAGGACCCTGTGAAGCATCACATCACTCCAGCCCGTACGCTAGGACACGTGCCCCTTGCACGTCCAGCCTGGAGGCACTGTTCGCCCCTCCCGGCAAGCCCCTGTCTGTTCCCACACGGTGAGGGAAACAGCCTGGGAACCTGAAGCCCATGCCCTGAGCCGACTGAATTCTGTGAGTGGTGAACGGATTCCTCCCATGGCGGTGGGTCCTCCGTCACGATTTCCCTGTCTTGGCCAGAGTTTCTGACCTGTGTTTTCTGGTGAAGGGTCCTCAATGGATGGTATTGACCCAGTGCAGAGACACACGGAGCAGTGAGCTGCAGGTGAGGGTGCGAGTGTTATGTCGACTGTGCGGCATTTAAGGAGATCCTCGGCGACCCAGAGGGTGGGGAAGAGCGGTCACAGGACAGGGGCTGAGCAGAGGGCCTCAGAGTCATCATCACCATCAGTGAGCATGCGCGTCCCCCACACCGCGCCCCCCGCCCCGCGCAGCCCCTAGGGTGGCCAGGCCCGAGGGTGGACGAGGCCGGATCTGTGACTGTCCGCCCATCCCCAGGAGACTGCCCTGCCCCCTGTCCATGCCCCTTCCCGTTTCTGCTCCTCTTTGTAGCTTCTGGAGAGAGCTGAGCGCCCAAAGACAGTCCTCGGTCACTCCTCGCCACCCTGAAGAGGTGGGGCCTTTTCGGGGGACTCCTCAGCGTGGGGTGCTGAGCCACCATGAAGACTGGGCCCGACCCTGGGGAATCGGCAGAGACCCTCGCCCCACTGCCGGGGAAAGTCCCCTGCTTCTGCGCACATGTGTGGAAACACTGGTGAGTGTAATATAATTAGTTGTGATAGACAAGTGCTGTGAAAACAGTGAAGGCAGGGGCATGATGGAGAAACCCAGGCAGGATGGACAGGGAGGGCCCGCCTGAGGAAGGGGCCCTGGGCACTCAAGATACAGAGGAGGCAATAAGTCAGGAGGAAGACACAAGAGGCGTCCCGACCGGAAAGGAAGAAGTGAAAACAGGCGACAGAATATTATATGGGGAAAACTGTAAAGATTCATCAAAGCAGCAGTTAGAACTGATACATGAATTCAATAACGCTGCAGGATACAGAATCAACAGACAAAAATGTTTTGTTTCTATATACTAATAATGAACCACATGAAAAGGAAATTTAGAAAACAATGCCATTTACGGGAGCGACATGAAGAATCAAATACTCGGAAATAAACTTAAAGAGGTGAAAGACTTGGATCCTGAAAATCACAAAATATTGATGAATTAAATTAAGATGCATTTATGTTCATGGACTGGAGGACTTAATATTGTTAACGTGCCCCCACTGCCCAAAGCGATCTCCAGACTCACTGCAATCACTGTGAATTTCATTTTCATGAAAATAGCAACAGCACTTTTATAAAAACAGGAAAGCCTTTCCTAAGATTCATATGGGACCACAAGTAGCCAGAACAATCTTGGGAAAGATAAAGAAAGCTAGAGGATCACACTTCCTGATTTACAACTAGACTACAAAACTACAGTAATCCAAACGCTGTAATACTGGCATAAAAATAGACTCCTAGACCAGTGAGACCGAATGGAGTGGAGACACAAACCCATGCACAGGTGGTCATTTGCTCTTTGACAGGCTGCCAAGAGCACACAACAGGGAAAGTGTTCTCTCTTCAACAAAGTGTCAGGAGAAACTGGATTTCCAGGTGCCAAGGCTTGAGATGGGATCTTTATCTTACTTTATACACAAAGTCAACTCAAGTGCATTAAAAATGTAAACGTAAGACCTGAAATTGTAAAAATCCTAGAAGACATACAGGAAAACTTCATGACACTGGTCTTGGCAATGATGTCTTGGGTATTACCCCAAAAGCACACGCAATAAAAGCAAAAATAGACACGTGGGTGGGACTGCATTGAAAGAAAAGTCGTCTCTGCACAAAGGAAACAAGCAGCGGAGCAGAAAGGCAGCCTGCTGAATGGGAAAAATATTTGCAAACCACATATCTGATAAGGGTTTAATATCCAAAATATATGAGGAGCAGTCAGCAATGAAAGAAACAAGCAACTATATTGCAAAATGGCCAAAGGACTTTTACAGACATTTTTCCAAAGAAGACGTACAAATGACCAACAGGCACACGAAAACATGTTCAACACTGCTGATTATCGAGGAAATACAAATCGAAGGCACCCTGCGTCTTTTACCTGTTTGAATGGCTGTTACGAGGGAGAGAGAGAAAGGGTAAGTGTCGGCGAGGACGTGTAGAAACTGGAACCTTGTGCCCTGTCGGTGGGAACTGAAAATGTGAATTGTTGCAGCCCATATGGAAAGAAGTGAGGAGATGCCTCCAAAGATTAAAAATAGGACTACCATACGATCCAGCAATCCCACTTCTGTGTATTTACCCCTAAAATAAAGCCAGAATCCTGAAAAGGTCTCTGATCTCTCAAGCTCATTGTGGGGTTACTCACAAGAGCCAAGGTGTGGGAAAACCTAAAAATACATTAAGAGACAGAGAAGAGGCGGTTCAGTGGGATGGTATTCAGCAAAGCTGTGACCAACCTATTGACCTATTAACCAACCTATCATGTGACCAGCATACTAAAAAACAGAGACGTCACTTGCCAGCAAAGGTCCGTAGAGTCAAAGCTATGGTCTTTCCAATATTCATGTATGGATGTGAGATTTGGACCATAAAAAAGGCTGAGCACCAAAGAATTGGTGCCTTTGAACTGTGGTGTTGGAGAAGACTCTTGAGAGTCCCTTGGACTGCAAGGAGATCCAACCAGTCCATCCTAAAGGAGATCAACCCTGAATATTCATTAGAAGGACTAATGCTGAAGCTGAAGCTCCACTACTTTGGCCACCTGATATGAAGAGCCAACTTACTGAAAAATATCCTGATTCTGAGAAAGGCAGAGGGGGAAGGGGGCCACAGAGGATAAGATGGCTGGATGGCATCACAGGCTCTGTGGACATGAGATTGAGCAAGCTCTGGGAGATGGTGATGGACAGGGAAGCCTGGTATGCTGCAGTCCATGGGGTCGCAAAGAGTCAGACATGACTGAGTGATTGAACAATAAATTCAGCCGTGAGAAAGAAGGAAACCCAGCCGTATGTGACTACATGGCTGAGACGTGAGGACAGTGAAAGTGAACGTGAAGTCGCTCAGTCGTGTCCGGCTCTTTGTGACCCCATGGACTGTAGCCCACCAGGCTCCTCTGTCCATGGGATTGTTCAGGCAAGAATACTGGAGTGGGTTTCCATGTCCCTCTCCAGGGGATCTTCCCAACTCAGGGATCGAACCTGGGTCTCCCGCATTTCAGGCAGACGTTTTACTGTCTAAGCTACCAGGGAAGCCCTTCCTGGTGGGCAGTAGACTAAATGAAACAAGCCAGTAACGAGACAAACGCTACGTGATCCCACTTATACGACGTTTATAAAGCAGTCAAGCTCATAGAAGCTGTGAGCAGAGTGGTGGTGGCCAGGGGCTGGGAGGAGCGGGCGGGGAGACATGGCTCCGTGGTGTGAAGGTTCGGTCACCCGGGAGGAATCGGGTCTAGACTCCGCTCCACAGTGCTGCCTGTAGAACCCGCTATCCATGCTGAATCACACACTGCAGTTCTGGTATGAGGATAGGTCACACGTGCAGGGGTCCTACCACACAGACCCCAAAGGCTCCCTAAAGGATGAACGGGAGCAGCCTTTCCTTCCGGGATGACAGGGTGGTTTGTGGAGGTTTTCAGGCTGCCTGAGCTGTGTGTTCAGGAGCGTGTGAGGGGTCCGCAGACTCGGGACCCCATGGAAGATCAAGTCCGTGGTCGCCTAACGGGAGCCTCAAATGCCACGGTTAGGAAGGCAAGTGTTGTTCTGAGCGTAGGTGAGAATCCACTGGCCGATGTTGCAGAAGAGAAATATGATCTGGTTTCTTTCTTCAGAGGCTGCGGGCAGAGAAGCAATTGATGGAGACAGAGGCGTGGTGTGTGGTGCTGAGAGCTTGTGATAAATGGAAGCTTGACCTGGTCGAGGGGGCTGGAGAGCTTCGCAGGGAAAAGCAGGCGAATAGAGAGAATTAGGTGAAGGGGGGGGATGAGGTGCTGGGGGGGGGCCGGTGCAAGGGTGAGGGAAGCGAACGGAAGGCAGGTGAGGTGGGGCACAGTGGGGTGGGGGGCTTGGGAGGAGCTTGCAGCGGAAGCTGACGCCATGGACTTGGCTTTTGGAGGTCGTCTGGGCAGCAGTGCAAAGGGCAGGAGGCAGCGAGTGGATCAGTCAGAGGCGATCGCAGGCATCAAGGTGGGAGAAGCTGGGGTTAATGGCATTACGGGGTCAGCAGTGGGGATGAAGATAAATAGGTAAATATGAGCAAAACACAGATGCTGAAGTGAGCAGGATCTGGTGTTAGATACATGGAGAGAGGGAGAGAAGGACGAGCCTGGTCTGTGAGCTCATGAGGACCCTGGAGGACGACCACGTCAGGGAGGCGCAGGGTCGGGCAGGGGGTGTCTGGAGTTCAGCCAGAGGTGTCTTTGCAGCTTTCACGGGCAGGTGGTAGTTGGGTCTGGGGCTCAGGGGAGGAGTTTGCTCTAAACCTGAGTCTGTGTGTCACACCCATCAGTTGGTGATGGAGACCCCCCACCACCCTGGGATGGAGGCGCTTGCTTGGGGAGATCAGAGTGAGGGGAGGAGAGGGCGCAGGGCGGTCCTGGGGGAGTTACTCAGGGCAGCCGCACGGTGGAGCGGAGGGAAGGCGGTTTGGGCCCGGCCCTGCAGGAGCCGCAGCAGGACAGCGTGGGTCGGGGCTGAGATGAGGATATGAGGATGCAAAGTGCCTGGGACTCGGCTGAGGAGGAGGAGCCGCCTCTGAGGGCGGGTGAGGAGGGCTGGGTGAGGAGGAGGAGGAATTGCGAGTGGGTGGAGCAGACAGGGCCTGTCCTTGCAGAAGTCTGCCTGTGAAGGAGGAGAGGGCTCAAGGGTGCCTGGTGAGCAGTGGGGGCCGCGGAAAGCTTTCCTTTGCACACCGGGGGCAGAGCCCCTTGCAGGAAGTTGTTGGATTTGTGAGGTGGGAGGGGTAACTTAGAAGGATAGACTCATGGGGTTCACCACCCCTCAGGTGACCCGTCTATACTCTGACACGTCCATTCCTTTATGCCAAGACCACCCTCCTGCTGAGTGAATAAACCACCTTCGGTCACTTCCACCCACTGGACCTGCTTTCCCTTGGAAGAATCCCACTGAGAAAACGCAGCCTCTTCCTTTAGAGTTTCCACTCAAGTTCTTCCAACCATTCTCTGTGTGGTGTTGGGGTTTTTCATTCCTTTTATTTTATCATTTTCAACTTTGGGGCCATTCTTCCCTGGTGGAGCTTTATTTACGCTTTCCACGTTCCTCCTTCAAGCAGAATTTCCAGCAGGGGACCCAGTTCTCTCGTGGGGTCTACACACACACCGTGCTTGATTTATTGGTCCCACTTATCCTGGTTCTGAATAGATTGCTGACCTTTGACATATTTCAGCCTGAGTAGTCGACGGTCAGCACAAATAGCAAATTTCCGTAGCAATTAATTACATCTCCAAAGCCCCTTTCTGATAAATTCATGTTGTGTTTATGTGTGGACACAGAGCAAAACCTGGAAGAGCTGGGTGAATGGGTCGGACCCATTTGGCTGAACAAGAGGGCACCAGGGACTTATTAAAGCTCCATCTAGTGCTATGGAATCCTGGCCGCCACGGACACAACTTGGGGCGCTGGTGGGGTTGGAGGCAATCTGGGCTAACTCGCATTTAACATGTGAGAGGAAGCACTGACTCGGGTTAACTGTCCACACCTGAGCTGGATGCTGGGCTGGAGGCTGAAGTGGAGGCTGGGCCTCTTTAACAGAAGTGGAGTCCGGGGAACACAATCTTCTGGCCCTGGAAGGTGAACCCCAGCAAGTGGGCTCCACACTGCAGTATTCCAGTGGCCATGTATGAACCCAGGTGTGGCAGTTTCTAAGTCCTTGAGATCTTTGGATGAATGAAGAAGTAGGTGGATGATTCTTGCTCAAGCTTACTTTTCCAACAGAACTGAACTGTGTTTCTAGAACCATCTGCTTAGAACAACTGGGACTTCCAGTTAGAAAAGACCCTGATGCTGGGAAAGATTGAAGGCAGGAGAAGGGGACAGCCGAGGATGAGATGGCTGGATGGCATCACCGACTCAATGGACATGAGCTTGAGCAAACTCTGGGAAACAGTGAAGGACAGGGAAGCCTGTCTTGTTGCGTTTCATGGGGTCACAAAGACTGGGACACGACTCAGCAACTCAACAACAAAATGATCCATAACCAGTGTGCCAAGAATTTCTTGGATATCCCCAGATCTGATAACTGGGACAAGAGCAAATGAGCACCCCACAAGACAATCCTAAACGCCCTTGTTGCTTTCTAGTACCATATCAAGGTTACTGATTCATTTAAAGAATCCCAAAGGGCCTTTGACCTCAATTTTTATAATTTCCTCACTGAAATTCAAGAGAAACTTTCTAGCTGTTCCCTATTATTCCTTTGTTGCTCAGAAAAGTTAAAGTTTAAATGGAAATTCTCTTTAGAATTTAATATCTGTTCCCAAACATTCTCGGTTTAATTGCTAACTGATTCTTTAGAAAATTGAATCGCTATATTACATTGTTTTCATGCACCGATGGCCTGGGAAGACTTGGCAGAGGTCCTGTGAAAGTTAACAGCGTCTGTGTACCAAGCCGTGAGTGCCTGATTAGAGACATTTCTAGCCGAGGTTTTCCTTCTTTTTAATTTTTGTTCCTTTTCTTGCTTACATCCAACAGCCCTGCACTGGATCAGAATATGTTAAAACCAGGATGTGAGCATTGAAACTCCTCTCCAACTGCCTCGCTAGTCATTACTACTTATCTTTTCAGATGCACAAAGGAGCTTGCAGGGAAGCTCGGGAGAAGATTGCCAGGAGAAATATCAATAACCTGAGATATGCAGATGACACCATCCTTATGGCAGAAAGTGAAGAGGAGCTAAAAAGTCTCTTGATGAAAGTGAAAGAGGAGAGCGAAAAAGTTGGTCTAAAGCTTAACATTCAGAAAACGAAGATCATGGCATCTGGTCCCATCACTTCATGGGAAATAGATGGGGAAACAGTGGAAACAGTGCCAGACTTCATTTTTTTGGGTTCCAGAATCACTGCAGATGGTGACTGCAGCCATGAAATTAAAAGACGCTTACTCCTTAGAAGAAAAGTTATGACCAACCTAGATAGCATATTCAAAAGCAGAGACATTACTTTGCCGACTAAGGTCCGTCTAGTCAAGGATATGGTTTTTCCTGTGGTCATGTATGGATGTGAGAGTTAGACTGTGAAGAAAGCTGAGCACCAAAGAATTGATGCTTTTGAACTGTGGTGTTGGAGAAGACTCTTGAGAGTCCCTTGGACTGCAAGGAGATCCAACCAGTCCATTCTGAAGGAGATCAACCCTGGGGTTTCTTTGGAAGGAATGATGCTAGAGCTGAAACTCCAGTACTTTGGCCACCTCATGAGACGAGTTGACTCATTGGAAAAGACTCTGATGCTGGGTGGGCTTGGGGGCAGGAGGAGAAGGGGATGACCGAAGATGAGATGGCTGGATGGCATCACGGACTCGATGGATGTGAGTCTGGATGAACTCCAGAAGATGGTGATGGACAGGGAGGCCTGGTGTGCTGCGATTCATGGGGTCGCAGAGTCGGACGCGACTGAGCGACTGAACTGAACTGAACTGTTAGTTGAAAGAGCAGGGTGGGGTGATTCATGGACGCAGATTCCGTGTGGTTCTCACCTGCGGATGGCTGGCCTTTGGGAAGTCCCCTCCCTCCCTAGAAGCCACGACCTGTCTGCAGAGTCAGGACTTTCATCTGAGAGTCCCTGCATCTATGGCCCACGTTTCCACCTGGATGAATCATGGCTTTCCAGAAGAAATGCCCACTGATGATGGATCACTGGCCCGGACCAGGGCTTGTCACCTGGATACGCAGCCAGTGCTGGTCCACTGGCTGATTCTCTTCTTCTGGACGAATCCGAGGTTGACATTTTCGATAAAAAACCTTGAAGGCTTTCCAGGGTCCGTAGATGCTTTGCTCCATAATGAGGTACATGGGAAGTTAACGTGATTCTCCACTTCTCTTGGTGCTGAGGTTGGGGCTCCTGCCCTCCAGTGTGGGGGTCAGCCTCCAGCCCTGACTCTGGCTGAGCCTGTGACCCTCCTGGCCCACAGCACACATGGGGAGTGAGCATGGCGGGAACCCCTCTGTAGACCTCGGCCTCCACTGTGAGAACCGGCCAAGGTGAGGCTCTGGATGATCTTGGACTGTCTGAGGCCCCCGGGTCCACTGCTGAGGGCTCCGGGGACCCAGCACAGGTCTTCCTGTTCCCTGATGGTCTCTCATGCCAGATGTAGAAGGAGTCGGGCTGGAGCCAGCCCTGTTCACAGCCCCAGGGGGGAGCCATCAGAGCCCCTGAGCCCCAGGGCTCGGCTGCAGCCGCATGGTGAGCACGCTGTCCCAGCTCCAAGCTCCCAGAGGCCGCCCAGAATGAGGAGGGTTTGGTGCGGCCGGGAGTGCTCTCTCCATCGGGCCCAGCTTGTCCTGACTTCCCTCATCCCTTCCCCAGCAAACTGAGCTCCAGTGTCTGGGTGAGGAGCTGTGGCCTACTTGCCTTGGCGGCGGCCCCCTGTGCAGGGTGGAGGGGGGCCGAGGTGGGGGACAGAAGTGCTCCCTTCCTCCCCAGATGTCGGAGCTTCTAGGAGACTGAGATAGGGAGACTGATTTCGGAAACATTTAACTTACTCTGTGACTGGAGGCTGACTGAGCTAAAGGGGAAGTTCCTTGGGTGGGCTGGAGGCATAGCGAGAGGGGAGGAGGGGGAGGAGGAGGGGGAGGAGGGGGGGAGGAGGGGGGAGGAGCAGGGGGAGGAGGGGAGGGAGCGAGAAAGGAGGGCGTTAGGAGGGAGGAGCTCATGATCTCATCCTGCAGACAGGATGGCCAGGGCCCAGTGCTGGGTCTTCGGATAGCTCTGCCCGTTAGCCAGGGCCAGGTCTACAAATGCCTCACGCCTGTCTTTCCACGGGCCAGGGGAGAAACTGACATGCCACTCTGCGCAGAGTGGACTTGCACGCTGCAACTCCCGTCAGCTCCTGAGTCTTTACGAACAGTTACTCTGCTTAAACAGGGTGCCTTTCATCAAAAATGCTTTTCAAAAAAGGATCTAGTTTTTACAAAAAATTGCACTCAGTATAGTTGATTTACAATAGTGTGTTAACTTCAGGTGTGTGGCACACTGTTTCAGCTACACACACAGACACATTCTTCTTAGATTCTTTCCCCTTATAGGTTATTACTAAATGCTGAGCAGACTTCCCTGAGCTAGGCGGTAGGCCCTTGTTGGTCTACTTTGCATATAGTAGTGTGCGTGCATTAATCCCAAACTCCTAATTCACCCCCTTCCCCTTCGGTAACCATAAACCCGTTTCCTGTGTCTGTGACGAACATTTCTGTTTTATAAATAAGCTCCTTTGTATCTTTTAAAACATATCTTTTAGATTTAAAAATTGTATGGCAAAATGTTTATAAATTTACCATTTAGCTTAAAAGTTACCATTTTAACTCTTTTCCCGTGTCCAGTTCGAGGGTAGGCCATATGCTCACGTTGGTGTCATCATCTCACCGTCTGCCTCCAGAACCGAAACTCTGTCCCCACTAATACTCACGCCCTCCGCCTCCCCAGCCCTGGCAGCCACCCCTCCACTGTCTGTGACTGTGACGACTTTGGGCACATTATATAAGTGACGTCACACAGCACGTGTCATTTGCTGTCTGGCTTGTTCACTCAGTATCTCCGTGAAGAGATGCCCCACGTCCAAGGTAAGAGAAACCCCAGTGAAATGGCAGGCACTGAGAGACGGCTTCAGAGGGCAGACAGACGGAAACTACAGTCACAGCCAACTAACCACACTAATCACATGGACCACAGCCTGGTCTAACTCAGTGAAAGTAAGCCACGCCCTGTAGGGCCACCCAAGATGGGCGGCTCATGGTGGAGAGGTCTGACAGAACGTGGTCCACTGGAGAAGGGAATGGCAAGCCACTTCAGTATTCTTGCCTTGAGAACCCCATGAACAGCATGAAAAGGCAAAAAAATAGGATACTGAAAGAGGAACTCCCCAGGTTCTTAGGTGCCCAATATACTACTGGAGATCAGTGGAGAAATAACTCTTGAAAGATTGAAGGGATGGAGCCAAAGCAAAACAATACCCAGCTGTGGATGTGACCGGTGATAGAAGCAAGGTCTGATGCTGTAAACAGCAATATTGCATAGGAACCTGGAATGTCAGGTCCATGAATCAAGGCAAATTGGAAGTGGTCAAACAGGAGATGGCAAGGGTGAATGTCGACATTCTAGGAATCAGCGAACTACAATGGAATGGAATGGGTGAATTTAACTCAGATGACCGTTATATCTACTACTGAGGGCAGGAATCCCTCAGAAGAAATGGAGTAGCCATCATGGTCAACAAAAGTCTCTGAAATGCAGTACTTGGATGCAATCTCAAAAATGACAGGATGATCTCTGTTCATTTCCAAGGCAAACCATTCAATATCACAGTAATCCAAGTCTATGCCCCAACCAGTAACGCTGAAGAAGCTGAAGTTGAATGGTTCTATGAAGACCTACGAGACCTTTTAGAACTAACCACCCCCCCGCCCCACCAAATGTCCTTTTCATTACAGGGGATTGGAATGGAAAAGTAGGAAGTCAAGAAACACCTGGAGTAACAGGCAAATTTGGCCTTGGAGTACAGAATGAAGCAGGGCAAAGGCTAATAGAGTTTTGCTAAGAGAACGCATTGGTCATAGCAAACATCCTCTTCCAACAACATAAGAGAAAACTCTACACATGGACATCACCAGATGGTCAATAAAGAAATCAGATTGATTATATTCTTTGCAGCCAAAGATGGAGAAACTCTACACAGTCAACAAGGACAAGACCAGGAGCTGACTGTGACTCAGATCATGAACTCCTTATTGCCAAATTGAGACTTAAAGAAAGTAGGGAAAACCACTAGACTATTCAGGTATGAACTAAATCAAATCCCTTACAATTATACAGTGGACGTGAGAAACAAATTTAAGGGACTAGATCTGATAGACACAGTGCCTGATGAACTATGGACAGAGGTTCGTGACATTGTACAGGAGACAGGGATCAAGACCATCCCCAAGAAAAAGAAATGCAAAAAGGCAAAATGGCTGTCTGAGGAGGCCTTCCAAATAGCTGTGAAAAGAAGAGAAGCAAAAAGCAAAGGAGAAAAGGAAAGATATACCCATTTGAATGCAGAGTTCCAAAGAATAGCAAGAAGTGATAAGAAAACCTTCCTCAGTGATCAGTGCAAAGAAATAGAGGAAAACAACAGAATGGGAAAGACTAGAGATCTCTTCAAGAAAATTAGAGATACCGAGGGAATATTTCATGCAAAGATGGGCTCGATAAAGGACAGAAATGGTATGGATGTAACAGGAGCAGAAGAGATTAAGAAGAGAGGGCAAGAATATACAGAATAACTGTACAGAAAAGAGCTTCATGACTCAGATAATCATGATGGTGTGATCACTCATCTAGAACCAGACATCCTGTAATGTGAAGTCAAATGGGCCTTAGGAAGCATCACTACGAACAAAGCTATTGGAGGTGATAGAATTCCAGTTGAACTAGTTCAAATCCTAAAAGATGATGCTGTGAAAGTGCTGCCTTCAATATGCCAGCAAATATGGAAAACTCAGCAGTGGCCGCAGGACTGGAAAAGGTCAGTTTTCATTCCAATCCCAAAGAAAGGCAATGCCAAAGAATGCTCAAACTACCACACAATTGCACTCATCTCACACACTAGTAAAGTAATGCTCAAAATTCTCCCAGCCAGGCTTTAACAGTACATGAACCATGAACTTCCAGATTTTCAAGCTGGATTTAGAAAAAGCAGAGGAATCAGAGATCAAATTGCCAACATCCTCTGGATCATTGAAAAAGCAAGAAAGTTCCAGATGCATCTATTTCTGCTTTATTGATTATGCCAAAGCCTTTAACTGTGTGGACCACAATAAACTGGAAAATTCTTCAAAAGATGAGAATTCCAGACCACATTACCTGCCTCTTAAGAAATCTGTATGCAGGTCAGGAAGCAATAGTTAGAACTGAAAATAGAACAGCAGACTGGTTCAAATCAGTAAAGGAGTACGTCAAGGCTGTATACTGTCAACTTGCTTATTTAACTTCTATGCAGAGTACATCATGAGAAACGCTGGGCTGGTTGAAGTACAAGCTGGAGTTGAGATTGCCGGGAGAAATATCTCAGACATGCAGATGACACCATCCTTTGGCAGAAAGTGAAGAAGAACTAAAGAGTCTCTGGATGAAAGTTAAAGAGGAGAGTGAAAAAGTTGTCTTAAAGCTCAACATTCAGAAAATTAAGATCATGGCATCTGGTCCCATCACTTCATGGGAAATAAATGGGGAAACAGTGGAAACAGTGGTTGACATTATTTTTGGGGGCTCCAAAACCACTGCAGATGGTGACTGCAGCCATGAAATTAAAAGACGCTTATTCCTTGGACTTCCCTGGTGGCTCAGACGGTAAAGCATCTGTCTCCAATGCGGGAGACCTGGGTTCAATCCCTGGGTTGGGAAGATCCCCTGGAGAAGGAAATGGCAATCCACTCCAGGGCTATTGCCTGGAAAATCCCATGGATAGAGGAGCCTGGTAGGCTATAGCCCATGGCGTCGCAAAGAGTCAAAGAGTCGGACACGACTGAGCGACTACACTTCACTTACTCCTTGAAAGCAAAGTTATGCCCAACCTAGACAGCATATTAAAAGCAGAGACATTACTTTGTCAACAAAGGTCCATCTAGTCAAGACTATGGTTTTTCCAGTGGTCATGTATGGATGTGAGAGTTGGACTATAAAGAAAGCTGAGTGCCGAAGAATTGATGCTTTTGAACTGTGGTGTTAGAGAAGACTCTTGAGAGTCCCTTGGACTGCAAGGAGATCCAACCAGTCCATCCTAAAGGAGATCAGTCCTGGGTGTTCATTGGAAGGACTGATCCTGAATCTGAAACTCCAATACTTTGGCCACCTGATGCAAAGAGCTGACTCATTGGAAAAGACCCTGATGCTGGGAAAGATGAAAGGCGGGAGGAGAAGGGGACGACAGAGGATGAGATGGTTGGATGGCATCACTGACTCAATGGACCTGCGTTTGGGTAAACTCAGGGAGTTGGTGATGAACAGGGAGGCCTGGCATGCTGCGGTCCATGGGTTTGCAAAGAGTCGGATGTGACTGAGCGACTGAACTGAACTTTCACTTTGCATGATGTCTATAAAGTCTCTCCCAATTGTAACATATGTCAGAATTGCCTTCCTTTTCAAGGCTGAATAATCTTCACTTTATGGATGAACCACGTCTTGTTATCCACACAGCTGTCAATGGACACTTGGCTGTTTCCACATTTTAGCTGTGAATAACGCTCTGAACACTGATGTGCAAATATCTGATTGAAGCTCTGTTTCAGTTCGTTTGGATGTATACCCAGAACTGGCTCATATGGAAGTTTTATGTTTATTTTTTGAAGAAATTGTCATACTGCTTTTCACAGCTTAAGTATGTCTCTTCTTTTAATGGTAAAAAGAAGCTCTGACCGTGTGTCATTTGGGGAATGTTGATCAGATTGTGCTTAGAGCAAGTGCATCCCTGCACACTTTTAATTCAGGAACAATGACACCTTTCTCTCTCAGCTGTTGAAGAGCAAGCCCTGATGCTTCAAGGTTATGATGTTTGCCATTTGATATTACAAAGGAAATTTCTAGGAATCAGTCTGAATTCTTCGTTTTAGGTACGAGGAGCCCAGGAAAAATGAAGCAGATCTGAGAATAGGTGGTGATAGAAACATGACCTTCATTTTACAAGGCTTACCCTTTAAAAATCAAATTAATCTTTTAAAAGCTGTTTCGATGGGGCCACTTTTAAAGTCTTTACTGAATTTGCCACAGCACTGCTTCTGTCTTATGTTTGGATTTTTTGGCCTCAAGGCATTTGGGATATCGCCTCCTTGACCAGGGATAGAACCTGGACTCCCTGTGGTAGAAGTTGAAGTCCTAAGCACTGGACTGCCGGGGTAGTCCTTCAAATTGGTTTTTAATACATAACAATTCACCTGGAACAGAACTGAAAAGATATAAAAGGAAACAGCTCTAACAGATATAAAAAGAAGCAGCTTTCACTCAGCCCTGTCCTCACCTGCGCAGCAGAGTGCCTTCCTCAGTCCCCCAGGCTTCTCAGCTTCTTCTGTTGTCCTGGGTGCCTCTGTGCACATACAATCCAGAATGTGTATATTAGTTCTTCAGTTCTTAATTATGCAAACATACCTTCCTATACACCTGACTCTGTACCCTAACAGTACACTTGGAAGACTCATTTATATCAATTCATAAAGAGACTCATTTTCTCTGTAATAGTTGCCCAGCACTCCATTATTTATAAATCATTTTAAAGGGAAATTATTCTTTAAATATTGTATTTCTGATTTAAATGGGGACTGGGGCTCTAACTGCCAGAAATCTCGAGCAAGGAGTGGAATAACTCAAAAGCATTTGGGAGGAAGGCCTTTCTGGGGAAAATTGCCTTGAAATGCAGTCTTTTTTTAAAAAAATATTTTATTGAAATCTAATTTAATACAGTAAAGCACACATATCGTTAAGTGTGTGCGTCCTGGACTTTTATGGACTGAACACACCATGAAATCAACATTCCCGTAAAACATGGGCCAAGCTTAGCACCCAAAGAAAGGTGTTTTTTCAGCAGAGGGCTTTCTCTGCTATGCTCTGTGTCTGAAAAAACTGAAATTTCAACTCTGAGGCAGGCTTGTTGGCACCACGTGTGGGTCAGATCTGGGTCTCCCTCCTGATACTGGCCAGGGTGCTTGGCTTTCCCCAGTCAAGAGAAATTGATCAGAGGCCAGGCAAGAAATTCAGGCAAGGCGGTAGCAGGATCTCTTGGTCGCTCTCGAGGCGGGGCGAGCTTCTTTCTTGCCTGGGGTGAGGGTGGGGGTGGGTCCGGGGGCGGTCTGGAGCGGTGGCTTAGGTGGTCTGCCCACCCCTTTGCTGGTGGTGTGTGCAGGGGGCACCTTGCTTTTTCTCCCAGCTCTTTAGAAGTGGAAGCTGGGGTCTTGGTCTTTTTGTATCTTGTAGGTTTCCCACGTGGCCAGTGGTAAAGAATCCACCTACCAATGCATCAGATATCCAATTCGATCCCTGGGTTGGGAAGATCTCCTGGAGAAGGGAATGGTTACCCACTCCAGTATTCTTGCCTGGGAAATCCCATGGATGGAGGAGCTGGAGGGCTCCGGTCCACGAGGTCACAGACACCACGGGGTGACTGAACACATGCATGCGGGTGGTGAGAAAGGGGGTCTTTCCGTGAAGACACATAATCAGCGCAAACTGAGTGTGTTGTGCAGTGAGGGGGCTGGGCCTGCCCGGCTGACAGTGGTGCCGGGGGGTAGGGGGCCCCAGAATCCTCAGGTGTAGCGTCCCAGGACCCCAGGGAGCCTGCTGACGCGGCCCCCCTCTGGGTGGTCTTGATCAAGCCCAAACGGGGAGACCAGACACCGAGGAAGCTCTGGGGTCTGTTCCTGGCTCCTCCCGACCCCCGGTCTCTCCCTGGAGCCTCGATGCTCACGTTGGGCAGGGGCGCTCCCTCTGCCTGCAGGCTCATGGGGGCTCTGTCACTGAGGATGAGGCCTGCCCTTCAGGGAGGTGACCATGTTGGGAGAGAAGGGTCCAGGAAGGGTGGGCCCTGCTGAGTGGGGTCCAGGGCTGACAGCAAGTGCCTGGAGGGTGGCAGGCGGGTGACGGCCTGGATGACACAGGCTGGCGATGCCCTGGGTGCGTGAGGGTGAGCTGAGGTCCCCAAGGGGCCACGTGGTCAGCTGACAGTGTGAGCACATAGCTGGTGTCACTGGGTGTGACCTGGCCTGGGGGGCGTGCTGTGGTCAGCACAGCAGACCCTGAGAGGGTGCTAGCTGGCAAGGAGCCTCACTCACAGGATGCTGGCTGCTCACCAGCCTGCTTCCCATGTCCCTGCTTCAGGACCGGCACTGGGAGAAGTGGTCCGGCTCTGAGTCTGGGGTTTGGGTGGTCTGGGATGTGAAGCAAAGCTCCCTCCAGGACCTCCTCCACAGCCCCTTGGCTTCTGGAGCTTTCCATGGGTGGTCCGCACCTCATTACTGGACGGAGCTCCCCCAGCTGCAGGGGACAGAGGGTGCTCTCCGTTCTCTGGAAGGACTAGATGGAGGTCCACACAGACCCCGCTGAGGAGGGCCCTGGGCTCCCGCTTGTCCTGCTCGGGGTCTGGGATATGTTTCCTGGCTCAGCCTTGCTCGCTCCTCCCTGATGACCAGGGAACCCAACCTGTGATTCCATCACCAGGTCAGAGGGGAATAGTGAGGGCATGTCTCTACTGACCCCCAGGACACCACTCCGCACCCCACCCGGAGGGTGCCAGCCAGCATCTACAATGACCCCTGGCATCCCTGCACGGCCAGGAGATCCTTCTGGAGCTGGGGAGGCTGGAAAGACTTGTTCCTCGTCTTGGGCCCCATGGCTGAGGGCAGGGGCGTCCAGCTCCTCGAAGGTTCCTTTTGGCTCTAGACTCTTCCCACCCCTGGAGGCAGGTTGTCTTAATGATGACGATGCCGCACACGCCAAGTGTGACCAGTCCAGGGGAAGAGCCTGTCCCCAAGTGGTGCCCCTCACGTGGATACGGGAAGACACACTCAGTTTTGCCTGAAGAGCCAGGGCGACGGGCCTCACTGTGGGCAGCAGAGGGGGGGACCTCTCAGTGACCAGGGTGGGGTTGTCCTGCTGTGCCCACGGTGCCCACGTTGTGGTCCCAGCATGATGCTCCAGGCTCCAGAGAAGAGTCTTTTCACAATTGCTCCAACTCTGAATCCTTGAAGCTACATACCTAGAAATCTCTTTCCAAAATCATATTATCCTTCTCAGAAACCTAGTAAATGTCACATTAAGTGCAATTGTGCTTAAGAAGTTAACTATCGTTATTAATTTAAATTAAATCAAATTCGTAGTTTCACTTACAGACTTAGTTAAATTCCCCATATAACTAAAGCTGCATTTCTAAACTAAATAACCTGGAGGAGGGCGTGGCCACCCACTCCAGTATTCCTGCCTGGAGAATCCCTTGGACAGACGAGCCTGGTGGGCTACAGTCCGTGGGATCACACAGAGTCAGACACAACTGAAGCGTCTTAACGTGCACGCACAAACTAAATCATTCCACTTTCTCTCTAAGAACGTCAAGCACCCAATAGAATAAGTACAGAAACCTGACAAGGAAGATTTTCTGAGTTATTGCAAATTGAAGAATGAAGGATCAGTCTTACAGCTCACAAAGATCAAAATGCGGTTTCTCTGCAGTGGTTCAGCCCCTCTAAATGTCAAGGGTGCCCGATGGTCCTGCCCTCAGGAGTGCTTGGGGCAGGAAGCTGAGTCGGTGGGTTTGGCCTCCTTCCTGACCATACTCCCTTCTGACGCAGCCCCTGGGGCTGAGCGGTGCCCTCAGTCGTGTCCTCTCATGGGCCCTGGGAGCATCTAGGGGGACGAACTGGTGCAACAGAAGGGCTTGCAGACATAGTTGCCCTGGCAACCAGAGGCTCCGCATGCACGTTGGAGGGAAGGGTCAGCACAAGTCAGGCCCCAGACGTCCTTCTGAGAGATCTGAGTCAATGGCCTCCAGCCAAGTGGCAGCTAATGTCTTGTGATGACTTTCTTTGCTGCCTGGTGAGTCCTGCAGCCTCACTGGCCCATGGCACTTCATGCACATCCGTGGGATCGCCATGCGTCTGTGGGCTCCATACCTCCAGTTCCCCCATCTCTGCCCCCCAGGGCCCGGCTCTGAGGACTCATGTCTGCCCTCAGGCAGGCCTGGACATCCTGGGGAAATAGCACCGCCTGGGAGATGCTGGGCCTGTGCTTGCGTGACCGCTCAGCAAGAGGCGAGAGTGGGGGCAGTGGGTGCGGAGAAGACGGGAGAGGAGGGGAGAGGAGGGAGAGGAGGGGAGGGGAGGGAGGGGAAGGGAGGGGAGGGGTGCGGAGAGCTGTGGGAGAGGGTCCCAGGGCTGTCAGCAGGGGCAGGACTCCCATCCGCCTTTGCCTCTGTGGGAGCCCAGCTTAGACATAAGTTCAGAGTGAATGAGCAGCAGGACCTGAGGCAGACAAGGAGAGAGAGACCCTGCGTCAGGACTGGGGGTTGGGGGATGGCGGCATCCTCACCAAGGTGGTGGGCGCAAAGGGGACTTTAAAGGAGACGGAGGGTGTGTGACGGAGGGGTGAGCTGGGGGTCCAGTAGACCATCTGATGGTTCAGTGGAAGGATACCCAAACTCCTTAACATGGTTGCCCTGGAAACCAGTGTCTCCACATCCACACCCTGAAGGGAAGGGCTGGCTCAAGTCAGGGCCCTGGACATCCATCCTAGTGATTGATACATGGGTCTGGAGCTCAGGGGAGAAGCAGTGGTGGTACCACTTTCTTTTTTTTTTTTAATTTATTTATTTTAATTGGAGGCTAATTACTTTACAATATTGTAATGGCTTTGCCATACATCAGCATGAATCTGCCACAGGTGATGTTGTTTAAACTCCAGGCGGGGTGAGGAGGGGAAGGTGGGGCCTCTGGTCACAGCAGATTTACAGTCCAGCAGGGAGAAGGGGCCAGTAAAGAAAGATCTAGAAAGGCCAGCTGGATGGGGGGTGGAGGAACAAGCCAGAGGGTCTTCTGCCCCAGGGGTCTCCTGGTCAGGGAACCATGGAATGAGCCAGGGACCAGAAGCACATGGACCCGCGACCTCGGGACTCAGGACATGGGGTGACGGCCTAGAACCTGGCTCCCTGCCAACTCCACGACCGTGTGAGGGTGAGCTCCTCTCTCCCCAGCCAGCTGCCTTTTCTGGATTTTTCTCTGGCAGGCCATTTGCCCAACGCCCCTGACTTCACCTTTGCTTCATTTCCTCTGCTTTTTTTTTTTTCCTTTTGACCCACCCACTGCTTTCTGGTAAAGTTTTCTTTTTATAAGAAGAAATCTGACATCCATTTAGCTCTTTCATAACATCTAAGGGAACTGAGCCCAGCTGCTCTGTGTCCTATAATTAGGTCTCTGGGCAGTTTCAGAAAAGAAATAACCGCACGTTCCCAAGCCCCTTACAGAATTTCCTGGGAAAATGTGATCGTGCGTCCTTGGGAAGCCAGAGTGCCCACCCCCAGCGAGAGTTGGGGCAGGGGCAGGGCCCCCCTGCAGCCCTTCCCCTTGGCCTGTGCTGTGAAGGCATGTCCCGGCCTGGCTTGCGGGGGCCCCGCCCCAGCCTGCAGCCCCCAGGGCTGTTCTCAGGCTCAGGTCTTGGCCGGGGGCAGGGCAAGAGCTGACGGATGGTTCTAGCTCCAGGCAAGATGCCGGGAAGCCCAGGAGGAGGGTCGTTTTTCTTTCTTTCCCCATGTTGCCGGGTTTCTATACCCTTCCACAGGGAGCACATTAAGCATAGAAGTGGACCCCCCCCATCCTGGGGGTCTGGCTGGTCTGTTTCCCTGCCCACACTGGGAAGAGCCAGCTGGAGACCCCTCGCTGGAGACCCCAGGTTAACATGGCGGTGACTGCACTCGGCCCAGCTTGGTGCTGGGAGGGCCATGTCAGAGGGTCCAGGGCTGACACACGTCCTGGACCCGCTCCCCATTCTGCAGCCTCTGGCCGTCCCCTGGCCACTGGGCACCCCTGTCATCAGAACTGGGCTTCCCTGCTGGCTCAGTGATGAATAAACCCCCCCCCCCGCCCCCCACCAATGCGGGAGATGTGGGTCTGATCACTGGGTCAGAGAAGGAAATGGCAACTCACTCCAGTATTCTTGCCTGGAGAATCCCATGGACAGAGGAGCCTGGCCGGCTACAGTCCACGAGGTCCCAAAGAGCTGAACATGACTTAAATCATCAGAACCCACCTCAACAGTGACAAATGATTGTGTGTTTTGTGTCCTGCCACCAGGGACATCCTGGAACCTGGGGCCTGACTGCTCATAAGCCTGGGCTGGGACTTGGGCCCCGGGAAGCCCCTGGTGGGGTGCAGCTCACAGGGGGCCTATGGGAAGCCTGTTTCGTCAGCCTGGAGCCAGCTGGGAGTGCACTTAGCTACAAGATACAGAGCACTTGCTTCCAAGGCAATGGGGGTGGGGCTGCCTTTCCCCACCAAGTCCTGAGGGGCGTGGCCAGTGTGGCTCAGTATCTCACAGCAGAAGGGAGGAGATGGGAAGGGCGGTGCCAGCAGGGTGCACCCCTCGTGAAGAGAGCAAAAGCTGGCCAGTCTACCACGTCCATCTCATTGGCCAAACATTTGCCAGGCTGCCGTCCCAGCTTGGGGGGCGGGGGATGGCTGGGAAGTGAGTATCTGGTGGTCACTCTGCTGACGGGACAGAACTGGATCCATTAGCAGGAATGAGGGTGGGTAGGGGGACAGGCGGACAGCTGACTGTGTGCCTGTGTGTTGCTTCATATGTCCCACAAGTGGCCTAATGGCCACGGTGCCAAAGGACCATCGTATTTTTGGCAAAGAAGGAAACTGTGACTGGAGGAGGTAAGCCCCTGGCCCAAGGCTGCCCTGAGGAGGAGAGTCGGGTTCAGGTCTGTCCGTCTGACTCTGTCCTTCCAAGTGCTCCAAGACCTCCTCAGCTCCAGTTCACACGCTGCAGATTCACAATGCTCACAGACGCACACACACACAAACGTGCATATGTATGCATGCACACACACAAATGCATGCACACGTGCGAGCATGTATGTACATGTGTATACACGCACACAATACATGCACACACGCACATGTGTATGCACGCACACGCACACACACAGCACACACAAATGCATGCACACGCACGAGCATGTATGCACATGTGTATACACACACAATACATGCACACACGCACATGTGTATGCACGCACACGCGCGCACACAGCACGCACACATGCGAGCATGTATGCACCAGATGTGTATACACGCACACATAATATATGCACGTGTGCACATATGTATGCATGCACATGCACACACAGCACACACACATGCATGCACACGCGTGAGCATGTATGCACATGTGTATACACACAATACATGCACACACGCACATGTGTATGCACGCACACGCGCACACACAGCACACACACATGCGAGCATGTATGCACCACATGTGTACACACGCACACACAATACACGCACACATGTGCGTATGCATGCACGCACACACATACACATGGTACACACAAATGCATGCGTGTATACCCGCACACACAGACAGATATGCACACGTGTACATGCGTGCACACACAGGTACATAGGCACATGCACACAAACATACACGTGCGCACACATGCATAAGCACCTATGTTTTCACGTAAGTGCATGCGCAAACACGCATCCGTGCCTCTGCAAGCCTCGTGAGAGCAAATCTCCTTCTGGCCCCACCTCTGGATGAGCAGCTGGTTCGTTCTGCTCAGAGCCCTGACTTCTCCACCCTCAGACACCTGGACAACCAGGTAGGTCTCCCCATCTTGGTTACTTTTGTGTGCTTTATTTATAGTGCTTGGCAGAGAGTGATTGTCTGATTATTGATGGATCTATTTGTTTAGTTCTGCCTCAGGCCACCCAAAGGCAGCAAGCAGACAGTGACCCAAGAGGTGACGTCAGCCACGGCAAAGACGCCGAGGGCCGGGAGCGGCCCTGCTAGACTGTGAAGCCTGCAGCTGGCCTTCGGGCATCTCCACGCTCACGGCCGCGGGCTGAACGCGCCCCCAGAGTCACATGTTGTGACCCTAGCCGCAGTGCGGTGGTGTCAGGAGAAGGACCTGGGGCCCCGTGAGAGACCCCACGGAGAGCTCTTGGTGCCCCACCCGTTAGGACACAGGGAAGGGACGGCAGCCCACACCAGGTGACCTCCGCTGACCCCTCGACCCTGGACTGCCAGGAATAAACATCATTTCAGGCCTGCCGTCTGGGGCACTTCGTTGCAGTGGTCTGAAGGCACTTAGGCGCTCACCGTGTGACCTTCAACAATCACCCCACCTTTTTTCTCGCCTCTTCCTCTTCATCTGAAAAACTGAAACTCACTCATTTGCTCAACAACTCTTTATGGTGCCTCTACTCTGCCATGAGCGCGGGATGCAGCTCGGAGCCACTTGGGACCGGCTTTCGTGGGCTGCTTCTGTGGAGGCAGGAGACAGATGTACCAGGGCCCTTGCTCCCTGGACAAGAGCTCAATGAGACCATGAGGGCGGGGGTGTGGATGACCATCAAGGGTGACCTCGCTGGGCAGATCCTCCAGGGTCTGAGGGAATGAAGGGACCAGCCTCAGTTATTTGGGTGAAATGCATTCCAGGCGGAGGGCAGCAAGTGCAAAGGCCCTGGGGCAGGAGCTCTGCTACAGCTGGGAGGCCAATGTGAGCAGCTGAGGTCACGGGCTGCAGGTCACCCATGGTGTTCTTGGCTGTGGTATGGATTTCTGACTTAGCTCTGAGTGAGGTGGGAAGTGAGACAGTCTTAAGAGGAGGAGGGTCACATGACGTGTGTGATGGTTGAAAAGGATCCCTCTGGCCAAATGGAGGCTGGACATAGAGGCACAGGTGAGGGGGCGGGCGGGAGGGTGGGATCCCCTGTGGAGGTGACCGCGAGGGCATCAGAGCTTGATGTGCTGGGAGGAGGCCTGTCAGGACTGCCGATCGATTGGCTGATGGGGCTGCCTTTCAGGGGCTGCTGCTACTGGAGGCAGGACACAGGCGTGTCAGCTGACGGCTGACAGGGGATCGCGGCCTCGCCCAGGTTCTTGGCCGGAAAAGCTCAGTGCTGTTTACTGAGATGAGGATTCAGGTGGGGGCAGAGGCCGGGCAGGCGCGAGTCCAGGTGGGCGTGGAGCACGTGGTGTGTGATGACTGCCGGCCTGGGGGCCATGTGGGGGCTGGGGGTTGGCTGGGGCATCTGGAATGCTGGCCTGGAGGAGGTGAGTGGGAGAGAGGGGTGAGGGGCTGTCTGAGGACGGTGTTTGTCGTCATGGCGATGGCGAGCTCACCCCGGGATGGATCATAACTCCCCGTCCTGAGGTTGTCATGGAATCAGACGGGCCAATCCAGGGGTGCCTGACACGCAGGTGCACTCGGGAGTGTTAGCTCAGACAGACACAAGCATCTGCAGATCGCTGGAGGAACGGCAACTCGCCGGAGAGGACACAGACCTTGCAGCTGGTTGGGAAGAGGCTCCCAGACTAGATCCGGGCCAGGGCTTGGTGGACATGTGGTTCCACCACCCGGCCCAGGAGCTGGCCTCGGAGGAGGAGCTTGGAGGAGCCCCGTGGCACGCCCATCCTGGCATATCCTCTGCGTCTCCGAGGACCATAGAGCGGGTGGAGGAAGGCCAGCACCCGTCTGCACTCAGCTACCCCCAGCCCCGGGTGAGCGCAAGCGAGGAGGGCAGGTGTGTGTGCGGATGGCGGTTCTGAGAGCTCAGCCTGGATCCGGGCAGCGGTGGCGGGGTTGGGGGGTCGGCCACAGAAGCCGCTCTGAAGGGTAACCTGAGACTGAGCTGGGCAAACAGAGTGGGCAGCGTGTGTGTGAGGCCCCTTGACCCGATGGGGAGGGGCGCTCAGGGTGGGGCTGCATGGCGCTGAAGGCAAGAAGAGGGCCAATGGGCCACCTCTGTGGGGAGAGCGGGAGCCCAGCCCTGGTGAGTCCGGAGCGACCTGGGAGGAGTGGGCTGGTGCTCTGGGCAGTGGGCAGGCAGCAGGGCTTTGTGGCCATCAGTGGTATCCCCGGACGCCCAGCAGGAGGGAGAGGAGGGATGTGGGGGGTGAGTCAGGGGGTCCCTGCAGAAGCCCTAGATAGACAGGGACCTGCTGGGGTCATGGTGGTGGCAGGGGATGGATTGGGGCGCTGTCAGAGGAGAGCTGGCAGCTCCTGACCCTGGGCCAGGTGTGGGGGGTTTGAGACCTCAGGGTGAGCTCCTCCTTGAGTCCAGCAAACCCACCTTCGGTGCAGAGACAGCAGGACACCGCAGCCATGTCCGCCCGGCTACCCCTGCAGCTTGGGGAGGGGAAGGGTGACTGTGTCAAGAAGTGTGTACACGGGTTGAGGACACACACTCGTGTGGAGTGGGGTGGCCCCTCGCGGGGTACAGCCTGGTGCGGATGCTCCACATGCAGCCACACGACGCTTCCCATGGCTGGAAACGACTAGACAAAAGCTCGGCTCTTCTGGGAAGCACACGTGTCCTCCCTGCGGCTTCTGTTGCTGCTTCACTTGGAGCCACCCACAGCCGCTGCTCGGTGAAAGGTGTAGAAGGCTCTGTTGAGCGGCCAAGGCACGGAGTGTTCGTGGTCATGGGTACACAGGCTGGGGGGCACATCTTGAGAGGCTGCTGAGTGGGAGTCGGTGGGGAAGGGATGGGGTGTGCTGGCATCCCAGCTCAGGCTCCCTGGCCTCATGGTCCTGAAGCTGAGAGTGGTTGGTTCATGCAGGAAGGTGCAGTGAGGGGGTTGGTGGGGGATCCCCAGAGTGAACGCTTCCTGGAGAAGTCCTTACTGCTGGCCCTCCCAGCTTAGCAAATGGGGAGATTGGGGCCCAGACCCATCCCTGCTCCTATAGGTCAAGAAGCTTTGCAAACGTGTGATGTGCACTCCAGGGCAGGCTGTGAAATTGTGGGGAGTGGGTCCCTGGAAGCAGGGCTGCGGGAGGGGAGAGGAGGCCAGGAAGGGGAGGGACTGAGGGATGCTGTGTGTCCAGGAGGCACCACCAGCTCAGACTTGCCTTCTGAGAACGGGGAACTTGTAAATGTGAACCACGGAGGGTGATGGAGAGAAGATTACTCCTAACTACCTAATCTCTTTGAAATTGACTTTAAATTCTGCCACATAAGATTTACACCTGTCATTTATTTGGCATACAATAAAATACATTCAGCATAAACCAGCATATATTTGAGTCTTTATTTCCTTATTTATATTTCAGTTCAGTTCAGTTCAGTTGCTCAGTCGTGTCCGACTCTTTGCGACCCCATGAATCGCCGCACGCCAGGCCTCCCTGTCCATCACCAACTCCCGGAGTTCACTCAGACTCACGTCCATCGAGTCCGTGATGCCATCCAGCCATCTCATCCTCTGTCGGCCCCTTCTCTTCCTGCCCCCAATCCCTCCCAGCATCAGAGTCTTTTCCAATGAGTCAACTCTTTGCATGGTGGCCAAAGTACTGGAATTTCAGCTTTAGCATCATTCCTTCCAAAGAACACCCAGGGCTGATCTCCTTCAGAATGGACTGGTTATATTTAACCAACTATAAGTGTTAAGAAGTATAACGATGGCTGGCCTGTGATTGGAAGCCCTGAGAAGCCATGGAGAAGTGTTCATTATGCATTAGGGGAGATGACACCTCGGCCATAAAACTGAGATGGAGCTCCGCCGCCCGAAGACCACACTGGTGAGAAGGAAACAGATGTCCTCAGGGCCAGACGCCCAGAAACTGGGATTGCGTGCAGCTTCAAGTGGGGGAAGGAGGGCAGGGTTGGGCTACCTCGTGCACGCCCCTCCCAGCACTGTGTCCCGGGCACATACAGGACCTGGCCTCTGCCTGTGGGTCTCTCGGGACCAGGAGTCCACGCAGAGCTGGGCTGAGAAGGTGGATGAGAAAGCTGCCGTCCTGCACGTGGGCACCACTTCAGCCCTGCCAGGGACCGTCTGCCCGGCCTTCTCGCAAGCGGCCATATAAATCAACCTGCTGCTCGATTATTAATAACGTTTGGGACTTTGCTGAGGCTCGAAATGCTGAGCTGGTTATCAGCAATCAATGCTGCTGTCCAGGGGTGATGGCTGACAATGAGCCACAGGGGACACGCGAGAAAGGAACGAGAGACTGATCTTTGGAGAAGACGCGGTTCCTGAGGGCCAGCCGCCCGTGCTGTCCCGCATCCCCCTGTCCAGCGCTGAGCTGGCATGAGGTAGGAGGCTGGCCAGAAGCCTGGTGAGGGAGGGGAAGTGGGGGGAGGGGGGAGAAGGGCAGGAAGGAGGGAAGGAGAAGGTCAGAAGGGAGAGGACTGGAATCAGTGAATCAGGGGGGGAAAGAACTCAGAGGTGGGGGGGAGGTGGTGGAGCTGAGCTCGGCACCCCACTCCCTGTGGGAGCTTCCTGCGTGCATCCTACCACTGATCTCATTGAGAGTGATGGCCTCTGGAATATGAACCATCAGCCTGGGCCCTCGACTCAGGCAGAAGCTCCCCACTTTCGCTTGGACCTAAACCTGGATGATGGACCATGGCGACTGCGTGTTGTGGCCGCGAGGAGCCACACGCAGGTGCAGGGACAGGAAGGAGCTTGAGTTCCCTGGCCAGAGGCTCAGATTTCTTTCGTCTAGGGACAGCCCGTCTGCTGGTCCGCACAGCAGCGCGGCCTCTTTGCTCGGCATCAGCGTAGCTCAGTTTGGTGTCTCCTGTACGTAGTCTCTTCTCACCTCATTCACATCTAAACCCAGGAAACTGGATGTGGCCAGGAAGCTCTCAGAGAAGACTGTTGGCATCGATTAGGTTCGCTGTAATCATAGCCCGCCTGGTCTCTAGACACCACATAAATCAATGGGACCTGGATTGAGCTTTCTAATGAATAATGTAAATGTCTAATAAATTTTAAGATGTGAACTAGGATTCCAGTGGGACTGGCTGATTCTCATTTAGAAGTACTGTCTATGAGAGGACATCCCAAACCCAAGATACTTGGTGTTGCGGTGAGCCCAGGAAGAGGCAGAGGTCCTGGCTGAGCCAAGACTTCCAAGCTGGGGTGAGGATTAGGGCCCCAAATATGAGAGATGCTGTGCTGGCCCAAGATGGAGAGACAGAGAGAGAGGGGGCTCAGAATAGGTTGCTACATGGACAGAGGGGGACAAGGTCACGTCCCAGGAGCCCTGGAAGGAGTGAGAAGGGCCAGCAGGGAGGAGGGTGGGGTGACTGCTCTTCCCTACCCCCACCCCCATCTATTTCACTAGGCCCTCCTGAAACTCTAGCAAGGTGAGAGCAATGCTAGGCTGAGGATGCCAGATGACTATGTCAAGGTCTGAAGACCAGGCTGTGGACAGGAGCCAGTGGGCCTTGAAGCCCCTGCTCTGATCAACACAGCTCTGAGAGGGGCGGTACCCAGGTGTGAAGGTCATGGGCGGACATGGAGGACACTCAACAGGCGTGGATGCAGGGAGACAAGCACAGCCTCTTGGGGGGAGCAAGGTCTGGATGGGTGACCTCAGCAGGTAGGGGACAGAGTCTCGGTGATGTGCCAGGAGGCCGATTCCTTCCAGAGTCAGCTACAGTCTTGGAGCGGATGAGACCCTGGTTCTAAGAGGGATGGCCAGTTCCCTGGTGTTCAGCTCACATCCTCCTGCCAGAGGGGAGCGGGCATCTCTCCCAGGGGAGGTCAGGGCACGTGCTTCCTACCTTCACCGGCCCCCACTGCTGGGCTCCACAACCCACCGCGGTTTTCACACAGCCACACCTCTATCCACAGGCTGCTTCCTGCTGATGAGCAGACGGGGCAGGGGTGTTAGTCAGGCTGGTTCCTCAGGGGCGCAGGGCTCTGCCATCACCTGGGTTTGACAACTTCCCACTGGATTGCTGATTTCTTGAGATCCTTTTCCCAGCTCCCTGTCTGCTTTTCCCAGGATCAGCCCCAATTCCCAGCCTGATGGCCTCCAGCCTCCCCAGGTGCCCACCTCATTCTCCCTCTGAGGACAGGCACTCACACAAGTGGTCCCCAGGAAGCAGGAGGTGAGGCGGAGGTTGGGGCCAGCTCGCCCATCGCCCTGCGGCAGGGGGTGGTGCGTGGGCCCTGGGTCGTCCCTGGCGCAGAGCAAAGTGCAGGGTTCTAGGTGCCCTGTGGCCACCGGAGCTGGTGGCCTGTGGGCGGGCAGTGCTGTGGCTCGTGGTGACGCTGGCCTTGGACACACAGGGATGACCTCTTGAGCCTCCCCATTCTTGGCTGACGGCCGGAGCATGTGGTCTCCATGGTTTGGCATCGACCTTGACCAGGATTGCCAGTGTGATTACAATTTCACGTTCACTAAACCAAAGTGTTTGTCTGCATGTCTCTTGCATACACCCAAGGAGGGTTTATCCTCCCAGACACTGTCCAATAGCATCCAGCCGCAGAAAGCAGGCTCATCTGCCCGGTGAGCAGAAAGCCGTCTGCCTGACTTATTAATAAGATATTCTCCAGCAGAACTGGCTTGTGAAGGTGCTTCTTCTCCAGCTGACGGCCCACAAAGTACAGAGGTGGGTTGGGTCGGGTGCCGTCCTATTTAAAGTCTCTCAATGGCTTCCCGTTTCCTGGAAAAAAATCCCAGGGCCTTGGCATGGCCTCCCTGCCCAGCCCCACGTGCACCATCTCTTCACGGTGCCCCCACCCGAGCTCTGCACACACTCATCCCTCCATCCCTCCATCTGGGAGGCTCTTCTAGGGTCACCCCCTCCTCCTCTCTCTCTCTTCCCCCTTCCGACTCCCTTTCTCTCCTATTGATCTCCATCTGTTCACCTACCTATTTAATCTATCTATCTATCCATCTCAGTTTAGTCGCTCAGTTGTGTCCGACTCTTTGCGACCCCATGGGCTGCAGCACGCCGGGCCTCCCTGTCCATCACCAACACCCAGAGCCTACTCAAACTCATATCCACTGAGTCGGTGATGCCATCCATCCATCTCATCCTCTGTCATCCCCTTCTCCTCCTGCCTTCAATCCTTCCTAGCATCAGGGTCTTTTCCAACGAGTCAGTTCTTTGCATCAGGTGGCCAAAGTACTGGAGTTTCAGCTTTAGCATCAGTGTTTCCAATGATTATTCAGGACTGATCTCCTTTAGGATGGACTGGTTGGATCTCTTGCAGTCCAAAGACTCTCAAGAGTCTTCTCCAACACTGCAGTTCAGAAGCATCGATTCTTCGGCATTTCAGTCCATCTTCCATCTATCAATTCTATTACCTGCCTATTGAATATCTACCCACCCATCTTTCATGTGTCAATCTGTTCTCTCTCTACTATCAATCTCTCATCTCTTTGTCCAGCTTTATCTATTATCTGTCTACTGTCTATCTTCTCCCTACATCACCTAATTTGTGTTGAGTTCCAGAAACAAGGGATCCGACTCATTGTTCTCACACCAAGCCCCCAGTGTTTGCAGTCGCTCTGGGAACACCACGGGCACCTGATGCACGTTGTGTGGGTAGATCAGTGGATGGCTGGTGCCAACTCTTACACTTGCTCAGGGCTCAGGCTTCAGGTGAGGCACTGGCCCCTGCCTCCTGCTGCTGCATGTAGCTTGGTCCTTAACTGCAAAGGTCTGATGAAGGTGCCTGCTGCTTCTGGAATTCAAAGGACAATGGTGGTCCCCGTGGTCACTGAGGTGGGGCCTGTCATCATGGACGGGAGGTGACTATGTCCTCTTTGAGGGATGTGCTGACTGGTGTTTGTTGGTGGAGGGCAGTGGAGAGGGGCGAAGAGCATCCTTACATGCAGAAGTCAGTGGCCCACACGGGCACCTCTGCAGGTCACTGCTGAGTGTCTCCTGCGGTGGGGATGGGTCAGCTGTTTATCAGTCACTCTGTGGATGAGACCAGAACACAGTTCTAGTGCCACGCAGCCTGCAGCCTGCAGCCCAGCTGTGCTTTTGATTGACTGATGGATTAGCCAGTTAATCAATTAACTCACCCAATCTTTAGTGAGCTACTATGTCCAAGACATATGATAGGTGTAGGGGTGCAGTGGACAAACCACAGAGATTTAATATTAATTTGAAGTTTAACAGTCGAGTTTTTAATTAAATAAAGAATAGTCAAAGTAACCTATTCATACATTAATGTTAAGGAAAAAATAACTTGAAGCAAGATTTAAAGAAAATGACGCCACGGCGTGAATCAAGTCTTTCTGTCCCAGCCTTTGCAGGGGCCCATGACTCTGCGGCCTGGTGCTAACATGTGCTGGCTGTGGGGCCCTGGCCAGTTAGCTAACTGAGTTCCACTTTCTCATCTGCAAAATGGGTACACGTCTGTGCCTCACAGCAGCATTTTGAGGATTAAGAGGTAACATGTGTAAAAGCCACGCACACCACTTAGTATCGAGAAGCTGAGTTGTACAATTACTGAATTATTCCTCTTAATTCACTTCTGAATTTACCTCCCAGGTTGAGAGGAAACAGTCTTCTCCTCACCAGAATGTTCAGCTTGAAACGTCAGGAGTCTTGCAGAGTGTGTGAGTTGCCTTGGCGATGCCAGTCTGGTGCCATGGCAGGGCGGGTTGGTCCCTCACAGTCTGGTAATGCAGCAGGACTCAGCCCTCCTTCTGGCTGAGATTCGTCAGCAGCAGCTTCTCCCCGCAGGTCCAGACAGCGATGTAGGAGCAAGCTCTCTCCTGCTCCTCTTTTCCAGCACGCGAGTCTCCTCCAGCTTCTGGGGCTGCGCCAGCTCAGCTTCCCCTTCCCCTGAGCTCTCTTTCATGGGCCATGCTGATGGCTGTTCATTACCATGCTTCTCCAGCTTCCCTGACTTTTTCCTCAAACTCAGCTTCAGAAAAGGACTTTACCCTTTGTCTCTCATGACCATTTGAGCACTTAAAAGAAAATAACTGACTGATCTTGAAAAAGCCAGCTTCACAGAGAGTGTTTTCACCCCGAATCATGCTTCATCTTTTCCCTGGTACAGCCCGAGGCGAAGGTTAATGCAAAACAGCTGAGAGGTGAAGTCATCCACCACCAGCCTAGAGCTCGGAGAGGAAGCGAGACAGCTTCGCCCTGGGCTAGCAGGTGCTTCAGAAAGGCCGGTAGAGACGGGCACCCGGAGCCCGCTGGCTGCAGAGCCCAGGGGAGGCTGGATCCTGCAGATCCGAGGTGCTCCGACCTTGCTAGGCCAGTCACCAGGGATGCTGGCGGTTAGAACTTGGAGAGAGAAGTTTCCAGGACCAAACGAGAACTCCAACAACTCGGTTGGACAGACGTTACACTATTTTCGTGCAGCACTTATTTGATTTTCCTTTTGCTTGTTTTTAGAGCTTCATATTTTCCTGCTGCCTCCACATCCCACAAACAGCCTGTGAGCACCCCGCCCTGGGGGACCAGGCACAGGAGGGTGGCCAGGCCTCCCCGGCGCGAGCTCCCCTTCTCATGCCCCCATGCAACTCACTGACATTCAGCCACACCCATGAGAACCCCTGCCGTCTTGCTGAGCTCTGCACCCCAGCCCTGTGAAGGCCCAGGGCTCCCTCCCCCGGATCCCCTCCTTCCTGGCGGTGCCCACTCTGCAGATGCTTTGCCTTGTGGCCCTGGCCTCCGCCCTCCAGGGCCTCAAGAATAAGGAATCCCTTAATTTCATGAGCTTCTCTGCATGTCGTTCCTGTGGCCATATTGGGGTTCTCCTTAAAGACCCTACCAGAGGGACTGACGCCCTTTCACAGTGCATCTTTGCACGGCTCCCTTACTTAGCTTGTCACTAAGGATGAGCAGGCTTTGAGTCCTGGCCAGCCCCTCACACGGCCTGGCCTGTACTCTCTGTCTCTTTTCTTCTGTGTCGGTCATTAGTGGGTGAACCCGGGATGCCCCCAGTGGCTCCAGCTGGTCACCCCACTCAACACTGTTCCAGCCCCTCCCAGCTGGAGACACCTTGCGATCACGTCTCCCCGAGGCCCTCGTCTGGAGGATACTTAGATGCCCTGGGTCCACCCGGCGGGTGTCCTGGAGATGGGGGCAGAGGCGAGCCGCTTGCATCCCGTCACCAGCATCACCCATGACCCTGGGAGAGGCGGGGTCTCAGCGTCCCCCCGGAGCCGCGAGGTGGGCCAATTGTGCCCACGTATCATCTTTGCCTGCAGGTTCCTGTCTGGGTGGCCTTCAGAACTTCATCTATGTCTTCCTCAGGGATTCTTTAAATTACCAACTATTTTTTTCATCAACCTTTTCCTGTTTAAACCTGCTCAAGTGGATGCTGTGGGTTGCACACGCGTCACTAACCTTAATAGTCCTCAGCTGTCTTCAACTCTTCACGACCTCATGGACTGTAGCCACCAGGTTCCCCTGTCCACGGGATTCTCCAGGCAAAAGTACTGGAGGGGCTGCCGCTTCGTCCTCGGGGGATCTTCCGGACTCAGGGATCGGACCCCCCATCTCCTGCGTCTTGCGGCTTGGCAGGGGGACTCTTGAACACTAGCGCCACCTGGGAGACCTTAACAGCAAGCCTTCAAAGTCTCCTGTTTCCAGAGGAAGAGCCGGGTGGGCTGATGCAGGTCGGAGGGTAAATGGGGGCAGTAGATGGTCAATAGGTCAAAACTCTTACATCAGTGCTTGAAATAAACTGTTGTGCGGTCATCTTTATATTTTAAACCTTGCTTAGTTAAGGGCTGACATGGCAGGCTCGTAGAGTTACCTAGACAGCTGGATCTCAGATTGTGTGACGGTGAGAATAACCTTCAGCTCCTGCGATAGAGAAAACGCAGTAGGATGTGCCCTGGAGCCCCGTTAACAGCAGGAGCACCTCTGAGTTCCTGCAGAATCTGGATTCACACTGTAGAAATGAATGTGAAGCTTATTTCACGAGAGCAGAAAATACTTCCCAGATGGCTCAGTGCTCAAGAACCCTCCTGCCAATGCAAGAGACCTAGAAGCCTCAGGTTTGATCCCTGGGTTGGGAAGATCCCCTGGAGGAGGAAATGGCAACCCACTCCAGTATGCTTGCCTGAAAAATCCCAAGGACAGAGGAGCCTGGTGGGTTACAATCCATGGGGTCGCAAAGAGTTGGACACAACTGAGCGACTCACACACACCCAGAAAATACTCAAAGGCTTACTCTACTGCCCTGCGTGGTGAATTACCAGGTCACCGTGAGAATTTGCACCGTCGCAGCTTCTAGCTGATTCTTTCTCATCCATTTAGGACTTTTTTTCTGATTTTTAACGGAAAAGCACTTCCCACCGAACATAAGTTTTCATTTGTGAAAAGCCATTCTGACTGACAGCCCCTCCATCTCCCAAGGTGCGTGGAGGGGGACGCAGATGGAAATCCAGCTTTAGTTCTCATGGCAAATGTTTTGAAGGCACGATTACCTGTTATGTCTTCCCCTCGCACTTCAGAAAGGAACTGGCGTTTCAGATTGTGCAGGTTTGCAGTAAAAGAAAGTCCATCAAGTTTCCCCATAAGGAGGACTGGTGTGACAGTCAGCTGCATGCGGACAGCTGGAATCCATCAGTGGGTCCCACAGAGGAAGAGAGCCCATGTTGCAAGTTGTCCACAGCCCAGGACAGGAAGGGTCAGACGCTGGAAGCAGAGATGGGAGTTCGGTGCTGAGGCTTCCCTGTGTGAGGATGAGCACCTTCAGGGTGCTTCCTTCAATCGCTTAATAACGTCTCAAGTCCAGGTGCAGGGGAAGCACAGATCAGCCCTGCCTGGATTTTGGTGGGAACCAGCCGGCGGGCGCATTTGATCTTGTGGAGACTTTTGCACAGTTAATTCTGGATTTCAAATATTTTGTTTTGTAAACCAAGTGAGTCTCCATTTATGATGCCGGGAGCTGGGGACGCACAGGGAAGGCAAGTCCGTGGACACACCTGGGGGTGGGGGACACATCGGGAAGACACGGCAGCAGCCCCTAGGAAGGAAAGGAAGCCTTGTCCTAAGGTGGGCCTCACTTTCGGGGGCCTGGGACTGATGTGAGCGAGCCAGCCCCATTCTGCCATCCTCGGGTGGTCGTCCCGGGCTGCCCTCTGCAGAGGGGTCCCTGCTTCAGCCACCTGTGAAGTCTTTTGAGCCTGGGGTGATCTCACTCACCTGTCCAGCCAGACAAACTCTGACCTCCAGAATCCTAGGCTTAAAAAGCAGAGCTGCAGTCCCCAGAGGGAACTGGTCTCTGCTTCCGCGCCTCCGAGGTTCCTGAACCCACAGAGAATCTGCCGGGCCAGCAACGTGCACGCTGCAGCTGAAAATCTTCCCAAGATGGAACCCATTGTTATGAGTGATTGAGTTTCACATTGTTTTGCCAACTCCCAAACAAACGGACAGACCCGCTTGGAACTTGTGTTTCTTTGTTGATGTTTAATAAAACAGCAATCATATACCGAGCGAGATAATGGGACGGTTGAATGCAGACTGGAATTATTTTCTTTTATGGAGTCTTAATTAGATTTGTAATGCAGGGCTCCCAAGTACCAAATGTTTGCTTCGATTTAATGAGAACGGTTATGGAGAGTTAGAGAATTGTAATTCTCCCATTAACTCAACAGTGATACATATTGCAAAGTCTAATATATATCAAGTTACAAAAGACTGGGCTTGACCCGGTGGGGGTCCAGTCCTTAATTCTCCTTATTTCTTCACAGTTTCCTCTTGGTATTCTTTGCATGACCCTTGGGGAGGAAACTTTCACCTCTAAAGTTTCTTCATTAAAGTTTTTTCCATATTTTGTTTTACTCTTTTTGAGACGTTAAAATTTTTTTTTTTTTTTTGCTGTAGTTGCTTTACAGGGTTGTGTTAACCGCTGCTGTTCAGTGATGACTCATGTGCATACGTCCTCGTCACTGAAGTTCTAACGGTCCACTGAGCTGTGCCTTTGGTGGCAGGCTGGTCTGCCACTGGGTGTCATGAAGGGTCTCAGCTCAAAGTCCAGGTCTTCCGGTACCAGTCATATCCTGCCCCCTGCCCCCCAGCAGGTCACACCTTCCAGGGACACCCCCCTCAGGCCACACCTTCCTGGGACCCCCTCCCCCCTCAGGTCACACCTTTCTGGGACCCCCCTCACAGGTCACACCTTCTTGGGAACCACCCCCCACAGGTCTCCCCTTCTTGGGAACCATGCCCCCCAACAGGTCACACCTTCCAGGGACACTGCCCTCAGGTCACACCTTCCTGGGGCCCCCCCTTCACAGGTCTTACCTTCTTGGGAACCGCCCCCCCACAGGTCTCACCTTCCTGGGACCTCCTCCCAGGTCACACCTTCCTGGGACACCCCCAGAAGTGCATACAGAGTGTTGGAACACCTGTAGGTCAAAATCAGTGGTGAGGCGGTTTCTGTAAATAATTTATCACCCAGAATATCTAAAGTACTAGGTTTATGAATAATTTGCTTTATTATATAAGCCCAGCGGCTATTCCTACAATCACACCACCTCAGTGGACCCCGGCATTCTGAGAAGGAGGAGGGCATGGAGTCAGAGCTGGGGACCCAGGGGAGAGTTTTGAAAGCAGGTGAGAGCTTGGTGGGGAGGGAGGGGGTGCTCCCTGCATTTCCGGGAGGGGCTGGGGGGCTCTCCTCCCCACGGGCTCCTGGGCAGTGGTCTTAGGGGCACAGAGGCCAGCAGCCTCCCCCATCGTCTTCCCTCCTGTCTCTGGGCGCAGGGGCGCAGAACGCCCGGGAGTGCCAGAACCGTGGCCCCACCCTCCTGGGGAAGTACTCATTCTCCCGGGCACAGGGGCAGCGGTGCCACCTGCTTGGCCAGCGGCCAGGTGGGCAGGGACGCCCAGCACCATGCCCGGCCTGGGGTCCAAATGACCCAGCCCAGATCGTGGACCTTCCTGCTTCCTGGTTCCCCTTTTCTCAAGTGTCAGGGCCCCTGTGGGATGGAAAAGACGAAGCATCACTCTGGCCCAGGGTCGCTCCTACTAAGGTCTCCAGATCTTACATCCCTATAACAGGCGAGTTTAAGAATGACCCCCACGATATGCACCCACTGAAGAGTCAGGGCGGCGGCACGTGAATAGAATCTGTAGTGTAATTTACAGACATGTAGAGAAAAGAGTCAATCCCTCGAATCTGTCACTTCCAGAAAAAGTACTTCTGCTTCATTGACTGTGCTAAAGCCTTTGACTGTGTGGATCACAAGAAACTGTGGAAAATTCTGAGAGAGATGGGAATACCAGACCACCTGACCTGCCTCTTGAGAAATCTGTATGCAGATCAGGAAGCAACAGTTAGAACTGGACATGGAACAACAGACTGGTTCCAAATAGGAAAAGGAGTACATCAAGGCTGTATATTGTCACCCTGCTTATTTAACTTCTATGCAGAGTACATCATGAGAAACGCTGGGCTGGAAGAAACACAAGCTGGAGTCAAGATTGCGGGGAGAAATATCAGAGATGACGCCACCCTTATGGCAGAAAGCGAGGAGAAACTGAAGAGCTTCCTGACGAAGGTGAAAGGAGAGTGAAAAGCTGGCTTAAAGCTTAACATTCAAACAACGAAGATCATGGCATTTGGTCCCATCAGTAAGTTCAGAACATCAACCGAGCGAGTGAACAACAACAAGAGAAAGGACGGAGGAACGAGATAAAGGAAATCCTACCGCTTTCTTCCTGGCCTCGCCGCCTCCGTGCAGCCTCCCTGTGGGGGCCCACTCCTGCCCTGAGGACCCCTGGGCTCCCTGTTCCTCACCTCCTGTATCCTCCAAGGCATCCAAACCAATTCGGGATCCTCTCCAGTCCTTTCCTTCCATCCCAAAGGACAGACTCTGCAGGGACCTCCCCAGCTTCAGCCTAGGCCAGCCTCACCTCCCCAGCTTCACCCCTCTATTCCCGGGGTCTGCAGGTAAGATGGGCTGGGCCTCCCCAGGCCCTAATCCCCTCTCCCAGGCCTCCTTTCCTGCTAGTTCAGTGCCAAGAGGGTGGCATTTTCCCCTAGTGCACTTTACCGAAGACGCAAGTGAAGAGAGGACAGAACCCATGGGAAGGGCCCCTCAAGCGCATGGACCTGTCGCCTCTGCAGAGAGTGTAGCTCTCCACCCGGAACGGGGATGGGGAGGCCGAGGGGCAGTGACAGGCGCCTCTGTGGGATGGTGGGCAATCCGCTCTCTCTGAGATGGGTCTCCACGTCCCCAGAGGCGGGGGACGTCAGCATTGTCCCCAAGGCCTTGGGGTGAGCAGGGCAGTCAGTGTATGCAGTGCTCAGCACAGGCGCCAGGTATGGTCGAGTCGCAACCCGCCTTCCCTTGGCCTGGCCTTCGTGAGACCCGCTCTCACTACTCCTCGGGCTCTGAGCAGCGCCTCGACCACCCTGCACAGGGGGCTGGAGGCCGAGACCCCTGCCCACAGACCCCGCTGACTCTGCAGCTCCAGGTGCGCCAGTGATGCCCTCTTCTCCACACGCCCGGGGACTTCCTGCTGGTGAGCCAGCCCCTCAGACCACTAGCTCCCACGGGTCTGGGGTGGCACCTGCTCTTCAGGAGTTGCCCCAGGGCCGGGCCTCTCTCCTCCTCCTGCCCTGGCGAGGGGACCCCTCCTGGCCTCTCTTGTCCTCCTCTTTGTCAGGTCGGGAGGGCCCCATGCCTGGGCCAAGACTGTAGCCCATGTAGGGAGCTGGGGGTCAGCAGGTTCGGGGTGTAGGCCCCACCTGATCCAGCTCCCCACCACCCAGGCCTGCACCCGTGTGTGTGGGGCCCTCCCCACCCTCCAGTTTACAGCCTGCCCCCCAGTGGGGTGAGTGCGAGACTCCAAGTTTCCACTGTCACCACGGGGAATCCTGGGTCCCCGCAGGGGTGAGTTGCTGGACATGTGTGGCCTGTCCAGTGGACACGAGGCCAAGGCCACCTCTCCAGTTCCTGGGAGGGTGAGTGAGTCACACTCGCGCTGCGTGGGGAGGGAGTAAGGGAGGGGTGCCATTATTTTCAGCAATACCTTGCATTCTGAGCTGCCCCCTTTTTGCAGCATCAGCAGGAGGTGGCCTGTGGTGGTCGGCCTCTGATTGGGCCCCCTCGCCCCCATCACGGGGTTGCAGTCCCCCTCCCCCACTGTACCGGGGTTGGGGGGTCTGGGTGATGGAGGGGGCTGGGCTGCCACTCCTGAGATTAGACGGCCAAGGACGCATGACTTCCGTCTTAGCTGCTCTGTCTCACCTTCTTGGATCGCTTGCTCTGGGGGAAGCCAGCCACCAAGCAGAGACCACAGGACAAGGCACAGAGGCCTCCTGCACAGGAGCATGTGTGTGAACTTGGAGCCTCCGGTCCCAGCGAAGCCTTCAGGAGGGAGCACAGCTCCAGCTCTCAGCTTGTTTGGCGCTTCCTGAGTGAGAGCCACCCAGCCTGGCCACGCCAAGAGCCCTGCCCCTTGGAAACTCTGTGCAGTGATAAACGTCTGCTGTTCAGGAGGTTAGATATCTAGGAAGCTTGATGGCAGCAGGAGGTGCCTAACCCGTGGCCCCAACAATCCTGGGTCCCCATCATGCCTTGCCGTGTCAGAGCTCAGGCCCTGAAGCCTGAAGCCACCTGAAGCCTCCTTTTTGTGGCCACCCCTACCTGACTCCTCTCGGGGTCCTTCTGGACCGGCGGCCATTCCTCAGCGTGACCCCTGCCCCTCCTCTGGGACCCTCGTCTTGGTGGGAAGCCCTCCACGCCCTCTCTGAGTTCCAGAACAGGAGCCCAGGAGAGTCGGCAGGTCTGGCCTCGGGTCCCACAGCCCATCACACAGAACCCACGGCACCACCGCAGAGTGGGCAGCAGCGTCTCTGTGGGACCCCCCGTCCCCCTGCCCCCCATGTTTAGTCTACCGGGAAGCGGACCCCTGCCCTGCCCTCAGGGGAGACCACTCCCCGGCCCAAACCTCGACTGCAGGCTTGCGGGACCCAAAGCTAAGCTTGCCAACCTCTGACCCACAGACACTGTGAGACAGTAGATGTGGGAATGATAACAACCAACAAATAAACCTGCGGGAATTTGCTGTGCAGCAGCAGATGGTGCAAATGCTGCTTCATCAGGATCCAAACAGAAGACGGCAGGGGCCGTGGGGGCTACGCACTCACCCCATCAGTCCCGGCCCGCGTGGGTGAGCGTGGCTCTCAGTGTGGGCGCTCTGGGCTCAGAGACCCGTGTGGCCGCCCTGCTCGGGCAGTGCCCTCTGAGCCTTCTTTCCCGCCTGTACGAAGTGCACAGCAGTGCTGCTGGCTCTGTGGAGTTGCTGAAAGAATTATCTAAGCGCTCAGAGCACCGCCTGCAGCCACCCTGACTCGTTCAGGCTCTCCTTGTTTCGCCTCCGTGGTCTGCCAGCGCCTGCGGGGGAGGCCGAGGACCCTGAGAGATGCCGTGTTTAAGTGTTGAGAAGAAATCCCAGAGACTCCTCAGGGCGACCAGGGAGAAGGCCGAGAGGCGAGTGGCCATGGTCAAGGTCAAGGGTGACCTCTTGGCTTTTGTTTCACGACCATCTCTGGCCCAGGTGTATGCCCTCCTTTTTCACCGCGGGTGCCCGCAGGCCCTCCTGGGTGAGGACCGTGGGTGACGGAAGAGTGCCGCTCTGTCCTCTCTTGGTTCCCAGGGCGGGTCCCACACCCTCCTTCCCAGAAATCGAACGCCCAGAAAACTAGCGGGAGGAGCCCCTGGCAGCCAGGAGCAGCAAACACATTTTTCAAGCAGTGGAAGGAATCGGGCTGCCTGTGAATGTTAGCGACAAGCTTATATGAGAACTCAGTGCAAGAGCTGTAATCAGGATGATGACAAGGTATCACAAGAAGACAAAGGAAGCGGAGCCAGAAATTAAGGAGGTTACGCAAAGAGGCAAGCCGCTAGCCGGTGACTGCAGACGGGAGGGTCAGAGCCTCTGTCTCAACAGAGACAGGCTTGGGAAAAACCGCGGGGTGGCTGGTGGGAGAGGGCTGTCGCTAGAATGTGCTGAACCCAGAGGAAACAGAAGCGCTCTCCCTGCAGAGCGAGGGTGGGAGAGTAAATGGGGAGGCGACTGTCTGCCTGCCAAGCCGCCCAGAAGGCCCTGAGTATAGGCGGGAAACCCTGGCTGGTCACGGTGCCTCTCTGCGCCCACGGAACCGTGCAGTGTGTGGGCGCAGGATGGGGAGAGGCTGGTACATCTGCCCTGCTGGCCTCACCCACACGGAGGGGCATCCCCAGCTGGCACAGGTGCAAATGCAGCCCGGGGCGTGGGAGGACCAGGAGTCCAGCCCCGGTTCCAGCCCTGGTGCTATGTGACCTTGGCCTCGCCTTCTGTATCTACAAGACGGGGGGCTGAGCCCCCTTCATTCCTGCCCTCCTGCCCTCCCTGCGTCCACCTCCACGCAGCCCAGCTCCTGGGGCCGTGGGCACCCGGGCTTCAGTCTCCCCTGGGCCCTGCTGGAGTGTGAGCAGAACTCTCTACGTCCTCAGTGGAACCCAGGGGGCTTCTGCCCCCAGATCGCAGCCATGATTACCTCCCACCCTGAGTCACAGGAAGGGACAGTCACCTGAGATGCTGTCATTTGCTCTTTTTAAAGCCTTACGCGTGACGTCCGTTTACTTTCCTAATGGTCTTCTACCCTCAGAGGAAATGAAGTCAGGAAGATAAAGACCCTGATGAGGAGCCGGAGGCTGGCAACATCGGGCGACGGGGTGCCCGGGGCCGGGAAGGTAGAGGCTCAGGCACCAGGCCGGGACGCGGTGGCTCGGCCGAGCATCCGCTTTCACTCGGGAACGCGCATGCGCTCAGGTGCACCAAGGGGACTAGAGGCCGGCCACACCCGCAGGCGCACAGCGTCCTCCCCGAGCACCGGAGCCCGGTCTCCCGCCCGTCTGCTCCCGGCTGTGCCGCGTGGGGACCTGGGCCTGCGGGCCGCGGTCACGGTGGCGCCGGGGCCCAGCCTGAACTCTGCGGAGCGGACGTGAGGTGCAGCCCGCGTGCCTGTGTGCACGCGGCTTGTCCAGAAAGGTTCTTTAGAGGAGACAGGAGCGTCAAGGGTGCGGGATGGCGGTGGAGCGTGTGGGTGCCCTGCGGGAGCCCTGCAGGGGTCTGCTCCTGAGTGTGTTTTCAAGGCCGGGGTGCAGGCTCTGGGACCACCCAGCAGTCCCAGATGGTCACCTCTGGAGCTCAAGGACAGAGGGTCAAGGCTGCAATCCACTGGAAGCAAAGAGCCCATCAGTCATGGTGGGGGCGTCTCATGGGCAGATGGGGTGGGGGGCTCATGGGCAGATGGGGGGGGGGTCTCATGGGCGATGGGGGGGGGGTCTCATGGGCAGATGGGGTGGGGGGCATCCTGGAGGTGAATGGACAGTGTCCACCCCACCGATTTGCTCTGGGCTGGACAGTGTTCTGTGCACGGGGTCCCCCTTCCTCCCAGGTCCTCACCGTTTACCTTATAGATACTCTGAACCCCACCCTCCCAAAGTAGGTGAAAGTGTTACTCGCTCAGTCGTGTCGGACTCTTTGCAACCCCATGGACTGCAGCCCGCCAGGCTCCTCTGTCCATGGGGTTCTCCAGGCAAGAATACTGGAGTGGGGTGCCACTCCCTTCTCCAGGGGGTCTTCCTGACCCAGGGACTGAACCTGGGGCTCCTGCATTATAGGCAGATTCTTTACCATCTTAGCCACCAGGGAAGCCCTCTCAAAGATCCTCAAGCAGTTAAAAGCAGCATTTTTTTTTTTTTTTTTGCTATGGAGAACCCCTGAAAACTGAACTGGAGAGGAGCGACTTGGTCATCATAAATTTCTCTAAAAGACAAGTAACCAAACTATTTTTATTTCCCAGCACAAAAATGGCTAAAAGAAAGCTTGATCCCAAGTACAACCCCTGACTTTATCTTTGTGTGTTCGTCTTGCAAGGTACTCATGTAACTGATTTGGAACCTGACCATGGGGGAGCATCTTTCGGGAACAAAGTCTGGTGTGATGGTGGCAGGTGCCACTGTCTGAGACAACCATGGTCAGAGGAAGAAGCTGCTCACAGCCCTTCCTTGCCAGCTGAGCCCCCTTCCTGTCCTGGAGCCAGACAACCAGACCCTACAGAACTTTGACCTTGAACTTTAACAAAGCTCTTCCTGGATCTGCCACTTCCATCATCCTGGTGCTTCCCTGGAGACTCCCAGCGAAAGAGAGGTCGGGGCAGCTGGTTCCATCTTTCCTCTCTTGGGTAAACCACAGGGTGGAAATCCTGGAGGACTTTCTGTAGGAAGGGACATTTGAACTCTGCCGTAGGGTGAAGGATTAGCTGGAGCATGGACAGAAAGTGTGTTCTAGGGCAAAGAAAGCCTCCTGTTGTGTCTTCAGGGCCTGATTCTACTTCTGTGGCTGGAGCTTAGAGGCAGGTGTGGCTCTGGATACAGAGCCCTGCCCTAAAAAGAGGTGATCTGATCTTTAAGAAATAGGAAGCCACATGGTGTTTGAGGAACTGAGTAAAGCAATATGACCGATAGAGGAGAGAAATGATTATGTATGCAAGTTCAGCTGCAAGAGGAAGAAACTGCCGCGTGAGATGCTGACAATAATTATGTTAATGACATCATGGGCTGCATAATAGCTCCCAAATGTTGTGGGAAGAAATTACACATCCAGACAGGTTCAAGTCCTTAGAAGTTAATTATACCAAGTCCGAGCTCCTCCGTGTAGGGCCTTGCCATGTTTAGAGAGGGTAATAGCAAACTCAGAAAGATTTTTAATCTAACATACACCCATCCTTCAAATCGCGATCTCTAAGCCCTGTTGTAATTCCTCGGCTGTAAACAGTTTTGAGGTTAATTACTCTCCAGTGAAGAGTCAATTAGAAAAGGAAGCTTCCCGCTCAACATAAGTAGATTAAAACAGACATTTCAGACCTTGTCAGACCCAGGTTTGCAAAGAAAATACTAGTCTAACTTATTTTCTTGCTAAAAAAAAAAATCATCTGGGCAACAAAGTGCTCCACAGAGCTGGGTGGCAGAGTGATCTTGGGCTTTCTGGAGCAGACAGGCTGGCTGGGCCCTCGTCCCCCAGTCTGGCTGCAAACCCCAGGCCTGCCCACCTTGCTCTCCGCCCCTAGGGCTTCCTTTCTCTGGGGGAACCCCTGCCGAAGTCCCTCTACCCTCCCGTGGCGGTTTCTGCACAAGCTCTGGGCCAGCGTCTCAGCCTCCCTGGGCAGGCTTTCTACACAAAATCTGGGCCGGTGTCAGCCCCAGACTGGAAGTTCTGCACATTCTCCCGGGGGGCTGGTGACTGGGAGCCGATAGGGCCTCGTGACACCCTCCTTGCCATGGGCTGTGCACCCCTGCGTGCGGCAATCTTCTCTGGCTGTGGGACATTTTGGGACTTTGTTCCAGAGGAAACGGAAGCCTTCGTGTTTGAGGAGAGACTGAGGCTGGGGACAGTTGCGGGCCAGCCGTGAACTGGGTGACGGGAGGAGGGGCTCTGCGTCCTGAGTGGAGATGAGGGAACCCCCCTCCTCCGCAGCCTCGCTCAGCCCCCGGGTCCTGGGGTGTGTGCACGTCCCTCCCACTCAAGGCCTTGGGCTCAGGGCTCGGGATGTGTGTGCATGAGTTGTCGAGGGGCTGGGCTGCTGAGGTGAAAGGGGAGGGGGTGCTGGGTGAGTGACAACCCTCCAACACACACACAGGTAAAACCCACAAACACACACCGCCCAATTGCACACACACACCCCATATATACAATAAACACCACACGCACAATAAACACCACACACATCACACACGGTGAACACCACACACACACACCACATACCACACAAGACACACAACACACACGCCATAAGCATCACACACACACCACACGCCCCACACACCTCACTCATCCACATGACGCACACACGTCACTTCCGCCCTCCCTGAGCACGCGCGTCACTTCCGCCCTCCCTGAGCACGCGCGTCACTTCCGCCCTCCCTGAGCACACGCGTCACTTCCGCCCTCCCTGAGCACGCGCGTCACTTCCGCGCTCCCTGAGCACATGCCCGGGCCACTTCCGCAGTGACCTCAGCTCCTGTGCCTCCCTCCTGCACCTCCATCAGGGCTAGGACCCGGGAGGGCACCGTCAGACGCTGACCACCGTCTCCCAAAGTCCTCAGCGCGGATGCTGCCTGAGACGAGTGAGGGCTCCTGTGGGGGGAGGGCGTGTGCTGTGCTGGGGGTGGGGGGACACCTTCAGACACCTACAGAGAGGCAGGCTTTGCATTCAGAGGGTGTGTGAGTGTAGAACGTGTGTGTGTGTGTTGTGTGCATAGTGGTGTGAGTGTGCTGAGTGGAGTCTGTCTCAGGTGAGTGTCTGTTGTGTGTGTGTTGGATGAGTGGGGTGTGTTTGTTGGGGAATGTATGTTGGGTGTGTCTGTGAATGTGTGTGTATTGGGTATGTGAAGTGTGAAGTATGTGTGGGGGACTGTGTGTTATCTGTGTGGAGTATGTTGGATGGGGTAGTATATGTTTGGGAGAGTGTGTGTGTTGCATGTATGGAGTGTTTGTCAGAAAGTGTATGTTGGATGTGTTTGTGTGAGTGTGTTTGTGTGTTGGGTGTGTGAAGTGTGTGTGGGCGGACTGTGTTATCTGTGTGGAGTGTGTGTTTGGCAGAGTGTGTGTTGGGTGTGCGTTGGGTGTGTGGAGTGTGTGTGTGGGAATGTGTGTTGTGAGTTTGTGAGTTGCGTGTGTGGAGTCTGACGGAGTGTGTGTTGTGTGTGTGTTGGGTGTGTGAAATGTGTGTGGGAGGACTATATGTTATCTGTGAGGAGTGTGTGTGGGGGAATGTGTGCTGTGAGTGTGTGAGTTGGGTGTGTAGAGTGTGTGTGGGGAATGTGTGTTTTGTGTGAGTTGGGTGTGTGGAGTGTATGTGGAGATGTGTGTTGTGTGTGAGCTGGGTGTGTGGAATGTGTGTGGGGAATGTGTGTTGTGAATGTGAGTTTGGTGTGTGGAGTGTGTTTGAGGGAATGTGTGTTGTGAGTGTGTGAGTTTGGTGTGTGGAGTGTGTGTGGGGAATGTGTGTTGTGTGTGTGTTGGGTGTATGGAGTCTGTTTGAGGGAGTGTGTGTTGTGTGTGAGTTGGGTGTATGGAGTGTGTATGGGGAGTGTGTGTTGTGAGTGTGAGTTGGGTGTGTAGAGTCTGTTTGAGGGAGTGTGTGTTGTGTGTGAGTTGGTGTGTGGAGTGTGTTTGAGGGAGTGTGTTGTATGTGTGTGTGTTGAGTGTGTGATGTGTGTTTGAGGGAGTGTGTGTTGTATGTGAGTTGGGTGTGTGGAGTGTGTTTGAGGGAGTGTGTGTTGTGAGTGAGTTGGGTGTGTAGAGTGTGTGTGGGGAATGTGTGTTGTGAGTGTGTGAGTTTGGTGTGTGAAGCGTACGTGAGGGAATATGTGTTGTGAGTGTGTGAGTTGGGTGTGTGGAGTGTGTGTGGAGATGTGTGTTGTGTGTGAGTTGGGTGTGGAGTGTAATGGAGTGTGTGTGAGTGGTGTTGGTGTGTGGGTGTGGAATGTGTGTTGTGAGTGTGTGAGTTGGGTGTGTGGAGTGTGTGTGGGGAATGTGTGTTGTGAGTGTGTGAGTTTGGTGTGTGGAGTGTGTTTGAGGGAGTGTGTGTTGTGAGTGTGTGAGTTGGGTGTGTGGAGTGTGTTTGAGGGAGTGTGTGTTGTGTGTGAGTTGGGTGTATGGAGTGTGTGTGGGGAATGTGTGTTGTGAGTGTGTGAGTTGGGTGTGTGGAGTGTGTGTGGAGAACGTGTGCTGTGTGTGAGTTGGGTGTGTGGAGTGTGTGGGGGGGAATGTGTGTTGTGAGTGTGTGAGTTGTATGCGTGGACTGTGTCGGGGGAGTGTTGTGTGACCCTAGGTTCTGTGACCCCTTGGTGACCCCTTGGTTCTGTCCCCAGGGTGCCATCCGCAGGCAGTTGCTGACCTGCATTCTCACCTTGCAGATCCATTTTAGTTTTCTGGAAACATCTGTTAATAGAAATATAGTATGTATTCTTATTCTTTTTAAACTTAAAAACAATCAGATAGTAAAACAGACGTTTTTCTCTGGGCTTAGAGTTCCATAAGTGTTAGCAAGGAATTTCATTCATGGAATCATCACAGCAGGTCCGAAAGTTTCTTTATGGTCACCTTTCTCCATCGTAGAGGCGTCCCTGGCGGCTCAGATGGTAAAGAACCCGCCTGCAGTGCAGAAGAGCCGGCTTCAATCCCTGAGTTGGGAAGATCCCTGGAGCAGGAAATGGCGACTCGCTCCAGTATTCTTGCTGGAGAATCCCAGGGACAGAGGAGCCTGGCGGGCTGCAGTCCACAGGGTCACAGAGACGGGACTAACATGCTCTTCATGGTCACTTTCTCCCCATCGTAACCCCTGGCAGCAACTGCTCTCCTTCATCATACATTTGTCTGTTTTTAGAATGACATAAAGATAGAATCCTATGATATGGAGACTTTGAGGTTGCTTTTTTCCTCCATGTGATACCGTCGGCATCGTTTTGGCCAGCGAGGATGTGGGCTGTTTGCCTTCTTTGTGGGTGAGTCGTGCTCCCCTGTGGACTCCGCAGGCTGTCCATTCACAAGTTAAGGGCGTTTGGGCTTCTCTCAGCATTGGGCAGACGTGAACAGAGCCAGGCTTTGTGAAGTCCCCCTTGCAGGGAGCTGGTCACCCTGGCATTCCTGTGGAAGTCCTTGAGCTTTGTTCTGAGACGCAGGGATGCTGCAAGGACGGTTCGATCCTTTGGCGTCTTGGTGAGTGAGGAGGGTGTCCACGCTGCTGGTAGGAATAGAAACCACCACCCCTCCAGCCATCTGAGGGTTGTTCTTCCAGCTCTTTGGGGGCATTGCTCAGGGGGCTTCTTCTCACCCATGCCCTACCGGGCACTCAGCTCTAACCCAAGGGGGCTCTGCGTGCTCTCCAGGACACTACCCCCGAGCAGTTGCCACCTCTCCCAGCTCTGCCCTCTGCTGCTGGCTGCTTTTGGGTCCCTGGCATTGCCTCCACCTTGCACCTGCTCTGCTGCCTGGATGCCCGCTCCAGCGATCACCCGGGGCAGCCCAGGGCCGCCTCACCCGACATGCAGGGTCTCGGACACTCCTGCTTTGTCAGCTTTATTTCGAGCAGAGGACAAACTCAGACCCTGTCACTCTGTTGTGGTGGGTGCAAAGGGCAGTCTCCAGCCCGGGACAACTGCCCTTTGGTTTTCCGCCTTTTATGGCCCTCCGTGGCTCTAATTCTGTAATTATGTTTATTTTCCCATATAAAAGCTAGAATTAGCTTGTCAAGTTCCTGCTGTTATTTTATTAGACTCACATTAAGGTTTCTAAAGATCATTAACGTAGCAGTTCTTCAGAAAATTGAGTTCTTACGCAATATTAAAATACATCTTTCCACATAGTCAAGTCTTCTGTGTCTCAGTAGGATGTTAAACTTTTCTTAATACAGTTTTAAAAATTTTCTTGTTAAATTAATTCCTAGGTATTTTATTTTTTCATATCTTTAACAGGTTATTGTTTATATAAAAATTTAGTATGTTAATTTTGTGACCAACGTTATGTTGGCACCAATTTTTAAAATTGTTAACCATTTTCAAGTACATTTTCAGCTCTGTTTGGGTCTCATAAGCAAATAGTTGGACACCACCTCCTCTTTCCTTTGTAACATTCTCTTGTTGCATTGACTAGCCCTTCTAGAAAAGCATTAAATGATGTGGCAATTTGGGATATCCTTGCTCACTCAGCATTAAGGAGAGGGCTTATTTTCTTTTATAGTAAGAAGGATCATACTTTAAAATTTGAGATAAACATTCTGATGCCTCTAAGGTATTATCCAACAAATTCCTCCATTATTATTTCTTGAAGACAGGTTGAATATTGAATTTCATAGAGTGGCTTTCAAACTCTAAGGAGCAGAGACCTCCTGTTGCACCCACGTGGAGTGGCCCCATCTTTCCCACAACTCAGAAGCCTTGGACACACACCACAGTCAGGCATAGGAGGACTGACGTGGGAGGAAGGTGGTGGGCTGCCGAGGGGGCTTAGGGCTTGGGGAAGATGTGCAGGGAGTCCTTGGGGTCCCTCCTGGCCTTCAGCCCTGAACTCACAATAGACACCGACAAAAAAGGTGTCAAGAGAAATGAGTTCCCCCAGTCAGAGGAATGGGCAAGGGTTGTCTAGGAGCAGGGCACTCTGGTCAGTGCTTGCCCTCCGCCAGCCAAGCACCAGGTGGATGACTGCCTCCCACCCTCTGGATTGAGCAGGGAAATGGTGAAACTGGTCTCCCATCCCACCCCACTCTCTCCACCCCACCTCACAGAAGCAGGTGACCAACTCAGAGTCCCCTGCCTGGTGGTGTCAGGAGAGTGATATATTCAGTTCACTTCAGTCGCTCAGTCATGTCTGACTCTGCAACCCCCATGGACTGCAGCACGCCAGGCCTCCCCGTCCATCACCAATTCCCGGGACTTGCTCAAACTCATGCCCACTGAGTCGGTGATGCCATCCAACCATCTCATCCTCTGTCGTCCCCTTCTCCTCCTGCCCTCAATCTTTCCCAGCATCAGGGTCTTTTCAAATGAGTCAATTATTTGCATCAGGTGGCCAAAGTATTGGAGTTTTAGCTTCAATATCAGTCCTTCCAATGAATATTCAGGACTGATTCTCTTTAGCATGGACTGGTTGGACCTCCTTACAGTTCAAGGGACTCTCAAGAGTCTTCTCCAACACCACAGTTCAAAAGCATCAATTCTTCGGTGCCCAGCTTTCTTCACAGTCCACCTCTCACACCTGTACACGATCACTGGAAAAACCATAGCCTTGACTAGATGGACCTTTGTTGGCAAAGTAATGTTTCTGCTTTTTAATATGCTGTCTAGGATGCTCATAACTTCCCTTCCAAGAAGTAAACATCTTTTAATTTCATGGCTGCAGTCACCATCTGCAGTGATTTTGGAGCCCAAAAGATAAAGTTAGCCACTGTTCCCACTGTTTCTCAATTTCCCATGAAGTGATGGGACCAGATGCCATGATCTTCATTTTCTGAATGTTGAGCTTTGAAACAACTATTTCACTCTCCTCTTTCACTTTCATCAAGAGGCTCTTTAGTTCTTCACTTTCTGCCATAAGGGTGATATCGTCTGCATATCTGAGGTTATTGATATTTTTCCTGGCAGTCTTAATTCCAGCTTGTGCTTCTTCCAGCCCAGTGTTTCTCATGATGTACTCTGCATATAACTTAAATAAGCAGGGTGACAGTATACAGCCTTGACATACTCCTTTCCTGATTTGGAACCAGTCTGTTGTTCCATGTCCAGTCCTAACTGTTGCTTCCTGACCGGCATACAAATTTCTCAAGAGGCAGGTCAGGTGCTCTGGTATTCCCATCTTTTTCAGAATTTTCCACAGTTTATTGTGATCCACACAGTCAAAGGCTTTGGCATAGTCAATAAAGCAGAAATAGATGTTTTTCTGGAACTCTCTTGCTTTTTCCATGATCCAGTGGATGTTGGAAGTTTGATCTCTGGTTCCTCTGCCTTTTCTAAAACAAGCTTGAACATCTGGAAGTTCATGGTTCACGTATTGCTGAAGCCTGGCTTGGAGAATTTTGAGCATTCCTTTACTAGCTGTGAGATGAGTGCAATTGTGTGGTAGTTTGAGCATTCTTTGGCATTGCCTTTCTTTGGGATTGGAATGAAAAGTGACCTTTTCCAGTCCTGTGGCCACTGCTGAGTTTTCCAAATTTGCTGCCATATTGAGTGCAGCACTTTCACAGCATCATCTCTTAGGATTTGGAATAGCTAAACTGGAATTCCGTGACCTCTTTGTCCATAGTCATGCTTCCTAAGGCCCACTTGACTTCATATTCCAGGATGTCTGGCTCTAGGTGAGTCATCACACCATCATGATTATCTGGGTCATGAATATATTTCTTGTACAGCTCTTCTGTGTATTCTTGCCACCTCTTCTCAATATCTTCTGCTTCTGTTAGGTCCATACCGTTTCTGTCCTTTACTGAGCTCATCTTTGCATGAAATGCTCCCTTGCTATCTCTAACTTTCTTGAAAAGATCTCTAGTCTTTCCATTCTGTTGTTTCCCTCTATTTCTTTGCACTGATCACTGAGGAAGGCTTTCTTATCTCTCCTTGCTATTCTTTGGAACTCTGCATTCAAATGGGTATGTCTTTCCTTTTCTCCTTTGCTTTTTGCTTCTCTTCTTTTCACAGCTATTTGTAAGGCCTCCTCAGACAGCAATTTTTCTTTTTTTGCATTTCTTTTTCTTGGGGATGGTCTTGATCCCTGTCTCCTGTACAATGTCACGAACCTCTGTCCATAGCTCATCAGGCACTGTGTCTATCAGATCTAGGCCCTTAAATGTATTTCTTACTTCTACTGTATAATCGTTAGGGATTTGATTTAGTTCATACCTGAATAGTCTGGTGGTTTTCCCTACTTTCTTCAATTTAAGTCTGAATTTGGCAATAAGGAGTTCATGCATTGAGCCAGAGTCAGCTCCCGGTCTTGTTTTTGCTGACTGTATAGACCTTCTCCATCTTTGGCTGCAAAGAATATAATCAGTCTGGTTTTGGTGTTGGCCATCTGGTGATGTCCGTGTGTGGAGTCTTCTCTTGTGTTGCTGGAAGAGGGTGTTTGCTATGACCAGTGTGCTCTTTTGGCAGAACTCTATTAGTCTTTGCCCTGCTTCATTCTGTATTCCAAGGCCAAATTTGCCTGTTACTCCAGGTGTTTCTTGACTTCCTACTCTTGCATTCCAATCCCCTATAATGAAAAAGACATTTTTCTGGGGGGTGTTAGTTCTAAAAGGTCTTGCAGGTCTTCATAGAACCATTCAACTTCAGCTTCTTCAGCATTACTGGTCGGGGCATAACTCAGATCACTGTGATAATGAATGGTTTGCCTTGTGAATGAACAGAGATCATTCTGTCGTTTTTGAGATTGCTTCCAGGTACTTTTTAAATACCATGGCCTTGATATATTATGGGTGATATATTACCCATAGGAAAAAATAGCTTCATTGCTGGTGGATTTCTCATCTGGAATCAGGGAAGCCAGAAGCAAGTGGCAGCCACTTCTCAATCCTAGAGAACATCCCTCAGGAATGAAGGGGGAGTAAAGACATTCCCATGAAGGAACAGAGATAATTTGTTGGTAATACAAAAATAGCTTGAAAAATAGCTAACAGAATTTCTTTTTAAAAAAATTTTAATTGTAGGCTAATTACTTAACAATGTTGTGGTGGTTTTTGCCATACATTCACATGAATCAGCCATGGGTGTACGTGTGTTCCCCATCAAGAAACTGGTAACAGAAGAAGACTGGAATTTCAGAAAGGGAAGAAAAACATTAAAATTGGGGAAACAGGAGTAGATCTTGTATATAACACTTTTTTCTGGTGAATTTTCTTAAATGTACTTGATGGTTACATCGCTGGGCATGATGCGCAAGGTGTTGAGGTGAAACAGTCAAGGCCACGGTATTTAACAAGTGAGGAGTGAATGGAAAGTGTTAGCGGTCTGGTCGCGTCTGACGCTTTGTGGCCCCATGGGCTGTGGCCCTCCAGGCCCCTCTGTCCATGGGATTCTCTAGGCAAGAACGCTGCGTCGGGTGCTGCTGTCTTTTTCAGGGGATCTTCCTGACCCAGAAATTGAACCGGGTCTCCTGCTTGCGGGCAAACTCTTTACTGTCTGGGCCACCAGGGAAGCCCCGTTTAAAAAGTGAGGGAGGGCAAAGGAGTGGGAGCTTGGTCCCCACGTTCCCCTCAAAGCAGCAAGCTCTTGGTGTTAGAGACCGTAAGTCACCTATGTGAACTGTAACAGAGCACCCGCTAAGCCAATACCGCAGGACAGACTCGAAAACTCCATGAGCAAATCAAGAGGGAATTCTAGAAATTGTCCAAGTAACCCCCAGGAAGGTACGGAAAGGGAGACAGAAGGACAAACGGGAAATAAAGCACAAAGAAGACGGCAAACTTCAGCCTTAACACGCCAGTAATAACCTTCAATGTGAATGGCTTAACATACCACTTAAAAGACAAACATCGGTGGAGCGGATTTAGAAACAACCACCACGATCCAACAGTATTCCATGCGTAAGAACAGCCACCATCCAAAAATACTCCATGTGTAAGAAACACTCCAGATATAGCAACACAGGTACCTTGAAAGTTAATGGGGAAAAGATATGCAAACATTAGTAAGGACAGAAGCGGGAGCAGCACTAGTAACATCAGATGAAGCAGGCTTCAGATCAAAAAGGATCACTAGAGACAAGAGAGACGTCATACAATGGCAAGAGGATCAAACAGATGGGAGACATAAAAGTCCTAAAGGCTGTGCATCAGACAGAGAGCATGAAAATGCGTGAAACAGAACCTGACGGAGCCTGAGGGAGAAGACAGGTCCACAGCTGCAGGCGGGCTCTTCAGTGCCCTATCCTTAGCGATCAACACAAACCGAACAGCACCATCAAACGGTGACATCTAACGGATGTGCAGACAACACTCTGCAAGAGACAGCGCGATAGACGTTTTTTATTTCATGGGACGTTCACCAAGATAGATCATGCAGGTCATAAATCAAACCTCAACAAGCTTCAAAGATTTCAATCCTATACAGTATCTTCTCTGACAATAATGGAAGCAAATTAGTAATCAATACAGAAAGACAACAGGAAAATCTCTGAACACTTAGAAATTAAATAAGGCCCTTCTAGGTGATCCATCGGAGAAGGCGATGGCGCCCCACTCCAGTACTCTTGCCTGGAAAATCCCATGGACAGAGGAGCCTGGTGGGCTGCGGTCCATGGGGTCGCGAAGAGTCAGACACGACTGAGCGACTTCCCTTTCACTTTTCACTTTCATGTGTTGGAGAAGGAAATGGCAACCCACTCCAGTGTTCTTGCCTGGAGAATCCCAGGGACGGGGGAGCCTGGTGGGCTGCCGTCTATGGGGTTGCACAGAGTCGGACACGACTGAAGCGACTTAGCAGCAGCAGCAGCAGGTAATCCATAGGTCAAAGAGGAAGTTTCAAAGGAAATAAGAGAAATACACAGAACTGAGCGAAAATGGGAGTGCAGCCAGCCAATACACGTGGAAGACAGCTGGGAGAGAAGCTTGCAGCTCTGTACGTGATCACCTTAGGAAAAGAGAAAACCTCAAATCAGCATTCTAAGCTTCTTCCTCAAGAACTAGAAAATAAGAGTAAAGTGAACCAGAAGCAACCAGAAGAAAGGAAACAGTAACAAACAGAAATCAATATACTTGAAAACAGGAAAGCAATTGAGAAAAATCAGTGGAAGAAAAAGCTGGTTCTTTGAACAACAATCAATAAAATTGATAAACCTCTCACAAGACTCACTGAGATAAAAAGAGAAAAGATATAAATTACCAGTATCGGTAGTGAAATATAACAGGGGGTATCACTATGGTGCCTACAGATATCACAAGGACAATAAAAGAATACTATTAATACAAACAATTTTATGCTCATAATTTGACAACTTAGAGGAAATGAACCAAGTTTTCAAAAACTACAAACTACCATAACTCAACTAAAATGGAATAGATAAGCTGATTAATCCTAAAACTGTTTGAGTTTGTAATGAAAAAGCTCACAAGTGATTACTGACAAAGATACAAAAGCTATTGAACATGAAAAGGATGGCATTTTTAACAAATGGTGCAGAAGGAATCTGACATCCTCAGGCAATAACCAAACCAAACCCCCTCCCCCTCGATGTCAAGCTCAGACCTTACTCAAAAACCAACTGAAATGGGATTGTGAGCTTAAATACAAAATTACAAAATTTCTGGGGAAAAAGACAAAACCTTTGGGACCTAGGGATAGGTAAAGAGTTCTCAAGTTTTGACACCGAAATAAAAAAAGGAAAATCTGATAAATTGGATCTCATTAAAGTTAACAACTTTTGTTCTATGAAGAGGATGAAAAGATGAGCTCCTGAGTAGGGGAAGATACATGCAAACCATATAGCTGACAAAAGGCTCGATCTTAGAGCACATAAAGAACTCTTAAAACACTAGGAAAAAAGGAGACAACTCAGTTAGAAAATGAGTAAACACCTGACACTAAATATGGAAAATTCACACATGAAAAGTGAAAAGAGGGTCACTGTCATTAGCCATTAGGGAAAGGCAAATTACAACATGATGAGTTATTAACACGTACTTATCAGAATGGCTAAAGCAAAAAAAGCGATAACACCAAATGCTGGCAAAGATGTGGAGAAACTGATCACTCATCCATGGAAGACGGGACAGGAAATGGTGCAGCCTCTCTGCAAAACAGTTTTGAGTTTCTTGTAAAACTAAGCAGGCGACTGCCATGTGGCCTAGCGATCACTCTCCTGCGCATGCTCTCACAGAGATGAAAATCTACGCTCGCGCCGAGACAGCACATGAATATTTATAGGAGTTTTACTCGTACTAGTCAAAAGTTAGAACTTGTGTGTCCTTCAAGGAGTGAGTGGTTGGATGAACAGCAGTGCACTAACTTACGGAGCAGACGCTCAGAATTAAAAAGGGGCCAAGTACTGATACTCAGAACTTGATGAATTGTCGGAGAATTACCGAGTGAAAATATCCTGTCCCCAAAACTGCTGCATACGATCATGTTCACATAAAAGTCTTGAAAAGACAAATTTACAGGCCTGTGTTAGTGCAGGTCAGTGGTTTCTAGGAGACGGGTGGGGGGAGAGGGGGGCGTGCAGCTCAGGGCACCCTGTGGTGATGGACAGGTGCCACAGCCGTCAGCATCCTCGACGTGACGCCGTGCTAGTGGTCCAAGGTGCCATTGGGCAGCAAGGGGCAGGGGGTCTCTGTATTATTTCTTACAACTGGATGTGAATCTATAAATATCGCAAAATAAAAAGCTTAACTGAGAAACCTAAGGGGCTCACCATATGGGTTTCCTCCCATGACTTACTCATTTGGTGGGGGATGTAATAGATTTTCTTACATCGATCAGACCTCTTCAGCTGAGCCCTGCCTGTCGTGCGCTGTGCCTTTCACGCTCTGCTCCATCCCACGTGTTTATTATTTTTACAGTAATGTGTCTGAGGGAGACTCTGTTGAAGCCTGTCTGCGTTCAGTTATCTTTGTGTGCTACTATGATGCTGACGATGAAAAGTATCTGCGTGCTTTGCTTTTCCACCTCTTCTCTGGAAGAGTTTGGCTAGCCTTTGAGTGATGTGTTCCTGGGAGGAGAGACATATTTACCCTTGTTATTTCTTGCAGTTTTTGCTTTAAGCATTTTAATGTTGTATTATATGGCACAGAAGAAATTTGACAGATTTTTGTTTTGGATTGCTCTCTTCTATTTTATTTTTCTAATGTTGCTTTTCTCATAACCCTTTTTCTCTACCCCCAGCCCACCCCAAGCTCCTTTGCACGACCCCCATGTCTTGTTAGCAGCATATTCTGTACATGTCAGGGTTTTGGCTTAGAATCTTTTATTCCTATTAATAGATGAGTTTTATCCATTCATATTTAATACAACCATTTTTTCCTGGTTTTGTCATTTTGCCTTTTTAAAGATCCTTTGTTTAAGTGTGACTATATGCCTCATGCCACTTGAGTGTGTATTTTCACTCGTATGTACATGCGATTTGGGTGTTTACGGCCTGTTTGTGGCCTAGCAGTTACTTACAGCTTTTATTAATACAGTAAAACCTCTGTTTGTTGGACAACTCTAATCTCTCCCAACCCCATGGCACTTATTTTTTTTATCCTTTCTCCTAACTCTCCTTCCTCCCTTCAACCTCCTAGTTTAAGGGTTTTTTAAAAAAAATATATTTTTAATTTTTTGTGATTATCTTTAAACATTTTTACGAAAGACTAAAATTTCTAGCACGTCATCAGCCAGTGTAAGCATTTATTTTCTCCACCACCTCCTGATTTGATTACTCTGTTATGGGATTGATAGGCTCAGTTCTGTTCTGTAATTGAAATTCACATAGTAGTTTAGCTACAGTTCTGAATTTGTATTTAGGATGCAGTCAGAGCTTTGATGACATCTTCCTTCATCTCTCGCTGACTGGATTTCAGGCCTTTTTTTTTTCAAAGAGAGCTTGGGGCTGCCACTCCCCCCCATTCTCGCATGTTCCAAGACATCTATGTTTCCTGTCCAGGGGACTCTTTGCAGATGGAGAAAATCGATGGCCAGTCTGGTTTCTCCTGTGGTGGCAATTCAACGTTTTCTTCCCCAGATGCTCACGGGGTGATTTAGTCTTGAAATCTAGTCATTTGACTAGAACATGATTGCTCTGTTTACACTTTTCTTGGGACAGAGTATGTCCCTTCAATGAGCAGAGTCAGATCTTCCTTTAAGCTTTCTTCTATTGCATCTTCGCAAAAAAAAAAAAAAAATTGGTTTTATCTGTTCTGTTCTCTTTCGGGGGAACCACCAAGTTTGAATATATTATCCCTTTTTTTGTCTTTCTTCCAGATCTTTTATTTTCTCTCTAATCACGTTAATACTCTTTTCTTCAGTTGCATTTTGATCTTCAAGTTATTCATTTCTTAGCAATATCTATTCATTTTTTCAATTTATATTGTGACTTTCATTTCTGTATATCTTAAAATATCTCTTACATTTCCTTGTCTGAATTCCAGCAGCTTATTATTATTATTATTTTTCAATCTCTTGGAACCTGTGTGCTCTGGATCTCTGCCTTCAGTTTTTGTTTTCAGGAAACTGTGTTTTATTTTTTTTTTTTTTTGGATGTGTTAACTAACTTTATTGTGGCAACCATTTTCCAAAATATACATGTATCAAGTCGTCACGTTACATATCTTATTTTTTTTTTTTTAAATTTTAAAATCTTTTAATTCTTACATGCGTTCCCAAACATGAACCCCCCTCCCACCTCCCTCCCCACAACATCTCTCTGGGTCATCCCCATGCACCTGCCCCAAGCAAGCTGCACCCTACGTCAGACATGGACTGGTGATTCAATTCTTACATGACAGTATACATGTTAGAATTCCCATTCTCCCAAATCATCCCACCCTCTCCCTCTCCCTCTGAGTCCAAAAGTCCGTTATACACATCTGTGTCTTTTTTCCTGTCTTGCATACAGGGTCGTCATTGCCATCTTCCTAAATTCCATATATATGTGTTAGTATACTGTATTGGTGTTTTTCTTTCTGGCTTACTTCACTCTGTATAATTGGCTCCAGTTTCATCCATCTCATCAGAACTGATTCAAATGAATTCTTTTTAACGGCTGAGTAATACTCCATTGTGTATATGTACCACAGCTTTCTTATCCATTCATCTGCTGATGGACATCTAGGTTGTTTCCATGTCCTGGCTATTATAAACAGTGCTGCGATGAACATTGGGGTACATGTGTCTCTTTCAATTCTGGTTTCCTCCGTGTGTATGCCCAGAAGTGGGATTGCTGGGTCATAAGGTAGTTCTATTTGCAATTTTTTAAGGAATCTCCACACTGTTCTCCATAGTGGCTGTACTAGTTTGCATTCCCACCAACAGTGTAGGAGGGTTCCCTTTTCTCCACACCCTCTCCAGCATTTATTGCTTGCAGATTTTTGGATCGCAGCCATTCTGACTGGTGTGAAGTGGTACCTCATTGTGGTTTTGATTTGCATTTCTCTAATAATGAGTGATGTTGAGCATCTTTTCATGTGTTTGTTAGCCATCCGTATGTCTTCTTTGGAGAAATGTCTATTTAGTTCTTTGGCCCATTTTTTGATTGGGTCGTTTATTTTTCTGGAATTGAGCTGCAGAAGTTGCTTGTATATTTTTGAGATTAGTTGTTTGTCAGTTGCTTCATTTGCTATTATTTTCTCCCATTCTGAAGGCTGTCTTTTCACCTTGCTTATATTTTCCTTTGTTGTACAGAAGCTTTTAATTTGAATTAGATCCCATTTGTTTATTTTTGCTTTTATTTCCAGAATTCTGGGAGGTGGATCATAGAGGATCCTGCTGTGATTTATGTCTGAGAGTGTTTTGCCTATGTTTTCCTCTAGGAGTTTTATAGTTTCTGATCTTACATTTAGATCTTTAATCCATTTTGAGTTTATTTTTGTGTGCGGTGTTAGAAAGTGATCTAGTTTCATTCTTTTACAAGTGGTTGACCAGTTTTCCCAGCACCACTTGTTAAAGAGATTGTCTTTACTCCATTGTATATTCTTGCCTCCTTTGTCAAAGATAAGGTGTCCATATGTGTGTGGATTTATCTCTGGGCTTTCTATTTTGTTCCATTGATCTATATGTCTGTCTTTGTGCCAGTACCATACTGTCTTGATGACTGTGGCTTTGTAGTAGAGCCTGAAGTCAGGCAAGTTGATTCCTCCAGTTCCATTCTTCTTTCTCAAGATTGCTTTGGCTATTCGAGGTTTTTTGTGTTTCCATACAAATCTTGAAATTATTTGTTCTAGTTCTGTGAAAAATGTGGCTGGTAGCTTGACAGGGATTGCATTAAATTTGTAAATTGCTTTGGGTAGTATACTCATTTTCACTATATTGATTCTTCCGATCCATGAACATGGTATATTTCTCCATCTATTAGTGTCCTCTTTGATTTCTTTCATCAGTGTTTTATAGTTTTCTATATATAGGTCTTTAGTTTCTTTAGGTAGATATATTCCTAAGTATTTTATTCTTTTCGTTGCAATGGTGGATGGAATTGTTTCCTTAATTTCTTTTTCTACTTTCTCATTATTCGTGTATAGGAATGCAAGGGATTTCTGTGTGTTGATTTTATATCCTGCAACTTTACTATATTCATTGATTAGGTCTAGTAATTTTCTGGTGGAGTCTTTAGGGTTTTCCATGTAGAGGATCATGTCATCTGCAAACAGTGAGAGTTTTACTTCTTCTTTTCCAATTTGGATTCCTTTTATTTCTTTTTCTGCTCTGATTGCTGTGGCCAAAACTTCCAGAACTATGTTGAATAGTAGTGGTGAAAGTGAACACCCTTGTCTTGTTCCTGACTTTAGGGGAAATGCTTTCAATTTTTCACCATTGAGGATAATGTTTGCTGTGGGTTTGTCATATATTGCTTTTATTATGTTGAGGTATGTTCCTTCTATTCCTGCTTTCTGGAGAGTTTTTATCATAAATGGATGTTGAATTTTGTCAAAGGCCTTCTCTGCATCTATTGAGATAATCATATGGTTTTTATTTTTCAATTTGTTAATGTGGTGAATTACATTGATTGATTTGCGGATATTGAAGAATCCTTGCATCCCTGGGATAAAGCCCACTTGGTCATGGTGTATGATCTTTTTAATGTGTTGTTGGATTCTGATTGCTAGAATTTTGTTGAGGATTTTTGCATCTATGTTCATCAGTGATATTGGCCTGTAGTTTTCCTTTTTTGTGACATCTTTGTCAGGTTTTGGTATTAGGGTGATGGTGGCCTCATAGAATGAGTTTGGAAGTTTACCTTCCTCTGCAATTTTCTGGAAGAGTTTGAGGAGGATAGGTGTTAGCTCTTCTCGAAATTTTTGGTAGAATTCAGCTGTGAAGCCGTCTGGACCTGGGCTTTTGTTTGCTGGAAGATTTCTGATTACCGTTTCAATTTCTGTGCTTGTGATGGGTCTGTTAAGATTTTCTATTTCTTCCTGGTTCAGTTTTGGAAAATTGTATTTTTCTAAGAATTTGTCCATTTCTTCCACGTTGTCCATTTTATTGGCATACAACTGCTGATAGTAGTCTCTTATGATCCTTTGTATTTCTGTGTTGTCTGTTGTGATCTCTCCATTTTCATTTCTAATTTTATTGATTTGATTTTTCTCTCTTTGCTTCTTGATGAGTCTGGCTAATGGTTTGTCAATTTTATTTATCCTTTCAAAGAACCAGCTTTTGGCTTTGTTAATTTTTGCTATGGTCTCTTTCGTTTCTTTTGCATTTATTTCTGCCCTAATTTTTAAGATTTCTTTCCTTCTACTAACTCTGGGGTTCTCCAACTCTTCCTTTTCTAGTTGCTTTAGTTGCAGAGTTAGGTTATTTATTTGACTTTTTTCTTGTTTCTTGAGGTATGCCTGTAGTGCTATGAACTTTCCTCTTAGCACTGCTTTTATAGTGTCCCACAGGTTTTGGGTTGTTGTGTTTTCATTTTCATTAGTTTCTATGCATATTTTGATTTCTTTTTTGATTTCTTCTGTGATTTGTTGGTTATTCAGAAGTGTGTTGTTCAACCTCCATATGTTGGAATTTTTAATAGTTTTTCTCCTGTAATTGAGATCTAATCTTAATGCATTATGGTCAGAAAAGATGCTTGGAATGATTTCGATTTTTTTGAATTTATCAAGTTTAGATTTATGGCCCAGGATGTGATCTATCCTGGAGAAGGTTCCATGAGCAGGAAACTGTGTTTTAACTTTCCTTTGTCATCAGGGGGAATTTTTTACCTGAGGTGTTTTTATTCTCCTTTGAAAGTGTCTTTTCTCTCGCCCTTTGATGACAGTGCTGTTTCCTGTATTTTTCTGAGTGTCTGTGCAGGACCCGTGTGCATCTTCGACTGGTGCTTAGGTTGGAGGGGGCCATTTCTTTCAGGAGCGTCTTCTAAAAATGCTGCGGAACACGTGCACAGTGGCTGGGCAGGGGGCAGCCTTCCTTCAGGGCTGCTGAGTGCAGTCCTTAGGACCAGCTGTCCCGTTCTCCGCTTACTCCCGAGCAAGCCTTCCTGCCCTGCTCTGAGCATCCTTTGCTCTCCCCTTCCCAGGGGGCTGGGGGTGTGACGGGCTCAGGTGACCTCTTCTGCATCCCTCTTGCTGGTGTAACTCCACATCTGTCTCTCCTGCTGGCTATGATCACCACCGTCTCTCTCCACCTAGCTGCACCAACAGCCAGCTGTTTTATTTCCTCCCAAAATAACTGCAATTAAAGACTTGTCATTATGACCCAGACGTGGTTCTGACTGCTTTGCCTGATTGTCCTCAACGCTGAGAAGAAGAACCCTGATTATTCACCCTTGATATTTGAGGAGACGGAGGCAGGGCCTGAGAAAGCTGCCCAGAGTCACAGCTCTGTAGGCTGGACGTGGGCTCCTCTCTGGGGCTTCAGGTGTCTGATTCCGGGGGCCACGTTCTCTACACCATGTACTGCCTTCCAGGCTTCTAACCCAGCCTCGGTCTCCTTCTAACCCAGCCTGTGTCTCCTTCTAACCCAGCCTGTGTCTCCTTCTAACCCAGCCTGTCTCTCCGCCCCACGGCGGGATGGACAGTGTGCGGAGGCCCTGGAGCTCTCAGTAAAGGGCCATCGACTGGACTGAGTCACGTCCAGTGGAGAAAGACCTCTTTGCACACCTTTGTGGCTGGGCCCAGACAGCCTCTGCGGTGCCTGTTCAGGGGCGCGAGTGGGGTTCTCTGGAAGGAGGGCTTGTTTGCAGAGCGTGATGGACAAGGGGATGCCAGCCCGGGTCTCCTCCAGGGGAGGGCTGTCGGCCCAGCGGTGGATGTGCTGGAGCAGGCATCCGGAACCACCAGACCCTCTGCACCAGCGTCGGCTCGAGGCAGGGGGATACGGGCTGGACACAGGCCAGGGAGGGGCAGCGCTGATGGGCCGTCCTAGCTCCAGCCGCCCTGTCCCTTCTGCCCGTGCGTAACGCCTCGCGGGGCTCCTGCCCACTCTCGCCCTCACGCTCTTTGCTCATCCCTGGGCACCAGACTCTCACCTGCAGCCTGCCCTCTGCCTCACTGTCTCCATCTCTCCTCAGCCTCTGCATTTAGTTGACTGCTTCTTGATTGTGCTCGCTCGGCCGTGTCTGACTCTTTGCGACCCCATGGGCTAGCCCGCCAGGCTCCTCCATCCATGGGATTCTCCCCGCAAGAACACTGGAGTGGGGTGCATTTCCTCCTCTGGGGGTCTTCCCACCCGGGGACCGAGCTCCTACCTCCTGCGTCTCCTGCCCTGGCAGGCGGGTTCTTGACCCCTGAGCCACCGGGGAAGCGCCTTGTCTTTTTATTGTCATTATTCCTGCTTTTATGCAAACCTCGCTTTTTGGGCTGACCTTCTCCCCACACCTGGCTCTTCCTTCTCCTTCTTCCTTCTCCTTCTCTCCAGACCTTTTTGGGTCTCCATCCAGACACCACTGCCTTCTTCCCTCTGGCAGTTCTGGCCCCGGCCAGAGTCTTTAAGCCGCTTCGGTCCTCCCAGCTTCCTTCTCATCTCTCCTCCTGTCTGGATCTGGGCCAGCTAACCATTCACCGAAAATACCACCCAGTCTGACCTCACCTTTCTGCGCCATCTCTGTGGGAGTCCCGCCAGGAGGCCTGACGTCAAGCCCCACCACGCCCCACCGCAGCACCCCGTCCCCCGCCCCAGGATCCTGTTCAGACCTGCCGAGAGTTTCGTCCCCCAGCCTCTTCCCCTGAACCCCTTCCCCTCCCACGACTGCCGAGGCCCCACATGACTCAAGGTTCTTTTCCCGATTCTTCCCTCTCCTCCCCGGCAGCGTCCTGCAAGTCCTCAGGAATCCCTGCCACGCCCCGGAGGCTGGGTAGAGCCCCACCTGGGCCAACCCCTGTGATGTGGGGGTCTGCCTCCGGTCGCCCCTGCCCCCACTTCCCACGTTTCCCTACTGGCCGCGCCCCCACTGCTGGGCGGACAGCTCCTCTGTCTCCACTGGACGTGATTTCTGCTTCTTCCGACAGATGCAAGACTGCCCCCCGACCTGGAGCGGACCCTGGGGAGACTCTCCCATCTGCAGAGCTGCCCACCCAGGAAATTCGCAGGCAGGAGGCAGGTGCCCCTTGGGTGGTCCTGCAGGAGGCAGTATGGAGAGAAAGCCGCCCAGATGTTCACATGTCTGCGTCTCGCCTACCATCGTTGGCTGGGGCTCCTAACGTGGACACCTGCGCCTGCTGCTTCTCTGTCCACTCGAAGCATGAGTCAGGTGGGTTCCCTCACCCAGAGCCCGGCAGTGGATGCAGAGGCTGGCGGCAGCGAGGCCAGAGCCGGGGGCTGGGCGTGGGGGCCCGCGTGCCTCCAGCAGGCCCGGGCACACTCACCCCTTCTCCACTCTCTGCTCCAAGTGCCTCCATGTGGTGTCCTGGGGCTTCAATCCCAGCAAACATGCAGACCAAGCTTTCGAAGACACACTGTGCCCTGGGCGTGCAGGACAGGGAGATTTTAACCCGAGCCGATGCAATTGCCCCAAGACGTCAGGGGGGAGCCGTGGAATGAGAGATAATCACCGTGTTTTGATCTGTGGTTTATGCTTCACAAGCAGATGGCATCAGATGAGGGCTAAGGAAGCCAAGCATTTCAATTCTCTGATATGGACGTAAGATTCTCCGGTTTCTTGAGGGCCCTCAGGCAGCAAAGGGTCCAGCGTGAACCTCAGTCTGCTTTTTACCCCGTTTCCTCTCTGTGGTGTGAACTGAACTCAGCAGGTCAGATGAGCCTCCTTCAGGGCTCCAGCGCCTTCTCCTCTGTCCCCACCAACATTTCTGCACGTCTCCCCTCCGTGGCCCCCCGAGACCCACTCCTTCCTCCCAGACCTGCCTCCCCGGGACACGTGGGTGTGCGGTGCAGGCCACAGTCTGCACCGTGCTAGGCTGCTGTGATCGGGGTAGGGCTGGAGGAACTTCTAGGACAGGAACCACACGGCTGGTTGGTCTCTGCCCACCCAGCACCAAGCCTGGGGCTCCGGGTGGCCAGGTGCTGGCTTCGTCCGGCCCCGCCCTGCCTATTCTCTCTCTAACAGGATTCTGTGGTTGGGTCCCTCCCTCTTGCTCCCCACTCCTTTCCTCCCTCGGTTCCCAGGCTTGCCTGGGGTGGGAAAAGTCTTTCTTTGAAGGACAGCCAAGCAGCTCTCCCAGTGAGGCTCTGCTCCTGCCAGGAGAGCGGCGCCCTGGGTCGACAGGACCGTGCCCTGAAGCCTGGCCCACCCTGCATGGAGACGGCCTGTCTTGGCTCCCTCTGTCCCGTTCTCTGGCCCGGCTCGGGCGCGCCCAGCTGTTGGAGGAGGCATCTTTGGTGTGTGTTTGAGGTCATTCTCCCCTTCCCACCAAAGCCAGGCCCTGCCACACACACACACGCATGTGCACAGACACACATGCGTGCACGCACACACACGTGCACAGATGCATGCATGTGCCCCCCACATGTTCCCCCGTGTGCACAGACACACATGCACACACACGCACACACACACACAACCCCCCTGCACCCTGCTCCTAATCACACGGGAGGTAGGGCGATTCCACGGCTCCCCTGAGGCTTCAGCTCCATGTGCACATGCTGCCCCCACCCCAGGTTTGGGGCGTCCACCAATGAGTGTGGTCCCCCCTAGTTCTGGGCAGCAGAGAGGCAGGAGGCAAGCAGCCCAAGGGGTGCATGTCATCCGATGGCTTGTGTCCTACACAAACCCCCTCCAGCTCACTAGGGCCTATTCTGTCACAGAGAGGTCCTTTTCCCCACGATGGTCCCCACACTTGGAAGCAGTGAGTAATGCCCAGTGGGGGCTTCTCCAGGCTGCCATTTCGGTTGGTGGTTGACATCTCTGGGGGCTGGTGAGCTGAGCTGCAGTGTGAGCCACGGAAAGACACAAGGTGAGTTTACAGGTGGAAGAAAAAAGCTGACATCAAGAGAATTTTACTAATAACTTTAGAAGTCCATTTTTTGTGACAGTGGCCCGCAGTCCATATCAGCAGGCGGGCGCTGGACCCAGCTCCAGGGAGCCTGCACCGCTAAGGTGGCGGCGTCTGTCCCAGTGAGTTCCTGCTGCGACCTTCCAGCAGGTTCTCGCTGGGGTTCCCACTGCGCAGATGGGGAAGTCAGCGTGGCGTGCTGAGGAGTGCAGGAGCCAGGGGTACCAACCTGATCCTCTGTATTCCCTGACTGTGGCCAAGGAGGCTGCTCCTCCCCATGGGTCGGGTCTTGGGGCGTGCAGAAAAATGAATTTAAAGCCAACCATCCATCCACAGAGGCCCGTGGAAACGGAGATGCGGCGTTTGTTGAGAGAGAGAATCTCCATCTCCTTTTGGGGACAGTAAAAATAGCTTGTAGGTTCCAAAAACAGCACTGTCAGTTCCTGCTCAGGACCCTTCATCTTAAAAAAATAACTGTATTGTTGCCAGGTTGTTAAGACCCAAACGGTCCTCCTCCCACCCTGTCAGCAGGATCACTGTTATCTTCTCTGTAGGAAATGGGCCTGCTTCCCGGGCATCGCTGGCAGCCAAGCCCAGTTGGGTATCTCTGTTTTCACATGTGCTTCTGAAGAAGACGTGCTCAGCTCTGGGGCTGCTCTGGGCACGGCCCCTGCAGGGCCGGTGGGCAGTGAGGGAGGCGGGCGGAACTGCGTGTTCTCGTCCCTTGGACCCTGGGCCCTCACGTCACCCTGCCCATCAGGAGAAACAGACAGGGGGAAGCATTTGTGGGTTCCAGCGAGAGTGCCCGGGGAACCCACAGGCTTGGGTGATTTCCAGCCCTTGGGTGTCTGTTGAGTTGAAGTCTCTTTGCACCAAACCTGTCCGGGAAGAGGCCCCTGGGAGGCTGTGGGACCGAGGTGGTTTCCTGGCCCAGGAAAAGTCTGATCACGAGGTGTCAGAGTGCACACCCTGCCCACAGCTGCACGTCGACACAGGCCGTGTGCTTAAGTAATGTCTTTAAACCCTGTAGGTGGAGAAGGCAAGACGGGACAGAGTCGCTGTGCTCCAGCCTTCCACGCGCGCGCACACACATTCACACACGTGCTCACACACACACACACCTGGTCACACATCTGCACAAATAACCACACACACTCCTCAGAACAGAGAGGATCTTGCTAAGCATGGCGGCTCAGAAAGTCTGAAGCTCCTCAGCAGCTCGGATGGGACAAAGCAGAAACCCCCATCTCTCATTAGCGGCATCTCAAGTTTCCTGATTTTGGGGCACAGATGACTTGCACTTTGACCTTTCCACGCCTGGGGGAAAACAGGGCTTCCTAGGATGGGGGAGCCCCACCTCCCAAGCTCTTCGATGGCCTGTGGAGTAGACCAGGCGTCAGGCAGCAGATGGCAAAGCCGTGTGCCATTTCCCGTCCGACACCAGGGCCTTGGAGTCCTGGGGACATTGCTTTGCCTGAAGCTGCCCTTCAAATGTCCACCTCAGCCTCTTGTGCACTCTGGGGAGAGGCAACGCTCGCTGAAGTGCATGTTCTGACATGGAGGAACTTTCTAGATGGGCCTCTTCCTGAAAGGAGGGGCCTGGGAAGACCCCTGAGCCCCCATCACCCCTCCAGCCACTCACAGGTGGCCACAGGTATGAAGGGGTCCAGGCTGACTGATGGGGCTGTGGGACCACTGGGAGGCGGAGGGACTCAAGTTTCTCTGGCCATCTACAAGCCAGCAGACGAGGTCGTCTTCCGGGAGCTCGGCACCTGCAGGGGCGCCGCTGAGGGGAGGGAGGGCTGGGCGGGGGGCGGGTAGCGCATGCAAGTGGGTGGCCGGGGGCCTTCCTTACCTCCTGCTCGCGGGGAAGCTGTCGTGAGGAGGACGCTGGCGGGTGACAGCATCGCCCAGGCCCACCTGCAGGCCCGACACGCCGAGTGTGTCCGTGTGTCTTTCCCAGCAGAGGGGCACCAGGCAGACAGAAGGGAGGAGCCCCCGCCTCGGCCTCCCGGGCACAGGCGCCCGCTCCGCGCGGACCACCCCGGGCCACGCGCCCCGGCCCGGCCGCGGGGATCCCTTCTTCACTCGCGCGCGGCGGTGCGCCAGACGCCGCGAAACGTCCCGGTGCTTGCAGTCATTTCTTAGTACATGTTTTGGAGCATTTCATTCTCAGAATTTTTCAAAATCAAACTGTCAGATGTTTTCTAAAAACAAAGCATCAGCTCCTGCGGGAACAAGCGTGCCCGCTCTGCTCGGCTGTGAGGGTGACGCTCTCCTCAGATTCCGGGAGCGCGCACTGGGGTCCATGCAGCTGGAGGGGGCACGGCGAGGGCTGGACTCAGGGGCAGCTCTGCAGCGGGACGCGGGTCCTCTGCGGGAGGGGCTTCCAGGGAGGGCAGACGTCCGGAGGTCTCTGTCAGTGGTGCTGCCGAGGGACCCTTGCCAGTCCCAAATACGTGACCTGCAGAGACACGCACGAGAGGTGACCTGGGCCGTCCTCCCCACTCTCAGCGATGAAAGGTAGGATTTTGGAAAGCTTCTGTCTGCACCATGAGCTTGACTGGTCCCCAGCACTATTCTGATGAGTTGATGGTGATATCAATTAATGTGATTTGCTAAACGTTGTATGAGGAAATGTTTCAGCGTTCAGGAAATCTGCGTAACTCAGTGAAGAAATGGCTTCCACTATTTCTAAGAAATGGTGGCCCACTGTCACACTGGCGAATCAAGCTTCGGTAAAAGGTCCACTCGGGGTGAGGTTGGCCCTGAATTTAATGTAACTGAGCACATGGAGGTCACGTCATTAAGCTCTGGTAAGGTTTCAGATGCCACCATCACAATACTGTAAACTAATTACCCTCCAATTAAAAGAAACTAAAAAAAAGAAATTGCCACTCTTCAAATTTGGGTGTAGCATCAAAGCAGAATGCACACGATTACCTGGAAAAGCCACCCAGAGCTCTGTCTGCAAACAACACGCCTGTGTGAGGCCAGACTGCCTTCATGTGGTTCAACCAACATGACACCTCGAAGCAGGTGGAGCTTGGAAGCAGATAGAGAAACAGCGTATTTTCCTCTAGACCAGGTGTGGAAAAGAATCATAAAAGTTAAAACAACGCCGTTCTTCCCACTATATTTTTTTTTTGGCAGCAGAAATATGCTATTTTATTCATAGAAATATGTTAACATGTAGTGGGATTATTATTATTTCTAGATGAATTAATAGATATTCTAAAAATTCTCAGTGTTACTTTGAGGTAAGGTGAATAGCAATAGATATAACTGCACACCAAGGGTCCTTGGGGTCCTTGCTAATTCTGAGTCCTGAAGCTTGCAGGGGTGAGAACCACTGCTGGGCCCGGGCACCCCCCGTGGGCCTGTGGCTCCCCCAGAAGAAGGAGCAAGGTGGGGGTCTTGGGCCCGGCGACGTGTGCGGGCAGGGAGCTTCCCATGAGCTCCACGTGCTCATTCATTCAGTCACGCATTCACTGAGGATGCTGCGGGTGGGGCCAGGGCGTGACAGGCAGTGGTCCTTTGACCTGTGGGTGGACTTCACTGTGATGCCCGGCTCAAGCTGCAGGCAAAGTGACAAGTGATCAGCCGTACGTGCCTTCGATCCAGGCGTGAGACCCTCCCCCCCAACAAGGTCGCCCCTCCCTTAATCACACGGACGTGAGGAATGCCATCTTGCCGCAAGAAGCTTTTAGAAACAGTCATCTCCAATTAAGTTTTGCCTGTTTCATTCAAAAACTGCTCCTGGGCCTGGAGACTGTTGAGTAGATGCAGATCACAGACTCAGTGTCCCGGGAGGAGCCAGCAGCACAGAGCACCCCCTGCGCCTCCCGCACGTCCCCCGCTTCACCCCCGGGGGAGCCGCCGTCTTCAGAGGAGGCATCGTCAGCTCCAGCACTCCTTGCTGCCACGAACACCCCCCCATGCGTGTCCCCCCTGCACACCCCTCGTGTACACACACATATACACACTTCCCCACACCCACAGGGAAGAAAACTGTCTGATTTTTTTTTAACAAAACTAAAATTTCAGAAGTTATTGACCAATAAAGCGGTGACTCCCACTGAAGCCAGTGAAGAGAAACAGGAGAAGGGGCCGTGGCAGGGCTGGTGGGCACAGACCAGCCGCCCCTCCCTGTCCTGGGCAGGAGAAGACCTTCCTCTCTGAAGACAGCAGCTTTGGAAAGTTGCCTTTTTTGTGCATTTGTACCTGGAAGCAGCTCTTAGCTGCATGCTGAATGTGTCCACCAAGGGAAAATATTTGCTCTAATGGGGCTACTTGTCAACAAGGCCAGGCTTGGCACTAAAGACTCCACCCACCGCCATCATGTCAGGTCCCATCCCAGGGGACCAGGTGGTTCCTGACCCCAGTCTCTCCCAAGCACACTCTCTTTTCATCCCCCCAGGATGCACTGGGCCCCTCTGCTCTTTCCCTGTCCACAGCAGGGAGCAATGGTGTCCCAGATCCCCACACCTCCTCCAGGGAGCCCTCGCCCCTGTACCTCCAGGCTTCAGTGCTGCACGGGCAGCCCAGAGCCGGGCCCTGAGCTGCTCTTCACAGAGCCAGATCCGGGATGAGGGGTGCAGCGAACCTGCTCCCACCTCCACAGTCCCTGCTGGGCCCTTCCTGGGTGGGGAGGACCTTGGGATCACAGACCAGACTCTATTCCACCACCTGGCCTCCCTGACACTTACTGTGCTTCCTGCCCAATCAGCCACCCCTGGAGGCCCACAGCTTCCGGGCTCATGGGGGAGGTGCTCTGCCTCTGTCCTATCCCACTGGGCCCAGCGTTCTCCTCCTCCCTCCTGGCCTGGCTGCTTGGGTCCCAGTAAGTCCCCATCAGAGCACATGGGCCTGACACCAGGCCCGTCATTCCAACAGGTGTGGCCACAGGACAGCTTGTGGACTGAGTCACCCAGGGCTTCCCAGGTGGTGCTTGTGGCAAAGACCCCGCTGCCAGTGCAGAAGACGTAGAGAGATGCAGGTTCAGTTCCCAGGTCGGGAAGGTCCCTGGAGGAGGAAATGGCACCCCACTCCAGTATTCTTCTCTGGAAAACCCCATGGACAGAGGCGCCTGGTGGGCTGCAGTCCCTGGGGTCACAGAGAGTCGGTCATGACGAAACAACTTAGCGTGCACACGGTGGCCCAGCGTCTCCAGTCTGAGGCCCCCGGGCACCCTGTGTCCTCCCCGGGGTGGCCCCCACACCCGTGTCCCTGCCAGCTGCACCAGCATTTCAGGCTGAGACTTCCGATCTCAAGAACTGGCAGCTTTCCCGTGTCCCCCTGTGGGGACAGAGCATATCAGAGGCCCCGTCTATGCAGACCCACAGCCCTCTCTGGGCTCTCTCTCTGGGTGGCCATGTGCCTCCTGTGAGCCCAGTTAACTGCCTTGGGACTGGAGACGTGATACCCACAGTCACCCTCGGGCTCCATCCACCGGGGCCTCCGGGGATGGGGACAGAGGTTCCACTTAGCAAGAGCGCTAGGCAATTAAGCACAAAATAGCCTTTCAATTACTTGCCTAACAAATTAACTTCGTTCATCGTGAGACACGGAATTAATTTTATTTATCGGGTCCATGGAAGTCAAAGCAAGCCAACTTCAAAAACGCATATAATATGTACAGTGACTATTTCTAGCACAATAAAGCCAATTATTTTCAAAAATAACATCTAGTACTGGTAAGCGCATATCTATAGCAACTGTTGGGTAGAGAGTCTTGTCTATTTTTGAGCAATGAAAAGTCAGAACTATGCAAATGGCCCTTCGGCGCTTGTATAATAAGATGTGGAGCGCTCGCAGGCATTGGCGAGCCCGGGTATGCACCTCGTGGATGGCTCATCCCTTTGTCCTGGCGTCGGCGAGAGGGGTGCCGCAGACCCAGGGCGCTCTGGGTCCAGGAGGCAGAAGGGGCCGCCCGGGGCAGCACCCAGGCCTCAGGCATCTCTCCTCTCTCGCTCCTCCCGCCGAGGCTGATCACGGAACGTGACCACCCACATGGCCCCTCCTGGGCCATGGCCACTCTCGGGTCAGCCTGCTTGTCTTCTCAACCAGGTTCCTGTCTCCCAGCCTCAAGTCTGCACCAGCACACGCCTTCAGACCACCAGGCCATGGCTTGCTCTGCTTACGGCCCAGCCACCTCCATGCTCCCCCAGTGGTACCTGAACCCTCTGAGAACTGGCCCTGGCCCTGGTCTATGTTGCCCACCCCGGTGTGGGCAGGGCTGTTCCCTCCCAAGGCCCCTGCTCAAGCTGGAAGTCCCTCTTCTCGGAAGCTCTGGGCTCCCCAGGCCAGATGGGCCAGCTCTGTCTCACTCCAACTTGACCTCCATCCTGCAGGTCACATCCTCATCCACCCCAAGGCCCTGCACGCCCCCTCCCCTTACCCTGCCGGGTCGCCTCCAGGGCCACCCCTGCTGCAAAGATGTTGCTGTCCTGACTTCCACCCCGTGGACTGCAGCATGCCAGGCTCCCCTGTCCTTCACTGCCTCCTACAGTTTGCTCAGTTTCATGCCCATTGAGTTGGTGATGCTGTCTGAAGATTTAGGTGACTGTAAATTACACAGCAATAAATAGACTGAATACAGCTCTCAAAGCTGTGTACAACAGATGCTCCCTCTTTCTCAAGAATCACTATTTGAATGTTGCAACCAGGCAATAACCTCCTAGCTGAAGGTTCTGGGCTGAGCACTTTCTGTACATCAGGTCAGATCCTAAGGAGAGCTCTTCTTGCTTGGTACTGTTGATTTCATCCCCGTTTTACAGGTGTGGAAGCTGAGGTTCCAGGGAGAAAACTGAGTTTGCCTGGAGCTACATAGTGGTGAGTCAGGGACTTCATCCTGAGTTTTCCTGAAACCTAAGCCTGCGCTTTTAACCATGGCGTGTGTCTGAAATATGTCTGCACAGCTGTGTCCCCCATTAGCCCGTTAGGTCCCTTCAGGACAGGGCTGCCTAACTGTCCGGGCAATCTGGAGCTGTCACAGCCACGCACCTCCCAGAACTCAATGGAAGTCAGATGGTGCGGACCTGGCTGGCATCTCAGGCCCAGGCCAGCTCAGCCTGCGTCCCCTGCCAGCAGGAGGGCTTGGCACCAGTCTGCAGCTTGGAGCCAGTGGTCCTGGGAGCCTCAGGGCACAGCCAGGGTTCCACCTCCATCAGCTGCCTTGCGGTCCAGTTGTCACACAGGGACTGAGCCACAGTGGCCCATAAAAGCCCTCTTCTTGGGGCTACAGGCAGCCTCTCCTCACCCGAGCCTCGGGACCTCCTCAGAGATACGTTCCTTTGAATCCTTTACAGAAGTCAGTTCCCTACTGATCAGCACTTAACTTGTAACAGGGTTTCGGGTTGGGGGAGAGGGATTGGGAAGAATAATTAATAAGAATAGGCAATAATAATAGTCAATTTAGACTCCCAGCTGCTTATGCTTTTTAGTAATAATGCTTATTCTCCTTGAAAGTGAAGTGAAAGTGTTAGTCACTCAGTCATATTCCACTGTCCACGACCCTGTGGACTGTAATCCGCCAGGCTCCTCTGTTCATGGAATTCTCCAGACAAGAACACTGGAGTGGGTAGCCATTCCTTTCTCCAGGGGATCTTCGCATCCCGGGGATTGAACCTGGGTCTCCTGAATTGCAGACAGATTCTTTACTGTCTGAGCCAATAGGGAAGCCCTGCTTATTCTCCTGATCAGTTCTTCCATTTACCAGTGTCTGCGTCTTCTCTGACTCTCCTGGACCCTCCTCCAAAGCATGTGGGTATTCATCTCAAGTTTTGTCTAGTCCTTGCTTTAATAAGTGATTTGCCACTCAGACTTATTATATTTCTAGAGTTCTTTTTTTTTTCTCACTGAAGGAATTTTAAAAATATGTCTCCCAAACAGTCTTTATAAAATAAAACTTCTGAGGCTTCCTTTGTTTTCACTGTTTAGTTCACTAAGTCGTGTCCAACTCTTGCGACCCCATGGACTATAGCCCGCCAGGCCCCTCTGTCCATGGGATTCTTCAGGCAAGAATACTGGAGTGGGTTGCCGTTTCCTTCTCCAGGGGACCTTCCCAACCCAGGGACTGAACCTGAGTCTCCTGTGTCCCCTGCACTGGCTGGAGGATTCTTTACCACCGAATCACCAGGGAAGCCCAAGGCTTCCTTAGGCGTCTGAAAACATCCTTATTTCGCCAAGGCGTACATAGTAACTTAGCTGGGCATAAAATTACGAGTTTGAAGATTGCAGTCTTTTGACCTGGGCCCTCTCGCTCTGCGTCTCACTGCATTTGTCATTGATCACTATGATGGCAATCTCATTGGCGTTCCTTTAAAAATGACTGTTTTTCCCCTGTTTGGGAAGTTTTACCATTTCATCTCCTTTATAAGTTTCTCTATAGTGTATTGAGGTGTGGCTGGCTCTCTCCCCTGCTTATTGAGATTGTACATATACCTCAAGTCTGAGAAACTCTTGGTCAAGAGTTCTTCAAATTTGCCTCCTTCATTCTTATTGTTTTTTCTTCTCTGGGACCCAAACATTAGGAAAGTTAATTCTTCAGTGTTCTGTGTCACTTGAATTTCTGCTAGGAAAAATCCTTTTCCTATCTTCATTGTTTCTCTTAGACGATTCCTAAGACTGGTGTTTTCATTTACTATTGTCAAGATAAATTAATGCTCACGTTAAACATAGCTACTGATATTTTTAAATAGATAAATGCTCCCTTGTTTTTTCTTTCCTGCATAATTACTTGCTCTTTCATCTTCCCAATACTCTCCACCCCCTGTCTTATTTCTTAGAAGAGATCGAACAGGCTTTTCAAACCTGCTCGTTCTGCTTTAATGGAGTAAATGGAATTCTTGTCCCATTGATTCTGCTCCATCTGGAATGCGTTTCTTCCTCATCCTGTTGTCTTTCTCGTTACAGCAGTCATATTCCTAAGAAGTCCTGTTACTTTTGCTGGGAGGTTATGCCTTCCTGGGATCTTCTCTATCTTCGCCGGGAACGGGTATCTGAGGGGAGAGGATAAAGTCATTCCAGGTCTGCTTCTGAAGACTTCGTGGGGAGGAAGGAGGTTGCATCTCAGGCTGGAAAGCGTCTGGTGCCATGCGTCACACCCCCTCCTTGGCACTGTCTTGTTCTAGAACTGCCTCCCCGCTGTGATGACCTAACACCTGAGCAGAGAGAAAGGAGTGCTCGGTGGTTGGAAAGTCCGGAAGGACCAGTTTTGCGCTGTTCACCACCCCAGTGAGAGTGTAGTCAAGTTCTTGATTTAATCCACCAGCCCCACCAGCCCTGGGATGCCTTCTCTTCTCACACAGACTGAACTGGGCTCCATGAAGCTTCTGGAATCAGTGGACTGAAGTCTGAAGTCAGTCTTGAAAACTCTCAGCCATGAACTCTTCAAATACCACTTCTGCTTCGCCCTCCCCCACCCCTCCTCTGAGACTCCAAATAGAAGTAAGTTAGTCCAGTTGACTTGGATTCAGGTCCGTCCTTTCTAGTCTTTCCTTTCAGTTTACCCGTCTTGTCTTCTGCTGTGCCCTGTCTGCTGACAAATTTATTCACTGAGTTTTTAATTTTAGATACTATGCTTTTCACTTGCAACGTCTAGCTGATTTTTTTTTTTTATATAGATTCTAATCTTTTTTGGAAAATTTCCTTCTTTTCAGCCGCTGAGTGCATCTTTCCCATGTTGCCTTTGACATATTTGTAACTGTTAAGTCCTATTGCTGACACTAGTATCTGAATCATCTATTGATCTACTTTTATTGACTGCTTTTTAGCAATGACTCATATTTTCATGCTTCATATTTATGTAAGTTTTGGTTGTCAGCCAGATGCTGTGCATACGAAACAACAGAGTCTACAGTTGATCTGACTGTTCCTCTGAGGTTTCCCCCTTCCCCGCCCCCACAGACCCTAGTTAGAAATTGAGCTGGCCGCAGCTCAGACTGGGCCACAGCATTAGAATTAAGCCATGTCTGTGTTTTCCAGGTCTGAAGGATGACACCTGTATTAGTCTGGCTTCTCCAGAGACCAGAACAAGTAGGATGGAAAAGGAGATTTATTTTGAAGAATTGACCCACAGAAACTGACTCACAGCTCAAGCAACAAGGCAGAAAGAAAAGGGGTGGATTTCTCCCTCCATCTTTTTATTCTATTTAAGCCTTCACAACATTGGGCTTCCTGGTGGCTCAGTCAGGAAAGAATCTGCCTGCAGTGCAGGAGACCAGGGTTCGGTCCCTAGTTTGCGAAGACCCCCTGGAGAAGGAAATGGCAACCCACTCCAGTATTCTTGCCTGGAGAATCCCACGGACAGAGGAGCCTGGCAGGCTAGTCCGTGGGGTCGCAAGACATGACTTGGCAACTAAAACTACCAAAAACAGCATCTGCTTTACTGAGTCCACCAAGTTCAATGCCAATCTCATCTAGAAACAGCTGGCAGACACACCCAGAAACAAGGCTTAGCCAGCTGTCTGGGTGTCCTCGGATCCAGTCAAATCGACACATAAAGCTGACTGCTACGAAGGCTGACCGGGGGCCTCCCTAGTCAAGGAGGCAGTTGGCAATCTCACTGCCTTTCCAGCCCAGCCGCTCCACGTCCTGCATCCCCAGTGCCTAGCAAGGGGTCTGCAGGAGAAAACAGCGGCGTATCTTGGTCTCCTCTAGATTCTAATCTCTCACACTAGCCCATGTGATTTGCAAAATATTCAAGCACTTATTTTTCCCCAAGACAGCCCCGTTGCCTAGGACAAGCCCCAACACCAGCCTCTGCTCGGACTCAGAAAATGCCCTCAGGAGAGTAAGTGGTAGCTGAATGCAGCTCGCCTAGAAAGGGCTTCGCCTGTGCTGGAATTTTAAAAGTTGAAATAGAACAATATCATGTTAATTTCATGTAGACCACATGTTGATTTGATATTTTCATACACTGAGAAGTGATCACCATGATAAGTCAAGGGACCATCTGTCCCCATACAAAGTTATTACAATGTTATTGATCCTATTCCTTCTCTCCATATTACATCCCCACAATTTGTGCATTTCACAGCTGGCGTTTTGTACCTCTTAATCCCCCTCACCTATTTCACGCAGTCCCCTACCCTGTCCCCTCTGGCAATCGCCATTTGTTCTATGAATCAGCTTTTGTTTAATTTAGTTTGCTCTGCTTTTTAGATCACACACATAAGTCAAATCATACTTGTCGTATCTGTCTTTGTCTGACTTGGATCCCTCCACATTGCTGCAAATGGCAAGATTCACTCCTTTTTACGACTGAGTAATATCCCAGTGCATATAAATACCACATCTGCTCCATCCATTTGTGTCTACTGATGGACACTTAGATTGCTTCCATGTCTCAGCGACTGTAAACAATGCTTTGGTAAACACTGGAGTGAGTCTATCTTTTCAAATGAGTGTTTCTGCTTTCTTTGGAAAAATAACCAGGAGTGAAATTGCTGGATCATATGGTAGTTCTACTTCTAATTGTTTGAGGGCCCTCTGTACTGGTTGCCAACGCGGCTGCCCCAACTTACATTCCCAGCCACAGTGCATGAGGTCTCCCTTTTCTCCACATCCTTGGACACAGATGTTTTCAAGGTTTGTGTTTGTTTGCTTAGATTCACCAACTTCCCTCTGCTTTTAGCTGCGTCACTGGGATTGGTTTGGGTGGGGGACCAGTGGTAACCCATGCAGCTGACCCATCGAGTCATGAGCCAGAATTACAGCGATGACCCATCTCTGCACCATATGGTCTGTATCACTCTCAGTAAGCTGCTTCACCTCTCCTTTCCATAACCGCAAGCCAGTGTTCACCTAGACCCCATGCCACTTAAATGGGAAGTGAGTATAAAAAAATCCTGAAAGCTTTATATATACAATTCATCTGTACCACTTCTTTGAAAAAGTGGAACATAGAATTCCTTTACAACCTTTACCCAGGTTCTTCAGTTACAAATATTTTCCCCATTTGGAGCTACCATTCTCAATGAAAGACTGAGAGAGAGGGAGAGAGATAATAGATAGATACTTTACACCTAAACTATTTGGGGGAAGCTGCAGACACCACATCCTTTCCTCTAAATATTTTTGAATATTTCCTGAAAATAAAGATATTCTTAACAGGAAATGAAGCAATGATACAGTTCCCGTAAGTAATCTGGAGTTCACAGTCCTGTGTCAGCTTGTCCTGTATTTCACTCTGTGGCCGTTTTGCTCAGCCCAGGGTCCCGTCCAGGATCCGTGGTACGGTGAATGTTGTGCTTGGCCGGGCGTGTTTTCTGGGACAGACCCCCATCCCCTCTGTCTGCCCTGACCCCGACAGTGGTGGAGTGCACAGGGCCGGTGTTTGCAGGGTGGCCCCGGGGTGCAGTTGGGCCCAGAAGTGAGGCTGTGGGTGCCGCAGCCAGTGTGGAGGCACCCGATGAGCCGGGGCCTCCAGGCTCACCTGCGGCTCCATCACCTCCCCTCTCTACTTAACTAGCGCTTGGGAGGCCTCAGCCCAAGACTGCTCTGAACTCTGCATCAGCCATCCGCAGCCCCTGGAGGCTCCAGGCTCAACAGTTGCTACGGGTGATGCTGCGGTGTCTGCTTCTCTGAGCCCACTATCCCCTCCACGTTTGTTCACTCACGTGCGTGCCACTGTAGGAGAGAGCTTTTCCTTCCCCCTTATTCCCTTTTCCCCCTTGTTTCAGTGTGATCTCACGGACTGTTGTGTCATAATCCGTCACTACTGCTGGCCATCAAGGGACTATCTGAGTAAGTAGCTTCTTGGTGATGCCCGTACAGGGTCCCATGGGTCTTGGAGATTGTGGGATGAGTGGATGGACTGGTCAAGGGGGGATCCCTTCGTTGTTTTAACAAACTCCTAGTGGATCAGAATCGGGCCAGGGATCTATTCCTTGGCTTAATCTGCTTTTCTGGCCAGTATCTCCTCCAGCCTGCAGGGACCTCTTCCTCTTGCCAGCCTGGAGGATGAGCCAGGCTAGACTGGACATGTGGCTTCTCACCTCCAGGACTGCCCGCTCTGCACTCAGCTAGAATTATCCCCCCAGACTGGCTGCTCAGGCCACTTCCTGATCGTCTCCAAAGCCCTTGCAGAAGTGACCCTCTGGAGGCCATGGGCAGCCTGGTGCCACCCCGAGAGCCTTCTACGTGCCCGCCCCCACATCCCTGGGCACGGCAAAGCAGACAAGCTGTTTAGAAAAGCATTTGGCGGCACATAACAAGAACCATAAAATTGTTTGTTCCATTTGACCTCGCAGTGACATTTCTGGGAAATCGTTCTGAAAGAAAATTCCAAAAATGGATAAAAGCCTATGCGTGAAGAGGCTTATTGCAGAATTATCCAACTCTCAGAGCACTCTGGATGCCTGTCAGTTGGAGAACGGTAGGTAATTTATGGTACACTGACTGGAATGGATATTATATTGCTTCTCCTATGGTTCTCAAGATTATGAGGAAGTAAAAACGTGTGATGTTTGCAGTCAGAAAATGCAGAGCACAAAACCTTGCATACACCCTGAGTATCGTTATGGATAATAATATCCATGTTCTCCATAATAACAAGGATGAAAAGATTTCCTTTCCTGAGGAGCTGACATCAGAACCCCTGCTGGGCAGGGAGGAGCTTGGAGAAGCTCTCCTTACACACAGGTGGAGGCTCCCAGGCCCTCAGCCAACACAGCCCGGACTGTTGGTGAAACTGTGACAGTCACTGAGATGAGAATGGCCCCCTCTACATGGGACCAGCACTGGGCCAGCACTGGGAAAGGCCAGGGGTATCCTCACACCCACACCTGGGCCCAGCACACCTGGCCTCAGGTGATTCCCAGGTGTGGTCAGGTAGGGCGGACTGTGTGGCTTCAGGTGATTTCCAGGTGTGGTCAGGTAGGGCGGACTGTGTGGCTTCCCTGAGCCATTCAAAAGAACGATCCATTCCAGTAATATTCAGGGGTGTGTAGGGGATCACTCATCTCCCTGGCCTAGCACACCGTGGTATGTCGAACTTGGTGTCTGGAATACACCACGATCTCTGATGGTGAAACACCCAATTTCCTGAGAAGGTTGTACCTTTACTTGTTTCTATTCTTTCTCAGCCCTTCTCACTCCTTTGCTGGGTTTTGTACTGAAACGTGCTTCCTCATAAGACCATTGTTTTAACCTCTCAGATTGCTGGCATCCAGGAATACACAGCAGGAAGAGAGAATGCATTTGAAAGGCGCACTTATCTTTCTACTTACTAACATCACACAGATTTTGCACAACAGAGCGCACAGAGCTGATGTGGAAATTTGTTCAGCCAAAAATATCCAGTTCTCATGGATAGAACGCACATGCACGCACATGCGTGTGTTTAAAGACATAGCTGAATTCAGAGGCAGAAAAGGCAAGTCCCGAGCGGCAGGCTCCATGGGGAGCTAGGCGGTCGGCCAGCACGGAGCTGACCCCTGGCTGGGGCAGGCGTGTGGGCAAGTCCTGACTGGCGTCGGGGACAGCTCGTGGCCTTCCGCAGGGGGTGAGAGGAGGGGCTGGAACCTGGAGCGGCTGGAACCAGGGCCCACACTCCACTGAAGGGGCCAAAACAAGCCCTGCACAGCTGCAGTGGAGCTGGCTTGGCCTCCAGAAGGAAAACACGGTCTCCCATGGGAAAATAAAGATCTCCCCAACTTTTCACTGTGTCTGAAATTTTACTGATGTGCTTCAGGAATCCCAGGTTGAAAATTAAACCTAACAGCTGGCCTCAGCCTGGTCACTAACGGAGTCTCCCACAGTAAAGAAGGAGAGAGGACCACCAGGAAGAGAGGTTCCCACTGAGAGGACCAAATAAATGCAGGTGCCAATCTATGTAAATGTCACTTTACTCATGTGAATAACAAAGGAAACGGGACGCTTTAAGAATGCTTAAAACAAGAAGGGAACGCATCAAATGCCCCCTCCCGAGTCATTTCAGTGGAGTAACTCGACTCTTTCCCAGTTGTATGTTTGTATGAATCTGCATAAATATCTTATTGCTGACTCCTTTTCTATTCATGAACAATTTCAGCATGATATTTTTTCCAGATCTGCCATTTTTTAGGTTATTTTTCTTTAGCAGGAAAAAAAAAATCAATACTGCTTTTCAGAAAAAAAGAAAAAATGGGGATCGAAAGAATCACCTTTCCGCCTTACACGTGCTCCAGGGCCACGTGTTCCACGTCAGGAGTTGCCTGAAGGACAGCAGGGAGGACCGCGACTCCGCAGGACCCAGGGGAGCGCCGGGGTCCCGGGCGGGCTCTGCCCCTCCGCGGGGGGCTGCGGGTCTAGACCCGGTTCTGACATCAGAAGCGTCCTGAGAGCGGAGGCAGGAGGGGGCTGGGCCCACGTGCAACGGTGCCTTCTGTCTGAGTCACTTCCGGCTCTTCCTCCAACTACGCTCACGCGGGCTCCCCTGGTGGGCGCGTTCTCCGACCTGATGAGGAGACGGGGCTCCGAGAGAACAGGCGGCTTACCGAGGGGGCGCCCAGAGGGCTTCCCTGGGGGCAGCTCCAGGCAGACAGCCCTGCGCCCTCCAGAAAGTGGGAGGATCGAGTTCTCCACTGTTCTAGGTGCCCTCAGGACCTGTCCCCCAACCTGGAGAGACCCCGCCAGCCTCTGACTTGGATGCCTCCTGGGACAGTGGGCCAGACCGGAGATCAGGAGGGCCTGTTATCACAAAGATGTTTTCAGCGTCCTGATTCTGGAGGTTCACAGGAACACAGCTGCTGAACACAGCCACTGTTCTCTGTGTCTCTGGGAGAGGGGACCGCAGGGGCTGGGCCCACCATCAGGAGAGACTGCCTTCAGCTGCTCTTTCCTGCAGCTCACGATGTTATCCCCGCAGTAGTTCAAAACCAGGTTGCTGCGAGCTCCTTCTTTCCTAAGGCCCGAGGCCAAGGGGGCCCGCTTGGGAAGGAGAGGACCAGCCCTTCCTCCTGGCCTATGCAGTTGCTGCTGGGGGCACTGGGGCTGGCGCCCAAACCACGTGGCTCCACCTGGCGTGAGGTCTGCCTTCAGGGGACGTCACTGCCTCTTGTCAACACAGCATCTGTCCCAGGCTGGGGACAGTCCTTTCCCCACAGGGCAGGGGTCCGGGGCCAGCCGCTCTTTCCTGGCTGAGGCTGAGCCTTGCAGGCAAACTGTGTGCAGTTCAGTTCAGTTCAGTCGCTCAGTCGCGTCCGACTCTTTGTGACCCCATGAATCGCAGCACACCAGGCCTCCCTGTTCATCACCAACTCCCGGAGTTCACTCAGACTCACGTCCATCGAGCCTGTGATGCCATCCAGCCATCTCATCCTCTGTCGTCCCCTTCTCCTCCTGCCCCCAATCCCTCCCAGCATCAGAGTCTTTTCCAATGAGTCAGCTCTTCACATCAGGTGACCAAAGTACTGGAGTTTCAGCTTTAGCATCATTCCTTCCAAAGAATTCCCAGGGCTGATCTCCTTCAGAATGGACTGGTTGGATCTCCTTGCAGTCCAAGGGACTCTCAAGAGTCTTCTCCAACACCACAGTTCAAAAGCATCAATTCTTCAGCGCTCAGCCTTCTTCACAGTCCAAGTCTCACATCCATACATGACCACTGGAAAAACCATAGGCTTGACTAGATGGACCTTAGTTGGCAAAGTAATGTCTCTGCTTTTGAATATGCTATCTAGGTTGGTCATCACTTTTCTTCCAAGGAATAAGCGTCTTTTAATGTCAAGGCTGCAGTCACCATCTGCAGTGACTTTGGAGCCCCCCCCAAAATAAAGTCTGATACTATTTCCACTGTTTCCCCATCTATTTCCCATGGAGTGATGGGACCGAATGCCATGACCTTAGTTTTCTGAATGTTGAGCTTTAAGCCAACATTTTCACTTTTCTCTTTCACTTTCATCAAGAGGCTTTTTAGTTCCTCTTTACTTTCTGCCATAAGGGTGGTGTCATCTGCATATCTGAGGTTATTGATGTTTCTCCCGGCAATCTTGATTCCAGCTTGTGTTTCTTCCAGTCCAGCGTTTCTCATGATGTACTCTGCATAGAAGTTAAATAAGCAGGGTGACAATATACAGCCTTGACGTACTCCTTTTCCTATTTGGAACCAGTCTGTTGTTCCATGTCCAGTTCTAACTGTTGCTTCCTGGCCTGCATACAGATTTCTCAAGAGGCAGGTTAGGTGGTCTGGTATTCCCATCTCTTTCAGAATTTTCCACAGTTTATTGTGATCCACACAGTCAAAGGCTTTGGCATAGTCAATAAAGCAGAAATAGATGTTTTTCTGGAACTCTCTTGCTTTTTCCATGATCCAGCGGATGTTGGCAATTTGATCTCTGGTTCCTGTGCCTTTTCTAAAACCAGCTTGAACATCAGGGAGTTCATGGTTCACGTATTGCTGAAGCCTGGCTTGGAGAATTTTGAGCATTCCTTTACTAGCGTGTGAGATGAGTGTAATTGTGCGGTAGTTTGAGCACTCTTTGGCATTGCCTTTCTTTGGGATTGGAATGAAAACTGACCTTTTCCAGTCCTGTGGCCACTGCTGAGTTTTCCAAATTTGCTGGCATATTGAGTGCAGCACTTTCACAGCATCATCTTTCAGGATTTGAAATAGCTCCACTGGAATTCCATCACCTCCACTAGCTTTGTTTGTAGTGATGCTTTCTAAGGCCCACTTGAACTCAAACTGTGTGCAGGGCCGAGCAAAGAGCGGAGACCATAGAGGCTGAGCAGGGAGATCCCTGTGGGCTTCAGCTGCTGGGAGCCTCCTGGGAGAGCCAGGATCAGAGCTGGGACTCCAGTGATGTCTAGGACCCGACGAGGCTCACGAACAGACTCACAGGCATAGGGCATTCTGTGTTTTTGTTCAGAGCTTTACAGGGCCACCATTCACACTCAATTCACCCATTTAAAGTACACAATTCAATGACTTTTAATACATTTATAGAGTGGTGCGGCCATCCCTACTGTTAATTGTAGACCACTTTTATCAGCCCCCGAAGAAACCGTGTCACCCCACAAAGTTCCCACCTTTACCACCCTCCTTGGCCTTAAGCAAACCCTGATCCGCCCTCTGTCTCTATGGGTTTCTCTTCGGACCCTTCATAGAGCTCGGATCACATAATATACTGGCTCCAGTTACAGGCTTCTCTCAGCTGACAGTGTTTCCAAGGCTCATCTACCGTGTAGCACACAGCAACACTTAATTCCTTCCTGTGATTTGATGATAATGATGTTTCCCTTGTGTGGGTACCGGGTTCTGTTTATCCATTCATCAGCCGACGGACATTTGGATTGTTTCTACTTTTTGCCCACTGCTGAGTGCTGCTGTCGACATCTCTACACGTGCTTGTGTGGAAGATCCCCTGGAAGAGGAAATGGCAGCCCACTCCGGTACTCTTGCCTGGACAATCCCATGGACGGAGGAGCCTGGTAGGCTACAGTCCATGGGGTTGCAGAGAGTCGGTCACGACTGAGTGACTTTCTTTTCTTTCTTTCTTTGTGTGGGGGAGAGATGGAGGGGAGTAGAGCCCGGCCCCATGGGCTCAATCAGAACCTTCCAAGATGCAATGGGACCATTGCTTGGGTTGGGGCCGCCTCCCTGGCTCTGTGCGTCTTTGACTGGGTTTCCTGCATCTGTGACCAAAGAGTTCCAGAGATGCAAACCTCTAGGAGGCAAGGAGGGTGGAAACTGATGTGCAGATGGGCCTACGGGGCAGGAGGAAGTTCAGAGCCTGGCGTGAGGTCCAGGGATCATGCTCATTCATAATTTGTAACCAATCAACTCTGATATTCTCACTGGCAACAGGCCGCTCAGGTGGTCCGTGACCAGCCAAAGTCTCAGCTCTGCCTCTGTGTAACAGGCTCTCGGGCAAGGCCCGCCAGAAGCTCGTCCACACACACTGTTCCCACGGCAACCCCAGGGAGGACAGAGCCTGCAGGTGGCTGTTCATGGGGTACAGTCCTTTGACTTTCATGGAAAAGAGGCAAGTTATAAGCACACGTCATATTTTACATGGTCTTGTATAAACACTTAGTTGCTCAGTCGTGACTGACTCTTTTTGATGCTGTGGACGGTAGCCTGCCAGGCTCCTCTGTCTGTAGGATTCTCCAGGCCAGAATCCTGGAGTGGGTTGCCATGCCCTTCTCCAAGGGATCTTCCCAGCCCAGGGATCGACCCCACGTGTCCTGTGTCTCCTACATTGCAGGTGGATTTTTTGCCTGCTGAGCGCTCGGGGAGGCAATTTCTTTATTCAAACCTAAGCCGGCAGGGGCAGAGAGAGAGCAGTGCTTTTCCTCCAAGCCCCTGCTAGGCAGGTGGTCTCTGCTGTAGATGAGGAAACCAAGGCCAGGCAGGGTTGAACACTCCCCAGGGAGAACAAGAAGCCAGGGCCGACCTGGGGTCCAGGACAGCAGCTACCCTGCATTACAGAGCGTGGTCCACAGGTCCAGCTGCAGGCTGGGTCCACCAGCAGGATTGGCACCGGCTGCCTCAAGCCTGTCACAACACACTGCCTTGCTGAACGGACACACGAGACTCACCGAACCTAGGAAATGGGTCAGAAATCCCCTTTACACGTGGTCTGACTTTATAGGGCTTCAATAGGGATCAAAGGATTCCATGGAATTTGGGGGTTTGGCAAAGGTCTAGAATCTGTTTTTAAGTGTTTGTGGCTTGGCAGATCCATACTGCGCTTTGGGAGTTCCCTTCACTCCTAAACCCACACCGGCTTAGAAGGAAAAGTAGTATGGTTCCTGCTGAACAATGCTTACTCACTCTGTGAAAACTCCAGGCTTTGCAAACCGAAGAGGATGGAGGCCTGAGTTCTCCCCCTTGGCATCGGGACAATGCTGAGAAGGTTCTAGACAGTTTTTGATCATGTGTAACTTGGTACCAAGGTTGGAACTGGGCCTTGGAAGGTTCTGGAAGGTGGTAGCAGAGGGGTGTGTGGGGGACAAATGAAGACGTGGGCTGGAAGTGGCCACGTGGGCTTGGAGGGCAGGTCTTGAGGCCGTGTCCACGCTCCCTGGCCCTCCCGCATCCTGGTTCACATGGTCTTGTCCAGCTCTGAGCCTGGAACATTCAGTGACAGAGCCCAAGGACTGCCCAAGCGAAAGGGCAGGAGGGAGACTGGCAGACTCACCTTCCATTCAGGGACCCTGAGCCCCACACAAGCCAAGAGCCCCTGAGTGAAACCCTGCGCCCATGGTTGATCCATAACCTTCTTCGGTCCTGCTCTCCTCTGCTCTGGGCGACAGTGCCTGAGTGTTCTCCATGGTGACGGCATGAGATCCCCTGACTTGTTTTCAGCTCAGCTCAGTCACTCAGTCAAGTCTGACTCTTTGAGACCGCATGGACTGCAGCACGCCAGGCCTCCCCGTCCATCACCAACTCCCGGAGTCCACCGAAACCCATGTCCATTGAGTCAGTGATGCCAGCCAACCATGTCATCTTCTGTCGTCCCCTTCTCCTCCTGCCTTCGATCTTTCCCAGCATCAGGGTCTTTTCCAAGGAGTCAGCTCTTCGCATCAGGTGGCCAAAGTATTGGAGTTTCAGCTTCAGCATCAGTCCTTCCAATGAACATTAAGGACTGATTTCCTTTAGTATTGACTGGTTTGACTTCCCTTAGGATTGATTTCCTTCAGGATTGATTTGTCTTCAGCTCAGTTCAGTTCAGTCGCTCAGTCGTGTCCGACTCTTTGCAACCCCATGAATCGCAGCACGCCAGGCCTCCCTGTTCATCACCATCCCTTGGAGTTCACTCAGAGTCACATCCATCGAGTCAGTGATGCCATCCAGCCATCTCATCCTCGGTCGTCTTTGGCTCCATCCCTTCATTCTTTCTGGAGTTATTTCTCCACTGATCTCCAGTAGCATATTGGGCACCTAATGACCTGGGGAGTTCCTCTTTTGGTATCCTATCATTTTGCCTTTTCATACTGTTCATGGGGTTCTCGAGGCAAGAATACTGAAGTGGCTTGCCATTCCCTTCTCCAGTGGACCATGCTCTGTCAGACCTCTCCACCATGACCTGCCCGTCTCGGGGTGGCCCCGCGGGCATGGCTTGGTTTCATTGAGTTGGACAAGGCTGTGGTCCTAGTGTGATTAGATTGACTAGTTTTCTGTGAGTATGGTTTCAGTGTGTCTGCCCTCTGATGCCTTCTTGCAAACACCTACCATCTTACTTGGGTTTCTCTTACCTTGGTTGTGGGGTATCTCTTCACGGCTGCTCCAGCAAAGCACAGCCGCTGTTCCTTACCTTGGATGAGGGGTATCTCCTCACTGCCGCCCTTCCTGACCTTCAACGTGGGATAGCTCCTCTAGGCCCTCCTGTGCCTGCGCAGCCACCGCTCCTCGGGATGCTCCTCCCGGCCGCCAGCCCTGGCCTCGGGCGTGGGTGGCTCCTCCCAGCTGCCGCCCCTGGCTTCGGGCTTGGGGTGGCTCCTCAGGGTCACCGCCCCTGGCCTTGGGCACGAGGTGGCTTCTCCTGGCCGCCCCTGACCTTGGACGCGGGGTGTCTCCTTCCGGCCGCCACTGACCTTGGACACGGTGATTTGTCTTAGTCATCTTCAAATAAACAAGGTTTTCATTTTGAAATAACTGCAGATTCACGTGCAGTTGTGAAACAATACAGAGACACCTCCACACCCTTCCCCCACTTTCCGCCAAAGGTAGCATCCTGGGTGACTGGAGTGCGGCCTCATAACCACGACATTGACATAGAAGCAAAACACCCAGCCTTGCAGATTCACCAGTTTCAAGCGCCCACCCTGCCCCACCCCCAGCACTCCAGGCAGAGCACCCACAAAGAGGGTATTCAGTCCTATGAATTTAATCGCACCTGTAGGTTCCTGAATCCCCCAGCGCAGTGAGACACAGGACAGCCCCTTCACAGCCCCCTCGGGGCCCATTCCACAGCCGCCCCCCTTCCCCCCGCTCCCTAGCCCCATCACCACTGGTCTCTCCTTCTCTGCAATTTCACTGCCCCACATAAGACTGCGCCGTTTCAAGACTGGCTTTTTCATTCAGCACAGCCCCCTTGAGATCATTCAGGTTTCTGTGCCATTGGCAGGTCGGTTCAGTCGTTCAGTCGTGTCCGACTCTCTGCGACCCCATGAATCGCAGCACGCCAGGCCTCCCTGTTCATCACCAACTCCCGGAGTTCACTCAGACTCACGTCCATCGAGCCTGTGATGCCATCCAGCCATCTCATCCTCTGTCGTCCCCTTCTCCTCCTGCCCCCAATCCCTCCCAGCATCAGAGTCTTTTCCAATGAGTCAACTCTTTGCATGAGGTGGCCAAAATACTGGAGTTTCAGCTTTAGCATCATTCCTTCCAAAGAAATCCCAGGGCTGACCTCCTTCAGAATGGACTGGTTGGATCTCCTTGCAGTCCAAGGGACTCTCAAGAGTCTTCTCCAACACCACAGTTCAAAAGCATCAATTCTTTGGCGCTCAGCTTTCTTCATAGTCCAACTCTCACATCCATACATGGTCACAGGAAAAACCATAGCCTTGACTAGATGGACCTTAGTTGGCAAAGTAATGTCTCTGCTTTTCAATAGGCTATCTAGGTTAGTCATAACTTTTCTTCCAAGGAGTAAGCATCTTTTAATTTCATGGCTGCAATCACCATCTGCAGTGATTTTGGAGCCCCCCCAAAATAAAGTCTGACGCTGTTTCCACTGTTTCCCTATATATTTGCCATGAAGTAATGGGACCAGATGCCATGATCTTCATTTTCTGAAGATCATCTGAAGATCTGTTGAGCTTTAAGCCAACATTTTTACTCTTCTCTTTCACTTTCATCAAGAGGCTTTTTAGTTCCTCTTCACTTTCTGCCATAAGGGTGGTGTCATCTGCATATCTGAGGTTATTGATATTTCTCCCCGCAATCTTGATTCCAGCTTGTGTTTCTTCCAGTCCAGTATTTCTCATGATGTACTCTGCATAGAAGTTAAATAAGCAGGGTGACAATATACAGCCTTGACGTACTCCTTTTCCTATTTGAAACCAGTCTGTTGTTCCATGTCCAGTTCTCACTGTTTTCCACAGTTTATTGTGATCCACACAGTCAAAGGCTTTGGCATAGTCAATAAAGCAGAAATAGATGTTTTTCTGGAACTCTCTTGCTTTTTCAATGATCCAGTGGATGTTGGCAATTTGATCTCTGGTTCCTCTGCCTTTTCTAAAACCAGCTTGAACGTCTGGAAGTTCACGGTTCATGTATTGCTGAAGCCTGGCTTGGAGAATTTTGAGCATTCCTTTACTAGCGTGTGAGATGAGTGCAATTGTGCGGTAGTTTGAGCATTCTTTGGCATTGCCTTTCTTTAGGGTTGGAATGAAAACTGACCTTTTCCAGTCCTGTGGCCACTGCTGCGTCTTCCAAATTTGCTGGCATATTAAGTGCAGCACTTTCACAGCATCATCTTTCAGGATTTGAAACAGCTCAACTGGAATTCCATCACCTCCACTAGCTTTGTTCGCAGTGATGCTTTCTAAGGCCCGCTTGACTTCACGTAGCGCGTCCTTTTCACTGTGGTCCACAGTGTGGAGGAAATCTATTTACCAAGTGCAGCACGAATGGCATCTGTGTCATCTCCAGTCTCAGCTGTTATGCGCACCCATGGGCGGCTTCTTCGTGAACGTATCTTCACTTCTTTGGGATCAATGCCCAGGAGTATGGGGTTGGGTCGTATTTAGTTGCATGTTCGTTTGGGTAAGAAATGCCCATCTTCTGCTCCAACAAGTGTTCCACTTTGCACCGCCCCCTCCCAGGCAGGGGACAAGGGGTCCGTTTTCTCAGCATCCCCGCCCGCGTTTGGTGTTGTCACTATTTTTATTTTAGCCATTCTGATTGATGGGCAAAGAGGTGAGAAAAGAGTTCTTGGAGATGGCTGAGGCACGCTCAGCGGCCTTCCGTGGCGGCGGCTGCTATCACAAGGCCCTCATGTCCATACATCCATCTGCGGCAGAGGGGTGCACCTGGGCTCCACTCCTGCACCGACCTGCAGGCCCCTGTGCTCACCTCAGACCACATCGGGTCTGTTTGCTGGCATATGACTGGATGTGCAGCCTGACCTCTCAGAAGCACCAATGACCTCCAGCCTGTACATCCACTCCAAGTCCAGCTTTTGTCCCCTTAGCCTGGAACACTCTCCCCAGGGCCTCACAGCAGCTCTCTCCCCCTGCCAGAGGTCCCCTGGAGAGAGACCTCTTCTGCCCACTCCAACCAAGGCAGCGCTCAGCCATCATCCACAGTTCCCTTTCTGATGCTTAGAATTAAACCCCTTCATCTATTGCTTATTATCTGCTTCCCCCATTAACCCCGTAGGGTCAGTTCCTGACCCTCTGTTCCCAGCACCCACATAACAGTACAACATGGGCAGGGTGTCCATCAGTATTTGGTAAATATCTGAAGTAATGACTGAGTGGGTGTGTGAGCCTTCAGTTAACACTCCAGGTAGAACACCAACAAAGCTAAATGCTTGGCCACAGCAGCTGGTGCGAAAGACCCACTGGAGCCCTTGGAGGTGGCTGAACCAGACCGAGGTTCAAGCCACGGGGCACGGATCCTGGTCCACCCAGCACCCTTCCTGCAGGCCTGAGGCCCCGCCCCTCCTGAGGAAAGGGGCCCTATCTTTCCTCCTCAGCACTTGGTTAGCAATGCCATGTTTTGATATGGCTTATGTTTCCAACCAAAATATTTTATTTGATTTTTTAAACTTTTAAATTTTGTATTGGGGTGTAGCTGATTAACAATATTGTGATCGTTTCAGGTGAGCAATGACAGGGCTCAGCCACACGTCTACCTGTACCCGTTCTCTCCCAAACTCCCCTCCCCCAGGCTGCCACGGAACTCTGAGAAGACCTGCCGGAGCTGTAGAGTAGATCCCTGTCGATCATCCACTTTAAGCCCAGCGCGGTGGACATGTCCATCCCAAACTCCCAAACTGTCCTATCCCCCACCTCCCCTCCCCCATCCACTGGCAACCATAAGCTTGTTGTCTAAGTCTGGGCCAACCTGAACATTTTAAATACAAAGAAATATAGGACTTTTTCTCTCTGTCAGAAATAGAACTGTGGCTGTTTAACACACTCCTTCCGAAATGTCTCCTCTGAACAACTTTATTCCACGCAATTAAGCCTGCACCTCTACACCCACACACTCGGGCCCAGTGACCCAGTGTAGACATGTTTCCAGAAAATACGTGCTTCCCTCCCCATGTCCTCAGAGTCAGCTGTCTGTGACCGTGTGTCCACAGTCATGAGACAGGAGACACACAGGTGTTCCTTGCCCCACACGTGAGCAACTGTTGTGGTCTCAGCCCCTTTATACACTTAAAAATTGCCTCAGAGAGCTTTTGCTATGCTATTCATAAAGGTCATATGTGTCAATATTTACCATATTAGAAATTAAGATCAAACATCTAAATATTTATTTAATCCCTGAAAGTAACAATAAAGCTGTTATATGTTACTATAAATAACATGATTATGAAAGCCATGGTATTTCCATTAAAAAATTCAGTATAAACAGTGGTCTTGCTTTATAACTTTGCAGATCTCCCCAAGTCTGACTTGTTCTCACCCCGTTTCAATAGTCATCAAGTGAATGTGTTTTTTTGGTTGAAGGGCATGAAGAAAATCTGGCATCCAGGTTGTCCAAAAACACTCTGCTAATAGTTTGTTCATATGATGGTAGACATTCTTTGACACTATAGCAGGCTCGACAGTGCCTTAGGATTAGTCGCAGTGAAGAATCTGAAACACCGTCAATAAACTTTTTCTTCTCCGTTACATTAAAGGGCATTGGCTTACCTTCTGCCATGAATGGATTTTCTGCCTTTGCCTGGTTTTATAGCATTCTGTCTTGGTCACGTGGAAAATATTGGTTCACTGAGTTCTGGAGAGTTTCAAACGTAGACACATTTCATTATACCACATAAAAAAATCACATTGGCTAATATCTCCTGCCATCTTATCGGAAAATTCCTTCAGGCATGGGAAGCTGTGAAGGTTTCTGTGGTGGAGAGATATGCATTTTTCAAAATGTAGCTTTCGGTTGAAAGTCCATAGTTTATCACTTGCAGCAAATACTGTTGCTGGCTTTCTTTGAAATGACCATTTCGCTTCATTCAATTGCATGGTGTTTGGTAAGTAATAATGGCTAACTAGTTTGCCTGTAAGGTGTTCAAGTAAAAATGATGTTCCAAAGAAAACGTGAGTTCAGCTGGCAACCCAGCCATCAGGCTTTTCCTGAAAAGCACAGATACTATGCTCCAGTCTGCAAAGAAGCGCTGTGTGGGCACTTTCCCCCTTGTAATGATATTAAAAAGACAGTCTTCTCAAGCATCGAGGCTCAGTAGAACTTGTGATTTTGTTGTTTCACCCAGAACATTTTCCAGTGAAGGGAACTTCCGGTGAGTGCCTGGTTCAGAAGCACAGAACTTCTGCCAGCTCGGATTCAAAGCATGGACCTGCCGGGTCACCTGTCACTGCCATTGAACTCAGTGCAAACGTCAACACTGTGAAGAAACAGTAACGCTTAGTGCTAAAAGTCTTGACCTCACAGACTCCTGAGAAGGTCTCAGAGACCCTGAGGGGTCCCCGTCCACTTTGAGAAATACGGCTGTAGCCAAGTAATTATGCAACAAGCCTAATCTTTACCCTCCGCCCCCTTTTAGTTTCTGAAACTATATAACACAGTGTACATTTAAGGGAAGCTTGCTGAGATTACTGCAGACTCTTTTACAGCAACAGATGCAATTTAAAAACCAGCAATTGTATGAACAACACTTTTGTAATTAATGTAGTTATCTGTACAATGTATTTGCAATACGTGAAATTTAAGCAAATTTTCAGACATAGAAAATAAGAATAATGTAACATGTATCCATGAAATAAAGTGTTAAACACACAGCTGAAACCACAGTTAATCCTGTTTTCCCTCAGCACGCCTCCAAGAGCTGGTCCCCATCTTAGATTGGATGTTTATCTTCACCAAGAAGTTCTATACACTTTTATTATATAATAAATATGTCTCTATCTCCAAGCAAGATTCAATATTGTTAGGAACAGACAGTTCTGTAAAACCCTCCTTATGTACTTAAAGTTCCTCTAAGCCACACTTGTGTGTATACCCAGGATTGGAAGTTTTCCATTGTTGTGGACATGCATTTTCATACTCACTAGATATTGGCAACCCACTAGATAGTGGGTTATTTCAGCTTACACTACCAAGAGCCATGCCTACAAGCTCTTTTTTTTTTTTCTCTACAGCCTCTGCAGCATTTGGAATAATGAGATTTTTGGAGATTTTATGGGTATGAAATGGAATTTTATTATAGTTTAATTTGCATTTTTCTGATTATTAGTGAGGTTAACAATATTTCCAGATTTATTTACCATTTGTACTTTCTCTCATTAACCACCTTACAGCTCTTAAATTGTTTGTACTGTTTATTATTTAATATTGGTTGCAGGAATGCTTGACATATATTGGATTTTAATCCGTTGGCCATTTTTGTGGTACAGACATCTTTTTCCATGTGGTGTTTTCTTAAATTGATTATGATGTCCTTTAATGTATAGTTCGTACTTTTAATACAATTGAATCGATCAATTATTTGTCCTTTATGATTTGCCTTATTTAAAGACTTCCTTAATAAATCACTCCTTACTGAAAAGTCACACAATATCTCCCTATACTTCCTTGTGAAAGTTTTAAAGATTTATTTTCCACAGTTAAGTTTGATTCACCTAAATTTTATCTTTGGGTATCATGTGAGTTGGGAGATAATTTTATTTTATTTCCACGTGAACAGCAAATTTCCCAGATCATCATTAAATTCTTCCTCTTTGACCTGAGGTGCCACCTCCATCCTGCATTATGTTTGTGTATTTGGAGAACTCTTCCTGAAAAGGATATGCTCTGTAGCTCTCGGGCGAAGTGCTTTGTAACATTCCATGGGTCAAGTTGTTTGGTGAGGCTCTGCAAGTTCTCCGCATCTTTAGCGGTTTCTGTCTGCTTGCTCCGTCTGTCATGAGAGGCGGCCATCAACCCTCCGGCTGTCTTCACGAGTCTGCCCTTTCACATCGCCCAGCGCTCACCCCGTGTGTGTAGACTTGTCACAGTCTCAAGAATATTCCTAGCAACAGTCTCCATTCTGAAGTCTGCTTTGTCTGGCAAGTCCTCGTTATTAGAGTCTCCACGGCATCTCCTCCCAGCATCCTCACCTTCACTCTGCGTCTACATTTAAAGTGCATCTCTCCTGAACAGCTCATAGTCTGGTCCAGATTTTTATCCAGTCTGACAGTTTCTGCTTCTTCTTTGGAGTGTTTAGACCATTCACATTTATTGTAATTATCAAATCAGCTCTACTTCTGTTTTAACCCTTTTTTTTTTAGCTGAAAGGTTAACTTGCTTTAAAACATTTAAAATATTAGCATTTCATGGTTATCCACACAGTGGCCATTTCTGGTTCTGCTCGCTCCTCTGTGTGGACCTGAGTATTTACAGGGGGCCTCTGGGTGTCTGCCAGGTACCTTCTCACAGGCTGCCACCTTTGTGACAACACGTGAGCATGGGGGCACTGTCCTGGTCCGCAGACATGGAGGCTGAGGTTCAGGGACACTGCAGGAGTTCCTGGTCTCTAGAAAGCAGATCGGGGCTGGAACCCAGGTCCTTTCGCCCACCAGCCCCTGTTTTCTGTGGGGAGAAGGAGCATCAGCAGTGAGGCTCAGACTTCGGAGGCGAGGAGGGTGGGCGGCCCCTCCCATCACGGATAGACCACCTGCATTCAGGTGAGCTCATCCCATGGGAAGGGGTGCTGGGGGAAGGTGGGGTTTCCTGGCCACGCTGAAGGGCCCAGGGGGCCACTGGAGGGAACAGTGCATCCCAGAATAGACGGAAGAGAGTTGGGGTGGATGGACAGGCAGGAACAGCCGGGAGGGTCCCCTCCCACCCAGGCCAGGGAGCAGCAAGATGGAGAGAGGCTGGGCGTGTCTCAGAGTGCCCGTGGTACCCTGGGGCCCGAGTGGAGGGGTCTGTAGGCCAGAAGGGAGACAGGAGGAGGTACAGAAAAGTGTGGCTGCAAAGGAGGTGAGCTCATGAACCCCAGAAAGGCCCATGCCCTGGGCAGGCCCTTGTCCGTGGCTTGCCTTTCCTCTGGACCGAGGCTGTGCCCCTGTAGGGCAGTGCTGAGGGCTCAGCGTGAGGCGGAGCCACTGCCAGTCCCCCGCTGCTGTCCTGGCTGGTGGGCTCCCCGCTGCGCCCTGCTTCTCTCCCCCGTCCCCCTGCAGTGGGGCTCGGCAGCTGCTGAGATCTCTGGGAACCACTGAAGCCGGGGAGGCCCAGACCCAAATGCCAGGCCCTTCTGTGACAGGCCACATGGACGGTGATAAGAACCACCTCCCCGGGGGCTGCAGAGACTCACAGAGAGGGCCATATGTAGACGCAACTGCCCCTTCTGAGGCTCCTTCTCTGCAGCTCCCAGCAATGGGATGCAGCACGGCCAGTGAATGTGTTTCTGAGCCAGTGAGAGGGCACGTGATCTGAAGGTGTCACCAACAACCTGCCACCCAGACCCGGAGGTGGGTGGGGGACAGCTGTTGCTTGATCAGCCTTTTGTTGAAAAAAGGTAGCTAACTTCTGCTTCAGCGATATGCAGATTAACGGAAAATAGAGGAGAAAGGCCGTACACATGACCCCTGCGGCTGCCACCCCTCAGGCTCAGTTCCCTGACCAGGGGTGGGACCTCATTGTCCAGAGGAAAGTGTGACCGTGTGTGCTGTCTCAGGAAGGCCTTGGGGTGGGAGGAGTGGCCTGGGGCCCACTGGGTGAGGGTCAGGGCTTCCCATTTGGGGGGAGCTTCCGCGTGGAGCTGAGTCCCACCGTCTGCAAGGCTGAGCGTGGGGGCACGTGAAGTGAGGCTGACCAGCACCCCCCTTTTCCTTTCTGTTGTTGCTGAGTCGCTCAGTCATGTCCCTCTCTCTGCTGCCTCACGGACTGCAGCCCACCAGGCTCCTCTGTCTGTGGGATTCTCCAGGCAAGAAGACTGGAGTGGGTTGCCACTTCCTCCTCCAGGGGTCTTCCCTCCCAGGGATCGAACCCGCGTCTTCTACACTGGCAAGCGCGTTCTCTGCCACTGAGCCGTCAGGGAAGCCTTTCCTTGCTAGCAGTTAGGAGAGCAAACGTCTGTGCCCGGCAGGCCCTGGGGCCAGCTAATGAGGAAGGAGGCCTGGTTGGCTGTACCGGGCTGGAGAGCAGCCCGCCCAGGACAAGGCTCCTGGCCCTGAAGCCGAGGCTGCCATCCTGGCCCTACTGGCCGGGCCTCGGTACCCTGACAGCAGGGCCCGGGCACCGCCACAGCTCCTCGCATTCAGTCGCTTATTCACCTTCCAGCCCAGCGCACCAGCCCCTGGAGCTGGCTTCTCCCGGGGTCCCTGGCAGCTGCCCCCATCCTGACGGCCCCCATAAGGGGGGTACCAGCTCCTCCCAGACTGCCGTAACCCCGCTCCGGTCTGCGGTGCTTTACCTCCCCACCTGCGTGCCTGCTTCGGTTCTCACGTCGTTTTCAACACTGTATAGCCGTTCCACGGGAAGCCCTGGCCCTCCTGGTGAGGCAGTGGAGGGAGGCGGCGTGAGAGATGACCCAGCGCGGGCCTCCTGGCGCCTGCCGTCGGGTATGGCCGCCTGTGGGCCTCGCCACCCGCGCCCTCACAGCCCCGCGGGCCTCCCCGCTTCTCAGGCGGGATTTCGCGGTAAGCCCTTCGCCTCCGCCTGTCGGGAGGGCCTGGGTCTCTGGTCTGCTGTCACTTTTGCCAGCGCCAGCAAGCTCCATCCTGGCCCGCTGCCGTCTGCCCCAGCCAGCTGGCAGGAGGACCAGACCGGGGAGGGCACGCGTGTGGACAGGGTGAGACCAGGGGCCGGCTCCATCCGGCCCCCAGCACCGCTGTCAGAGCCCCGCGCGGAGACACGGCAGGGTGGCCTCTTCTGGGGCCTCCAGGTTCCGAGGGCGGAGGCGGCGGGGCCTCTGATCTTACCCAGAAGGTCAGCCTCGCCTGGGATCCATCTGAGGGCCGGGGAGCGCTGCCGCCTCCGCGTTCGCGGGCCATGCGCTTTTTACTGCGCCGCCGCCTGTGGTCTCTTTCTCCAGCTGCCCCAGAACAGCGCTCTCCAGGGCAGGTACTCAAGGCCACAGAACGGGCGAGGGGCCAGGCTCCGCTTCCCCCGCCGTCGGATGGGGAGCCCGCCAGGCGGAAAATCCGCGGCGAGATTCGCGGGTCTCTGCGCCCCGGGGACCGGCGGCTCCAGCCAACGGGCGCGCACGGAGCAGACTGCGTGTCGGCGGGTGTGAGCCGCACGCCGGCCGCGGGGCTGAGCCGGGTGGACGGCGGGGCGTGGGGCGTCGGTCCCGGCGGGGTGCTGGGAGCGGGCTGTGCGGCGCGAGGTGCCGGAGGCTCAGGGGCTGGGGCGGTGAGCTCGCCGCCCCGAGCTGGGAGCCTTTCTGGGGCCCTAGGGGTGACGGGTGGCCTCCTGCTCTTCCTTCTGCCCGGGCTCAGCGTCTCGCTTGGACGCCCGGGCCCCACGTGGGGCCTCCTGGCGGGCCTCTCCCAGCGCGGCGCTGGCTCTGCTGTGCCTCCTCCCGCTGACCTCCGGCTTCCGGCTCTTCACCCCCACTCTCTGCTGTCCGTTCTCACGGGCAGGTGTTTAGACCCTCAGCCCCCTGCCTCCTGTGGGGTCCAGCCCCGGCTCGTCATCAAAAGGCTGAGGAGTGCCAGTCGGGCATTTTGTAGACTGTCCCTCTGGATTGGACTGATGTTTTTTCTCAGGGTTAGCCACATGGAGCAGCTTTGCCAAGGGACCACAGGCTTAGCTGCTTAAAACAATAGCAGTTTATTGTTTCTCCGTTCCAGAGGCCAGAAAGCTGAAATGAGACTCGTGGACAAGACTGCAGCGTGTCCTTCAGTGGAGGGTCTAGTAGACCCGCTGAGGGCCTATTCCCTCCTCTTCCGGCTGCTTCTGGAGGGCCACTGGCGCTCCTCGGCTTGTGGCCACGTCACTCCAGTCTCATCTAGGTGGTCCCCTTGCCTCCTCCTCTCAATCCCCCTCCCTCCTCCACGGCCCCTTGTGATGACCCTGGGCCCGCCCAGGGAACCCAGACTGTCTCTCCAGCTCAAGGCCCTTAAGCTAATCACACCTGCCAAGTTCCTCTGCCACAGGTTCCGGGTTCAGGATGTCAGGGAGTTTGGGGGCCCTGTGTAGCAGGTCCCACCAAGCTCCACCCTGCCCCAGGGCCAGTGTGGTGCCCTGCTGGAGCCGGCACTTTGGTGGAGGGCGACATGGGGGAGGCGGTGTATGGACACTCAAGGGCCCGTTGACTTGTGTGTTTCTAATTCCGCAACTGAGACGGTGATTTTCGACTTAAACCATCGTCCTTGGCGTTACCAGTGCTGCCACGACGCTGGGGGGTCCTCAGGGCGGGCTGTCTCGCGAGCTGTTCCAGGCCCACGTACGGGTTACAGGGTCGTCTGTGCAGCCTGGACCTTGCGTGGCCATCTTGCCCTCCTGCCACGGTCCTCTCCTCGGATGCACACCCCCCATCTGTTTTCACTTAGCGCTGCACCCCCAGGCCTGGCACAGTGAGGACGCCAGATAAACATCGGGGGAACAAACAAACTGCCTCCTTTCCAGCCATCTGAGCTGAAGCTAATACGAAGTTAGATTTATGCAAAACTGCCAAAAATTGTTGTTCAACTATTCTTGCAAATTTCTAATACCCTGAGGCTAGTTCATTAAAAAAAAAAATCAAGGACGTTGGTTCTTCACCCTGTAATCCTTGGTTTGTCAAGGAAAATCGGCAAAAAAAAAAAACAACAAAAAAACAAACCAAACCTCTCTGAAGTACAGTTTAGTTAACTGAGGGCCTCCTCTCTGGACCCGGATTAGTAAAGGCAGGTCAGGGCTGATAGATGGAGGGCAATGAAGAGGGACACACCCACCCGGACCTCAGAGCAGGACTCGGGTTTGGAACAAGTGTGTCTGCAGATATATCAAAGGTAAGGCTCTCCAGTGAGCTCATTCCAGGGCAATCCAGGGGCCCTAAGTCAATGACTGCTGTTCCGATGGGAGAGAGGCTGACGGAGGCCCCAGGGGCGGGTGCGAGGCAAAGGCAGAGGGAGGGAGGGGTTGGCCTAGTGGCTGGTGAGCTCCCGGAGCCCCAAGGATGGGACAGCCGCCGCAGTCTCTTCCCTGGGGCCTCCAGATGAAGCGAGACTCTGCTACAACCTTGACCTTGGATGTCCGGCCTCCAGAACTGTGAGAGGGGAAACTGCCCGGGTTTCACGCCCCCAGGTCCGCAGTGGTCTCCGGCAGCAACCCCAGGGGAGACCCGAGAGGGTCATGGCCTCCACGTGATCCCCCCACCCACGGTTCTCCAGGCGGAAGTGCCCAGTCAGCCTGTGAAAGAGGATGGGGCTGTGGGCCTGGCGGACCCTGCCGGGATGCTCTGATCCATCTGAACATCCTCGCTTCACACGCAGGCCGTGGGTGACGAGGCTGCTCTCACAGCAGCGACCCTGTGCAACAGCAGACAGGGAGCAGACATGTGTGCAGGTGGCCCACCTCTTCCGAGCTCCTGGTGGGGGCTAGGGCATGCGAGCTTACTTGCTGTTTAAAATGTGAAGATATAAGGCCATGTTCAAGCAAGAGAAGTAACTAACACCACGTGACTTCTGCAGTTTGGTCCGTTTTGGAGAAGTGGAGCTGGAGTGGGAAGGGTGAGCCAGGAGGGGAGGCTGCGGGCACAGGGAGCTGCGTCCAGGGAGGGACACGAAAATGGCCCAAGGAGGAAAAGGGGGATGAGGCTGGGGGCACCAGGAGAAGGCAGGGAGAGCTGGAAGTGAGGGGAGGAGGTGGAAAGAGGGAAGACGGTCAGAGAAGGCAGGAGCAGGTGGTTGAGGACCAGGCGGGCAGGGAGACAGGGCCGGAGAGAAGGGGGAGTGGGTGGTGCCAGCTGACAGCAAGCCGGCACTGCCCGCCCGCCAGCCCCTCCCAGACCCCCACCCCCCTCTGCAGGCCCAGCGCCCCCTCCCCATCCTGGATCAGGGGCAGAAGCCCCCAGCCCCACCCCTCCCTCCAGCCCACTGAGACCTCCAGCTCTAATTTCCATTGCACACCATCACGACCCTTTATCTTTAGATCCTGCTTGCTCCCCAAAGCACAAACATTCTTTATCAAGGAGTCACTAACTACCTATAGATCAAAAAAAAAAAAAAGTTTACTTTAGAATAGTTTTAGATTTACGGCAGAGTTGCAAACACGGTACAGGAAACCCCATGTGCCCTACACTCGTTTCCCCTGTTGCGAATACCTCCCCTGTATGACGTATTTACCACAGTCCAGTTCAGTCCGGTCGCTCAGTCGTGTCCGACTCTTTGCGACCCCATGGACTGCAGCACGCCAGGCCTCCCTGTCCATCACCAATTCCCGGAGTTTACCCAAACTCATGTCCATCGAGTCGGTGATGCCATCCAGCCGTCTCCTCTTCTTTTGTCCCCTTCTCCTGCCTTCAATCTTTCCCAGCATCAGGGCCTTTTCCAACGAGTCAGCTCTTCGCATCAGAGGGCCAGAGTATTGGAGTTTCAGCTTCAACATCAGTCCTCCCAATGAACACCCAGGACTGATTTCCTTTAGGGTTGACTGGTTGGATCTCCTTGCAGTCCAAGGGACTCGCAAAGTCTTCTCCAACACCACAGTTCAAAAGCATCAATAATTCTTTGGCGCTCGGCTTTCTTCACAGTCCGACTCTCACATCCCTGCATGACCTTCTCTCACATCCCTGCATGACTTTTTCTCACATCCCTGCATGACCTTGACTAGACGGGATGGACAGATCCTGAAGCACTGTCAGTGACTCAAGTCCACGCTTTACGCAGGTTCCCTCGGGGTTTCCCTGAGTCCTCGTCCTCCTGTTCCAAGACCCCACGTAAGATTCTATGTTTATTCATGGCGTCTCTTTAGACGCTTCCTCACTGGGAGAGTGTCTCAGATTTTCCCTCTTTTTTCACAACCATGGACATGTTCAGGAATTCTACGTGAAGTCTTTCTGTTTGAGTTTGGCGTTTTCCTCATGGTCAGATCAGGACTGAGGGTCTTGGGTAGGTGAGCCACAGCAGCGGAGAGGTGCTCCCGTCCTGGCACAGTCAGGGCTGTGTCCCGACAACGGCAGCCGTCTCTGTCACTGTGGACTTGTGACCACCTGCCTTGAGTAGGAGGGACCAGGTGTCTCCGCTAGGAAGTTGCCCTATTTTTCCATGTGGTACTCTTCGGAAAGTGGTCATCTGGCTATGCCCACATCTCAGAAACTCCCCAGGCCTGGAACCAGCTGCGGTTCTTGTGGTTGGAGAATGGTGCCAGAAATTAAGCTCTGGGTGCAGAGTGGTGTTCCTGCCAGGCCTTCACAGACAGAGCAGGTCACCTCCACATCATCGTGGCGACAGAGATGCTCATCCCAGTGACACACACAGCATACAACCTGGGGGACCCAGGCGTGTGTCAGGTGGTGACAGGCGTGGCCAGGCTCCTGAGACAAGCTTCAGGAACAGCTGAGGTTCAGTGGCCAAACGCCTGCTTCTGTCAGCCCAGAGAAATAAGACATGGGATCGGTAAATGTGCCAAGCGATCAAAAACTAACAAAGTGCTATTTCTTGGGCTCCTCCACCCCCAATCACTATTTTTTCTAGGTCACTAAGCTGTGTCTGAGCCCCCCAGGCCCCTCTGTCCATGGGATCTCCCAGGCAAGGATACTGGAGTGGGTTGCATTTCCTTCTTCAGGGGATCTTCCTGACCAGGGGATCAAACCCAGGTCTCCTGCACTGCAGGCAGGTTCTTTACCATCTGAGCCACCGGGGAAGCTCTGTGTGAGATTATCCTATCGCACGATTTACTGCGTGTGTGTCAGGAACACTTCTGAACACTTCATGTGATTTTTAGTGGCTGCCTGTGATCCACCGAGTGGGCACCACATCACATATTCACCTGTCTCACTGTTGTAGAGCATCGGAGCTCTTCCCAGCTTCCGTGGTAGCTGTGATGGTGGCTGTTTCTGCTGTGGATCTGAGCCCTGAGGACCTTGCCATACTAAAGTTATATCTGTCCCCGCGGTTCTTTTCTTAGCGTGTGTTCCTAAAAATAGAAACGCCGGGTCAGAAGGCACGCACTTTGTTTCTGCCCTCCCTGTCTCTTGACAAGTGTCTCCCTGAGACGTCGCACTGGCTCACGCGTCTGCGCGGGGCAGGAGGGTTTCCAGGACAGCCTCACTCCCAGGAGGTTGGTCTTCCAGTTACCTCTGTCTGCAGAAGAGATTTTCAGAGAGCGTGTTTGATTTTTCACATGTTACTTTGTATTGCATTTTAGTGATGTTAGGTTGTTTTATGTATTTATCGCCATTTATCCATGTCCTTTGCCCTTTTGCTGTCAGGAAACTTTCCTTTCTCTTATTGCTTTGCCGAAGAGAATCAACACACTAAAATCTCATAGAAAAATAAGAAACTATCTGGGCAGAATATTCAAATATATTAGAGGGAAAACATAGGGTTTTTGAAATCAGGTGCAAAGATTGGAGGGCTTCCCAGGTGGCTCAGTGGTAAAGAATCCACCTGCCAATCCAGGGGACGTGGGTTTAATCCCTGGGTTGGGAAGAGCCCCTCGAAAAGGAAATGGCAACGCACTCCAGTGTTCTCGTCTGGAGTCAGAGGTGTCTGGTGGGCTACAGACACAAAAGATTCGGACACAACTTAGCAACTAAACAGCAAGAACACAAAGATGGGACAAGAAGCTAACAGCCTGCTTTGCCATTGATTAGTTCTGCTTCCATTTCAAAGTCTGACAGGAAGCAACTGAAATAAGGACAAGTTAAACAAAACCACAGTGAACAGAGGCTTGGCACCTATGTCAGGCACACCAAGTGCATTGCTGAAGAGGCCAGGCTCCTCACCCCTTCCTGGTGAGGGACCGAGTCCCTCCTTCTGCTGGGGACCAGAGCATCATCACGGGCAGGGAAAGCGGCCAAGCAGATAGACACCTGTGAGGCTGGAGGGACTCTCCTTCCCTGCACCCCCAGAACAAGGTGTGGTCCCTGCGAGGGTCTGCTGCCCTGGAAAGGACCCTTCTCAGCACAGAAATGTGGAAGAACGATAAGATGATTAATACGTCTCACTTACATAAATGAAACTCTGCACGCGCGCGCACACACACACACACACACACACACACAGAAGGGGAGTCCGCTGAGAAACGCCTTCCAGCCAGGCCTCCAAGACGCAGACCACCTCGGCCCTGGGAGGACGCTTGCTGCCAGGGGTCTCTTGCAGGCACACAACACGGCGGGGTCGCCCACGGTGGACTTCGGGTGGCCGTTCAGGGCCATTCAGGCTGCCCTGTGCCCCAGGGCCCCTCCCAGCCCACTCCTCCCCTGCCCGGGTTGCTCCGCCCTGGTCACCCCAGCGGCCGCCCTGACGCCTCGTCACCAGGTGCAGCCAGCTCCCTCCTCCCCTCGCTGCTTCAGCTTCTCTACAGACTCATTAGGATCCGACATCACTGTTTTTCTCATTTATTGGTTTCCTGTCTGCCGCTCCCCCTGGAAACGGAACTGCCCGCGGGCAGCCGGCTTGGACGCTTCTGTTCACAGCTGTCTCTCCGGCCCTCGGGGTGCCTGGCACACAGGACGTGCTCAGGAGTGTTTGTTGAGGGCACATGTGACCCCACGTGATTACAGGCGTCACAGTCCCCCAGCGGGAGGAGGGTTCAGGCTGCAGGCAGCTCCCTGGGAAAGGGGCTCACTGGGAAAGGTCACCATCCGGGCCAGCCTGGGACCCCAGAGCTGGGAAAGCTGGCCTTGCTTGCGCCAGTCTGCCTGGCCTTCCTGGCGGCCCCAGAGCACCAACCCCCAGAATCCACTGGTTGAGAGCGTTCCCCTGGATTCTGGTCTAAGGGGACTGTCTAGCAGGCCTGCAGCCAAGCAGGAGTCCCCGGGAACAGTCCTCAGGGCCCTGCTGTGCTGTTTTTCCCTTTTTTTTTAATTCTTGGCTTTGTTTTATTTCTTTCTACTGAAGTGTGAGTGATTTACGAAATCTCAGGTGTACGGCAAAGTGATTCAGTTGCGTGTGTGTGCGTGTGTGTGTGTGCGCACATGCACACGTGTGCTCAGTCCTGTCCGACTCTGCGATCACATGGACTGTAGCCTGCCAGGCTCCTCTGTCTGTGGGATTTTCCAGTTAAGAATATTGCAGCAGGTTGCCATTTCCTTCTCCAGGGATTCTTCCCGACCCAGGGATTGAACCCGAGTCTCCTGTTTGGCAGGCAGGTTCTTTACCACTGAGCCACCTGGGAAGCCCCATACACATATACAGTTGTTAGATTCTTTTCCAGTATAGGTTACAGCAAGATACTGCATGCATATCTTGCTACACAGTGCTACACAGTAAATCCTGTTGCTTACTTTATATGTGGTTGTGCTTATCTGTTAATCCCACACTCCTGACCGATCCCTCCCCTCTTGCCCCTTTGGCAACCATACGTCTGTTCTCTGTGAGTCTGTTTTGCGAGCACGTTCATTGGTGTCCTGTTTCAGATCACACAGGTAAGTGACGTCATACAGACTTCGCCTCGGCCGTACTTCGCTTCGCATGACAGCGTCTAGGTCCCAGTGCTGGTGCTTCGGGCTTTGGTGTCCAGGCTGCGGGCGTCAGGAGTGAGAGGACACAGCTGTCCGTGTCCAGGCAGGGTGCGGCATCCGCCGGCCAGGGTATCCCTTCAGCCGGGGCCGAGGCATGGGGCTGGAAGCGGGCGGGCCAAGCCGGACGCTGTCCACCCCTCCCCAGCACCCCCGCCCCAAGATGGAGTCCTGGGTGTGCATGTGTGTGTGTGTGCGAGCACAGTCATTTAGAAAACATTTGGAAAGCGGGGGACAGCTCACAGAGCAGAAACATTTCTGCTAAAAGCAAGACCAGCGTAAAAACCAAAGCCAAGAGGGAACGCCCTTGCTCAGAGGCATCGCTGGGTGGGGATGGGACCTCCATGCCTGTTGGCCCCAGAAGCAGTCACACGGCCTCTGAACTGGAGCTCCGGGACCCCGGAAGCCTGCGTCTCCCCTGCCCCGCTTCCCACCTGGCCCTGCGCCGGGTTCTACAAACAGGTCTCAGTGAAAAATGAAGGCCCGGCCTCCGCATCCGAGGCGGACACCACTGCAGTCAAGGGAAGAGGCGCCTGGTCCCTCGAGGGCTCCAGAAAGACCCGGAGAACCTAGAAGTTACAGCAGAGACCTGCCGACTGGTTTCCATTCAGCATCACAGTTTCATAAGCGAGCTGACATTGGCCAGCTGGCTGTTCATCTCTGCTCTTGCCTGTTAATGTCACATCCAGTTCCCTGACCCAGCGTATGGCAGGTTTGACCCAGGCCAGAGGCATCTTCGTGGAGGCTAAACCTACCCAGATGGCTGTGGACACTGACCATTTCCCCCTAAATGCATCCAGATCCGTTTCTGAGGCCTCCTTTTTACTCGCTAATTCTGTTTTTGGTTTCTGGATCTTATTTGACTTTCAGATGGATTTCATAATTGCTCTAATGGAGAACTTGAAAACGCTAGGCGGAGCGGGTCTGTGCTGCCCCTGGCCATCCCCAGGCTGCACTGCAGCTATTCTCTGTGAAGCCACGAGTGTGTTTTGAATCAAAACTGCCTGCCCGAGCTGCCAAGAGGTGGGTTCAGAGACGATTCTCTTGTTTTTCTGGGCGCCGCAGAAGCAGAGCGGCCCTGCCCTGGCCAGGCAGGCTCGGCCGTCCACGGACATGCCAGAGTATCGATGTTCAGGTGGACTTGACCCCTCTGGGCCCAGGTACCGGCTCTGGCACTGTTTTCTGTGCAGGAAGGAGGAGACGCTCTCCCAGGCTGCATCCTTGTATCCAGATCCTGCTCCCTCCTCCCTGGCGCTGGGCCTGCGGATGGGGGCTTCAAGACCACCCAAGTTCTACCTGAGCCAAAGGAGGGCATGGGTGGGTGGTTGGGGTCCGGTGGGGAGGGTGGGCTCAGAAGTCAGACGCCTGGGTCCCTGCTTGCCTCCCACTGGTCCCGGGCAGCCCTGGGCTGCCCAAGCCTCTGGTTTTACGTCTGGAAAAGGAGTCTGTTTCCCAGGGCAGAGGTATCAGGGTGGTAAACGCTCATCAATACCAGCCAATGGGAATAAAAACGGTCGCATGGAAATTGACGCTGAGACTCGACATTGCCAAAACACCTTTGCTTCCTCCTCTCCTGCCCACTGCCAGCTGCTCTGCTCTGTCCAGGGAAACAGCTGGGCCCGCTGGTGGCCCTCGGCCCCAGGTGACAGCCAGGGTCATTTCAAGTCTCCACCAGCCAGGTCGGACTCGCCTGCCAGCTCCCAGGGGGCCTGACGTGCCCAGAACCAGACCTGGGGTGAAAGCCTGGGGGGCTCTCTGAGGGCTGCGGGCCCGGGACCCATGACGGGGTGAGGGTGCCGTCAGGAGAGGGGGGTGAAGGCTGAGGGGTCTGCTTCTCAGGAGTGAGGGCTTTCCTCCACGGCATCATGTTTTCCCTTCTATCCAGACCGACAGTGTCGAGTCGGGGGAGAGGGAGAGGGGAGACCATTCAGCAAGGTGACCGGGGTGTGAGACCACTGCCCGCCAGCACAGGGCCGAGATGGTACAGGCATCACCCCAGCCCTAAAGCACGACTCCGAGACTTTAAGATGCTCTCAGTTTCGAGACATAGCCCTGAGGACTTTCCAGGGAAAAATATATCCCTAAGTAGAAATATGACTACATGAATTATACATACTAGTGTTAAGGCACATTCAGGGCTACAAAGATGAGAAGAAAGGTCTGTGTGTTTTCACACCGGGGCAGCGGATACACGTGTGGCAGGTAGATGTCTGCGGAGAAGACGTGCCCTGGTCTCGGCTTGGGCTGGCGCAGATGTCGGGAGAACACTGGGGTCGCAACGTGGGCAAAGCTCCGTGGATTAGAAGGGCTCTGGTGGGGAATACAAAGGGGTGGAGGAGAGCCCTGCAACCTGGACTTGGAAATGGAGGTTTGGGTGATGGCTCTGCTAGGAGTGAGCTTCTCTGGCCCCTCAGACAGTAAAGAATCCGCCTGCAATGCAGGAGACCTGGATTAGATCCCTGGGTTCGGAAGATCCCCTGGAGGAGGGCGTGGCAACCTGCTTCAATATTCTTGCCTGGAGAATCCCACGTAAAGAGGAGCCTGGAGGGCTACAGTCCATGGGGTTGCAAAGAGTTAGACACGACCGAGCGACTCGGCACACCGGCCAGGAGTAGCCAGCCCTGTGACCCCCGGCCCCTTATCTGCAAACAGGACATCAGGGTGCACCTCTCAGGGCCTCTGAGGACACAGGGCGGCCAGGCCGTGGGGGCACTGAACACAGGCCGGCCTTGAAGCGATGTACCCACGGGAAGACAAACAGAGATGCTTCAGCCCCCAGCCCGGGAGCTGCAGAGAGGGTCCCCCGGGGGGTCTGGCAGGCAGGTCTGCAGAGGTGAGTAAGGAGTCCCGAGCCTGCGCCCCCAGCCCCTGCTGGGGGTGACGCTCTGCTGCCCAGCCACGCCGCAGCGCCTTTCCATCCCATTAGGACTCTCAAGCATCTCCAGAGCTGGATTCCAGCTGCAAAACCCAGCCAGCCCTGCAGCAGGCCAGGCGGGTGCTGGTGCCTCTGGAACGGGAAAGGTGCCCACCCGTCCAGGGTTTCCATTCAGATTGGACTCGGGCCCTGGTCTCAGTCCTGATCCAGAACTGACCCTCGGGGAAGCGCAGGGCACACACCCTCCCTGGGAGAGGCCACGCCTGGTCGTGCAGGGTGGGGGTCTCGGTCGGGGGACGGGGCGGCCACGGGTGGGCCACCAGTGATCCCGCAGCAGTGCTGCCAGGGTCTGAGTGGGCTGGCTGCTGCCCCAGTCAGGGAGGCACTCTGGATTCCAGGAGTGGGAGCTCGGAGCCCCCCGGGGCAGGCACACAGCTTCCGGCCTGGCCCAGCTGGGGAGGGCTTTGTAATGACCACCGGTCCTCTGCTCACATGTCCATGGCATTTCTGGGGCTTCTCCGCTCTACCTGGAGAGGAGGAAAGAGCAGAACACCCATGGAGAGATTCCAGGAAAAAGAAGTTCATTTCGGTTCTTGACACGTGATACCTTGAGAAAGGAACTGCCTTCCAGCCAACTGCTCCCCACCGGGCAACCCCCACTGAGAGCGCTAGCGACCAGCTCCGAATCTACAGGAATCCACCCCGTCCCAGCATGGAGAAGGGCTGCCCAGGGCTGTTCCCCACCCCAGGAGAGGCCCTGGGTCCCCTGCCGCCTGGGGTGTGGGTTGCTGAAGGAATCGCTGAAGGTTCTGTGCCCCCGCAGGGGGCAGAGGGTGGTCCAGAGCAGGCTGACATGGAGGCACCCCCAGCCCAACCCGTGACAGTCCTGCCCAGCCTCACGGCAGCCCCTGCCCCGCCCCACCCCACGATTAAATCATAAACAAACTCCCGCCACAGAATCTAAGAGGAGGACCGACACCACCCACCCCGATTGTTTATTTTTAAATTAATTTCCAAAGATAGGGACGCATCCTGACGCACATCCTCTGCCCAGTCCTGCCCGACCTGGCTCCCTGAGCTGTGCCAGCCCCTCCTGGCGGACGGGGATGGGCTGCCCGGAGCCTGGGACCCGCGCCCATGGCTGGGCTGTGGGGAAGTCCCGGGTGGGCACCACAGGTGTGTGCCTGCAGGGACTCGGCGCAAAGGAGGCACTGTGAGGCGAGGCTCTGGACGCCTCCCGCCCACCCGCCCACCCACGCGCGGCACTTGTCAGGTGCTGGCGCCGTGGAGGCCCGGCTTTGAGTGTCAGCTTGGCCCGGCTCGTGGAATGTGGGATCGGGCACTGTTTCTCAATGGTTTCTGGGAATGCCTGGCTCTGTGCCCCTGCACGCCTCCTGCCAAGCGCATGGGTGCTGCCCTCGTCTCCCCACTGCCAGGGGTGTCTGGCACCCAGAGCTCCCCCACGTCCGTGGGTAGTCCAGCCGTGGGGCCTGCCTGCAGGCGCCTCAGAGGAGCCCCCAGGGGCTCACCCTGAGTCACGTGGCCTGCAGGAGCCCCCCGGATCACCTGCCTGGGTCCCCGGGGGATCACCTGTCTGGACCCTGGGCAGGATCAGTGACCTGTCTGGGTCCCAGGGAGGTTCACCTATCTGGGTCCCAGGTGGGGTCACCTATCTGGGTCCCAGGTGGGGTCACCTGTCTGGGTCCCCGGGGGGCTCACCTGTTTGGGTCCCAGGTGGGGTCACCTGTCTGGGTCCCCGGGGGGCTCACCTGTTTGGGTCCCGGGTGGGCTCACCTGTCTGGGTCCCGGGGGGCTCACCTGTCTGGGTCCCAGGTGGGCTCACCTGTCTGGGTCCCGGGGGGCTCACCTGTCTGGGTCCCAGGTGGGCTCACCTGTCTGGGTCCCGGGGGGGCTCACCTGTCTGGGTCCTGGGGGGGCTCACCTGTCTGGGCCCCTAAAGTGTGGCTCTTCTGTTAGCTGCCCAATAGCTGGGTCCTCTCCCAGCTCACTCTGATAAGTCCTCCTCACATGGGACTGCAAGGTGAGTCTGACCTTGGCCCACAAGTTCAGATAGCCTACAGGGGGCCTCTTAGACCCAGGGGACAGGCCACCCTGTGCTCCACCCGCCACAGGGACCCACCCGTCCATCTCCGCTGCTTCCTGGGTCCCCTGCACCCAGAGGCAGGGCCGGCCCAGGGCTTGGGCTGGGTGAGTCCGAGCCTGTAGGCGACACGGCGCATCAGAGCCCGGCCTCACGGCCTGGCCAGGCGGATGCTGCACCCAGAGACGGTCAGCCTCAGAGCAGCGGTGCTCAGCGGGGAGACTCATCTGAGGGGCCGCTCGCTGGGGAGGGGTCTGGTGGCAGCAATCACAGCGTCTCTCCTCAGCAGGGGAGCACGTCCTCCAGGGACAGGGACCCAGCTGTGGGCCGGGCCATGCAGATGGGAATCAGTGCCGCCACCGGCCCAGACGGCCGTTGGCTAGGTGGACCCTAGAAGGGAAGACAGCCGTGCGGCCTGCTATGGTCTCCGAGCTAAGGGAGGTCCCAATGGGGCACATGACCCCATCCCAGGGACAGGAGGACTCCACCGAGGGGTGACTCCCACCTGGGGCCTTTGATAATTCTACCCTAGGCCCACAGCCTCACGATGCTGTACACCGGTCTCTGGGGTTTGGCTAATGTAAGTCAAGTTGAGGGGCGGTGCTCGGCACAGGGCCTCAGCCCTCACGCAGGAAGGGAGCAGAGGGGCCTGGGGCCACCACAGGGACCCATCCCGGCTGCCCTGCCTCTTGTGCTCCGTGCGATGGGGAAAGACCAGCTGATGCTGGACAGTCAAAATGCGAGCTGTGCACACTCTGCGCGGGCCAGAGCTGGGAGGGCCCAGACTCTGCACCTGCGGGATGGAGCCCTTGGGTGGGGGCATGCTGGGAACCCCGGAGGGGCCTGGGTGCAGCTGACTCTCAGGGGCGCTGCTGAGCCGAGAGCATCCCCCAGCTTCCAACGTCCACGGAGGGGCAGCCGCACCTCGCGGAGGGAAAGCCTCCCCCCACCTCCCACCTGTGAGAGGGGACGGGGCCGCCCCCCAGGGGGCCTTGGCCACACCCACCATCGAGTCCGCAGTCTCCGCGGACAGGCACTGAGGTCACGCGCCCGCTGGCACCCAGCCCCTGGGAACGGAAGGGTTAAAGCGTCCCTGGGTGCGAGCCCCCAGGGCTGGCTTGTCAGGGGAGGGGTGCCGCTGGGGGCGAACAAGGCGAATACAGCCCCCACTCCGCGTCCCCGGGAGGTGAGTCCAAGGGCCGGCCGGGCCCCGCTACCCCACGGTTCCTGGTGCTGCTGCTAAGCTCACAGGAGACAGCGGGTGCGGAGAGAACCCGGAGCCAGGGCCGGGAAACAGGTGCGTGCGAGTTGCGGGCAGCCTCACGCCACTGAGCGAGCGCCTTCCCGGAGGCCCCGCCCACCTCCGAGCAGGGGGCCTTGTCGCAGGCGCGCAGCCAGGCTGCTTCTGGAAAGCTCGATGCTGGGGAGGGGCTGCCTCCTTGGCCTGCAGCCCAGGGACGCTGCCTCGCTGCACACGAGGGGCAGCCACCCCGCGCCCTGCGTTTGAAAAACATCCTCCTCTGCGTCACCTCCTCTTGGCCTCTTTGCTCTGGGTCAAGAAGCCACGTTACTGTTGATCGCTCCAGAGTTTGATCACCTCTGGGTGGTTTCCAGCTCTCCCAGCACAGAAGCCAGCGAGAAGAGAAGCTCGTGACCATCCACGCAACTCTGTTCGGCCAGCGGTCAGGGCCGGAGTCCCCGTGCAGCCCCAGGTTTTCCCCCGCCTTGATCCCTGACGCTCACAGCTCCCCGGGATGTGCTCTGAAGAGCAGAGTACAACCCTCAGCCAGGGCTCCTTCCCACCCGTCAGCGCCCTGCCATCAGCTCGGGCGGGGGTGGTCTTCTCCCGGACCGGTGGCGATGGGGAAGGCGGCCAGTTAGCCCTTACCGGGACCCTCCAACCAGACCCAGCCGCCCTAGCTGCACCTGCTTTGACTCTGAGCATGGCCTGGGTGTCCCTGCTTCTTGGTCTCTGGGGCATCAAAAGGGGCGGCTGTGTGTGGCCAGTCTGCCTCCTACAAGTGTCAGGGCGTCCAAACGGGACAGGCCCGGGCCAGCACCATCGAAAAGAGCCCACTGTCACACCGCGATTATTGCTAGTTCGAGTCTCGGCCCAGTTTTGCTTGCTTTCTGGTAGCTGTGTGACCTTGGGCCATCTTCCTGGCGGGATGGAGCCTCAGGTTCTCTGTGCCTCAGGTTCTTTATCTGTGAAATGGGGTAATAGCACTGCCCAGGAGATACTATCTGGAGAGCCCTGGGAGCGATGCTTTCGTTAGGTGTTGTTGTTTGAATGACACCCCCACCCCTTTTCGGTCCATCTGCTGCACCTTCTTCTGCCCGGGGGCACTCTCTCTGGACTGTGGGTGAAGACCCCTGGGCCCTTCTTCCCTGCTGTCCCCCTGCAGTGCCCGCTCTGCGTCTGGGCTGCCTGACCCCTCCCGTGTTGTTCTCGGCGGAGAAGCTGCCCGGCCCCCAATTCTGTGTCTCGCCCATCCTGCCAGGGCCCTGGCCAGAGCGCCCTCTCCATGGGGCTGTTTCAGTGGCCGCCCTGCTGACAGTCCCCTCCCACCTCTGGACCCCACACCGTCTATCTGTCCACACAGCAGGCCACCCGGTTGCAGCACGGTCGTGACACCATGACGTGAAGCTCACGAAATCACATTCACTCACCGCTGCCTGACTGTGAGCCTTCCGGGCACCTGCTGGTGGAACCAGGAAGGACGGGGAGGGAGCTGGGAGGGAGGAGGGGGAGCGGAGGAGTTGGGGGCTGCCTGCCAGTCTCCCTGGCTGTGGAGTGTGTGTGGGGTCCTGCTTGGACCTAATCACACCCGTCACCAGGCGCCCCTCATTTAAACCCCGGAGCCGGCCCTTCAGCGCAGGGCAGTTTGGTGGCTGCTCCGAGGCCACTCTGAACCTGCAGGGGCCTGCGTGTGCTTCAGGATGGCCGGGGTCTCCGTGGGGCCCCCTCGTTCTGATCACGGCCTGCCCTGTGCCCCCGGCTGCCTGGTGCTCACGTGAGTCCTCTCTGTCTGGGCCTTGGAGAGGCTGGTTGGGTATGCGGCTGGGAGGGAGCACGGACACGTGATGGATGCTTGCAGCCATGGGGGCGCAGCTGGTGAGGGGTCCCCTCCCCCGCAGGCAGGCGCAGCTCCAGGGAGGGGCCCCAAGCCGTTCCTCCTCATGAAATGAATAAAACATACCTTCAGGGAGGCAGCGTCAGTGAGATGCCCAGGATGCCAGCCCAGCTGCGGGCTGTGACTGCAGGCAGCGGGACTGTGGGCGTCCTGGAGACCCCTGCGGTAGCTGCTCCTAACGAGGGACTTGACCAGGGCCCATCTTCCCCTGACTTCAGCCCAGCCTTCCTCCAGCCCTGGGGGTCATCTATCCACTTCTTACACCGTGGGTAAAACTGCCCCCATGTGTCCCCACCCACCACACGCCCGGCCCAGAACCCATCTCTGTCTCTGCACTTCCCTGCGTCTATCTCCCCGTCTCTGCACCTCCCTGCCTCTATCTCCCCGTCTCTGCACCTCCTGCCTCTATCTCCCCGTCTCTGCACCTCCTGCCTCTATCTCCCCGTCTCTGACTTCCCTGCCTCTCTCTCCCGGCTCTGCACCTCCCTGCCTCTATCTCCCCATCTCTGACCTCCTGCCTCTATCTCTCCATCTATGCACCTCCTGCCTCTATCTCCCCATCTGTGACCTCCCTGCCTCTATCTCCCCGTCTCTGCACCTCCCTGTCTCTATCTCCCCGTCTCTGACCTCCCTGCCTCTATCTCCCCGTCTCTGACCTCCCTGCCTCTATCTCCCGGCTCTGCACCTCCCTGCCTCTATCTATCTCCCCATCTCTGACCTCCTGCCTCTCTCTCTCCATCTATGCACCTCCCTACCTCTATCTCCCCATCTCTGACCTCCCTGCCTCTATCTCCCCGTCTCTGCACCTCCCTGCCTCTATCTCCCGTCTCTGCACCTCCCTGCCTCTATCTCCCCGTCTATGCACCTCCTGCCTCTATCTCCCCGTCTCTGACCTCCCTGCCTCTATCTCCCCATCTCTGCACCTCCCTGCCTCTATCTCCCTGTCTCTGACCTCCCTGCCTCTATCTCCCCATCTCTGCACCTCCCTGTCCCTATCTCCCCGTCTCTGCACCTCCTGCCTGCTCACCTCCGCCCCCTCTGCCTCCCTGCCTCTATCTCCCCGCCCTCCCTGCCCATCTCCCCGTCTCTGCACCTCCTGCCTCTATCTCCCTCGTCTCTGACCTCCTGCCTCTATCTCCCCGTCTCTGACCTCCCTGCCTCTATCTCCCCGTCTCTGCACCTCCCTGTCCCTATCTCCCTGTCTCTGCACCTCCTGCCTCTATCTCCCCGTCTCTGACCTCCTGCCTCTATCTCCCCGTCTCTGACCTCCCCTGCCTCTATCTCCCCTCTGCCCCCCCTCTATCTCCCACTCCCTCCTGCCTCTATCTCCCATCTATGCCACCTCCCTGCCTCTATCTCCCCCCCCCCCGCCCATCTCCAGCCTGACCTCCTGCCTCTATCTCCCCCGTCTCTGACCTCCCTGCCTCTATCTCCCCGTCTCTGACCTCCCTGCCTCTATCTCCCCGGTCTCTGCCATCCTCCTCTCTGCTCCTCTCTATCTCCCCGTCTCTGCACCTCCTGCCTCTATCTCCCCGTCTCTGACCTCCCTGCCTCTATCTCCCGCTCTGCACCTCCTGCCTCTATCTCCCCGTCTCTGACCTCCCTGCCTCTATCTCCCCGTCTCTGCACCCCCTGCCTCTATCTCCCCGTCTCTGCCTCCCTGCCTCTATCTCCCTCTCTGACCTCCCTGCCTCTATCTCCCCTCTCTGCACCTCCTGCCTCTATCTCCCCGTCTCTGCACCTCCCTGTCCCTATCTCCCTGTCTCTGCACCTCCTGCCTCTATCTCCCCGTCTCTGACCTCCTGCCTCTATCTCCCCGTCTCTGACCTCCCTGCCTCTATCTCCCCGTCTCTGCACCTCCCTGCCCTATCTCTCTCTGCCCTCCTTGCCTCTATCTCCCCGTCTCTGCCCTCCTGCCTCTATCTCCCCGTCTCTGACCTCCCTGCCTCTATCTCCCCGCCTCTCTGCCACCTCCCTTGTCCCTATCTCCCCGTCTCTGCACCTCCTGCCCTCCTATCTCCCCGTCTCTGACCTCCTGCTCTATCTCCCCGTCTCTGACCTCCCTGCCTCTATCTCCCGGCTCTGCACCTCCTGCCTCTATCTCCCCATCTCTGACCTCCTGCCTCTATCTCTCCATCTATGCACCTCCCTGCCTCTATCTCCCCATCGTCTGACCTCCCTGCCTCTATCTTCCAGCTCTGCCACCTCCCTGCCTCTATCTCCCCGTCTCTGACCTCCCTGCCTCTATCTCCCCGTCTCTGACCTCCCTGCCTCTATCTCCCCGTCTCTGCACCTCTCTGCCTCTATCTCCCCGTCTCTGCACACCCCTGCCTCTATCTCCCCGTCTCTGCACCTCTCTGCCTCTATCTCCCGGCTCTGCACCTCCTGCCTCTATCTCCCCGTCTCTGACCTCCCTGCCTCTATCTCCCCGTCTCTGCACCTCCCTGTCCCTATCTCCCTGTCTCTGCACCTCCTGCCTCTATCTCCCCGTCTCTGACCTCCTGCCTCTATCTCCCCGTCTCTGACCTCCCTGCCTCTATCTCCCCGTCTCTGCACCTCCCTGTCCCTATCTCCCTGTCTCTGCACCTCCTGCCTCTATCTCCCCGTCTCTGACCTCCTGCCTCTATCTCCCCGTCTCTGCACCTCCTGTCCCCTCCTATCTCCCCCGTCTCTGACCTCCTGCCTCTATCTCCCCGTCTCTGCACCTCCCTGCCTCTATCTCCCCTGTCTCTGCACCTCCCTGCCTCTATCTCCCCGTCTCTGACCTCCTGCCTCTATCTCCCCGTCTCTGACCTCCCTGCCTCTATCTCCCGGCTCTGCACCTCCTGCCTCTATCTCCCCATCTCTGACCTCCTGCCTCTATCTCTCCATCTATGCACCTCCCTGCCTCTATCTCCCCATCTCTGACCTCCCTGCCTCTATCTTCCAGCTCTGCACCTCCTGCCTCTATCTCCCCGTCTCTGACCTCCCTGCCTCTATCTCCCCGTCTCTGACCTCCCTGCCTCTATCTCCCCGTCTCTGCACCTCTCTGCCTCTATCTCCCCGTCTCTGCACACCCCTGCCTCTATCTCCCCGTCTCTGCACCTCTCTGCCTCTATCTCCCGGCTCTGCACCTCCTGCCTCTATCTCCCCGTCTCTGACCTCCCTGCCTCTATCTCCCCGTCTCTGCACCTCCCTGCCTCTATCTCCCCGTCTCTGCACCTCCTGCCTCTATCTCTCCCTCTCTGCACCTCCTGCCTCTATCTCCCCGTCTCTGACCTCCCTGCCTCTATCTCCCCGTCTCTGCACCTCCCTGTCCCTATCTCCCCGTCTCTGCACCTCCTGCCTCTATCTCCCCGTCTCTGACCTCCTGCCTCTATCTCCCCGTCTCTGACCTCCCTGCCTCTATCTCCCCGTCTCTGCACCTCCTGTCCCTATCTCCCCGTCTCTGCACCTCCTGCCTCTATCTCCCCGTCTCTGACCTCCTGCCTCTATCTCCCCGTCTCTGACCTCCCTGCCTCTATCTCCCCGTCTCTGACCTCCCTGCCTCTATCTCCCCGTCTCTGCACCCCCTGCCTCTATCTCCCCGTCTCTGTACCTCCTGCCTCTATCTCTCCCTCTCTGCACCTCCTGCCTCTATCTCCCCGTCTCTGACCTCCCTGCCTCTATCTCCCCGTCTCTGACCTCCCTGCCTCTATCTCCCGTCTCTGACCTCCCTGCCTCTATCTCCCCATCTCTGCACCTCTCTGTCCCTATCTCCCTGTCTCTGACCTCCCTGCCTCTATCTCCCCGTCTCTGACCTCCCTGCCTCTATCTCCCCGTCTCTGTACCTCCTGCCTCTATCTCCCCGTCTCTGACCTCCCTGCCTCTATCTCCCCATCTATGCACCTCCCTACCTCTATCTCCCCATCTCTGACCTCCCTGCCTCTATCTCCCGGCTCTGCACCTCCCTGCCTCTGTCTCCCCGTCTCTGCACCTCCCTGCCTCTGTCTCTCCATCTCTGTTTATCTCCGTGTCTGCTTTCTCTCTCCTTCTCTCTCCCTGTCTCTGTCTCCCTCCTCTTGTCCTGTGTCCCTGCCCTCCCTGACCCCCAGGAAGATACTGCTTCCGGCTCAAGCTCCCCTACCCATCGTGGTCCCTCTTAGAGGTCGCTGGTGGTCGGCTTTCCCCTCACACTCCTGTGGCTATTGAGTCACGAGGGAGGGGCTCACTGTATTCCCGCCCAGCCAGGCCCCCAGCCAGATGTGTGCCTTCAAATCAGTGGTCGTTTCCTCACCAGGAGTGAGCCCCCAGCCCTCAGACAGGGGGAGGGGGCCATTCTTCTCTGCAGGGCGCCCCCCTGGGGCCGGGGGACCTTGAGGAGCCACTGCCCCCAGAGCAGGGCCCGGCCCCTCCCACTCACCCATGGCGGGCTTGTTAAGGACGCCCGATTCGGCCTGTCCTGTCGCCCTTGCCCCCGCCCACCCTACGTGTGTGCAGCAGGGCGGCAACAAGCCCATCCGTGTCCCTGAGCCCGGCCGGCCCCCTGCCCCTCTTTCCCAGCTGCCTGTGGTGCGGGCCCCCGGGTGGCTCTGGGCCAGTGTGCACCCCGAAGTGTGTGGGCCCTGCCCCTCCAGGCTCCAGGAGCTCCAGGGGTGCTCACAGGCCTCACCTCTGTCTGCGGGTTGGCGCCCCGCCTGCTGCAGGCTGCGGGCTGTGGTCCTGGCCCCCGGGTCCCTCTGGGTCTCCCGGCACCGGCTCTGCCAGGCCCCCTTGCGAGTGCTCCCCTGCTGGGTTTCCACCCCCGGCCTGCAGCCCCCCTCCAACCAGAGCCCTCTCCTTCTGTCCTGGGTCTGCCCTTTTCCAAGGCTGGCACTTGGGGAAAATGACCGGTCCTTTCAGGAGTGGACCCCCTACTCCTAGGTCCTGACTTTGCACTCAGCGCCCCCAGGACTGGGCGTGGGAAGCAGCGGCCCAGCAGGGCTGCCATGGGGTCGGGGGTCACAGGCGCTGGCCGAGCAGGACCTCGCTGGGAGCCCCCGGCAGCGCCGGCCCGGCCTCTTTCCAGAGGTGAGCCCGGCACCCGTGCCCCCTGTGCGTGTCAGCGCGGCCTCATCCCTGCAGCCTCTCTGGAACGGGGGTCAGGCACACGCACTCACTCCAACACGCACACACTTTACACAGAGGCACACACACATAGCACACTCTTCCCACACAGTCACACATGTGCACACACTTTAGTCACACACACAGCACACTCTGCACACAATCACACACTTGCCCACACTTTACACGCAGTCACACATGTGCACACACTTCACAGTCACACACAGCACAGTCTTTACACACAGTCACACACGCACAGCTCACTGCTTACACACAAGCATAGAGCACACTTGTCACACACACACACACAGCACACTCTGCACACACAGTCATACATGCGCACACACTTTACACACATCCACGCTCACACACAGTCACAGGCTCACCTCTCCTAAGAACAAACGGCCATCTCCAGGAACGCTGCAGATTAAGCCCATATTGAGGAGAAATTCCCTAAAGGAAACACAATCAGCAGAGATGCAGTTCTGCCGGGAGACGGCCGTCAACCTCATCATGCAGAGCAATTTAGCTCCTCGCCGGCGAGAGCGTCTCTGCCACAGAGCATAATATTTGCTTCCCCTTCACAGAAGCAAAAGGCCCATTACAGTGTTTTCCCAAGACAAAGAGCCACGTGTTCTTTCGAGGTGAAGCCACTGCCTCTAGGGGGTCAGAAGACTGCTGGAGGCACCGTCACTTCCAGCCTCCGCGTTTCAGGAGACGCCAGGGTGTGGCCTCGCCCGCAGCCCTGCACCGGGAACCCCCAGCCAGCAGGACACCCAGAGTGAGTCTTGGCAGTCGTGTCCACAGCCCCAGAACCCTGCCAGCCATGGGGGAGAACGTTTATCAGTGTTTGCAGAGCAAGTGGATTTCATGATGGATTTCACGGCAGCTTCCAGCTGAATCCTTGGGGTCTAAGGGAGGGTGAGCCAAAGAACAAAGAGATGAAATCATCTCCATGGCACAGTTTAGGAGAGACCATCAAGACAGCATCCACTATAAACAAGGACTGTCTAATGAAACTGAGTGTTCACCCACCTCACAGCTCAGGATTCCACCAGAAGACCTAGACAAGGGTGTTCTAGGAGAACCAAACGCTGCGCTCGATCCAAGCACCCACCGACAGACAGAGGAGGGATGACGTCCGATGGGCCATCCACTCAACAGAACTGCTCTTGTTCGGTCTCTAACTCATTTCCGACTCTTTGTGACCCCAGGGGCTGCAGCACGCCAGGCTTTCCTGTCCTTGGCTATCTCCCCAAGTTTGCTCAAATTCACATCTGTAAGTCGGTGATACTGTCTAACCATCTTATCCTCTGTCGTCCCCTACTCCTTCTGCCTTCAGTCTTTTCTGCTGCTGCTAAGTCTCTTCAGTCGTGTCTGACTCTGTGCGACCCCATAGATGGCAGCCCACCAGGCTCCACCATCCCTGGGATTCTCCAGGCAAGAACACTGGAGTAGGTTGCCATTGCCTTCTCCAAGGCATGAAAGTGAAAAGTGAAAGTGAAGTCGCTCAGTCGTGTCTGACTCTTAGTGACCCCATGGACTACAGCCCACCAAGCTCTTCCGTCCATGGGATTTTCCAGGCGAGAGTATTGGAGTGGGGTGCCATCGCCTTCTCCTCGGTCTTTCCCAGCATCAGAGTCTTTTTCAATGAGTCAGCTCTTCGCATCAGGTGGCCAAACTATTGGAGCTTTAGCTTTAGCATCAGTCTTTTCAATGAACACTCAGGACTGGTCTCCTTTAAGATGGACTGGTTGGATCTCCTTGCAGTCCAAGGGACTCTCAAGAGTCTTCTAGCATCCCAGCTCAAAAGCATCCATTCGGTACTCAGCCTTCTTTATGGTCCAACTCTGTACATGACCACTGGAAAAACCATAGCTTTGACTATACAGACCTTTGTTGGCAAAGTGATGTCTCTGTTTTTTAATATGTTGTCTAGGTTGGTCATAGCTTTCCTTCCAAAGAGTAAGTGTTTTTTAACTTCATGGCTACAGTCACCATTTGTAGAGATTTTGGAGGTCAAGAAAAATCTGCCACTTCTTCCCCTCTTTCCCCTTCTATAGGCCATGAAGTGATGGGACTGAATGCCATGATCTTAGTTTTCTGAATGTTGTTGCAAGCCAGCTTTTTCACTCTCACTTTCATCAAGAGGCTCTTTTGTTCCTCTTCGCTTTCTGCCATTAGGGTGGTATCATCTGCATAACTGAGGTTATTGATGTTTCTCCCAGCAATCTTGATTCCAGCTTGTGCTTCACCCAGCCCAGCATTCCACATGATACATTCTGCAAATACGCTAAATAAGCAAGGTGACAGTACACCGCCTTGTCGTCTTTTTTTTTCCTAATCTCGAACCAGTCAGTTGTTCCGTGTCCAGTTCTAACTGTTGCTTCTTGACCTCCGTGTTTCTCAGGAGACAGGTAAACTGGTCTAGTGTTACCATCTCTTTAAAAAATTTTCCAGTTTGTTGTGGCCTACACAGTTAAGTGCTTTAGCTGGGTCAATCCAAGATCCAGTGAATGTTGGCAATTTGATCTCTGGTTCTTCTGGCTTTTCTAAACCCAGCTTGTACATCTGGAAGTTCTCAGTTCACATACTATTGAAGCCTAGCTTGAAGGCTTTTGAGCATTACCTTGCTAGTGTGTGAAATGAGCACAGTTGTACAGTAGTTTGAGCATTCTTTGGCATTGCCTTTCTTTGAAATTGGAATGAAAACTAACCTTTTCCATCCTGTGGACACTGCTAAGTCTTCCAGATTTGCTGACATATTGAGTGCAGCACTTTAACAACATCATCTTTTAGGATTTTAAGTAGCTCAGCTGGAATTCCATCACCTCCACTAGCTATGTTTGCAGTGATGCTTCCTAAGGCCCACTTGGCTTTGCATTCCAGGATGACTTCACTCACTCTAGGTGAGTGATCACATCATTGTGGTTATTTGGGTCATGAAGATCTTTTGTGTATAGTTCTTCTGTGTATTCTTACCACCTATTCTTAATATCTTCTGCTTCTGTTAGGTCCTTACCCTTTTGGTCCTTTATTGTGCCCATCCTTGCATGAAATGTTCCCTTGAAATCTCCAATTTTCTTGAAGAGGTCTCTAGTCTTTCCCATTCTATTGTTTTCCTCTATTCCTTTGCACTGATCATTGAAGAAGGCCTTCTCATCTCTCCTTGCTAGTCTCTGGAACTCTCCATTCAGTTGGGTATATCTTTCCCTGTCTCCTTTGTCTTTCACTTCTGTTCTTTTCTCAGCTATTTGTAAGGCTTTCTCAGACAACCACTCTGCCTTCTTGCATTTCTCTTTCTTTGGGATGGTTTTGGTCACTGTTTCCTGTACAATGTCCATAGTTCTAAATGGAATACTATTCAATCATGAAAAAGAACAGACTACCCATACACTCAAAAACATGAGAAAATCTCTTAAACACTGAGCCCAGTGAAAGGAGCCTTGTGTGAAAAACACACACCGTGTGATCCTGCTCAAGCTCCAGAACAGGTAAAACTGACCAACAATGGAGAAACCAGAGACGTGGTTGATTCCTGGGGTACAGTCAAGTTTGACAAAGAGGAAAGGGCTGGAGAGAACTTTCTAGGGGCTGGTCACACTCTGCATCATTAAATAGGCTTTTGGGTTATACAGGTACAAGTATTTGTTGGGACTCATGAAGTGATACCCTATGGGATGCAGGTAGGGCAGTACTCAGAGGCAAATGTATAGCTAAAGACACCACATTGAAAAAGAAGAAAGATCTCAAACCAGTAACCCAAACTTACATCTTAAGGGGCAAGAAAAGAGAAGAGTAAACTGAACCTGGAGCTCAAAGAAGGAAGGAAACACAGACTGGAGCAGAGAGAAGCGAAATGGGGAACAGCAAAGCAGTAAAGAACGAAACGAAAAGCTGGTCTCTGAAAAGATGAACCAACTTGACAAGCATTTAGCCAGAATGACTAGGAAACAAAAGAGATTGTTCACCTCACTGTCACCAAAACTTGCAAAAATCCATAACCAATTCTTGAACTCCCGTTCACGATAATCACGTAAAAATATTTGGGGAGAGGGGTGAATGTGTTGCTGTGAGTGGATTCCCAGTCGTGTCCGACACTTTGCAACCCCATGGACTGTACCGCACCAGGCTCTTCTGTCCGTGGGATTACCCCAGGCAAGAATACGGGAGCAGGTTGATATTTCCTCCTCCCGGGGATCTTCTGGACCCAGGGTTCAAACCCGTGTCTCCTGTGGCTCCTGACTGGCAGCTGGATTCTCTACCACCTGGGAAATGCAGACAATAAAAGATGGATTGACGAACGGATAGGCGGATGGACAGATGTGTTGACATGTGATAATGTAAGTACAGCCAACGTCAGTAGCCTTGGTGATGAGTTTAGCGTTGCTTGTCAAATGCTTTCAATTTCTCACTGAATTTGAAAACCTCCACAATAAAATATTTGAAGAAATGGCCATCCATGTGCCACCCACCTATTGCGCCATCCCAGCTTTATAACATGCTTCCTGCAATGGAAAGACCTGGATTACACAAATTCACTCCTCCAGAGCCACTCCGAGCACCCACAGCTGTGCACCAGACACTGCGTGGAGGCTTGAGCACATCAGCAAATGAACTGCACCTGTGAGCTCGAGCGCTTACCATACGACGCGGGGACAGGCGATGGGCGGGGCTGGACAGGCGATGGGCGGGGCTGGACAGGCGATGGGCGGGGCTAGCCAGGCTGCGTGGCCAGGCCGGGTGCGCAGCGCTGTTGAGAATCCCATTCTGGGCAAGTCTAGTCAAACATTTCAGAGGAGGAGGCATGCTGTGTTTGGCTGGCAGGTGAACTCTCAGCTCAAGCCCTTCCCAGGAGCTCCCTCTGAGTCTCCCCCCACCCTGTGGGTGGATGTGCTACATGGAGAAGGTCCCTTCACCTGCTGCAAGGCATGAAGCGAGCCCCCTGCAGATAACAGTGTACTATAATTTTGGTGAGATGGTGGGGGGATGCAGAGGGACCCTCAGGAATTTGAGGTCTGGTTCTCAAAGCAGTGTGGACAGGGAGGGCATGGCATTGGTGAGGCAGTGATCTCTGCTATCAGACACGATTCCGGTCAGACACCCAGCACCTCTCGGTCAGGACCTCACAGGCCTTCAGAGTGTAAGAGCTGGTCACACAGCTACTTCCAAACGGGCAGGAGATCTGGAGTCTCCTGGCAGGAGAGGGGTCTGCCCAAACGCCAGGCCGCCTTCACAGGGGGCACTGCAGATGCAGCCAGAGTGAGTCTCTCCCCAACAACAGAACGAGCCGCGTGACGACAGCGTGGGGGTGGAGCTGCTTTCGAGACTCAGCCCAGGCCCTTGCTGGTTCATCCTTGGGTGAACGCCGGCAGCCTCGAGTCTCTCTGTGCCATCCTATTGATGTGGTCTGATTTAGGAGCGCACCCCCAGTAACCGTGGCCATCCATGGCCATCCAAAGGTGAAGAAAATCAGAATTTGCAGAGTTTTCTGAGTATCATACAATAAAAGAAAAGCTATCACTTAGCTACAAACTGGTGACATTTTAAGAAGTCAGAGAAGAAATCTACAAAAGAAGGAATCCATAGGGAACACAGCCTTCCTTGACTTCAGATTTCTTCTGCACTACAGTGAACAGAGAAGGCAGCTTCCTGATTTGCAAGAGCTCTTTATATCTGAGGGCTGACTACCATCTGACATGCTATTGTTGATGTTCAGTTGCTCATGTCTGACTCTTTGGTGACCCTGTGGACTGTAGCCCACCAGGCTTCTCTGTCCATGGGATTCTCCAGGAAAGAAGACTGGAGTGGGTTGCCATTCCCTTCTCCAGGGGGTCTTTCCGATGCAGGGACTGAACGAACATCTACATTGCGGGCGGATTCTTTACTGCTGAGCCACCGAGGGCCCACCATCTGGCACGCACGTCTCCAGTCCTTTCCTTGTTTGATTTTTGACTTTTAGGTGTGCTCCTGGTTGTTTTTTTTTTTTAATTATTTTGCCACTGAAATTTTATATTTTTGTGTAGTCATAATTTCTTTCTTTAGTGTTGTGTTCAAAATATCTTTTTATCATTTTTAGCATATTAAAAATATTCACTGAAGTTACATTGATCTTATTGGTGGCTTCTTTAATTGTTTGGATTACATTAAATGAATGTATTTTTATGGGAAAAATGCAAACATTATGGGAACTCATGTGTCCTCTGCCCTTCATCTTTGCATGAGTGACACCAGTAACTCTCTGCCGTGTGTCCCAATATTTCTGCTATGTGCTTACTTATGTACATGTGTAGATAAAACACCAGAATTACAATATCTGCTCACTGGTTTGTTTTTACATAAATGGAATCATTTTGTATTATTCTATGATTAGGATTTTCACTTAATGTTATGTGTTGAAATTAGAAGATGCTTGCTCCTTGGAAGGAAAGCTATGATAAACTTAGACAGCATATTAGAAAGTAGAGACATCACTTTGACGACAAAGGTTCGTATAGTCAAAGCTATGGTTTTTTCCAAGAGTCAAGCACAGAGTTGGACCATAAAGAAAGCTGAGCACTGAAGAAGTCATGCTTTCTAATCGTGGTGCTGGAGAAGATTCTTGAGAGTCCCTTGGATGGCAAGGTCAAACCAGTCAATCTTAAAGGAAATCAACCCTGAATATTCACTGGAAAGACCGATGCTGGAGCTCCAATACTTTGGCCACCAGGTGGGAAGAGCTGGCTCACTGAAGGCAGAAGGAGAAGGGGGCGGCAGAGGATGAGATAGTTAGAGAGCATCACCAACTCCAGGAGATGGTGGACAGAGAAGCCTGACGTGCTGCAGTCCACAGGGTCGCAAAGAGCTGGGCACAGCTTAGCAACTGGACAGCAGCGGCGTGTGTTGGACGGGCCCCAGGCCAATCCGTTTGTCTATTTTCATGCTGCAGTTTCTGCACGGTGTTTCAGAGTAGACACCTGGAGTTCATTAGACTATCTTTCTGACCGATGGGTATTTTTTATAAACACCCAGTTATAAACACTTCATGATGACATTGGCCCCCTGACTCCTAAAACTACTCTCACTGACATAAAATGCCAACGAGCTCATGGCTCAGACACAGCCAGTTTCCCTCCGAAGTCCTGTGGCCGTTTGCACTCCACTCACGGTGGACAAATCCCCTCTAACCTCCAGGGGCACCGCCAGCAGTTTCTCCTGGGCTGGCAGACAAAAGCTGAAGTCTCCGTGCTGTTTGCTTCTCACTGCTGACTGTGCACTAAGCAAGCCTCCCCATGCTTCCTGGCCCTCCACATTTCTTTCTGAGAGCTGCTTACGTGTGTCCTGTGTCCATTTAACATTTATGTCCATCTTCCCTTATTGCTTTGTGACACTTTATGGACCTTTGTATATTGTCTGTTACATAAATTGCAAGTATTTTCTCCTAGACTGACACTTGTCTTTTAATTGCAGTAACCATGGATTTCATTCTATTGAAGTTTTAAAATTTCATGTGATAAAAAATGTCCAATCTTTTCCTTTATGGTTTAGGGATTCCAGAAGGACGTCTCCGTTCAAGGTTTCACGACATTCTTCTCTCTGATGCTTTGATTAGCTCTTTAATCATCTAGTATTAAGTGCGGCTGTGGAGAGCAGATATCTATGGTGTTTTTCTCTGTGACTACCTGGTTGCCCACCCTTCAGGGATCACGTGCCCACTGTTTTGAAATATCTATCTTTGCCCTTTATTAAAATCCATATATCAGGGAATTTGGTCCACTGGTGTATTTGGGTACTACTGTGAGCATAACAGACATTTTATATAACTAGTAATACATCAATATATGTAAACAAACATAAATCTCAGCACACATACACATTGTTTATGTGTGAATATGGGTGTGTAAGGATCTGTGTGTGTTGTGTACACATGAGTGTCTGTGTGCACACAGTTGAAGTGTATCTGAATGGTGGGAGGGGGACTGGAGGGTATAATCATGATTTTCTGGGAGGTTTTGGTCATATGTAACACAGATGTAATGTGAGCGTGTATCTCTATGTCTGCACACACGTCAACCCGCATGCCTGGTGATCCCTCAGAGACGGTAGCCTGCGTGGCATCTGCAGGGCGGTCCTGGGAGGCCTGGCTCAGGCTGTCTTTCCTGGGTGGCAGAAGGCACAGCAGGGGCTCTTATGGGGTTAGAGTTACACCTTAGGACCTGCAACGTGACAGTGGTCAGAGATTCCGGCGTCACCATCACAAGGCATGTCCAGAAGACTTTTACTGGACTCGGGCATCTGTGCCCACCTGTGAGGCCCGTGAGGAACAGCTCTGGGGCCTGCCACCTGGAACCCAGGAGGACCAGGTACCTCCCTGAAGCCTTGTGGTCACCGGTCAGCCACCTGCCATCCCTCAACTTCCGTCACCAGAGGACACTCAAGAGAAGCCCAGACTCCAGCTCAGAGCAGAAAAAGCTCTGAGTGGCGTGCGTCCCTGGCCCACCGTCCGCAGAGTCGTGGGGACATCGAGCCGTGGGCCACGGCACTGAAGCCTCTCGGGAGAATGATCCTTGGGATCCAAGTCAGGGTCCACACCCCTTCTGGACTCTGGATCCAGGGACCCACATCAGGGTCCACACGCCTTCCGGACTCTGGATCCTGGGATCCATGTCAGGGTCCACACGCCTTCCGGACTCTGGATCCTGGGACCCACGTCAGGGTCCACGCCCCTTCTGGACTCTGGATCCTGGAAGTTAAACGTGACGAACTGACATTGAGGAAAGGAATGCTCTGGAAAAGAGGAATGAGATCATTTAGCGAGACCAATAGCTCCCAGGCCAGAGCATACAGTGAATAAACACCTTCGGTGCTGCCGATACACAGGGCTGGCCAGCAAAGAAAGTCTCTTGTCTCAAGCAAGGTCTGGGCATTTTGGGGTGCCCTTCCGGGCATAGCTGGAGGACGAGGTGTGGTCAGGCGGACGTGGGTGTCTGCTTCACCTGGCAAGTCTACCGCAATAGGGAAATGGTCGCATCAGCTAGATGTCCCTGTACAGAAGGCCCAGCTGCCCTCTGGCTGAGGCCATGCTCTGCTCAGAGCAGGGAGGATGCTGGCTGTTGGGCATCAAGCTGATTAGCCAGGCAGCAAGCATGCCTCACGTAACACAGTGATGCCATCCATGGACCACTCTGTCCCCTCCCGTCTCCTGCATGTCCTTCCATCTGTGCAGGATCCTTGTGGGGGACGTAACTGCCCCTGTTGCACAGAAAGGTAAAATGAAGGGTGGCCCAGTTACTTACCTGAAGCAACCCAGTTTGCCAAGGGTGGACCTAGGATTCTAGGCTGTGTCCACTCGATTCCAAACCCCTACGTGTGATGCTGCCGTGAGACCTGTCCCCTGGAAGCCAGCAGGGTTGGTCCCATCTGGGCTGTGATGGGACTGGGCCTCTGGGCCAGCTGGGCTGCTGGTGAGGCCACCTGGGCCCTTCACCACCAACAGCTGGTCGGCGGCCCCTCAGGGACAGTCCGAGCTTCCATCAGTAATGGGAAGTCCAGGTGTGTCTGCCTCCTGGTGGAGGCAAAGCCTGGCCCTGTGAGCACAGTCAGGGCCCTGCTTGGGGCCTGCAGGAGCTCCCCACTCAAAGTTCTGGGAGCTGACCGATCGGGGGTACAGGGCCCTGGGATCCCTGCTGAGCCTCCAGATCCCCCAACCCTGCAGAGGCTCACCTTCCTGAAGAAAGAAGAGTGGTGGGAAGCCTGAGTTGCCCACTTCTCCCCAAGCTTCTCTCCTTTTTCTTTCATGTTTTGGCTATACCATGTGGCACATGGGATCTTAGTCCCCCAGCTGGGGATCGGACCCTGCTCCCTGCTGTGGAGTACAGGCTCGTAACCACTGGACCGCCAGGGCTGAGAGGAGCCCGCCTGCTCCCCAGACTCCTGCTCGGGGAAGTCTGTGCGTGTTTCTCTGACCTGCTCCCAGTCAACACAGCCTTTTCCAAGGAGGTTGAGTATTCTGCTTCGGGCCTATGATTCTAGCATGGAGCCCAGGAGAAAACAGCAAAGGAAGAAGGCTTCTTGTTTCATTCTCCCCAGTTTTCCATAAGGGAAAACCAAGGTCTACAGAAGCTGAGCACTGCTCAAAGCGAGCTAGACACGGGTGCCAAAGCCCAGAACCAGCCCCTGCAGACGCTCTCTGCAGGGCCCTTACATGTCTTACCGTGGCTGTGTTCCAAAGACTCCACTCACTTGGAGCCTATGAGCCCAGAATCCACCCACAGCCGTCCGGGTGGGGTTCCACGCCCACCGTGAAGATCAGTATCACAGTGGTATCATCTGCATAGACCCCCGTCTGCAGGGACCACCATTTCCTGTGAAACAGCACAGATATTATGATATACATGCGTTGTATTCCTCATCTTCAAACAACTCAAGGCGCTTACGTCCCCGTGGAGGTGGGCAAATTGGAGGGAGATTCTCAAGCCCCCTCCTTCGTCATGGCTGGGTCTTCCAACCCTACAGCCTAAGCCTTGCTTCAGCTCACTGCACACGGGGTGTGTGTGTGCGCGCGTCAAACTGGCCCTGGCCCCTGAGCTGCTCCCCGTCTCCCTTCTCAGCTGGAGGGGACCCCTGGTCCCTGGGGAGGATGTGGTCCCAGGGGAGCCTCCACCACTGTGTGGGCAGCGAGCTCAGCCCTGGTGGGTGAGAGCTGTGGGAAGCCGGTCCAGAGGGAGGAGGGTCAGGAAGTCCCCTGCAGGGCGCTGGGCACCGCCCAGGAGCGGCTTTGCCTGGGGAGCTCAGTGCAGACAGCCCAACGCTGGGTCGCTGCCCTCAAGCAGGGGCCTGCAAAGCAGGCAGGCTTCTCTCAGCCCCGGGTCTGTGCCGGAGGCCACCGGTCCCCGCCAGGACGCTCTGGTGCCAGGCCTCATGGAAGGTGCTTCATCATGACCCCGGGTAATCCTCACCACAGCCAAAGGCCAGGTCGGGTTGCAGACGAGGAACCTGAGGCTCGGCGAGGTCGTGTTGGGCCGGGGCCCTGGGTCTCGACCGTCACAGTCTGCGTGTGGCCCTGGGTCACTGCACCTGTGGCCCCTAGACAGAGGCATTGGAGCCCTGGGGATGAGGAGACTCAGGGAAGCTTCCGCAGCAGCACACATGTGTGTCTACAGCCGCCACGAGCCCCTGAGACCACGACAGACACCACCCCATGGCACAGGCCCGGGGAGGAGGGGCCGAGTGGCCACAGGGTTGAAAGGTCAGCTGCGCAGCTGGAGGACAAGTCCTGTGTGTCTCCAAGTCCTTGTTCAGAGCTCGGGGAAGCACCCTGCATGCCCAGGCCAGACAGAGCATCCTGACCTGAGGCTGGAGTGGCGTAGCCCCTTTCTGTCTTTGCAGTCCACGTGCTTCGTGGGCAGATGAGTGAGGGGGCGGCCTCCTGGGGCATGTGTCGGAGGATGGGAGACTGAGCCTCGGGACAGAGCTGTGGCGGACAGGGGTGTGCCGGCCGGCCAGGGGTCCCCGAGAAGTACTCAGCATTCAGGTCCTGCAGGCTGTGAGGATGCGGTGGAGGCTCCATCCTGAGACCCCACCCCTACCCCCAGCCAGTGGCCCCACCAGCTGACCCCCCTGATGGGAGCCAGCGGACCCCTCGGTGCCTGAGCCGTACAGAAGAGAGGCTGGCAGAGGCCACCTGGTTTGAGCAACTCAAGGGTGAGCTGGTTGTGAAAGGGGAGGAAACTTACTGTGTGATGAGAAAATAAGGAGGTCAAGAAGGACCACCAGGCCAACCCAGGGAAGAGACAGCAAAAGCCACCAGGGCTTTAAACAAACAAACCCTACCACGGATGAACGCAGCAGGAGACGGAGGTGCCAGCGTGGGGCACCACGGCCCCGTGCACGTGTTTTCTGAACAAGGGCAAGTCAAGTTGGAGAAACACCTCGACAGCAGCAAGACGGGCTGGTGGTTGGCACGGGACCTTCGTGGGACACACAGGAGTCCTGGTCCAGGCCGGGAAGCCTGCCATCCAGCTCATCCCCACCTGGCTGTGTGAGCTTGGGCATGGGGCAACACCCCTCTGGGCCTCTGGATCTGAGGTTGCAAGGTCTGATTCAGAATCCAGATCCCTCGGCAGGGAGGGGTGGGGCAGGGCCTGGAAAAGGCTAAGTTTCCTGAACACCGTGCAGAGGGCTGATGGTGTGGCCTGTCTGCTGGACACCACCTAGCCCTCGTCTTGACCGTAGCCAGGGCCCTGCTGCTCCAAAGGGGTCCAGGCCTCGTTCTCATGGAGGCCCAGCGTGGCCCTGTGGGATGGGGTGGACGCACCCCTCCTGACCGGTCACACCCCTTGTGCGGCTGCAACCATGGTGGGAGCAGTCTCTGCTTCATCCTCCTCGTTCTGGAAGTCTCCAGCGCCTCAGCCATGGTGCCTGGTCCTCCAGGAGTCCTTCCCGTTGTCACAAGCACCCAGTGGCTCCTCTGGAGGGGCAGCACCTCAGTCTGAAGACGCCAGGTGGACCCACTGGTCTACAGGGCACTCCATGCCCCAGCCACACATGAGTCGCTCTCCCGCCGTCCTGGGAAGCAAGCCAGTGCAGACGCCCAGCACAAGGAGGGGGTATCTCTTAGAACAAACTCTCAAGTTTGGGCTTCACGAGAATTTCTGCCTCCTCAGAAGCACAGCTCCACCCCCTCTTGCCCGCAGATGAAGCACAATCGTCTTTCTTGTGAGCACACATCCTGACGAAACAGCGAAAAGCGCAGAACCACAGCCCGGAACGTGAGCAACACCGCAGAGCAAGCCCTTCGTGCTTCCCTGAGTCCTCTGCGCTCCCCGGGGCTGGCCAGAGGGTTCCACGCCCCCCGCACCGCCCTGCCACCCACAGCCCTGACTGGGGCCGCAGCTCGGAGGCCTCACAGGATAAGGCTGAGCTCTCCCCACTGTCCTGGTAGGGGTCCTCCAGGGCTGAGGCCGAGCTCTCCCCACTGTCCTGGTAGGGGGTCCTCCAGGGCTGGGGGCAACCGAGGAATCAATCACAGTGAGTGCATCCTCCCCTTGATAAAACATGCATCGTGACTCCTGCCCCTGTCAAGACGCCTCGGGGGACTCACAGCGGATTTCAGCTGCTTATTCCAAACCAAGCAGGGCGAGGGTGGGGAATACAGCCAGCTCCAAACCACGCTCCTCCCCAGCCTCCGCCTGAGCTCTCGGGGTGAGGGTGGGGCTGGCTCCCCAGCCTCCCCACCTAAGCCCATCCTTACCCACGGCTGCCTGTCTGTCCCACAGAAATGCCACCAGGCGCCCGTGCCTGCTGTCTGCATCCAGCTGTGCACACTTGGCCCCGATAAGTGCAGAGTCATATTTGTTGGACAAACTGGTTGTGAAGGTATTAAGCATGAGCTGGGTGCTTGATACACCTGTGTTATGTACTCACAATATTACTAAAAATTTAAAGATAAAAAAAAAGAACCCTCAGAGAAGTTAATAGTCCAAAGCTAGACCTTCAAATCCAGATACTGGCCTGTCTGAGATATTTGGTCAGTAGATGCCAGAGGATGAGATGTATGGATGGCCTTACCGACTCAGTGACTGTGAGCTTGAGGAAGCCTCGGGAGTTGGTGATGGACAGGGAGGCCTGGCGTGCTGCAGTCCATGAGGTCGAGAAGAGTCGGGCGCGACTGAGAGACTGAACAACAAGGCCTATCACAGGAAGGGTGGGCGCTGCTTCTGTGCTGACCTGGAGGTGGGAAGCAGATGGATGGATGGACAGGCGGATGGATGGGGTGGGTGAGCAGATGGGAGGAAGGATGGATGGATGATGGGCAGGCGGGTGGATGGACAAGCAGGCGGGTGGATGGATGGGCAGGCGGGTGGATGGACAAGCAGGCGGGTGGATGGATGGGCAGGCGGGTGGATGGATGGGCAGGCGGGTGGATGGGGTGGGTGAGCAGATGGGAGGAAGGATGGATGGATGATGGGCAGGTGGGTGGATGGACGAGCAGGCGGGTGGATGGACGGGCAGGCGGGTGGATGGACGGGCAGGCGGGTGGATGGACGGGCAGGCGGGTGGATGGATGGGCAGGCGGGTGGATGGATGGGCAGGCGGGTGGATGGATGGGCAGGCGGGTGGACGGGGTGGGTGAGCAGATGGGAGGGAGGAAGGATGGATGGATGAATGGATGGAAGCCAGATGCTCAGGCATTTATGACCGTGTTTTCTTAAGGACTTTTTGAGGACCACTTAGGCAACTAAAGCATCTATGGAGATAGCCGAGAACCACCTATAAGAGTGGAGAACGCTCCCCAGCTATGGTCGGAGAGAAATGCAGCAGCAGAAGGGTTGGAGAGATGCAATGTGACTGGCTCTCAAGACAGAGGAAAAAAGCCACAAGCCAAGGAATGCTGGCAGCGTCTAGCAGCCGGGCAAGACAAGGTGATGCGCTCATCTCTGGACTCTGCAGAAAGAACACTGCCCTGGGAACGTTAGCCCAGGGAACCTCGTGTAGGACTTCTGACCAAGAGAACAATAGACGTGTGCTGGTCAAGGGCTCTAAGTTTGTGATCAATTGTTCCAGCAGAAACAAGTAACTAATAAGGGGGTTTGCGTTTCAACAGAGAAGCTGCAAAGTAATTATGGCGCGTCTTTCCGCAGAGTTGCAGAGAGCTGCCCCTCTCCTCAGAAGGGCATGGTCTAGATCAGAGGTCACAGTCACCCAGGAGAGAATTCTTTCATGTATATAATTCCCACTGTGATTAAAAGTACATATATATAATTTTAGAGGTTATGATAGCTGATTTACAGTCACTACAAAATATGGGCTATGTTCCCTGTGTTGTACAAACTGCATCCTCAGAGCCCATCTTCTTTTCGGAGAAGAGCCAGAAATAAGCTGGTTTCCACTGACAACAGGCAGCCATCGGCAACCCTGGTGGGGGCTCTGTGGTCCCCGCAAGCATCATTCCCCCCAGCACCCCGAGAACTGAGAGACACACGTGAAGCAGAAGCGTGCGTCAGCACAGTATCCGCAGCTGGGCCCCCCTGCCTCCAAGGTGCCTGGCGAGCCCGGCCTGGGGCTCTGACCCTGCCCGTCTGCCCACTGCAGCCTGAGCTCCGCGGACAGACCCCCCCAGCCCCAGCACAGCTGCCCTGTCCCCCTGATCCTGGCTTTGAGGAGCAGAGCCGGTCTGCTTCCTGCAAGCAGGGAGCTCCCCCCCATCTCCCTGGAGAATGGAGAACCCCCCATATCCGTGGTTCCTCTGGGGAGACTGTTGGTCTTCCTTCTCCAGGAAGCAGGCTGCCGGGAAGGGCTGGGATGTGCTCACATCCACCACATGTTCTGTCCTTCCTGGGGGGACACAGTGCTGCGTTCCTGGGGCCGCACCAGGAGGACCTGCCAGGCAGCAGGGAGACTCGAGCCTGCATTCCTGCCCTGCAGGTGACACTCTCGTACGCTCCCGGGAGCAGGAACCCCGTCCACGGTTCCCCAGCCTGGCCTCCTCACCCCACGGAGCAGGAATCTGCCTGGGGCTCTCACACCTCCTGGAAACACAGTTCATCACATGAGTTTCCCCAGGTGTCTGGGGAAAACCGATTTTTCATCCTGGCTGACACATAGTATCCTAAGTGCCTCCAAAGCAAAACTCACTCCTGTCCACAGGGCACTACTAAACTGGAACAGCCGCTATATTTAACAGAAAGCCCACATCCCGTTGCTATGGCAACCTGCATTCTAAAATTAGAAACACCACACACCATGGGGTAGATGCTACGGGAGGAGCTGCTCCGCTTGCCTTGATCGGTTCTCTGGCCAGGAGCTGGGTTCCCTGCGCCCGGCTGTGGACGCCCACCAGGCTCACAGCCCATGACGGTCCCTCTGGCCTGCCCGTGAGCTGCCCTGCAAGTGACTGGGGGGGCAGGTGGCCGTCAGCGTGGTGTCCGAGCTCCAGGGTCATCCTGGCCCTTCTCCTGCTGCCTTGGCCCATGTCCACCTTCAGAGGGCAGTGCCAGCCACTTGGCCCTCTTCACAAGGAAAGGAAAGGTGTCCCCGAGGTTCCTGGCAAGCTTCCACTCTTTCTCATTGGTCGGTGCAGGGTCACCTGGCAGCCCCTGGCTCTAACCCCAGGAGTGGGAAGAGGCCCTTCTCAGCTGGTTTCCCCCCAAAACAGCATCCTGACCTTGCTGGTGGCCCTCTTTCTGTAGACACTTTATTCTCCAAACAGCACGGAGGGGTGTGGCCTGGATGCCTGACTTCTAGTCATGGTGCAGAACTTGACCTTGTAGGTGACTCTGGCTCCTTTCCTTTGTGTCTCTGGACTTGGGTTTTCCCGGCGAGAAAGCCAGGCAGTGTGGTCAGCTTGGACAGGTAAGGTCCCTCCAGTTCAGTTCAGTTCAGTTCAGTCGCTCAGTCGTGTCAGACTCTTTGCAACCCCATGAATTGCAGCACTCCAGGCCTCCCTGTCCATCACCAACTCCTGGAGTTCATTCAGACTCACGTCCATCGAGTCCGTGATGCCATCCAGCCATCTCATCCTTGGTCATCCCCTTCTCCTCCTGCCCTCAATCCCTCCCAGCATCAGAGTCTTTTCCAGTGAGTCAACTCTTCGCATGAGGTGGCCAAAGTACTGGAGCCTCAGCTTTAGCATCATTCCTTCCAAAGAAATCCCAGGGTTGATCTCCTCTAGAATGGACTGGTTGGATCTCCTTGCAGTCCAAGGGACTCTCAAGAGTCTTCTCCAACACCACAGTTCAAAAGCATCAATTCTTCGGCGCTCAGCCTTCTTCACAGTCCAACTCTCACATCCATACATGACCACAGGAAAAACCATAGTCTTGACTAGACGGACCTTAGTCAGCAAAGTAATGTTTCTGCTTTTGAATATACTATCTAGGTTGGTCATAACTTTGCGTCTTTTAATTTCATGGCTGCAGTCACCATCTGCAGTGATTTTGGAGCCACAAAAATAAAGTCTGACACTGTTTCCACTGTTTCCCCATCTATTTCCCATGAAGTGATGGGACCGGATGCCATGATCTTCATTTTCTGAATGCTGAGCTTTAAGCCAACTTTTTTACTCTCCTCTTTCACTTTCATCAAGAGGCTTTTTCGTTCCTCTTCACTTCCAAAGTCATCTTAAATGACACAGATGTGATATTCTCGTGTACAAGGAGGCCTGGTTGGGGCTTGCTCCGGGGCTTGCTAAATAATCTGGACATTTCAAGATCCGTGGAGGAAAGGAGACCAGGGAAGAAATAGAAAGATAGCTGAATAAATGAGAGTTTAAAAGAAATATCTAGGTGATTTTTCAGAAGGAAGAAAAGCATTTGGGTGAAAGCAATCTATTTTATTGGGAAAGGAGGTCCATTAGCACAGGCTAGAGGTGAGACTGAGGGCAGAAATCCCACTGGCTGGGGACTCCTGCAAGGTGATGGAGGGGGGAGGATGGACAAGCTGAGAGTCCGCATGGCAGAGACCCAGAGCCAGGATGGGCTCCACAGAGTCATGTGCATCAGCAAGAACTCCTCTCCGGCCAGAAGATGTATCTGCATGAGGGGGAGCCTGGCTGCAGTCACCCCCATGTGTTTCTTTAGGCACAATTTCACCTCCGGGACCAGGGGGAACTTCCCTTCCCGCACCCGTGAGTGATGGCGCTTCCCGCAGGCGAGGGTCCCACCCCCCCATTGCCTACAGCTTGCACTTCTCTCTGGAAGTTCCGTGCCCTGCAAAGGCACTGACTCCCAGCAGCCCTGCTCTCTTGGTTCTACAGGTCTGTACGGCAGACTCAGCTCTGCGAGTGTTTCTGCACACACTTTCACGTGATGCTGATGGTCTGTCCTGGGAGGCCCAGCCCTTTTCTGAAGCCCCCGCAAGGCTGTGCACCTGGGCCGTGGGAGAAGCCCGTGGGCTCCTGTCGGACCAGGTAGCAAGGGACGAGGCAAGGCGGCTGCTCTGGACAAGCCCCGGTGGTGATCTCTGGGGTCTGGGCAGACAGAGTGACTGAGCATGGGAGGTCAGCCACCCTCCACTCCTGCGGGGAAGGTGATAGAGCTGGCTGGCACAGGTCAGCCCCGGGGACACAGGAGCTCAGCTCCATCCAGAGGCCTTTGCTAAGCAATGCCTTCTTCCCCGGAGCATAGGGCCTGTGTCTTAGATGCATGAACCACTAAGAGACCTGACGTTACTTGGAACTAGGGAGCATCCAAGGTTGAAAATGAAGGGCCTGTGACCCTGCCTGTTGCCCGGGGAACAAGGAGGCTGTGCCATCCGCTGCTGGTCACATATGCCTCGACATGGACAGCAGGATTGACATCACCAGTTTCTTGAGGGTCGGGGGTAACTGACAAATCTTGGGCTGGGCAACACTCTTGCGACAAAATCTCCAGCTTTGTGTGAAGCAAGCCATCATCAGGGTCAGAGGAGGGGGCCCCCGTGTGAACCGAGCCGACCTCGGGGTCAGAGGAGGGGGCCCCGGTGTGAACCAAGCTGACCTCAGAGTCAGAGGCGGTGGCCTCAGTGCCTGCAGGGCTGACCTGAGCATCGCATGCAGCTGGCCTGGCTTGGGAGGGGCACAGGGACCTCCCCATTTTCCAGACAAGGAAGCCGAGGCTTGGAGATGGGAAGTAACTTGTGGTTTACACTTGAGGAGTTGGATAGGTTACAGCCCAGGTCTCCTGTGACCCGGCAACCTCTTCTCAGAGCTGCCAGCTGTGATTTTAGGGGGTGGAGGGTAGGGCTGCCCTTTCCACCCATCCCCCGGCCCTGGGGCAAATTCTCCCAACCTGACCTCTCCCCACCCCCACGGCCTCCTCTGCCTCCCTCTGCTCCTCCCGCAGGCTCTCCTCGTGTGATGCCCCGGGGACTGCCCACAGGCAGCAGACTTGTCTCCCTCCCTCTCCGCTGCTTCTTCTCCTTTCTCTGTCTCTCTGCTCCTGTCTCTCTGGCTCTCTCTCTCTCTGTCCATCTCTGCCTCTGTCTCTCTTTCTGGCCAATCGTATTTCGAAGAGATTTGCTGCGGGGTCCCCAGGGGAGCAGGGTTGGATGGGGGAGCAGATGACGGTGCGTGGAGGCGGCCCTGGATCCATGTATGGGGGGGCCCTTGTTTATTCACAGTGCCCTTGGTTTTGGCTGAGGGGCAGGACTTCGGGGCAGACCATCGGGTGGCCCTCACCCCAGCCCATGGGCTCTCCGGGAGTGGGCATGTCCTGGTTCACCAGAGCATCCTGCTGGCCTCAGAGGACCTCAGGCATCCAGGAGCTGGTCGGGGGTTAGGGCTGTATCATCTCTGGGCACCTGTGCCCCATGAGGCACACCAGGAGCCTGGAAGCCCATGTGTGGTCAGCAGAGCACGCAGGAGCCGGTCTCCCCACGGCCAGGGGCAAGCAGGAATGCCGGCAAGTCTGCAGCCAGCTTGGCAGAACAGGGTCTTGTGATTCAGGCAGGGAGGGGGCCTTTGCTCAGAGCTGCCCCCTCCCAGGGGACACACACAGGCAGGCAGGCAGCCCCCTGGCAGCAGCACCCCGTGTTGGCCAGGACCTGCCCCTCGCGTCCTCCCCTGCTCCCCCCTGCCTCGCTGACTCAGCTTCCCTGGAAAGGCTGCCTTCAGCTCCCCCCACCCCATCTGTTCTCACAGCCTCATCTGCTGGGGGCAGTCAGTTCAAGTTCAATCACGAGAAAGGCAGGACAGATGCCACAGGGGACATTTTCTTGGCAATCCCGGGAGAAAACAGGAATCTGGGCCCACGGGAAGAGCCGTGCACAAGGGAAGAAGGCATCCACCCCCTTAGCTGGGGTGGGAGCCTGGGGTCGATCGGGGTGCTCCCAAGGGCCACACCTGGCCCGGCCTCCGTGGTCCTGCTGCGGGCACTCATGCTGTGCGAGCCCGAGGCTTCACGTGAGTTTGGGGTCACGCTGGCCACCGCAACATTTCACGTGGGTTTGGCATCACTCTGGCCATTGGCAAAGATGAACTGAAAGTAAATCCAAAAGGAAACCACATCAGATATGCCTGTGCAGGAGGGGAGAGGCTTCACAGCAAATCGAGACCCATGACTGCCACCCCGCACCCCTGGCGTCTGAACATGCCCCTCGCACGTGTGTGGTCTGCGGTGGGGATGCAAGGTCGCTCTCCATACACTCACACGCCAGGGACAAAGGGGCTTTTGTTTCTCCATCCTGCTTGGATCTTGCTCAAGAGCCCCGGCTCCTGGGCCCGGCCTCAGTCGCATCATCCCTGAACCAGTCCGGGAGGTTGAGGTTCACGCTGCAGGCGGCAGCTCCCTCTTCCACCCCCTCCTGGTGGTAGCGCGCCTGCAGGGGGAGCACGGAGGTAGGGGTGACCTGGGGCTGTGGATGAGGTCTGGGGCCTCGCCGGCTTCTGACGGGGGTCCCGCCCCAGGGCGTTTCCCCATGTCTCCGCGGGAGCCCTGGCTGCTTCCCACACGCTCTGCCCTCTCCTCCACTGGTGGCTGCTGTCCTCGCTTGCTTTACCCTCTGTGTCCTGGGCCTGGTTCCCTCTGTCTATGGGAGCCAGTGATGCCCTGGGGTGGCCAGGTCTGCGTGCCGAGGGCTCCTGCTCACACAGTGAATGCTCAGTAATTACCTGAAATGGCAAGTCCCAACACACAGCCGCATGCTGACGTGCTATCGGGACACGAGCTCTGCTAGGACAGATGTGCTCAAGGAGGCCACAGCTGCCCCAGCCTGCGGCCCCTCGACGCCACCCACCAGGCTGTCGATGCTGAGAGGAGGCCGTGGGACCAACACCAGTGTGCTCGCGCGTGGTGACCCGGCCCGACTGGCACGGGCACCCTCATGCCAGACACGTCCGGGGTGGCTTGGGAGGGGGCAGCCCCCAGAGCCCCCTGCCTCCCTGCTTCCAGCAGCCTGGGAACATGGGCTGGGGGCAGCGTTCAGAGCTGGGTGAGGCCCAGACTTGCAGGGCACAGGGGTCTCTGGGGGCCCCTCCACTTTCACAGACGGAGGGGCTGAAGCCGAGGGAAGTGCTGGTGGAGCAGGCCTGGACCACACCCGCCACGGGCTCTGCAGGCCCGGCAGCACGTAGACCTCCACAGGTGCATCATTTACGTGCCATGAAACTCAGCCATCCCAAGTCCACAATTTTGTGATTGTGAGTGAACTCACAGATCTGTGAAACCGGAGTCACACTCCAGTTTTGGGGCATCTCCTTCACGGCCCAGAGCCAGGCCCAGCCCCATCCACCCTGGGCCCCCAGCATGGCACCCGGCTTGCTGTCTCCCGGCAGCACTGGGTGGACGGGAGGTGACGCATCCGAAACCCAGCTGGTGGTCAGACTGGCGTCTCGGGCCAGGACAGTTGCGGCCCAGGAAGCAGCCCCTTGCAGCAGCCCCCTGCAGCTTGGGGGTCTGCAGTCTTCAGCCTGAAATTCGAGAAGGAAGGTGGCCGCGGGGAGGGGCAGGTGGGGGGGCAGGGTGCCGCGCTCAGGAAGGCTGTAATAATGCAGCAGGAAGTCACACGCTCGGCCCTCCCCAAACACAAAAGCAGGCATCCATCTCCTGTGGGGCTGTTGAATTCTTCCAAGCAGCACAACAAATCACAAACACCGCCACCAATGGGAAGAGAAAGGAAAATTATAGCGTGGGGCACGGCGACCTTTGTGCCAGGAAACATGCTGTCTGGATCAGAGATGGGGCTCGGGGCTCATCACGCCCCCGCCAGCCGGGAGCCGGAGGCCCTGCAGCGGCCTCACCCCTGCAGGTGGCCCTGGCAGAGCCCCTCAGAGCCGCCCACATGAAGCAGAGGGGACGGGAGCTGGGAGTGGGGCCAGGGTGACGCACGGTGCCCGCGGGACCCCAGGGCAGCATTGGGGTGAAGGGTGAGCAGAGAGGCATCTCCCAGCTCTAATTGCAGACGCCTGCCTGCCTCCCCCTCCCCCGGCAGAGTTCGCGTCTTCCCAGGCCCCTGCCCTGGATGGGGGACCGCAGACGCTCTAGTCCAGCTGGAGGTGGCCGCGGCCATCCCGCCCGGTGAAGGTCTTGCTGGAGCAGAGGCGACCGCTCCTGGAAGCACTCTGAGTGCTCGCTCGTGATTGGTGTGCTGCTTGGCAGAACTCAACAGCCCTACAGGCGGTGGATGTCTGCTTTTGTGTTTGGGGAGGGCCGAGCATGTAACTGCCCACTGCGTTATTACAGCCTTCCTGACTGCGGTGCCCTCGGTGGAGCGAGCCGGACTCGTGGAGGCTGGTGCTGCCTGCCTGCCGGTCACTGCCTGTCCTGACACTGACCCCTGGGGTCACAGCCGCTCCAGCCTCGGCCAAGGAGGGCTCACCAGGCAAGACAGTCCTGAGAAATTCCTTCAGGACGCTTGGTCTCCATTTCTGTCAAGAAGACCTTAAGAATCAGAGACGGGACTTCCCTGTGGGCCAGGGGTTAAGACTCTGCTTCCGCCACAGGGGGCGGAGGTTCCATCCCTGGTTGGGGAGCCAAGGTCCCACCTGCCAAGCAGCGCAGCCCACAGAATAAGTAAACCAGTGAACACTGTTTTGTTAAAAAAAGATTTATGTATCTTTAACAAATGAAGAAAAACACAGGCTTCTCAACTGAACCTAAAGAATAACTAAATGGACAAATGTGTCTAGACCAAGTTAAGATTAGCAAATGAATCTTCAAACTTTGATTATTGATTTGATGTTAAAGGGATCATCCCTTTTAAAAAGAGTCAGAGAAGAGTTTAAACATCTGTCACAGGGAAGGGAGGAGCTGGAGGCCCGTCCCCTCTCCTCCCGGCTGCAGGGCAGGTGTTCTCTCTGGCACTGGGAGCCCGTCGTGCAGCGCTGCCTGCTCATCTTGGGTACCAGTGACTAGGAGAAGCCATTCAGGTTTCCAGGGGAGTCACAGGCTTCTGTCTCCCCAGGGGTGGGCACGCCCACCTTGACCTGCACGTGGCTGTGACCTCTCCTTGCTTCGTGCCTCTTCAGGGTCCCTGGTGGGCAGGGAGAGTGGGTGGAAGGAGGTGAGTCCATCCAGGAATCCTCGAGTTAAGTCTCTCATGGGGGACGCAGTCAGACAGGATAGATGCTTGAAACAGGCTCTGCCTCCCAGAGAAAGTTCTGGGCTGAGAGCTGACACTTGGGAGGGCTCTGGGTCCATCAGATGTTCCTAAAAATGCAACGAGAGGAGACACAGGAGCAGCGTGGGTGGCAAGGTTGGTTATGCCCCCAGGTCTCAGAGGCAGGGCTGCAGGGCCCCGAGGGGACCGCTGGGGGTCAGGAGGGAAAGGAGGGTGAAGAGGGACAGCACCCCTAAGCCTTGGCCCTTCTTGGCGTTTCTGCAGGAAACCCGAGGCAGGGAGGGGTGACAGCCTCGGAGGGACTAGGGAGGACACCCCCGCAGGATTCGGGACACAGAGCGGCCCGCACGTGCTCGGCACCAGGCCCTGCAGCGATGCAGGCACAGGACCACCGCCCCCCAGGGTGCCCGCCAGAGACAGGACCTGTGAGTCTGGGTGGGTGGTCTGCTGGATGAGGCACCAGCCTGCCTGGGCCCTGAGCTGTTGGGACAGCCTGGCCGGCCCTGGGAGGGGGAGTCTCCCAGCCCAAAAGATTTTAAGATGTCAAAGCAGCACAGTGTACAGAAAATCAGAAACAGAAAGAGTGTGAGGGCCATCCCAGGAAAGAGGTGCTGAAGCTCGGGGGGGCTAGGATGAGGAGGGAGGGAGTTTAGCCTCTGGTGGGGGGCTCCATGTCCCCACAGACACATCATGTCCCCACAGACACGTCACAGCCCCACAGACGCATCACGTCCCCACCAGAAGCGTCCCAGGTCGGGAGACACTGGAGGAGGCTCTGGAGCTCGGAACCCAGTCCTAGCTTGTGCGCATGCTCCGTCCAGGGATGTCGGGGTGGTTAACTCACCGACTGGGCCTTGTCTTCCTTGTGTGTGAGGCAAGTGGGTTCAACAAGGCTTTCTCTGCCAGGCCTCTGACCATCATAACAAACCACACACAAGGACCGCAAACTGAGGTGGAGTCTCTCAGAGCAATAGTTCTGAGCCAGGATGTCACAGGGTCGGTGCCTCCGGGAGGCCAGAGAGACTCTGCCCACGCCCCCGGCACTCCAGGGGCTGCCCCCGCCCGTGGCGTTCTGCGGCATGTGGCCGCCACACTCCCGTCTAAGCCTCCGTGGTGGCATCGCCATCTCTGGTCTCTCAGTTCAGTTCAGTTCAGTCGCTCAGTCGTGTCCGACTCTTTGCGACCCCATGAATTGCAGCACGCCAGGCCTCCCTGTCCATCACCATCTCCCGGAGTTCATTCAGACTCACGTTCATCGAGTCAGTGATGCCATCCAGCCATCTCACCCTCGGTCGTCCCCTTCTCCTCCTGCCCCCAATCCCTCCCAGCATCAGGGTCTTTTCCAGTGAGTCAGCTCTTCACAACTCTCTGGTCTCTACACCCTCCTAACTGTCTCCTGTGACCCATGTCTCCCTGAGAGCAAGGCACCCAAGGCAGGTCTAGACCCTCCTGACTTGTCTCTGGCCCAAGTCACCCTGTAAACAGGAGGACACCGGCAGAGGCTCACAGGAGATCATGGTGAGGGACAGTGGCCAGGCGCCCAACCAGCATTATCACACGCAGTACACGGACAGATTCCCTGACCTCTGAACTCAAGAATCGCAGGCCCGTCTCGGACTGGGCAGCATCTTAACAAACCCAGAAAGTCAGGTCCCGAGAGGATAGTCACGTGTGTCCTTCAGCTCCTCCACAGGACACGCAGAGAACCAGTGCCCAGTCCATAAAGGGCGCCCAGCCCCTGAGTCGTCAGTGTGACATAAGAAAGTGGTGGATTTTAGACTTCCAACACCAGCCTCGTTAATTCTCCAAGAACGCTCCCAAGGCCTGGAGCCCTGGGGAAAGGACTGCGCGCATTTTCACGGCTGCTCCATCCGCCAACTCTCAATGCCGCCGCGCCCTCACCTGCCCCGCCTCTCACAGACCGCAGCTCTTTCATGATGGAAGGACCTCCTTTTACTGCGCCTTGGTTGCCCAGTTTGAGCTTGGCTCCATTTGAATGTCTTCATAAGAACATGAAAGATGAGGCATCAGCAACCCAGGATGGACAGGGAGGCTTCGTGGGAGTTGCTGGGTTCTAGTTTCACCCTTGTCAATCAGCCCTGAAAGCCACAACCTTCCCGGGAGTCCTTTCAGAGCACTCAGCAGCCAATGGGGGGTGGGCATTCTGCGCCTCTGCCACTGATGGGACCTTTGTCCAGCTGTGACCACTCCACAATTCAACTTCACATCTTCAAAACTCAGACTTAACACAATTGCTGTGAGATCCAACTGCATGAGATTTCATCAATGCCCATGCCTGTTGCCCGCTTCGGGGAGCAGTGATCACTAAGCTGACCTGAGACTCCGACAGCATTGTTAACTGGCTGTACCCCAAATCAAAATGATTTCGGTGTTAAGACAAAATAAAAACTAAAAGTCAAAGAAGCAAGCAAACGAAAGATGCTCCCAGGACAGAGCAGGGGCGAGAGCGCGGCCCTGAGCCCTGTAGACACGGGGGTGGGGGGGCGGCCGCGGTCCTGGTGGGGTGGGGGCGAGCTCTGGCCTGGGGTCCTCGCTGCTGACCGCCAGGGCCTCTGCGTCTCCTCCGCTGGACACAGAGAATGTCTGTCTTCCGCGCTTCTCTGTCTTCCATCTTTGTCTTTTCATCCCACTCTCTAGAACATTTCCTCAACTTTCTGTCCGCAGCTTTCTGCTGGGTTTTGTCAGTTTTCCTCACAGCTTGACGAGCTTGCTTCCCCTTCCCGGGGGCAGCCCCTGCCCCTAGCCCCGCGTCCTCTGCCCCCCACCCGCAGCTCCCTTTGGTTTCACACTCGGGCCTTCGCCACCCCCCAGAGGTAGCTTCTTCAGGACTTCCCTCCCAGGCCCTCTGCGGTCTCTGCTTCCCTCGGGCCGAGTCTTCATCTTCTGGATCTTCTCCTTCGCATAGCGGGCTTTCTGAAATACATGAGCAGACAATCCAGGACAAAGGGCGTTTGGAAGACTGGAGCACAGGATGTGCCAGCCAGGGGCAAGGGCCTGGCCGGCTGATGCCAGGCTGTGGGTGGTGGGGACCGTGGGCGTGGGGACACCAAGAGCCGCACGAGCTATGCGGGCCTCCGGTTGACTCAGTAAATACCAAGTGCCAGGTTCTGTGCCCTAAACACTTCATTCCTTCACAGGAAGAAAGCTGTCCCTCTCTTTTGGCTTGGGGAGATGAAAACCTGCCTGATAGGAGTTCTGAGTCCTGGGGTGAGGGCGGGTCTGGGGATGTGGACCGCTGGCCGTGGAAGAGCAAGACCCCTTCGCTCAGCCCACCTCTCTCCGCACCAGGCTTGGGCTGTTCTAGAAGCAGTGGCCCCGCCCTGCCCTGCCCTCCCGGGCCGTCGCCTGCTGGCACCTGCTTTATTGCTATGAGCTCACTTCCCTCCCTGTACTAGTGCTGGGGTTGGGGCTTGGGGGCAGGGCACCTGGGGGAGGGCTGGCTTTGTCCAGCATGCCCACGCCTTCCTCCTGGGCCCAGCTGGGCATCGGGAGCATCCAGGGGAGCATTTTAGGATTCTCACTCAGGTGGAAGAAGTCTGCCCTGCCCCCTGGAGGAGGTAGGAGCCTGTCTTACCCTCGGGCAGGCTGGTGCAGCCCTGCAGGGCCACCTGGGCCGGGATCCTCTCAGGGGCTGAGACCCCTACAGGGGCATGGGGTGTGCTCTACAGCCTTGCCAAGACTGGGGTCCCAATCCAACCAAGGCCTGGCAGTGGGGGTCAGCCCTGGGCCTTGCTGTCCTCGTGGAGTGGACGGTAGAGACGAGGTGTAGCGCTGGCTCCTGGCAGTCTCCAGACCAGTGCTTACTGACTGACCAGGTGAGCGAAGCTCTGGTGCGTGGAGCTGAGTCAGAAGGAGCGTGACGGGGCGCCTGTTGCTTCTGCAGCTGGTTTAAACAGGTTACCTTCGGAACCCGGGAGGTGGCCCAGCAGACACCCCGGAGTTGGCTGTTACCCTGGATAGTCAGTGGGCTGGGAAAGAGGAGACTGTTTGGGGTCATAAACATGAACTTAATGGGCTTTAAGTGAGCCTTGGGGATCACAGGGAAGCAAAGGGGGCCACAGCCAGGGCCGTGAGGAGGGACTCTCAGCGCCCAGTGCCTGCCTGGCCTGCCGCTGTCCCAGAGCTCTGCGCAGGCCACCCCTCCTCACTCCGCCCTAGGAGGGGAACTCCGGCCACCGGCTTCTGGCTGGGAACCGAGGCCCAAGAGGAGAAGGTGCTGTCCCAGGGGCCAGGGCAGAGGGGCAGACCCAGATGTGGATGCAGGCCTCTGAACCAAGCCCAAGCTCCCAGCCACGGGACTGAGTGATTGGTGGGACTCTGCTCCAGCCAGGGCCCCTCCCACCCTCTGGGGAACAGGTGTTCAGAGCAGCCCCTTCCAGCTCCACGGCCCCAGGGAGGCCCTCGAGGGCATTCAGTGCGGGAGCCTGGGCGGGGATCTGAGGCCCGATCACAGGCAGCAGTGTAGCTTCACCCACCTGCCGCAGAGCCTGCCAGACCCTCTGGCTCCGGTCCTGCCATGCATCCTGTATTCACCCACAGCCCAAATCAGCCACATCACTACGGTCCAACTCAAATGCGGCTCTGATGGGGCCTCGGGCTTCCCTGAGGGCTCAGACGGTAGAGAATCCACCTACAGTGCAGGAGACCTGGGTTTGGTCCCTGGGTCAGGAAGGTTCCCTGGAGGAGGGCAAGGCACGCCACTCCAGTATTCTTGCCTGGAGAAGCCCGTGGACAGAGGAGCTGGCGGGCTACAGTCCCTGGGGTCACAGGAGTCGGACACGACTGAGCAAGTAAGCACACAGCTCAGGGCCTCACTGTGTGCCCTTCACTGGCCCCATCAGCACAGGCTCTGTGTGAAAGCCCCCAGCCCTGCATCAGACTCCCTGCCATGGCCATTCCTGAGAAGGGGACACCCAGCAGTGTCCAGAGTGTGGTGCTAGGACCCCGAGAGCTGGCAACTCAGCCCTACTGCTGCCGGCCGAGAAGCCTCCCCGTGCTGAGGTGGGCCCCGAGGGCCAGCTGAGCCTGGCGCCTAGGCTCCGAAGGATCCGTCAGTGATGGCCCCCACTGTGTCATTCCTGAGGGCCTGGGCCTGCCGCAGAGGGTCTTGTGGCCCCGGGCCAGCTCCTCCTGCCAGCAGGAAAGCACTGCAGGACTGCGTGCGCCTGGCACCCCTGCTCTTGCCAGGGGAGCGGCTGGGATCCAGGCGGCCTGGCCTGCTGTCGTACCCTAGCCCCCCAACCCCGGCTCCCAGGAACAGCTGTCCTTGAACCGGGCCTGCTGGTGGGGTAATCGCTTCCAGAAGGCTGGATGTTTGGTTGCTGGCTGGACGTAGGCCTGCACTGTGCCTTGCCATCAATGGAATATGTTTCCCATGTTGAGGGGAGGAAGGGCCTTCCTTCTGAAGTTAAGAAGAGGCAGAAAATTGCTTTTGTGATGGTCTCTGATAGAAGCTGGAAAGTGCCCAGGGCAGAGAGCGGGAGGCCTGGATTTGGCACCACCCAGCCTTGGTCCCAGCCCTCCGCCAAGCATGGCAGGGCCCTGGGGCCCGAGGTGGTAGGGGGCTGGGGTCGTGGGGCTGGGTGGTGCCCAATCGTCCGAGCAGGCGCTGGGCCCGGGGTTTCCCAGAGCTGGCCGGCTGAGCCTTCACAGCTGCCATGGGCACAGGGTGAGTCCTCTGTGTTACGTTTGGGTAGGAGGGGGCTCAAGACAGGCCCAGCCAGGTCTGACATGGCACGGCCGGCCCTCCTGGAGGACCACAGGCCTCACCCTGGATGCACAGAGCCTAGGTTTAGCTAGGACAGCTGGGCAGAGGCCCCCAGGAGGCTCTTTACTGGAAACGTGTTGCTTCCCTTGGACAGTGACCTTGGCTGGCCTGCAGACGCCCCTTTCTTGGGGCCCTTGCCCTGCACCCTCACAGGCTTTTCGGCCAAGCTGGCCGGGCCCCGCCCTCAGCTGCAGCCCCAGCAGCCCTGCTGTCTGGCCTCGCAGCCTCTTTCTCTCTCTGGTCCTGAGGCAGCAGGAGACCATGGCAGAATCTACAGAGCCCTGCCTCTGGGAGGAGGGCATCGTTTGGATGTAAATGCGACCCTCTTGGTCTCATCTCTCGCCAAGAAGAGCAGGGACATCTACCGTGGGGGTTCCTCCTGGGACTAGAGGAGGCCCGGATCCGCTCCCTGAGCTGGACACAGGGCCAGGGGAGCGGGGCACAAGGCAGAGTGTGGAGCCTGGGGGCACGGGTGAACCCAGGCTGAACGCACGCGGGCAGTCCAGCCAAGGCTCTGGTACGAAAGAGCCGGGGGGCATGCCCCGGAGTGGGGCGACAGGTGGAACCAGGGTGGTGCGGACTCTGATGAGAACCGAAGAACCGACGGTGTTCACAAAGGCTGGCGCTTCCCAGCACACATTTCTACATCTTTATCACACGCCGGAAGTAACTCGCTTGCCAAAATTTGAGTCATTCTTCACTTTCTTACATGTCGCTCCAATCCATCGACACATTAAAATAGCTGTGCCTTCAGAACACACTCAGGATCCTCCCGGGCGAGGTGCAGCTGTGAATCAAGGGTCTGTGAAGGGCGGAGCTGGCCGTGAGCTTTACACGCGAGTTCTCGTGGAAGCCAGCTGAAGCAGGCGTGGTGACTGGGAGGTGGGGCGCTGTCAGCCTCCGAGCGTCGGGGACGCCGAGGCCTGGGAGGGGCTCCTGCTGCTCGGACAGGAGCAGGACCCCTGTCCGATCTCCTGCGGGGTCAGGAGGGCAGGGGCGGGGCCAGCCCCCTGGGAACTGTGGCGGCTGGCAGGAAGGACAGGGAGGGTGGGCTCAGGCAGGACTCTGCTGGTGGAGATCTTGCTTCAGCAGGGAACTCAATCCCACAGGTCCCCTGCCTCTGAAACGCTGCAGGATCTTCCCGGGCCTGCTGGGGACAGACCCCGTGTCCCTGCCTCTTGTCTGCAGAGAAGCTTTAAGCCTTCCTGAGTTCCAAAGAGCAAGCTGAGTCAGAGAAGTGAGGAAACGCAGAAACAAGGAAAGCAGTCAAGCAAGACATGAACGTGAGCTTCGCTGCTCAGTCGGGCCCGGCTCTGTGACCCCGTGGACTGTAGCCAGCCAGGCTCCTCTGTCCATGGGGGTTCTCCAGGCAAGAATACTGGAGTGGGTTGCCATTTCCTCCTCCAGGGGATCTTCCCAACACAGGGATTGAAGCCAGGTCTCCCGCATTGCAGGTGGATCCTTTACCAGCTGAGCCGGGGAAGCCCAGGAATCCTGGAGTGGGCAGCCTATCCCTTCTCCAGCGGACCTTCCCGCCCCAGGAATTGAGCTGGGGTCTCCTGCACTGCAGGCGGATTCCTCACCAGCTGAGCTACCAGGGAAGCCTGCTGTCACCTAAGAGTGGCCCTAAAGCCAATGACCGTCGTCTTTACAAGAAAAGAGAAAGATTTGGATGTAGAGACGAAGAGCGCGCACCGAGAAAAAATCTGGGAGAGGACAGAAGCAGAGACTGGAGAGATGCGTCTAAAGGCAAGACCCACCAGCTGTCATAGGCTGCCCTTGAAGCTAGGAAGAGGCCTGAGATGAGCTCATCTTTGGGACCTACAGAAGGAACCAGGCCTGCTGACACCTTGACTTTGGACGTCTGGCCTCCAGAATGGGAGAGAGTGAGTGTCTGCTGCTGTAAGCCTCTCCACGTGCACACCCCGGCGCCCTAGGGAACCAGCACGCACGCGGTGTGATGAGGGCCGAGGGGTCTGCTGCAGACAGCAGTGCTTAAAGGCTCAGGCTTCCATCACTTCGCCACTTTTGAGAAATTTTCAACAATGCATTTATTATTTACTAATTTTATAAAATTGCAGTGAATCGTTTCAGTACGACAAGCTTCTAAATGTGCAGACTTCGTGAAAAACTCTACTTCATGATTTTCCTCAATAAAGACAAGCATGTGAGCTGCATGTAACATTCACCGACATGCACCACTAACCAGGGGCCGTGGTGAATGAATTCAGGAAAACCGCGAGGCACAGAGCTGCTGAAAGGGTTTTAGCAGCTACTTTGAAAGGTGCGTTGTAGCTCATGTAAAACCGTGAGCCAAAGTCACAGGTGGTTACAGCAGACACAGGTGGGTTTCCATACACTCTGTGGAGCATGACTTTTCATTTAGATCAACGATCTTTTCCTAAATTAGTTTTGCTCATTTTTATTCCTAAGCTTCCTTGTGCATATGTGGAAATTTCCTGTGTGAGTCCCGTTAGCAGGAGAACTCACAAACAGTTAAGAGATGCCGGCTTTCAACTCTCCGATCAGTGTCGTCAGATGCTCTGAACAGAAAACCGACTCACCAAATCCTAGGAAATGATTCCATTTTTCAAGAATTTAATCTATGGACTCAAAGCCTTGGGAAATTCATCCATTTGAAAGGGACACATCTGATAATAGTGTTAGTGTAATTTAGTCAAAAATGGCAACATTAAAATAAAGTGAGGGCTTCCCTGCTGGTCCAATGATCAAGAATCCACCTCGTGCAATATAGGGGACGCAAGTTTAACTCCTGGTCCGGGAAGATCCCACATACTTTGGGGATACTAAGCCCGTTCCCCACAACTACTGAGCTGTGCTCTGGAAGCCCGTGAGCCACAGCCACCGAAACCCGTGCACAGAGCCCGCGCCCCACAACAAGAGAAGGCACGGCAGTGAGGCCAGAGCACCGCAGCCGGGGAGCGGCCCCTGCTCGCTGCAGCTAAAGAAAGCCCGTGCATAGCAACAGGTGCCCGGCACAGTCGAAGATGCCAATGGATTAATTTTAAAAATGAAGTTAGTGTTTTTGTAGTGACAATACAGAGTTTGTTGGTAGAATGAGGTTCTTGTTAAATGGAAGAGCTTAAGGATAGAAAGTGGGGATTGCTTAGGGTACAAACATAATTCATGATTTTTCCCAACACCCTGACCATCTAGGGCTTCCCTGGTAGCTCAGCTGGTGAAGAATTTGTCTGAAATGCGAGAGACTCTGGTTCGGTTCCTGGGTCAGGAAGATACCCTGGAGAAGGGAAAGGCTACCTACTCCAGTATTCTTGCCTAGAAACTACCATGGACAGAGGAGCCTGGTGGGCAATAGTCCATGGGGTCATAAAAGGTCAGACACAAGTGAGTGACTTTCACTTTTCATGATAGTCTACCAAACTAACTGAAGCTACAACCCTCACATTTCACAATATTATGAAACATATATTTATTTACACACACACAGAGCTGGGATAACTGAAGTATAGTTTTTTTGTGATTAAGCTAATGTTGGAAACAAATGTTGGCAAATACAATGGCAGTAATTTTTTTTCTCATTGTTATCTGTTTTGAATTTAATTAGAGTAATATCTGAGTTCTGCAGGACCTAAATGTCCTACAATGATATTACTGATCCTTTCTGTTTTTCCATATTTCTTTATCGACAGTATGAACTGAATGGAGTGTCAAAGAACTTTGACTTTTGAAGATTTTGGCAAGTATAATTATTCAAAACAAAACCTTAAACAAAAAGCATTAAAAATGAGCTAAAGAAAAAGAGAGCTTAGTTTCAATCACGAAACTAAATAGTAAATAAATCAAAATTAATAAATACTAGCTACTATTGCTTGAATACTTCTGCCAATCAGTATCAGTCAGTATCAGTTCAGTCGCTCAGTCGTGTCCGACTCTTTGTGACCCCATGAATCGCAGCATGCCAGGCCTCCCTGTCCATCACCATCTCCCAGAGTTCTTTCAGACTCACATCCATCGAGTCCGTGATGCCATCCAGCCATCTCATCCTTGGTCGTCCCCTTCTCCTCCTGCCCCCAATCCCTCCCAGCATCAGAGTCTTTTCCAATGAGTCAACTCTTCGCCTGAGGTGGCCAAAGTACTGGAGTTTCAGCTTTAGCATCATTCCTTCCAAAGAAATCCCAGGGTTGATCTCCTTCAGAATGGACTGGTTGGATCTGCAAGGAGTCCTTGCAGTCCAAGGGACTCTCAAGAGTCTTCTCCAATACCACAGTTCAAAAGCATCAATTCTTCGGCTCTCAGCCTTCTTCACAGTCCAGCTCTCACATCCATACATGACCACAGGGAAAACCATAGCCTTGACTAGACGGACCTTAGTCGGCAAAGTAATGTCTCTGCTTTTGAATATGCTGTCTAGGTTGGTCATAACTTTTCTTCCAAGGAGTAAGCATCTTTTAATTTCATGGCTGCAATCACCATCTGCAGTGATTTTGGAGCCCAAAAAATTAAAGTCTGACACTGTTTCCACTGTTTCCCCATCTATTTCCCATGAAGTGATGGGACTGGATGCCATGATCTTCGTCTTCTGAATGTTGAGCTTTAAGCCAACTTTTTCACTCTCCTCTTTCACTTTCATCAAGAGGCTTTTTAGCTCCTCTTCACTTTCTGCCATAAGGTGGTGTCATCTGCATATCTGAGGTTATTGATATTTCTCCCGGCAATCTTGATTCCAGCTTGTGTTTCTTCCAGTCTAGCGTTTCTCATGATGTCCTCTGCATATAAGTTAAATAAGCAGGGTGACAATATACAGCCTTGACGTACTCCTTGTCCTATTTGGAACCAGTCTGTTGTTCCATCTCCAGTTCTAACTGTTGCTTCCTGACCTGCATACAGATTTCTTAAGAGGCAGGTCAGGTGGTCTGGTGTTCCCAACTCTCTCAGAATTTTCCACAGTTTACTGTGAGCCGCACAGTCAGAGGCTTTGGCGATAATAAGTATAAAAGCTAAAAGTGAAAGTGAAGTCTGCTCAGTCGTGTCCGACTCTTTGCGACCCCGTGGACTGTAGTCCATGGATTCTCGGGCCAGAATACTGGAGTGGGTAGCCTTTCCCTTCTCCATGGGATCTTCCCAACCTAGGGATCGAACTGGGGTCTCCTGCATTGCAGGTGGATTCTTTACCAACTGAGCTATCAGGGAATCCCAAAAAACTGGTTTATAACCCATCATGTCAAGGTACTGAGGATAAACTAAATAAGGAAGAAATGAGAAGGGATATAATCCCTGAAACATAGGAAAGTACCCAGAAAATTAAATCCAGGAAAATAATTCTCCTCTAAATTTCTTTTTACTCAGAAGACAAAACTTAAAGTCACTGGTGATTCAGTTAGAGTTAGCAGAGAAAGGTTTTAAAATGACTACAGTTAATATGTCAAATAGTGGGGAAAAGCACACAAAATGGAAGATAGAAGGTTTCATTGAGAATTGAAATCTATCAAGAAAGGCAAACAGACATTGTAGAACTGGAAATATAATCTCTAAAATCAGATGTTCATTCAGTGGATTTTAAAACATACTGACACTGCAGAGGACAGAGGCAGAAAATATAAAGACAAGTTAACAGAAAATACCCAAGATGAAAAAGAGAAATAAAAGAAAAAGAAAAGAAAAGAGCTAGAGCGATATGGAGTCACAATAAAGGGCCTAATAGAAATCGCATGACAATAGAATATTTTAAAATTAAACCGGTGGGGGTGGGAAGAGGAGATCCTGCCAACCTAAAAATCTATATGTAGAAATCTTTCAAAATGAAAACATAAATAATGACATCTTCAAACAACAGAAGCAAAAAGAATTCACTGCCAGCAGACCCACACTTCAAAAAACTAGTAAAAGAAGTTCATAAATGGAAGGAAAACAGTACCAGCTTGAAGCTGAAACAAGAAAAGCACTCAAGAAAAATATTGTGTGTAAACATCAGAGAATGTTAATTGTCTGAAGCAGCGATGGCTTCTATGTCAGTATTAGAAACAGGTAAAAATTAGCATCACGAATAGGAGGGGGTAAATGGAATTGCGTTCCGGTCTGTCTTCCTTTGCCAGCTATGGTGTCAAGAAGCAGATGCCAAAACTAAGCTCTACTCGCAAAAGACTCACTGGGGTGCCTCTGAGAAGGAAGAGGGGCGAGGCAGCAGCAGTAGGTGAGTGGGCCTCAGCCCCGACGCTGGCTCCTGTCTTGCGCAAGGAGAGAGGGGAGGAGGAAGGCTTGGCAGGAAGAGAGGGGGACTGTTTGTTGTGCGGCTCTGAGAAAACCTGGGCCAGTCCCAGGCAGGCCCCTGGGGAGCCCCTGGCAAAGATTACCTGTTGGAACCCTTGGGCAGGAATAAGCTGGCTTCGCACTGCCTCCAAGTGCCGTCACTGCCTCCAAGTGCCGTCACTGCCAGAGAACCACTGGGAGAAGACCATGGCTTTGGCTGGAGGCTGCGAAGGGTCAGAAGGAGCTGCCCCCAACTCCTCTCCCTGCAGCAACGTCCCTTGAACCCACACAAGCATTGCTTTAAATGCAGTAAAAATTCTACTTTATGGTAGACTGTAATCAATCAAGGATACATACTGTAATCTCTAGACAACCTATAAAATAGAAGTATAAAAATACATACCTAAATATTCAGCAAATTTGAATAATAAAAAGCACTTGATTAACAATATCTTCAAAAAGATAACGTAAAGGAACAAATGGGCAAAACAGATGGGGGGAAAAACCAATAAGATTAACAGTAATTGCATCAGTAATTACAGACAGACGGTTCAGTTGCTCAGTCATGTCCAACTCTTTGAGACCCCATGGACTGCAGCACATCAGGTTTCCCTGTCCATCAGCAACTCCTGGAGTTTGCTCAAACTTATCCACTGAGTCAGTGATGCCATCCAACCCTCTTATCTTCTGTCGTCCCCTTCTCCTCCTGCCTTCAATCTTTCCCAGCATCAGGGTCTTTTCCAGTGAGTCAATTATCCAGTGGCCAAAGTATTGGAGCTTCAGCATCAGTCCTTCCAATGAATATTCAGGACTGATTTCCTTCAGAATGGACTGGTTGGATCTCCTTGCAGTCCAAGGGTCTCTCAAGAGTCTTCTCCAACACCACAGTTCAAAAGAATCAATTCTTTGGCACTCAGTTTTCTTTATGGTCCAACTCTCACACCCATACATGACTCCTGGAAAAACCATAGTTTTGACTAGATCCTTTAAATGTAAATGGATCAAAGTCAAAGAAAGACATGAAGATGTTCAATTAACAAGAGCACCAACCATTTACAAGATTTAATTTTGAAATTTCATGGTATGGTTTGGCATATCTCAATTATGAAAACAAGACCTTTAGAGAGAATATTTTAAGTTGGATAATTTTACTCTATATTGAAACAGAATTCAATTGAGAAGCCTTAAAATTTTTTAGGATCTAAATATGGTGAAACATTCAAATGAATCTTCAGTACAATTTATTTAACAAGTTTCATTTTATAAATATATTTGCCAAAGAAGAGTACTCTGAAAGAAGGAATAAAAAAAGTACCTGAGAAAATATTTGGCCTGAAATATCTACACATTTATTTATGAAAAAAAAAAAACAAAATCAAGATTTTCTTTCATTTAGAAGAATTATTCTGAGGTTACTTGATAGCTACTTGTTAATTATCAACAGAGAAATAACATCCTATGATCAGTAGCAAAGAATCAATTGAAGTGTGTCTGCAATTGCAAATTTATTAATGACAAAACAAAACTTGGAAGAAGATTTCAGTTTTATGAAGAGACAAAAGAGATAAAAGAGATAAGCAATGGGTTAAAGTGTTTGAATATATTTCAAGAAGAATGGGCTTATCATATTATTTTAGTGTTCTGATAATCAGAAGTTTATCTTATTTTGCTTTAATGAATACAGGTGCATGTGATTTTTAATAAGAATTTTTTTTTTAATTTATTTACTGGTAAAACTGTTTTATGTATCCAGCAATTCAAACTGGTATGGACCTAACAGAAGCAGAAGATATTAAGAAAAGGTGGCAAGAATACACAGAAGAACTATACAAAAAAAGATCTTCACTACCCAGATAACCATGATGGTGTGATCACTCACCTAGAGCCAGAATCCTTCGCATCCTGGAATGAGAAGTCAAGTGGGCCTCAGGAAGCATCACTACAAACAAAGCTAGTGGAGGTGATGGAATTCCAGTTGAGCTCTTTCAAATCCTGGAAGATGATGCTGTGAGAGTGCTGCACTCAATATGCCAGCAAATTTGGAAAACTCAGCAGTGGCCACAGGACTGGAAAAGGTCAGTTTTCATTCCGATCCCAAATAAAGGCAATGCCAAAGAAACATTCAAACTACTACACAATTGAACTCTTCTCACATGCTAGCAAAGTAATACTTAAAATTCTCCAAGCCAGGCTTCAACAGTACATGAACCATGAACTTCCAGATGTTCAAGCTGGATTTAGATAAGACAGAGGAACCAGAGATCAAATTGCCAACATCTGTTGGATCATCAAAAAAGCAAGAGAGTTCCAGAAAAACATCCACTTCTGCTTTATTGACTATGCCAAAGCCTTTAACTTTATGGATCACAACAAACTATGGAAAATTTTTAAAGAGATGGGAATACCAGACCACCTGACCTGCCTCTTGAGAAATCTGTATGCAGATCAAGAAGAAATGGTTAGAACTGGACATAGAACAACAGACTGGTTCCAAATTAGTAAAGGAATACGTCAAGGCTGTATATTGTCACCCTGCTTATTTAACTTATATGCAGAGTACATCATGAGAAATGCTGGGCTGGAGGAAGCACAAGCTGGAATCAAGATTGCCGGGAGAAATATCAATCACCTCAGATATGCAGATGACACCACCCTTATGGCAGAAAGTGAAGAGGAACTAAAAAGCCTCTTGATGAAACTGAAAGAGGAGAGTGAAAAGGTTGGCTTAAAGCTCAACATTCAGAAAACGAAGATCATGGCATCCGGTCCCATCACTTCATGGGAAATAGATGGGGAAACAGTGGAAACAGTGAGACTATTTTGGGGGGCTCCAAAATCACTGCATAAGTTATTGAAAAGCAGAGATATTACTTTGCCAACAAAGGTCCGTCTAGTCAAGGCTATGGTTTTTCCAGTGGTCATGTATGGATGTGAGAGTTGGATTGTGAACAAAGCTGATCACCGAAGAATTGATGCTTTTGAACTGTGGTGTTGGAGAAGACTCTTGAGAGTCCCTTGGACTGCAAGGAGATCCAACTAGTCCATTCTAGAGGAGATCAGTCCTGGGATTTCTTTGGAAGGAATGATGCTAGAGCTGAAACTCCAGTACTTTGGCCACTTCATGTGAAGAGTTGACTCATTGGAAAAGACTCTGATGCTGGGAGGGATTGGGGGCAGGAGGAGAAGGGGATGACAGAGGATGAGATGGCTGGATGGCATCATGGACTCGATGGACGTGAGTCTGAGTGAACTCCGGGAGTTGGTGATGGACAGGGAGGCCTGGCGTGCTGCGATTCATGGAGTCGCAAAGAATTGAACACAATTGAGCGACTGAACTGAACTGAACTGAACTGAGAATCACTGCAGATGGTGACTGTAGCCATGAAATTCAAAGACGCTTACTCCTTGGAAGAAAAGCTATGGCCAACCTAGACAACATATTAAAAAGCAGAGACATTATTTTGCCAACAAAAGTCTGTCTAGTCAAGTCTGGTTTTTTCCAGTAGTCATGTATGGATATGAGAGGTGGACCATAAAAAAGGCTGAGTGCCAGAGAATTTATGCTTTCAAACTATGGTGTTGGAGAAGACTCTTGAGAGTCCCTTGGATGGCAAGGAGATCCAACCAGTCCATCCTAAGGGAAATCAGTCCTGAATATTCATTGGAAGGACTGATGCTGAAGCTGAAACTGCAATGCTTTGGCTACCTGATGCGAAGAACTGACTCATTGGAAAAGACCCTGATGCTGGGAAAGATTGAAGGCGGGAGGAGAAGGGGACAACAGAGGATGAGATGGTTGGATGGCATTGTTGACTCAATGGACATGACTTTGAATAGACTGTGGGAGTTGCTGATGGACAGGGAAGCCTGGTGTGCTGCAGCCCGTGGAGCTGCAAAGAGTCGGAGACAACTGAGCGAGTGAGCTGAACTAAACTGAATTCAACGCAATTATTTTCTTGATCCATATGTAAATTTCTAGAAACTCACATTTTCATCATTTTTATTACTCTGTTACTCTCAGTACTATCCTTTGATGGAATCCTTTAAAGCCCAGCAGTGAAAATTGGAGTGGCAGCAGGTGACTGGGGATGAGCCAGTGTGTGCCACCATGATAAGGGCATGATGGCATATTATTCATTAGAATGGAGAGAGTTAGGAATGAAATTGGGGTGACTATGGTGTGTCTGCCCCAGGCACATTGGTAAGTTGGAAGGTGTTACCCTCAGGAAGACTTTAGGCTGCAGAGCCCACCTCGTCCAGCCCCAAGACCATTTTCTCAATTGGAACAGTCAGCAGAGAAAGGTGAGGTGACAAGGTGTCACAGAGCCTGTCCTGTTGGTATTCAGAAAGCATTGTGCTGATGAATATGACCTTGTTTATGAGTGAGATCAGACACTTCCTTGTTACTGAAAGCCAAGAGCAAAAAGCAAGTTAACAGTAAAGAGATACATTATCAAGCATCAAGATGCTGAAGGTCAAACTTCATCTTGCCACTAGCAAGCTCCTCTGTTATTTGAAAAGGTTACTCATCCCACTTGGAATTTCAAGTGGTAGTTGATTGGGTTTAGAGCTTTTCCTATCTTTATCGTTTGAAAACTGTCTAGACGCCAATGCTAAGACGGGCTGCCAATGCCCAATAACTCAGATCTCCAGATCCAGCAAACGGGAAACTGCTAAGATACTTGTAGTTAAATCCTGACTTTCTAATTAAAGTGATGGATGGAGCATTTAGCATAAACGTTCTATGCCCCCCTTCTAACAAACATCTTAAGCAGAGTGAAAAGGAAAAAATACTTCGGTATTAACTTAAGCTTTCTCATGAGTACACTAGCTTGTATTTATTCTAGATTAGCAGAACTATTGTCAAAAATAGGCTCAAGAAATAAGCTAATAAGCTGATGCAGTATAAGAATGAACACACATACAATATGTTGTTTTCGCTCCGTCACTAAGTTGTGTCTGACCGTTTGCAACCCCAAGGACTGCAGCACGCCATGCCTCCCTGTCCATCACCAACTCCCGGAGTTTGCTCAAACCCATGTCCATCGAGTCGGTGATGCCATCCAACCATCTCATCCTCTGTTGCCCCTTCTCCTCCTGCCCTCAATCTTTCCCAGCATCAGGGTCTTTTCCAGTGAGTCAGCTCTTCACATCAGGTTGCTAAATTATTGGAGCTTCAGCTTCAGTATCAGTCCTTCCAATGAATATTTAGGGCTAATTTCCTTTAGGATTAACTGGTTTTATCTCCTCACTCTCCAAGGGACTCTCAAGAGTCTTCTCCAGCACCACAGTTTGAGAGCATCAATTCTTCAGTGCCCTGCCTTCTTTATGGTCCAGCTCTCACGTCCGTACATGACTACTGGGAAAACCATAGCTTTAACTATAGGGACCTTTGTTGGAAAGTGATGTCTCCATTTTTTAATATGCTGTTTAGGTTGGTCATAGCTTTTCTTCCAAGGAGCAAGCGTCACTATAGTTAAAATAGATAACCAACACGGACCTCCTGTACAGCACGGGGAACTCTGCTCAATATGCTATAATAAACTAAATGGGAAAAGACTGAAAAGAATAGAGACATGTATAAGTGTATACATAATAGATATACATAATATACATAATATCTATACATAATAGTTAAATGTATAAGTGTCTGCCTCCAATGCGGGAGACTGGGGTTTGATCCCTGGGTCGGGAAGATCCGCTGGAGAAGGAAATGGTAACCTGCTCTAGTATTCTTCCTGGAGAATCCCATGGACAGAGGAGCCTGGTAAGCTACAGTCCACGGGGTCGCAGAGAGTCGGACATGACTGAGCGACTTCACTTTCTCTTTCACAGCTGAACCACTGTGCGTTACACGTGGAACTAACCCAACATTGCAAATCAACTACAGTGCAGTATAAAATAAAATTTTAACAATAAAATACAGATTAAAAGGTCAAAAAAGGTGAACAAAAAAGGTGAACATATCAGCAAAAGCCAAGGGCTGCATATTAAATTTATTTTAGTTTCCATGTTTCAATTTTCATTCTGTAAAAGCGCTGTGTTTGTGAATTAGTCAGACTGCAGGTCTGGACACCCCTCCTGCCTGGATGTTAGCCGCCCAGCTGGGCTCCACATGCGGGTGTTGGGGGTGGGGTGGGGAGAGAGAGGGTCAGTGTTCCCAGGTGAATCTTGGAAACCTCAGGGCCATGAGGTGAACTCCCCCACCCGCCACCGTCTCCAAGTCCGCAGAGTCACACCACTGCTGAGGGCCGCTTTCCCTACAGTCTGAGCTCAGTCTCAGCTACACTGTTAGGGCCTGGTTCCCAGGGCGCTCATCCACTCCCAGGAATTCTGAGGGCAGGTTGGAGGTCCATCTTGTAGAAGTGGATGCCCCACTCGGAGGAGCTGAGTGTTCTGCTCAAGTGGTCTGGAGAAAGGTGACCTCCAGGGACTCGGGACTCACTCCCAGGCCCTGCTGGCTGAGTTTCCAGGCTAAGCGGTTACAAATGGACATTTCCTTCCATCCATACACAATCCCGAGGATGGACAGTCAGGGAGCAGCACCATCCGAGAGTTGGCGCTAAAAGTTGTGTGCCCTGAGCCGCTCCCTTCTCTGCGTCTTGGTGTCCTTGCTGGTAAAACAAGGAGCTGAGTCAGAGCCCCACGTTCCCCTTTGTGAACCCCAGAACCCTGGGCAAGGTTAAACCATATACATATGTGTTGAAAATAATTTTCATTTTTCTAAAATTGAAAGGTATAATCAAGGCACAGTCTTTTCAAGAAGTATACCTCAGTTACCCTGTTCCTGGTTGGAATTCCAATAGCACTCCATTACATAAATATTATATAACACCCCTCTCTACAAAAAACCAGAGACGCCAGGCGGGTGAAGAACAGAACAATTACAGAGAACAGTGAGAGGTATTACCCACCATCAGCCACTTAATTCCAAGGATTAGGAGCCAAGCACAATCCCACACAGTAAGTGAACATCACCTAATTAAAACCTCCTTTATAAACGGCGCCATTAGAATCGCCACGGCCGCCGAGCGCGGGAGTGGGTCATTATGCAGCATTATTGCAGCCCTAAGACGCTTCTCTGGGACATGACTCAGAGCTCATAAAGCCAGCAAGGACCCGCGCTCCCGATTCCAGCCAATTTTCGGAGCGCTGTGAAAAATATAGTTATGCCAGGGTGTGCTTTCCACCCCAGAGCGGTTGTTGCCATTTTGTTGACAGGAGTGGAATAGATGAGCAGAGGGAGCCTGTGCAGGAAGAGACGGGGTGTGTGGCTGAGGGATGAGGTGGGAATCAGAGCTGGCCAGGCCGCCAGCTCCTCACCTGCAGGGCTGTGGGGCCTTGGCAAGAGTGGGGGCAGGCCACGGCCCCAACTCCTCTGCAAGCCCACCTGGCTCCTGGAGCAGGGCCATCCCCCAAACAAGAGGTCAGACCTGTCCTACAAGGGGCCTCAAGGCTGCACAGTGGTGCTGAATAGAAGGAAGAGAATCACCCACTTCTCTCCACCCCCTCCACCCCCAGTTTCCCAACCAGGGCATGGCGGGGGGGGGGGGCAGTGAGGTCACAGGCAACACAGACCAGAGAGTGTGGCCTCGCTGCTGGGACACTCCTCTGCACCCCCATGCTGCCTGCCCCTGGGTGGAGACCCCCCAGAGCAGACAGCCTCTCTGTCCCTTCTTTCTGTGGGGAGAGGGGCTTGCCTGAAAGGTGAGTCTGGCGCAGGAACCAGGTGTGTGGACTCAGCTCAGCCCTGCACCCCCCCTCTTCTTTGCAGGAGCCAAGCCCCCTGCTGCCACCCTGGCCAACCACACCAGGTCCGGGCCAGGCCCCCTCAGAGTGAAACCTCTGTGTTTCCACCTGAGACGTGAAGCCAGTCCTCCTGGGAGCACAGGGTTAGGTGGTGGTGGTTTAGTCCCTAGGCTGTGCCCAATTCTTGCCACCCCAGGGACTGCAGCCCGCCAGGCTCCTCTGTCCATGGGATGCTCCAGGCAAGAACACTGGACTGGGTTGCCATGCCCTCCTCCAGGGGATCTTCCCACCCCAGGGATCGAGCCTGGGTCTCTTGCATGGCAGGCAGGATTTCCCTGCATTGTAGGCAGAATCTTCACTGACTGAGCTACAGGGGAAGATAACTAGCTACAGGGTCAGCGGGTTAGTGAAAACTGAGAAGCTGTACTGGCTAGTGAATCTGGTAAGCCCATCAGTCAGGTTCACCTGAGGAACTGGGCTAAGGACACAAACGTGGACCAGAGGCCAGGGATAGCGACTGGCCAGATGTGGGGTCTGAGGAGGCAGGGCTCTGTGCCCGGGGCTCACCTGCTGGGACCTGGCATGATCTGGATGACCAGAGGGACGACATTCTTCCCAGGGCTCTGGCTCAGCTGAGAGGGTCACAGGTTAAGGCGGTGGGTGGGGGTGTGTGGCTGCCCCTCCCCCACCCTATCCTTCCCTATTTGGGGCGCTGTGAGCACCTCCCCCACCCATCTCTCAGCTACCATCCTGGCCAGGACTTCCTGCGCCAGCCAAGGACTGAGGTCGCACCCCTCAGAGCAGGGTGTGACGGGACGACACCAGCTTCTCCAGCGTGTGTGCTCGGCTGCTAAGTCGTGTCTGACCCTCTGTGACCCCGTGGACTGCAGCCCGCCAGGCTCCTCTGTCCATGGGACTCTCCAGGCAAGAACACTGGAGTGGGCTGCCATTTCCTTCCCCCAGGAATCTTCCCCACCCAGGGACTGAGCCCATGTCTCCTGTGTCTCCTGCATTGACACGTGGATTCTTTACCATTGTGCCACCTGGGAAGCCCTTCTCTCTGGATTGTGGTTTAATCACATATTTCCTGGAATCTCTGCAGTTACATATCCACCACTCCAAAGCACGTTTCCAAGACAAACTGTTCAATATCACAGTAATCCAAGTCTATGCCCCAAACACTAATGCCAAAGAAGCTGAAGTTGAATGGTTCTATAAAGACCTATAAGACCTTCTAGAACTAACACCAAGAAGAAATATCCTTTTCATCATAGGGGACCAGAATGCAAAAGCAGGAAGTCAAGAGATACCAGGAGTAACAGGCAAAGTTGGCCTTGGAGTACAAAATGAAGCAGGGCAAAAGTTAATAGTTTTGCCAAGAGAATGCACTGGTCATAGCAAACACCCTCTTGCAACAACGCAAGAGAACACTCTACGCATGGACATCACCAGATGGTCATCACCAAAATCAGATTGATTGTATTCTTTGCAGCAAAGATGGGGAAGCTCTATACAGTCAGCAAAAACAAGACCGGGAGTTGACTGTGGCCAGATCACAAACTCCTTATTGCCAAATTCAGACTTAAATTGAAGAAAGCAGGGAACACCATTAGGCCGTTCAGGTACGACCTAAATCAAATCCCTTTCGATTACACAGTGAAAGAGACAAATAGAGTCAAGGGATTAGATCTGATAGACAGAGCGCCTGAAGAACTATAGATGGAGGTTCGTGACGTTGTACAAGAGGCAGTGATCAAGACCATCCCCAGAAAACCAGAAAAAGAAATGCAAAAAGGCAAAATGGTTGCCTGAGGAGGGCTTGTAAATATCTGAGAAAAGAAGAGAAGTGAAAGGCAAAGGGGAAAAGGAAAGATATCCCGTTTGAATGCAGAGTTTCAAAGAATAGCCAGGAGAGATAGGAAAGTCTTCCTCGGTGATCAATGTAAAGAAATAGAGGGTAAGAATAGAATGGGAAAGACTAGAGATCTCTTCAAGAAAATTAGAGATACCAAGGGAATATTTTATGCAAAGATGGGCACAACAAAGGGCAGAAACAGTTTGGACCTAACAGAAGCAGAAGAGATTAAGAAGAGCTGGCAAGAATACACAGAAGATCTTAATGACCTGGATACCCCGATGGTGCACTCACCTAGAGCCAGATATCCTGGAGTCCGAAGTCAGATGGGCCTTAGGAAGCATCCCTGCGAACAAAGCTGGTGGAGGTGACGGAATTCTGGCTGAGCGCTCTCAAATCCTAAAATAAGATGCTGTGAAAGTGCTGCACTCAGTATGCCAGCAAATTAGGAGAACTCAGGAGTGGCCATAGGACTTGAAAAGAGTTTGTTTTCATTCCAGTCCCAAAGGAAGGCAATGCCAAAGAATGTAAAATAGAGAGCCAGTGTGAGTTTCTCACCTGGTTTAATTTTATCTAAAGTAAGTCAGTATTTTCAATATAATGCAAAGGGCTGAGATGCCTGGGCTCCATCTACTTCCTGCTTTCTCGGCGTGTAACTCTGCACCCATTTGACCCTTTCAATAGGGTGTGGCCATCATTGCTCTGAACAGTCAGCACTCACTCTGGCTGCCCTGCCTGTACTCTTTTCTGCTGTTCCTTCCCCACTCCCATGCTTCACTGGGGTCATTTTCCTCCTACCGGCACGATCCCCTTTCACACTGCCTTTAGTTCACGGTTTTATTTTTAACTTTAAATTTTTTATTGTGTATTGCGGTACAGCCGATGAACAATGCTGTGATAGTCTCAGGTGAAATAGTGCAGGAGCTCAGCTGTACGTATACATGTATCCATTCTCCCCCAAACCCCCCTCCCATGCAGGCCGGCACAGAACATCGAGCAGAATTCCATGCGCTAGACGCTATGTCCTTGCTGCTTATGCAAATTAAATACAGCCATGTGAACATGACTTTCCCACGGTCCCTAATAGCCTTTCCCCCTGGCAACCCTAAGTTCTGACTGCAAGTTCTCTCAGACTTTATTTGAAAATGCCTCTGTGCTTCCTTTTTTCAGAGGGCATTCTCACTGGGCATAGAATTCTGAGTTGGCAATTCTTTTCTTTTCTTGGAAGGTGTCGTTCAATTGACTTCTGACTTCTATGATCTTGTTGAGAAGGCAGTTGTCAGGTTACCTCTTTGAAAAGAGCGTGTATCCCCCACCACCCACTCTAGTATCTTTGTTTTTTCCCTAAATGTTTTAAAATTGTGGCGAAAGACACATAACATAGAGTTTACCATTTGTAAGCGTAGCGTGAAGTGGAATTAAGTGCATCCACACTGTTCTGTGAGCCTTGCCATCCATCTCGAGAACTCTCTTCATCCTGCAGAACTGAAGCTCTGCACTTACTGAACAATAACTCCCCCTCCTCCTCCCCCGGCTGTTATTCTACTTCCCTTCTCTATGATTTTGTCAACTCCAAGTGCCTCATAAAAGTGGAATCGCATAGTATCTGTGACTGGCTTATTTCATTTAATGGAATGTCCTCAAGCCTGTCAGAATTTCCTTCCTTTTGAAAGCTGACCAACATGCCATTGTATTTACAGACTACATTTTGTTTATCCACTCATATGCAGATGGACCCCTACTCCAGTATTCTCGCCTGGAGAATTCCAGGGACAGAGGGGCCACTATGTATGCTTAGCTGTGAATTTTTCTTTTGTTAAATTCTACTTGTGGTCCATAATATTTCCTGGTTCTCTGGGATTCATGCTTTTAGTGTTTGGGGGCTTGCCCAGCCAGTGCATCTTCAAAGCGGTTCTGTCCTCTCCTCTGAGGCTCGACTATAGATTTATCAGACTCTTTTTCACCATCTCACATGCTTCTTTTATGTTCTTTTTCTGCATTTATTATCCTTTCGCCTCTTAATGTGTCTTTCTGGGTACTTTCATTTTGCAGATAGTTTTCACTTTCATCTCAGATTCAAAGGATTTGTTAACAAAATAAGCCCACTCATCATATAAAAATAAATAATTTCAATATTTATTAGAGAATTATCTAGCTTTCTTTCCGTATACTAACATTAAAAGAAAAAAGAAATAGAAACAGCAGGGAGTACATCACCAAATCAGGTTTTGACCAACATCCAGGTGTAAACAGCACTGGGAAGTCCCGCGGCACAGCACATGCTGCTGCTGCTAAGTTGCTTCATTTGTATCCAACTCTGTGTGTTGGAAAGACATACAGAGCCGTGTCCCACCAGGCTCCCCCGGCCCTGGGGTTCTCCAGGCAAGAACACTGGAGTGGGCCATTTCCTTCTCCAATGCATGAAAGTGAAAAGTGAAAGGGAACTCGCTCAGTCATGTCCGACTCCTAGCGACCCCATGGACTGCAGCCCACGGGGCTCCTCCATCCGTGGGACTTTCCAGACAAGAGTAATGGAGTGGGGTGCCATTGCCTTCTCCGGCACAGCACATGAGGAGTCCCAGTTGGGAAAAGGTCCCAGGCAGCTCATCCACTCCATGGATGAGACTTCAGACACTGTGAGGTTCCTGCTGATAATCCCAGAATGCAAGCTGATATCATTGTCATCAGTCTGTGCATGACTGCAGCTCTGGTTTCCCGTTAATGCAGTTTGTTTTGGCTTATAAACCTTGGAATGCTGTTAAGCCCAGGCTTGGTTAATCAGACTTCCTTCAGGAGCTCAACAATCTCAGGATCGTCCCCTCTCTTATCTACGGTGCTGTGAGTCTTGCACTCTTAGCTGGTCAGGGCATTCACAGTCAGGGCAGTGTCCAGGTACATTAGAAGCAGAGTCCAAGATCTTCTCTGTTTTGTCTCTGAAGCTTAAACAAGACTATCTACTTAATTTCCTGAACAGTTTTCTACTGGCCCATCTTCCAGGTCACTCATCTCTTCCATTGTCTCTGATTTGCTATTAAATCCATCTATGGAGAAGGACTTTGACTGTGTGGATCACAATAAACTGTGGAAAATTCTGAGAGAGATGGGAATACCAGACCACCTGATCTGCCTCTTGAGAAATCTGTATGCAGGCCAGGAAGCAACAGTTAGAACTGGACATGGAACAACAGACTGGTTCCAAATAGGAAAAGGAGTACATCAAGGCTGTATATTGTCACCCTGCTTATTTAACTTCTATGCAGAGTACATCATGAGAAACGCTGGGCTGGAAGAAACACAAGCTGGATCAAGATTGCTGGGAAAAATATCAATAACCTCAGATATGCAGATGACACCACCCTTATGTCAGAAAGTGAAGAGGAACTAAAAAGCCTCTTGATGAAAGTGAAAGAGGAGAGTGAAAAAGTTGGCTTAAAGCTCAACATTCAGAAAACGAAGATCATGGCATCCGGTCCCATCACTTCATGGGAAATAGATGGGAAAACAGTAGAAACAGTGTCAGACTTTATTTTTTTGGGCTCCAAAATCACTGAAGACGGTGACTGCAGCCATGAAATTAAAAGACGCTTACTCCTTGGAAGAAAAATTGTGACCAACCTAGATAGCATATTCAAAAGCAGAGACATTACTTTGCCAACTAAGGTCCATCTAGTCAAGGCTATGGTTTTTCCAGTGGTCATGTATGGATGTGAGAGGTGGACTGTGAAGAAGGCTGAGTGCCGAAGAGCTGATGCTTTTGAACTGTGGTGATGGTGAAGACTCTTGAGAGTCCCTTGGACTGCAAGGAGATCCAACCAGTCCATTCTGAAGGAGATCAGCCCTGGGATTTCTTTGGAAGAAATGATGCTAAAGCTGAAACTCCAGTACTTTGGCCACCTCATGCGAAGAGTTGACTCATTGGAAAAGGCTCTGATGCTGGAAGGGATTGGGGGCAGGAGGAGAAGGGGACGACCGAGGATGAGATGGCTGGATGGCATCACGGACTCGATGGACGTGAGTCTGAGTGAACTCCGGGAGATGGTGATGGACAGGGAGGCCTGGCGTGCTGCGATTCATGGGGTCGCAAAGAGTCAGACACGACTGAGCGACTGAAATGAACTGAACTGAACTGAACTGATGGAGAAGGAAATGGCAACCCACTCCAGTATTCTTGCCTGGAGACTCCCAGGGACGGGGGAGCCTGGTGGGCTGCTGTCTCTGGGGTCACACAGTCAGACCTGACTGAAGTGACTTAGCAGCAGCAGCATCATGACTTCTTACACTTGCTATTTTATCTCCCAGCTCTAGTACTTCCATTTTAGCCTTTTTCATAATTTATAGTTCTTCATCAAAACTTTCCGTGTAATGAACTATTTAAATACATTAACCAGTGGTGTTAAAGTCTATAACAGCTCTGCGTCTGCATCTTCTCTAAGTCTGTTCCCAATGTTTGTTTTTCTGGCCTGGATTTTGGTCATTTAGTGCTGTCTCCTGTATGTCTGGTAATTTTTGACTGAATGTTTGAAAGTAAGTATAAAATGCTTCAGGCTTCCCTAGTGGCTCAGATAGTAAATAATCCATGTGCAGTGCAGAAGACCCAGATCGAATCCCTGGGTCAGGAAGGTCCCCTGGAGAAGAGAATGGCAACCTACTCCAGCATTCTTGCTGTGAGAATTCCAGGGACAGAGGAGACTTGCAGGCTACAGTCCATGGAGTTGCAAAGAATCTGATGCAACTGAGTGACTTTCGCTCACTCATAACATATTTCAGGCATAGTTTAAGATTCTGGATTACATTATCTTCCCCCAAAGAAATCTTTTTGGCTTCTGGTGGTTCATTAACAGGGAAGGAAGTTTGCCTCCAGCACTTTGAGTTGGGCTGAGTGGAGCTGTGGGAAGACATGCCTGGTGGACTTTGGCTGAAGCTGAGTTTCCTACCAGGCCCTTCCTCTCTGGGAGGCCTTTTCTCTGTTTACCATCCTCAGCTCTTTGGGATACTGATGCTTCAGACTCTCAGCTAGGGTCTTCTGCCCACTTTTCTAGTCTTTGGCGCCAATGCTGGTGAATAACTTAAAGGAGGAAGAAGAAGCAAATGCTGTACTCATTTCTGTGAGTTTTCCTTCCCTCTAGGATCTTGACCTCTCAATTACTCTTTGCCTTGGCAGCTCTCTAGTACCTTTAAATTGATTTTTAAAATGTATTTTATCTAGATTTTTTGAAATGGTTCTCAATGGCACTGGTGAATGTGGTTCACTGTTACAAGCAGCAAACATTTCCCTTTTGACATTTTAATGCTTATTTTGGCACAGGTGGGTGATGAAAATGAGTGTCATCCTTTCTTCTTATCTTCACAAGCAAGTAGATTATTAGACCACCAATGACAAATGTCTACTGAGCCTATTTGCAAGGTACCAGAGGCAGAGGAAATACCTCTTTTCTGGGCTCGTCCCAGGAAGCTTTCAGAGCACTGGGAAGAGGGGCAGATGCTTTGTGACCATTTAAAGACAGCTTTACCTTACATCATCTTGTTCTGTTGAAAGGAAACAGTAGCTCTTTGTGATCACCCATTTAAAAGGCTGAGGCCAATCCCTAGCACACGGCTAGTGCTCCGTCAGCGCTCCTTGCTATTGCCGGCTTCCGGAAGCACCTTCCTGCTCTCCTTAGAGCATTGCATTCCTGTCTCCCACCTTCAAAAGCTCTTGTGAGAAGTTGGCATAAACTAGGAGTTTGGGATTAATAGATACACACTGCTGCTGCTAAGTCGCTTCAGTCGTGTCCGACTCTGTGCGACCCCATAGATGGCAGCCCACCAGGCTCCGCCATCCCTGGGATTCTCCAGGCAAGAACACTGGAGTGGGCTGCCGTTTCCTTCTCCAATGCATGAAAGCGAGAAGGGAAAGCGAAGTGGCTCAGTCGTGTCTGACTCTTAGCGACCTCGTGGACCGCAGCCTACCAGGCTCCTCCGTCCATGGGATTTTCCAGGCAAGAGTACTGGAGTGGGGTGCCGTTGCCTTCTCTGAGATACACACTACTATACCTAAAATAGATAAGCAACAAGGACCTGGATACATGTATATGTGTGGCTGAGTCCCTTTACTGTCCATCTGAAGCTATCGCAACCTTGTTAATAAGCTATACGCCAATAGGGAACTATATTCAATGTCTTATAGTAACCTACAACTGGAGGAGGCACAGAAAAGAATCTAAAAAAGATATATATATATATATATATACACGTGATTGTTGCTGTTGTTTAGTAGCTAAGTCATGTTTGACTCTTTGCAACCCCCTAAACTGTAGGGGGAGCTCCAGCAGACTCCTCTGCCCATGGGATTTCCCAGGCAAGAATATTGGAGTGGGGTGCCATTTCCTTCTCCGGAGGATCTTCCTGGCCCAGGAATTGAACCCACACCTCCTGCACTGGCGGGGGCTTCTTTACCACTGGGACACCTGGGAAGCCTACATATATGTGTGTGTGAGTCTATGGGTCCGCAGACATATATAGACACATATATGGATCACTCTGCTGTACACTAGAAGCTAACAAAGATTGTAAGTCAGTCATATTCAGTAAAAAAATTTATAAAAATTGAGAACTGCGTGTGTATCGACCATTCCTTCAGACAACCAAGGGATGAAATGTGAGTGGTAACCAAAAACCAAGACAGAGCCAAGTGTCCACACCCTGATTGTCTCTTCTCTTCTCCTCCCACTTTGGAAGGCTGGAAGAAACTGCATTTACCAAAAACCCAGGAGAGTTACCCTGGGCCCAGGATTTCTTTCTTCGCTCTCCTCCTCCCCTTGAAACGGAGCAAAGAACACACGAAGCAAAACACATGAGCAATGCCTTTCTTACAGATAAACTGTCAAAGACTACGGGACGGAAGGGGAAGCTACAGAGAGACCTGGTAAACACCAGTCCAACCCACTGTGTTAGCCTCGTTTGGATTCTCATTCAAACAAAATATCAGGAGATTAAATTGACGTTAGTGAGACAATCGGAAATGTGAGCACTGACTTAGTATTGATGGTAAGGGCTTCCCACGTAGCTCAGTTGGTAAAGAATCTGCCTGCAGTGCAGGAGACCTGGGTTCAATTCCTGGGTTGGGAAGATCCCCTGGAGAAGGAAGTGGCAACCCACTCCAGTATCCTTGCCTGGAAAATCTCATGGACAGAGGGCTGCAGTCCATGGGGTGGCAAAGAGTCGGGTACGACTGAGCGACTAACACTAACTAACACTAAGAAAATTTTAACACAGCCACAAAACCATTATCCTGCCTAAGTATATGAGTCCTTATCTCTTAGAAATATGCGTGAAGAGGGTACAGAAGAGATTTTATGATGCCTTGATTGGCTTCTAAAAAATATGGAGGAAGAGGGGACTAGGAGGGAGTACAGATTTTAAAAAGAGAAAAAGACTGCCTCAGGGAGGATGCTTGAGTGCTCCAGAGGTTAGAACTGCACCCAGAGTGAGTGAGTGTTCCTAAGCCTTCCATCTCTTTGGATCAGCTACTACGCCGCCTTATCTCTTCTCATTTCCTTCTTTAAATTCTGTATAACCCATTAGCTTCTATACTAATCCCCATGGAGAGCAGTGGGTTTGGTAATATCGTCACAGGTAATCAAAGTCCTCATTTCATTTATCTCTTTTCCTATTAAGGGACCAAGTCTCTCATCTCCACAGGTTCCCAGTCCCCCAGAGCCACGGGAGAGACAGTAGCAATTTGAGACAGGATTTGAGTCCCCAGATGGTCACTAAGCGCCAACCACTGGGGATACTAAGCCAAGCACTGAGGCTGGCAGAGCAGCCCTCATTTCTGTGATGGGGAGGTGGGGGCAAAGCATAAGCTCCATGTCTGGGGCTGGAAGTCGCAGTGAAAAGTTGGCCCCATATGGGAGGACCCTACCCCTAGCACCCCAACCTAGCCCCTTGCTTGTTGGAGACAAAACAGCCATCCTGGGTCCAAGCAGCAGCACTTTGGGTGTCCACCAGTCACACGAGCCTGGGGAGTCTTTTAGCCTGCCTGAGCTGCAGAGTCCTCATTTAGAAAATGAAGCTAGCGTTCTTCCCCTGCCTTCTTCCTTAAAGGGAATTAAGGTCAAAGGAGTTAAATCTTAGGAAAGAGTTTAGGGAACTTCAGCGCAAAGCATTATAAGCAGGGGAGGGACCATTACGAGAACCTAGAAGCCCTGGGTCAGTACAAATTGCCTGAGAAGCGTGGCTTGATTCCAGCTGTTTAGGTAAAAGAAATCAATGGTAACTGAAGACAGAAGCTTTTTGGTGCTGGAGTCTTTAGAAGACAGGACTTGGGAAGAGCAAACCACTTATCCAAAGCCTTCTCAGGCATCCCTACCTCATCTCTGCTGTCCCCCAAACAGCGACGGCACAAGCAGGGATCATTGGCTGATCCCTCCCTATGTTTTCTCTAGTCTGGTGACAGCATCTCAGTCCTGATGGTCTGTCCCCTGCCATGAGCCCAACTTTAGTCAGGCTCAGCTACGAGGAGATGGGACAAAACGCACCCCGCAGCCCACTGTGGCAGGCACAGCACCTTCTCCGTAATGCAAGAGGCTCCTCCTGGTTGGCACCTTGGCTCTGTTCAGTTCAGTTCATTTCAGTTCAGTCGCTCAGTCGTGTCTGAGTCTTTGCAACCCCATGGAATGCAGCATGCCAGGCCTCCCTGTCCATCACCAACTCCCAGAATTTACTCAAACTCATGTCCATTGAGTCGATGATGCCATCCAGCCATCTCATCCTCTGTCATCCTCTTCTCCTCCTGCCCCCAATCCCTCCCAGCATTAGAGTCTTTTCCAATGAGTCAACTCTTCGCATGAGGTGGCCAAAGTACTGGAGTTTCAGCTTTAGCATCAGTCCTTCCAAAGAAATCCCAGGGCTGATCTCCTTCAGAATGGACTGGTTGGATCTCCTTGCAGTCCAAGGGACTCTCAAGAGTCTTTTCCAACACCACAGTTCAAAAGCATCAATTCTTTGGCGCTCAGCCTTCTTCACAGTTCAACTCTCACATCCATACATGACCACTGGAAAAACCATAGCCTTGACTAGACAGACCTTTGCTGGCAAAGTAATGCCTCTGCTTTTTAATATGCTGTCTAGGTTGGTCGTATCTTTTCTTCCAAGGAGCAAGTGTCTTTGAATTTCATGGCTGCAGTCACCGTCTTCAGTGATTTTGGAGCCCCAAAAAATAAAGTCTGACACTGTTTCCACTGTTTCCCCATCTATTTCCCATGAAGTGATGGGACCAGATGCCATGATCTTAGTTTTCTGAATGTTGAGGTTTAAGCCAACATTTTCACTCTCCTCTTTCACTTTCATCAAGAGGCTTTTTAGTTCCTCTTCACTTTTTGCCATGGGTGGTGTCATCTGCATATCTGAGGTTATTGGTATTTCTCCTGGCAATCTTAATTCCAGCTTGTGCTTCTACCAGCCCAGCGTTTCTCATGATGTACTCTGCATAGAAGTTAAATAAGCAGGGTGACAATATACAGCCTTGACGTACTCCTTTCCCAATCTGGAACCAGTCTGCTGTTCCATGTCCAGTTCTAACTGTTGCTTCTTGACCTGCATACTGGTTTCTCAGGAGGTAGGTCAGGCGGTCTGGTATTCCCATCTCTTTAAGAATTGGCTCTATAGTTGACTCAAAGCCAGTGAGGCACTGATCGTGCTGGGGCAGTAAAATCCGCCAACAGTCCCCACCCCGCTCACCCTCTTTGTGAAGAGGATCCGCAAGAACGAAGCATGGGGACGTCCCTGGCTGTCAGCTGGCTGACTCCCCATCCAAATGCAGGGGCCCGGGCGAGACCCTGGTCAGGGAACCGGATCCCACAGTTAGGAGTTCACACGCTGCCACTGAAGGTCCCCTTCTCAAAGAAGCAGCGCGCCACAGCCAAGACCGGCATTGTCAAACAAGTAATAAATAAGCTAAATACATTAAAGAAATTATGCAAAAAAAAAAATTACAGAAAGAATGCAAAAAAAATTACAGAAAGAATGCAGCATGGGGTCAGGCGCCTGCCCACTGCCCAGCACCATCTCCCCAGGGAACACTCACGCGGAAGCCCTGAGTCGGGAATGCTGGGTAGAGGTCCACTTGAGGGATTTCTGTCACCCTCAGCGGCAACCAGAGGTTCAATAGCAAAGCGCATGGAGGAAAGGGATTGGGGGCAGGTCTTCCCCCTACCTGTGCTTCCTGCCTGAGAGGGGCAGCCTCTGGGGTGGGGTGAGACCCTCAAGGCCTGCCACAGTCTGCTGGAAGGTGTGAGGGCTGCCCCCCAGGCCATGCCAACTGCCTCGTGTCCACACCCACACCGGGATGGTTCCCTGCTCCGCCTCTGGCCTGGGTGGGTGGAGATGCCTCCACAGAGTGGGCCACTGGCAGGAGGAGGGACCCGAGCCCAGAAGCAGTCTGGGGCTCCTAGGACTTCCTGCAGTCTTTCTGGAAAAGATACTTTACACCCTCCAGTTATCTGGGAGCAAGCTCCAGTTTCCTGTGAGAGAGCTGAGGGGTGGGGGTGCAGACCTGCTTGAACTAAGGGGTGGGGGTCCATCTGTCTGTCTGGACTGAGGGGTGGGGTCTGTCTGTCTGTCTAGACTGAGGGGTGGGGGTCTGTCTGTCTGGACTGAGGGGTAGGGGTCTGTCTGTGTGTCTGGACTGAAGGGTGGGAGTCCGTCTGTCTGTCTAGAGTGAGGGGTGGGGATCTGTCTGTCTGTCTAGAGTGAGGGGTGGGGATCTGTCTGTCTGTCTAGACTGAGAGGTGTGGGTCTGTCTGTCTGGACTGAGGGGTGTGGGTCTGTCTGTCTGGACTGAGGGGTGTGGGTCTGTCTGTGTGTCTGGACTGAGGGGTGGGGGTCTGTCTGTCTGTCTAGACTGAGGGGTGTGGGTCTGTCTGTCTGGACTGAGGGTGGAGCTCTGTCTGTCTGGACTGAGGGATGGGGGTCTGTCTGTGTGTCTGGACTGAGGGATGGGGGTCCGTCTGTCTGTCTGGACTGAGGGGTGAGGTGTGGTCCTGCCGGGCCAGGCTGGCCATTGTGTCTACTCCAGATACCGGTCTTCCGGCGGGGCAGGTGATCGCCTTCCACAGATAGGCTGCACCAGGGGGTTCTCAGGGCACAGCAAGAGGGAGCAGGGAGCCCACCCCACATTCCGTTTAAGGACCCTCTAGATGGACAAAGGATTCTGCAGCCTCCGCAGTGAGGACACGCCCTCAAGATGCAGGGAACCCACCACGTACCCATGTGCAAGCAAGCCTGTGTGTGTGCGTGTGTGTGTGAGTACAGAGCCCTGAGTCACTGCTCACAGCAGGAGGAAGGCAGTTTTCAGGCAGCATCTGCTCTGTGCTCCTGGTAAGTTCACGGGACTCTATAAAGAGGCGAGGAGGGAGATGGCAAAATGACAGGCTAAGATGGACATGGCCCGGCTGAGAGGCAGGGCCCCCAGCATCAGGCAGGAGCCCAGACAGCGCCAGCAGGGGGGGCGGGGGCTCTAGAGACGCCACAGGGGCCCAGGGGCCGTGCAGGGACGCAGGGACAGAGGAGCGAGAGGAGAGGAGGGGCGCCCGACGGACAGGATGGTGTCATGAAGGACGAGACGGCGACCCTGGGCCAGTCACTCCCCAGCTGATGGGACGAGATGATGGCACCTGGGAGGGTCAGTGCCGCCGCCCTGAACCCGCACGGCCTGAGCCCGGCCTCCTGTAAATGTCACACCAAGTCTGCAGACAAATCGTGACCTTACACGAATGCCTCTGCGTATCCTGCACTCTCGTCTGCGTTTGAAAATATAGAAATGTGCCCTGGAGAGTGGACAGACGTGCTTCAGTGATGCGGCCAGGAGCCAAGCTGGTGAGGGTGGCATCCAGCCTCTGCCTAGGAGGTGCGTTGACGCGGAGGCACTGATGCTGCACCATCAGCCAGCCCGGCCCTTCCCTCCTGACCCGTGTGAGTGCTGATCGTTAGAAATGGCAGAGAATCAGAGAGCTTTCCAGCTGGGCCCCAGCCCGCGCACCAGCACTTCATCCTGGACACCCCTCTTCAGGCCTCTCCACCCCGAGCCAGCCCCACCCTGTGTACGCTGGCCGGCTGCGCCTGTCCTGGTCCTCACGGCCTCCGCCGCACAACTGGCATCCCCACTGCCTGGCGGGCTCCTTCTCTTCCTCCCCTGCCCCCTCCAAGGACACCTCTTCCGAGAAGCCCTCCCTGGTGTCGGCCAGGCCTCCCCTACTTGTGCCGTGCTCCCACCTTGGGTTGAGCTTGGGAGTCATCAACACATGGCAGTCTCTAGCAGCTTCCTGGGGCCTGGCACTGGCTGTCCTCACTCAGCTTCTGAACGTCTTCCCCGAGTTCCACGGTGTAAACTTGCAGGCCAGCATCCTCCCCTGGATTGAGCCGCACGCACACAGGGCATCCACACACTTACCTTTGCTCACTGCCACCGCAGCCCCCAGAGGTGCAGAGTCGACTCCTAGCATTTCAGCTCTTCACGGGGTCAGGAGGGACAGATGGGGTGACCCCAGACTCCAGCTGACCAGTCCCCACCTTGGGGTCAGCCCTCTCCTAGATCACCTTGGCCGTGATCCCCTTGGAGCCCACCACCCTGCTGGAGAAAGCCACCAGCATCTCTGACGTGATGGAGGGAAAGGGGACAGAAGGCCTGTCCTTCAGAGGGAAGGGAACAAGTTAAAGCCAACTGAGGACACGTGTCACCAGAGAGGGACAGATGCAGGCACCAATGCGAGCAGGCTCACCTGGAGACAAGCACTGCTGGGAGCCTGTCAGGGTGCAGTCGGCCGGCTCTGGTCGGTGTGGAGGAGACCCTGGGGGTGTCGGCTACCCGGAGTGCTGGGAGGTGGAGCTGGCTTGCGCAGGTGACAGGTGGGTCATGATAGATTTGCCATGGCCTGTGAAAGCCAGACCGGCTTGAGCCACAGGCCATGCTCGTGGGTGCCTCCCTGTCCCCAAGCCAGCCCTGGAGGGGTCCCAGGGCCGCACCCGGAGCCCGCAGCTCTAGGTGATCCTTGGAGTCCATCTGTCTGCAACTCTGTGCCCAAAAGTTCATCTGCTCAGACAGCAGGGGAGCTGCATTTATGGGGGAAACCGAGGCTCAGCTGGAGGGAGCCGCTGTCCAGGGAGCGCACGGGACAACAGGTGACCCTGGGCGCTGCCCCTGACCGGCTGCACAGCTGGGCTGCCCCGGCCCCTCTCAGAGCCTGGTTTCGCCCCCTGTGAAACACAGGGGCTGCCTTCCAGCATCTCCAGTAGACGATGCTCACCTCTGCTCAGTCCTGACTGTAAGATGAAGGAGCTCAGGCCCCTGTTTGGCCAGGTCCTGTGGGAAGGTGGTGGCAACACCGGACCCAAGACGGGCTGCCGGGCCTTCTCTCCAAGCACCTGAGCTCTGTGAGGGCGCCAGGGTGGGGGCCACCGGCACGGAGGACCTGCTGCCCTGACTGCTTGAGGCTGAGAGGAGGGCCGGGGGGGCACAGGACGCCAGAGCACCAGGCGCGCCGTATTCCATCACCGCTCTGACCTGCATAATGAGCGGGCGGCAGTCTTGCCCAGAAGCCGCCTCTCCTGCTGCCCCTCCCTCCCAGCACCGCCCAGCGGAGCCCATCTCTGAAGCCCCTCGCTTCTGCCCAGAGTGCCCAGCAGCCAGGCAGCGGCCTCTGACTGCAGGGGGGCTTGGGCATGGCCTGTGGAGTGGGTGGGCCCAGGGCTGAACTCTGTCCTCTAGAACCACAGACTCTCAGGGTAACGTCCGAGGGGTCACCCAGGCACTTCTCCATCTTGGGGTCTTCATCTGAGTTCCGGAGAGAAGATGATTGCAAACCGCATTCCAGGGAGGTTGAGAAAGAGGTTCAGGCCTCAGTCCCTCAAGGGGAGGCTGAAATGAACCCAGCTGGTATCACAGGCCATCAGGATACCAGGGGTGGAAATGAACCCGGCAGGTATCACAGGTCACCAGGATGCCAAGGCAGACCCACATCCCTCCTCAGAGGCCACGTTCCATGATCTAGATGGTCGATCCCTCAAGGGTCGTGCTCAGGGGTCAGAGCGGACTCAGACACTTGGCGGGGCCGTGTGGGGCACTCTGTAGCCTGCAGGCCAGGACTGAGCCGGTGGGGTAGGGTGGGATGCACCAGGCCAGGGCCCCGGAAGGCAGGTGGGCTGGAGGGTGCCGACCGTGACTCCCACCCAACCAGGCCTAACAAGCGGCCCACACGCCTGAACAGGGGCAGGATGGCCTGACTGCTCACATGAGTCCACCCACCCGATGCTTGTAGAGTCAGCAGAGAAGAAGCAGGGGAAGCCATGCTAATTCCTCGGCGTCACAGTGGATGAAAGGAGCTCAGGCTTCAGCCTGGGAGGGTCCAGCTGCAGGCCAGGCCATCCCGGATGGCAGCCCCCATGCCGGGCCCCCGGGAGGCACTGCTGGTCTCTGAAGGCCCAGCACGGCTGCGAGAGCCGCAGCCAGGGGAGCGGATGGGAAGGATGGCCACTAGGCTGGGATGGGTGGCCCATGGAGCGTCCAGGGTCCTCCGCGGTGTGACGGGTGCTCTGGACCTCTTCAAACACACCGCACACCACCCAGAGCAGGAATGCTCAGCCTGCCACGGACAGCTCTTCACTTATCTTTGAAACTTTATTCTTTGTTTCTATAGAAATGATACAGACTCAAAGTGGAAAAAAAGAAACAAACAATCCAGAAACAGAGAAAGGAGAGCTTCTCCAAGCTCAGCCGCCTGGACAGGACCGTGGCTGAACTTGGCTCAGCGCCCTTCTGCCTATAAAAGCAGAAAGAGAAACGAAGCCCCGCCAAGGCCAGGCCCGGAGCAAATCGCGGAGAGGGCATGGTGTGCGGAGAGTCTGGGAGAGGGCCAGACCTCCTTCTTTCCAAGGGCACCCAAGGGAGATGGCCCTGCAGAGTGAGAGGAATTAACTCGTTTATACGAACTCAAGCGTACAGTTATGCTCAAACCAGGTCACAGCAAGCATGCTGCTCTGAAATTGGCTTTTTTCTATCAACAATGGCTATAGAAATAGTTTAGTATCAACAATTAGGCATGTATGTCATTTTTTTAAACTTCTGTGTGATATTCCAATGTATTTACCATAACTGATGTAACCAACTTCCATTGAAGACCCACTGACAGCTCTTATTGGTCCGTTTTTTCTATCTTACTTTTAAAAAAAATAAGTGATATTGTAAGGGCATCTTTGGGCTTCCCTGGTAGCTCATCAGGTAAAGAATCCACCTGCAACGCAGGAGAGAGCCCAGTTCGCTTCCTGAGTCAGGAAGAGCCCCTGGAGAAGGGAGAGGCTGCCCACTCCACTATTCATGGTCTTCCCTGGTGGCTCAGAGAGTAAAGAATCTGCCTGTGATGCGGGAGGCCTGTGTTCGATCCCTGGGTTGGGAAGAGCCCCAGGAGAAGGGAGAGGCTGCCCACTCCAGTACTCTTGCCTGGAGCATCCCAGGGACAGGGGAGAGTCAGACACGGCTGAGTGACTATGTGCACGGCATAGAACAAGGGCTTCTTGGCGCACTGTTCTTTCCACCCTGCGTCATTATTTACTTTAGAACAAATAATGACTCAAAAGGCAGAGACATCTGTCTCATGATACCTATTTCCAAACTGTCTTCTAGATCATTCTCTTTCTAAAAAAAAAAATTAAAAAATTTTTATTTTGTATTGGGGTATAGCCAACTAACAGTGCTGTGATAATTTCAGGTGAACAGTGAAGGGACTCAGCCATACATATTTAGATCATTCTGATTTAAGATTCTTACTAAATATGCAGGAATCTTCTCACCAGCATGAAGACTGCTTCCAATCCACTTTCTGAATCCCAGTAGGGAGTCTTTTCTGGATCTCATCGCTGTCATATTTCTTCTGTTTTGTGTGTGGCTGTGCTGCCCTTTCTGTTCTCAGGGTGACTTGATTTCTAACTTATTCCTAAAAGCCCTTATTTATATGGAGTTGTTGGTCAGATATATGAAAAACATGGTCCCAAAATGTTGACCCTGTAGGAGGTGTTTCTCACCCATCTGTTTTACACTTTCCTATGGTTACGTTTATCAGTGTTTCCCATTATGGTTTCTAGACTTGGAACATCCAAAAGAAAAAAAAAAAAAAAAAGGCCTTTTCAATGAGGCTCCATTCTAGAACATTCACAATCTGGTTTCCACTGTATAATTTTCTGATGGTGCTGAATGTATTTAGTTTTAAAGACATTGGACTCAAACTGTCCTCTTTCTCCACCTGCTGAACCATTCCTGCCAAACATTTTATTGAAAACTAAAGCCAATCTCTCTCTTGGTCCGAAATCTACCTTTCTGTCACCCAGCCCTGCACCACCCACACCTGGATTCAGCGACAGGGGTTTTAGTTTCAGTTTAATTCCCGACAGGCTCGATCCTCTGATATTGCTCTATTTGAGAATTTTTCTCACTATTTTCTTGTTCTTTCATTTTTGGTGAGGAATCTCTGATATTTATAATGAGAATCATCTTACTCGATGAACAGAGAAATGAGAACAGGAATAAATCATGAGGACATGGGGTCCCCTGTGATCTTCTTCCACTTCCTGCAACTGGCCCTGAGGCACCATCATAAAACCACAGTTCAGTTCAGCTCAGTCACTCACTTGTGTTCGACTATTTGCAACCCCATGGACTATAGCACGCCGGGCCTCCTTGTCCAGCACCAACTACCAGAGCTTACTCAAACTCAGGTCCATTGAATCGGTGATGCCATCCAACCATCTCATCCTCTGTCGTCCCCTTCTCCTCCCGCTTTCAATCTTTCCCAGCATCAGGGTCTTTTCCAATGAGTCAGCTCTTCACATCAAGTGGCCAAAGTATTGGAGCTTCAGCTTTAGCATCAGTCCTTCCAATGAATATTCAGGACTGATCTCCTTTAGGATTGGCTGGTTGGATCTCCATGAGTCCAAGGGACTCTCAAGAGTCTTCTCCAGCACCACCGTTCAAAAGCATCCGTTCTTCGGTGCTCAGCTTTCTTTATGGTCAGACTCTCAGGAATCCTGAAATCAGACGACACCGGAGACACTCCAAGGGCCCTGTCTGCTCTGCACTCATAAGTGGAAGCATTTGAAACAGATATTCACTGGGTGACTTTTTGTTTGTCTTTTTGTTGGAAGGCATCTTCCTTCCTTGGACAGCAAAGAGATCCAACCAGTCCATCCTAGAGGAAATCAGTCCTGAGTGTTCATTGGAAGGACTGATGCTAAAGCTCCAATACTTTGGCCTCCTGATGTGAAGAATTGACTCATTGGAAAAGATCCTCATGCTGGGAAAGATTGAATGCAGGAGAAGAAGGGGACGACAGAGGATGAGATGGTTGGATGGCATCACCGACTCAATGGACATGAACGTGGGCAAACTCTGGGAAGTGGTGAGGGACAGGGAGGCCTGGTGTGCTGCAGTCCATGGGGTCACAGAGAGTCAGACATGACTTGACGACTAAAGAGCAATGATAATCTTCCTTTTTGGCTAATCTAATCCCTCTCCACTCAAGACTCATCTGATGTCCTTGAGTCTGGGGCCTTGTGTCCCAGCCCTAGGTCTGTATGTCCAGGTGTCGGGTCTGCACAGAGTCTCCAAAGGTGGCCCCACCCCCTCCTCTCCCTGGAGTCTGGGCCTCGCTTGGCTGGTGGGGTGGGGGGAGGGACGAGGCAGTCCCCGCTGTGGTCAGCCCTCCCCCCCGGGGCTCACGTCTGTCACCTCTCTCCACTGTCTGGCATTCCCCGAGCTAGCATCTCTGCAGAAGGTTTACTCCATGCCAGGGGCACCTGCTTGTCAGGGTCTCCCGTCTGGCGCTTGGTTCAGTTACCTACTTCTGTATACCCAACCACCCAGCACTTGGACAGCAATGTGTCATGAGGTTCTCTGATCGTCCAAGGGTCACCTGGGCTCAGGTGGGAAGTCCTTGCCTGGAGTAGCTCGTGGGGTCAGATGGAGGGCAGATGACAGGCCTGAAGGTGCCTGGGTCAGAAGTCCCAGAAGGCTGCGCCATCACATGGCTGCCCCCTTTGCCGCCCCCTTAGCCACTGTATCTGGAACAAGAACAGTCTGGGGGTCTCTCTCACGCATCTGGAGATTACCTGAAGGGGCAGGCTTCACATGGGGGGTTACAGGGTGCCCGAGGTGCCTGGCATCCAAGTACCATGGCGTGGGGGTGCTAACTGAAGGCACGTCCGGTCTCCTCTGCAGGAAAAGGGCACTGGCGGCGGCCTCGGGCCTGGCATGGTCTTGGGGGGTGGAAAGGTGCTGCAGAGAAATCACCCAGCACGGGGCTCCTCACCAACCCGAGCGAGTACGGACACTCGAAACATACTTAATATCCCTTAGAAACAACAGTCGATTACGCTTCTTGTACCTGAGTGTCAAGAGCAATGAATACCTCTAGCCATTTTAAGTTTCCATAAGCCACAGAGACTGTTAAAAATACTGGGTAGATAGATGGGGGGTTGGAAGGGTAGATGGATAGATGGATGTATGGATGGGTGGAGGAATGGATGGATGGATGAGGTAGATGGATGGATGGGTGGGATAGATGGACAGATGGATGGATGCAGGGAGGGAAAGATGGATGGGAAGATGTTAAATGGACATTTAGGAGCATGACATGTCTTTGAAGATGAGATTTCTGATCTTAAAAATTCGAATGTGGTCTGTTCACTGATTTGTGATGTCAAATGGGATGTCCTGATGTTTGGAAGAAAATAGTTTCAACAACTACTCACTTCTTTCCTTTGCATTTCAATGATGCTTTGTCATGTAGAACTGTCTCCTTTTTCACAATATGTGCTCTCGAATCAACCCTGGCACTTCTGAGCACTGCAGACCAGCCTGGTGGGCCAGAGTAGGTCTCCTTGGCCCACCTGCAGTTCTATGCATGGGGCAGCGTGAGTCTGGTGAGACCCAGTGGCCTTGAGATGAGTCAAGTGTGAGTTCAGTCCTCTCTGCAGCTAGCTCTGCAGGCTGGGTCTCCGTCCAGACGATTGGCCTTTGAAAGTAAGGTGATCTAACTGGGACACAGTCAGGATTGTGCGGCTCGGTGCCCTGCCAGCTGCCTGTGAGAAATGGACAAAAGCACATTCCACGCGGGAGAGCGTGTCCCTTGTGGAGTACCAGGTCACTCTGCAGCCGTGTCCCCTGTGATTGTGTAAAACAGGTGAGCAGAGCAGACAAGCTTAAACACAAACAGGCCAAGTGAACGTGAGGGTTTAGTAGGGTTCTCGCTCATTAGGTGTCAGCCTGGGCTGTTCAAGGACGCATCAGCCACAGGAGCCATGAAGCCGCCTCCACTTTCCGGGATCTGGAGCGGAGCTAGTCAGACTCCAGGGTGCTCAGGTCCCCATGCCTGTGAGAGTGGAGATTCTGTTTCAGGAGGCCAGGGCCTGGCCTGAGCGTCTGCATTCCTAACAAGCTCCAGCTGAGGCTGATGCTGCCTGTTCATGAGCCACACGGAGAGAGCAAGGGTCCTCACACGGAGAGCAGGGTTGCGAGCCGAGGCGGAAGGGGGCTCTTCTGAGAGGGCCTGGGGGGTGGTGGGAGCCCACCTGGTCCTGACGCAGCTGGTACCTGCTCCTTTGCCCCCACCGCCTGCCCCTCTGTGCCAGACTCTGCCCCCTCTCTTCCCCTATCACATGGTCTCCTCCCAGCTCAGCTGAGCTCCCCGGGGTGCTGCCCACATTTGCAGCCCCTGGAACACCGGGGAGTCAGGGACACCGGGTTGTGACCCAGCCCTGGCCCTGCTGTGTAAGCACAGACTGTCACAGACTGAACACCTGGAGCCAGCAGTAGCTAACGCTGTGGGAACAGACGTTCTTCAGAAACTAGTGCAAGGGGGAAAAGAGACCGCAGAATAGGCCTGGACCCAAATCAGAACGCAGTGTGGACACGAGAGAACCACAGCCGAGAAACGGGGTGAGGGCCAGTGGACGGACAATTATAAGAGCAAACATCGGGGGCAAGGGGCTCGGGCTAAAGCAACCCAACAGGCTTCTTGCTGAAGGCAGGCCTGGGAGGTCAGACATCCCCCGGGGTGGTAGCAGGGGAGGTGAGGACCCCAATCAGACATAGAAGGTGATTAGACATGATGGTGGGTTTTTTGGTGAAACTGACCCAGCAGGGTTCCTACTAAAAATGGATGTTACAGGGAAATGCACGCATGGGCCCAGGAGAAGGTCTGGGATCCTAACTGACATCTGCTTGAGCTAAGAATCTCTACACCACCTGAGACAGCCAACTTCCTGCACAGAAAGCCCTGGAAAGCGTTATGCAAATTCAAGCGAAGTGAAAGTCGCTCAGTTGTGCCTGACTCTTTGCGACCCCATGGACTATACAGTCCATGGAATTCTCCAGGCCAGAACACTGGAGTGGGGAGCCTTTCCCTTCTCCAGGGGATCTTCCCAAGCCAGGGATGGAACCCAGGTCTCCCACATTGCAGGCAGATTCTTTACCAGCTGAGCCACAAGGGAAGCCCATTGCAAATTCAAGAGACTGTGAATAATTTTGAGGTCTCTGTCAGAAGGCTCCCCCTCATTTAGATGCTAGCGGGCAACTGCAGGCCTCATGGGGCCTCAGCTCAATGCTGTGCAGGAGAAGGGCACCGCAGTGCCCCTTGGCCCTGCCCTGTGCTGCTGAGGACAGGACCTTCCCAGAGGACAAGGGGCTTTCACTTTTCTCACCACCCCAGGTCCCTGGAGGCCCAGTCGGCACCCCAGAACCAGGCCGCCCTCGCCGGTTCTCCCTTCGGTCTGGGTGGTGGTTCTGGGTTTTTCCTGCGCCTGCCGGGGGAGGCAGGCCCCGTAGCACATGCCGAGGCCACAGGGCCCCCCACGCTCGCCGTGGGCCTCCAGGCGGATGCAGGCTCAGCCCCTTGACGAGCCACACGGGCTGCGGGGCCTCTGCCGGGAGCTCAGCCCTGAGCAGCACTGGCGTGCCAGGGGCTCGGAGGGCGACTCGCGGGGTTTCTGCTGCTGGGAACGCGGAGTGCTTCCGGATTTGGAGCAGCACAGGCTTCCCAGATCTGCCGGCAGAGACGCCATCCTCTGGTCAGAAGGGGCTCTGAATGGGCTTTCTCCTCTGGACAGGAGGGAGTTTCCGCTCCACAGCAGGTGCCTTCCCTGCCCCTGCTTCTCGGGCTCCAGATCAGAACGGTTTGGACTCGGCTCCTGGCCTGGACCACCCAGCTCGTGGGGTCACAGGCATCCTCTGGGGGAATCACCTGGCCTCCAGGCCTTCTCTGCAGGTGGGGACAGGATGGGGCTGAGCGGGGCTGGCCGTGGTCAGCTGACTGGTGTGTGGTGGGTGAGTCGATGGTCCTCCCCGTGCCCACTGCCCTATAAAACGGAGAGGCCGGAGCAGGCGCGGTCAGAGCCCGTTTACCACTGACGTCACGCTCTGTGCACAGACCAGCCTCTGACACCTCTGTGCTTCCACGTGCCGAGTGCATTGGTTTGGACGTGTTTCAACGCTACAGACAGTGTGTGATGTAATGTGTACGACTGTGCAGGGACGTTTGCTCCAACCCCTAACTTTCTGCTTTTACAAGGGCCTCAGGGTCCTTGTATTTGCTGGGCTCATTCTCTATGCATTTCTTTAGATCACAGAAGCAATTGCCAAATGTCATTGGCTTGAAAGGACTTCTCTGTGGTGCTTTAGGGAAACAGAAGAGAGAGATGGAGAAGTCTTCCTTACGCTTCTGATAAAGGCACTAATCCCATCATGGGCCCCACCCTCGCGAGCTCATCTAACCCCAGTCTCCCCCCACACAGCACCTCCTAACACCAGCACTCTGGGGGCTAGGACCTCAGCATGTGAACTTAGGGACGAGACAGACATTCAGTCCATAAGGGTGGTGTTGACAGGGAAGGACATTCTTTTATGATGAGCTGGTTCTGCACTGCTCTTACCAGCTTCCTTGTCCGGAGCAACTACAAGTGCTCGCAAAAGCCACCTCTAGAAGGACACAGAAAGTGCTCGCAAAAGCCACCTCTAGAAGGACACAGAAAGTGCTCGCAAAAGCCACCTCTAGAAGGACACAGAAAGTGCTCGCAAAAGCCACCTCTAGAAGGACACAGAAAGTGCTCGCAAAAGCCACCTCTAGAAGGACACAGAAAGTGCTCGCAAAAGCCACCTCTAGAAGGACACAGAAAGTGCTCGCAAAAGCCACCTCTAGAAGGACACAGAAAGTGCTCGCAAAAGCCACCTCTAGAAGGACACAGAAAGCGCTCGCAAAAGCCACCTCTAGAAGGACACAGAAAGTGCTCGCAAAAGCCACCTCTAGAAGGACACAGAAAGTGCTCGCAAAAGCCACTTCTAGAAGGACACAGAAAGCAGGAGCAACTTCCATTCCATGTACACACACCCCTCACACGCACACACACCCCTCCACACGCACACACACACACCCACACGCACACACACCCCCCACACGCACACACACCCCTCCACACACACACACACCCCTCCACACGCACACACACACCCCCACACGCACACACACCCCTCCACATGCACACACACCCCCCACACGCACACACACCCCTCCACACACACACACACCCCTCCACACGCACACACACACGTACACACACCCCTCACACGCACGCACACCCCTCCACATGCACACACACCCCTCACACGCACACACACACCCCCACATGCACACACACCCCTCCACACGCACACACACACGTACACACACCCCTCACACGCATGCACACCCCTCCACACGCACACACACCCCTCCATACGTACACACATCCCCCCACGCACACACACCCCCCACATGCACACACCCCTCCACATGCACACACACCCCTCCACACGCACACACACCCCTCCACATGCACACACACCCCTCCACACGCACACACACCCACACGCACACACACACCCCCCACGCACACACACACCCCTCCACATGCATACACACCCCTCCACACGCACACACACCCCCCACATGCGCACACACCCCTCCACACGCACACAACCCCCTCCACACGCACACACACACACCCACATGCGCACACACCCCCCACACGCGCACACACCCCTCCACACACACACACACACCCCCTCCACATGCACACACACACACCCCTCCACACGCGCACACACCCCTCCACACGCTCACATACCCCCACACGCACACACATCCCCCCACACGCACACACCCCCCTCCACACGCACACACACACACCCCTCCACATGCGCACACACCCCTTCACACGCACACACACCCCTCCACATGCACACACACCCCTCCACACGCACACACACACACACACGCACACACACACACCCCCACACACACACACCCCTCCACATGCACACACACCCCTCCACATGCACACACACACACCCACACGCACACACACCCCCCCCACACACACACACCCCTCCACACGCACACACCCCCTCCACACGCACACACACACCCCTCCACATACACACACACCCCTCCACATGCACACACACCCCTCCACACGCACACACACACACCCAGACGCACACACACCCCCCACATGCACACACACCCCTCCACACGCACACACACCCCTCCACACGCGCACACACCCCTCCACACGCATGCACCCCCCTCCACACGCATGCACCCCTCATCCACACGCACACACCCCCCTCCACACGCACACACACCCCCACACCACACACACCCCCCACACGCACACACACCCCTCCACACGCACACACACCCCTCCACACATGCACACACCCCTCCATACGCACACACCCCCCTCCACACGCACACACACACCCCTCCACACACACACACCCCTCCACACGCACACACACCCCTCCACACACGCACACACCCCTCCACACGCATGCACCCCCCTCCACACGCACACACCCCCCATCCACACGCACACACGCCCCTCCACACGCACACACCCCCCTCCACACGCACACACACCCCTCCACACGCAACACACCCCTCCACACGCACACAGCCTGCTGTGAAATTCCAAAATTTGGCACATACAAACATGTGTCTTACCACGCTTCTTCTAAGCTCACCCTCACGCATGACCACGCACTCCCCAGAATAAGACAGAAGAGTGGGTGACAGCGGAGGTTTTCCTGCTGGAAAGTCAGCGTCAGCGTCTCAGCGCTGTTTCTGAATCTCCGAGTCAGCCTCGCGACGTGTCCACACTCACCTCTCTTCTCCCTCAGACGCCACCCCTTGCTGGTCCAAACCTGAGATCACCATTTTCCCTGCAAACAGATTCTTTCTCACTGCCAGGCCTTCGCTCCCTTGGCCGATGGCCCCACCCTGTGAGGCTCTCATGGGGCGTCCAGGGCTGCTGTTCCCCAGCCACCCCCAGCACCCCACCAAATGTGATACTCACCTCCTCCCACCCCTAGAATCCGCCGCTCCCCACCCCAGTCAGAGCTTCTGCAAACACCAGGCCCAGATGCCGGGGCTCCTTCCTTTCCCATCCATCCACCCTCCTCCCTCCTGCTGCAAGGGGGAGTTTTCTGAAAGAGGCATCTGTGCTGGACTGTGGCTCCCATGCCCTCTGGATCTCAGCTGTGTTCCCTGACATGCAAGCTCCCGGTGACCTGGGTTTGCCTCCCTCTCCACCACCTTGCTCTTCATGGCCCTGATGTTCACCCATTCATCAAACGCTCAGGAGCCCTAAAGTGTTGAGTGAAGAAATGAATGGAGGAATAGGAGGGCCTCAGCCTCCCAGCGTGTCCTCCCATGTCCCCAGTCTGGGACACTGTCCCTTTTCCCTGCAGGGCTGAGTGTAACCGAGGACCTGGATTGCGCCTGGCTGGATTTCAGAGCTGTGATGGGCCAGGGGCTGCTGCTGCTGCTGGGGCCCTCCTGCACCCTTTCAGCAGACAGAGTCTGCAGAGGGCTGTCCCACCTGCCAAAAACTAGGCTTGCAGAGCCCCGAGTCATCTTAGCTGGGGCCTCACATAGAGTGGAGCAGAGACAAGTCACCTCCATCCCGCTGGGTCCTGCCTAGATTTCTCACCCACAAGAGTGGCAGGAGATGATGGAGCGATCACTGCTTTAAGCTACTCCATCCCAGGTGATTTGTTATTTGGCAAGTGGTAGCTGACACAGCCGTTAACATCGCAAGTCACGCCAAGGGCCGGGCAGTGCCCTCAGGGCCTTGTGCCTGGTGACTCTTCAGTCGTCACCACTTCCATGTGGGAGGGGCTGCTACCCACCCAGTCACGGGTGAGGAAACATGTGCAGAGGCTCAGGCGCGCTGCCCAGGGCTCTACAGCCCGCGAGGGCAGACTGAGTGTGATAGTTTTCCAAATGAATCTGAAGAGCTCTTTGAAACCAACAGGCCTTGCCTCTATCGGATGTCATGGGGTCATTCAGGTGACCTGCAGTGTCCTTCTCTCCCCTGTTAGCCAAGGGCAGAGGTGATCCCTCATAGAAGGCAGGGTGACTGGCTCCCATCAACTGCTGGAGAAGCCTCTGTGCTTTCAGGGAGGCAGTTGTCCAGACCTGCAGAGCATCCTCCTCACCTGGGAACAGGCCTACTTCCGAGCACCTGCTCTGCGCTCTCATCTCGGCAGTGAGTGAGCTCCCTCCCGAGCCCCGAGGTCTGCCTGCTTCACCCAGGTCCCCTCTCTGTCCCTTCTCCCATCACCCACCCCACACCCAGACTGGCCTCCCTGCTGGCACCCTTCACCTGGCGCTCTGTACACATCATTCACCCGCTTGCTCCAGAGACCCCGGAACCCAGGCTCCATCGGGCAGGACATGCCTGACCTGCCCCCCAGCGTCACCAGCTCCCAGACCAGAGCTGAGTGCGTACTTGACGTGAGCGAATTGCTCCCCACTCTCAGGACGCAGAGAGTGTCCTTGGCGAGTGGAGGATCGCGCCTTTGGCACCCGCACTCCTCTGCGGGATCGCAGCACTGGGGCCGCTGCGGGGCCGTGAGGGCCTGGGGTCCATGACTCAATGTGAGTAGGCCACTGTCCCCGCCAGGCCCCGCTGGAGGGAGGAGCCGGGGGCCAGGCCCAGCCGCACAAGGACCGCGGCCTCCCAGAGCCTGCGATGCGTCCTAACTTGTCTCCAGGCTCCTGGAGGAGAGTCTGGAAGGACAGAGCAGAGACGGGGGTGGGGTGGCGGGGACCTCTCTGAGGACACCGCCCCGGCCAGGACCGGCAGGTGTCGTCGTGCAGGACGGTTAATGGGAACAAGCACTGGACGAGTCAGCCGAGGACATGGCAGCCCCTCGAGGGCCGCCCCCTCGCCCTCTGTCCTCGGGCCCTGGAGCGCCCACTGGGGTGAGGCCGTCCCTCCTTTAAGATGGGATCCTCGGCCTGGAGCGTCTTTTTAATTTATTCATCTAACTGGAGGATAATCACTTTACCATATTGTGACTTTTTGCCATATGTCATCATGAATTAGCCATAGGCATACGTGTCCCTTCCATCCTGAACCCTGCTCCTACCTCCCTCCCCATCCGACCCCGCCAGGTGGTCACCGAGCACCAGCTTTGGGTGTCCTGCGTCATACATCAAAATTGCACTGGCTATCTGTGTTACATTGTTTGGCATTGCCTTTCTTTGGGATTGGAATGAAAACTGACTTTTTCCAGTCCTGTGGCCACTGCTGAGTTTTCCTAATTTGCTGGCATATTGGGTACAGCACTTTCACAGCATCATCTTTCAGGATTTGAAACAGCTCAACTGGAATTCCATCACCTCCACTAGCTTTACTCACAGTGATTCTTCCTAAGGCTCACTTGATTTCTCACTACAATATGTCTGGCTCTAGGTGACCTGGATTTAGAAAAGGCAGAGGAATCAGAGATCAAACCAGCCAACATCTGTTGGATCATAAAAAAAAAAAAAGAGAGAGTTCCAGAAAAACAGCTACTTCTGCTTTATTGACTATGCTAAAGCCTTTAACTGTATGGATCACAACAAACTGTGGAAAATTCTTAAAGAGATGGGAATATTAGACTACCTGACCTGCCTCTTGAGAAACCTATATGCAGGTCAGGAAGCAACAGTTAGAACTGGACACGGAACAATAGACCGGTTCCAAATCAGGAAAGGAGTACCTCAAGGCTATATATTGTCATTACGTTTATTTAACTTATATGTGGAGTATACATCACGTGGAATGCCAGGCTGGATGAAGCATAAACTGGAATCAAGATTGCCAGAGAAATACCTATAACCTCATACATGCAGATGACACCACCCTTATGGCAGAAAGTGAAGAGGAACTAAAGAGTTTCTTGATGAAAGTGAAAGAGGAGAGTGAAAAAGCTGACTTAAAGCTCAACATTCAAAAAACTAAGATCATGGCATTTGGACCCATCACTTCATGACAAATAGATGGGGAAACAATGGAATCAGTGACTGACTTTATTTTCTTGGGCTCCAAAATCACTGCAGATGGTGACTGCAGCCATGAAATTGAAAGATGCTTTCTCCATGGAAGAAAAGCTATGACCAACCTAGACAGCATATTAAAAAGCAGAGACATTACTTTGCCAACAAGGGTCCATCTAGTCAAAGCTATGATTTTTCAGCAAGAGTTGGACTATAAAGAAAGCTGAGTGCTGAAGAATTGATGCTTTTGAACTGTGTTGTTGGAGAAGACTCTTGAGAGTCCCTTGGACTGCAAGGAGATCCAGCTAGACAATCCTAAAGGAGATCAGTCCTGAATATTCACTGGGTTAATGCTGATGTTGAAGCTCCAATACTTTGGCCACTTGATGCGAAGAACTGACTCATTAGAAAAGACCCTGATGCTGGGAAAGATTGAAGACAGAAGGAGAAGGGGATGACAGAGGGTGAGATGGTTGGATGGCATCACTGACTCAACGGACATGAGTTTAAACAAGCTCCCAGAGTTGGTGATGGACAGGGAAGCCTGGTGTGCTGCAGTCCATGGGCTCACAAAGAGCAACTGAGCAGCTGAACTGAGCAGGTCTGTTTATATATGGTAATGCATATGTTTCAATGCCAGTCTCTCAAATCATCCCACCTTCTCCTTCTCCCACTGTGTCCACAAATCTGTTCTTTACATCTGTGTCTACTTTGCTGCCCTGCACATAGGCCCAGAGCGTTTACCCAGCCAGGCAGGCAGGGACCAGTGGGCCTCCTGGTTGAGCAGAAGTCCTGCCTGCCCCACACAGCTCAGGAGTGAGCAGCACCCCACTTAGAGGTTCAGACACAGACTGGGGTCTCGTGTTACCTCCTTCTCCAGAGTCAGCCTGGCTGGACGCCCTGTGGCCCCTTCCTCAGCATTTCTGCAGCTGCCTCCCCCTTGGGGCCTCTCCGGGCAGCAGGTGGCAGTGAGGCGGGCCCAGGCAGGAGGCGCCAGGCCCAGTGGGGAGGGGCTCACACTTTTGTCCGGCAACCAGGACAGACGCCTGGCCTCCCCGTGTGCCACTGAGACGTCATTGCACAGCAGTGTTGTCCCAGAAGCCACGATCACAGCCCTGCCAGTTTCTCCCCCTTCCGTCACGACCCCAGAGTCCCGCTGCTCCATGGGTGCCCACGGACGGCTCACCTCACACTTTCTGAGCCCTATCTGCGGAAGGGGCCCTGTCCGTTTCAAGAGCTTGAAGGACGCTGCGTCCAAAATAATCCCCTTCCACGGGAACTGTAAGAGCTTAAATCCTTGCAGCAGAAAGAGAGCATTTGGCAAACCGGTGCTAAAATTCTCAAAACAAACTTATTAGTTAATGCAGCCTGTCACCATGACGACCAAACAGCCTAGAAACAAACCATTAGCCCACAGATTTATTACTGTGGAAGGGTTAGCTAATGCCGTTCTAGAGGTGTATCATCTTCCACTTTCAGTTATAATAAAAAAGCTAATTTAAAACCTTGCATGAGAGCGCAGTCTGCCAGAGACCTCCGTCCACAAAAGCAAAGCCCCCAGAGCACGCGGATGCGTGTCTGCACCTCCCCGCCCCCAACTGTCTCACGTGTGCGAGGGGCGCAGGTACGTCCTCCGCAGGTGGCTGCCCTCCTTGGCCAGAGTGACGCACCAGGGGTCAGTAGGGACCACGAGTCCTAGGCCAGGGGCCCCAGCCAGGGCTCAGGGCTTCCTTTTTGACTTGCCCTCAGCAACATGTTAGAAGGACCTTCCCAAGTTCACTCCAGGAGACACCGATGGGACCCAGTCCTGTTTGCAGCTCATGAAGCAGTCACTATGAGACCAGAAGGTGCGATGCCGCTCCTGAACCCTCCCCCACCTTGTTTTGGAACTGATTTCTTTCCAGAAGAGGAACCCCACCCTAAGGGGTGTGACCAGGGGTCATGGTATCCCCTTTCCTTCCTGGTGCTGTGACCTTCCCCCATGACCTTCCCCCCATTCCCCTGTCGCCCCCCAGAAATCTCCTCCTTCACCCCGCCCTTCCCTGGACCCAACAGTGTCCAGTCCAGCCAGGGTCCTGACCGGGGTCTGACTGCCCCACATCCCGGTGAGGCCCCAGGCCCTCAGCAAGTGGCCCAAGTGCAGGGGAGGGTTTCCAGGGACGGATCTGTAGATTGCGAGCCTGCGGGGAATGAAAGGGCCAGGAGATACGAGGCTGACTTGAAGACGTCTCGGGTGGGACCAAGGGGACGTTTTGAGAGCACCGGGATGGCTGGTGTCACAACCACGGACAGGACCGCGGGGGCCAAGGGTGGCCAGAGTCAGGGCCAGGAGAGACGTTGCTGGCCGGGGTCCGTCTGTACTGACCTGGGCCCATCAGCACTCTGGTTAACGTCAGCCTTGACTGAGAAGGTGGCAAACAGGAATAAGAGCGTGCTGTACTCAGGAGGGGTCAGTGTCTTTCCCAGCCTGAGTCTGACAGCGGGCCTCTGAAATACGGGTAAGGACAGCGGGAGTTAGCAGGAGGGTTATGCCAGGCTCTACCGGAAGTATTCCTGAAGGGTCAGCTCACCTGTCCACCAGGTATCAGAGTCAGGACTGTCGCTGCCCCCGATGTACGGATGCCCGATCTCTGGGCTGAGTGTTTGCCTCCAGCCCTGGAGCCCAAGCCCCAGCCAAGTGGAGGGCCCTCAGGCCTCAAGCCGATGGCAGCAGACCCGTGCCACCGCCCGCCTCCCAGGAGCCTATCGGCAGGCCTGGAGCTCTGGGGACCGATGGACATTCAGGGCCTAGAGTACACCAGGGAGGGCTGGAGCAGCTGGCACTGAGGGGCCAGCCCCTGCTGCCTCCCAAGCCCAAGCTCAACACTAAGCCCCATCCCACTGGGCACCCCCATCTGCAGCCTGACATGACGGCGTCCACCTCTAGGCTGCCCGTCCCCAGACCTTCCCCAGCAGCGGCCACGGTGGTGGGAGGGGCTGGCCGCTGAGTTTGATACGCATCACCCCCTCCTCCTCCTCCAAGCTGGATAGGGCAGTCACCCGAGGGCACTGCTGGGCCAGGCGCCCAGCTTCAGGACTTGGCCAGAGGGAAGGTGGACACACGGAGCCGCGGGGCCTGTGCCCAGGCGGGAGCAGGCGGGACCCAGGGTGCCTGCATGGTGACTGCCTTTCTGGGCCAGGCCTGGGAATGCAGACGCGAGGGAGAGTCTGGAACAGAGCTTCCCTCCTGGACAAGGAGGTGTCCGACCTGAGGGGAAGATCCAGGATCCGGGCTGAAGCTGGGAAACGGTGGGGCCGGCAGGAGGTTAGAGGGTTTAGACCAAAGAGGCAGGAAGGCCACATCCAGATGGGGGTCACCGAGAGAAGGGGCATCCTTAGAAGAGGCAGGTCCTGAAGAGGGGAGGAGGGAGGTCAGAGGGCAGATGGGACCAACGGATGGTGGGGAGGGGCAGGCGTCCAGATCTCCAGAGCCTGGAGGTCACAGGGTCAGAGGACCCTTGGGGGGTGGAGTGGGGGGCATCCCCCTGCAAGGACATGAATGTGACAGAAATGAGGTGATGGTCAGTGGAGATGGTTCGTAAAGAGCTGAGGGCATTGGGAGGTGGATCCAGGACATGGGAGGGATTGATCTCCACGCTGGGGAGGGCTGCAGGGAGGTTCTCAGTGGGGCTGCAGGACAGTGGACAGGGTCTCCCCTGAGCTGTCCACTCAGAGGAGTGTAGCTCCAGGGCCTCTGCAGAGAGGGCAGGAAGCTGAGGCAAGAGTCCCTGAGCAGAGAGGGGAATCTTTTCTCCTGAGGGGCAGGAGAGAGACAGACACAGATTCCTGGGCAGCCCTGGGTGGCAGCCGGGCCTGGAGCCCCTGCTCACTGGGCGCCGAGGGGTGGTGTCTGCATTTCATCCAGCTGTGGTCAGCATCCTGAGAGATGAGCGGACAGGGGAAGGGGCGTGGGGTCCGGGTACTAGTGGATCGGCAGTGGCAAAGCGGCTACTGTGAATGAAAACGCTCCTACCGAATCAGGAAACAAAGGAGGCTGCAGCCATCAAGCCATCACACAGCAGCCGCCCGCAGAGGTGCACCCGCGAGGACTCAGGATGAGAAAGCTGAGGACGCTGACCCCAGAGAGCTGAGTGCACAGGGAAGGAAGGACCGCAGTGAGCCCAGACCCCTGCACCTTCCCATCCGCAGAGAGTCGTTTGACTCTTTAGCCTGAGGTGTCTGAGCCACGCCCAGTCACTCGGCCACGTCAGATTCTCCATGACTGTTTGTGGACCCACGTCTCCTGCATGGCAGGCAGATTCTTGACCATCTGAGCCACCAGGGAGGTTCCCAATGGGACGCTCTGTAGGCCATAGGTCTTGCATAGTTGCAGACCCTCTGCTCTGCCGTAGAATTCTTGAGGCGAGAATCCTATCAGCTTCCTGATGGCTGCTTCCAAAGAGTCTGCCTGCAATGGGGGAGACCTGGGTTTGATTCCTGCGTTGGGAAGATCCTGGGTTGGGAAGATCCCCTGAAAAAGGAAATGGCAACTCACTCCAATATTCTTGCCTGGAAAATCCCATGGATGGAGAAGCCTGGTGGGCTACAGTTCATGAGGTCTCAAAGAGTCAGACATGACTGAGCAACTGATACAGACACACTCTACTCTGCCATGGAATTCTCCAGGCAAGAATACTGGAGTGGGTCACCATCCCTTCTCCAGGGGATCTTCCTGACCCCAGGGTCAGGTCTCCTACATTGCAGACAAATTCTTTACCATCTCAGCCACCAGGGAAGCTCACGATGTCTAGTTTTCTTTAATTAACAGTAATCCTTTGATGTCCCAACTACCTGGCCTTGGCTGCAAAAATTCTTATATATCCTGCCCCACTCTCCTCTCCCACCATGCCTTGTCTCTTTGGAGCTGTCCCTCAGAGTCACCTGAGATGCTGTGTCCCGCACTTAAGGCCTCAGTTTTGCCACCAAATAAAGCATAACTCTCGGCTTTGATGCTGTGCATTTCTTTTCTGTTGACAGTCCAGAGAGAGTAGTGCTTGTAATGAGCAAAGCGCCTTCACTTGACTCTGGGGAGGAAGCAGTCAGGGGGGCATCAGTGGACAGGGGGAGCTGTGGGTGCCACTGGATGAAAATAGCAAAGGCCTGAGGCATCAGGAGATGGATGAACACGACCCCGTCATTTTTCATTTTATTGCCTAGCCTTTTTTCCCATCACCTTTCTTGTAGGAGCAACACTCAGCTTCTCTAGGGTAATTCCTTCCCCCGCTCTCCGTCCCACTTGCCTCTGCAAGGACCAAAAGGTTGTTGTGGACTTTGCCACTTTCATCTGGGTTCATTCTGACCTTTTGGCAAACACTTTGTTCTGTCAAAGACAGAGGCTCATTCATTGTTCATGAAAGAACTGAATCAGACATAAAATTCAGTTGTGAACAAGAGCAATTATCCAAGGGTAATTACATGCCATTTTTTTCAGTACTAGCTAAAAAAAAAGCATTGGATTTTTTCCCCAATTCAAATGTATTATTATTGGTAGAAATAACATAAAATAAAGTCAAAAAAAATTGAAATTTCATGCAATAAAAATTGTTATAGATGAAAATTGAACAACAAAAAAGTCATTGTTAATATTCAGTTCAGTTCAGTCGCTCAGTCGTGTCCAACTCTTTGTGACCCCATGAATCGCAGCACGCCAGGCCTCCCTGTTCATCACCATCTCCCAGAGTTCACTCAGACTCACGTCCATCGAGTCCATGATGCCATCCAGCCATCTCATCCTCTGTTGTTCCCTTCTCCTCCTGCGCCCAATCCCTCCCAGCATCAGAGTCTTTTCCAATGAGTCAACTCTTCACATGAGGTGGCCAAAGTACTGGAGTTTCAGCTTTAGCATCATTCCTTCCAAAGAAATCCCAGGGCTGATCTCCTTCAGAATGGACTGGTTGGATCTCCTTGCAGTCCAAGGGACCCTCAAGAGTCTTCTCCAACACCACAGTTCAAAAGCATCAATTCTTTGGTGCTCAGCTTTCTTCACAGTCCAACTCTCACATCCATACATGACCACAGGGAAAACCATAGCCTTGACTAGACGGACCTTAGTCGGCAAAGTAATGTCTCTGCTTTTGAATATGTTATCTAGGTTGGTCATAAGTTTCCTTCCAAGGAGTAAGTGTCTTTTAATTTCATGGCTGCAATCACCATCTGCAGTGATTTTGGAGCCCCCCCAAAATAAAGTCTGACACTGTTTCCACTGTTTCCCCATCTATTTCCCATGAAATGATGGGACTGGATGCCATGATCTTCATTTTCTGAATGTTGAGCTTTAAGCCAACTTTTTCGCTCTCCTCTTTCACTTTCATCAAGAGGCTTCTTAGCTCCTCTTCACTTTCTGCCATAAGGGTGGTGTCATCTGCATGTCTGAGGTTATTGATATTTCTCCCGGCAATCTTGATTCCAACTTGTGTTTCTTCCAGTCCAGCGTTTCTCATGATGTACTCTGCGTATAAGTTAAATAATATTGGAAACTATGAAACTGAACCAGGGAAAATGATAGCTGGTAGAAATAATTAACAGAAAATGAAACTGACATTATGTAAAAATACACGTTAAATTCGTTGATTCAGATTGACAGAAGAATAAAAAAAATTCTTAAAGTTTTGATCAGTGCAAATTACCCAAGGAATTTGGTTTTGTGGAAGAAATAGACACAAAAGAACACACATTAGCAGAAGATACAATTGTTGAAATTAGAGATCATTAAAAAACAAAAACAAAACCCTAAAAACCCCCACAAGAATGGAGGAATCAAATTGTCACTGAAAAATGAAAATGGAAACAGTCTGGTTAACTGCTCTGTGTATAAAGTGATCCAAGAAGTAAACCGACTTAATGGGATCAGCTTCAGAAAACGCTTCCCTGGCAGACCTCCAGAGCTGCTGGTACAATTCTGATGAAGACAATGGTGCATGGACATGGAGTCAGAAACACTCTCAGGATGAAAACGTCTACTGGTCAAAATGGTGAAGCCAGACAGCTTAACTGGACAGACCCTCAGTGACGTGCCAGGCTACCCCTTGGCACTGGTGGGGTTGGTCCTGCCACGCCTGCAGACATGACCGGTCCTGTGACCACGTGAGAGCCAAGCACAGCCGGTCAGAGCCCTTTGATGAGATTTAGCACTTGACCTCCGCCAGAAGGAAAGTCTCTCTTTATTCTGGGTCACAAGCCAGAAGAATCCAGACGTGGGTTCCAGTGGCCGCCGTGGCAGCCAGGTGGAGACCCATGCTTGAAGAACAAAGTCAGTCCAAACTGATTCAGAGGAGGGGAGGGGACAGGACAGGGGGGCCTAGAAAGAACAGACCGCCTCCCCCAAGCCCACGGGTCCAGCTGTGCTTGCGGCCATCCGTTCCTGTTCTGGGCAAGCCAGTCACTGAGGTTGGGTTTCTGTGACGCAAAGGGTCTGAGCAGTGCAGGAGCTGACCTCCAGATCAGGCCACAGGGCAGGTGTCGGAGGGTGAAGATTCAGGAGGCCGGGGGCTGCGGCAGAGGCCACGGGTTCAGATCTGAGTCTCAGCGTGATGCCGACGCACAGCGGAAGGCCAGGAGCACGTCTGCGTGAGTAATGGTGAAGGTCAGTAATCTTGAGAAAGCTGCGGGGCCGGAGCAGGGGTGGTGAGTGCGTGACCCACGGGGCCTCAGCATCGTCTGGGACGCTGTCTGTATTTGGTGGAGGGAGGATAAACTGGCTTCCATGGCCCCGGGAGGTCGGGGGAGGGGCTGGTCAGGGGCTCTGCAGGCGGCAGTGAGGAAGGGCCGAGGGCGGCACCCTTGGATACCATGGGAAGACCAAGGAGGCCACTCACGGGTCTGACGGGCAGAGTTCTGTGACAGTCGCTTCACCTACTAGGTTACCGTGGGCTGCATGGTGTCCCCGTCAAGATTCATTGTGTGTGTGTGTGTGTGTGTGTGTGTGTTCTCAGTCATGTCCAACTCTTTCTGACCCCATAGACTGTGGTCCACCAGGCTCCTCTGACCATGGAATTTCCCAGGCAAGAATACTGGGGCAGGAAGAGGACACATGTATACCTATGGCTGATCCATGTGGATGTTTGCCAGAAACCAACACAATACTCAGAGAAGGCGATGGCAGCCCACTCCAGTACTCTTGCCTGGAAAATCCCATGGACGGAAGAGCCTGGTAGGCTGCAGTCCATGGGGTCGCTAAGTCGGACATGACTGAGTGACTTCACTTTCACCTTTTGCTTTCATGGATTGGAGAAGGAAATGGCAACCCACTCCAGTGTTCTTGCCTGGAGAATCCCAGGGACGAGGGAGCCTGGTGGGCTGCTGTCTATGGGGTCGCACAGAGTCGGACATGACTGAAGTGACTTAGCAATAGCAACAGCAATACAATACTATAAAGCAATTACCCTTTGATTAAAAATAAACAAATTTTAATAAAAGAAAAAAAGAAGACTGCTGGAGCGTGTTGCCATTTCCTTCTCCAGGGGATCTTCCCAGGGATCAAACCCTCGACTCTTGCGTCTCCTGCATTGGCAGGTGGGTTCTTTACCCCTAGCACCACCTGGGAAGATCCTCAAAATTCACATTTTGAACTTCTGACCCCCCAGGACTTCAGCAGTGACCTGATTTGGAAACAGGGTCATTGTTGATATTATTAGCTAGGATAAGAGTAGTGTGGATTAGTTACGCTAGAGTAGTGTGGTCCTGAATCCAACATGACTGGTATTCTCATAAAAAGGGGAAGTTGGGGCCCAAATGGGCCGCCAGAGAGAGTCCTGAGTGAAGATGGAGACGGAGGTCCACCTGCCAAGGACCACACAGCTCCTCAGCAAACTCAGAAACAGGAGGGATGCCTGGAACAGGTTCTCCCCAGAGCTCAGAAGGAGCCTCACTCTTGGACTTCCGGCCTGCAGATGGTGAGGGAACGTGCTCGGGGGAGGTAGGCATCCGCTGGGGCCCTTGCTACGTCAGCCCTGGGAAACTAAAGCAAAAATATCCCTCCACGGGGAGTCCTCCCATCAGAAGGAGTGTGATGGGGAGAAGGGCCGGCTCCTATGAGTCTCAAACTGGAAGCATGCTGATGTCACGAACACACGTGGACAGACAAGTGCCCCTTGGGTGAGCGTGTCGGCCCCTGACTCAGGTTCCTGGGGGCCGAGGCAGAGGTGAGCGCTGAGCGGGGGCTGCCCACTGGGTGGGGGCGGCCATCTGGGGAGGGAGCCCGAGTCCTCCCGGGGAAAGGGGATGGAGTGGGGGGGACAGAGGCGCTGGGGACGCAGGGGAGCCCCAGCCTGCCTGGGCAGGACCCCAGCCGGTGGGTTCACGTCCTCTCGTCACAGCTCCCCTCTCTCAGGGGCCGCTCCGGGAGGCCACTATCACCGCCCCAGCCCGAGACGGTCCTCAGAGCCGCGCAGCCATGCCCACCTCGCACGCCCCCACTCACAGGGCAGACCCGGACCTCCACCCCGCTTCGGTCTGGGAAGACCCAGCTCCTGGCTTCTCCTCGCATGGTCCCTCAACCCCGCAGCCTGAGAAGCCCCAGGGCAGGGCTTTGACCCCTCAGCTCCAACAGGATCTGTGGGTTCAGACAAACCTCCCAGGGCTCTGAAATGGTCCCTTCCCATGTAAAACAGAGAGCTGGGATTGTGGAGGCCCCTTCTGTACAGTGATCACCGTGTCACCATTCCCCATCTCCCTGCAAAGTGTTCCCCTCCCACCAGGGTACCCCTCCCGGGGCCCACTGTCCCCCACTGACGTGGGTCCTGTGAGCAGAGGCAGCACCTTGTGGCGGGGCGGCGAGGGTGCAACTGACTGACAGCAGGCAGTGGGTTCAGGCAAGGACAGGGCCAGGCTAGGGGCCCAAGCCGGGTTCTGCGCCCTCCTCTCCCCTCACAAATGCGCAAGCCCAGCCCGCTGCACACCCCCGGGGGCTCGAGTGCCCTCAGGCTCTGCGTCCCCAGCCCAGACTCTCCAGGAGGCCTGGCCCTTTGTCCTCACCCTCCGCCCCCCGGGGAAGCCAGCCCAGGAAGGAAAAGTGCGCAGGCCAGCCGCGCTCAGGGGCGCCGTGTGCTGTTTTCTCTCTGAGCCCAGGCATACTTCATTTCTGGCTGGATCGCCCAGATAATTCATCACTCGAGACAATTCTCATTTTCATTTAATGGGAAACCAAAGGTATCCCCAGGTCCCTGGCCCTAACGTTGGACTAACGTCATGGGAGGTGAAGCAGGAGGGGGCGGCTGCGTCAGTTACTTTTCTGCGATTGGTGGATGACTAGCGCCTTCTTCATACAAAAACTCTTCCTTTCATGCCAGAGAAAGCCCAATAATGAGGAATGTGTTCTTTTAGGGGAAAGCGGTTCATTTGCGAGCATGGGGCTGCTTCCCTGAGAGCCTGGGACCTGACCCGAGAGGCTGTCATCCCCACCCCCAGCCCCTCACTGGCAGCCACAGGCCACACGGCTTGCTGCTCGGCCTTTAGCTGTTTTTCAGAAAGAATTGCCATCTGTCCGCAGGCACGTTGCTCCATGTCCCAATCTAGGGACACGAGCCATTGTTGCAGCGCTGTGTGCAGGAGGCTGCTTCAGGGACAGCTCCCAGCCCTGCCTGTCCTGCTCTCAGGCCAATCTGCAGGGAGGGTCCGGTGGAGTGGGGGGAATGGGGGGGCCTCGATTCTTCAGGACTTGGCAGTGCCAATGGGCACACCGAGGGCTGATGGAACCTTAGGGCGAGTTATACGGAAGTGATCTGGAGGTCTTGGTGGACAGTGACAACTGGCTTTCTGCCATCCCCTGGCTATGGGACCGTGTTTGCTAGCAGAGTCTGGGCTACAGTATCTAATAGACCAGCCCATAAAAAGGAAGTCACGGCGGGGGTGGCTGCAGGAGTGGGCAGGGAGGCGGTCCTTCACTCCAGGTGGTCACTCAGGGATCCAGGCAAGGAGGGGCTGCCATCTGGAACATGAGGCTTCCAAGAGCACCCTGGTATCTCTCTCCCAGGAGGGAAGCAGCACAGGTGGGATCTTCCTGGGACAGGTCTGGAGGAAACCCAAATGGCTCCCCACATTCCACTGGCCAGAACTTGAGTCACAGTATTTCCTATAAGCACTACATGCTGGGAAGTATAGTCCCTAACAAGGTGGGATGCTGGGAAGTGTAGTCCATATCGGCAGAGGATGCTGGGAAATGTAGTCCAGCTGTGAGTTGGGGTGGTGGGTCTGTTGTCATGGCCTCCCAGAACACTTAGGATGGGGCAGCAGAGGAGATCCAGAGGCTCTGCCCCAGGTGAGGCCCAGGTGAGAGAGCTGAGGATACTCATCCAGGAGAAGGAGACTCAAGTGCATTTGCATCCATGTAGTTGAAAGTCTGAAACAAATGGACTCTGTATGTGAGAACACAAAGGGAAGTGTAGAAAGGACGAAATGCATGGAGAGCTATTCTGAGTCCTAGGAACAGCTGCTCGGTGAAGAGGGATCTCGCTGCGTGGACGAGCCCCCCGGACTCAGAGAGCCGAGGGCCAAAACTGCAAAGCGGGGCTCTTCCCACGCTAACTGCTGTGTAAACAGACCTTCTGCACGCCCCTCTTTCCTCTCCTCCATCCATCCTGTTTCATCCTTTGCTCTGCAAACCCCTGCTCCTTGATCTCAGAGCAGCAGGTGGGGCCCAGCCTGCAGAGCTGGGTTTATCCAGCTGTGTCTCCACTTGGGCAAGCCCTCAGCATCTACTGGACTCCTAGTTCCTTCCCGGAACACGAAAAATAATAGTAATTGAGGATGGGGAGGTTACTGAAGGCCACCGACTGACCTTCAGAACAGACAAGCAATACCACAGAGCTGTATCTGCAAACCACTGTGAGCTTTCAAACAAGGCTCCCTGGCATGCTCAGTCCTGTCCGGCTCTTTGCAACCCCATGGACTGCACCCGCCAGGCTCCTCCATCCATGGGATCTTCCAGGCAAGGATACAAGAGTGGGTGGCTATGGCCTCCTCCAGGGGATCTTCCCAACCCAAGGATCGAACCCAGGTCTCCTGCATCGGCAGGCAGAGTCTTTGCTGCTGAGCCACCGGGAAGTGGCACTCATGTTGTTGTTGCCAAATATTTCCCCACAGTGTTCACGCTGTGACCTGGGCAAGCAGGCGCCCTGAGGCACCAGCGGGCACATGGGTGGAGGGCAGGCCTGGCTGCATCCTCCTCTCGACAGAGAAGGAGCCTGGAGCAGCCAGCAAAGCCTTCTGCTCCCACAGGACCTGGCAGCCCCTCTCCTGCTGGGCACCGGAACTTGGCTTGCAATGGGGTGGTGCTCAGATCACACCTTTCAGACCAGACAAGATGCCCTGGAGCTCAGCCCAGGCCACCATGCGGCAAAGGTGGCCTGGTGACAAAAGGAGCCAGCGGGGGTGGGGGTGGGGGCAAGGCCCCCCATCTCCTTGGGAGTCGAGTTCCCCGGCAGCGCCGTCTGCTCCTGGGGCTCATCCGCATCGTAGTCTTAGAAACCAAGTGGCCGCAGGGGCGTCCCCACCAGGTGTGCGGGCCTAAGGATCCAACACAACAGGGGGTGCACAGCTCAGCCCCCCTCCTAGGAGGAGGGCTCCGGCACCTCAGTCACTCGCAGGGACATTAAGCATACGGCTCCCTCAGGGGCGCTTTCACCCACAGCTGTGCAGGCCACGCCTAATTTTTCCCACCCACTTCCAGGAACTTTACTCCTGGGGCAAGTGTACCTTTAATGTGTCGCTGTTGTTTAGTCGTTCAGTCGTGTCCAACTCTTTGCAAACCCCATGGACTGCAGTCAGGCTCCTCTGCCCATGGGATTCTCCAGGCAAGAGTACTGGAGGGGTTGCTGTTCCCTCCTCCAGGATCTCTTCCCAACCCAGGGATCGACCCCACATCTCCTGCTTGGCAGGCGCATTCTTTCCCACTGAGCCACCAGGGAAGCCCCGTACCTTTTAATATCAGTTCCCAAATGCCCTACTCCGGTAGAAAAAAACACAGAAGCCACCTCTGAAGACCCCGAACAAATCCTGGAGCCTGCTTGCCTGCAGACGGGCCAGAGAAATGAGCAGGTCTCACGTACACCCTCTCCCCGGGCAGCAGAGCGGGCCCATCTGGCCGGGCCCGGCACCGCGCTGACCGCCCAGCACGCGCTGAGTTCCGGGGAGCTGTGCACCTGTCCGCAGCCGGCGGAGGCCCCAGGATGAGTCCTTGCATCGGAGCAGCTGGGGGCCCCCTGCCGGCCCCCGCTGTGTCCACCGACAACATGAGCTGGCCCACTCCGTTTCTAGGCTGTTTATCTCTTGGCACAGAACACACATTCCTGAGCGAGTGTTTAAATCCGTAGAGTCCAAAGGGCAACCAGAACTGTTTATCCACAGCTGGGCCTCCTTAAACCATTGTCTGACACAGCCCCCTTTTCCAAGCCATTTCCTATTTTCCTGCTGATATCAGGAAAACTTGACATTTTTCCGAAGGCTGTGAGCGCCCGGAATGGCAGACAGCTGGCCTGAAGCTGGAGACGCAGTTAGAGGATCAATGGCCCACAGGAAACGAACAATTAGGCTCCTCAGATCAGCTGCTGCCGCTGATAAAGGACCCCTCCCTGCTGCACACCCTCACCCACCGCTGGGCACTGGCCACCGACTCTCATGGCGGGGAGGGTAGAGGGTCACACCCCAGCCAGGCTTGGCCACCTGGCCTGACCCTTCCCCACCAGCCCCTTCAGAGAGACCCGGGGGGCTTCTGTGCCGGGGGGTGGGGCTGAGCACAGGGGTCCCCGTGATCCTGTTATATGATGACAAGGCAGGGCCCGCCGCGGGAGGTGCCACAGCTCTGCGTGCCCCTGGTGAGGTGGTGCAGCCGCTACGTGCCGGCTCATGGACTGTTCCAAACGCAGATGCCTTCTGAAACCTTAAGAACTCTGGGTGCAATGCCCTTTCACATGCAAATGCACCTTTACCCAGAGCAGAAGTGACAGTTCAAAGTCGCATTTGTTCAGCAAACATCTCTTGAGCACCAACTATATGCCAGGCACTGGGATGTGAGGCTGAGCAGTCAGGGTTGGGGGAGCCTCAGTGGGGAAGGCGGAGGGTGCTCACCCTTTTACAAGCTGAGGGGCAAGAAGCAGGAATGGGCGAACAGGGCGCCTGGGCCAGAAGGGGGCTCCTCCCACCTCGCCCCTCCCACCCCCGGCTCCTCCCACCCCAACTCCTCCCACCTCGCTCCTCCCAGCCCCGGCTCCTCTCACCTGACCCCTAGGCTCTGCCCCGCCCAGGCTCCTGGTTAACCAGTCCAGACTGGGCCCAGGAATCTGTATTTTAAGAACTCCAGGGAATTCTCTCCAAAGAGGTTTGGGAAGTGCATCAGTGCTGGGGTTCCCGGTGCCCCCAGAGATCAACTGCTCCACAGAGACCCCATTAAAATGGGCGCTCCCCAGCATGGGGGGTCTCTGAAAGCACCCAGAGGGCCTGGTAAGCACCGCGGCCGCTGGGTGGGAGGCTCCACTGGACAGACTGGAGGCAGCGTGGTGTTCACGCCTCCACACATTGCTGCCTGCACACACAGAAGAGCCATGGGTGCTCAGGAGGGGGCTGTACGAAGACCCCTGCCCTCCCGCCCGGCTGGCACCAGACTGTGTTTCATGACCCACGCATAACGGGCTGGTTTTAGCTCCTAGGCGCCCCTGCAGACGGGCCGAATCCAGCCATAGGACACACTTGGGCTTCTTTGCAAGCACGTCACACCCAATGGCACGAGAGCTTCACAGAGAACATACTGCCTCTGAATTTTACTGAGTCGTAAAAAAAAAAAAAAAAGCAGAAAATAATGAATTAAAGCGAAGCCAAGACAATAAACTTTAGCTGTGGGTCAGAAAACCTCACTGAGACAGCTCCTGAGGATGCAGAGCGCCAGGCCCAGGGCTGCATCCTCTGCAGGCGGAGCGGTCCCCTAGTCCGGCCCCTGGCGAGCTCAGGCCGGTCAGTGAGGACAGGGGCACAGGCGGGCCGCTGCTGCCTGGAGCAGGGCTCTGGGAGGCCTGGGTCTGCCCAGGGGGTGAGACGCACAGTCTTCACCTGCAGGGCCTTGGAGCCGCCGTGTTAACGCTTTTCACTGACACGGAGAGTCCCAGTGTGAAAGACGGGGTCAGCCCTGTCTGTATCTGCAGTTTGGGTGTTGAACTTTGTTCTGATTCTTTTCAAACCGTGTTGTCACGTGCAGCAATCCTAGTACAATGTGTGAGAGCTTCTCCAGGCTGGAGGGCTGGGAGCTGAACTGGAAGTAAACTGCCAGCTTTGAAGACAATTCCAGGTCTCTCCTAGAGGAGCTGTAGTAGTTGCTGTTTAGGCGCTCAGTCGTGTCCGACTCCGCAACCCCACGGGCTGCAGCACACCACGTTTCCCTGTCCTTCACCGTCTCCTAGAGTTTGGTCAAATTCCTATCCATTGAGTCGGTGATGCCATCCAAGCATCTCATCCTCTGCCCTTCTCCTCCTGCCCTCAATCTTTCCCAGCAGCAGGGTCTTTTCCAATGAGTTTTGGCCTTTTCCTGATGCTGTTTGCATCAGGTGGCCAAAATACTGGAGCTTCAGCTTCAGCAACAGTTCTTCCAAAGAATATTCAGTGTTGATTTCCTTTAGGATTGACTGGTTTGATCTCTTTGCTGTCCAAGGGACTTTCAAGAGTCTTCAACACCACAGTTCAGAAGCATTAATTTTTCATCACTTAGCCTTCTTTCTTCACATGAGGTGGCCAAAGTACTGGAGTTTCGAGTCAGACACGACTGAGTGACTGAACTGAACTGAGCCTTCCTTCCGGTCCAGCTCTCACATCCATACATCATTTTGCCATAAAGTCTCTTTTTGAAGGAGGATTCCCACATGTCAACAGCAGAACATACTCTTTCCTCTATAGAAATTTAGAACTCCTTACTTCTTCACATTTAAGTTTTTAATAAATATATCTGGAATTCATCTGTGTGTATGGTATGAGGCAGGAATGTAATCTTTCCTGCAAAGTAGCCACTTTTCCAAGTTATCTGGTGAATGGCCATCTGCCCTCCCTGGATCTGTTAAGCTCTGGTTCACAATATAAATGGCCTCTTTCCAGGTCTTCCTCCTGGTCCTGTTTGCACGACCCCCACACTCGTGTAAGTATGGGACACTGTGCCTTAACAGCTGGTGGGACAGAAAACAAAAAAATAAATAAATAAAAACAAAACCAAAAACATCCTTCGCTTTTCCAATTTAAAAGTGCTTGCAATTTATACTTCCATATGAATTTTAGAATCGCTTTGTCAAGTTCCCTGAAAAGTCTTTTTTTTCCGGTTACATCTGTGGGGTTTCAAGTAGATTTGCTTTGATTTTACAAGTTAATCGGGGGTGAACGAGTATGTTTAGAACAGAGTCTGCCCACCATCTGACGTGGCGTCATCCTCGATTTTCTCAGGTCCTTCTATCTGTCAGCAAAGTTTTATGACTTCCCCGGAAAGCTATTCTTAGGCCTGTTTCTAAGGACACGTTTCTGCAGGGGTTTCAAACACGCCCTGTGCTTCCACCCTGATCTCTAGTTGGCTTCTGCTGGGCACAGACAGGCTGGGTTCTGCACAGAAACTGCGTGACCCCTGTGCTTCGGGTCGCTGATCGAGTCCTTGCTGTCAAACCATCAGCCCAAATACTTTTGAAAAATAAAATCTGATTGAGAGCCCCACTAACAGAACTGATGAAAACGTTGAGTGGGTCTTTGATGTGTTTGACGCCCTCCCGGTTTGGCTGAAGAACAGGAGGGCTGGCCAGCGAGGCTGCCGCCAGCTCTGGGTCAGCGCCTGGAGCCTGGCCCCCAGCCCTGTCACCATGGGTTCACCTGGCAGGAATCCCGGGGCCTCTGCCCTCCTGGCCCCCTGGGCGATCACACAGGTGAGTGAGGGGAGCGGACTGGGGCCACCCAAGGCCCTCTGACCTCCAGGCACAGCTTCCCTGGGGCAGAGGTTGGGGAGAGGGTGGTTGGCGGCAGAACCCACCGATCAAGGACATTTTGGCCAGAGAATCTTTTTCTTTCCTTCTTAGGACTCAGAGTCAGTGTGGTCTCGTCTCTGATTTCCACCCGGACACTTCTTGGTCTAAATATTATGTCAGATTTAGATTCATACCTAGCTGCCCATCTCATCTGATTTCTCCTGGCAGACAGGTTTCATGGTAGGTTTCCCTTCTGACTTTTACATAATTCTACCTTAATCCAAGACGGCCCGTCCCCTGTTCCCGACACAACTCTGAGGGGTCATGGGGACCTTCAGGGTCACAGCCGTATGGGATCAGGGTCCACCCCAATGGCCCATCTGAGCTTGAGCCTCTGCAAAGACCCTGCTCCTCAGTAAGGTCACCTTCACAGGCCCTGGGGTTAGGACCCAGCCTTTCTCAGGGGAACCAATCCATCCCTTGGGGGTCTGTAGGGGCAACAGCTCAGCTGCAAGGCTGTGTGTCACAGGGATCCCCGAGACATGCCGTCCAAGGGTCGAGGGCAGGGGTGCAGGTGAGTCTCTCGGGGGGTTATTCATCCCCGGCCAGTCTGGGGACTCGGGCTCTGTCTGCCGGGAGGTGAGTGACTGGGACGCTGGCCTGGGATTCCGGAGCACCCGCACTACGGTTTCAGGGACCCGCAGCCTCTGGACGGCCCCACCCTGGCGGCCAGATTTCCTGCCTCTGTGAAGCCCGAGCGTACGTGGACCTGAGGCCCTTTGGTTGATTCCATCCTCCTTGTTTGTGACCCACCTCCAGGGGTCATCACCTCCAGAGGCTGTCACCGCTTGGGACGTCCCTGGGGGTGGTGGCCCCCTGACAGAGCCCACACACTTCATGCAGCATTTGGGGAAATGCCCTTTATCACCAAGCGTCAGTCACTTCCTCATGCCCACGTTTTTCTTAAAGCGGACCTTGGCTTCTGATAAAACTGCAGCGTGGTTGCCCTGGGCCCCTCACAGGCCTCGGAAGATTCTCAGTTCTCCACGGGTAAGACCAAGTGCTGTGAAGCAGGGTGGCAGGAAGGAGGCGGGGACCTCTCCGCCCCCTTCTCCAGGGGTGCCCTGCTGCCCAGCGCCACCAAGCACAGCATCTCCCTGTCAATTCTTTGCTCTCTGCACCCCTCCTCCCCATTCCCTTCCCTGCCTTGCAGGTCCCGCCTCCTGATCTCAACTGACAAGCTCATGGAGCCGGCCCGGGACTCAGCACCAGCAGCCGGAGGCAAGGGTGCCCTGGTCTGCTTCTCTCTGTCACTGACTCCTGATGGTGGAGACGCCTGGACGTGGGGCCTGGCCAGGTGCCGCGTGGTGCAGAGACGATCGAGGAGGGGCGTAATGAGCCCCGTCCTTCCACCTCCTCCACCTGGGCTCGCGGGCACCTCAGAGCATCTGCAGGGAGGAGGGGGTTTTCTGCACCCGTGTCCAGACGTCCCACTGGAACCTGCCTGAAGCCCCGATGGGAGCAAGGACATCCTGACCACACTGAGTGCTCCATCACATGTGGGAAGGGCTAGGAGGGTGGGCAGCGAGGTTTTGACTTTTCGAGACGAGATCATCAGCAAAGAAAGCACCCCAAAAGGAGGATGGCTGGCTTGCTGAGAGGTCTTCATGCAGACAGCTCTCCTCCTCCCAGCAGGTCCCCAACCCCACATAGTCCTCCTGCTAAGAGATCACCTACTAGGTCAGGAGGCAGCGGAGGTCTCACAGTCTCAGGGAGCATACTCTTCCCTTGCTTCTTGGCGGATTTTGAAAACCCCAATCCCATTTCCAGACGCTCACTCTCCCAGCCGCCCTTGCAGCAAGGGACAGGCATGTGACACGCCCATGCCAAGGGAGATGCAAGCCGGAGGCTGCAGGGAGACCTGGGAAGGCTTTCTCTCCTCCTAAGAAGTATGGATACAAGCGGAGACCTCCCTGGTGCCACTCCTCCACCTTTGCTCTGCCTTGGAATGCAGCTGTGATTCCTGACTAGCGGCAGCCATCTTGCAGCTGCGCGGTGTAGGCATAAGGTTGAAAAGCTTCTACAGTCAGGAGATAAAAAGCATCTGGATCTCTGAGGACATTACTGAGCTGGCAGACTAACCCTGAGACTATTTAAACCTAGAATTCTTATCGGCACCTTGGCAAGTATCCCAATGCTTGAGATCATGCTGTTGGATTTTCCGTTACTTGCAGCTGTAAATACCCAAACTGATGGGCCATTTATAAGTTCTATGCATCAAGTGCTACTGCTGATACAGGGAGGTATCAATGGAGACCTCCTGGGGCTCAAGAACTCCTGTTCCCGCCCTGCAGTAGCCAGGATCCCTGCCCCCAGCGGTCAGTGGAGGTCAGGGAGGGAACCTGGATTTCTTCCTACCTGGAAGTAATGAGGCAATGCCTCCACCTCCCTTGCAAAAGCAGCATCACAGGAAATCAGCTAAAAGAGAAGATTTAAATAAGATCCAGGGTTTCATAACATAATACACCAAGAATCCGGATAAGCTGAAAGTCGTTTGTCATACCAAGAGCCAGGAAATCTCAAACTGAAGAAAACAAGAAAATCAAAACATGCCAACAATTAGATGACAGAGATATCAGAATTATCTGACAAAGATTTCAAAGCAGCCATCATGAAAATACTTTCATAAGCAATTAAAAATATGCTTGAAATAAATAAAAAACTAAAAGTTTTCAGAAAATAAACTAGAAAGTCCCTACAATGAAATAGACGATGTAAAGAAAACTAAACAGAAATTTTAGAACTTAAAATGACTAAATTTTAAAGAATTTAAAAAGAACAATGGATGGGCCCAAGCAGAAGAATGGGGGAGACAGAGGAGAAACACGTGAACTGGAAAAGAGAATATAGAGGTTACCCAGCCTGGATAACAGGAAACTTAACTAACATCAATAATGACAGAATCACAGGGACCGGTGGGACTCTAAAAAGATTGAGGACTTATGCCATCGGAGCCTCAGAAAAAAAAGGAGATGGAAGGAGGGGCCAAAAAAAAGTACTTGAAGAAATAATGGCAAAAAACTTTTCAAATTTAGCAAAAGACATTAACTTATAGATTCAAGAGGCTGAACAAACTCCAAACGGAATAAACCACAAATAGTCCATACAAAGACAACACCAGAGTCAAACCTTTTTTTTTTTTTTCAGTCACTAAATCGCACCTGACTTTTTGAAACCCCATGAGTGCAGCACACCAGGCTTCCGTGTCCTTCACAATCTCCCAGAGTCTGCTCAAATTCATGTCCACTGAGTTGGTGATGCTATCCAACCATCTCATCCTCTGTCATCCACTTCTCCTCCTGGTTTCAACCTTTCCCAGCATCAGGGTCTTCTCTAATAAGTCGGCTCTTCGCATCAGATGGCCAAAGTATTAGAGTTTCAGTTTCAGCATCAGTCCTTCTGATGAGTATTCAGGACTGATTTCCTTTAGGATTCAGTTCAGTTCAGTCACTCAGTAGTGTCTGACTCTTTATGACCCCATGGACTGCAGCATGCCAGGCCTCCCTATCCATCACCAGCTCCTGGAGTTTACTCAAACTCATGTCCATTGAGTTGGTGATGCCATCCAACCATCTCATCCTCTGTCGTCCCCTTCTCCTCCCACCTTCAATCTTTCCCAGCATCAGGGTCTTTTCCAATGAGTCAGTTCTTGGTGTCAGGTGGCCAAAGTATTGGAGCTTCAGCTTTAGCATCAGTCCTTCCAATGAATATTCAGGACTAATTTCCTTTATGATTGACTGGAGTAAAATCTGACAAAGAAAAATTTTGACAGCTACCATCGGAAATGAAGCATTGCTAACAAGGGTGGGGGAGGCCAGGGGTGAGGGAAACCATTCAAATGACTGAATTTATCCTCAGAAACCTGGAATCCAGAAAGAAAAAGCAGTAAAACATTGTCCCACGCTGAAGGAAAGAGCCCTAGAGCCACCAGAAATAAGCTTCAGGGGTGAGGAGAAATGGAGACATTCTCGAATGAAGGAAAACTTAGACAACTTCAGCACCAGCAGATCCACCCTGAAAAAAAGGCTGAATGAAACCCTCTATACAGAAAAGATGAAAGTGGGAAACTTGGGGTACCAGTAAGAAAGAAAGGGGCTTCCCTGGTCGCTCAGCTGGTAAAGAATCTTCCTGTAATGCAGGAGACTCCAGTTCAATTCCTGGGTCAGGAAGACCCCCTGGAGAAGGGATAGGTACCCCTGCCAGTATTCTTGGGCTTCCCTGGTGACTCAGATGGTGGACACCCTCCGGTCCCTCAGTCCCCTGCAACGTGGGAGACCTGGGTTCCATCCCTAAGTTGGAAAGATCCCCTGGATCAGGGCATGTCAACCCACTCCAGTATTTTTCTTGCCTGGAGAATCCCCATGGACAGAGGAACCTGGCAGGCTACAGTCCATGATCACAAAGAGCTGGACATGACTGAATGACTAAGCACAGCAAAGCACAAGGAAGAAAGCACAGGTGAGCAAAAGCGGGCAAACGGAACAGATTCTCCTTTCATTCATGAGTTTCTGCAAAGTATGGTTGAAGAATAGGCAAACGCCGTAACTGACACAGTTCCAAGTGTCTTCACAGGAAATATTTAAGACAGTGATGCTATAAATGGGAAGGGGTAAAGGTCTGTAGGGGGATGTGACTCAAATTGGCAAACTAATGACACCATTAAAGTTGATACATTATGTATGTGTAATATAACACCTAAAACAGCCACTAAAAAAACTACACAGAGATGTACAACCAAAACACTGCAGACAAATCAACACGGGATGCTACACATATGTCAAGTAACCTACAGAAATACAGGAAAAAGAAACAAAACACATATCTGGTGGAAAACAAAAATTAAATCGGGAGCCATAGCCTTCACATACCCATGACTGCATTACAAAGAGTCTCAGTACACCATTTAAAGGACAGAGATCGGAAGACTGGGTAAACGAACCATACCCGACTCTAAGCGACTGCAAGAAATTCACGTCAACAGAACGACATAGAAAGGGTGAAATTAAGACGCTGATAAGAGGGACTTCCTTGGTGGTCCAGGGGTTGGCAGTCCACCTGCCATTGAAAGGGACGTGGGTTCGATCCCCTGTCTGGGAAGATCCCACAGGCGTCCAGCGCAACTAACTCTGTGTGCCACAACTTCTGAGGCCGCACTCTAGAGCCCATCTCCAAGCCACGCAGAGCTCCGAGAGCCCCTGGGGAGAGGGACCCAGGTCACGGGACCCACAGTGAGCGAGCAGCCCAGCAAGGGGAGTGACGGGTGGCGGCCACAGTGTCTGCCCTGCTGCCCACGGCCGGGCCAGCAGCCACGCCCGGTGGAGGGGCGGGCCAGCCCTCCAGCCCTCGGTCCCTGCCCGACACCCAGCTCAGCAGCAGCACTTCTTCAAACGGAGCCTTTCATTTGCAGAGCAGTTGGTGGCGTTCAAGGGTTTCCAGGGACTGCACACCTTGAGATCACAGCAAGGAGCGCCAGAAGGTGGGCCTGCTGCTTTCCCAGGGCCCCTCCCCTCCAATCAGAAGCTGAACCTACCACGAACATCCCCTCCACCACCCACTCCCCACGTGCCCCCAGCGGAGCCCAGTCCAGGGCCCTGCCCATGCCCAGCCCCGAGCACCCTTACAGACTCAACGACAGACTGAGTGAATGCATCTTCAAACACAGACATCCTTGAAACTTCAAAGAAAGAGAAGCAGGTAAATGGGGGAAATCGAGAGGCAATCCTTATCACCAGGAAACACCTGCCGGGGTGCCCAGGGCCCCAGAAAGCCCCACCCGACTCCCACCAGCGTCCTGGCCAGGGTTCTGGGCCCCTCCGGCCGGATTCTGCAAGCAATGGGCTCGGCCCTGTCTCCACTGGCCCGTGTTTCTAAGGCATGGTTTCTTCTGCAGTCTCTCGGACACCCCCCACCCCAGGCCCAGCAAACCCCACGGGGGTGAGATTGTATCTCTGTTTGTTTTGGTCGATTGAACAGTTTATTTCCTTGTTCAACATTTTTCAGATTTCTGGGGATTGTTTTCCACCTCTTGATGTTGTCTGGGCCCCGGCCAACGGAAACACACGCCGTCTGCCTGCGGCTGCGGGAGGAGAGCGGAAGCTGAGGACTGAAATGCTTGTTAAATTTAGCTTCTCTTGGGCAGATTTATCTCCATTAATCATAACCCAGCAGAGTCTGATTTCCCTAAATCTAGCCCCCTATGTGGATACGTGCGTCGCCCCCAGAGCGGATTTCCTGGAGCAAACACCCACACAGCTCCCTTGAGAGTCCAGTGGCTGCAGCAAAGGGCGGAATCGAGGGGACGCAGGTGCTCGGCGCTTCTCACTGGCACTGGGGGCTGGGAGGCGGGAAGAACGCAGGGCCAGGCTCCCGGGACTTGCAACTGGGGTCCCAGCTGGAAGGAGATGGTCACAGGGTGGCTGAGATGCCTTTCCTTGCACCTCTGGGTGGCGGGCGCACAGGCGAGGGTCTTCATACTTGGAGAGGAAATGAAATCTACAAGACTCTGGATTCACACACGCCCCATGTGACAGGTCACCTTCTGCCTGAGGACTAAGGTCACTGTTGACCAGATGACGCCTGCCTCGCGGCTCCAGGCCTCCCGTGGCTTCCAGGCTGACCAGCACGCAAGAGGTGATGTGACCCGCACATGCCGGGACCCCCACACGCCGGGTCCCCCACCTCGCTCAGGGTGCCTGGACAGCCCACCTGCCGGGGAGCTCGCCCCCACCCCGCCGGGCACACCACCCGAGCTCCATGCCCAGAGCTCAGAGCTGCCGTCCACTGCTGGTGGCGGCAGCCACGCTGGGGACCAGGCAGAGGCTCTGCAGGAGGCCAGCATCAGAGGACGGCACAGGTTGGAGGCTTCTGGCGTAGACGTCTGGACCGAGGGGAGTGTGCTGGCCTAAAAAAGACTTTCCAAGAAGGTTTCCACCATGCTTGTCTACGAGCGGCCCAGGCAGGCTGTGAAAACCCCCCATTGTGCAAAGCAGAAGCCTTTAGCAACGCAGAGCAGATGGCACCCTCTACCCCTCCGAGCTCAGCACCCAGGTGAGCGGCCAGTCGTGAGTGGAGGAGACTGAGAAGGAGGAAGCTCGCGTCATCACCAAACAGGAGGTGAATCGATTCGGAGTCGCTGCAGCTGAACTCAGGTGGCCAGGGCGAGGGCGCCCCGCAGCGGGTGCCGGGTCTGCGGCCCACGCTCTGCTGTCCAGGACTGAAGCCTTGCCCCCTGCAGGCGGCACTGCCATGCCAACAGCTCTGGCCACCGGGTCCCACAAGAAGAGGCACCTGCAGCACCTGAGCGCCATGCCCTCCGCCTCCTGCTGGCACCAAGGTCACCCTTCCCAGGAAGAGGAGGAGGTGCCAAAGACGCAGGGCCAGGTCACGGCCAGGCTGAGCCTTTGGGTGCGATCAGGCCTGGGAGGGGCGAGTCCACCAGCTGTGGACCCTGTGCCATGAATAAACCTCTATCCGATCCACCTCGTTGCCATGGCCTGGACCTGGCTCAGGTGCCACCCCGGCCTGGCGATGAGCTGAGAGCCCAGAGGTCAGACAAGCCTGGCCTTGATCTGAGTCCGCTTCCCTCCCACCGGCTGCAGGACCGCCAGCGGGGTTAGCAAAGACCCACGAGAAAGCAGGGACTTTCAGGCTGCGCGGACAGGAAGCCAGCAGGACCACCCAAGCAGCAGGGCTGGGTGCCAGGTATGCGGCTCTCTCTCTGAGGCCCAGGCAGCGTACCTGTGCTCTCTCTCTGAGGCCCAGGCAGCGTACCTGTGCTCTCTCTCTGAGGCCCAGGCAGCGTACCTGTGCTCTCTCTCTGAGGCCCAGGCAGCGTACCTGTGATCGGGGCTATACGACACTTGCCTCACAAGTGCGAGGCACACGCTGTCTTCGTGAGACACACTTTAGATCAAAGATGCTGGCAGATCGTAACCCACGGAACTAAACAATGGAAAATGACAGCATGTGGCAGCAGTCACAAGGAGGCTGGAGTGGCCGCTTTAATAACAAAATCGACTTGGAAACAAAAATACTACTAGGGATAAACAGTGACACTTTAAAACATGGAAAGGGTCAACCGATCGGGAAGAGACACAATTACATGTGTACCTGACAATAGATAATGCAGCTCAGGAAGCAAAAACGGACAGAAACGAGGAGTGGAAGAGGCACTTCCATACTCCAGCATTAGCCGGAGATCTCAGTGCCCCCGCTGTCAGCCGTGGGGAAACACGTAACAGATAAATAACGCGGTAACAGACGTGTGAGAAGGCCACACGCAACAGCTGCAGGACATGCCCGCCCCCGGAAGGCACACGGAGCGCCAAGAGGGAGCACAGGCTCGGCCATCAGTCAACCCCCGTGAGCACCGCTGGACAGAAACGCCACCACGTTCGGGGACCACGATGGGATGGACGTCAACAGCAGAGAGAAATCTGGGAGTGGTGCAAATATGTGGGAATTAAATAAGAAAGCGAAAGGGCATCTTGAAATTCTTCGGGATAAATGATGACATGACGGGACACAGCAAGACTTGAGGGCACGGCGGAGGCAGAGCTCAGGAGCAGGCGCGCTGCCCTCGGCGATCACACCGAGAAGGAAACGTCCCCGCCCTTCTGACCTTCCATCCTGAGACACTGGAGAAAGAAAGACACACAGGCTCTTAAAAAAGCAGACGGAAGGAAACAGTGCTCGTCTGGAAATGAATGAAATGGGCTAGAGGAGCAATGGGGAAAAACCAATGCAACCAAAACTGGTTCTTGAAAACAGCAAACAAAAGCAACCAGCTAATAGCCAGACTGGCCAAGAAAAAAACGGGAGAGGAAAACTTCTAAATCAGAAAAGAAAACGAGGGGCCATGGCGCCCAATCTTACAAAAATACAAAGAGTTATAAAGGAACACCAGTGCTGCTGAGCATGAGGAGAAGTCAGGCTCTCTGTGCACTGCGGCCGGGGGGTGGGGTGTAAATGGTGCAGTCCCTTCAGAAAACGGCCCGTCATCTCCACAGTTAAACACAGAAGCACCACTTGTGCAGGCCTCGGGCTCTGTGCTCAGTTGGGTCTAACTCTGAGGGACCGTGTGGACTGCGGTCTGCCAAGCTCCTCTGTCCATGGGATTCTCCAGGCAAGCATACTGCAGTGGGTTGCCATTTTTTCCTCCGGGGATCTTCCCCACCCAGGGAATCAAACCTGAGAGTCCTGTGTCTCTTGCATTGGCAGGCAGATTCTTTACCACTTTCCTTCCCCGAGGATCTTCCCTACGCAGGGATCAAACCTGAGAGTCTGGTGTCTCCTGCAGGGACAGGCAGATTCTTGACCACTGAACCACCTGGGAAGTCCCATGCAACACAGCAATTCCACTCGCAGGGGGACAATCGGGAGAAGCGAAAACACACGTCCACAGGAAAACTCGCACATGAACGTTTGTATCGGCATTATTCATAGTTCTCAGAGGGTGGGAAGAAGCCAAAGCGCATCAGCTCAGGATGGGTGGACACAACGTGGTCTATCCGCACGGTGGAATATCATCTAAGCACAGAAAGGAAAGACACACTAACAGATTCTATAGCATCGTTCGAAGTGAAAGAAGCCAGTCCCCAAAGAAATGTCCAGAAAAGGCAAATAGACACAGACGGAAAGTAGATTATGCTTGGTGGGGGGATGGGAGGATAAGGCGGATGATAGCTAAAGGGTTTGGGATTTCTTTCGGGAGTCATGAAATTTACTATGGATGGTTGTATATACCTGTGAATATACTAAAAACCACTGGATTTTACACTTGTTTTACACAAGTAAAACACACATACACACACACAACATCAGCCAGATGAACACAACAAGACACAGATAGGAAAATAATTCACACCCGCAAAAATGAGAAAAGTAGCGGGACTCCTGCAATGCAACAGCGAACCGTGGAAAGTACCTGCCGGGAACGTGAACTTAGCCCAGAGCAACAGTGAAGCCCTTCAGGTGCTAAGCGGTGGCTGGAACGTGGCTCTGAGACTTGGCCCATCCAGATCAAAGGGCAGAATACGTGCTGGTCCCGTCCTGCTTGGCGGTCTGGCTCATCTTGGCTTTAGGAATCCCACTTATAAAGGTGAGCCTGGAGCCCCATCCCACGGGGGGCCATGGGACCCACTCATGTCTGGCCCAGCCTCATACAGGCCTTGCCTTCCTGCTGTGAAACTGTCATAAGAAAAGGCCAACCACAGGGCCGAAATCCCCCCTCAAGCACTCAAGGTATGTGGCTCTCCCCAGGGGAGCCCTGGCTCTGTCCCCTCAAGGCCCACCCCAGCTGCCTCCCCTCTACAAGACAGCAGCATTTGGGCACCACTCTTCTGAGTGGGGTCTTGATAGCAACTCGGGAACCTACTTATATGAGTGCCTGCAGGTGGAGGCCTGCTTGGAGCTTAGTTCAGACCATTACCCTGATATGCAAACAAGAGTCGTGAGGGACACAGACTTGGGCTAGGAAGTCTCCCACTGGAGTCACCCCCATATTGACCAGAGGGCAAGGGCTCATCTTCCCTGGGTCTAAACCATTCAAACATGAGCAGAGTGGAGCTTCAGCAGGGGTCAGGGTCCTGGGCTTGGGGAATTTGATGGTGACACTCTCAAAGTCAAGGTCAGGGTCCAGAGGTGGCCTCCACCCCCAGATCCCAGCCAATGCGAGCTCTGCCAAGGCACACGGGGAGGCCGAGAAGTCTAGAATCACAGCTGCTCCAGGCCTGGCCAGCCTTTCGGATGTGCCCACCAGCCCTGAGTGAAGCCCCGAGAAAGCCTGGGGGTAGTGTTGGCAGATGCCCGCTGAGGTGGTAGAGGAGGCCTGATGTCACTGTCCCCCAAAATCAAGGCTGAAGCCATCTCAGGACACAAAGCAGAACAAGCAACCTCTATCTGGGGTCAGTCAACAGCCAGCGCTCCAAGAATTGATTCATAAACAAAACGCCTGTTGTTACCTTAGAAACACAAGCTGGGGCCAAGCTGCCGCTTCTCATGCAAGAGAAGAGTGGCCAGCGCCGGCAGTTCTGTGGCAGACGGAAGGCTAGACACTGAGGACGGCAACAGGTAATTTCGTGAACCTGTAGTAAAAGGGAGATGGGGGAATTAGTCAAGGATTACAGAAGGGCACCACAGACCGGGACCACAGACAGAACGGGGAGCAGGCAGACAGGCTCACATCTTCCAAAGAAGAACAGGTGGACATGTGTTCCCTTGCTACACCAGCCAGGGTTTAGCACCGGTGCACACCTTGCATTTCAATAAAGCAGAGCAAAGAAGGGGAGGAGAAACTCTGGGTACCTTGTCCCCAGCATCACCACAGCTTCTGCAGCTGTGCGGACAGCATCCAGCCACACCTGGGGGCACACTGTGGCGCTGCTGTCTCTGCTAACTCAGGAAGCCCTGGGTTGGAACTTCTAAGCTACAGCACATCAGAGTGGACAGGTTTTGTTACATTTCCCTTTAACGTCTAAAGAAAGCAGCAGCGCCTGCATGTTTGACTGTGGCTCATAAAAGAAGCATGCTTGATATCTTCTGGGGTGTTCCTGATCCCACTCAGCATGTGACTGAGGAAAGATGCTCCCCGCTCATCCCTCACATGGAGAAACTGCTCTAACTGGGCTGTTTGTGGAGAGTCCAGGAGCCCCTTGGAATGATCACAAATATCAGTGTTGAAAACGCATTTCTCACCGTCTTCACATGAAACCCAACTTCAGTTACTATTCACATTCCCAATCGTCTTTTGTGTACCTGAAAAACAGCTTGGTCGGGACATCAGATTTTGTATGAAATTGTTCACTGGCCAAGTTGACTGTGACCCATCATGACATGGACATTTCAGATCTAAGCTGACCTCCAGGAAGTAGTTATTACATTCTCAGCCTTTTCCCTGGGTTCCAGCACAGCCTTCAAAACAAGGAGGACCCAGGACTGATGTCAGCAAGGCCCAGGGGCCCAGGAGGTATGTAGATCATCAAGTGGATGGAGGGTGCTGAAGAGAGGAGGCAAGAGGCAAGGGAGCCCTAGAAATTCTGTAAACTCATCTTGGTTCAGAGTCACACCAGCAGAGTTCAGCTCGCCTCCCATTTCGAGCTGGCCAGCGTCTGGACGTCCTTCTCCAGCGGCCTGAGGCATCCTTGCTTCGTTCTGTAATGAGCGCCTTTCTCTCTGGTACCCGTAGTCAACATCTTACAATGCTGGATTTGTGGAAAACTTAACAGCTGAAAGGGGGGCACGCATGCCAAAGCCACCTGACCCATTTCTAGACTTTCTGTTCTGTGGTGACGTGTCAGCTGGGACTTTCGGTTGCTCAGAAGAGAACAAACTGGGGTGATTTAAGCAGAAAAGCAAATTTATGCAGGGGGGTTTGGGGGACAGCTCTGAGTACAAGGGCGGGGACCAGAGAAGGGAGAAGCCTGTCCCCCAGCTCCTCACTCCTCGTCTCCTTCATCGGCCTCACTCCCGGCCCATGAGCCACTGGGCTTGCCTCAGTGCCTTAGCTCTGCCACCCAGGCAAGTTCCGAGGCTTCTCCTCTGCCCTGGTTCACCATGTCCATGGGAGACCAGGGTCCCGACAGGAATCAGATGGCACAGCCCATTAGAGTAATTCAGGGAGGGTTTAATACATAGACTGTATGGGTGGACACATAGAGGGTAAGTGACCTACAGGTGATAGCATAAGCTCCGAGGGTAGCGTAGAGGGCAACAGCTCCCCTGGCCCAGAGGTGTGTGAGTGCGGATCCAAGGAGATGCTGCCTTGGGGGGCTGTGACCAGCGACAGGAAACCACCAGGGATGCAGCCAGCAGGGAACAAGTGCCCTGACTGGCGGGACCTCTCCTCCAGTCTCCTGCTGGGCTTTCCCACCTGCCAGACCCAACAAGGAGCCAGAAGGCAGGGAAAGTAAGCCTGGCCAAACATTCCCACTTCCCACGCAGAAAGTGGCTGGAAAAGGCCTTATTGCACCTGCAAGGACAGAGCGGCATTTGCACTGAAGGGCCCTGATTGGACTGCTTTGGGTCACGTGCTCATCCCCGAGCCAATTGGCTGAGACCATGGGCGGGGTCTAGTGTGCCAATATGGCAGCCCCCATGTGACCGCGGATGTTGGCGGTGCGGAGGGCGAGCGCTGGGAGTGGCGCGTGTCTGAGCTCCAGCCTCCCACTCTCCCGTCGCCTCCCCTCCCGCTGGCCTTGGCCTCGCTTGTCCATCGCCCCGCCTCTCACTGCTCCAGAGGGCGAGAGTCAGGTTGCTGCTTCCCCCAGATCTCCGTGCCCTCAGCCCCCAGTTTCACATTTGTCTCCAAGGCCCGTTTCTTCTACCTCAGTAGTGGCTCTGGCCTGTGTCCTCTTCTCACTTCCAGCGGGCCCCTTCAGGGCAGGCTTCTGTCTGCTTCTCCCCCCACGTTGCTCCGTCAGCACCACCCCCCCCCATCCCTGTGATGGCACCACCTCTCAGCTGTCGTCTGGTCTCTGCAACTCTCCCTTCTCACCTCTCCATGGACCCCCTGTTCTGACATCCTCACCTCTTCTCTGCCCATGACTCTCTTGATGATGTCCCATCTTTCTCACGGCACGGCCTGAAACTTAGGGGCCACCAACTACCCCATGAGGTGCCCTCCTCCATGATGGGTGGGTCTACAACAATGTTCCTGCAGTACCTTAGATTCAGCAGGTCCCCAGTGGATCCTGCAGCTGCTGCCCGATAAACCTGACCCCCTTTTCCAGGCACTGCTTCTGCCCAGTCACCCAAGCCAGAAACCTGGAGCCTGTTTCCCCTTCCTCTTCTCCCCAACACCTATTCTAGCCCCAAGGCTGACTGTGCCCTGAAGAGAAGAGCCTTGACTTCGTCCTCTTCTTCATCCCCAGCATCACCAGTCCAGCTCACACCTCATTCTTCCTCCCCAGGATGCCTGTGAGGCCCCTTGCTTCCATTCGCTGAGTTCACAGGCACTTAGGTGTCTTCTCCATGACAGTCCATGCTGAGCACGGGGAACCCAGGAGAGAGCTGAGCACGGCTGACCCGTCTGTGCCCTGGGTCAGCTGGGATCCAGAGGTGAATATTCTATGCCAGGGGATGCAGTGGCCTCCCCTGCCCCATGGACATCCCCAACAAGGCTGCCTAACCTCACATATGTCTTTATCAAGATTGATGGCAAAACCAAGAATATTTCTGTCTCATAAATGTTCAGAAGAAAAACAACTTAGCTTCCATTGAATACCACCTGAATAACATTCTTGGCCTTGTTATAAGTGGAACAACCAGGTACCACAAACACCAAGATTCAATATGGTAAGACGTCCATATCATCACCTACTCAATGTTCTCCAAAAAATTGAACCTGAAAGCAACTCAGCTTCTACTCCTAATTGCAACCTGCAGGAAACGTGGGGAGAGAGGAACAAGCTAAATGACACAGCAAGGACACGGGTAAGCAAATCCATATCATGGGACACGCCGCAGGGCCTGTGACCTGTTTTCTCCAAGAAGTCCAGGGCACAGGGGATGAAAGGCAGGGGAGAAGAGAGAGTAAAGGACACTTCACAGCCTACTGCAAGGTGGGTTGTTTGAATCCTGATTCAGATCACCTATGAAACACTTTCCTGGGTAATTTTTGTTGTTCAGTCACTCGGTCATATCCGACTCTCTGCGAACCTGTGGACTTCAGCACGGTAGGCTTCCCTGTCCTTCACTGTCTCCCAGAGTTTGCTCAAACTCATGTCTGTTGAGTCAATGATGAGTGGATTATTAGGGACATTTGAATATGAACTTGTGTTTGATGGTATAAAGGAAGTCTTATTAACTTAGTCAAATATGACAAAAGTGTGTGTGGTGGTTATGGAGGAAAAAATCTTTATCAATTAAAAGTGCAAGCAAAAGTGTCTACAGGTAAAATGACAGGATGTTTGACATTTAATCTAATTTAGAAAAAGGGAGAAGGGAATGGATGAAACAAGATTGGAAACATGTAAAATATTTGCATCTGGGTTATAGATACATCATTTTATTCTCTCTACTTTTTAAAGTATTTTTAAATTTTCTGTAATGGAGAGAAGGAAAACAAAACATTTATCATTTTTATTATGTGTTTTTAAAGAACAAACATTTTCTCAATTTATAAGGAATTCTATTTTCAACACTGAATTATCTTTTTTTGCAACAAATTATTAAGCAGTTAATGAAAATACTTAAATTCTCCACTCAATGCCTGAGGATCTTGGCATGAAAATACTTTGTCTCAACTTGGTAGCTGTCTTTTCATTGCTTAGAGCAATATGGAAATCTTCTCAGTGCTCAGATGCGCTTGAACATTCTTTCTTTAAAATGTAAATATACACATCTAAGTGGCTAATTATTCAAGCTTCTATTTAATAACAGATTCTATTTTTATAAAAAAATCTATCATTAAAATAACGTGAGATGAATTACCTTCCATGACTTTTCAAGAACAGAGAAAAACAATTTTAGTTTCCTATTTTTTCTTAGTGAAAAACATGGATGCGCATGCATTGCAAATGAGCAGATCAGACAAGCCGGAGAATAGAAGTAGATGGGATCTGACTAAATTCGGCCTTAATAAAGGCAGAGGGGTAAAGGTAACTGTTGTTTGCTGTTGTGCAGCGTCTGTTCACTTGGAAAAGCAGCCATATATGACACAGTCGTCTGGAGGGTCCTTGGAATAGGCAGAGTAGCAAACAGTGACGCGAGGGCTGTCACGCTTCTCCTGATCAGCTCTGAAGTGCTTATTTGGAAGTAGCTCAGCCAGAAGTTCCCTCAAAAGAAGCACTAGCCCACCTCTGGTTTTCAATTATTTGTTGTTATTCACTCACTAAGTCACATCCAACATATCCAACTCTTTGCAGCCCCCTGGACTGCAGCACACCAGGCTTCCCCGTCCTTTGCTATCTCCTAGGGTTTGCTCAGAGTCTAGTCCATTGAATCGGTGATGCTATCTAAACATCTGATCCTCGGTGGCCCTCTTCTCCTTTTGCCTTCATCTTTCCCACCATCAGGGTGTTTTCCAATGAGTCGGCTCTTCCCACCAGTTGGCCAAAGTATTGGAGCTTCAGCATCAGTCCTTCCAATGAAGATTCAGGGTTAATTTCCTTTAGGATTGACTGGTTTGAGTACTTGCAGTCCAAGGAACTCTCAAGAGTCTTCTCCAGCACCACAGTTCAAAAGTATCAATTCTTTGGAAGTCAGCCTTCTTTATGGTCCAACTCTTACATCCATTCATGACTACTGGATAAACCATAGCTCTGACTAGATGGACCTTTGTTGGCAAAATGATGTCTTCACCTTTTAATATGCTGTCTCTGTTTGTCATAGGTGTCCTTCCAAGGAGCAAGGGTCTTTTAATTTCACAGCTACAGTCAATGTCCCCAGTGACTTTGGAGCCCATGAAGATAAAATCCGTCACTGCTTCTACTTTTTCCCATCTACATACCATGGAGTGATGGGACTGGATGCCGTGATCTTAGTTTTTTGAATGCTGAGTTTTAAGCCAGCTTTTTCACTCTTCTCTTTCACCCTCATCGAGAGGTTCTTTAGTTCTTCAATTTCTGCCATTAGAGTGGTATCATCTGCATATCTGGGTCTGTTGATACTTCTGGCAATCTTGATTCCAGATTGGGACTCATCCAGCCCATATTTTGCATGATGTACTCTGTATATAAGTAAAATAAACAGGGTGACAATATATAGCCTTGTCATACTCCTTTCCCAATTTTGAACTAGTCAGTTGGTTCATGTAAGGTTCTAACTATTGTTTCTTGACCCACATACAGGTTTCTCAGGAGAAAGGTAAGGTGGTCTAGTATTCCCATCTTTTTAAGAATTTTCCACAGTTTGTTTTGATTCACACAGTCAAAGTCTTTAGCTTAGTCTTGAAGTGGAAATAGATGTTTTTCTGGAATATCCTTGATTTCTCTGTGAGCCAGTGGATGTTGCCAACTTGATCTCTAGCTCCTCTGCCTTTTCTGAACCCAGCGTGTGCATCTGGAAGTTCTCCGTTCGTGTAGTGCTAAGCCTAGCTTGAAAGATTTTGAGCATCACCTTACAGGGAAATGAGCACAGCTCTGCAGGAGTGTGAGCATTCTTCAGCATTGCCCTTCTTTGGGATTGGAATGAAAACTGACCTTTTCCAGTCCTGTGGCCACTGTTGAGTTTTCCAAATTTGCTGACATATTGAGTGCAGCACTTTAGCAGCAGCATCTTCTAGGATTTTAAATAATTCAGCTGGAATTCCATCGCCTTCACTACCTTTGTTGTGATGCTTCCTAAGGGCCACTTGACTTCACACTCCAGGATGTCAGGCTCTAGATGAGTGACCACACCATCCTGGATATGTGGGTCATTAGGACCTTTTTTGTACAGCTCTTCTGTGTATTCCTGCCTCCTCTTTTTAAGATCTTCTGCTTCCGTTGGGGCTTTACCATTTCTGTCCTTTATTGTGCCCATCCTTTCATGAAATGTTCCCTTGATATCACCAATTTTCTTGAAGAGATTTCTAGTCTTTTCCATTCTGTTGTTTTCCTTTATTTTTTGTACTCTTCACTGAGGAAGGCTTTCTTACCTCTCCTTTGTATCCTCCAGAACCTGCATTCAGTTGGGCATATCTTTCCCTTTCTCCTCTGCCTTTTGCTTCCCTTTTCTCAGCTATTTGGAAGGCCTCCTCAGACAGCCACTTTGCCTTCTTGCATTTCTTTTTCTTGTGGCTGGTCTTTGCTTACCACCTCCTGAACAGTGTTAAGAACCTCTGTCCATAGTTCTTCAGGCACTCTTCTACCAGATCTAATCCCTTGAATATATTCATCATCTCCCAGATAGAACAGCAGAGAGAAGCAGCAAGAATTGCAATGCTCTGGCCTCCAGAAGGAAAACCACAGTCCCAGAAAACTAACCAAAATGGTCACATGGCTCACAGCCTTGTGTAACTCAGTGAAACTATAGCCATGCCATGCAGGGCTGGGTGGGTCATGGTAGAGAATTCTGACAAAACTCTGAGTGGTCCGCTGGAGAAGGGAATGGCAAAGCACTTCTTGCCTTGAGAACCCCATAAACAGAATGAAAAGGCAAAAAGATAGGACACTCAAAGATGAACTTCCCAGGTCAGTAGGTGCCAAATATGCTCCTGGATATCACTGGAGAAATAACTCCAGAAAGAGTGAAGAGACGGAGTTAAAACAACAAGAGCACCCAGTTGTGGATGTGACTGGATGGAAGTAAAGTCCGATGCTGTAAAGAGCAGTATTGCATAGGAACCTGGACTGTTAGGTCCATGAATCAAGGCAAATTGGAAGTGGTCAAACAGGAGATGAAAAGAGTGAACGTTGACATGCTAGGAATCAGAGAACTAAAATGGACTGGAATGGGTGAATTTAACTCAGATGACCATTGTATCTACCACTGTGGGCAGGAATCCCTTGTAAGACATGGAGTAGCCATCATAGTCAATGAAATAGTCTGAAATGCAGTACTTGGATGCAATCTCAAAAGTGACAGAATGATCTCTGTTCATTTCCAAGGCAAACCATTTGATATCACAGTAATCCAAGTCTATGCCCCAACCAGTAATGCTGAAGAAGCTGAAGTTGAATGGTTTTATGAAGACCTATAAGACCTTCTAGAACTAACACCCAAAAAAGATGTCCTTTTCACTATAGGGGACTGGAATGCAAAAGTAGGAAGTCAAGAAACACCTGGAGTAACAGGCAAATTTGGCCTTGGAATGAGGAATGAAGCAGGGCAGAGGCTAATAGAGTTTTGCCAAGAGAACACACTGGTCATAGCAAACACCCTCTTCCAACAACACAAGAGAAGACTCTACACATGGACATCACCAGATGGTCAACAGCGAAATCAGACTGATTATATTCTTTGCAGCCAAAGATGGAAAAGCTCTATACAGTCAGCAAAAACAAGACCAGGAGCTGACTGTGGCTCAGATCATGAACTCCTTATTACTAAATTCAGACTTAAATTGAAGAAAGCAGGGAAAACCTCTAGACCATTCAGGTATGACCTAAATCAAATCCCTTGTGATTATACAGTGGAAGTGAGAAATAGATTCAAGGGCCTAGATCTGATAGATAGAATGCCCGATGAACTATGGAATGAGGTTCGTGACATTGTACAGGAGACAGCCATCAAGACCATCCCCATGGAAAAGAAATGCAAAAAGGCAAAATGGCTCTCTGGGGAGGCCTTACAAATAGCTGTGAAAAGAAGAGAAGCAAAAGGCAAAGGAGAAAAGGAAAGATATCAGCATCTGAATGCAGAGTTCCAAAGAATAGCAAGAAGAGATAAGAAAGCCTTCTTCAGTGATCAATGCAAAGAAATAGAGAAAAACAACAGAATGGGAAAGACTAGAGATCTCTTCAAGAAAAATAGAGATACCAAGGGAACATTTCATGCAAAGATGGGCTCAATAAAGGACAGAAATAGCCTGGACCTAACAGAAGCAGAAGATATTAAGAAGAGGTGGCAAGAATACACAGAAGAACTGTACAAAAAAGGTCTTCATGACCCAGATAACCATGATGGTGTGATCACTCACCTAGAGCCAGACAACCTGGAATGTGAAGTCAAGTGGGCCTTAGAAAGCATCACTATGAACAAAGCTAGTGGAGGTGATGGAATTCCAGTTGAGCTGTTACAAATCCCGAAAGATGATGCTGTGAAAGTGCTGCACTCAATATACCAGCAAATTTGGAAAACTCAGCAGTGGCCACAGGACTGGAAAAGGTCAGTTTTCTTTCCAATCGCAAAGAAAGACAATGCCAAAGAATGCTCAAACTACTGCATAATTGCACTCATTTCACATGCTAGTAAAGTAATGCTCAAAATTCTCCAAGCCAGGCTTCAGCAGTACATGAACCATGAACTTCCCGATGTTCAAGCTGGATTTAGAAAAGGCATAGGAACCAGAGATCAAAGTGCCAACATCTGCTGGATCATCAAAAAAGCAAGAGTTCCAGAAAAATATCTACTTCTGCTTTATTGAATATGCCAAAGCCTTTGTGTGGATCACAACAAACTGTGTAAAGTTCTTAAAGAGATAGGAATACCAGACCACCTGACCTGCCTCTTGAGAAATCTGTATGCAGGTTAAGAAGCAACAGTTAGAACAACAGACTGGTTCCAAATTGGGAAAGGAGTATGTCAAGGCTGTAAATTATTACCCTGCTTATTTAACTTATATGCAGAGTACCTCATGAGAAATGCTGGACTGGATAAAGCAGAAGCTGGAATCAAGATTGCCAGGAGAAATATCAGTAACCTCAGATATGCAGATGACACCATCCTTATGGCAGAAAGTGAAGAACTAAAGAGCCTCTTGATGAAAGTGAAAGAGGAGAGTGAAAAGGTTGGCTTAAAGCTCAACATTCAGAAAACTAAGATCATGACATCCGGTCCCATCACTTCATGGCAAATAGATAGGGAAACAATGAGACAGTGTCAGGCTTTATTTTGGCGAGCTCCAAAATCACTGCAGATGGTGACTGCAGCCATGAAATTAAAAGACGCTTACTCCTTGGAAGGAAAGTTATGACCAACCTAGACAGCATATTAAAAAGCAGAGACATTACTTTGCCAATAAATGTCTGTCTAGTCAAAGCTTTGGTTTTTCCAGTGGTCATGTATGGATGTGAAAGTTGGACTATAAAGAAAGCTGAGCACCGAAGAATTGGTGCTTCTGAGCTGTGGTGTTGGAGAAGACTCTTGAGAGTCCCTTGGACTGCAAGGAGATCCAACCAGTCCATCCTAGGAAATCAGTCCTGAATATTCACTGGATGGACTGATGCTGAAACTGAAACTCCAATACTTTGGCGACCTGATGCAAAGAACTCACTCATTGGAAAAGACCCTGATGCTGGGAAAGATTGAAGGCAGGAGAAGAAGGAGATGACAGAGGATGAGATGGTTGGATGGCATCCCGACTCAACAGACATGAGTTTGAGTAAGCTCCGGGGGTTGCTGATGTACAGGGAAGCCTCATGTGCTGCAGTCTATGGGGTTGCAAGGAGTCAGACACGACTGAGTGACTGAAATGAACTGAACTGAACTAACCATTGTATCTACTACTGTGGGTAAGAATCCCTTAGAAGAAATGGAGTAGCCCTCAGTCAACAAAAGAGCGCAAAATGCAGTACTTGGGTGCAATCTCAAAAATGACAGAGCGATCTCAATTCTTTTTCCTGGCAAACCTTTCAGTACCAGAGTAATCCACGTCTGTGTCTCAACCACTGATGCTGAAGATGCTGAAGTTGACCAGTTCCATGAAGACCTACAGGACCTTCTAGAACTAAGATGAAAAAAAAAGAAAAAGAGATGTCCTTTTCATCACAGGGGGCCAGAATGCAAAAGTAGGAAGTCAAGAGATACCTGGAGTAACAGGCAAGTTTGGCTTTCGAGTACAAAATGAAGCAGGTCAAAGGCTAACAGAGTTTTGCTAAGAGAACGCACTGGTCATAGCAAACACCCTCTTCCAACAACACAAGGGATGACTCTACACATGGACATCACCAGATGGTCAACACCGAAATCAGATTGATTATATTCTATGCAGCCAAAGATGGAAAAGCTCTATACGGGCAGCAAAAACAAGACCAGGAGCTGACTGTGGCTCAGATCATGAACTCCTTATTGCCCAATTCAGACTTAAATGGAAGAAAGTAGGGAAATTCAGGTATAACCTAAATTCAGTAGGTCATTCAAGTCTAACCAAAACCAAACCCCTCATGACAGAGTGCCTGAAGAACTACGGATGGAGGATGGTGACATTGCTCAGGAGGCAGTGACCAAAACCGTCCCCAAGAATAAGAAATGCAAGAAGGCAACGTGGTTGTCTGAGGCGGCCTTACAAACAGCTGATAGAAGATGAGGAGCAGAAAGCAGTGGAGCAGGGGACATGGCAAACCATGTTCCTCCTCTCTTGTTGGAGGGCATGGGAAGCCACTCCAGTGTTCTTGCCGCGAGAACCCCATGAACAGTCTGAAAAGCTGCGATGAATTCTCTAGAAAAGCAGACTTCTCGACTGTGCTTTGAATTTCAGTTGAGTCTTCCAGGAACATGGCCATATTACTAGGGACGCCATGCGTGTATTCCTCACCGAACGTGGAGCAGGGAGTCCCCGGTGAACCCTGGTCTGGACATGACTGGAGGGCAGCGGCCCTCAGCTGTCAGTGACGAGAGCAGGTCCCTCCTCTGCGGCTCCCAGGTTGAAGACCTGCTCTTCCGCAAGGCACGGATGAGACGTGAGCACATCCGGCCCTGCTGTACAAGCACGGCGTTCACCCGCGAGCCTTCCTAAGGACAGATGTGAATGATCCCTGTTACACGTGTGGTCAGGGCTGTCCCTGGCTCCATCACGTCCTCCCATTTCCTGCAGTTTCCTCTCCTGCCGTCCAGCTGCTCCGAGAGCTGGTCTCATCCCTGCTCACAGATGGCTGCGCTGGCCCCGCTGAAACAGAACCGCTGGGGCGGCAGGGGCCAGGGAGACCGCAGCTCTCCTGAGTCCAGGGCACTGGGAGGTCTTCATGGCCTTGACGCCCGGGGCCCTTGCACTGCAGAGGTAGGTGCGTGTCATGGGCGGCAGGGAGCTGGCCCCAGGAGGGCAGCGGGGGGCGCCCCAGTGATGGGCCTCTCAGGCGAGCAAGGCCTCCTCTGTGCTGCAGGGTTTTTCTTGCTGGGCCCACTTCTCTCCGTTCTATCCGGGTGGAGGCAGCTGGGGCCAGGGCGGAGGATGTCTGAATAGCTGGTCTCCTCCCAGAAATGCTTCTCCAGGTGATGGGCGGCAAGCTGGGCTCAGGGCCTGGACCCCATCGCCTGGAGGGGCCCTGAGGCCCCGAGTGACTCGTAGCCTGGGCAGGTCCTCTGATGCAGGCCTGCTCCCAGGAAGGCGGTGAACTGGGCCAGGGCTAGCCCTCTGTGGAAGAGGAAGAGTGAGCCCCAGGTGTCGGGGTGGCAGCCGGCCTGCTGCCATCAAAGCCCTTCCATGCTCTGGGGAGGCTGCGCACTGGGTGTTGATGTCACTTCTGTCCAGAAGCACCATCGGTAGGCCAGCCCATGTTCTCCCTGTCACCCCCCAGGTCTCCATGACGATAGAGGAGCAGAGACCCCCAGGCCTGTGAGCCTTGTGTCACCTCCCCAAGCTGGAAACACAGATGGAGCCTCAGGTCCCTGGAAGGACAGAGGCTCAGCCAGCAGCCGCCACCTGAGACAGTCTCCACTCAGCTGACATTGGCAAAGGCCTCGGTAATATGCAGACTGGAACCCATTAACTTGATCTTTCTCCACTTGGTAATTTTTTAACAGCTTTATAGAGGCATAACTCACATACCATAAAATTCACCTATTTTAAGAATGCAACTTAATGACTTTTCACCAGTCGACAGAGTCGTGCAGCAATCCGACGCTAGAACATTCCCCTGGCCCCAAGGGACCCCTCCTGCCCTCTGGCCATCACCCCACCCCCACCACCCACCCAGCCCCTGGCAACCACTAATCTGCCTTCTGCCTCTCCGGCTTTGAAACTCTGAATGTTTCTAATAAACGGAGTCCCTGCAAAACGTGAGCTTTCTCTGAGCGGCTTTATCCATGCAGTGTCTTGTTTCAAGCCTCATCCGAGTCGCGTCATGTCATCAGGGTGTTATTGCTTTCTCTGGCCGAATTCTACCCCACTGTATGGGTGTGCCCCATCCTGATGGACTCTGGGTCCCCCTCCTTTGGGCTGCTTGAACGCCTCTGTACAGGGGTTTATGTGCACGTGTGTTTCCATTCACTCAAGTGTAAACCTAGGAAGGGGACTCCTGGGTCACGGGTGACCTGTCTACGGAACAGCTGCCCGTTTCCATTGCCATCATCTGCACTCAGGGAGTCCAGCTTCTCCACATCCATGCCAACACTTGCTGCTGTCTGTTTTCAGCCCCTCTGGTGGGAGCCCACTAACCTTCATTGTAGCAGATTGTCACGTGCCTCACAGCTGCTCCCAGCACCCCGATTCAGCACACTGTCACCCCGGGGTCCCCGGGTCACGTCCCCGCCCTGGAGAGCAGTGTCTAGCTCCCAGCCTTCTCACGCCAGGTCCCCGGCACCTGTTCACATTGTTGGGACATTTGTGTTGCTACTGCTGCAGGCACGCCTGACCAGGCCGGCCGCCCGAGATCTTCAGCTGTCAGCCGTGCTGGCAGATAAGCCCGACCCAGTGCCCAGACCCAGTCTCACTGCCAAAGAGTTCTCGGCATCACAAGCTGTCATGCGTGTCCTGTGGCTCATCTAACGGGGGGCTTGCTCCCCGTTTGGCCAGAGGCTGTACAGGTAGTGCAGGAAGGGACCCCATGTGTGTGCGGAGAACACGTCCCCTCCCTGCCCCCTGGGCTCCAAGCAGTTGCTGCCTTGGGTCCTGCCAAGCTGCAGGGCCATGCTGCTAGACGGGGACACAGGGGCATTGGCCAGGTCGTGTTCCAGCTTGCAAGTCCTGCGAGGTTGCACCCCTAAATGGGGGTGGCCAGGGGAGATGGGCTGCCTGGGGCTTGCAGGCAGGGCTGCAGGAGTGTCCACTGGCAAGCTTGTGCCCATAAACACCCCACGGTGACGCAGGCCAGCAGGGCCTCCCGTCCACCATCTGGTTCCCATTCAGTCATAAAGCTGGGAGAAACATCACTCAGTGGAGGAACCGTCACACAGGCGACCCCGAGCATCCAGACAGGGCAGGTCTGGGGCCTGCATCCAGTCAGGGTCCCGGCAGATGGCACCCATCCTCCCTGGAGGTCACCGAGTGGGGAGAGAGGCGATGTCCTGGGGTCCACAGGACTTCAGCTCGGCAGGCCCCACCCTCTCGGCGCCTTCCAACAATTCTCCCAGGAGTAGACTTGGGCAGCCCTCCTCCCCACACAGGGCGGCTGCTGAAATGACTGTGGGTTTGTGGGGAGCAGGCGGGCAGTGCTCCATGGAAGGAGAAAGGCAGAAACACCTGTCAGCGAAGCTCACGTGTCCAGGAAGTGACGCTGCCAAACCCAGAGCAGCTCGCCAGCGTTCACTCATCCCGAGGCTTCTGTGGCTGCACAAAGCAGCTCTGTGCTTGCCACACTCTCGTGTGTACCTTTAAGAAAATTCTCATTCGGGGGGTAAAGATTATGCAGGTTCATTAAAAAGGTTTCCTTCCAGACCTGCAGAAACACTTAATACATAGCAGGGGTTATTTGTAACGTGCACAATTGCTAGAATAGAAAAGGATTTTCTCTACATCAGCAAGAAAGGGACAGCTCTGCCAGCCGGAAAGGGGCCAAGAACACAGCGGGCAACTGGGGAGAAATCCGAGGTCAGCGTGAATCAGAGTCCTGAAGGAGGGGCCTGGGGGAAACTGGGCCTTGAGAGCAGGGCTCTGCAGGAGGCAGCGGTCAGGGAGGGGACAGGCCGACGTGTGGGGGGCTGCGCTGGGGAGCAGCTCGCACCGTCACAGGCAGATCGAGCAGGCAGATCTGAGCGGCCGCCTGGCAGAGGGCCGGATCCTGGACAGGCCTCGAGCTTGGGCGGCAAGTGGGTCTGCGTCACGTGATGGACGCTCCCCAACCCCGGACGGGTGAGCAAGACTCCTGTCTGCTGTAAAGATCCATCACTGCCTGGCAGAAGTGCCAGGCTGCGTTCCAATAAAGCTTTATTTACAGACACGGGTGGTGAGTCATCCCGCGGGCCACAGTGAGCTGGCCCCTGATCTAGAGCATCACCCACCCCCAGGACCAGGGAAGAGATTCTCTCACCAGGGGGCCCTTCTGTCTTGGAGACGCTGTGTCCCCTCTCCTCCTGGCCCGGTGGGGTCGGGTGCCCAGTGGAGAGGTGCCTCTGCTGTGAGGCACAGGAGGGTGGGGAGAGCAGACCCTGGTGACGCTGGCATGGACCAGCGATGCCCGGCCCATCAGCCAGCTCTTCCGCCGACACGCTTCCCACAGAGCTTCACACAGCTCCGTGAGGAGACAGGCCCCCTGTGGGGACAAGAGGACTTGCAGAAAGAAAGCCAGGTCAGGCCTCCCTCAGGAGACACAGAAAATGGAACGCACTGGAGACTTTACTCTACTCACTCTAAGAATCAGACTGGTTCAAAGAGAACCCAGGGAACTGACGTCGATGGACCCGGGTTGATGGGCTGAGGACGCTGTGCGTGGAGACGGCAGTGAGCAGTCCTGAGCGGCCATGGACGGTGGGGAGTGGGACGTGCCTGGGAAACAGCCCAAAGCCGTGACCGGAGAGAATCAGGGGACCTGGATGGTGTTCTCCAGACAACATACACTTGAGTATTGAAGCGGGAACACCCTGCTCAGCCGCCGGCTGTCCTCGCAGCCTTGCCTGAGTGTCCATCCCCACAGAAGGAATGGCACCACCGATCCCCTGGGGCAGGTGCACACACCGAAGACAGATCTTAAATACACAGAGGGGGTGAACCGTCCAGGGAGCAGAAGGAAGGGGCCAGGGATCCCGTAGCCACGAGTGTGCATCAAAATGCACGCACACAACACGCACAGCACGGGTGTGCACACAACACACAGCACGGATATACACACAACACACACACAGCACAGATGTGCACACAACACACACGCAGCACAGATGTGCACACAACATACACAGCACGGGTGTGCGCACAACACACAGCACGGATATACACGCAGCACAGCTGTGCACACAACACACACACAGCAAAGGCGTGCATACAACACACAGCACGGATATACACACACATGCAGGACAGCTGTGCACACAACACACACACAGCAAAGACATGCATACAACACACAGCACGGATATACACACACACGCAGCACAGCTGTGCACACAGCACACACGCAGCAAAGACGTGCATACAACACACACACAGCACAGATGTGCACACAACATACACAGCATGGGTGTGCGCACAACACACAGCACGGATATACACACAACACACACACAGCACAGCTGTGCACACAGCACACACGCAGCAAAGACGTGCATACAACACACAGCACGGATATACACACACACGCAGCACAGCTGTGCACACAGCACACACGCAGCAAAGACGTGCATACAACACACACACAGCACAGATGTGCACACAACATACACAGCATGGGTGTGCGCACAACACACAGCACGGATATACACACAACACACACACAGCACAGCTGTGCACACAGCACACACGCAGCAAAGACGTGCATACAACACACAGCACGGATATACACACACACGCAGCACAGCTGTGCACACAACACACACGCAGCAAAGGCGTGCATACAACACACACAGCACAGATATACACACAACACACGGCACAGATGTGCACACCACACACACGGCACAGATGTGCGCGGCACAGGTGCGTGCCCTTTTGTGGGGGTGACACAGGACATAAATACATCAGCAAACGACTGAGGAGGGCCGTGGCACAGCCATGACTGCAGGCCTGGAACGAGAGCCTGGTCACCTCGATCCCTGGTGTCCGGCGTCCCACACCACAGAACCACGTGGGGCAGAAGGGAAACCGGCCAGGCCCTTCTCTTCAGCAAGACTGCCATTAGCCCAAGTGAGCCTGATGCGCAAGTGTGTGCCAACAGGAGGGCAGCTGCACTCTCGTAAATGGAATCTTACTGTGGACGCTCTCAACACTGTAAAGTATATTTAACTTCACTCAACACCAGTTTTAACATAATACGCAGAGCTCCTGCGTTTCCTAAACGTGGAATGCTGCTGTATCACAGCAGTCTGCCCCTCCTCGTTGACTCGCGCGCGTGTTTGTGGCTGCGATAGCTCTCTGCTGCTGCGTGCGGGCTTTCTCTAGCTCAGTGGGCAGGGGCCGCTCTGGCTGTGGCGAGCAGGCTGCACGGCGTGCAGGCTCAGTAGCTGTGGCACGCGGCCTTAGCTGCCCTGGGGCATGTGCCCACCCGCCAGGCCAGGCATCGGACACGTGCCCCTGCACTAGCAGGCTGTCTCCCAGCCCCTGCACTGCCAGCGAAGCGTGACAGTCTGCACATCTGATTAAAAAATCCCTTGAAATGGAAAAAACCCTAAACTGGCTTTGTATTTTGAAAGCTCACATCACGTATGCACACACATGCACACGCAGGTACACACACACGTGTACACCCCGTATGTGCACACACAGCCACTACACACAAGCTTGCAGATGTACACACACGCACACAGGTGCACGCCTGCACACGCACACGCGTACACGCCACACGTGCACACACAGCCACAACATATGTGCACACGCGTGCACGCACACCCCCACACAGGTACACTTTTTCTGTTCCGTTTGCTGGGTGCATTACTTCAAGAGCACCAGCTATCCTTATGTTGGGTTGTCTTGTCTGTTCTTAATGTGATTCAGGTCTACAAAACTCGTAATAAACACCTCTTGTTTTACTTCATTTACTGGGTCACCTGAAACATTTCTGAGGCTAGTGGCTCCCACAGTGGCCTCGGCGTCACCTTGAACGCCTGTCGGTCCACAGGCTGCTGGCCTCGCCCTTCTGAGAATCTGAATTCGTGACAGGATGCTGACACCGTGGGCCCAGGGACCAGGCTCTGAGAACAGCTCTGTGTCGATCACTCGATTTCCACCTTGTCTGTTCTGCTCTTTGCTGTCTATAATTCATTTGCTGGTTCCTTATTGATACTGTTTGGTTTTCAGTTTGGTTTCTGACGTCTGGAGTCCGATTTTCATTTCTTAGCCTTTTGTATATTTTCGATGTTTATCTCCTGAGTCCCTGTTCTTATCAAATCTCTCAGACAGAGCGTGGGAGGAGACTTGGTTCTGTTCGCTGGCTGTTTATCCCAAGTCGGCTGTGTAGTCGTCTTGTGATGACCCTATCCCGTGCACTGAGTCACTTATTTATCTTCTGTGGCTATTTGCACACCCCTGGCCTCCCCACCCCTTTCCATCTTGTTCAAGCCTGAGCGACTGTCCACGTGTCCGTGTGTTTGTAACGCTCGTCCCTCAAAGCCTGGCGATGGTTTGCTTTCCCGTCAGAGGCACGAATATTTGTGTTCTGGACGCCACGGGAAGCTCAGGGAGGGGGTTGCTGGTGGCAGAAGGGAGGTCTAGGAGGGGTGTTGTTAGAAGCAGCCTAGCCTTGCTTCCTCCTATAATCCGCGAGATGTCCTGGACTCACAGGGGAAGGGCGGTGTGTACAGCCCCAGGTCCTGGGCCCACGGCTGGTGTGCCTGGAGCCACCACGCCCTCCTGGGAGGGTCAGCGCACAGCCGCCCCGTTTCTGCTGCTCCACGACTTCCCAGGGTCGGTATGTGCAGACGAACCAGGGCTCCCAGCCCCCAGTCGCCGGCTGGCGTGGCTCTGGGGTGGGGGGCGGCCCGGGGACCATGCGGTCCGCACCTCAGATCCTCGGGGGAGCTGTCCCCTCCTTGCTCAGTACCCAGTGTCTGAAGCTCGCGTTCTTGCTTGTTTTTTGCCAGGATTCTTCTCTGATGTTTCCTAGCTATTTCCTTTCTATTCATTCTGGGGGCAGGAGATTCTGCCTCACCACTGTCTCTGACATTCTCTTCGAATGTCCACAAGCAGGGACGACTCTCAGTCCCGTAAGAACATACCTGACTTTGGGGACGCTGGGAACGTCCATGAGAAGGAGCACCTTGGTGCTTTCGGTGCCGGAGCACCCGAAATCCAGGTCAGAAAAGCAGAGAGGAACAGCAAGACCAAGAAGGGAGGCGTCCCTGGCAGGCTCCAGGTCTGCCAGAGCCCTCCCGGGCGGGACACACGCTCTATGGCAAGCAAGGTGCTTCTCGGGTGCTCTGCGGCTGTCGAAGCCCCAGGCGGGTGGGCTAAACGACGATGCCGGTGGAACCTGGAACACCCCGGGCACATAGCTGCGCCGGCACGGCCCTCACCCGCCCCCATCCTCCTCCACGCCCGTCCCCTCGGACCTCACACCCGCTCTGCAGCCACACCGACCTTCCAAACACACCACGGGTCCGGTCCCTCCTGCGAACGGGCTCCTGGGTGCCCAGCACTCCTGCCATGGACCCCTTCCTGGACACCGGCCCATCTGGGGATCACCCACGCCCCATGTCGTTGCTTCAGCTTCTCACGAGTGACAGCTGGGTTCCTGTGCATCCTCCAGTCGGGGCCCTAGGGCCTCGGGCTTCGGTGGGACAGGGAGCTGCCAGCCTGGGGCATCCCTTCCTCCCCATCACCTCTCTGCGCCACCTTCCTGCCTCCTCTGCTCCTCACTTCAGGGCTGGGGTCCCTACACGCCTTCCCAGGGATGGACCTCGGCACACGGGTGCTTGGGGCTGGAAGCTGAGGGCGCCCCGGCGACCATGGCCAGGGGACCTCGGGCTCCAGGTCCCGGCTTCTTCCTTCCCGAGTGTCACAGGCCCCCCAGCAGCCTGAGGGTGCATGGCGGCCTTGGCCGGTCCTCCCGAGCATGCAGGGCACGGATCCAGACCCAGGCTGCTGGCAGGCTGGCCACCCCCTGCCCAGGCACCACAGCCCTCCTCCCGGGCATCCCGAGGCCAGGCCTGAGGGGACCCACGGACGCCGAGGCCTTTCCCATTAAGGACGTAGCAGGAAAGCAGCCCACGGGGTTAGGGGGACCTCTGCAGTCCCTCGGGGGTGCCCTGAGCCCCGAGGCCCAGGCTGCAGACTTGCTGTCAAGGGGCCCACAGGGTCGCACAGAGTCGGACACGACTGAAGCGACTTGGCGGCGGCAGCCCACAGGGCTGGGGTTTCTCTGCCTCAGGAGTTTGGCCGGGCCTGGACCAGCCAGGGGAGCGGGGCGCCCCCACCACACCAGCCTGGGAGTGTTTTTCTTCACCAGGACTGGCAGCCTGCAATCAGACGGAAGCCAGGGCTTCCCAGGAAACGGGATCAAACTCGGGGAACACGGCTCCACCACCCCCTGGCGGCCCTGGGGCCGCTGTCCACTCGCAGTGGGGTCCTGGGTCTGGGCCTTGACCAGGCCTGAGGGCCGCACTGGCCGTGAAGGGAAACGCGCTTCCCCCATCCACGGTGCAGTGGTATCCAGGGGCAAGGAGGAGGGCGGTAAAGAGAGCGAACGCTGACGCTCCAGGTGGGCTGCCGTGGGGGTCCCCATGCCCGGCCCTGACCTCGGTGCTCCGCCTGGGGAAGCAGGGGGTGGGGGAGGGCAGTGCCGGGTGGGGCCCCTGCCCAGCGGGGGCTTGAGGTGCTGCCAGCACTCAGGCCGGGGCTCCGGGGCCCTGTGCGCCCCACGCAGCCTCCCCTCTGGCCCATGGTCCACACGAGGTCTGCATGTGGGTCAGCCCGCAGGCCTGGCCCACGCCGTCACGCCACGCGGCCCGAGGCTGGGTCTCAGAGGAGCCGGTCTGCAGGTGGAGGGCTGTGGGCCCCGGGACAGACAGGCTGCAGGTGGGGCGGGCGGGGAAGCACAGAATGGGGACCCCGAGGGGACGGGGCTCTGGCCTCGGTGACACTGGGTCCTTTTTCTGGCTTTTGTGCAACTTCCGTGCTGAGTCGAGGCTGTCACTGCCTCCTGGAGGACCCCTGCCCCCTGAGCAGCCTTTACACCAGGCGAGCCCCTGAATACCCTCCTTCAAGTCACAGGGTGACCGCTCGGACTCGCCCCCAAGGATGTGAGCTGCACAGGGGCAGCTGGCCTGGGTCAGGGCAGGGTCCAGGGGAGGGGAGGGCAGGGAGCCCCGGGAGGGGACACTGGGGAGGGGAGGGGCCCCGGGGAGGTGCGGCACAGGGCGGGCCCAGCAGCAGCACCCCCAGGCTGCCCGCTGTCCTTAGACGGCCTTCCCGTTGCGTCGTGGGGCTCGAGTGGGAGTGTCGGGCTCCAGACGTCCACGTCCTGCCCCTGGAACCCGTGGCCATGACTGCACGTGGCGGGTGGGGCAGGGGCCCTGCAGGTGGGACTGAGGGCCTGGAGTTGGCCACTCTGCATTTTCTGGGGCCGTGTCTTCCCAGGGCCCTTGGACGGAGGCAGGAGGGCCAGGCTCAGGAAAGGAGGCCAGGGACCTGAGGAGCGGCCGTGAGCCCCAGGACCTGGACGGTGTCCTGAAGCTGGAAACGCCAGGGAAACGGATCCCCTGTGCACAGCTGGCCCTGAGGCCTCCTGCGAGAGGACACGGGCATGGTTTGAGCTGATGAGTTCCAGTCACTTGTGACAGCACCACGGGCCACTCCAGGCTCAGTGGTGGCCCCACCGAGACCAGGCGGGATCACCCCCGGGGGCTGGGTCCCGGCAAAGACACGCTGCTGAGTGCCCACCCCAAGGCCCTCCCAGTGACCTCAGCGGGGCTGCAGCTCTGGACACTGCCCTTCTCGGGGCATTGGCTCACCACCCCTTCCGCAGGCTGGAGGCCGCTGCAGGCCGCGTGGACAACCTCGGGGCAGGGGCTGGGGCGTGCCCAGACCCCGGGGAAGGCTCTGTCTGCGAGGTCACAGCACTGCTCTCACGCGGCCGCCTCCCAACACCTCCAGGGGGAGCTCATGGAGGACTCGCTGCTTCCCCAGGGATCCTGGGCCCAGCCCGTGGTGTCCCCACGGCGCCCGCAGTGGCGTCCTCTGGGGGCCATCTCAGCCTCAAGGGGCTCCTGCCAGCCGGCTTAAGGAGCAGAGGGCGCTGAGAAGCGGAAGCGGCTTTTGAGGAGGGAGAGGTAACTGAGCACAGGCCGGCCCTGCACCTTCCAGGGAAGCGGCAGAGACAGGTCCGGGCTCACCAGACAGGCAGGCCTGACCACACTCGCCGGAGCAGAGATGGGGCTGTTTCAGTTTATTTATTTATTAATTTTTTAATTTTTCTGTTTCAGTTTAAAGCCAAGAAAAACACCTGGAGCCTTTCCAGTCACTTCTGACCAGGTAAAAAATTTATCATTAGTTTTTTTTTTTGTACTCTCAAATGTAAATTGGTTAACTGTCAGAAAAAGCCAGAGCCAGACCAGAGATGATGCTTTGAGCTGTAGTTTGGAGAAGACTCCTGAGAGTCCCTGGGACTGCGAGGAGATCCAACCAGTCCATCCTAAAGGAGTTCAGTCCTGGGTGTTCACTGGAAGGACTGATGCTGAAGCTGTAACTCCAATACTGTGGCCACCTCATGCGAAGAGCTGACTCATTAGAAAAGACCCTGATGCTGGGAGGGAATGGGGGCAGGAGGAGAAGGAGACGACCGAGGATGAGATGGCTGGATGGCTTTGTGCAGTGGGGACCTCTAGCCACCGGAATCCCTTCTTCACCTACATTACATTCTCTCAGCAAGATTTTCCCTCTTTCCATTTTCATTTCAGCTTCGGCTGGTGCGTTGCAAAGTCTCCTTGCTTTTTACTTCAACAGAAATGAGTTTATTAAATTCATCTCTTAAGAAAGCAAGCGTCACGTTAGGTACACAAATACTATAGACCTAAATACGTGGAAAACGGCACTGGGAGCAGGGCTACTTGGCAGCCACAGCGTTTGCGGGGCTGGGGAGAAAGGCCCTCTGAGAGCGTGGAGGGGCCAGAGCAGGGTGGAGGGCATCGGCTGCGCGAGGTCCCAGCCAGTGGAGACGTGCAGGCCTCCGACGGCAGAGGCCTTACGACAGCGGGGCTGCGACGCGGAACCTGGTGCTGGGCGCCAGCCCTCCTGCTGCAGGTCCAGCCCGCAAGTTAGACTCTGAGGGCCGCACTGGGACCGCCGGGCCAGCTCCAGGCCCACTGCCCTCCTCCGAAGCAGCACAGCACTGCGTCTGCGCTGGGATGCCCCAGGGCCTGCCTGGATCTCCACTCACCCCTCTTCTCCCCACGAGAGACCCGGCATCTGCAGCCGCAGCAGGGGTCTGTGTCCTTTCTGCCCCCCGTCCAGGGCTGCAAACGGTGGCTGGGACCCAGGAGGCTACACACAGACACACACACACGTACTGAAGAACCCGCCGCTGACCAACACGTGCTCCCTGCTTGCTTCTTGGTGCTGACGTGTGCACCGCTGAGAACGACCAGCCCAGAAACGGGTCACTGGTAAGGGAACAGGACAGAGAGACCCCGGGCCGAACTGGTGGCCGACGGGCTTTTGACAAACAAAATGGGCTTCAGTGGGCAAGGCAAGGGCGTGTCTCCTTCCTGTCGAATCACAGATCCCGGCTCGAGACCAGACGAGGACAGGTAAGCAGCGTCCTTGGGTCACCTGACCCGTGCTGGGCCACACACCTGGTCAGCGCTGGGCTGAGCACTGCAGGGACAGTGAGGCCCAGTGACCCGCCAGCTGGGGTGGACGTAAGGACCTGTCTGCCACTCCCTCTAAGCAGCTGGTGGCCTCTCCCGCCTGGTGACAAAACCTGACAGAAAAGGTGCTTTAGGGGAAACTGACACCTTCTCAGAGTCTCCCTCCTGGAGACACGCACGCGTGGTTGTGGCAACAGGCTTCCTTCCCGAGCCTGGAGCAGGAGAGGCTGGAAGCGCACTGTGACCGCCCCCTGGGTTTCTCGCGGCTGTGGGCCTTCCTGTCAGATGGAGCCACGCCAGTTCCTTGGGCCTTCCCTGCGTGCAGAGCCTCAGACACGCGCTCTGCTGCCCAACCTCCCAGGAAAAGAAACTCCAAGCACAATGCGATCACACCCACGGCCTGGGGGGAGCAGGGTCACCGGGTCAGCACTGACCGTTCTGCCCGAGGCCCGTCACCAGACTGCCCGCTGACCTCAGGCCCGCGGCTGTGACAGTGAGCGCTGGTTACTTACGGAGCAGGGTCACCGGGTCAGCACTGACCGTCCTGCCCGAGGCCCGTCACTGGCCTGCAGTGGCGGCTGTGACAGTTAGTGCTGGTTCCTTACAGAGCAGGGTCACCGGGTCAGCACTGACCGTCCTGCCCGAGGCCTGTCACCGGCCTGCCCGCTGACCTCAGGCCCGCGGCCACGACAATGAGCACAGTGAGCACTGGCTCTTTAGGCCAAGACACCGGCAGATGATCAGACAAGTTTCCTTCCCTTCCTCTCCTCCAATGGGTCTGTGAGGGGCTCCAGGACTGCCCCCCTGCCTGGCGCACTCACTTTTAATGACAAAAGCAGCTTTTTCGTGAAATGCCTCTGGATTTTAATCCTTAAGATCTGACCAGAGCGAGGCCAGCAAGGGCAGGAGGGCAGGGAGAGAGGGGAAGGCGGGGCGGGCGGGCGATGGGGTTCCTGCAGCGACCCCTGTCCAGGACTGGAGCCACGAGCCACGCGGCGAGGAAGCGCCTGAACTGAGCCCTACACTGACGGGCTCTCATCTCACGTCTCAGCAGTCACCTGTGGCTTGGAGCTGTGTGCTGAGCACGCAGAGCCCTGGGGCAGAAAACCTGGAGCGGTTCTGCAGCTTAAGAGCTCAAGGGTGACAGTTAGCCTGCAGGGAACCTCGCTCCTGTTCCCAAGTTCCAATGGCGGTGAATGAAGAAGTGCGGCCCCCTCTCGTGTGACTCGTTTCTGACAACTGGACTTTCAGGCGATGAAGGGGTAGGCACGCTGATTTGCTTTTGCGTTTTACCCCACCGCCATCCTCGGCGTGAACCTCGCCTCGAAGGAAGAGGTCACGAGGTCGGCTGACCACGGTCCTCGCAGGAGACTTCCAGAGCCCTGCTGCAGCACATGCCCGGCTCTATAAACCGGGGGTAATCTCCCCCTCCTTTGGCCATTTCCTCCCTGCCTTTTCCCTTTTCCTCTAAGGCGGTAGGTAACACTCTAAAACACACAGGATGAATGCTTCAGAACCACTCTTCAGTCCTAACCCAGGTCTTCATCAAACCAAACCACATCCAAGCAAACTGTGAGCTAATGGTGTGCGCACACACATGTATGTGTCACATGCGTGCGTGTACAGACGCATCACGGAGAGAGGCGCCACAGAAACAGTTTTATTTCTCGAAGTCTGAAGACACAGGCGCAGACTGGGCCCGACACAGCCGGGCTGTGGGGAAGGAGATGCTCCGGGCGGCGCCTGCTCTCTCACAGCGGACGCTGGTTGCCCGGGGACCGGCGCTGCAGAAGGAAGCTGGGCCCCCTAACTGGGGGGCTTCCGTCCGCTCCCGTGACTACCCAGTGTCCGCTGTGCGATGCTTGCACCCCTGCCCCCAGCATGAGGTGGGCGGAGCCCAGGAGCGGGGGGCCCTGGGCGTGTCTTCGTCACTGCGAGGAGGCGGCCTCCGGGAGGCGTCACTTCAGCCAGATCCACTTGTCCCCCACATCCTCGTTGTACCCGGCACGGTACTTGCGGCCTGGCAGCTGCGGAACGGAGAGTGTGGTTACCAGCAGTTTACAGCAGAGACGCATCCCCCGCTCCGTCCCTTGTCCCCCAGGGCAGGGGGGCCTGCCCCTGGGGCTTCCTGCTGCAAGGGTGAGAGGCTCCTCGGGAATAAAGCACAACAGGACCCCACCCCGGGAGCTTCCATCCTGGTGGGGCGCTATAAACGCAAATACTGTCAACACCAACCCAAGCGCTGCCTTGCTGCCAGGAGGGGGCCGTGGAGCCACGGGGAGAAGCGGTTCTGGCCCAGGGGAGCCGCAGCCACACGGGAGGGCGGCGGCAGGGGGCGTGTCAGCCCTTCCCCCAACCCTCCTGTCGCCTGCCGGCGCCTCCCGCAGGGACCGCACAGCTGGTCAGGGGCGGGGCCCGGGACACCAGGTGGGAGCCAGGAGCGGCCACGAAGCAGGAGCTGCGGGCGTGTCTCCCCTCCGCCACTCTTGTCCACGCGGCGTTCCCAGCCACCTGCCACAAACACACAGTGGCTGGAGCAAGAACATTCTAAGATTTTATCATGCCTCTGATTTTATCACATCTGAAAGTAACGTTTCATCTGAATGAGGAGCTGCAGCCTCACGTCCAGAGAACAGAGTTCGGATCTCAGGGACGCTCTGAGAGGCTCTCCAGCCTCCCCAATAGCAGCAGACCCCGCCAGGCCAGCCACCAGCACTGCAGGACGGTCTAGGAAGGCTCTGCCATCTTCTTTGTGAATCGGATTTTAAACCACAGAGCAGAGAACAACCGCGAGCAGAGTGCGGAGCCGCAGAGCCCGCCAGCCTCTGTGCCAGTCTGCCCTCTGCCCCGCTCGGGCAGCACCCGACTGGCCGTGGGCACAGAGCAGGGTCCCCAGGTCCAGGCGGCGCTCTCAGTGGAGAGAAGCCGACAGAGAACCCCAGGAGGCTGCCGTCTGCCGTGCTTCACAGTGAGACGCAAAACTAGCTTCTTCCTTTCTCTCACTCCATATCCCCTTTCCACCAACCTGCGCCTCCACCGCCAATCCAGGTCCTCACTGCACACCCCCTGCGTGGAGCCGTGAAGGCAGAGGTCACAGGGTCGCCCAGTGCATCCGTCAGGAGGTGCCTGATGAGCCAGCAGGAGCGCAGCCCCTGGGCCTGGCCGGAGCCCAGTGTTCTGGCCCGCACAGGTCCGTCCTGTGCTGGGGGGAGACGGCAGGGACGGTGGGTGTGAGCTCTGAGTGGGGCTCCAGAGGCAGCGGAAACGAGGTGATGCACTGAGTCTGACCGCGAGGTGCCTGAGGCCCTGGTGAGCCCTGAGGTCAGGAAAGGCACCCAGCTCCACCTGCTCCAGGCTGGGCGGCCAAGTGCTGGAAGGGGCTGGAGAGGTGCAGGTCACGGAGGCTACTCCGGGCGCTTAGAGATGCTGGCACAGGCTGACTTAGCCAGCTGCTCAGACACCAGCCAATTGAGAAAACAAACACATATTCACTCATCCTCCTGGAGGAAACAGATCCTTCCGCCTCTGACGCACTGTGTCCTAGCTGCTTCAAGAGACATGAACCAAGTCCTGTGTTCTCTAAGCTTGTAAAATACACAGACCACATGAGCCAGTCGGGAAGTGGGACAGCAGCGGGTGGAAAGTGCTGGAGGGGTGGAGGGGTCTGAGTGCTCCCTGCCCGACCGGACATGGGAGAAGGGGACGCGGTTCAGGACAGGCGGAGCGCCTACTGCAAACACACCCATGCTTGGGGCTCATCTCCACGCCACAGGGTCACAGTATCATTCAGGAAGACGTCTTAATTTCATTCAACTCACATTAGCTGAAAAGCAAAGCTCCTAACTCAGTACTTGTTCAAACACCTGAAAATAGGACGTTTCCTAAAAATCCTAAAACAAGAGTGACAGCTGAACACCAGCGAAGTGTGCGCGCCCCGGCTGGCCAGGCTGCGGGCGGAAGGCGGCCCGCCTCTTCAGAGCCGCAGGCCCGGCCAGCCGGGGCGGAAGGCGGCCCGCCTCTTCAGAGCCGCAGGCCCCCGCGGACGCGCACCTCCCCACGAGCCCGTGCGCCTGGCAGGACGGCTGCCTCTGACGCTGGCTCTCCTCTCCGAGGGACACAGTGTTTCCTATCCACAGCAGCACGAGTGACGGGACACGCAGCCCAGCGCCGACCCTCAGGAGCTCCCCACGGAGCCCGAGGTGCGGTGGGGGCGGGGCGGGTCTGGCGCCTCTTCCAGCCGCAGCCCGCGGAGGACAGGCCGGAAGCACTAGGCACCTGCTCCCAGCAAACAGCCTCTGGACTGAGAGCCGGCATTTCAGCAGCGAAGCAGACGCCGAAGCAGTCCCAACCACGGTCTGAATGCGCAGAGGACGTGCAAGCAGCCAGGTCTGTGCCTGGCTTCTCCAGCAGCTTCAGGGAAACTGATCCTAAGGCGTTTCTGTGAGTTGCAAGTTTCTCTTTAGTAAAGTGAAATTTGTAAAGGCAAGAACATACAATATTCACATATTACAGTTACCAAGCAACTATTTTAAAAATGGTAAAGGGGAACCTGACACTGAAGATGAAGACAGCAAGCTGAGGTGGTGAGGAAACGCAAGCAGCACGAGAGAAACCGAAGGCCCTGCCGTCCTGGCAACTGTCTTGCAGGCGATCTGACTCAAGGAGGGAACACGGTATCTTAATAGCATCCGGCCTCCTTAAATTGGAAAGAGACAGAATCGGTAAAGTGGAAACCAACTCATGGTTTGTCTGCCCCAAGGAAGGGCTGTGCAGAAGTAAAAAGGGACCCGATGCAGCGTCTGAAACGGCTTAAAAGATCAGCAGGCGCTCGTGCACACGCTCAGTGTTCACATGGACTCGTTTGCAAGGCCACTTCTGACTCCAGAGCTGCGGGCAGTGTGTGCATGGGAAACGTGCTGACGAACGGCCCTCACGGCCCTCTGAGACTCCGGGCAGTCCCTGGAGACTGCGTGGAGGCGAAGGCCAGCGGGAGCCCGGCCAGGGCCGCCACGGGTCTGCAAACAAGCGCCCAGGCCACAGGTCAGCGAAACCAAACCAAACTGTTCATTCTTAGCACGTGGAACTCCGAGACCCTTTCTCTCCTAAAAAGCCCACCCTTCACTAGTCAAGGCCCCCGTGTCACGGCAGGTGAAGTGGCCGAGCCCACACAAGGACTGACACGCGAGGCGCCAGCCCAGTCTCGGGGGGTCGCCCTGCCGGAGCCTCGGGGGCACCTCCCTGGGCTGCGCTCTTGCCGACAGAGCTTCCTCTCCTGCACGCTGCCGGCCGCTCTCCCCGCCGCACGGACACTTCCATCCCTGGAGTGAGCCGAGCCTGCCTCTGCCTCCCAGGACAACTGCCCCCGACTGCAGGTGCGGCGGGGACACCAGCGCCCACGCGGGCAGGCACCCAAGACCTCTCCTACACAGCGGCTCCCACCCAAGTCCCCCAGCACTCAGAGGCCCAGCTACGCACTCCCCGCTAGCTCATCCCTCCACATCCCCAGTGCCGGAAACAGCGCCTGAAACGGGAACCACAAGACAGGATGCCAGGGGCCCCAGTGTGGCAGCAGGGGCTGGGGAGCGCGGCCCCCACCGCTCAGCACTCTCGGGATGCCGCAGCTCCCCAGAGCATCACAGCACAAGGCTTCCCTCATGCGCCCTGAACTGGGGCTGAACGGTTCTCTGTCCACTGCACAAAGGGAGACCCAGCTCCCCGCTCGGACCCTCTGTGGAAGGGACATGGACGACCCAGCTCCAAATCAGCTTTCAGATCACAAACAAAAACAGAGAAGCCTTCCGCTTCCAGCAAAACAACAGCCCAGTACCCTGAAAAACCTCTTGACACAAAACCTCCAGAAACGCTTTTAGCTGCACTGCTGAGCAATGTGAGATCTCACTTGGGGCTGGAATGGAGAGGGAGAGGGAAAGCTGCGCTAGGGCAGGCTCCACCCCGGCACACCTGCAGAGCTGCTGGAAGGCCCGCAGGGCGCCCGGCAGGTGGTCATGGCGACCCACCTAGGTGTGCCGCTCTGAAGTGACTGGGGGGCGGGGAGAGGGGAAGGTGGGGGAGGCGGAGAATGGGCAAGGAGGTCTCAACGGGGACCTTAAGAATGCTCTGCCTCAGCCGGGCCCCACACAGCACGGGCTCCTGACTCTCAACATCCGGGGCCTGGAATCCCACAGGCAGCAAAGGAAGCTCAACCGTGGCACTTCCGGAAGCCCTGGGCCTGGAGCCAGCACAGTCCACCCAGGAGCAGAGCCGTCAGCGCCAGCAAACAACACGGGATGACCCGTGCGTGAAATACGCGGGGCGCGAGTACACCCAGCTACAAGCCAAGGCAGCTGATTTCCAGACAGTCTGGGTTCACCCGAACTCGAAACTTCCGGAGCCATCCTGTCCTGGGAGGCGTCAGGGTAGACACCCACAGAGCATGAACTCAGGGTCCAAGTCTCCAAAAGGCAGCAGGAAATAAGCCACCACGGGTAGGAATCAGAGAAAACGGTCAATGACAGAGGAAGGCTCCACCCCGACACCACACACAGAATACAGCGGCTACGTTCACGATGCTTAAAGCAAGAGAAGGAGCTGCAGACAGAAGCAAGGAGCAAGACCCTACCAACGAATCGGGAGCTCTCAGCTTAACAAGAAAGAAATTTAAATCTAGATCCATCCTGGTTAAACGCAAGAACACCAAGAACAGAAAGAGCAGACAGCTCCTGAAACAAAAAAAAAATGAGACCGAAATATTTAATTAAAGAAACAGAAGGGTAATGCGCAATTTCTTTTTCCCAGAATTGGAGGCACTACCCAATAATCTCCAACCACAGAGCGTCAACAAGTTCAGCCTCCCCCGTAGGAACTAAGTTGCTCCTCTCCACTACGCTTGCAAGAGGCGATGGGTGTGTCTTGAGAACACCACCCCCTCCTACTTCCCAGGCCCCCACAAGCGCAGGGCCAGAGCTCCTCAGGCTTCGGAGGAGACCACGATGCAGGTTCGGTTTATTACCTTTATTATATTAATCAGGATGATACAGCTGACCCTTGAACAATGCGGGGGAACCAGACCGTGGAACTGGAGCAGGGGCCACCTGTAAGATCTTGCCCCCACGGTGTACAAGGGCCAACTGGACAAACTTCTCATATTCAGACTGGCTAAAACCCTCATTTTTAAATGCCGTTTTCCTGGACAGTGAGAAACCAGGGGAACTCATTTCAGCAGACCATCGCCATAGAAAGCACCCCACCAACTTGCACTTATTCCAGGAAGTAAATGGCCACAAAACACCCTCTGCTCTACTACTGAATCAGTCCGGCTGGGAAAGAAACAATCCCTGAAAACGTCCCCATGCTGCCTGCCCGCCCCCGCAAGGAGCCGCCCTTGTCTCGGGGTCTCAGAGGACAGTGACCTCGCCGGCTGCTAGCTCAGCCATTTTTAGAACTATGCTCATAGCCGGGCCGGGGAACCTTCAGGGAGAGAGACGTCTTTCTGGGTGCAGACCCCTGGAGAAGAAACTCACAGAAGGGTTTTATTCGTCCATCTTTATTTGCTGCAACGCCTTCTACAGCGGAATTTGGCAATAACTGTTGCTCACATCTTTAAGGACCAAACAAAATTCTGTGAATGAAGAGATATACTCTAATTTCTAATTTCATCCTAATTTCAACTTACCATTTTTTAAAAATTCAGACTTAAATTGAAGGAAGTAAAGAAAACCACTAGACCATTCAGGTATGACCTAAATCAAACCCCTTACGATTATACAGTGGAAGTGGTAAACAGATTCAAGGCATTTAATCTGCTAGAGTGCCTGAAGAGCTATGGATGGAGGTTTGTAACACTGTACAAGATGTGGTGATCAAAACCATCCCCAAGAAGAAATGCAAAAAGGCAAATTGCGTTCTCTGAGGAGGCCTTACAAATAGCTGAGAAAAGAAGAGAAGTGAAAGGCAAAAGAGGAAAGGAAAGGTACACCCATCTGAATGCAGAGTTCCAAAGACTAGCAAGGAGAGATAAAAAAGCCTTCCTCAGTGATCAGTGCAAAGAAACAGAGGAAATCAACAGAATGGGAAAGACTAGAGATCCCTTCAAGAAAATTAGAGATACCAAGGGAACATTTCATGCACAGATGGGCTTGATAAAGGACAGAAATGTCATGGACCTAACAGAAGGACAAAGTCTTAAGAAGAGGTGGCAGGAATACACAGAACTAAACAAAAAAGAACTTCATGACCCGGATAACCATGATGGTGTGATCACTCACCTACAGCCACACATCCTACAGTGCGAAATCAAGGGGGCCTCAGGAAGCATCACTATGGACGAAGCTAGTGGAGGGCATGGAATTCCAACTGAGCTATTTCAAATCCTAAAAGATGATGCCGTGAAAGTGCTGCATTCAATATGCCAGCAAATTCTGAAAACTCAGCAGTGGCCACAGGACTGGAAAAGGTCAGTTTTCATTCCAATCCCAAAGGAAGGCAATGCCAAAGAAATGTTCAAACTACCGCACAATTGCACTCATTTCACATGCTGCCGCTACTGCTGCTAAGTCACTTCAGTCGTGTCCGACTATGTGCGACCCCATAGATGGCAGCCCACCAGGCTCCCCCATCCCTGGGATTCTCTAGGCAAGAACACTGGAGTGGGTTGCCATTTCCTTCTCCAGTGCATGAAAGTGAAAAGTCAAAGTGAAGTCGCTCAGTCATGTCCGGCCCTCAGCGACCCCATGGACTACAGCCTACCAGGCTCCTCCGTCCATGGGATTTTCCAGGCAGGAGTACTGGAGTGGAGTGCCATTGCCTTCTCCTCATTTCACATGCTAGTGAGAAGGAAATGGCAACCTACTCCAGTGTTCTTGCCTGGAGAATGCCAGGGACGGCGGAGCCTGGTGGGCTGCCGTCTATGGGGTCGCACAGAGTCGGACATGACTGACGCGACTTAGCAGCAGCAGCAGCAGCAGCAGCAGCATATGCTAGTGAAATAACGCTTAAAATTCTCAAAGCCAGTCTTCAAGAACTTCCAGATGTTCAAACTGGATTTAGAAAAGACAGAGGAATCAGATATCAAATTGCCAAAATCCACTGGATCATAGAAAAAGTAAATCGATTCCGGAAAAATATCTGCTTCAATGACTACGCTAAAGCCTTCGACTGTGTGCATCACAATGAACTGGGGAAAATTCTTAAAGAGATGGGAATAGCAGACCACCTGACCTGCCTCCTGAGAAATCTGTATGCAGGCCAAGAAACAGAACTGCACATGGAACAACGGACTGGTTCCAAATTGGGAGAGGAGTGTGTCAAGCGCGCATACTTGTCACCCTGCTTGTTTGCAGAGCACATCATGCTAAATGCCAGGCTGGATGGAGCGCAAGCTGGAACCAAGACTGCCGGGAGAAATATCAGTAACCTCAGATGTGCAGATGGCACCACCCTTATGGCTGAAAGCAAAGAGGAACTAAAGAGCCTCTTGATCAAAGTGAAAAAGGGGAGTGAAAAAGCTGGCTTAAAACTCAACATTCAGAAAACGAAGATCATGGCATCTGGTCCCATCACTTCATGGCAAATAGACGGGAAAACAATGGAAACAGTGACAGACTTTATTTCCTTGGGCTCCAAAATCATTGCAGATGGTGACTGCAGCCATGAAATTAAAAGATGCCTGCTCCTTGGAAGAAAAGCTATGACAAACCTAGACAGCATATTAAAAAGCAGAGACATCACTTTAATGACAAAGGTCCAGCTAAGTCAAAGCTATGATTTTTCCAGTAGTCATGTACGGATATGAGAGCTGGACCATAAAGAAGGCTGAGCACTGAAGAACTGATGCTTTTGAACTGTGGTGTTGGAGAAGACTCTTGAGGGTCCCTTGGACTGCAAGAAGATCCAACCAGTCAATCATAAAGGAAATCAGTCCTGAATATTCATTCATTGGAAGGACTGGTGCTAAAGCTCCAATACTTTGGCCACCTGATGCGAAGAGCCGACTCATTAGAAAAGACCCTGATGCTGGGAAAGATTGAAGGCAGGAAGAGACGGAGACAGCAGAGGATGAGATGGTTGATGGCATCACCGACTCAACGGACATGAATTTGAACAAGCTCCAGGCATTGGTGATGGCAGGTAGGCCTGGCGTGCTGCAGTCCATGAGGTCATGAAGAGTTGGGCACGACTGAGCAGCTGAACTGGAAAATATCAAGTAACTGAATTTCATTTTTTAAAAAACCCTCTAAATAATGAGACAAGTTTTACCCCACAAAATAAACCCAAAGGCTCTGATGGCCTGCTGAGCGCTAGGAGGGGAGGGCGTCCAGAGGGTCTGACAGACGCCTCGGCTGGCCCGCTGTCAGCACCAGCAGCGACGGCACAGTGACAGGGCTTCAACTCTGCTCCCCCCAGAAGCACATCCAAGCCACTCACGAGACGGGCACCAGGCAAGCTCCAAGTGATGGGCACTCCACAGAACACCCGACCAGTGCTCCGCAAAACTGCCAGAATCACTCAGACAAGGAAAGTCTGAGAAGCGGGCACAGTCAGGAGGGGCTTACGGAGACAGGACAACCAAAAGCCACAAGCTGTCTTGCATTATATCCTGGGTCAGAAAAAGGCTATCGAGGGAAAACTACAGAATTCTAAATAAGGTGTGGTCTCTCATGAGTAGTAACGTATCAACAGTGTTCCGTATCGGTAACAAATACACCACACGCATGCGGACATCAACATGGGGAACTGGGTGTGTAAGAACTCAGTCACAGGTTTAAAAGACACTTGCTCTTTAGAAGAATAGTTATGACAAATTTAGACAGTGTATTAAAAGGCAGAAACTATGGCTTTTCCAGTAGTCATGTATAGATGTGAGAGTTGGACCACAAGAAGGCTGAGCACCAAAGAATTAATCATTTCAAACTCGGGTGCTGGAGAAGATTCTTGAGAGTCCCTTGGACAGCAAGAGATCAAACCAGTCAATCCTAAAGGAAATCAACTCTGAATGAATATTCATTGGAAGGACTGATGCTAAAACTGAAGCTCTGATACTTTGGCCACCTGATGCCAACAGCCGACTCACTGGAAAAGGCCCTGATGCTGGGAAAGATTGAGGGCAGGAGGAGAAGGGGACAACAGAGGACGAGATGGTTGGCTGGCATCACTAACACAATGGACATGAGTTTGAGCAAACTCTGGGAGACAGTGAAGGACAGGGAAGCCTGGCGTGCTGCAGTCCACGGGGTCACACAGAGTTGGCTGCAACTGAACAGCAACAAGAACCCTCTGTGTGCACGCTCGGTCGTGTCCGGCTCTTTCCACCCCATGGACTGTAACCCTCCAGACTCCTCTGTCCACGGGGTTTCCCAGGCAAGAATACTGCAGTGTGCTACCTTTCCTACTCCAGGGGATATTCCCGACTCAGGGATTGACCCACAGCGCTTACGTCTCCTGCACTGGCGGGCGGACTCTTTACCATTGCGCCACCTGGGAAGCCGACTCTAATATCATCATAATTTTTCATAAGTGTAAAATTATTCTTAAAAAATGAAGCTATTTAAAACACTTAAGAATTTTAAGAACTAGACTTCCCCAATCATTTAAATATTGACTAAAAATCCCAACATTTCTAACCACTACAATCCGAAGTCCAACATAGCAGCCTCCCTTTAATGGTCACAGATTAAAGGTAAGAGAAAACACAGCAATGGTGAGGAGCTGCCGCACAGCCTCACTGAGTCGCTCGGTGAAACGGCGAATGTGTCCAGCTTCTGGTAGACGAGCACAGGGCCAGTCCCCCCTGAGCCACCAGGAAAAATGGACAACATTCAAAAAAAATGTGTGCCAAGACATCAGAGGCAGGGAAGTTCCAAGGCCCCAGAGGAGGACAGCAAAGGGGGGCTGACTCCGTCCAGGGGCTCCGCCCACACTTACTGGCAGGAGTCAGAAGCCGAGTGGACCCCCGGCAGGGGTCAAGACCCCCCGAGAGCAGCAGCCCAGCACAAGGGCTCCGTCAGGAAGGGCACACGGGAAACTCGCCGGACCTCTCAACCCCAGAGCAGCACCCACCGGCTGGACTGCTGACGGACACGGGGCCTGCCGGCTGACAGCAAGCACAGCACCGCAGCCTCACACCATCTTAACTGTTCCTCCAAAATAACGACTGGCATTTAAAAACATACCAGTATACCGAAACATAAGATTAGATGTCCCCAAACGAAAAGACCAGAGGGAGAGTGAGTTTAAACAGATCTGACAGAGGCTCAACTATTACAGCTACCAGATAACTTTTTGACTGATACGCAAGCGAAATTAGATAACAAAATAATTTCAACAGATGACTTGAAGTTATTTTTTTAAAAGGAAATTCTAAAATCAAAAACAAGTATGATGAAAGTTAAAATCTCAAACATAGAAAATACAGGCCTAAGAGCAGATCCGGAAGAGCTGAAGCGAGTTAGTGATTAGGACAGAGTGGAGGGCACACCTGGGCTGAAGGTCACAGAGCAGACAGGAGGAAAGACACAGGGAAGAGGACACAGAACACGGCAAACAGGGCCCAGCGTGCGGCGCCGAGGAGAGGAGAGAGACGGGCAAGGCAGGCCGTCCCAAACCCAGCAGCAAGCGCCAGCCAAAGAACGCTGCGAGCTCCAAGCAGAGCAGAGACAGAGGTGCAGGCGCACACCCCTGAGGCAGCACAGACGCCCAGAGCCAAGTCAGAAACACCGCTGCAAGTCACAGCAAGACCCTGCAGGGGCGTGCGGAAAAGCCTTTCCAAAGACGTCAGCAGCGCCAGGGGTGCGGAGCGGGCACCGCGGGGCATCACCAGGCTCCACCGCGGGCTGTGCAACGGGCAGAGGCAGCAGCGGAGGGAGCGTGGTGATGCCCGGGGGCACGGCCGGGAAGGAGACACTGAACCGAGGGGGCCAGGTGTCTCGCTGCCCGAGCAGGACGTGGATCAGGGGACAATGAGGAGGAGCCTGGAATTAAAGGTGCTGGTGAGCACTCGCAGCTGTCAGTACACTGAGAGACAGAAGTGAATACAGACGTACGGGGATAAAACAGGAGTCTTGGGAGTCCACCGTGACGCCAACATATCGATGAGCACGCAGAGAGAGGGCAGGCCATCCCTTCACAGCAGGACAGTAGCTGGCCAGGCAGAAGGGCTGACAGAGCCTGGGCGACTGCGCTTCGGCAGCTGTCAGGTTACCCATCAGCTTAGCCAAGAAGCGGGCAGACGCGAACTACCGGGCCAGAGTCAAGAGGAAACGGACATTTACACGGTTTCTAAGCACTTCCACCGGAAACACTTATTAATTACAAGCAGTAAAACAGCAGCTTTACAGTGAGAACACCACCTCCGTCAGGTGACCAGGTAACAGAGCCCGTGACAGGACAAACGGGAGCCGCGCGCTGCCTGACACGGCAAAGGCATCTGAGCCAAGACGACGGGCCGACTTAGTCTTCTCGTCTCTTTAGAACCTATGAACATGATCAGTTCTTCAGACTTGCCTTGATACTCAAGACCTTGGCACCTCTGAAGATCACAGGATGGTTATTTTTTAATATCCCTCAATTTGGTTTGGTTTGGATGTTTTCCCATGATCAGACTTAGGTTTTGTGTGGTTTTTGTAGGGATGTTAGGGAACTTACTGCATCTATCAGGCAGCACATGAACCTTCCTGGGACAGCTGATGCTCTCTGAACAAGGTCTGTGGATCAGAGGCAGGAATGCGTGAATGTTACTTTCCTAACCTTGACAGCTGTGCGGTGGCCATGTGGGAGAACGTCCTTGTTTGTAAGAATTATACATTAAAGCCATGGTTCTCAAACCTTAGTGTGTACCAGAGCTGGCTGGAGGCCTCCCTGAAACAGGCTCCGGGCCCCATCCCCAGAGACTGCTCCAGGGGCCTGGGCTGGGGCCTGAGAACTGGCATTCCTCCGGGCGCCCAGGTGCCCTGACCGCTCTGAGAATCCGTGTGTCAGGACAGCTGAAGATCACCGGCACGATGCTGATCACTGACAGAGGCTCGGAAGTTAGTTTCCTATTCCCGTTATTTTTGTAAATTTAAAAAATTCCAAGATGAAAATCAGAACAACTTAAAGAGCATCTTAACCAATAACGGTGAGAATCTGCTGTTAGCAAAGCTTCCTTAGACAGAAGGACTATGACCGACAGGAAGGTGTGCAGACCAGGGAGGCTTTAGCAGCAGGGCAGCCAGGGGTCAGTGCATGTGCGCTGACCACATGAACAACAACCACAGTGTCCCAAAGGTTCACACACAGACAGTGACAGCAGATGACAGAAAGAGCGCGCAAGAGCCGGGTGAAGGGGAGCAACAGTGTTCCAGGGGCCTGCTACTGTGGAGCTAGAGGGCCACTAACGCTCATGAGAGGCCAGCAAATCGAGGATGAGCACTGTGATTACCAGGTTAGCCACTAAAACCTATCGAAGAAGTCATAGCTAGTAAGCGAACAGTAGGGGAAATGGAATAAAAATGTTAAACAAAAACCACTTTAATCCACAAGCAGGCAAGAAAAGAAAAAAAATACAAAGAAGAGGTAAAAAAATATATAAAATATCTAGTTAACATAAGCTGTTTAAACACGAATGATCAGCAATCACAGTAAGTGTAAACAGGTAAACATCCCCCGTAGTGAGACTGGGCAACAGCCAAAGACAAAGCTGTTCTCAGGTGAGAAGGCGTCCACCGGAAACGCAAAGGGAGAGAAAGAATGGAATTAAAGGACGTGGGAAAAGCACTGCCAGGCAAATACTACCCAGAGGAGAGCTGCGGACGTCACCGGCGTGGCCAGTGAAGCGCCCTGAAGCTGAGCAGCAGCACCAGCGATGCTAGGAGAGCCTCATCACACAGAGAAGGGCTGATGCTGAGGCTGCAAAGCTCTGGCCGCCTGATGTGAAGAGCCGACTCACTGGACAAGACCCTGGTGCTGGGCAAGACTGAGGGCGGGAGGAGAAGGGGAGATGGAAGACGAGATGCGTGCACGGCATCCCTGACTCAGCGGACACGAGTCTGAGCAAGCTCCGGGAGACAGTGGCGGACAGAGGAGCCTGGCGTGCTGCAGGCCACGGCGTCAGACACGACTGAGCGACTGAGCCACAGAAGGGTGACTCTATTAGGAATGTGCAGCAATTCTAAACGGGTGCAAGTCTAACAATGCAACCTCAAGATACACACGAAGAAAAGCCTGCAGACCCACCGGCAGCAGCAGCCTCCCCCGACCGCTCACGGCAAACTGGCAGAGGAAGCAGGGCCACCGAGGAGAGAGACCGTCCGAGTAACGTGACCGACAGGCTTCCCTTCAAGGGCGCTGCAAGAGCCCAGCACACGGTGGGCGGGATGGCCTTCTCCTCCAGGACCACGAACCGCCGCCACGGCGACCAAGGCTGAGCCATAAAGTCAGTCTCAGCCGCCGTCCAAGGACTGAAGTCACAAGGCTGTTTGCGACTAGAGAGGAGTTAAGCCAGAAACCAGCAACAAAAAGACCATTAGAAACACTCCGACTGTTTCTAAATTATCTAATAGAATTCAAATTAGCACAATAGCCAAAAAAGAAATCAGACTAAAATTAGAAAATATTTTGAATTGAATGATAATGAAAACACAACATCAAGAATTATGAGATCCAGTTAATTAAGCCAAATTTGGAGGGCAATGTGACCAGCTTTACATGCATATATTCAAAAGCACGACAGGCAGAAAATCAATGATACACCCACTCATACTAAGAAGTTAGAAAAACAGCAAACGAACGGGGGAAAATAAGTAGTCATCAGTGAATGGAATGTACAACAGTACAAGCACGAAGCTGGTTCCCTGAACGATGAACTTCTTTCAAGAGTCTGAAACGGAAGGAGGGAAAGCACCAGGACCAGTAACAGGGGGAAGCAGCGGACGGGGGTCTCCATCAATGAGATCAAATTAAAAACTCTAAAAAGGACATTTTGAACAACTTCATGCCAAGAAATGAGAAAATGTGAAACGGAGGCAAATTCTTCAACAGACACAGCTTTGAAAACCCAAGAAGTAACAGGATCCTGAATATTCCGCATCTACGAAGGAAAGTTATAATGAAAACACCTCAGCACAGCTCCACCAATCAAGCCTTCCTAACACTGTTGCAAGGAGTGATGACAGCCTTGAGCAAACCCTTCCAGAAAACCGAGATGAGGACCCCTCTCAGCTCAGTGCTCGATGTCAGCAGAGGCTTGCTGACAGATCTGACTAGGACACTACAAGAAAGAAGAGTCACAGCCTAATCTCTCAGGAATATAAGTACAAAAACGCTGAACTGAACATATGAGTCAGGTTCAGCTACATGCGCAGAGGACAGAGCTCACAGGAGGACTTCTCCTGGAAACCAAGGCCGGCCTGCACTAGAAAATCGACCGATGTAATTTCATGACCACATTAACAGAAAGAAGAGAAAATCACCATGACAAAAAGTGTGATAACACCGACATCCATACTCAACAGCAGTCCCTTGGAAACTACTACCAAGATGGAACTTCCCTGATCTGGGAAAGAGAATCTATGACTAACCTGGCCAACTCAACGCTTTGGCGAGTTACTGAGAACTTTCTCCGTGAGATCAGAAACAAGAGAAGGATGAGCCCTGTCACGACGTCTACCCAGCCACGAACCAGAGATGCACCCACCACAGTAACGCTAAGAAAAGGTCTGAAGATTAGAAAGAAACGCAACTGTCATCCTCTGCTGGCACGTGTTTCCCTTCTCACATGGGAGCTGCAAATGCCCGTTTTGCACGCAGCTTTAATTCCCCAGAGCCCCAGTGCTTCCCACAGCCACCACAACGCTGGCACAGCGGCGGCACCCGTCTACCCCATCTGCCAGTGTAGAGTTCAGCGGCGGGGCTGGGCTGTGCCAGTCTTTCTGCTGTTTACGATGAGTGGCAGTGGCTTTTCACTTGCATTACTGACATAAAGTTTCCTTTTAAAATACATTTGTGGGATAAAAAAGGTACCACATTTTTTTTTAATGTGAACGGCAGGGCACCTGACCTGCAGCTGTGACCTGACGGGCAAGGTGCCCCTGGAGCGCTTGGGTAGTCACCTGTGCTGCGACCTGACGGGCAAGGTGCCCCTGGAGCGCTTGGGTAGCCGCCTGTACTGTGACCTGATGGGCAAGGTGCCCCTGGAGCGCTTGGGTAGCCGCCTGCGCTCACTCAGGTTCTGCAGGCACCAGCGCCTTCATGCATTTACCCCCTTTGTTCGTTAGTACAATGATTTATTTTGCTAAATATTCACTGAGTGCATACCAGGCGCCAGAGCTGTCCCAGGCCCTGGGAACAAAGCCGTGCGTGACACAGACAAGAACCCCTGACCTCAGACAGGCCCTGACATCAGAGCGGGAAGAGACGGAAAACAAGCAGAAGGCGAGACAGAGAGCCTTAAACGACAGTGGCAACTGCTGGGGCGGAAACTGAATTCCCAGAAGAGGGCAGGGCAGAGCCGCTGCGAACTGGGGGGGCTGGAGTTCAGGTCCCGGTCATGGTCCAGGAGGGCCTTGCCGAGAAGGTGCCGGGTGAGCAGAGACCTGCAGGGGTGAGGGGGGTGGATGGGATGCTGGGGGCAGACCATACAGGTCTACACAGGGATGCAGAGTGTGGCTCAGAGCTCCAGGCCATTCACGAGGTAGGAAGGAGGCCCCCGCAGCTGGAGTAGAGGGAGGGAGGGAGGGAGGGAGGGAGGGAGGGAGGGAGGGAGGTCTCCGGCCGTCGAGAGGGCTCTGGCTTGTCCTCTTCAGGATACAGGGAGGTAAAAAGATGGGTGTGATGTACTTGGTGGGAACATCCTGGTCTCTGGTTAAAGAGCAGACTGTACGGGGCGTGGGCAGAAGCAGGGCAGCTAGCTGGGAGGCACGCCAGTCTGGACCAGGGCGGTCACTGTGGCTGTTCTGAACGGTGGTCAGCCTGCGGCCAGAACCTAGGGTCCATGAACCTCTGATTCTGTTGCAGTCTTCTGCACTGGCAAGTGAGAAAGGGTCGGCTGACTTTCAGGTTTCTGGCCTCAGGAGCTGGAACTCCGGAGCTGGGCGTGGCAGGATGAGCTCAGGCAGGACGGCCGCGGCCGCCACGCGGGGGCAGCCCTGATGCCAGGCTTGTCTTGGCAGCTGGGTCAGCACGTGAGGGGGCAAGGCCCCCGGCCCGGCAGAGCAGCGTGGAGGCAGCAGCTGTGGCGACGGGCCAGCTCAGCCCCCGACCCACGCCTGCCAGCTCCCCTCAGACAGAGGGCGTGAGACAGATGCGCGCATCAGGAAGAGGGAAAACTCGACCTGCAGGGGCCTCGAGTGACAGCTTCACACTTGTGGTCCTCCCCAAATCTCTGTGCTGAAAGTCACAGCAGTCAGAGCTGTGCCCGCAATGTGCAGACACCATTCAGAGAACTACAGCCACACAACAGTGCTCAACTAAGATGCCAGCTCGGCCATGCACCGACCGCCCGGCCCAGAGGATCCCACGCACAGAGGAGCCTGGCGGGCCACAGCCCATGGACTGCGAGGAGTCGAACGCAACTGAGCAGCTAACACACGCGCGCGCTGACCGCTCAGCCTGAAGCTCTGATTTAAATGCAGTCATTCTGCGCTTGTGCCGATAACCAATCACAGCCACTGCAGACGTTCTCACTACCCCACTGGAGCTGCGACCCAGGAGTGATCACTGCCGGCCAGGTTCCAACACAGAGCTTCCAGAGCCCTCCAGGTTTACCCAGTCTTGCCTCCACGATCCTCCACGCCACTCAGAATGAAGCGTGTGGACCTGCCCAGCTCTCACACCTGCCCTCGTCCTCCCCAAGGGTGCCTGTCCACCCTAGGGCTCTGCAGAAACGCACACCTCCCCTCCTCGTGGATGACACACTGACACCAGGAGCGAGAGCCGACGGGAAAGGACAGAGACAGAACCTGAGGAACAGACGACAGGCTGGCTCAGACAGCTGCCCGGGGGAGCAGCGCCTGCACGTGGTCCTGCTGCTTGAGGAGCTGCGGCAGCACGGAGACCAAGGGGGACAGGAGAGCTATTTCAGCGAGAGGGGAGCCCGCTCGAGAAAACAGACCCACAGAAAGCACTCTCCAGAACTGACTGCACAGGCTGCCTGATACCCACTGCCCGAGGGCCTTACCTCTGTGAACTCCTGGAAGACCCGGTCACTCTGGTGGGCACCGATGGTGACCTCGGGGAGGAAGACAGGGATGGATGTGTAATTCAGCACCTCCAACTTATCCTGAACCCTGGAAAGTCAGACAGATGGCAGACAGACCGAACATCAAAATCAATACAGTAACATCAATAATCAATATGGCACAGAAAACACAAAGTCAATACAATAAAGTGAGCTATTAGACTGACTGTTTAAAATGTCCACCCCCTTCACCTCAGAAGCCAAACTTGCCCCAAAGAGCCTGTGGTGCTGCGGGAGGCACCCTCCCAACACCACTCTCGGAACAGACCGTCTTTTGAGAGCCCCACGGCCACGGGTGACTCCCTCGGGGAAAGGACACAGGTGTGAAGACATAAAGAAGCATCTGCGTGTGCTCTCAATACAGACGCAGCGGGGATATAAGGTGTGAGCCGGTGCCCACGCCAGCCTGCACGACTGCTGGAGCCTGAGGGCCAGAGCAGAGGGCAGGGTCGTCGCCGCAACGCCGCTGCCAGCTCAGCACCCGGCCTGGAGGCCCCCGCCGAGTGGGGCCCGACTCCAGGGGCGGAGGCTGGCCAGGGCGTGTGGAGGAGGCTGGGGTGTGGAGAACCCCCGCGGGACGCCTGCTGCAGCCCTGCTTTTCTCAGCAGCGAGACACACAGTCAGAGGGCTCACTCCCCGTGTCGCCATTTTTTTCTGAATGCTAAAATGTTTACGCTTTGTTATAATTTGCTTACTTTAAATTAAATTTACTCTGACTATAACCACTAGAAGATGAAAAGCATTTTGAGTGCTTTTAGGAAGAAACGTTAAGTCTCCTTTCTTCAGGGCTCAAAACCAAGAAAATGATTATTTTAAAAGGCCCTTTTCCCATTAATGACTTATAATGGCAGAAGATGCCTCCGCTGAAACGGCCCAGATGGAAGCTTTCTAAGTGGGTCTGGCTCTCGGCCATGCTGTGAGGGCCCTGGGTGGGCCCGGCCCCTCCAGCCCAGGGAGCACGGGGCACTGAGAACCTGCGACAGGCTGCACTCGCGTGGCCAGGAGGCAGAAGCACGCCCTGGTGTCACTCGCAGGAGGGCCGATAACCCTGCACCCAAACGCCAGCCCCGGGGAACGCTGCTGGGACGGCTGCTCTAAGTGTGCTCACGCGGGTTTCACTGGTCGTGCACACACCTGTCACATACACACTCAAATATGAGCGTTTTCTCTTCCTTTTAACTGTAAACTGGTTACAGAGTATCTGTCATAAGCCTGTACCGACGTCTTCACTTTCAACACAAATAGAATTATTCGATACTTATACGCTGACGTGCTCAGTCGTGGCCGATTCTTTGCGACCCCGTGGACTGTAGCCTGCCAGGCTCCTCTGTCCACGGGATTTTCCAGGCAAGAATCCTGGAGTGGGCTGCCATTTCCTTCTGCAGTACTTATTATATAGTAAGGATATTTTTTAAGGTGATCTCACTGTAAACAGTTTCAAATAAAAATGAATCTTGTGTTTTTAAATGTTAATAAATATGAAACTGGGGTACGATTTGGTTTTCTCTATAGTGTTGAAAAGCTAAAAACATACCGTAGAATTGGAAGGAACAAGCTGGCCTAGGAACGGGTGTGACGGAGACCACCAGCGCCACCTACATTCAAGCTGGAAGAACTACCGTTCACACCCCCGCCCCGCCCCCCGCCCCGCCCCGCCCCCCCCCCCCCCCAGAAAAGGCGGTGTTTAGTCAGTCCTGTCCCGCTCTCTGCAACACCACGGACTGAAGCCCACCAGGCTCCTCTGTTCCTCTGCCCGTGGGATCTGCCAGGCAAGAGTACTCAAGTGAGCTGCCATCTCCTTCTCCAGGGGATCTTCCTGACTCAGGGATTGAACCCACCTCTCCCGCACGGGTAGGCAGATTCCTTACCACTGAGCCACCTGAGGAGCTCTCAACGAGGGTGTATCTTTGAACAAATATCTTCAAACTACTTTTGAAGATTAAAAAAATAATCTGTAGAGACTGTTCAACCTTGTGTAAACTGCTCATTCGCCCTATGAGCTTCAGTGATGACTAAGCAGAGCCCTCGGAACCTCTCTCCCCTAAACCCGACTCTGGGCCTCCAGAAACTACAGACACATTCCAGACTGAAGATGCGCAGGGACTGGACACCACAGGACGCATTTCATGACTCAGGGAGCTAAAGCGGTGAGAGAGAACGTTCTGTTCACGGAGCACCGAGTCTAATTAAGGAGACTCAGACACTGACAGCACGTCCCCTTCACATCACAGGCCAAAGTGTCCCCATGAGAAGACAGCGCATCCCCGAGTCCGGTTCACACAATGAGGCGCTCTGCCACATAATTCCAAAGCAACAGTGAGGCAGGAAGGGAAAGAGGAAAACAGTAAATTATGACTTACGACTCAACTGTCTCCCAATTAACAGAGTGCTTACACTTTTTCCTGAAGCATGTCCAGGGCGAGTCTTTTAGCTCCTCCCGAATGGCAAAGTTCTGCCTGGAACCCTACCCTCCAGTTTTCGTAGCCCTGGAATTCCCTATTAGGAAGATAGCCTCCAGAAGCCGTAGAAAACTCACGCCCCCGTGATGAAGCAGCAGGGGCAAGAAGGGGGCCCCAGCTCTGGGGGAGGTGGGCCCTCAGCCCTGCGTGGAGAAGGCCTGGCGGGGATCGCGCCTCCAGTACAAAAATGGGGCAAGCAGGGCGGCAGCGGTCCGTCGGGGATGACGGATATGAACACAAAACGCCATCAAGGTTGAATGGGCACTCACACATACTTGATGACACACCAACACACATTCTGAGATGCACAAAAGTGCCATAAGCCAATGATCTGGTCAGGCTCTGAACAAAAGGAGTATGGCTGGTAAATGGCAGGTTTACGGTAATTATCTTAGAAAATGGTCATAATTTTGCTTGAGTCTCCCACATTAACAAATGGCACTTAAGTGAAAATAAGCAGAATTACCGTTGTAAATTGTTATGAATTATCCTTGGGAGGCAGAGGATGGGAGAGGGAAAAGCAATGCCACTGATGAAGAAGTGATAAGCTACCCCACGCGGCTCAGTCTCGGCAGGATGTCGGGGCGCAGGGACAGCCACCATTTTATGCTTTTCGTGTACTCTGACCAGCAGGAGCCGGTACTGACAAGAATCACACATATGCCCAAAATCAAAGCCTGGAAAAGTCAGAGGGGCGCAGCAGAAAAGAAGGCGCACAGGGCGAGGCTAGGAAAACGCTCAGGCCCTGAGGGGGTTACTGGGCAGGCGGGGAGGCGACAGGCTCAGGAGACTCTGTATCCCAACGGCAGAGGCAGGGCAGACGATGAGTGCTCTGAACTAATTCTGGGAAATGGAACCTGGGTTCACGCCTCAACAGGCACGCCACGGAAAGGTTCTGGGTAAAGGAAACACAGGGTCACTGTGACACTCGTGAAGATTAGCTGGCGGGCAGGCACACAGGGATGGGTGGGATGAGGAACAAGGAGCGGAGGAGCAGAGATCAAGAACCAGGGCCGCAGCCCCACCCTGGGCGGCGGGACCCGGGGAAGGGGCGGGACCCGGGAAGGGGCGGGACCCGGGAGGGGGCGGGACCCGGGAAGGGGCGGGGTCAGGAGGGAAAAGGCGGGTTTAGGCACATGACCCCAGGGGACCCCCAAATAAAACCTCCCCAACCATATAAAACACCCTAACAAGTGCAAAAGACCTGAAATCACACGAACTGTGTTCCCAGACCACAACAGAGTTAGACTAGAGGAACATTCATAGCATCAAATGCATATATGAGAAAGGAAGAATGGTCTAAAACCAACCGCCTAGGCGTCTACCTTAGGAAACTGGAGAAAGAAGAGCAGCTGAAGCCTGAAAGAGGCAGATTAAAGAAAAATAACAACAAAACCTGGAGTAGATGCCAAGGAAGCTGAAAATAAGGAAACAGAGAAAATAAGGACTTCCAGAACACAGGTTCAAGTGTGCAAGCTGGCACACGCTTTCTGGGGAACAATTTCAAAGCACACGGTAGCCGTAATGTGTTCACATAATCTGACGCATAACTCCACTTTCATACTTTAGGAAAATAACCTCATTTGGAATAAAAATAAGTACAATATGCTCATTAGTGTTATTATAAATATGAAGAAGTGAAAATAACCCAAAAGACTGACATTAAAGAAACGAAAAGGACCATGCCTATATTTCAGAGATCAGCTTTTTCTGTGAAGGGCCTATGTATGCCTTCATATATGTACCTTCTTTTTCTTACAATCCTTTAAAAATGTGAGGACCATTCTTGGCAGCTGAGGACTGGATGGACCCCCAGGCCATGGTCCCCCACTGATGACTTGCCTCATTCAGAGGATTTATGAGGCTTGAGTAGCCATTAAAAAACTGAATTTTAAATATTCAACAAAAGAGGGACACACAGTCACCGTACAAAGACATATGCAGGATAATTTTTATTTAGAAATATAGGTACACGCAAACACTTTAAGAAAGGCTGGAAGAACCTGCATTAAACTCTGACACCTCCCGTGATCCGGGTCCGGCCTGGACTTGGGTTTCGGGGCTCTGACCTCCCCAGCTTGAGCCCACAGAGCTCCTCCCCGTTAAACTCATCACACACTCGCGCCCGGCCTCCTGCCCTCGCCCACTCACGGCCCCTCCAGAGCTCAACCTCCCCCCGACAGTCCTCTCCCCACCCCCGGGCAGCACCCCGGACCTGCTCCTCCCTCAAGCCTCCAACACGGCCTCCCGCCCTCGCGGCTACTCTGGACTGATGACCTGTCTCTCACCTCACTATGCAGACAGGAGCCACCTGCGGAGAGCTCTGAGAGCCCAGGTTCTGGCCCCAGCCCCAACCCCGCCCAGGCCCCGCCCCACGCCCAGCCAGGTCACTCCCAGCCCGCCCCGGCCCCGCCCCGCCCCGCCCCGCCAGGACTCACAGCATCCTCAGGTTGTGCAACTTGCGGTCGTCCTGATCCAGCCATGGGCCTTTGTTGTACTTCAGGTACTGAATATCCTCGACTACCTGTGCGTAGGGATTTAACACAGGACTTAACAGAGAACACTCAGCGCAGGACAAACCACAAACCCCCGGCAGGAAGGATCATGCCCTAAGGGTCAGAAAGAAAGGAGGTCTGATGGTCAGCCTTCAGTGAAGTGAGCGGTTGAGGGGTGAGCCCCATGCGGGCGCTGGACCGGCTGACCCTCGGCGGTGTGGCAATTCCCCGCAGGCTGGGAGAGCGGGGCAGGCCAGGGGCGGGGCGCAGAGGCGAGCCAGCCCTACTCCAGACTCATTTCCTCTGACAACTTGACTCCAGGAGGCAAAGCTCATCCACTAAAGGACAACAGGACAAGAGAATACACACAATTCCTAGAGTTCCAAGAACCTACATTCCTCACCTGCAGTCTGGACAGCCTATATCTCCCAGTGGGGCGGCCTTTTCAGACACATTCTCCCTTAAAACCCGCCAAACTCGAGGACTTCTTCAGGTTCCAACAATGTGAGCACATTCGGTTATGAACTCCAGTGAGAACACAGTCTCAGAGAACACGTGCTACTCCTCCCCTCAGACCCGTGCAATGTAAACCCTCTGCCAGAGGGACAGAAATAATCTGAACACAAAGAAATGGGCATCACAGACAGAGCAGCCTGAAGGAAACGAAGTGCAGCCTCGTTTCCAGGCAGAAAGAAGCAAGCCTACGAGAACCCCCCGAGCCGGGCCAGAGCCTGCCTGGACGGTGGGTCCCCCGCTGCGGAGAAGGGCCGGCTCTCTCCCGCGCCGGGGCGGCGCTGAGGCTCTGCTGCCCCTAAAGCAGCGGCCGCTGCAAAGCTGCGTGCTGCCATCACCCACTCCTCAACTCCAGACCCAACACCTGCATTTTCTTTTAGGACTTTTAAGCTTTTTAAATTAAGTAACTGGCTTCCCTGGTACCTCAGCTGATAAAGAATCTGCCTGGAATGCAGGAGAGCCCACTTCAATTCCTGGGTCGGGAAGATCCCCTGGCGAAGGGAAAGGCTTCCCACTCTAGCATTCTGGCCTGGAGAATTTGTATAGTCCATGGGGTCATAAAGAGTCAGACATGACTGAGTGATTTCACTTTCACTTTTCAATTGATACTTAATTTAAAACATGGGATTTTTTTTTAACCAAATGATGGTCATCTGCCTCAATACCACTTAAGAGATAATCCAGTTTCTTCTATTTCTATCATCGTTTAAAGCACTGACTTTTCCAACCGTGAGCACACACATGCACCTGTTTCTGGACTCTGCTCTGTTAAACTACCTATTATTTCTTTTATTAATACCATAGTCCCTTCATTACCGTAAACCTGTAATGTTTTTACACTTGGGAAGGAAAATGTTATTCTTTTTCAAAAACTGTTTTTAAGCTGGAGGATAACAATGCCGTGCTGGTTTCTGAAGCGCAACACTGAGACTCATCTGTAACTGTGTGCACCGTCCCAAGCCTCACCCCCCACTCCCCGCTCCCGCACCCCACCCTCCAGGTCGCCGCAGAGACAGGCTGGGCTCCCTGCATCACACGCCACCTTCCCACCAGCTGCCTATCCAAATGTAGATTGCTCAAGCTCTCCTGAAAATGGCAGAGGGCGACCTGCACCCACTACTTTGGGGAAAGCTAGTATCTTTATGTGCCCAACCCCAAACAACACGACCCAGAGTCGGAACCTAAGCATGACCCGGAGGCAGGCCTCCTCGTGCGTGGACGGCGGCTCCTTCACTTCCTTGATGCCACAAGGCTTTGCCGTGTTTCCTACTGAGGACCGCACGCTGTGCGGCAGTGTGGGGTCTCCCATTGAGAATCCACGGAAGAGCGGACCCTCGCAGTTCAAACCCCTGTCATTCAAGGGTCGATAGTCTCAATAGATCTTACCTATTAACTAATCCAACGCTCAATTTTACCACGTGTTTAATGAAAACGCTGATGCAAATAACCCCAAATTCCTTGCATCTCCACCCTTCCATAATTTTAAGATCCTATAAAGTGAATAACTTAAAGGAAAATCAAAACGACACGCTCAGAGAAATGTGATGGGGGCGAGGCACTCGCGTCAGGTCACGAAACACAGATGCTTCTAACATCAGGAGGAGCCGAACCCACCACTTGATTGGCAAAACCCCTACACGGGAGTTAAATCCAAGAAACATTATAAATTCCAGCCATTTTCTTACCTTTTCTGCATCTTCAGCTTCCCACGCACTGTACTGTAAAACCTCACATTTCTCACTGTAAGAGAAAACAAGGTGACATCTCGTGGAGGTCTTCCAAGCCGATGTTACTGCGCAAATGAACACCTGACGTCAGGCGCCCCCTCTAAACAGAAACGCCTGCATCCTCTGAACTGGCTCTCAGGGCACGGCCGGCTAAGGAGGGCAAACTCGAGGCAGGGCTGTGCCCAAGGCTGGATGGTAGTAGAGGCAGGTCTGTTTTCTGACCCTTGCCTGACTGGACCACCCCCACCGCACAGGCAGGAGGCTGGTGTTTATGGGGCAAGGACATGGGTCAGCTCCGCAGCCACGCAAACCTCCACCAGCGGCAGCACGCATCGCAGGAAGGCGCAGGGAGCCCAGGGCCGCACTGGGCCACACGGACAGCAGCTGAGGGGGGTTCGGGAGGGTGCGACAGAGGGGGTGGCAGGAGGGACACGTTACTTGAGCTGCTATAATTTTGGAGAGCCCCGCGTCTGACCATCTGCCCTGCTGGGTGAGGATGTGAACTTTCTTGGCTCCACAGGGGATTCACCAGCCACCAGAGAGCAAGTGCGGGGCTGGGTCCACCTCCGAGGAGGCGGCTGTCTGACCTCCAGCAGGAAGCAAAGCAGCCCCTCGGGAGCCCAGGCCCGTGTAGGGGCATGAGCTGACTCCCCACTCGGCTCGCGTACAGAGCACGCATGAGCACCGGACGAAGCAATGGACGCTCAGAACCCCTGCTGGACACTTCACCAGCAGGAGGCCTGGGGTGAGTTCTTGAAAATTAAATGCCAGGTGCAAGAAAACCTTATTTCATCTGTAAGCCGAGTCTAAGACTTCCTTTCCTGACGGCCCAGCTCAGTGGCCTATTTGGGACTGGCTGGGAAGCCTTTGCTCAGCAGCGACTTTGCAGCCGGGAGGTCTCCACAAGAAATCTTTGGAACTGAGAGTCTAGGGCCGGCCACCTCTCCCTGACACCTCTCCATGCCCGCCCCGGCAAGACTCATGACACTTTCTTTCTGCGCTTCTGGCCTTGAAACGGAGCAGCGCTGTTTCCACTGCCCGTGAGGGAAAAGCTGATCGCAAGCAAGCACTGGCTTGCAGCTGAGAAATGACACTCCAATTCAAAACTTTTCTCCAAAAACTGCTAAACAAGACTCTGTTCACAATTTCAGTTACTTTGGAGTTTTCAATAACAAGAGCAAAACATTTTTAGGCATCAAAAAGGCTTACGTTTTCTAAAAGTCTGAGAAATTCTACTAGAAACCTTAACAGCATTACTGAAACATCCTAATTGTAGCTGGACGTGAGGTACGGCAGGAAATGCCTGCCATGTGCCCGACACACAAGGGCCACAGGACAACCGGCCAGAGAGCGGATGCTCGGGGCTGTCAGGGGAGGGGAGAAGCAAAGCTGGCAAGTGGCATTCCCACTGAACCCAAAGGCCCCTTAAGCAACAGCTTTCAAAAGGACCGACAGGCGCTGCTAAGCCTTCACAGTCCTGTGTGTGGACTCACCGGGTCCCTCCAGACAACCTTTCTAGGTAAAAGGTCCATTCAGTTGCCACCAAGAGTGAAAACATGAGTTCTCTAACGTTAAAACCTGTCACCGAACATAGCTTCAACTCACTTCTATCAGAATAGTCTAACGACATGACAAAATAAACATGGGCTAAATTAATAAAACCAACCAACTCCCAGCTGACCAGATCAAACTGAAATGTCTGTTGCCGTTCTTGCTTATAAACGTCAGATTAAGTCTGCCAGAGGAGATCTAGTGAAACGAACGAGAAGCGCTCCCCGGGCCGGGGGGCCATGTGTGCAGAGCTCCCATCTGGCACATAGACCCCCGGTGCCCCCGCTCACCTCATCTCGGGCAGGAAGGCCCCCTTATAGACATTCTCGATGTCCTGAAGGTAGGCGGAGGTGATCTTCATCTCGTGTGGCTAGACAAAAGCAGAGAGCAAACGTGGGAAACGGCCGGACTTTCTCGCCCCCGCGCTTATGTACATGTGAGGCAATGAGCCAGCACAGTGCTCCCAGGACAGTTGTGGGGGCGCTGCGGGGACTGGGGGAGCCAGGGAGGAGCTGCAGTGCCAGTCCTCGCAGCCCCTCCCGCCGCACAGAGCACGGGAGTCTGCCCAGGGAGACTGGGGTGCGGCCTTCCCTTCCCAGACTTAAGATGTGGACTGCGAGCGGCCACAGCGCGTCCCGTTCCGTGTGCCCCGTGCGGGGAATGAGAGACGACAGGCCGCAGCAGGGGAGGGCCCACCTCTCCCCCATCCTCACACCCTCCTGTCACCAGCTGTCTCCCCACCCCTCCCACCTCCTCAGGCTCACTTCCCTTTCACATGAAGCTTGCCAGGTACAGAAATGTAAACTTCCAATCGTGAGTGGCAACTTCCCACACCGAAACCTCTTGGTTTAGCAGTGCTGAAGCCTAGATTATCTTCCACCCTGTTCCAGGGTCTTCCTGGCATCTGCATGCTTTATCCCCTTGGTTACCATCAGTATCTGCCATCTGAGTACACATCTGAAAATGGCACCGTGTTTCTTTGATAAAATGTCTCCTTTTCTCAGACACAGTGGTAGTTTTAGCTGGTGACAGTATTCACAGAGTACTGGAAAACCAAGAATGTTAACAGATCTACTGTGTTCCTCGAAACTGTCTCTTAAATATTGCTATACAGATAGCAAGAGTTATCCAGAGAACTGTAAATATTAATATATAACTTCCTATTTCTCAATAAATGTTACTTTAATAAGCAAAAGTGTTCCCTAGAGTGATAATTGGAGAAGGCAATGGCGCCCCACTCCAGTGCTCTTGCCTGGAAAACCCCATGGATGGAGGAGCCTGGTGGGCTGCAGTCCATCGGGCACGACTGAGCGACTTCACTTTCATGCACTGGAGAAGGAAATGGCACCCACTCCAGCGTTCTTGCCTGGAGGATCCCAGGGACGGGGGAGCCTGGTGGGCTGCGGTCTCTGGGGCCGCGCAGAGTCGGACACGACTGAGCGACTCAGCAGCAGCAGTAGAGTGATGACTAAATACTCTGACTGTAGTTCCTTCTTTGGCCACCAGATGGAAGGTTCTCCAAAGCATAAACCACACGGCACACTCAGGAGTAAACGCTCCAAGGTGCAGCCTGAGCATGCGCAAACTGATCGGGGGAGGAGGCGAGTGACCACAGGCTCTTCCAGCCGCATCGAGGGCGCCTGAGCACCTCTGCTGCCCTGGAGAGGACCTGCCCTGAGAGGCACTCGCTGAGCACTCACGGGAGCCCCAGCGCCCAGAGCGGACCCTGGGACAACAGGCACGCAGGCAAGCCCGTGCTGCCACCGCAGTCCAGCAGGACAGCATTCCCTCCCCGGAGAGACTCCCCTAGCAGGGCTGCTCTTTCCAGCGAGGACTAGCTGTGAGGGCGACGACGGGCCTGGCCACCGTGCACCCCGCCAGCAGGACCAGTTCAAATCACAGGGCTTCCAAGACCGACTGTCTCAGCACCACGAGGGTGGTGAATGGACGTGTGTGCAGATCCCTCTCTGGGGTCACAGAGTCACTGAGCAGGAAAAAGCGGACAAGGGGCCCAAGCCCATTAGATGTGAGAGGTAAACTCAAAGGGTGTCAGAGACGATTCTCAACCTGCAGGAAGCGACAGAGCATGGCCATCAAGAGTAGAAAGGGCGGCCCCGCCAGAGAGCAGGGAGCAGGGGGCAGCGCAGGGGCTGAGGGCGGGTGTACCAGGCCCAGGGGGCCCCGGGGAGCAGGGGGCAAGCAGGGCCGCCCGCAGCCCACCGTGCCAGCACCTGGGTGACGGCGTGTGCACACCCAGGTCCTGGAAAGCAGGGGGTTAGCAGGGCCCCCCGCAGCCCTCCATGCCGGCACCTGGGGGACAGTACTTGAGCACCCAGGTCCTGGGGAGCAGGAGGCACGCAGGGCCCCCCGCCGCCCTCCATGCCGGCACCTGGGGGACAGTACTTGAGCACCCAGGTCCTGGGGAGCAGAGGGCTAGCAGGGCCCCCCGCAGCCCTCCATGCCGGCACCTGGGGGACGGCGCGTGCACACCCAGGTCCTGGGCTAGCAGGGGGTAAGCAGGGCCACCCACAGCCCTCCACGCCAGCACCTGGGGGACGGCACGTGCACACCCAGGTCCTGGGGGAGCAGGAGGCAAGCAGGGCCGCCCGCAGCCCTCCATGCCGGCACCTGGAGGACGGCGCATGCACACCCAGGTCCTGGGGAGCAGGGGGTAAGCAGGGCCGCCTGCAGCCCTCCACGCCGGCACCTGGGGGACAGTACTTGAGCACCCAGGTCCTGGGGAGCAGGAGGCACGCAGGGCCCCCCGCAGCCCTCCACGCCGGCACCTGGGGGACGGCATGTGCACACCCAGGTCCCCGTGAGGCCATCAGTGAGTCAGTCTCCCACCATGTGTAAGCACCACCACCGTGAATGCAGACACACAGAGAGGCGGGTCTAGGACAGGAAGGCTGAGTTACGTTTCCCTTCTTCTGGATCCGGCTCTGCACCTCGGAGACCGGCACGTCCACGTAGATGACCACATGGGGGGGCAGGTACTCACAGATGGTGACCTTCTTCACCTGGTTGTAGTGGTCCACACCTGGTGGGGGAGAAATGCCACCTGTCAGTCAGCGGCCCAGACAGCTTTCAGACACACGTCCCCCTCAGATCAAGGGACAAAGGGACCGGCAGCTCCCAGAGCAGCGTGTCAACCTGCAGCCACACGACAGTCATGACCGTGACCGCCGGCTGCACGCACATCGCGCTGGCACTCAGCGCCCACAGTCGCCACACACAGCAGGGCTTCCCCTACCGCCACAGACCACAAGCATCAGGCCACAGAGACTAGCTGACTACCCCGCAGTCAGGGCTTTCCCGGTGGCTCAGTGGTAAGGAAACCGCTGGCCAATGGAGGACACGCAGGTTTGATCCCTCGGTCGGGAAGATCCCCGGAGAAAGAATGGCAACCCACTCCAGGATTCTTGCCTGGAGAATTCCGTGGACAGAGGAGCCTGGCGGCTACAGTCCATGGGGTCCCAAAGCGTCAGACGTGACTGAGCGACTAGACAGCAAGAATCCCGAGTCAGACCCTGGGATTTAAACCCAGCCTGGTAACACTTTCACTTCACCTTAAGAGTTCTCTACAGGCCAGATCCGCACACGCCTTGGCTGCATACAAGGTTCAATGGGTAGCCCCACCGGCCTGGTGGGTCCACTCTATTCTCCAACAGGCTCGCCACGTGCACGTCCTGGGTGCCTCAGGCCCAGCTGGCCCCGCAGGTGCTCCACTGCCCACTGCGGGCCTTCCTCTTGTGGTGCCCCTCCAACCCCAACTTCCTGCCGAGGGTCTCCTTCTTGACCTCCCTTCCCTGAACACATCCTTCAGACAAACGATCTCAAACAGAACCACACATCTCCCTCGCCTAACCCCCGAGGGGCTCCCCTGTGCTCGCCCACCCCTCGTGCGCGCCCACCCCCGGCCCCTCTCTGAGCCTCGCCCACGCCCGCAGCGCAGGCCACTCCCTCGAGGGCAGCACCGTGGCTCAACCAGGGCTCCCTGCTCAGGGACGCTGCCCCCGACACCCCATCTCCACGCGGTCAGCCGCTCCCCCCTCCTCGTGGCCAGGCTAACTGCAACCAGGAGCCTTTTTCCTTGTCTCCTGGCCACTTGTCAGACCTCCCACACCCCCCACCTGGTGCTGCCGTCACTGAAAGCACTTGAACAGCACGTGGGAGCGAAGGCGGCCTTCACAGGGCCAGGAGTGAGCCGTGCGGGCTGCAGGCAGGAGGCTCCGGGACAGGACGCTCTCACGGGGAGAGATGACTTCAGGAGGGACAGGGGCAGGCAGGGACTGGCTTTTCCTGAGGAACGGCATCATTCGTCTACGTATTAACAACAGACGCTCACAGAACGTGTACCAGCTGCAGGGTGGGCCTAGCAGGACCTTTACAAAGCCACCCCATGCCCACAAGGCCAGCCTGCCACCCACTCACACTGCTTCCGGATGAAGCCTTGTCGGTACATCGCCTCCAGGAAGACAAAGTCACTGTAGATGGAGCGCTCCAACACCACACCCTGTCCTGGTTAAAGACAGGGAGAGAAGTCAGGATCAGAGAGTAACTGCAGCTGGGAAAACCAGTCTGTCCACTTTAGAAATGGAAAAAATTATCTACAACTCCATTTCCATACCAAATATCTTCAAAAGAACACAGATCACATAGGCACTTCTAAGCGGAAAATCATTTTCTAAAACTCGAATATGTATCCACTTCAGAAATACAATGTTTTGTTTCGCTCTTTCGCAGATCCAACAGAAACATCAGTTAACAGAGAAAAGACACTGGTTTTTGAACTGCAGACTCCCCACCCCGACCCCCGTCCTGCCCCCGTCCTGCCCTCATCCCAACCGCTCAGTGAGATCCCGGGGTCAGCCCCCCACCACACCATTGTGGATCTCAAGTATGATCTAATTGGAAAGCCAGAACTTGCCTCGTCAAATACCCCTTGAAAGCAGCTCTACAGAGAGGCAATCTAGGACGACCGAATTCCGGAAGGGGCCCGAGTGCAGCCTACGCCCGGCAGCACCCGTCCACGCAGGGACACGCACCTGTGCTCAGCAGGTGCTCCAGGGCGTCCGCGTACTGCAGCAGGCGGCTGGCGTACAGCCAGGCCTGCAGGCGGTAGCTGTTGCCATCGTTGCTTTTCGGGTCGTCGTAAAACTTCTCCAAACTGCAGTTGCCACTGAACCGCACAGGCAGGGGCTTCCCGTCCCCCGTGGTGCTGTCCGCATAGTGGATCCCCGCCTCGGGAAAGTGCTTCAGGCCTGAGGACACAAGCCCCCAGATAAAACGTGATGTGGAAACGTCACACCCCACGGGGAGCAGTGAGGACCCAGCTGAGCATCGTCCCTGCGGCCGGTCGGCTGAGACTGGGGAAAGGTACCCTGATGCCTGCGTTCCTGGCGCGCAGAAGGGAGTGCGTGAGACCCTGGAGACAACGTGTGCAGGGGCGGCATGAAGCCCAGGGCTGACGACAGCAGGTCCCCCGCAGCCTTGTGTGAGCTCCTCCCGAGAGGGAGAGCCGCCCCTATGTGTGGGCGTCCGCTGCATGCATGCAGGCAGCACTGGCCTGTCAAATACTAGAGCAGGGGCTCGGACAACACCAGCCCAGAGTCAGAACCGGGGCGACACCTGGCTCTGCACCAGGGAACTGCGTGCCACCACTTCCTACTGAGGGCACATGTCCCTGCTCCAGGGGCTGTTACAAGTGAGACTGCTCACGTGAGCATGCTCAGCTTACATCGTCAACATAAAATCCCAGTCCAAACTCACAACCAGCTTGGACTTAAAAATTTCCCTTATCTGGAAGATTAAAAACAGCTTTTTCAATAAGTGTTCAAAAATGTAAAATACCTACCTTAGGCCCAATTCTACCTACTCAATATGAAAATAAAATCACACCCAGACAAGGAACTGTTTATCTGAGAAGACTGTTATTCTGCATAACATAGGTTCGTACCTAGTTTCTCTGCCACTTCTTTGGCAAGCTTGCTTTTTCCAGAACATATGTTGCCATCTACAGTTATCAGTTTGCTGCTTTCTGTCATCTTTTTGGTTGTTTTTTCACCGAGTATGTACGCCAACGGGCCATACTGCAGCTTGTGCTGGACGCTTGTATGAATTCCTCCCTGAAAAACACACCAAACATCACCACCATGGGAGAGTCATGGTTATTGCAGGCATTAGCAACTATTAGATACGAATGCCAAGAAGACCCTTGGTGACAGAAAACCAACATCAACACCTTTACAACCTATTTGTTTAATTACCATCTCCTAGCCCCACCCCCAACATAAGCTCATAAAGGTAGAATACTATTTTGACCACTGCTAAATCCTCAGGGCCTGGAACAGGACACATCTACCTTGTTCAATAAAAATTGTATGTGTGTGTGTGCACGTGGTGCATGTGTGGTGTGGTGTGGTGTGTGTGTGGTGTGTGTGTGTGTGTGTGTGTGTGTGTGGTGTGTGTGTTGGGGGGGTGTGGGTGTGTGGGTGTGGTATGTGTGTGTGTGGGGTGTGGGGTGTAGGGGGGTATGTGTGTAGTGTGTGTGGTGTGCATGTGTGGTGTGTGTGTGTGGGTGTGTGTGTGGGGGTGTGTGTGTGTGTGGTGTGTGTGTGGTGTGTGTGTGTGGGCGTGTGTGTGGGGGGGTGTGTGTGTGGGGTGTGTGGGGGGTGTGTGTGTGTGGGGGGGTGTGTGTGTGGGGGTGTGTGTGTGGTGTGTGTGGGGGGGTGTGTGTGTGTGGGGTGTGTGTGTGTGGTGTGTGTGGTGTGTGTGTGTGGGGTGTGTGTGTGTGGTGTGTGTGGTGTGTGTGTGGTGTGTGTGTGTGTGTGTGTGTGGTGTGTGTGTGTGGTGTGTGTGGGTGTGTGTGTGTGTGGTGTGTGTGTGGGGGTGTGTGTGTGTGGTGTGTGTGTGGGGTGTGTGTGTGGGGTGTGTGTGTGTGTGGGGTGTGTGTGTGGGGGTGTGTGTGTGGTGTGTGTGTGGGGTGTGTGTGTGTGGGGTGTGTGTGTGGGGTGTGTGTGTGTGGGTGTGGTATGTGTGTGTGGGGTGTGTGTGTGGGGTGTGGTGTGTGTGGGTGTGGTGTGCATGTGTGGTGTGTGTGGTGTGTGGTGTGTGGGGTGTGTGTGTGGGGTGTGTGTGTGTGGGTGTGGTATGTGTGGGTGTGGTGTGTGTGTGGTGTGTGTGTGGGGTGTGTGTGTGTGGGTGTGTGTGTGTGTGGTGTGTGTGGGTGTGTGTGTGTGGTGTGCATGTGTGGTGTGTGTGGGGGGGTGTGTGTGGGGTGTGGTGTGTGTGTGTGTGGTGTGCATAGTGTGCGTGGTGTGTGTGTGTGGTGTGTGTGTGTGTGTGTGTGTGTGTGTGTGTGTGTGTGTATGAATGAAAGAAAGGCAGGAGGGAGGGGAGGCGGGAGGAAGCAAACAGGGAACATTTCTCTGGTTCAGGCCTCTGTCTCTGGAACAGGTTATCTCATGTTTTTAAATAGCTTCCGATGTCCTCAAAGTACTTGAAAGCTAACAGACCTAAAACTGAAATTCAGCATCCACACTTGACCCGCACCTGCTCCCCTCACAAGCTCCCCTCCACCACCCACCAAGCAGAACAAAGGCAAGCGTCACCTGTGACCCCCTCCTCCTTCCTTCGGCTCCATCACCACGCACACAACCCCACTGACCCCAAGCCTTAAGCCTCTCTGGCCAGCGGCCCCTCCCTCCCCTTGCCACAATGACCACGGCCATCTCACATCCCTGTCTGCAACGCAAAAGCCTGCTTCTCCTGTCTCCAGCAGATCTAGTCTCCACACTGAAACTCAAACACCACGCCTTGCCACTGGCCCCTCTCCCAACCAAAAAACCCCACAGGTCAGCACAGGGAGGAGCTGGGATGCCCTGTGCAGTACTGGGCTAGAGCTAGAGACATCATGTCCAGTTCACTACAGACATAGGGGGTCACACAGGGAAACACTCATGGACACAGGTATTCAGAGGTGCGTACAATGGACTCCCCTGCTCTGTCTGGCAAGAGGGCCTTGAGCAACAACACCCCAGGAGCAATTACGCCAAGCACCTAGATCTTGGTTTCTAATGCTGTTCTCCACTCAAAGGAGCAAGGGCTCCCCAGAGAAATGGCTGATTCTACAGCTACCCTCTTGCCAGGCCAAGTAGTAAGGAAGTGCTCACACACACACCAGGAGGGGCAGGCTGCAGGGATACAGGAGCTGCCTGAACGAGCGCCCAATGGCCACAGCTGGAGCAGCCTGAGCAACAGAGTATAGCGGCACTGAGTTTTAGCCCGAAATACAAAACAAATATGCACAGTCCGTACTGATATAAATATATAAGTGTGGAAGAGAGACAAGCCTCCCACACAATAGGATTCCAGATAATTCATCTGGATACTCTGCCCTGGGGACAGAGAATAATCCCCACTCCCTGGGTGTGGGCTGCGCGCAGTGACTTCCCTCCAAAGAGAACTGGACGGAAAGCGGGGAGGAAAGAGCAACTTCACAGCAGAGACACTGCCGCTACCCCAGTCAGGTGACTGAGGTCGACAGCGACAAGCCACGTTCACAGCGTCTCTTGCACAGTACGTGAGGAGGGCGGCACTTGACCTCTGTGCTCTTCCTCCCAGAACACACAACCCCAGTCTAGTCATGAGAAAATATCAGACGAATCCCATCAAGGGAGAAACTACCCGCCCAGTACTGCCCCAAACTGCCGCAGTCCTCAGACACAGGAGAACCTAAGAAACCTCTGCGACCACAGGAAGCCAATGGGCAGAACGACAGGTATCAAAAAGACAAACCACCCAAAGGTCCATCAACAGGAGGCCAGCTTAGTAAACGGCAGGGTAGTCCTCGCATTCCCAAAGTCTCAAATCCCAACAGCCGAGAACCCTAATTCACTTAGCATCAACTGTGTGTCAGTCAGTCAGTCAGTCAGTCAGTCATTCGACAACTATTTCCTGATTGCCGTACCATCCTGTCCTTTTCCTAGACAGGATGTGAGGATACGGCAGCGACCCAAAAAGATCCCACAGGATAACAAAGCAAAAAAGAAATTATAGAGTGACTGCTGCGGCGGGAGCACAGTGCACGGGATGGGATGTACGTTAGAATGGATGGCCACAGAGCCCATGGACACGGATGTCTGAAGAAAGACTGGACAGCAGTGAGGGAACTGGCCCCATGGACATCTGGGCAGAGGAACAGTGCGCACCAATGCCCTGAGGCCGGAGCACTGCAAGGGTCAGCAAGGCCAGGGTAGCTGGTGCCAAGGGGACCGGATGGGGGAAGAGCAGCAGAGGAGACGAGTGAGGGGGTTAATCATATTGGTGCCTTGCATCCTGGAAATCAATCACTCTTGCCCCTGGAGAAGGGAAAGGCTCCCCACTCCAGTGTTCTGGCCTGGAGCATTCCATGGACCGTATAGTCCATGGGGTCGCAAAGAGTCGGACACGACTGAGCAACTTTCACTCACTCACTCCTCCAGGCTACCTCTGAGCCATGTGCAAACTGCTTCTTATCCGTGTCCCCAACCTGAAGACACCACAAGCTGTGGCACAGAGCAGGTGTGCAGCAACGTCATAGAAAGCTATCAGCCACTCTGACTTCAAAATCCTTGCAAAGTGCGTTTTCACATTTATGACAGTCTTTCTGTAATTTCCTATCCTCAGTCTCATTTTTCTGCTCCGTGGAACCACACGGAATAGTGATCTTTCATAACACATTTCCAATTTCTTCAATTATTCCTCAATTATTGGCTTGATGAAAAAGTAAGTACGGTTTTGGGCAGTGAATTTTAAATAATTATAACTAGGCTCAAACACATCTTTGTAAACAAAATAGGAACGACTACAATCAATGTTTCTGCCAACAATAAATAAATTAGTTTATTCCTATAGGGTAAAAAATCCATGCTTTGGGATTCAATGAACTCTTGGAAAGCATTTTCTGCCTCTTGTTGGTTGTGGAAGTGTTTTCCCTGCAAAAAGTCATCAAGGTGCTTGAAGAAGCGGTAGTTGGTTGGCGAGAGGTCAGGCACATATGGTGGATGAGGCAAACCTTTGTAGTCCAATTCGTTCAACTTCTAAAGTGTTGGTTGTGCACCGTGCAGCCGGGTGTTGTGAAGAACTGAGCCCATTCTGTTCCCCAGTGCCGGCTGCAGGCGCTGCAGTCTAGTGCATCTCATCAACTTGCTGGGCATACTTCTCAGATGTAATGGTTTCACCAGGATTCAGAAATCCGTAGTGGATCAGACGGGCAGCAGCCCACCAAACAATGACCATGACATTTTTTGGGTGAAAGTGTGGCTTTGGGAAGAAGTGCTTTGGAGCTTCTTCTCAGTACAACCACTGAGCTGGTCATTGCAGATTGTTATATAAAATCCACTTTTTGTCACATGTCACAATCCAATAGAAAAATGGTTCATTGTTATTGCACAGAATAAGAGAAGACGACACTTCAAAATGACGATTTTTTTTTTATTTTCAGTCGGCTCATAATGCATCCACTTTCTGAGCTTTTTCCCCTTTCCAATTTGCTTCAAAGGCCAAACAACCACACAACGGCCAGTGCTGAGATCTTCAGCAACTTCTCGGGTAAGTGTGAGAGGATCAGCTTTGATGATCCTCTCAGTTGGTCACTGTCAATTGCAGCCATCAAATTAAAAGACGCTCACTCCTTGGAAGGAAAGTTATGACCAACCTAGATAGCATATTGAAAAGCAGAGATATACTTTGCCAACAAAGGTCCGTGTAGTCAAGGCTATGGTTTTACCAGTGGTCATGTATGGATGTGAGAGTTGGACTATGAAGAAAGCTGAGCGCCAAAGAATTGATGCTTTTGAACTGTGGTGTAGGAGAAGACTCTTGAGAGTCCCTTGGACTGCAAGGACATCCAACCAGTCCATCCTAAAGGAGATCAGTCTTGGGTGTTCACTGGAAGGACTGATGTTGAAACTGAAACTCCAATACTTTGGCCACCTCATGTGAAGAGTTGACTCATTGGAAAAGTCCCTGATGCTGGGAGGGATTGGGGGCAGGAGGAGAAGGGGACAACAGAGGATGAAATGACTGGACGGCATCACCGGCTCGATGACCGTGAGTTTGGGTAAATTCCGGGAGCTGGTGATGGACAGGGAGGCCTGGCGTGCTGTGATTCATGGGGTCGCAAAGAGTCAGACACAACTGAGTGACTGAACTGAACTTCGATGGCTAGCCACTGAGCTCGTCTTCAAGGCTCTTGTCTCCTTTGCAACTTCTTGAACCATTATTGCACTGTATGTCCATTAGCAGTTCCTGGGCCAAATGCGTTGATGTTGCGAGTTGTCTCCCCTGCTTTATGACCCATTTTGAACTCAAATGAAAAAAAAAAAAATCACTCAAATTTGCTTTTTGTCTAACATCATTTCCCTATTCTAAAATAAATGTAAAATACACAAGAAGTAATGTTATTAGCAAAAATAAAGTGAGAAATGGTGCATTAAAATGATGTATAACATAACCACATTTAAGAATGTATTTCAACAATGTGAAATGCAATTACTTTTGCACCAACCTAATAATAAGCTGCATACCCTTTGCAACCTATTCATTTTTCTCTGGACCTACTGAAGTCCATCTATATTCCCTGAAGGGAGTGATGCTCAGGACTGGACACAGTCACAGGTGGGTCCACCTAGTGAGCACCCACAGCAGAGTAGTACCCCCTCTATCCTGGGGCTCTCACTTCCACTAGTGCAGGGAAATATATTGGGTGTTAAACACAATTATCTCTCTCTTTTTCTTCTCTTTTGCAGCCTGAATTATCTCCTAAAGACATTTATATGACTTTTTAATAAGACCACTAGACTGTTCAGTTCAATAACCTTTGCTCATCAAAATCCTGAGCACAGAGGTCAAGTCTCTTTACAATTTGCTACCAACGTTCCTCCAGTCACCAGGAGCCACAGAAGCTAAGATACAGTCACTGTCATAAAACGGTTTTTCTGACACAACTCATTTTGCTTGTCTTGTTGGCTCTGCGAACAGTGTAATTCCAGAAGGTCTCCTAATGCTTCCAGATCTGACCTGAACGTCTTCTGCCATTTCTGCTCTCCGCCACTCACGCCTTACCGGCTACTGACAGCGCCGCCTCAGGAGTTAATGAGTGAATGAGCGCGCGCACCCCGGGCCCAGGCTCAACACACCTGCTCACTCGCCCACCCCACAACCTCTGTAACCTGGCTTCCCCCAGCAGGGCGGCCAGGCGGCCCATTCACCTCCGAGCCCCACGTTCTACTTGGAGCTGAGAGAAAATGGCCTGAAGAAACTGGCGGCCCTTCCAAGCTGTGCCCTCGCAATGCACGACCAGACACTTCAGAGGACAGTGGGATCCCCCGCCAGGAAGGACCCTTGGAGGCCCGGGGAGGTGAGGATGGGGCGGCGCCAGGAGGACAAGACAGGTCACCCCGCAGCTCCCGCCCGCCGCCGGCTCACCACGCGCGGGGCGACCGCCGCGAGACCCCGCGAAGCCGCGGACGCGGGGACAAGTCTCAGGAACCTCAAGGCCATGGCTCCGCGGTCTGCACCGGCTCAAGGACCCGCAGGGACGCGGTCGCGACGGGGTCCTCTCCCGCTGCCGGCGCGCCGCCGTGACGTCATGGCCGGGGTGTCCGCGCCGCGCCTGACGGGAACGTTCGGGCGGCGAGCGCAGGCGCACAGTGCGCAGTCGCGGGCTGGTCCGCCAGGGGTCTCGGTTTGCGTCCGCCTCGTCCGGGCGTCTTAGGGCCTGCCCGCAGCCCGAGTTCTGAGGGGTGAGTTCTGAGGGATTGTCCTCCCGTCGCCCAGGTTCCCAGGGGAGGTTCGCCCGGATCCCCGAGAGGCTCGACCGCCGCCTGGGTTCTGAGGGACGGTCCTCTCGACTCCTGGATCTTAAAGGGAGGCCCGCTCGCCGCGGGTTTTGAGGTGGCGCAGTGTGGGGAGCTGAAGCCGCCCGGGTCCGGTAGTTACTACCGCGCCTCATCCGCGTCCAGGGCGCGGCGCACCCCACCCTCCCGACTCCCCAGGGCTGCAGGGCGGACTTCAGAGTCACCGTGAAGTGTCTCCGCAGCTCACAAACCACCGGAGGGTAGGAGGGCGGCCAGTGGGTGAAATGAGGGCTGGTGTGAGAGCGGACGGCGGACAAGCGTGATCCTCAGAGAGGCTCTCGAAGAGAGATCGGGACCAGAATCAGCCTTCGCGGCCCACGGCGCTTGAGATTTCTTTCCTACTACACTTACCATTTGAAAAGGTCTCACAAACCTCACCCTCCTCCTCCTCCTCAGACGTATTGTTTTTAATACCCTAAGTGTTGTTTAACATTCATTCGGTTTTCAGCTTTTCAGAATGGTCATGGAGTTGTCACAACAAATGTCCTTTCAATGGATGTGTCTCCAGTAAGAGAAATGCTTGTCCAAAATTCAGATCCCCAGCCCCCAATGCCGGAGGGTCTGATTTAGAAGATCTGGGATGGGCTCTAAAATCTGTTTAGCAAGCGTCCAGCTAGTTCTGATGTGAATGACCTACACTGAGAGAAACACGGCTGTATACATTGTTCGAGAGCAATGGCCGTGTCCAGACCCTGCACCACTGTGCCCTCAGCCCAAAGCAGACTCCTCACACAGCACAGGTGTGCCTCAAATTCAGTTAGATGACCAGGTGTGACCAGGTAGCCCCAAGCCACCTGGCCCAGTGGAGTCACCACTTATTACCCAAGTGCCGGCTCCACATTGTAATGTCTGGGAAGCCCCATGTCCTTGCCAGTATGTCTGAGAAGTTGGGGGTGTGGGGGGACACCTCCCTGTCAGGTTCTCTGGCCTTGTGCCTCTAGCCAATTTGCATAGTCGCTCCAGTACTTGGTTGTCTTTCCTGCTTCACCCAAGCAAACACACATCCTTATCACTTCCTAAGACCAAGTTCTGTGTTTATTAACTTTGTACTGATGGCAGAGTGAAAAGAGAGCGAGATCTCAGTGGAAAGCAAAATAACCTTAAGTTAAATATCACTATCCTGAGGATATCACTGTCCTAAGTTTTCTCAAACAGCGTGTGTGTGTGTGCATACGTTTGCGCACACGTGCATGCAAACACAGACACAATCGTGTCCGACTCTTTGTGAAACCATGCACTGTAGCCCACCAGGCTCCTCTGTCCAAGGGATTTTCCAGGCAAGCATACTAGAGCTGTTTGCCATTTCCACCTCCAGGAGATCTTCCTGACCCAGGCATCAAACCCTCATCTCCTGCATTAGCATGCCGGGGGCCAGCATGAGGAAGGAGGCTTGGCATACGCAAAGGCGTGATCAAGCCTCAGGAAACCCCCTGTTCCCGAGCATCTAACCCCAAAACCAGAGTCTGTCTTATGCTCTCACCTACACCTCTGACTTTACAGGGGGCTCTCCCCCATAACCGTTTCTCTCGGAGAAGGAGTAAATGTGCAGCTCCAAGGCAATAAAAATTCTTGGGCGTGACAAGAGTGTTTCAGCTTACGGACTCCTCTGAAGGTTATCTAGCCCACCTGTAGGTTTGTCCGGCCACATGTGATTATTTACAGCCTCCCAACCTGAGAGGCACGAGATGTTTTAGACTTACTAAAGGCAAATTCTTTTGAGGAGTTAGAAATTATTAGTATAGTGTGTTGGTTAGGAATTATATTGGTGAAGGGTTTTTCATTTGTTGTGTCAATAATTGCTGCTAATTCCCTGCTCTGGGTGGGACAAGGATGTTTCAGGTCAAACCTCTCTGCTGACAGACCAGCTTGTGTGACAGGATTATCCATACTGCTGCCACTACGCACATGATTGTTTACTACCTCTCAACCGTAAACAGCACAGAGAGTTTTGGAGTATTTTGAGAGTCTTAATTAGCATAGGACTTTTTCTTCTTGTTGAGTCAATGATTGCTGCCAGGCCTCTATATCCTTAGGCACCTGGGAATATATTAATCAATGTATTTGGAATATAGCAAAAGGAAATATGGTAGTTTTTGATGTTAGCAATACTAGACTTTTTGAGTTAATGGATTTTCTCTTTTGTAATAGATCACTGTGCTTTGTTATAAATCACTGTGTCCTTGCTATGTAAAAATGTAACTTTATCATATCTTAAGACTAAATAGATCATAAGGGGAGCATTGGTGAAAGGATTTTCATTTGTTGGGCTGATGTTTGCTGCTAAATCTCCATGTTCCCTACTCTTATAATGAATATAACTAGCATATAGGAAGAAATAATTATTAACCTTTAAGCATATAGGAGAAATAAGTATTAACCTTTAAGACTAATCATGTTAACCTTGGGTTAAATAAATTCCTTTCTTGATTGTAACTCACTACATCCTCACCCTATAGGAATGTAACTTTATTTGGAGGGTCGTGCCTGGTTTAAGAAAAAACACCCTTGGAAGAAATAAGTTTTTTTGGTTATCAGAAAGAAAGGATCATAAAATGTCAGCAGGTCTCACTCATGGCCAGAAGATGATATAATATCCCTAAGACCTTTTTCTTTATACATTTATGTGAAGCACCTGATTTTGATAAAGGTCAGGACTGCTGACCCCCGCGTGACTCTGTATTCATCCCTATGTGTAACAAAAGGTATATAAACAAACCCAAAAATAAAGAAATCGGATCAGTTTCCGGAAAGACTGATTCCCCCATGTCACTTCTTTCTTGCTCCCGTTTTTCTGGCTGAATTCCCATCTGGAGCATGGATGCTATTCCACGTAATCCAAGTTATTCAGCCTCTTTTTCTCCACTAATCTTCCTACTGCACTATCCATTTCCAATCTCTCTATATCTGTGATTAAATATGTATTTTTCCAAAGACGCCGACTCCGTCCCCACCTTCGAATCCCCCTGGATCCACCGGGGCTGGACCCCGGCAAGTGGCGCCCGAACAGATTCTTTACCACTGGGTCCAGCTGGAAACAGCTCCCCCAAATGGAAGCACATGGTCAGTCTCCTTGGCCCCACACCCACCACTCTGTTTTGAGAACTGCCTTTTCTGTCAGGGGCCTTTCCAGGCCTGGTCTCTTCTCCCTGGTTCCTGCCTCCAGCTATTGATCGTGAGCAGGACAGGAGATGGTGTCCACAGGTGCAGTTCTCCTCACGGCTCTTAACCCTAATGTTTATGATGAATATTTTAGGAAGGCATGGTTTGTTATATATAATGTTTCCCCAACTACTTTTTTAAAACTAAACCTTACTCAGTTACACAGAAATACTGTTGTATCTAGAGTAAGTTGAGCTGTTGGTGCACAGAAATAAATGATATGTTCGATGTCCCTAATAGTAAGGTGGTTCATGTGAATATTTGTTCTGGGATCTGGACAGCCAGCCATGACCAGGTGCTGCCATTCCGTATCCAGAAACAGGGAGAGGAAGCAGTGCGCTCGGGGGTGTCCCTTCCAAAGGAGCTCCATTTATGATTCTCTAGCCTACCTGTCCAGCTTCAGCTGGAGCAATTGTATAATCACTCAACTACAACAGTGAAACCAAATGAGCAGAAGTTCAATATAAGAGAGAAAAGTGGATTTTCTGGGTCAGTATGAGGTGCTTTGAAAACCACCATGCATTAAGGCCCCTGCACTTGAACAAGTTCTATTCTGAGTCCTAAGACGTTTCTAGGTTCAACCAGGTGAGCCTAGATACCCAACTAACACAATTGACTATTACTGTATTGTAATAGCTTTATAATACTTTTCACAATATATAAACAAGCAAACAAAAAACATGTTTAACCTGACAGTACATACAGTACCTTGAAAAGTACAGTAGTACATACCAACAGCTGGTGTACAAGGACTGGCATGGATTGAACAGGCAAGAAGTTACTGACTGGAGGAGAGAGAGGAGGTGGGAGATGGTAGAACTGAAGGATCGTCAGCAACAAGAGATGGAGGGTGAGCTGCTGCTTCACTCACGCATGACATGGATGACACAGGTTATGGTTCCTTCCTGGATTCAGTTCTATCCACCTTGAAAAAAAAAAATGATCCAGTGATGTCTGGATAGTACCTCTTTTTTTCTCTTCATAGATGACATGATAACACTGGATTGCATTCTGAATGGCTGGTGCAACCTTTGTACAGTTCTACTTGTGTGATTGGACACACAAACAAATCGTTGAGAGTTTGCAACTTGAATGTTTGTATGTAGGGGACTTATTGTAACAAAAATATTATAGCTGCATTATCCTGAAATCACATAAGGTGCAACAATTTACTAATTACTTGATTAAAAAATCAACAAAAACCTATAGCAAACATCATACTTGATAGTGAAAGACTGATGATTTCCTTCTAATCTTTCTAAAATAAGAAACAGGCTACAATATCTGCAGGCTTCCTTGGCTGCTCAGCGTTAATCCACCTGCCAATGCAGGAGACACAGGATCGATCCTTGGGTCGGGAAGATTCCCTGGGGGAGGAAATGGAAACCTACTCCGGTATTCTTGCCTGAAAAGCCACATGCACGACAGAGGAGCCTGGTGGGCTACAGTCCATGGAGTCCCAAAGAGTCGAACATGGCTGAATGATGGACACTTTCACTTTCAAGGCATAAAGATTGGAAAGGAAGAAATAAGACTATCTGTATATGTAGGTAACATGATTGTTTGTGTAGAAAACTCAAAGCAACCTACAAAAAACTCCTAGAAATCATAAGTGAATTCAGCAAGATTTCAGGTTACAAAATCAAGATGAAAATCAAGTGCATTTCTATACACTAACAAAAAAAACAAGTGGAAATAAAAAGAATGCAATGCCATTGATGATTGCTCTAAAAATATAATACTTAGGTATAAATCTAGCAAAGACATATAAATCTAGCAAAACGTACAAGATATGTATGCTGAAAGCTACACAACATGAGAAGACTCAACAGAGAAACAAAGAGAATTCTCCCCCAACTGATCTGTAAGTTTAACGCAAGGGCTGTCAAAATCTCAACAAGATTTTTATTGATGTACATGAGCTTGTAATAAAATTCACTTGCCCAGGCCCTAGAAGAGCAGCAGCCATTTGGAAAAGGAAGAGTGAAGTGGGAGGGATCATTTCTCGACTGTTGAGGATTTACTCTGCGTCTACATTGATCGAGACCACGTGGTCCTGACAGGGACTGACACAGAGATCAGAAATAAATCCACAGTATAGTCGACTGATGCTTTCCAAAGGTGTAGTGCAGCTCAGCAAAGGAATGACAGCCTTTTGAGCAAATGGTATTACAGCAACTGGACGTCCATGGACAACAAACCTGAGTATGCCCATCACACGTTATACAAAACCTGACTCACAGTGGACCATGGCCCTTCTTTGTAAGGGCAAAGCTATGAAGCCCTTAGAAAAAAGTCATAGGATAAAACCTTTGGGACTTAGGATTAGGGAAAGAATTCTTGGGCTTGACATCAAGAGCATAATACACATGAATAGACAAACAGACCATGGGGGAAAATGAGTCCAAAAAGAGATGACTGGTGTATGGAAAGGGTGATTTAGCAGAGGGCAAAGCATTGTCTTTTCAACAAAGAGTGGGTTCTGGTCAATTTCATATGCATATAGAAAAGAATTAATGTTGACCCAGATCTCATACCATAAATCAAAATCATGTGATGGACTGCAAATCGGGACGTGAAAGGTAGTCACAAAGCTTTTGGAGTTACACAGGAGAATATCTTCATGATATTGGAATAGGCAAACACAAATGCAAAATAATGAACTAACTATGAAGGGGGGAAATGGAGAAACTGTGCATTAATAAAGAACCTCTCTTCATAAAATTCAACATTAAGAGAATGAAAGGCAAGTCCAGACATTAGGATATTTCTGCAATAACTGTATCCAACAGAGGGCATGGATACAGAATATATAAGAAGTCCTGCATGTTAAAAACAAAAAGTGATTCGGTATAAAAGTAGGCAAAAAACGTGATTGCAGGGATCCTTCAGAACGGGCACATAGACAAGGACATTAAAAAGCTAAACTTACAAAGGTGCCCAGCCTTGGTCATGGGAAATCTGAGTTCAGGCTGCTGTGAGCACTTGTACAAACCCAGAAGGAAGGCAAGGAGAGAAATATTAGAATGCAAATGCTGGCAAGGCATGGAGCTCCTGGAATTCTCAGGTTCCCACTGGGGAAACAGTCTTGCTGTTTCTACTAAGCCTGATCAGATATCAATCCTCTGTTACAGCCACTGTAGGTATGGATTCCATGTCCATAGCCTAGCACACAGTTCATAAAACTGTACGCACATTTAGATAAAGAGACAAACCAGGTATTTACTGCAGCACTAGTCATAATTCTGAATAATAATGCTGAAATATATTGTGATGTATCTATACAGTGGGATATTACATATTATATGCATGGGTTATTGCTACATTAAAAAAAATCACAGGTTCCCTCAACCATCATAACGACTGAAAGAAACTGAATATAAATCATCCTTCATGGTTTCATTTGTAAAAGTCTCAGAAACATCAAAAATAGCATCTGGTGTTAGAAGTCAGGATGGGGGAAATCTTGGGGCCAGGGGCATGAGTAGAGCTTCTGACTCTTGGTTTGGGTGCAGTCTTTCTGTGAAAACAAGTTCAGGGGGAGGTTTCGTATTTGTGCACAATTTTGTTCAGTTGCTCAGTCGTGTCCGACTCTTTGCGACCCCATGAATTGCAGCACACCAGGCCTCCCTGTCCATCAGCAACTCCTGGAGTTCACTCAGACTCACATACATCGAGTCAGTGATGCCATCCAGCCATCTCATCCTCAGTCATCCCTTCTTCTCCTCCTGCCCCCAATCCCTCCCAGCATCAGAGTCTTTTCCAATGAGTCAACTCTTCACATCAGGTGGCCAAAGTACTGGAGTTTCAGCTTCAGCATCATTCCCTCCAAAGAAATCCCAGGGCTGATCTCCTTCAGAATGGACTGGTTGGATGTCCTTGCAGTCCAAGGGACTCAAAAGAGTCTTCTCCAACACCACAGTTCAAAAGCATCAATTCTTTGGCGCTCAACTTTCTTCACAGTCCAAGTCTCACATCCATACATGACCCCTGGAAAAACCATAGCCTTGACTAGACAGACCTTTGTTGACAAAGTAATGTCTCTGTAGGTTTACTAAATTTCATTTAAAGGTTTACTTTAGACAACATAATGTGCCTTATAAAATGTTATTATCATCACAAATTAGATGACAAGACATTTAATTGTGTTGCTTTGAAACCTGGCCTAAGACCAGAGTCTTTTAAAGGTGCCCTTGAACTCTTTGTTCCTCAGACAGTAGATCAAGGGGTTGATGATTGGGGTGAGGACAGTGTAAACAGCAGAGATGAGCTTGTTGGAACTCCGGGAATCAATGGCCTGGGGCCGGACGTACATGAAGATCATGGCCGTGTAGAAGATGGTGACCACGGTGAGGTGAGACGCACAGGTGGAGAAGGCTCTCCAGCGGCCCGTGGCCGAGGGGATGCGCAGCACGGCCAGGGTGACGTGCCCGTAGGACAGCACAGTGGCCACAAGCGGGAGCACCAGGATGAGGAAGGCCAGGACGAAGTCGACCAGCTCTGCAGTCGAGTAGTCCATGCAGGCCAGTCTGAGGATGGGGGAGATGTCACAGAAGAAGTGGTTCAGGACGTTGGAACCACAGAACGTGGCGCCGGAGATAAAGTAGACCTTGATCACGGAGACGGTGAAGCCACTCATGAAGGAGAAGGCCACCAACTGGACACACAGCCCTGTGGTCATGATGGCTTGGTAGCGCAGAGGGTGGCAGATGGCCACGTAGCGGTCGTAGGCCATGGAGGCCAGGAGCACACACTCGGTGCACACCAGGGAGCTGAAGAAGTAGAGCTGGGTCATGCAGCCCACGAAGGAGATGCGCCTCCTCTGCAGGAGGAAGCCATCCAGCATCTTGGGGATGATGTCACACACGTACCAGAGCTCCAAGAAAGACATGGAGCCCAGAAAGTAGTACATGGGCCTGTGGAGGGAGGGGCTGCCCCAGACGGTGAGGATGATGGCCAGGTTCTCCACCAGCACGAAGAGGTAGGTGAGCAGGAAGAGGAGGAAGAGCAGGTACTGCAGCCAGGGAGCTGTGGGGAAGCCCACCAGGATGAAGGCGCTGACCTGCGTCACATTCTCCCCCCTCATCCTCCTGTGTGGGGCACCCAGGGCCACAAACAACCTTCAGGCCAGATGAGGGGCAAGGGCGGCTGGGGAGAGAAAGCGGAGGTCAGTCTGGGGGTGGGTTTTGACCCAAGGGGTGGGTGCCTGGTTCCTCAGACAGCAGGGAAGCAGTGGTACAGTATTTCCATGTTTTGAGTTAGAAAAGCCCTTCATACATTTAGAGGTAATGACAGAGGACATCTAGGGAGAGTGGACGTGCAAGGAGTGGTTGTTTAGGACTCAAGAGCGGAGACCCTTTGCACGGCCCACTGGGATGTGTGGCTGGGACCCAGGATGGGTGTATTGGCCCCGTCTTGGGCTGTGGGGCATGTTTCACAAGAGAACATGAGCCTGGATTCCTTGGCCACCACTAGCATACACTGCCTCCACGACCTGCATCAGGACCAACCATGACGAAAGCTTAGTGAACTTCGTTTTCCCCAAATTTTATGCATGGCAGCTGCTCTTCCACCACTGCTGTGCCCTGCCCTGGTGCAGAAAGATGCACAAGGAAGGTGAGTTGGGTGTGACTGGGGTCGTGCCCCCTTCTCCCCAGAGGGAAGTGCTGTCAGGGCCTGAGAAGCTGCTGCAGGCGAGCGAGGGTCTCCAGGTCTCTGGTGGTGTGACCTGCCGCTCCCACGCTCAATCCATGCCCCCACCCGTGATCATACCCACGCACTCACACGTGCATGCATCACACATACACTCACATTCTCACACCCATACATACACACAGATACACACTGACACGTTCATCCAGTACACCTACACTCACGTTCTCACACCCATACATACACACAGTCACAGATACACACTGACAGGTTCATCCAGTACACCTACACTCACGTTCTCACACCCATACATACACACAGTCACAGATACACACTGACAGGTTCATCCAGTACACCTACACTCAGTCTCACACCCATACATACACAATCACAGATACACACTGACACATTCATCCAGTACACCTACACTCACAGTCTCACACTCATACATACACACACACAGATACACACTGACAGGTTCATCCAGTACACCTACACTCACAGTCTCACACCCATATATGCACACACACACACAGATACACACTGACACGTTCATCCAGTACACCTACACTCACAGTCTCACATCCATATATACACACACACACACACAGATACACACTGACACGTTCATCCAATACACCTACACTCATAGTCTCACACCCATACATACACACAGTCACAGATACACACTGACAGGTTCATCCAGTACACCTACACTCATAGTCTCACACCCATACATACACACAGTCACAGATACACACTGACAGGTTCATCCAGTACACCTACACTCATAGTCTCACACCCATACATACACACAGTCACAGATACACACTGACAGGTTCATCCAATACACCTACACTCATAGTCTCACACCCATACATACACACAGTCACAGATACACACTGACAGGTTCATCCAATACACCTACACTCATAGTCTCACACCCATACATACACACAGTCACAGATACACACTGACACGTTCATCCAGTACACCTACACTCATAGTCTCACACCCATACATACACACAAGTCATCACACCTACAATTAAAACATACACACAGTCACAGATACACACTGACAGGTTCATCCAGTACACCTACACTCATAGTCTCACACCATACATACACACAGTCACAGATACACACTGACAGGTTCATCCAGTACACCTACACTCATAGTCTCACACCCATACATACACACAGTCACAGATACACACTGACAGGTTCATCCAGTACACCTACACTCATAGTCTCACACCCATACATACACACAGTCACAGATACACACTGACAGGTTCATCCAGTACACCTACACTCATAGTCTCACACCCATACATACACACAGTCACAGATACACACTGACAGGTTCATCCAGTACACCTACACCCATACCACTCATAGTCTCATCACAACCCATACATACACACAGTCACAGATACACACTGACAGGTTCATCCAGTACACCTACACTCATAGTCTCACACCCATACATACACACAGTCACAGATACACACTGACAGGTTCATCCAGTACACCTACACTCATAGTCTCACACCCATACATACACACAGTCACGATACACACTGGACAGGTTCATCCAGTAACTACACAAGTCTCACACCATAATACACACAGTACACACGAAGGTTCATCCAGTACACTTACACACGTTCTCACATCCATATATACACACTCACAGATACACACTGAGACGTTCATCCAATACACCTACACTCAGTCTCACACCCATAAATACACACACACAGATACACACTGACATGTTCATCCAGTACACGTACACTCACAGTCTCACACCCATACATACTCACAGTCTCACACCCATACATACACACAGTCACAGATACACACTGACACGCTCATCCAGTACACCTACACTCATAGTCTCACACCCATACATAACACACAGTCACATAGATACACACTGACAGGTTCATCCAGTACACCTACACTCACATTCTCACACCCATACATAACACACTCACAGGTATCTCTGACACATTCATCTGGTACACCTACACTCAGTTTCACACCCATACATACACACACACAGATACACACTGATAAACATTCATACAACACATCACCCAGAGTCTCAAACCGTGCATGCACACACACAACTATGCAGCCACATATTCATACAATGCACCTAAACTCAGATTTGGGTGTTAGTTCTGAAAGGTCTTGTAGGTCTTCATAAAATCCTTCAACTTCAGCTTCTTCAGCATTACTGGTTGGGGCATATACTTGGATTACTGTGATATTGAATGGTTTGCCTTGGAGACGAACAGAGATCATTCTGTCGTTTTTGAGATTGCATCCAAGTACTGCATTTCGGACTATTTGTTGACCATGATGGCTACTCCATTTCTTCTGAGGGATTCCTGCCCACAGTAGTAGATATAATGGTCATCTGAGTTAAATTCACCCATTCCAGTCCATTTTAGTTCGCTGATTCCTAGAATGTCGACGTTCACACTTGCCATCTCTTGTTTGACCACTTCCAATTTGCCTTGATTCATGGACCTGACATTCCAGGTTCCTATGCAATATTGCTCTTTACAGCATCAGATCTTGCTTCTATCAACAGTCATATCCACAACTGGGTATTGTTTTTGCTTTGGCTCCATCCCTTCATTCTTTCTGGAGTTATTTCTCCACTGATCTCCAGTAGCATATTGGGCACCTAATGACCTGGGGAGTTCCTCTTTCAGTGTCCTATCATTTTGCCTTTTCATACTGTTCATGGGGTTCTCAAGGCAAGAATACTGAAGTGGCTTGCCATTCCCTTCTCCAGTGGACCACATGCTGTCAGACCTCTCCACCATGACCCACCCATCTTGGGTGCCCCACGGGCATGGCTTGGTTTCATTGAGTTAGACAAGGCTGTAGTCCTAGTGTGACTAGATTGACTAGTTTTCTGTGAGTATGGTTTCAGTGTGTCTGCTCTCTGATGCCCTCTTGCAACACCTACCATCTTACTTGGGTTTCTCTTACCTTGGGCGTGGGGTATCTCTTCACGGCTGTTCCAGCAAAGCACAGCTGCTGCTCCTTACCTTGGATGAGGGGTATCTCCTTACAGCCACCTTTCCTGACCTTCAACGTACGATAGCTCCTCTAGGCCCCTCTGTGCCCGTGCAGCCACCGCTCCTCGGGTTGCTCCTCTGGCTGCTGGCCCTGGCCTCGGGTGTGGGTGGCTCCTCCCAGCTGCCTCCTCTGGCCTCAGGCTTGGGGTGACTCCTCAGGGTCACCACCCCTGGCCTCGGGCGTGAGGTGGCTTCTCCTGGCCGCCCCTGACCTCGGATGTGGGGTGTCTCCTCCTGGCCGCCACTGGCCTCAGACACTGGGTAGCTCCTCCTGGCCACCACCCTGACCTCGGACGTGGGGTGTCTCCTCCCAGCCGCCACTGACCTCGAATGCAGGGTAGCTCTTCTCAGCTGCCACCCCTGACTTCGGACGTGGGGTGGCTCCTCCTGGCCGTTCCTGCGCCGTCGCAGCCTGGCACTCTGGGCCACTGTCCCTGACTTTGGATGTGGGGTAGCTCTCGGCCACATTTAGTGTGCCGGCCCGCCACCGCATCGTCTGCGCTTAGTCTATGCCCCAACCAGTAACACTGAAGAAACTGATGTTGAACGGTTTTATGAAGACCTACAAGACCTTTTAGAATTAACACCCAAAAAGATGTCCTTTTCATTATAGGGGACTGAAATGCAAAAGTAGGAAGTCAAGAAACACCTGGAGTAACAGGCAAATTTGGCCTTGGAATGTGGAATGAAGCAGGGCAAAGACTAATAGAGTTCTGCCAAGAAACTGCACTGGTCATAGCAAACACCCTCTTCCAACAACACAAGAGAAGACTCTACACATCAACATCACCAGATGGTCAACACCGAAATCAGATTGATTATATTCTTTGCAGCCAAAAATGGAGAAGCTCTATACAGTCAACAAAAACAAGACCAGGAGCTGACTGTGGCTCAGATCATGAACTCCTTATTGCCAAATTCAGACTCAAATTGAAGAAAATAGGGAAAACCACTAGACCATTCAGGTATGACCTAAATCAAATGCCTTATGATTATACAGTGGAAGTGAGAAATAGATTTAAGGGCCTAGATCTGATAGATAGAGTGCCTGATGAACTATGGAATGAGGTTCGTGACTGTACAGGAGACAGGGATCAAGACCATCGCCATGGAAAAGAAATGCAAAAAAGCAAAATGGCCGTCTGGGGAGGCCTTACAAATAGCTGTGAAAAGAAGAGAGGTGAAAAGCATAGGAGAAAAGGAAAGATATAAGCATCTGAATGCAGAGTTCCAAAGAATAGCAAGAAGAGATAAGAAAGCCTTCTTCAGCGATCAATGCAAAGAAATAGAGGAAAACAACAGAATGGGAAAGACTAGAGATCTCTTCAAGAAAATCAGAGATACCAAGGGAACATTTCATGCAAAGATGGGCTCGATAAAGGACAGAAACGGTATGGACCTAACAGAAGCAGAAGATATTAAGAAGAGGTGGCAAGAAAACACGGAAGAACTGTACAAAAAAATCTTCACGACCCAGATAATCATGATGATGTGATCACTATTCTAGAGCCAGACATCTTGGAATGTGAAGTCAAGTGGGCCTTAGAAAGCATCACTACGAACAAAGCTAGTGGAGGTGATGGAATTCCAGTTGAGCTGTTTCAAATCCTGAAAGATGATGCTGTGAAAGTGCTGCACTCAATATGCCAGCAAATTTGGAAAACTCAGCAGTGGCCACAGGACTGGAAAAGGTCAGTTTTCATTCCAATCCCAAAGAAAGGCAATGCAAAAGAATGCTCAAACTACCACACAATTGCACTCATCTCACACACTAGTAAAGTAATACTCAAAATTCTCCAAGCCAGGCTTCAGCAATATGTGAACCGTGAACTCCCTGATGTTCAAGCTGGCTTTAGAAAAGGCAGAGGAACCAGAGATCAAATTGCCAACATCCACTGGATCATGGAAAAAGCAAGAGAGTTCCAGAAACACATCTATTTCTGCTTTCTTGACTATGTCAAAACCTTTGACTGTGTGGATCACAATAAACTGTGGAAAATTCTGAAAGAGATGGGAATACCAGAGCACTTGACCTGCCTCTTGAGAAATCTGTATGCAGGTCAGGAAGCAACAGTGAGAACTGGATATGGAACAACAGACTGGTTCCAAATAGGAAAAGGAGTACGTCAAGACTGTATATTGTCACCCTGCTTATTTAACTTATATGCAGAGTACATCATGAGAAACGCTGGACTGGAGGAAACACAAGCTGGAATCAAGATTGCTGGGAGAAATATCAATAACCTCAGATATGCAGATTACACCACCCTTATGGCAGAAAGTGAAGAGGAACTAAAAAGCCTCTTGATGAAAGTGAAAGTGGAGAGTGAAAAAGTTGGCTTAAAGCTCAACATTCAGAAAACGAAGATCATGGCATCTGGTCCCATCACCTCATGGGAAATAGATGGGGAAACAGTGGAAACAGTGTCAGACTTTATTTTTTGGGGCTCCAAAATCACTGCAGATGGTGACTGCAGCCATGAAATTAAAAGATGCTTACTCCTTGGAAGAAAAGTTATGACCAACGTAGATAGTATATTCAAAAGCAGAGACATTACTTTGCCGACTAAGGTCCTTCTAGTCAAGGCTTTGGTTTTCCCTGTGGTCATGTATGGATGTGAGAGTTGGACTGTGAAGAAGGCTGAGAGCCGAAGAATTGATGCTTTTGAACTGTGGTGTTGGAGAAGACTCCTGAGAGTCCCTTGGGCTGCAAGGATATCCAACCAGTCCATTCTGAGGGAGATTAACCCTGGGATTTCTTTGGAAGGAATGATGCTAAAGCTAAAGCTCCAGTACTTTGGCCACCTCATGCGAAGAGTTGACTCATGTTTATAATAGCCAGGACATGGAAACAACCTAGATGTCCATCAGCAGATGAATGTATAAGAAAGCTGTGGTACATATACACAATGGAGTATTAGTCAGCCATTGAAAAGAATAAATTTGAATCAGTTCTAATAAGATGGATGAAACTGGAGCCGATTATACAGAGTGAAGTAAGCCAGAAAGAAAAACACCAATACAGTATACTGACACATATATATGGAATTTAGAAAGATGGTAGTGATGACCCTGTATGCAAGACAGCAAAAGAGACAGAGATGTATAGAACGGACTTTTGGACTGTGAGGGAGAGGGAGAGGGTGGGATGATTTGGGAGAATGGCATTGTAACATGCATACTATCATGTAAGAAATGAAGCGCCAGTCTATGTTCAATACAAGATACAGGATGCTTGGGGCTGGTGCGCGGGGATGACCCAGAGAGATGATATGAGGTGGGAGGTGGGAGGGGGGTTCAGGATTTGGAGCTCGTATGCACCCGTGGCATATTCATGTCAATGTCTGGCAAAGCCAATACAGTATTGTAAAGCAAAATAGAGTAAAAGTAAAATAAAAAAAGAAAACAGATACAGCTAAAAAAAAAAAGGAGAAGACTCTGATGCTGGGAGGGATTGAGGGCAGGAGGAGAAGGGCACGACAGAGGATGAGATGGCTGGATGGCACCACGGACTCGATGGACGTGAGTCTGAGTGAACTCTGGGAGATGGTGATGGACAGGGAGGCCTGGCGTGCTGCGATTCACGGAGTCGCAAAGAGTCGGACACAACTGAGCAACTGAACTTAAACTTAGATTGTCACACCCATACATACACAGACACAGAGACACACACTGACTCGTTCATACAATACACCTACACTCAGTCTCACAGCCATGCACACACAGATACACACTGACACATTCATACCACACACCTACACTGTCTCACACCGCACATACACATACACACAGATACACACTGACATGTTCATACAGCATGCCTACAACCACAGTCTCACACCCATATGTACACTGGCACATTCATACACCTACACTCACAGTCTGACACCCATATGTACACACTCACACACAGATACACAGCGACACATTCATACAACACACCTACGCTCACAGTCTGACACCCATACATACACACACACACACACACACACAGATACACACTGACATGTTCATAGAGCATGCCTACACTCGGTCTCACACCCAAACACACACACACAGATACAGTGACAGATTCCTACAACACACCTACAGTCTCACAACCATATGTACACACACACACACAATACGCACTGATGCATTCATACAGCACACCTACACTCACAGTCTCACACCCATACATACTCACAGACACACAGACACACACTGATACATTAACACAACACACCTATATTCACAGTCTCATACCCTTATGTACACACTCACACACAGATACACACTAAAACGTCCATACAACACACCTACACTCACAGTCTCACCCTATCTACATACACACACAGATGCACACTGACACATTCATATACACACCTACAGTCTCACACCCATATGTTCACATACACATGCAGATACACGCTGACACGTTCATACAACTTCCTTACACTCACAGTCTCACATCCATAAAAACAGACACACAGATACACACTGACACATTCATAGAGCACACCTACACTCAGAGTCTCACACCCACACATACACACACACACACACACTGAGATATTCATACAACAACTACACTCACAGTCTCACCCCGTATACATACACCCACAGATACACTGCCTACAGTGTATCTGTATTTGGACACACACCTACAGTCTCACACCCATATGTACACACACAGATAGAGATTGGCTCATTCATACAGCACAATTACACTCACAGTCTCACACGCATACATAAACACACACACAGAGGAAGTCTTGGCTGCCTTTCCTGGCCAGCGCAGACTGTGGGCATGGGGGAGTGAGGGGTTGGGGCAGTGGGTGGGAAGTTGAGGGCAGGGGGAGTGTGGCCAGCACTGGTGTCTATCAGATGGGAAGGAGGGAGCAATCGTCAGGCCTGGAAGCTTCCTTCAGATCTGTTCTACTGATGCTGAGCAGGAAGAAAGGGACCTGTAGGAAGTCAGGGCCACCAGCCAAAAGGGAAGAATCCCCAACTCAGCTTGTAGGGCTGGGGGAGGGTGGAGAAGGCTCCAGGAAAGGGCTGCAGGCTTCAGGAGATCACAGGATGGGCAGGGGCTGTGGGCCTGGCCTCTGCTGGCCCCCAGAGCTGTCTCCCCAGGTCATCTAGGCAGGACATGAAGGGCAGACTGTCCCAGGGGAGGCAGGCAGGGGGTGCCTATGGTAAGGAGGCAGATGTATGGGAGGGCAGACCCAGTGGCATGTGGAGGGGAGCTAAGGAGACCACTTCTGACAAACACCCAAGACGAAGACTGGCCTGAGGGCAGAGGGTCTTCTCACAGAGCCTGACTCACCTGGTGGCACCACAGGAAAGGATGCTCTGAGCTGTGAGACCACTGCCTTCCTGCCCCCCTGAGTGTGGACCCCTGGCTCCCACCACCCTCCCATCCGTCCTGCTCCTTGCTCATCTGCTGAGCTCCCCTCCACCTCACGAGGCACCCCTTCTCCTCTCTGCTCCAGCAAAGCAGCCTCGGGCCCTGTCTGAACCTGCTACCCACTTGCCTTCCCTGGGTGGCACCTGGGGCTCTTGCCCAACCTCAGGCCCCCGAGTCTTTAACCCAGAAATACAGTGGTGTGTCCATCTCCCTGCCACGGTATAGGAGGTGATTGATGCACAGCACCTGGACGCCCGACAGGTGTGGGCTTTTATCCCGCCTGAATGCTCCACCACCCTGCAACCGTGCTGGCTGCAGGGGACTCAGGCAGAGGGTATGGTGGTGAAGAATAATTCCAGGCATACATCACTGGAAAAGCCCCTGATGCTGGGAAAGATTAAGGCAGGAGGAGAAGGGAGCAACAGAGGATGAGATGGTTACATGGCGACATCAACTCGATGGACATGAGTTTGAGCAGACTCCAGGAGACGGTGAAGGACAGGGAAGCCTGCTGCGCTGCAGTCCACGGGATCTCTAAGAGTCAGACATGACTGAGTGACTGAACAAAAATAACATCTCAGTTTGCACATGATGGCTGCCGAATACGAGAACCGATGTGCCCAGAGGACGCAGAGAGCCTGTGAGAAGACACAGCGTCTCTGGGGAAGCACTGACGTGGGAGCCCGGGGCTCACCAGGCTTTCCTGGCCTCTGTCTCCACTGGGAAGAGGTCTCCGTCTCACCAGGCTGGCCTCAGGAGGTCGGATCTCACAGGTTTCTTGCCTCCTCCTTGCTATCCTATGTTCCTTTCCTGTGAGACATATTTCTTGAACACATTCTGGGGGCAGGGCCGGAGATGCAACTGTCCTGTTCCTGATGGAGTCTGTGTTCCAGTTGAGGAGGCAGAGGACCCAGAGACAGCACAAAGGCGGCAATAAAACCAAGGAAACCACGCTACATACATGGGTTGAGGGTGTACAGCCCAGAACACAGCTCCCTGGCACATTGACTAATTCAACCGGAAGGAGTCTGAGAAAGTGGCAGAGAGAGGAGGGTCATCCTGAACCCCCACCACCACCATCTCCCCTGGATCAGGTCATAAGACCCTCCCATGAGAGGGGCTCTTTCTGCACCCAGAGGAGAGGAGCATCCTTACTTCCAAGGACAAGCAGATGCTGAGAAGAAGCCAGACAGGCCTGGCTGAGGTTCAGCACTTGCCCTGAGCAGTCCCTGAGCCTTGTGGTCCACAACTGTCCACATCACACAGCATCAGACTCTGGGTGTGGCCATTTCTTCAGATTTCCTTTCCTTATAAATGCTCTTGTGTGTCACCAAACTGCTATTACATAAATGCTTTTCTCCCTTACTTTGTCTATGTCAGCTTGACTTTAGACCCAGTCAGGTACCTGAGACAACATATTAAAAAGCAGAGACATCACTTGTCTACAAAAGTCCGTGTGGTCAAACCTATGGTTATTGCAGTCATCATGTGCTGATGTGAGCGATGGACCATAAAAAAGGCTAAGCACTGAAGAATCGATGCTTTTGAACTGAGCAGCTGGAGAATACCCTTGAGAATCCCTTGGACAGCAAGATCAAACCAGTCAATCCTAAAGGAAATTAAGCCTAAACATTCACTGGCAGGCCTGATGCTGAAGATAAGGCCCAATACTTTGGCCACCTCAGGGGAAGAGCTGACTCATTGGAAAGACTGTGATGCAGGGAAAGATTGAGGGCAGGAGTGGAAGGGGTAACAAAGGATGCAATGCTTGGATGGCATCACTGAGTCAGTAGACGTGAGTGTGAGCAAACTCTGGGAGGTGGTGAAGGACAGGGAAGCTTGGCGTGCTGAAGTCTATGGGGTCACAAAGAGTCGGACATGACTTAGCCACTGAACAACAACTGATCACCAGTGCATTGGATAATTCACACTAGGTTGTCTGGCTCAATGGAAAATTGTGTTTACTTAGAAATTCAGGACACCTGGCGCTCATCCTCCTTTGTCTGCACTTAGGACAATGGCTATGTCTTCTTTCCAGCAAACCCTTTGTTTGGGAAAATTTTAGACCAGCTGCAAAGATAGCACCGAGGGAGCCCACAGCAGCATCTCCGCCATGCTGAGGGCTCATCTCACACCGCACTGGAGCGCCTCAGGTCTGGATGAACCTCACTGCCCTGCGGCCAACGGGACCCCAGCTCTGCTGGGATTTGGTCTTGTGTCCTCTCAGGGCCCTCTTCCATTCCAGGGCCCAACGTGGTTCTCAGACAGCTTGCATTTTTGGTGTGATTGCCCCCACCCCTGCCTGGTCCCCCTCCTCAGAGTCCAAGAGCAGTAGGGAGCCTGGGGTTCTCTGCTCCGAAACAAGTTCTCCAGCAGCTGCAGAGAGAAGGCTCTCACCAGGCCAGCCAATGCAAACTCTTTTGGGTCCTTTGGGAAAACCTGAGAGGGGCGAAGGAAGACTCCCTTCCCAGGAAGGACGGGTTTACGTGCCCTGGGTGGCCTTAGAGCAGGGTCTCCCTGATGTCGCCAGCACTGGCAGCCTGCGGCCACCTCCCCCTCTCCTGGGAGGCCACCTGGACGGCACCTGAGCCAGCACGGGGACAGGCGTCCTTGGTCTGCCCAGCCCTTGTGAGGCTGCTGGTGAGGCTGGGGGTGACGTCAGAAAGGGGCTCAGCACAGGGCCCACAGGCGCGTAGTCGGCACAGGGCCTACGGGCGTGAGGGCCACTTCTGGAGCACCCTTGAGTCTTGGTGCTGGGACTGCAGAGGGGAGTCCTGCACAGCCCCTGCCCCTAATCGGCTGTTGTGAGGGGGCAGGCATGGCTGGTGGAGTCTCTCTCTCTGTCTCTCTCACACACACACACACACACAGTCACTCAGCCAGGATGCGGTGTACACACCACGCTCTAGAATCACAGTAAAACAGCAGATATCAACATGGAAGGTGCTGGGTCCCACCTGGGGTCCTCAGTCTTCTCTGTGAGTGGCTTCGCCTGGTGTCCAGTGACTTGCAGGCCAGCCACAGGGACTGGGCCAGTGTGGCTGGGACTCACTCCGGAGAGGAGCACTGCATGGGTGGCTGGGAGGCACAGTAGTCTTGGCTTTTTCAGTTGGAGCTCAAGGACTCCAGGGCCCAATTACCTGCCAGGCAGGCGACACTGCCCACATGGCCAATTAGTGGGTCCTCATGCCTCTGGGGCCGGCTGAGGGCAGGTCTGCACATCCACACTGTGGCCCTCGTTTCACTCCACACAGCTCAGTGGCCTCGTCCCAGGAGCCTGAGGAGCCGCTGTCCCTGAGTTGGCCCTTGGCCCCACACCTCCGTGCACAGGAGGGTGGTGGGGAGGGACGGCAGGCTGCTGTGAGGAGGGGTGCAGGCCAAAGCAGAGGCTCAGGATGGCCATGTGTTAACCATACAGTTATAGGACCGATGAGACAGGGTCAGGCCTTGGTCCTCCCAGCTCAGAACCTCCTCACTGTCCAGTCCCGAGGGCGGGGCCTGGCAGGGAGGCTGGGTCACCACTGGGAGCCTGCGTCTCCTCTCTGGTCTCACCCAGACCCTCCTTTTCTCTCTGCTCTAACTCCACCGCCCTGGCCCCTCCCCTTCCCCGCACCTCAGGCTCTTCAGATGGCCCTGCCCCTCTTCCTGCCTCAGGCTCTGGACGTCTGCTGCCTCTGGACTGTCCTTCCCGAAGCACTTTCTCCCCACACCCGCCGAGGATGGTCTCGTTTTCCTCCCCTTTGGATTAGTGTCCTGGGTCTGCAGAAACAAAGTACCACAAACTAGGAGGCTTACCACAACAGAAAATTATTCTGAAAGTCCCACATCAGGGGTGGGAGTGCCGAGCTCCTCCCACAGGCCCAAGAGGAGGGTCCTTTCTGCCTCTGCATCCTCTGCGGCTCCAGGCTCCCTGGCCTGTGGCCCGCATCCCTCCCGTCTCTGCCTCTGTGGTCACAGGGAGTCTCCTCTGCTGTGTGTAGGCTCCCCTCTCTGTCTCCCCTGGACAGCCCACAGGGACCTCTTTATCTCCACATCCTTCCCTGATTCCATCCTGAAGGACTCAGGTCACAATCAGAGGCTCAGGGGAGCAGATAACCTTGGGGGCTGCCTCTCAGCCCCTGGGCCTGCTGGGTTTTCCCTCCTCAGCGTGAGCCCCTGAGCGCCCCTCTGAGCACACTGCTTGCGTATGTTGTGTGTTTCTCCACCACACACAGAAGCCAAGTGCATGGGGCTGGGCTCTTTTCCGTTTGTTCATCATCAGACGCCAGTTGTCTGATTCCTGTCTGGCACGTAGGCAGTGCTTGGGCTACACATGCGTGAATGAGTGAATGGTTGAGTCACTTAGTTGTGACCGGAGAAGGCTGTGGACTGAGGGGTTCCCAGGAGATGGAACCGGTTTCTGTCTCAGCTGCCCGTGAGGGAGACAGGCTCTCAGGACCCTGTGCATGGCCTGCAATCACCTCGGCCAAGACGGAGCTGTGCTCTGGCCGGTGGAGCGGGAGGACGAGGGGTGATCCAGGAGGTGCCCTGCCCCGTCTGCTATATCACATGGGGCCAAGGCATCTGACCGAGCAGGCCAAGGGTGGACGGGGCACAGACGAGCTGCTTCACATGGTGGAGGGGGATCTGGGGCTGTAACTGACCTCCGCTCCTAGGGCCGCCCTCCCCCTGGGGTCTCCCTCCACTGACATCAGGTGTCCGCAGCTTGATGTCTCCAGGACACACACTTCCTGCCCTTGGGACAGCTGATGCGGGATCCCTGGAGCCCCTCCCCTCCGACCTCCCACCTGCACTTAGGTGGTCCCACTGGGTCTGCTCCGTGCTCAGGCTCCGACGGGACACTGCATGCCCCAAACCTGGCTGGTGCTTCACGGCCCGCTCAGGCCCTGCCTCCCTTGCTGGACCCTGAGGGCCACCGTGGCTGGCTGAGTCTCCCTCACTGTTTCTCTGGCATGGACCTTGGACCTGGCACAGAGGGATGACCAGAAAGGGAACCAAATGGTAGCAAATGCACGTGGCTGAAGGCACAAGCGCAGAACAGAGATGGGCCGGGGGTCCAGGCAGCACCAGGCACTGGCTTTGAACACACTGCCTGTCTCCCTCACGGGCAGCTGAGACAGAAACTGATTCCATCTCCCGGGAACCCCTCAGTCCACAGCCTTCTCTGGTCACAACTAAGTGACTCAGCCATTTACTCATTCACACACGTGTAGCCCAAGCACTGCCTACGTGCCAGACAGGCACTCACTTGGCATTCCCCCTGTGCTGGTGTGAATCTGATGACTTTTTACATGACTCCTAATGAGAGAGTGAATGACAAATGGCCTGTGCATGTCTCTATGGGTGCAGGACCCAGGAGGGTTAAGGTGTAGGGACCTCAGGACACAGAGGCAAGGAGGAAGCCAGATCTCTGGGGCCTCCACAGAGAGAGGTGGTCCAACCAAGCAGTTGAAAAGCCCTCAGGTCATCTGTGGTCTCCACGGCCCATCCCCCTTTCCTTCTGTTTCCACACCTGGCCCTGGTCGTGTGGGTGCTCCTCAGCTTATCTCTTATTCATCCCAACTGCCTGACTGACCAGGGTTTGAACTCTGCAGCCAATCAGAAATGCGTGGAAAGCTGTCTGATGTTTTGAGAGCCCTGAACACTCTTGGGCCCACATCCTGAGATTCTGACTCTGCGGTCCCCAGGTGGCAACTTGGTGACCTCGCTCCTGAAGGATGCTGCTTCTAAGATGCCAGCTCCTCTTCAGGACTCCTGGTGGGCTCCCTGGAGCATTAGGCTGGGGGGTTAGGGCTCCTGGTTCCTCCCTGCAGATGGCTAGAACCTCTTGTCTGTACCTTCAAGAATTCCTTCAATAAATATTGGTGGGTTGCCCACCAGGCTATTCCTTGGAACTCTGCATTCAGATGCCTATATCTTTCCTTTTCTCCTTTGCTTTTCGCTTCTCTTCTTTTCACAGCTATTTGTAAGGCCTCCCCAGACAGCCATTTTCCTTTTCTGCATTTCTTTTCCATGGGGATGGTCTTGATCCCTGTCTCCTGTACAATGTCACAAACCTCTGTCCATAGTTCATCAGGCACTCTATCTATCAGATCTAGGCCCTTAAATCTATTTCTCACTTCCACTGTATAATCATAAGGCATTTGATTTAGGTCTTACCTGAATGGTCTAGCAGTTTTCCCTGCTTTCTTCAATTTAAGTCTGAATTTAGTAATAAGGAGTTCATGATCTGAGCCACAGTCAGCTCCCAGTCTTGTTTTTGTTGACTGTATAGAGCTTCTCCATCTTTGGCTGTAAAGAATAGAATGTCTGATTTTGGTGTTGACCATCTGGTGATGTTCATGTGTAGAGTCTTCTCTTGTGTTGTTGGAAGAGGGTGTTTGCTATGACCAGCGCATTTTCTTGGCAAAACTCTATTAGTCTTTGCCCTGCTTCATTCTGCATTCCAAGGCCAAATTTGCTTGTTACTCCAGGTGTTTCTTGACTTCCTACTTTTGCATTTCAGTCCCCTATAATGAAAAGGACATCTTTTTTGGGTGTCAGTTCTGAAAGGTCTTGTACATCTTGATAAAACTGTTCAACTTCAACTTCTTCAGCATTATTGGTTGGGGCATAGACTTGGATTACTATGATATTGAATGGCTTGCCTTGGAGACGAACAGAGATCATTCTGTCATTTTTGAGATTGCATCCAAGTACTGCATTTCGGACTCTTTTGTTGACCATGATGGCTACTCTATTTCTTCTGAGGGATTCCCGCCCACAGTAGTAGATATAATGGTCATCTGAGTTGAATTCACCCATTCCTAGAATGTCGACGTTCACTCTTGCCATCTCTTGTTTGACCACTTCCAATTTGCCTTGATTCATGGACCTGACATTCCAGGTTCCTATGCAATATTGCTCTTTACAGCATCGGATCTTGCTTCTATCACCAGTCACATCCAGAGCTGGGTATTGTTTTTGCTTTTTATCCATCCCTTCATTCTTTCTGGAGTTATTTCTCCACTGATCTCCAGTAGCATATTGGCCACCTACTGACCTGGGGAGTTTCTCTTTTGGATCACTGTTCATGGGAGATCTCGTCAAGAAAATTAGAGATACCAAAGGAACATTTCATGCAAAGATGGGCTCAATAAAGGACAGAAATGATGTGGACCTAACAGAAGCAGAAGATATTAAGAAGAGGTGGCAAGAAAACACGGAAGAACTGTACAAAAAATATCTTCATGATCCAGATAATCATGATGATGTGATCACTAATCTAGAGCCAGACATCTTGGAATGTGAAGTCAAGTGGGCCTTGGAAAGCATCACTATGAACAAAGCTAGTGGAGGTGATGGAATTCCAGTTGAGCTGTTTCAAATCCTGAAAGATGATGCTGTCAAAGTACTGCACTCAATATGCCAGCAAATTTGGAAAATTCAGCAGTGGCCACAGGACTGGAAAAGGTCAGTTTTCATTCCAATCCCAAAGAAAGGCAATGCCAAAGAATGCTCAAACTACCGCACAATTGCACTCATCTCACATGCTAGTAAAGTAATACTCAAAATTCTCCAAGCCAGGCTTCAGCAATATGTGAACCGTGAACTTCCTGATGTTCAAGCTGGTTTTAGAAAAGGCAGAGGAACCAGAGATCAAATTGCCAACATCCGCTGGATCATGGAATAAGCAAGCGAGTTCCAGAAACACATCTATTTTTGCTTTATTGACTATGCCAAAGCCTTTGACTATGTGGATCACAATAAACTGTGGAAAATTCTGAAAGAGATGGGAATACCAGAGCACCTGGCCTGCCTCTTGAGAAATCTGTATGCAGGTCAGGAAGCAACAGTTAGAACTGGACATGGAACAACAGACTGGTTTCAAATAGGAAAAGGAGTACGTCAAGGCTGTATATTGTCACCCTGCTTATTTAATTTATAAGCAGAGTACATCATGAGAAACGCTGGACTGGAAGAAACACAAGCTGGAATCAAGATTGCTGGGAGAAATATCAATAAACTCAGATATGCAGATGACACCACCCTCATGACAGAAAGTGAAGAGGAGCTAAAAAGCCTCTTGATGAAAGTGAAAGAGCAGAGTGAAAAAGTTGGCTTAAAGCTCAACATTCAGAAAATGAAGATCATGGCGTCTGGTCCCATCACTTCATGGGAAATAGATGGGGAAACAGGGGAAGCAGTATCAGACTTTATTTTTTTTGGGCTCCAAAATCACTGCAGATGGTGACTGCAGCCATGAAATTAAAAGACGCTTACTCCTTGGAAGAAAAGTTATGACCAACCTAGATAGCATATTCAAAAGCAGAGACATTACTCTGCCAACTAAGGTCCATCTAGTCACGGCTATGGTTTTTCCAGTGGTCATGTATGGATGTGAGAGTTGGACTGTGAAGAAGGCTGAGCACCGAAGAATTGATGCTTTTGAACTGTGGTGTTGGAAAAGACTCTCGAGAGTCCCTTGGACTGCAAGGATATCCGACCAGTCCATTCTGAAGGAGATCAGCCCTGGGATTTCTTTGGAAGGAGCGATGCTAAAGCTAAAACTCCAGTACTTTCTCCACCTCATGCGAAGAGTTGACTCATTGGAAAAGACTCTGATGCTGGGAGGGATTGGGGGCAGGAGAAGAAAGGGATGACCGAGGATGAGATGGCTGGATGGCATCATGGACTCGATGGACGTGAGTCTGAGTGAACTCCGGGAGTTGGTGATGGACAGGGAGGCCTGGTGTGCTGCGACTCATGGGGTCGCAAAGAGTCGGACATGACTGAGCGACTGAACTGAACTGAACTGCCCACCAGGCACCATGCAGGGCTGCCAGGGTCTCTGCACATGGCTCTCCAGTGGCCTGGGCACCTGCATGTGTTACAGGTCAACCAGGATCACCTCGTGTGGTAAGAAAACTCTTTCTTTCAGCAGTAATAGGTGAGGGGTGGGGGCTTATATATAGAAGAAAGAAGGGTGGAGTTTAGCTGGGACCTGAGTGGAATAGGACTTTAGCATTTAAACCAAAATCTACAGGCCCTGATGATTCCCAGACACACTTTGCTCTGTGGACACTGGTGCTCAGTTCACTGCCTAGTTCAAGAGCTCCATTCCCTGAAACACTACACTTCATTTAGGACGTGAAAACCTCAGATGACCTGATATATTTAGCTGTTTCCTGAAAGGTGCAGGGTACTTTTAAAGATGAGGAAGTCTTCCTTGTCCTAGCCATAAAATAAGGAAAAGATAAAGGCAAAGACGAAAAGGAAAACTATACCCGTTTAAATGCAGAGTTCCAAAGAACAGCAAGGAGAGGCAAGAAAGTCTTCCTCAGTGATCAGTGCAAAGAAATAAAGGAAAATAACAGAATGGGGAAGACTACAGATCTCTTCAAGAAAATTAGAGATACCAAGGGAAGTTTTCATGCAAAGGTGGGCAAAATAAAGGACAGAAATGGTGTGGACCTAACTGAAGCAGAAGATATTAAAAAGAGGTGGCAAGAATACACAGAAGAACTATACAAAAAAGATCTTCATGACCCAGATAACCATGATGGTGTGATCACTGATCTACAGCCAGACATCCTGGAATGGGAAGTAAAGTGCTCCTAGGAAGCATCACTACAAACAAAGTTAGTGGAGGTGATGGAATTCCAGTTGAGCTATTTCAAATCCTAAAAGCTAATGCTATGAAAGTGCTGCACTCAATATGCCAGCAAATTTGGAAAACTCAGCAGTGGCTATAGGACTGGAAAAGGTCAGTTTTCATTCTAATCCCAAAGAAGGGCAATGCCAAAGAATGTTCAAACTAATGTACAACTGCACTCATCTCACACACTAGCAAAGTAATGCTCAAAATTCTCCAAGCCAGGCTTCAATAACATGTGATTCGTGATCTTCCAGATGCTCAAGCTGAAGTTAGAAAAGGCAGAGGAACCAGAGACGAAACTGCCAACATTTGCTGGATCATAGAAAATGCAAGAGAATTTCAGAAAAAAAAATCTACTTCTGCTTTATTGATTACATCAAAGCCTTTGAGTATGCAGATCACAACAAACTGTGGAAAATTATTCAAGAGATCGGAGTACCAGACCACCTTACCTCCTTCCTGAGAAATCTGTATGCAGGTCAAGAAGAAACAGTTAGAACTGGACATGAAACAACAGACTGGTTCCAAATCGGGAAAGGAGTATATACATCAAGGCTGTATGTTGTCACCTGCTTATTTAACTTCTATACAGAGTACATCATGTGAAATTCCAGGCTGGATGAATCACAAGCTGGAATCAAGATTGCCGGGAGAAATATCAATAACCTCAGATATGCAGATACCACCACCATTATGGCAGAAAGTGAAGAGGAACTTAATAGCCTTTTGATGAAAATGAAAGAGTAGAGTGACAAAGTTGGTGTAAAGCTCAACATTCAAAAAACAAAGATCATGGCATCCAGTCCCATCACTTCACGGCAAGTTGATACGGAAACAGTGACAGACTTTACTTTCTTGAGCTCCAAAATCACTGTGGATGGGGACTGCAACTGTGAAATTCAAAGACACTTGCTCCTTGGAAGAAATGCTATGACCAACCTACACAGTATATTAAAATGTAGAGACCTAACTTTGTCGACAAAGGTCCATCTAGTCAAAGCTATGGGTTTTCCAGTAGTCATGTATGGATGTGAGAGTCGGTCTGTAAAGAAAGCTGAGCGACGAAGAATTGATGCTTTTGAACCATGATGTTGGAGAAGACTCTTGAGAGTCCCTTGAACTGCAAGGAGATCCAACCAGTCCATCCTAAAGGAAATCAGTCCTGAATATTCATTGAAAGGACTGATGTCGAAGTCACTCAGCCACCTGATGCGAAGAACTTGCTCATTGGAAAAGACCATGATGCTGGGAAAAACTGAAGGCAGAATGGTACAACAGAGGATGAGATGGTTGGATGGCATCACTGACTCAATGGATAGGAGTTGAGCAAGCTCGGGAGTTAGTGATGGACAGGGAAGGCTGGTGTGCTGCAGTTCATGAGTTCGTAAAGAGCTGGACGCAACCAAGAGACTGAATTGAACTGAAAATGCAGAAAATAATGGCATCATTACCCCCACAGCTGTCGCATCAGCGTCCATGAGCTGAAGGAGAAAAACTAATGTGGAAGTAAATGTTAAAATCAATGAAGCACTGCAATGATGCAATGCATTTCCATGATTACAAATAAATGTCCTCAAAGAGAAGAGGTATATTTTCAGATTTTGTTTCAGATGAACAGAATGAAAGCCCAGGAGATGCCTGCTACAGTCAAGCTCAGCCAAAGCCCAGGGCCATTTTCAAGGCGCCCTTGAACTCTTTGTTCCTCAGACAGTAGATCAAGGGGTTGATGATTGGGGTGAGGACAGTGTAAACAGCAGAGATGAGCTTGTTGGAGCTCCGGGAATCAATGGCCTGGGGCCGGACGTACATGAAAAGCAAGGCCGTGTAGAAGATGGTGACCACGGTGAGGTGAGACGCACAGGTGGAGAAGGCTCTCCAGCGGCCCGTGGCCGAGGGCATGCGCAGCACGGCCAGGGTGACGTGCCCGTAGGACAGCACAGTGGCCACGAGCGGGAGCACCAGGATGAGGAAGGCCAGGACGAAGTCGACCAGCTCTGCGGTTGAGTAGTCCATGCAGGCCAGTCTGAGGATGGGGGAGACGTCACAGAAGAAGTGGTTCAGGACGTTGGAACCACAGAACGTGGCGCCAGAGATAAAGTAGACCTTGATCACAGAGATGGTAAAGCCACTCATGAAGGAGAAGGCCACCAACTGGACACACAGCCCCGTGGTCATGATGGCTTGGTAGCGCAGAGGGTGGCAGATGGCCACGTAGCGGTCATAGGCCATGGAGGCCAGGAGCACACACTCGGTGCACACCAGGGAGCTGAAGAAGTAGAGCTGGGTCATGCAGCCCACGAAGGAGATGCGCCTCCTCTGCAGGAGGAAGCCGTCCAGCATCTTGGGGATGATGTCACACACGTACCAGAGCTCCAAGAAAGACATGGAGCCCAGAAAGTAGTACATGGGCCTGTGGAGGGAGGGGCTGCCCCAGACGGTGAGGATGATGGCCAGGTTCTCCACCAGCACGAAGAGGTAGGTGAGCAGGAAGAGGAGGAAGAGCAGGTACTGCAGCCGGGGAGTTGTGGGGAAGCCCACCAGGATGAAGGCGCTGACCTGCGTCACATTCTCCCCCCTCATCCTCCTGTGCGGGGCACCCAGGGCCACAAACAACCTTCAGGCCAGATGAGGGGCAAGGGCGGCTGGGGAGAGAAAGCGGAGGTCAGTCTGGGGGTGGGTTTTGACCCAAGGGGTGGGCGCCTGTCTCCTCGGACAGCAGGGAAGCAGAAACTATGCTGGGAGGGGTTGGGGGCAGGAGGAGAAGGGGACGACCGAGGATGAGATGGCTGGATGGCATCACGGACTCGATCGACGCGAGTCTGAGTGAACTCCAGAAGTTGGTGATGGACAGGCAGGCCTGGCGTGCTGTGATTCATGGGGTAGCAAAGAGTCGGACACGACTGAGCGACTGAACTGAACTCACTGTGGGTGGTCTAGGTCTCCTGGGGACTGGACACCCTGAGAGCAGGTGGGGCTCTGGAATAGCCTACCCGTTTCCTCCTCCAGGTGATCTTCAAATCATCTGATTGCTTTTATAACCTGGACTTTCCTGAAGGAGTCTAATAACCATAGGGATGTCCACAGTCCTTGGCTACATTGGAAGATACTTGTCCTTCACCTGGTTTCAGAGATGCTTTTGTAAGAGGAAGGGCTACCAGGGGCTGGTAAGGTTTATGGGTCTCTCTGACCAGCCAGACCCCAGACCCATGGCATCTCTCCACATAGCTGGGGGTGTGAAGAGAAGGAGGAGCCTCCCAGGTCAACAGGAGAGAGTTGTCGCCTCAAGGCCCCCTTGAGATCTGGTAAAGGATGAGAAGATAAAGCCCCACAACATCAGAAACTCTCGAGCGGAGTACCAGCAAGGGGAGGTGTCAACGGGGTTCCAGAGGAAAGAAAACAGAAGGCAGAGGGGCTGGGGCAGCAGAGTGGGGGAGTCCAGAACGTTCTTGAGGGACCTGTCACCACTGAGGGAGGAGCCACCTGCACAGTGAGCCCATGACCAGGGTTAAGGGGGTGTGTGTGACCGGGGCATGAAGACAGAGCTCTACACGCAGCGTCTGCAGAACAGTCCAGGGGCTGCCCGGGCACACTTCCTCCACCCTGCAGGTGGGTCCCCCAGAGCCAGCCTGTAGACTGTAGCCCACCAGGCTCCTCTGTCCATGGGATCCTCCAGGCCAGGATACTGGAGTGGGTTGCCATTTCCTTCTCCAGGGGATCTTCCCAACCCTAGCCCTTATCACGTCAGATATAACTCACATAAATTCCCGCTTGTAACCCTTACCATGGCCATGGGGAAACAAGGCTCCCATTTTCCAGGTGAAAATCTGAGGCTCAGAGTGAAAAGTTCAGGGACTCACCAAGACACGGGTCCTGAGGTCACGACTCTTCCCACGGGGCGTCAACAAGAGAAACAGTGAGCCCATTTGGGTGTGGGCTAGAGATTCAGAATTATTAAGATGGATTATTAGAGCTTCAGGTTGCCCTCTGACACTATTCTAACAGGCTGTAAAACAGAAAGTCACAAAATAAATAGTATCATCAGAAGAAAAGTCAGAGGTTTATGCCGTGGTTTCCTTATAGCTTAATTTCACAGATGAAAATGATGTGCCAAGAGCTTAGACAATTCCTAAAGGCACTCACGGGATGGCCAACGTAGAGTCTCAAGGTCCCCACTTTCTGAGAAAGCTGACAAGACAGAAGGCCCCATGTCCCCATGATATAAACACAAGAACTGTTAGAGACGCTTCAGAGACAGCCATGGCCTCAGATGCTGTACCAGCACAAATCTTCCTCTTCTCTCAGGAGCAGAGCTTTCCCGTGGCTTATAAACTGCCACAGGGTGTGGGGATTTCCCAATTCATTTCACAAAGTGGCAAATTCCCTTCCACAAAAGGAGAACTGTGTGCCAATGACCATGTGTGTGTGTGTGTGTGTGTGTGTGTGTTTAGTGTAGTTACAAAACTCAAATGAAAAGCCAGGAGGCAGCACCCAGAAGCACATTCAGAGAGCGAATGCCACAGACAAGCAAGCATGCCCACGCTCAGAGCTCAAGCGTCTGCTGGGCCATCAAATGTATCAGAGTGATGACGGGAGTCCCACTGATGCGGAAAGGCTTTGACCCAAAACAATTCCAAACTTTGTATACATTTGCCATCCCCAAATAAGTGATTTATTTGAATATTAATATATAAATAATCTCTGATTCAACATAGTAAATAAGCGTATGGTTACCAAAGGGGCAAGTGGGGGGTATTTCAGGAGTTTGGGATTAACAGATACATACACACTACTATATATAACATGGAGAACCAATAAAGTCCTTCTCTGTAGCAAAAGGAACTGCAGTCAACATCTTGTAATAACCTATAACCGAAAAGAATCTATGGCTGAATTGCCTTGCTGTGTACCTGGAACTAACATACCATTATAAATCAACTGCACTCCAATAAAAATGGAAAAACAACTCAAAAATGTCAATACTGTTTGCTGTAGATTCTCTTAGCAATGACTTCCAATAAATCATGACTTCAGGTAAGAAAAAACATCTCTCACTCAGCCAACAGCCTGTGACATCCCTGTGGGTAGTACCAGAATCACTCACATTCTGCAGAGACTAGGATGAAGATAGGTCTTCTTTAAAACTACCAAGAAGTAAGAAAGCTGCCCTCTACTACCTACTACAAAAATGGATAAAGAAGTAGATGAAACTGTCATTATTTCCAGATAATGTGTCTTTAACCTAGAAAACCCAGATTATAATTGACTGTTGGTGTTTTTCAGCCACCCAGTTGGGTCCGACTCTTTGCAACCCCATGGACTGTAGCACGCCAGGCCTCTCTGTCCCTCACCATCTCCCAAAGTTTGCCCAAGTTCATGCATAACTGATTAAGGGATTTCAAAACGATACTAAAGCTGCAGTCTTCCTATATGGCTTCCCAGGTGGTGCTGGTGGTAAAGAACCTGCCTGCCGATGAAGGAGGAGTAAGAGACACAGGTTCTTACCAACAGTTAGTCATGAATATGTCCTTTGAAGATATATTGTAAAGCTGTCAATACTTCCAAGTGGACTTTAAAATTTAACTTGATTATAGTTGTGCACACATGTTCTAAGTTGCTTCAGTCGTGTCTGACTCTATGGACTGTAAGCCCCCAGGCTCCTCTGTCCATGGGATTCTCCAGCAAGAATATTGCAGTGGATAGCCATGCCCTTCTCCAGGGGATCTTCCCCAACCAGGGATCGAGCCCCTGTATCTTACGTCTCCTGCATCGGCAGATGGGTTCTTTACTACTAGTGCTACCAGGGAAGCTTTGATCACAGTTGAAATCTCACCAAATTTTATTTTCCTTAAAACAGAATGAAATAATCCTTAAAGTCATCTTCAAATATGAACAGATGGGAATATCAAAGAAGGTTCAGGAAAAAGAAAGGAGAGGATTAGTGAAGAGGACTTGCTATTTTGGAGATGAGAAAATTCAATAAAGTGAAAGTAATGAGAAAGGCAATGCCAAAGAATGCTCAAACTACCGCACAATGGCACTCACCTCACACGCTAGTAAAGTGATGCTCAAAATTCTCCAAGCCAGGCCTCAGCAACACGTGAACCCTGAACTTCCAGATGTTCAAGCGGGTTTTAGAAAAGGCAGCGGAATCAGAGATCAAACTACCAACATCCACTGGATCATGGAAAAAGCAAGAGAGTTCCAGAAAAACATCTATTTCTGCTTTATTGCCTATGCCAAAGCCTTTGACTGTGTGGATCACAATAAACTGTGGAAAACTCTGAGAGATGGGAATACCAGGCCACCTGACCTTCCTCTTGAGAAACCTGTATGCAGGTCAGGAAGCAACAGTTAGAACTGGACATGAACAACAGACTGGTTCCAAATAGGAAAAGGAGTACGTCAAGGCTATATATTGTCACCCTGCTTATTTAGTTCTAGGCAGAGTACATCATGAGAAACCCTGGGCTGGAAGAAGCACAAGCTGGAATTTGATTGCCGGGAGAAATATCAATAACCTCAGATATGCAGATGACACCACCCTTATGGCAGAAAGTGAAGAGGAACTAAAAAGCCTCTTGGTGAGAGGGAAAGAGGAGAGTGAAAAAGTTGGCTTAAAGCTCAACATTCAGAAAACGAAGATCATGGCATCTGGTCCCATCACTTCATGGGAAATAGATAGGGAAACAGGGGAAACAGTGTCAGACTTTATTTTTTTGGGCTCCAAAATCACTGCAGATGGTGATTGCAGCCATGAAATTAAAAGACGCTTACTCCTTGGAAGGAAGGTTATGGCCAACCTAGATAGCATATTGAAAAGCAGAGACATTACTTTGTCAACAAACGTCCGTCTAGTCAAGGCTATGGTTTTGCCAGTAGTCATGTACGGATGTGAGAATTGGACTGTGAAGAAAACTGAGCGCCGAAGAATTGATGCTTTTGAACTGTGGTGTTGGAGAAGACTCTTGAGAGTCCCTTGGACTGCAAGGAGTTCCAACCAGTCCATTCTAAAGGAGATCAGTCCTGGGTATTCTTTGGAAGGACTGATGCTAAAGCTGAACTCCAGTACTTTGGACACCTCATGCGAAGAGTTGACTCATTGGAAAAGACCCTGATGCTGGGAGGGATTGGGGGCAGGAGGAGAAGGGGACAACCGAGGATGAGATGGCTGGATGGCATCACCGACTGGATGGACGTGAGTTTGGGGGAATTCCAGGAGCTGGTGATGGACAGGGAGGCCTGGCGTGCTGCAATTCATGGGGTCGCAAAGAGTTGGACACAACTGAGCGGCTGACCTGAACTGAATGGTTTAATAAAGGAAATGTTGAGAATGAGAAGTGCTGCCGCTTAGTCAATGGGATGGTGTGAACACAGTATGTCGTTCAGTTGCTTGGTCGTGTCCGACTCTGCGATCCTCTGGACTGCAGCACGCCAGGCCTCCCTGTCCTTCACCATCTCCCGGAGCTTGCTCAAACTCATGTCCTTTGAGTTGGTGATGCCATCCAACCATCTCATCCTCTGTCATCCCCTTCTCTCCTCCTGCCCTGCAGGGTCTTTCCCAGCATCAGGGTCTTTTCCAAGGAGTCAGCTCTTCAACTATCTCTATCTCTAGCTCTTAGATAGAAAGTTCTAAATCAGATCTCATGGGGTATAATTAGGAAGAAAAAGGATTGCTGAATGAATGATTCCAAGGTCATCTGGTAAACATTTGTTAAAAACCTAAATGAGCCACTTCTTTATATACAACACCGGAAAGCAGACTTCTGGCGGATGAAACGTCAGTGCCCAGAGGCCCACCAGCCCTGTGCTTGCCCATGGGCACCATGGAGTGGAGAGCATGGCCCGCATGTGTGGAGGCACAGGCCACTCTCGGGACTGTGGTCGTTAACGAATAAGTCAAAGATTAAGAGTGACATTTTAAAATACCTGAGAGGTCAGATTTCGCGGTGGGGCAGAGGGAGAGCTTAAACGGAGCTGAGCGAGTCCGAGGGCCCCTCCCAGCCACCACTGTGTTATCACACCCCCATCTTACGCTACGCGTGTTAGCACAGAGAATTCTCTACACCCTCACTTTGGCTATTATTTCGGACAATCAGATCATTGCAGAGAAGCGCAGATTTCCGGCTTCTCTTGAAAAATTTAAAGGTCTAGCAGGGGGAGGGCAGCATGGTTGGAGTTCCCTCATGCCCACACAGGCCGGACCCTCCGGCCGGCTGGACCCTAGGACGGTGTGAGAACCACTCCTGCGCCCCCGGCTGCCCTCGAGTTGTTCGCACCCGCGGCCCCTCTCTTACCTGGCTCCAGCCGTGGGCGCAGGGCTCTCGCGGAGCTGAGCCACCCCACCGCTCTGCGTGCGCCCCGTCCAGCCTCCTCCTTTGCCGTGGACTCTGCTGAGCGGTTAGACATCTCCCTGACTCGGGATCCCTGCTGCACCGCCCTCTGTCTCATCTGCAGCTGCTCACCTGCGCCACGGTCTTAGCCCACAGGCGCCTGGCTTCTGTCCCCACACCGGCGGTCCCACCGATGCCTGTGACCAGCCCATCCTAACTTCCGGGCCGCAATCCAGTTCTTTCTCCACCCGCCTCTCCTCCACGTGTGCTACCATGGCCCCAGCCATCTGCTCTCGCCGTCCTCGCTCAGCAAGGCCACTCACTCCCAGGTCTCCACCTGGTGAGGCCCACACCCCCATCTCTCTACCGATCCCACCCATGCGTCCAGCCGATGGCGAGAGGCCTCCACTGGCCCTGGAGTCCACACCCTCCTCCGTGTGCTCGTCCTCAGGCAGTGGCACCGCCATGCACCCAGCTGCCCCCGGCAGACGCCCAGCTTCAGCCCTTCTCCCCGGCGAGGCTCAGCCCAGGCTGGTCCTGGGCCTCCTGCATCTTAGGCGTCTCTAGAATCGGCTCCCTTGTCTCCACTCTCCTGGGCTTCTGTCCAGCTGCCCCGCGTTCAGGTTCCATCACCACGCCCGAATGATGGTCCCCGAACTCTAACTGATCCTCACGCACCTTCCTGACTCATGGTCCACCCTCCACAGCGTGGAGAACGGCACTCGGATCTTCCAGCCGCGTCCATGGAACGTTCCTGGCACGAACTCTGCTCTCCCAACAGACCCGTCTGCTCCCCCCTCACCCCCGCCCCGTCCAACAACAGAGTCCTGCCCGAGGAGCCACTTTCAGTCCCTGAGAGCACCTTGCTGACCTCAGGTGCCCCTGCTGCCCCGCTGCGGCCAGAACTCGGGCACCCATCAGGTCGTGGATGTCTTCCTCCCCGAGGGCTGGCTGGGCCCCCAGTGCTGCTCCAAGACGCCCTGAAGGGGAGGCTTCAGGATCTGGGCGCAGAGGGGAGAAAGCATGCTTGTGAGAGAGGGGAAGAAAGAGCTGGGTTTGGGCTGTGCTGGATCTGAGGGGCCCCCACGTCCAGACCCCGAGAGTAGGGTCCTGATGTCCAGACCTCACAGCAGCAGGGAGGCAGGGGAGAGGCCAGTCCCTATCCATCTGACACTGAGATCCCAAAACTGGGAAGTTAGGATTGCAAGGCCCTTGGGCTCAATCAGGAGAGAAAACAGCCTACAACTTCTGCCTTCATGAAATGCAAGTTCTAGGAGAGGCATAGAAGCAGAAAAAAGGACCCACACTTGTAACTTGCAGGCCAGTTGCTGAGGACGTTCCCAGGCAAAGGGCAGGTCAGGGCGGTGGGGCTGACGGTGCTGGGTGTGGGAGTGGGCATCGTCCTGATGTGGGGAGGACTGGCTGGGCAGCTGTGTGGGGAGGACCCTAGGGCACATCTGAGTGCGGGGAGGGCAGCGAGGGGACAAGCCCATTGGAGCAGGGAGGGACAGCGCAGCCGCCGGGGCTCCGCCACCGGGGGGGGGGACCACCCCGTGGAGGACAAGGGGGCAGGGGCAGAGGATGCCAGGGTAGCCCTCCCCCGAAATCAGGGGTCCCTTCTCCTGACGGGGGTGGTGGGCACAGCAGAAGTCTCCCACCGCACCTGCTGTGACTGCAGAAGACACAGCAGACGCAGACCAGTGTCCCTGTCTGATAACGTCCCTCCCTGTCCATCCCTGTGAGGGCAGGAGGGGACAGAAGCAGGGCAGGGAGGCAGGGCCCAGCGGGGGGCAGGGGAGACAGAGGGCAGCCTCGAGCAGCCTGGGGCACCAGCAGGGGCAGCCAACCTCCGGCGCAGGTGCCCCCACATTTCTAGAGCAGGGGGACGTCTCCTGGGGGACAGTGGACGGTAGGAGGAGAGCCTGGGACCCTCCATGGATACCTTCAGAGCTCAGGGGCAGGGTGCTGGAGATGTGGCTGGTGGTGGTGGGGGAAGCATGGCAGGGAGGAAGGCCCCTCGTAAGATCAGGGAGGGGGCCATGGGTGGCAAGGGGCCTCTCAGTCCTGGCCCCACTCCACACAGTCCCAAGACACCAGGTCCAGAGGCCACCAGACGGGCCCCTCGTCCGAGAGGAAGGACCCCCAGGAACCTACCTGAGAGCCACAGGCGCTGCTGGCTTCCCCCAGCCCAGCACAGGCTGCCGTCGCCCCCTCTGCCCACTGACCCCCAAGCAGACAGTGCCCGTGTGGTCTGGCCTGTTCTGAGAGGCAGCTGGCTAGCTCTGGGGCTCTGCTGGTTTAAAGGAGGCGCCGGGAAGAAGGCTGTTGGCTTCCTCCCCACCACTCCCAGACGCGGGGCTCCAGGGTCTAATTACCCCGCCATGGAGATGTAACTGCCCCCACATCATCAATTAGTGCGGAATCTCCCAGCCTATGCCTCCGGGCCCTGCTGGTGGCATCTGCCGAGGACACAGCCCTGCGGGGCTTCAGTGCTGACCCACCCGCGCCCTGTCCAGGGTCCAGTCAAGGCCCTTGACTGAGCTCTGGCCCCTGTCCACTCAGTCTCCCACCACAGAGTGCTGTCTTCACCCCAACCTCTGATACCCCTTCCTGCCATGACTGTGAAGGGGTATGACTCCTGCTTGGGGTCAGGGGGGTGCTTCAGGCACAAGGACCATGATCTGCTCCAGGGAGATGGACTCAGCGGGGGCCCTGCGCTATCTCAGGGTTCATGGACGTTATTATTCATAAAGGGCAGGGAAATTTGACTTTTTGGCACAAGAGAAGAACCTCTTCCCCACATACATAATCAACACACACACCATTGTATCAGTTCAGTTCAGTTGCTCAGTCATGTCCGACTCTTTGCGACCCCATGAACCACAGCACGCCAGGCCTCCCTGTCCATCATCAACTCCCGGAGTTCACTCAAACCCATGTCCATCGAGTCGGTGATGCCATCCAGCCGTCTCATCCTCTGTCATCCCCTTCTCCTCCTGCCCTCAATCCCTCCCAGCATCAGGGTCTTTTCTAATGAGTCAGCTCTCCACATAAGGTGGCCAAAGCATTGGAGTTTCAGCTTCAACATCAGTCCTTCCAATCAACACCTTTAGGACTGATCTCCTTTAGGGTGGACTAGTTGGATATCCTTGCAGTCCAAGGGACTCTCAAGAGTCTTCTCCAACACCACAGTTCAAAAGCATCAATTCTTTGGCGCTCAGCTTTCTTCACAGTCCAACTCTCACATCCATACAAGACCACAGGAAAAACCATAGCCTTGACTAGACGGACCTTTGTTGGCGAAGTAATGTCTCTGCTTTTTAATATGCTGTCTAGGTTGGTCATAACCTTCCTTCCAAGGAGAAAGCGTCTTTTAATTTCATGGCTGCAGTCACCATCCGCGGTGATTTTGGAGCCCAGAAAAATAAAGTCTGACACTATTTCCACTGTCTTCCCATCTATCTGCCATGAAGTGATGGGACTGGATGCCATGATCTTTGTTTTCTGAATGTTGAGCTTTGAGCCAACTTTTTCACTCTCCACTTTCACTTTCATCAAGAGGCTCCTCTTCACTTTCTGCCATAAGGGTGGTGTCATCTGCATATCTGAGGTTATTGATATTTCCCCCGGCAATCTTGATTCCAGCTTGTGCTTCTTCCAGCCTAGCATTTCTCATGATGTACTCTGCATGGAAGTTAAATAAGCAGGGTGACAATATACAGCCTTGACGTACTCCTTTTCCTATTTGGAACCAGTCTGTTGTTCCATGTCCAGTTCTAACTGTTGCTTCCTGACCTGCATATAGGTTTCTCAAGAGGCAGGTTAGGTGGGCTGGTATTCCCATCTCTTTCAGAATTTTCCACAGTTTATTGTGATCCACATAGTCAAAGGCTTTGGCATAGTCAATAAAGCAGAAATAGATGTTTTTCTGGAACTCTCTTGCTTTTTCCATGATCCAGTGGATGTTAGCAATTTGATCTCTGGTTCCTCTGCCTTTTCTAAAACCAGCTTGAACATCAGGAAGTTCACGGTTCATGTATTGCTGAAGCCTGGCTTGGAGAATTTTGAGCATTACTTTACTAGCATGTGAGATGAGTGCAATTGTGCGGTAGTTTGAGCATTCTTTGGCATTGCCTTTCTTTGGGATTGGAATGAAGACTGACCTTTTCCAATCCTGTGGCCACTGCTGAGTTTTCCAAATTTGCTGGCATATTGAGTGCAGCGCTTTGACAGCATCATCTTTCAGGGTTTGAAATAGCTCCACTGGAATTCCATCACCTCCACTAGCTTTGTTCGTAGTGATGCTTTCTAAGGCCCACTTGACTTCACATTCCAGGATGTCTGGCTCTAGGTGCGTGATCACAACATCGTGATTATCTGGGTCGTGAAGATCTTTTTTGTACAGTTCTTCTGTGTATTCTTGCTACCTCTTCTTAATGTCCTCTGCTTCTGTTAGGTCCAGACCATTTCTGTCCTTTATCGAGCCCATCTTTGCATGAAATGTTCCCTTGGTATCTCTAATTTTCTTGAATCGATTTCTAGTGTTTCCCATTCTGTTGTTTTCCTCTATTTCTTTGCATTGATCGCTGAGGAAGGCTTTCTTATCTCTCCTTGCTATTCTTTGGAACTCTGCATTCAAATGGGTGTATCTTTCCTTTTTTCCTTTGCTTTTCACGTCTCTTCTTTTCACAGCTATTTGTAAGGCCTCCCCAGACAGCCATTTTGCTAACTCCTGGGAGAAGGCGAATTAGTCTAAGCCCGTGTGCTCAGCATGGTTATCGCACCCATTTGCACATCATTGCGAGAACAGCATCACGCCGTTCAGCGCGCTGCATTGCCGGCTCTTCCCTGCTTCAGCCAGGGCTTTCCCATTAGTTGGTCGTAGGATGGCAGGATTCCAAACAGGATGTTGCCTGTCCACCTGGAGCTGCCCCTCCTAAACCAGGACGCTTGCAGCTGGTCAGTCAAGAGCACTCGCAGGACGTTGTCCATGGGGCAGCAGGGTCTGGCTGCTCAGCAGATGGTCCTGAAGCCAGCCTTGGAGGAAGAGGCACCCATCTCATGACACCAGGCTCCTGAATGGCCAGTTCCGTGTTATCATGGAGCTCCCCCCTTATCGCAGTGTTTTTCTAGGCACCCTAGACTTTATGGGTGCCTTGGCTTCAGGATTATTTCACATCAGCAGTTCTGAGGACACTTGCACCCAGTGCCCAACAGTAGCTGGTGACTGTCCCTCAGATGGTACGTTTCATCATCGCTGGGTCTAGTAGCGCCATGCTCCAAAATCCCGCTGTTTGCCACTAGGTGGCACTCTCAGGCTTTAGCCGTGCGCTCCAGTCTGCAAGAGTGTGACTTCCAGATTCTTCCCAAGCCGTGTCTGAGACCGTATTCTCTTCAGGGCCAAGGGCACAGTAGAGACTCAGATATAAGCTGCTGTTGTTCAGCTCCCCTTCAAACATGGCTCCTTTCAGGTGTGGGTAGGAGCCAGCAGTCTTCAAATGCGGCATTTTGCATCCAGCCGCGCATGGCGTTTCTCCTTAGTTCCAGGGAGAGGCAAGGACTGCAGTCTATCTTCAGATGCCGGTGGGATGTCAAAGATGGCTTCTCCTGTGTCGCTCCTAAGAATTTCTCTGTCTGCTGGGCCCTTCTGTCCTTGCTGGGCTTACCTACCGGCTTCTGTTAGTCACGTGCTCCAGCATTGTACCTAAGTCACTCCCAGCTTGCTCTCCAGTGTCTGACAGTTACTGTGGTATCAGTTTAGTGTTTATTACAGTCAGGCCAGGCATCAGGTGCAAATGTCCTCCTACCAAGTTATGACAGTAAGCTGGCGAATTCAGGAAACCCTGTGACTGGACGGTAAATGTAAAATGGGGTGCTTTCCACGTGGAGACACACTGTGGTTGACTTCTATATGAGGCTGAGATAAGAAAAAGGCCAGCTGCAAGACTCATCCCTGAGCACACGTCTCCTTTAGCTTGCTTGTTTTTTATTTTTCTGACTACTGAAACCATAGGAAGAACTCCTGCTGCTCTCGGTGGTATGTGTGTGCTCTGTCCTTGGGATTTCCCAGGCGAGAATACTGGAGTGGGTTGCTATTTCCTCCTCCAGAGGATCTTTCCGACCGCGTCTCCTGCGGATCCTGCCCTGGCAGACAGGTTCTTTACCACTGAGCCACCTGGGAAGCCCCGTTATGGGTGGTATTTGAGCCTTAATAGTCTATGTGGGTCTCCACTAGCCGTCTGATTCTCTCACGGGTTGCACAGGGCTGTTATACAGGAATTTGTTTACAAGCACCCCAGTTTCTAACATGTTATTAACTAAAGTGGTTATCTCTTCCTGTCTACTCCACATTCGTTTATAATTCTATACTATTTCAAATTGACAACCTGTATGGGCTCCGGCAATTCTTTCGGCGCCCATGTGGTATACTGAATTAACACTGACTGAAGGGCGGGCTTACACATTTCCCGTATTCCAAAACTAGGCAGGCTAAGTGTTCCCAAGTCAGACACAGTATCCATCCCGATAATATAACCACACAAAGGTGGTGCAGCCGCTTCAGTGAAGTCCATTCAGGTATTCCAGTTTTCATCCACACTTTCACCCTAATCCCATCACCGCCCAGTCTAGCTCTATTTCCTCCCAATCTATCTGTATCTTCCAGGTAGGACTTTACCTGGAAGGTTTACCAACAGGCTTTGGAACCAAGCTGGGCTCCTCTGTCGAGGTTTCCAAGACAAGTATTTTCTCCACCCTCTGGTCATTTTTCCAACAGCTATGCATATGTGCTAAGTCGCTTCAATCATGTCCGACTCTTTGTTACCCCATGGACTGTAGCCCACCAGGTCCTCTGTCCATGGGATTCTCCAGGCAAGAACACTGGAGTGGGTTGCCACTCCCTTCTCCAGGGGATCCTCCCGACCCAGGAATCGAACTCGGGACTCCTACATTGCAGACAGATTAAGGGAATTTAGTGTTTGTATGAAAAGTATGGACATAATACATTTCTCTATTAGGGTTACTTTAATTTTCCTTTTCAAGGTTCTGCAATTTATAGTGCAGACCTCATGTATGCCTATTATTAAATTTATTCCTTATTTTTCTACTATCATAAATAGCTTTCACATTAAATTTTTTTCCCTGTTATTTGTTGTTAGTATATTGAAAAGAAGTTCATGTTCTATGGCTTAACTAAGTTCATTATTAGGTTGACTAGTTGGGTTGTAGATCCCCAAGTATTTTATACAATGAAAATCATATTATTTGTAAATAAATAGCATCTTAAATTTTTGGTCAAAATTGCTATGTCTCATGTCTTTTCTTTGTCTTCTTGCCCTTGTTGAAGTCTCCAGCACAAAGTTAAATGAGGGTAGGGAGAGCAGACAGCTATGCTCCACTCCTGATCTTAGGGGAAACATTACAATTTTCACCATCATGTGTGACGGAAAGTGAAGGAGGAGAGTGAAAATGTTGGGTTAAAGCTCAACATTCAGAAAACGAAGATCATGGCATCTGGTCCCATCACTTCATGGGAAATAGATGGGGAAACAGTGGAAACAGTGACAGACTTTATTTTTTGGGCTCCAAAATCAGTGCAGATGGTGATTGCAGCCATGAAATTAAAAGACACTTACTCCTTGGAAGAAAAGTTATGACCAACCTAGACAGCATATTAAAAACCAGAGACATTACTTTGCCAGCTAAGGTCTGTCTAGTCAAGGCTATGGTTTATCCAATAGTCATGTATGGATGTGAGAGTTGAACTGTCAAGAAAGCTGAGCACCGAAGAATTTATGCTTTTGAACTGTGGTGTGGGAGAAGACTCTTGAGAGTCCCTTGGACAGCAAGGAGATCCAACCAGTCCATTCTGAAGGAGATCAGTCCTGGGTGTTGATTGGAAGGACTGACGCTAAAGCTGAAACTCCAGTACTTTGGCCACCTCATGAGAAGAGTTGACTCATTGGAAAAGACCCTGATGTTGGGAGGGATTGAGGGCAGGAGGAGAAGAGGACGGCAGAGGATGAGATGGCTGGTTGGCATCACCGACTCGATGGACATGAGTTTGGGTGAACTCCGGGAGTTGGTGATGGACGGGGAGGCCTGGTTTGTTGCAATTCATGGGGTCGCAGAGTCGGACACGACTGAGTGACTCAACTGAACTGAACTGAACTAGAGATGCCCTTTTTGGATAGAGGCATTTTCTTTACTTATTCTACTCCTACTTTCTCAGATATTTTGAATGAGCATTGAATTTTGTCAAAGGTTTTTTTTTTTTTTTTTTTCCCATGCATTTATTGAGATCATCATATTTTTTTTTCTGTTAAGTTGGTAAATTACCATAAAATTTTTGAACATTCTCCAGCCTGGAATGGACCCTGCTCGGTCATGCCGTGACTGCCTTCCTGTATTTCTAGGTTCTTTGCTCCCACTTTGAGAGACTTCTGTGATTATGCTAATGAGCAAATGATCTGTTGTCTTCTGTTCTCGTGACGTCTGTGTTTGGGAAGCAGGCTTTCACTAGCTTCAACCGCAGATTTTCTGGCAGTGTCTGTGGGGTGGGTATTATTTTTCATTACCTTTTTATAGAGATTTCTGTGAAATCATATGGACCTAGAATTTTCTTTGTCGGAAGATTTTGTTTACAAGTTCCATATGTTATAACTGAAATCTGTCGATTAATGCTTTCTACTGTGTCTAAAGTCATATTTGATATGGTGAATTTCTAAAGTATGTAGATTTTTCATCCAAGGTGTCAAATTTGTTGGTGCTTCCCAAGTGACTCAGTGGTAAAGAATCCGCCTGCCAGTTCAGGAGGTGCAAGACATGTGGGTTTGATCCCAGGATCAGTAAGGTCCTCTGGAGTAGAAAATGGCAACTCAGTCCAGTGTTCTTGCCTGGAGAATCCCACGGACAGAGGAGCCTGGTGGGCTGCAGTCCGTGGGGTCACAAAGAGTCGGACACAACCTAGCGGTGGAACAACAGCGACAAGGACAATCTGCCGCACAGCAGGGGAACTTCGACTCGGCCCTGTGGCGACCTAATTGGGAAGGGACCCAAAAGAGAGGGGGTCTGTGTGCACGCCTGGCTGACTCGCCTTGCTGCACAGCAGACCCCAACACAGCACTGGGAAGCACCTATACTCCAGCGAAAACCAGTTTAAACGTGTTGCTAGGCTCCTGGGACTTAGAAGAGGGAATCTTATTAGAGCTTCCATTCAAAGCAATGTTGTACTGACACTAACCACATAGGTTACATTAGGTTTGACTATGAGTTTTGGAGCTAATTGTAGGATGAAAATTGGTTTTGACTGTTCAATTTGTGTTGGGTTGACAATTTTACAGTCAGAAATTTTTGGAGAAAGCTTCTGCTTTCCTTGGCCTACATTCCCCCTTCTTCCTGGGAAAGGGAGAGTGGTAATTTATTCTTCAGCCTTTTCAGTGCGTACTTATTTGAGAAGAAAAATGATTGCTCCTATTTTTCAGAAAGCCACTAAGGAAAGGAGACAGGCCTCTTGGGATTCTTGGAGAAGCACAGGGAATCTGTGCAAACAGCACTTTCAAAAAATATCTGCCTGTTTAAAGCAAGGTTACTGATTTTAAAATTTAACAGCCTTAAAAAAAACAGCTGCGGTATTACACCAGGGAGCCCAGCCTGGTGCTCTGTGAAGACCTAGAAGGGTGAGAGTCCAGAAGGCGCTGGTGAGCTACAGTCCATGAGGTTGTGAGAGTCAGACACAACCGACTGACTGAGCACACACACACACACACACACACACACACACACACACACACACAACCAATATCTTACTAAAAGTGGCTTAAACAAAAATGTCTTTATTATCGTGCCAAGGGTACGGCCCAAAAGTAGTTGGACTGAAAGTGCTCCAAGCACTCAAAGATGCAGGCTCCTTCCTCCTTTTGCCACATTCCTGAGTATTGGGTATAACACTCAGGGTTTCAGCGTGCCTGTTGAAACTCCAAACATCACATCCACCCTCAAACATATCCAGAGAGAGAAAGAAAGGGAGCATGGAGCAAAGTGTGTACTATTTAGGATTTGTGAGTGATAGAAAACCCCAAACAACAGTGGCTTAAACAAGAAAAAAGTTCACTTATTCTTTGTTAGCCCTTCCGGGTAGGTGGTGCAGGGCTGCTGTGGAGCTCCATGGAGAACTCACATTTCTCCTTCCTTTCGGCTCCACCCATTTGAACATGAATTCATGGTCCAAGCTGGTAAGATCTGTTATAAATGGAAGGCCAGCTGCTGCTGCTAAGTCATTTCAGTCGTGTCCGACTCTGTGCAACCCCAGAGACAGCAGCCCACCAGGCTCCCCCGTCCCTGGGATTCTCCAGGCAAGAACACTGGAGTGGGTTGCCATTTCCCTCTCCAATGCATGAAAGTGAAAAGTGAAAATGAAGTTGCTCAGTCGTGTCCAACTCTTAGCAACCCCATGGACTGCAGCCTACCAGGCTCCTCTGTCCATGGGATTTTCCAGGCAAGAGTTCTTGAGTGGGGTGCCATTGAGGAAGAGACAAATAAAAGATCAGAGCGTATACATGTATTATCTCTTTAGAAAGGTCCTGGGAAATCGTTCAGTTCAGCTCACTCCTGTCTGACTGTCTGCAACCCCTTGGACTGCAGCACGCCAGGCCTCCTTGTCCATCACCAACGCCTGGACCTTACCCATATTTCATGTCCATTGAGTCAGTGATGCCATCCAGCCATCTCATCCTCTGTGGTCCCCTTCTCCTCCTGCCTTCAGTCTTTCCCAGCATCAGGGGCTTTTCCAATGAGTCAGCTCTTCGCATCAGGTGGCCAAAGTATTGGAGTTTCAGCTTCAACATCAGGCCTTCCAATGAACACCCAGGACTGATTTCCTTTAAGATGGACTGGTTGGATCTCCTTGCAGTCCAAGGGACTCTCAAGAGTCTTCTCCAACACCACAGTTCAAAAGCATCAATCCTTTGGTGCTCAGCTTTCTTCACAGTCCAACTCTCACATCCATACATGACCACTGGAAAAACCATAGCATTCACTAGATGGACCTTTGTCGGCAAAGTAATGTCTCTGCTTTTTATGCTGTCCAGTTTGGTCATAGCTTTTCTTCCACGGAGAAAGCATCTTTCAATTTTATGGCTACAGTCACCATCTGCAGTGATTTTGGAGCCCAAGAAAATAAAGTCTGTCATTGTTTCCCCATCTATTTGCCATGAAGTGATGGGACCAGATGCCATGATCTTACTTTTCTGAACGTTGAGCTTTAAGCCAACTTTTCACTCTCCTCTTTCACTTTCATCAGGAGGCTCTTTAGTTCTTCTTCACTTTCTGCCATAAGGGTGGTGTCATCTGCATATCCGCATATTGATGTTTCTCCCGGCAATCTTGGTTTCAGCTTTTGCTTCATCCAGTTCAGTATTTCTCATGATGTACTCTGCATATAAGTTAAATAAGCAGAGTGACAATATACAGCCTTGAAGTACTCCCTTCCCATTTTGGAAAAATAAAGGTAAGAAGCTGCTATATTAAACAGGGAGCCCAGCCTGGTGCTCTGTGAAGACCTAGAAGGTGGGGAAGGAGGTTCAAGAGGAATGGTATATATTTCCACCTGCCAATGCCAGAGACACAGAGATGCAGCCTTGATCCCAGGATCAGGAAGGCCCTCTGGAGTAGAAAATGGCAACCCACCCAAGTATTCTTGCCTGGAAAATTCCACGGACAGAGGAGCCTGGTGGGCTACAGTCCATGGGGTCACAAAAGAGTCAGGCACAACTGAGTGAGCACACACACACATACAACAAATATCTTATGAAAAGTGGGAAATTGCTATATTACATTAATCAGAACTCAGCTACATCGCCACACCCATTGCCAAAGAGAATGAAAACTGCTGTCTTTCTTCGGGGTGATCATGTGAACGGCAATAATAGGGATGTTTTAGAATATAATAAAAGGAAATGGATATTGATGGAAATTGGTCTTTTCTGCAGAGGGTATCTTGGCCTCCTCTCCCTTTTGAGCATGAGTAAACTGTTTTCCAGATCATTCCCCTTGATATCTCCTTGGTCACAACTGCACCAACATAAGTACCCCAGCTATCAGGGGGTAAAAAAAGCTGGGGTCTGGCATTTCTAATCTCTGCCATGGACGATGGCTATGTTAATGAACAGATAACAAGGAAACAGCTGCTTAAGCAACAGTGAAAGAAAGTGCAAGTGAAGTCGCTCAGCCGTGTCTGACTCTTTGCGACCCCATGGACTGTAGCCTACCAGGCTCCTCTGTCCATGGGATTTTCCAGGCAAGAGTACTGGAGTGGACTGCCATTTCATTCTCCAGGGAACCTTCCCAACCCAGGGATCGAACCTGGGTCTCCTGTGTTGTAGACAGACGTTTTACCATCTGAGCCACCAGGGAAGCCCAGTACAAGATAAGCAACAGTACAAGACAGCATCACCTTTATAATACATGTGAATATCCGCTGGGGGGAAAAAATCTCTCCTCATTGTTCTTTTTCAAAGTTTTCAGTTATTTTCAATTTGTGATTGACATCTGAGTTTGTACAACCTGTTATATCCCTATTTGTCTAGGTCCCATTTTCTTTTCCCATCAAATGATAGGATTAGGCTACATGAACTTATGGATATTTCTGAGTTTTTCAGTTCTGGTCCCACAAGACAGTGAGCTGTTCAGAAGCCGGTGTTTGACAGCTTAGACAGAAGAGGAGCATCTGTGTTGGGTGGGTGTGTGTTGGAACTACGGAGTGTGAGGCTCAGCTTTGCCTCATGAGTGTCTTAGCAGATGCGGTTCACCAAGGTGGTGCCCTGGCAGCTGGGGTGGAGACCTCATGCTCATTACCACACGCACTTTGCTCCAACATGCTCATTGGGAGCTGTTTGTGCACCAACCTCACTCATTAGAACCCCCAAAGCTTCAAGGCTGAGTTCTCCAGGGGTTCAAATCTCAACCCTCCTTGTCTCAGAAGCCGCATCCTCTGAGGACCTTTCCTTGGCTGCACTCTATCCATGTTTGACTACCTCATTAGAAACTCTTTAATGAGGCAAGAGTTTCAGGGTGGTTAGCAGCAGAGTTAGCTTGAAGACAGAGCCCAAGGGAGTATATTACCTCATGATTGGGGAAAAACAGGCTCCGGTATTATTGGTAAACAGTCCGAGGCCATAGCTAAGTCATTTCTGAAAGGCAAGGTTAGAAAGCAATAGAAAAGAGCAGGTTTCGTGCAGAACCAGTGCTAGGCTTCTGTCATAAGACCTGGGCCCGAGTCCCAGTTCAATCACTAGCAACAGGCTCTCGAAAAGAGCCAATTACCAAGTACTATTGCTACTCGATTCACAGTGGTGTTAGAGCATATTTAAATGAGCATGTTAATGCATTTTAGCTGCACAGCATAGTATAGAATAGGTTGATTAGGATTATTATTTTGAAAGATGTATTTGAATACAGTATCCAATCACTTAAGTACTCGCATGTCATTTAAATACACTCAAATATATATCAGGCTTCCCTGGTGGCTCAGATGGTAAAGAATCTGCCTGCAATGCAGCTAACCCAGGTTCAGTCCTTGAGTTGGGAAGATCCCCTGGAGAAGGAAATGGCTGCCCACTCCAGTATTCCTCCCTGGAGAATTCCATGGACAGATCTATTAAAGTGATAGGTTAGTACTCATGTGCTTAGAAGTTTTAAAATCCATTTCAACCCTCTGAATCTTTTTTAATCTCTTCTTATTGAATAAAAATTAATTAGTTTAGAAGTTAATAAAAATTCAGATTAAAAATCCAAATAATAAGTGTCACTTATTGTATTGTTATACAAATTGAAACTGTATTGGACAAATGGCTTAATAAACAAGTTTGGCTTTTCTTGTGTCCACTCCAGAGTTCATTAAATGACAGAAAAGATCATTTTTGAAATGTAAAACTGCACTATTATTAGGAAAGTCAGACATAATGTCATCAGTTAGCAGATATTTTATAGATTACTTCAGAAAGGAAAAGACCTGTGAAGTGACTTAGACGGTGAGGATGAAACCCCAAATACGCAGGGAAGACGTCTATGAAGATAAGCATGACTGGTGTTCTATTAACAGACACAAGAAGCAGAAATGACTCCAGGGCTTTGCCAGATGATCAACTGGGGAACTACTTGAACAGATCTACAGGGACCAGTTCCTCCCCAGGTTTCTTAGGGTGCATTTGTTCACAGTTCAAAATCTGTTGAAATTAGAGCCAGAGAAGTGTGGTCCTGTATAGGTAGCCACAGATCCAAACAGGTAAGATTCTGGTACATCACGTTTATCAAGTAAAGGAGATAATTGCATGATACACTCCAGTAAAATAAATGGTTCAAAAATGAGGGAGATGGGGACAAAAGAAATCAGGGTGAAAAACAAAAATGTAAAACATAGTTTTAAGCCCATGACTTTTTATATAGAATGCAATACAGTGTTGTTTTTTTTTTTTTTTAAATAGAATCTGGTTCTAAAGTGCTAAATAATGTTAATTTTAGAGTACTTGGTTTGGGGGAAGGGCATGCTAATGTTCTTGGTTTCTTGAGGAAGCAGATTGTGATTCAATACAAAATATGTTTAACATGTGTTAAAAATGCAAGAGAAACTGTAAAAGAATAGCTATAAATGTGAAATTTCCAAAATACTACACAATTCATAGATAAAAGGTAAGAAAATGACCAGATTTTAAATACCAAATAACATAATAAATACGTGAGTTACAAATCAAAATATATCAAAAAATTGCAATGAAGAAAAATGTAATAAATTAAACTTTTCAGGGAGAATTGCTCTTCAGTTCAGCTCAATCGCTCAGTCGTGTCCGACTCATTGCCACCCCATGAACTGCAGCACACCAGGCCTCCCTGTCCATCACCAACTCCCGGAGCTTACCCAAACCCATGTCCATTGAGTCAGTGATGCCATCCAACCATCTCATCCTCTGTCGTCCCTTTCTCCTCCTACCCCCAATCCCTCCCAGCATCAGAGTCTTTTCCAATGAGTCAACTCTTCGCATCAGGTGGCCAAAGTATTGGAGTTTCAGCTTCTTTGTCAGTCCTTCCAATGAACACCCAGGACTGATCTCCTTTAGAATGGACTGGTTGGATCTCCTTGCAAGAAGACTCCCCTCAAGAGTCTTCTCCAACACCACAGTTCAAAAGCATCAATTCTTTGGTGCTCAGCCTTCTTCACAGTCCAACTCTCACATCCGTACATGACTACTGGAAAAACCATGGCCTTGACTAGACAGACCTTTGTTGACAAAGTAATTGCTCTTAGTACGATTTTTTAAAAAGCTACATGTTTTTTTTTGATACTTTATCTATAAACTACATCTAAAACAAAATGGCATGGAAGGGTCAAAGAGGAGATACTGAATGGAAGAAAATATTTGCAAATGATATGACTGACAAGGTGTTAATATCTAGAGTAAATAAACAGCTCACACAACTCAACATCAAAAAATAGAGAAACAGCCCTATTGAAAAATGGGCAGAAGACCTGAAAATACATTTTTCCAAAGAGGAAATGTAGATGGCCAATAGGCTGTGAAATGGTGTTTAACATCACTAACTATCAGGGAAATGCAAATTAAAACCATATTAAGATATCACCTCATACTTGTCAGCATGGCTATCATCAAAATGAACACAAGCAACAAATGTTGGTAAGGGTGTGGAGAACAGGGAACCTGGTACACTATTGGTAGAAATGCATATTGGTACACCCATTGTGGAAAAGCGTATAGATGGTTCTCAAAAAACTGAAAATAGAACCACCACATGACCCAGGAAAACATCTGTTTCTGCTTTATTGACTATGCCAAAGCCTTTGACTGTGTGGATCACAATAAACTGTGGAAAATTCTGAGAGAGATGGGAATACCAGACCACCTGACCTGCCTCTTGAAAAATCTGTATGCAGGTCAGGAAGCAACAGTGAGAACTGGACATGAACAACAGACTGGTTCCAAATAGGAAAAGGAGTACGTCAAGGCTGTATATTGTCACCCTGCTTATTTAACTTATATGCAGAGTACATCATGAGAAATGCTGGGCTGGAAGAAACACAAGCTGGAATCAAGATTGCTGGGAGAAATATCAATAAACTCAGATATGCAGATGACACCACCCTTATGACAGAAAGTGAAGAAGAACTAAAAAGCCTCTTGATGAAAGTGAAAGAAGAGAGTGAAAAAGTTGGCTTAAAGCTCAACATTCAGAAAACGAAGATCATGGCATCCGGTCCCATCACTTCAAGGCAAATAGATGGGGAAACAGTGGGAACAGTGCCAGACTTTATTTTCTTGGGCTCCAAAATCACTGCAGATGGTGATTGCAGCCATGAAACTAAAAGACGCTTTCTCCTTGGAAGGAAGGTTATGACCAACCTAGGTAGCATATTAAAAAGCAGAGACATTACTTTGCCAACAAAGGTCCATCTAGTCAAGTCCATGGTTTTTCCAGTGGTCATGTATGGATGTGAGAGTTGGACTGTGAAGAAACCTGAGCACCGAAGAATTGATGCTTTTGAACTGTGGTGTTGGAGAAGACTGTTGAGAGTCCCTTGGACTGCAAGAACATCCAACCTGTCCATCCTAAAGGAGTTCAATCCTGAGTGTTCATTGGAGGGACTGATGTTGAAGCTGAAAGTCCAGTACTTTGGCCACCTAATGCAAAGAGCTGACTCATTGGAAAAGACCCTGATGTTGGGAAAGATTGAGGGCAGGAGGAGAAGGGGACGACAGAGGATGAGATAGTTGGATGGCATCAATGACTCGATGGACATGGGTTTGGGTGGACTCCGGGATTTGGTGATGGACAGGGAGGCCTGGCGTGCTGCTATTCATGGGGTCACAAAGAGTCGGACACGGCTGAGTGACTGAACTGAACTGAATATACTAAAAAATAGAAAAAGAAAAAAAAAAGATACTAATTTTAAAAGATATGTGAATCTCAATGTTCATAGCAATCTACAAATGTCAGTAAAGGAAGCAAATTAAGTGTTCATCAACAGATGAATGAATTAAGAAATGTGCTATTTATATATATGTATAGTTGATTTTCAGTCACTAAGTTGTGTCTAACTGTTCGTGACCCCACGGACTGCAGAACCTCAGGCTTCTCTGTCCTCTACTATTTCCTGGAGTTTGCTCAAATTCATGTTTATTGAGTCACTGATGCCATCCAACCATCTCATCCTCTGCTGCCCCCTTCTCCTTTTGCCCTCAGTCTTTCCCAGCATCAGGGTCTGTTCCAATGAGTCAGCTCTTTGCATCAGGTGGCCAAAGTATTGGGTCTTCAGTTTTAGCCTCAGTTCTTCCAATGAATACTCAGGACTGATTCCCTTTAGGATTGTCTGGTCGATCCCCTTGCAGTCCAGGGGACTCTCCAGAGTCTTCCCCAGCACCACAGTTCTAAAGCATCAACTGTGGCACTCAGCCTTCTCTATGGTCTACATAGTCCACAAGAAGAAAGAAATAAAAAGAATGAAATTTCGCCATGTGCAAAGCATGGTTGAATTTGGAGGATATTATGCTAAGTGGAATAAATCAGAGAAAGACAAATACTGTACTATTATCACTTATAGGTGGAATCTATAAAACTCCGCAAATTAGTGAATATAAGAAAAAAGAAACAGACTCGCAAATGTAGAGAACAAACTACTGGTTACCAGTGGGGAGAGGGAAGGGAGCAGGGGTTATACAGGGAAGGGGTCAAGAGGCATAAATTATCACCTATATCATCCACAAGAATATATTGCACAGCATAGGGAATATAGCCAATATTTTATACTAAACAAATTAAGTAAAACATTTAGAAATGGTGAATCACTATATTGTACATCTATTACATAATATTGCACATTGAATATGTTTCAGTTTAAAAAGCATATATTGGGTTTATTTTGTTTGTTTATTTATAGAATATTCCAAAATTACATCTTTGCTTTGAGATAGATTGAAGTCTTTATAGGTTTCAGTGGCGAATTCATGCTGATGTACGGCAGAAATCAAACCAATATTGTAAAGTGCAAGTGAAAGTCACTCAGTCGTGTCCGACTCTTTGTGACCCTGTGGACTATACAGTCCGTGGAATTCTCCAGGCCAGAATACTGGAGTGGGTAGCCTTTCCCTTCTCTTCCCAACCCAGGGATTGAACCCAGGTCTCCCACTTTGCAGGCTGATTCTTTACCAGCTGAGCCATCAGGGAAGGCCATATTGTAAGCCAATCATCAATCAATTAAAAAAAAATAAATATTTTTAAAAGTTCATTTGGTCATATACAATAAAATTTAAAATATTTATTCAAAGGGGGAAAATCCTAACTTTTGGAGACTTAGAAACATGTTTCTAAATGTGCCTTGAGTGAAAGGGAAAATCAAAAGGGAAATCATAAATTAATTGAAAAGTAATAAAATAAGAAATTCTTCTACTAGCTTTGAGCTTTTTTGTTTTTTTTCTTTTTGCTAGTTCCTTGAATTGTATGGTTATGTTGTTTGAGCTCTTTCCTATTTCTTAAGGTAGGTACGTATTATCATTAACTTCCTTCTTAGAACTGTCTTTGCTGCATCTCACGTTTTGATAGGCTGTATTTTCACTTGTCTCAATAGATTTTCTATTTCTCTCTTGATTTATCTTTGCTATGTTGGTTTCTCCATAGTATAATGTTTAAGCCCCATATAACTGTGAACTGTCTAGTTTTCTTCTTGTATTTAATTTCTAGATTCATACATTTGTGGTAAGAATCAATAATCAACCTGATTTAAGTCTCCTTAAATGTATTACAACATCTTTTTGTGACCTAACATCTGGTCTGTCCTGGAGAATACTTCATGCGAGACAGAAGAGCGTGTGGGAAGAATGCTTCATGTGAGACAGAAGTTGCTGTGGGATGGAACGTTTGGTGAATGTTACGCTCATCCGCTCTAATGCTAGAGTCGGCTGTTTCCTGCTTGGCCGTCTGTCTGGATAATTTACCCACGGCTAAAGGGGGCCACTGGGATGCCCTGCTGCTGTTGCGCTGTCTGTCTCTCCCTTCGCGCCCCTTCATTCTTTCTGTATTTAGGAGCACCTGTGTTGGGTGCATATGGGCTTCCCTGGTGCCTCAGACGGTAAAGAGTCTGCCTGCAGCGCGGAGATCTGGGCCGGTCCCTGGGTCGGGAAGATCCCCTGGAGGAGGGCCTGGCAGTCCACTCCAGGATTCTTGCCTGGAGAATCCCACGGAGAGAGGAGCCTGGTGGCTGCAGTCCACGGGGTCGCAAAGGGTCAGACATGACTGGGTGACTGAGCACGCACGCCAGTCTACGGGGTCGCAAAGGGTCAGACAGGACTGGGGTGACTGAGCACGCACGCCAGTCTACGGGGTCGCAAAGGGTCAGACACGACTGGGGTGACTGAGCACGCACGCCAGTCTACGGGGTCGCAAAGGGTCAGACACGACTGGGGTGACTGAGCACGCACGCCAGTCTACGGGGTCGCAAAGGGTCAGACAGGACTGGGGTGACTGAGCACGCACGCCAGTCTACGGGGTCGCAAAGGGTCAGACACGACTGGGGTGACTGAGCACGCACGCCAGTCTACGGGGGGTCGCAAAGGGTCCAGACACGGACTGGGGTGACTGAGCACGCACGCCAGTCTACGGGGTCGCAAAGGGTCAGACAGGACTGGGGTGACTGAGCACGCACGCCAGTCTACGGGGTCGCAAAGGGTCAGACATGACTGGGGTGACTGAGCACGCACGCCAGTCTACGGGGTCGCAAAGGGTCAGACATGACTGGGGTGACTGAGCACGCACGCGTGCACTGCTTTCAAGGCTTCCCTGGTGGCTCAGGTGGGAAAGAACCTGCCTGCAGTGCAGGAGATCCTGATTTGATTCCCGGTCAGCAAGATCCCCTGGAGGAGGGATAGGCTCCCCACTCCAGTATTCTTGGCCTTCCCTGGCGGCTCAGCTGGTCAAGAATAGCCTAATTAAATGTCTTTAAGTAGATGTCTGTAAGAAATAATAAAATTTAAATATTGGGAAATTTAAGACACATTCTTTTAAGTAATTCTCAAGTCAAAGAAGAAATAATGAAAAGGTAAGTAGGTAAAACTAAATGATATGAAAACTCTGCATATCAAAACTTAGGTAGTCCAGCTAAAGTAGTACTTATGTGAGACTTCATGGCGATGTTCTCACTAGATAAGGTAAATCTATTAGAATCAGACAGTAGACAGTAGTGAAACATTAATGTGCTTTTCTCCAAAGATGTAATATGTTTCTGTGCTGCCCAGCTAGCTCAGTCAGTAGAGCATGAGAGCATTACAGATTTAACATTGAAGAAAAATACAGCATCCTCATACAGTTGTGGAGGGCAGAAGCCCAGGTCGGTCTCAATGGGTCAGAATGAAACCGTCTCCTAGACTGTGCTCCTCCTGCAGGCTCTCAAGGAAAACCAGCTTCCTCGACCTTTCCAGCTCCCGAGCCTGCTTCCATCCCTTGGCTTGTAGCCCATCCCTCCACCTTCAAAGTCCTTCCAACCACTGTTGGATTTGATATTCTCAAAATGCCCATACTACCTAAAATGACCTACGGACTAAACCCGATTTCTATCTAAATCTCCATGACACTTTTTAAAGAAGCAGAAATCTTTTTCTGGATGCATGTGGAATCACAAAGGACTATGAATATGCAAATCATTCTCAAGAAAGAAGAGCAAAGTTGAAAGCATTACATGTCCTAGTTCCAAAATATATTACAAAACTACAATATTCAAAAGAGAATGATACTGGCAAACAGACAGACTTACAGATCAGTGGAGCAGGATAAACAATCCAGAAAGAAAGCAATGCATATATGATCAACTGATCTTTGATGCAGGTGCCAAAAGTACATAATAGGGAAAGCATAGTTTCCTCAACAAATAGTGTTAGGAAAATTGCATATCACATGCAAAAGAATGAAACTGGATCCTTATCTTACACCACACATGAACATTAAGTTGAAATGGATTAAAGGCTTAAACATGAAAACTGAAATGGTAAAACTTGTAGATGAAAATATAAGAGAAAATCTTCAAGATATTGGTCTTGGTACAGACAACAAAAAGAAAACTAAACAAGTAGAACTATCAAATCACCAGTGATATTTAGAACTAAAACAGAAAGTTTTATAGTTTGTATGGAGCTTCCCTGGTGGCTCAGAGGGTAAAGCGTCTGCCTGCAATGCGGGAGACCTGGGTTCAATCCCTGAGTCGGGAAGATCCCCTGGAGAAGAAAATGGCAACCCACTCCAGTACTCTTGCCTGGAAAATCCCATGGACAGGGGAGCCTGGTGGGCTGCAGTCCACGGGGTCGCACAGAGTTGGATGCAACGAGTGGCTGAGCAGAGCACAACATGGTAGTGGCGCAAAATGGAAACGTAAACTGCAGGAGAGAAAAGCCAGAGATAAACCCGCACGCACATTAGCACCAGATCTATGCCAAAGGAAGCAAGGATATACAGGGAAGAAAAGACAGCCTCTTCAATTGGCGGTGCTGGAAAAACTAGGCAGCTACTTATAAACCCATGAAATTAGAACACTCACTAACACCGTACACAAAAACAAACTCAAAATGGATTAGAGACCTTAATGTAAGGTCAAACACTATAAAACTCTTAGAAGAAAACATAGGCAGAGCATTCTGACATAAATTGTAGTATCTCTTTTTCTACCTACCTCCTAGAGCAATGAAAATATACATGAAAATTAGCAAATGGGACCTAATTAAACTTAAAAGCTTCTGCATAGCAAAGGAATCTATAAACAAGATGAAAAGACAATCCTCAGAATGGGAGAAAACATTTGTAAATGAAGCAAGGGGCAAAGGGTTAATCTCCAGAATATGCAAACAGCTCTTGCAGCTCAATATCAAGAACAATCCAATAAAAAAAAAAAATGGGGTGGAAGACTGAAATAGACATTTTTCCGAAGAAGATACACAGATGATCAGCAAACACATGGGAAAATGCTAGATATCATTAACTGTTAGAGAAATGCAAATCAAAACTGTAATGAGGTATCATCTCACATCTGTCAGAATGGCCATTATTAAAAAATCTACAAACAATAAATGCTAGAGAGGGTGTGGGAAAAAAAGGAACACTCTTGCCCTGGAGGCAGGAATGTAAATTGCTACAGTCACTATGGAGAACTGTTCCTTAAAAAACTAGAAATAGATTACCTCATGACCCAGCAATCCAGTACTGGGCATATACCTGGGATAAACCATAATTCAGAAAGACACACGCACCCCAACATTCACTGCAGCATGATCTACGATAGCCAGGATGCAGAATCGACCTAAATGTCCATCAGCAGAGTAACAGATAGAGACAATGTGGTCCGTATATGTGATGGGATATTAATCAGTCATTAAAAAGAACAAAACCACGCCATTTACAGAAACATGAATTGACCTAGAGATTGTCATACTAAAGAGAAGAAAATCGACAGAGAGAAACAAATATTGTCTATTAACACATGCGTGCAGAATCTAGAAAGACTGTACAGATAATCTTATTTGCAAAACAGAAATAGAGACAGATATAGAGAACAAATATATGGGCGCCAAGTCAGGGAAGGCGGGTCGGGGGATGAACTGGGAGACAGGGATTGACATACACACACTATCGATACTGCACATAGATTAGGTGACAAATGAGAACCTGCTGTGTAACTCTACCCCCTGTTCTACGGTGACCTAAATGGGAAGGAAATCCAAAAAAGAGGAGCTGTATGTAGCTGTAAAGAAGGCAATGGCACCCCACTCCAGTACTCTTGCCTGGAAAATCCCATGGACAGAGGAGCCTGGTGGGCTGCATTCCATGGGTCACGAAGAGTCAGACACGACTGAGCGACTTCCCTTTCACTTTTCACTTTCATACATTGGAGAAGGAAATGGCAACCCACTCCAGGGTTCTTGCCTGGAGAATCCCAGGGATGGCAGAACCTGGTGGGCTGCCATCTCTGGGGTCACACAGAGTCGGACACGACTATAGCGACTTAGCAGCAGCAGCAGCATGTAGCTATAAGAGGAGCTATCCGTATACGTATACTGATTATCTTTGCTTTACAGCTATACGTATACAGGATACGTAAGTAAATCAGCTATACCTACACATACAGCTCCTCTTTTTTGGATTTCCTTCCCATTTAGGTCACCACAGAACATGGGGTAGAGTTATACAAGAGGTTCTCATTTACTATCTATTCTGTACGCAGTATCAATAGTGTATGTACGTCAATCCCTTTCTCCAAATCCATCCCACAATATACTCCAGTGATTCCCTGGTGGCTCAGACGGTAAAGCGTCTGCTGCAATGCGGAGACCAGGTTCAATTCCTGGTCGGAAGATCCCTGGAAAAGAAATGGCAATCCACTCCAGCACTCTTGCTGGAAAATCCATGGACAGAGCAACCTGATAGGCTACAGTCCATGGGGTCGCAAAGAGTCGGGCACAACAGAGCGACTTCACTCACATTCACTCACAAAAATTAATTTAAAGATAAAACAGATGAATAGGATTATATCAAACTAAAAAGCTGCACAACAAAGGAAACACTCAACAGAGTAAAATGGATATGAGAGAAAATATTTGCAAACTATCTGATAGGGCTTCTCTGCTGGCTCAGATGGTTAAGAATCTGCCTGCAATACAGGAGACCTAGGTTCTATCCCTGAGTCAGGAAGATCCCCTGGAAGAGGGCATGGCAGCCCACTCTAGTATCCTTGCCTGGAGAATCTCATGGACAGAGGAGCCTTGCAGATCACAGTTCACGAGATCACAAAGAGGGACAAGACTGAGCAAAAAGCACAACATATATCTGATAGGAGGTTAATCTCCAAATTTAAGGAATTCCTACAATTCAAACAAGCTGAATTTAGAAAAGGCAGAGGAACCAGAGATCAAATTGCCAACATTTGCTGAATCAGAGAAAAAGCAAGGGAATTCCAGAAAAGCATCTACTTCTGTTTCATTGACTACAGTAAAGACTTTGACTGTGTGGGTCACCACAAACTGTGGAAAGTTCTTAAAGAGATGGGAATACCAGACTATCTTACCTGCCTCCCGAGAAACCTGTTTGCAGGTCAAGAAGTAATCGTTACAGCCAGACATGGAACAACAGGCTGGTTCAAAATTGGGAAAGGAGTATGTCAAGGCAGTATATTGTCACCCTGCTTAAACTAACTTATATGCAGAGTACATCATGTGAAATACAAGACTGGATGAATCAGAAGCTGGAATCAAGATTTCCAGGAGAAATAGCAACAACCTCACATAGGCAGATGATTCCACTCTGATGGTAGAAACTGAAGAGGAACTAAAGAATCTCTTGATGTGGGAGAAAGAGGGAGTGGCTTAAAAATCAGCCTTCAAAAAACTAAGATCAGAGCATCCACTCCCATCACTTCATGGCAAACAGATGGGGGAAAAGGGGAAACAGTGATGGATTTCATTTTCTTGGGCCCCAGAATCACTGCAGATGGTGACTGCAGCCATGAAATTAAAGACACTTGCTCCTTGGGAGAAAGTTCAGTTCAGCTGAGTCGTGTCCGACTCTTTGTGACCCCATGGACTGCAGTATGCCAGGCTTCCCTGTCCCTCACCAATTCCCAGAGTTTACTCAAACTCATGTCCATTGCGGCGGGGATGGCATCCAACCGTCTCATCCTCTGTCATCCCCTTCTCCTCCCACCTTCAGTCTTTCCCAGCGTCAGGGTCTTTTTCAGTGAATCAGTTCTTCGAATCAGGTGGCCAAAGTATTGGAGTTTCAGCTTCAGCATCAATCCTTCCAATGAATATTCAGGACTGATCTCCTTTAGGATGGACTGGTTGGATCTCCTTGCTGTCCAAGGACTCTCAAGAGTCTTCTCCAACACCACAATTCAAAAGTATCAATTCTTTGGAACTCAGCTTTCTTTATGGTCCAACTCTCACATTCATACCTGACTACTGGAAAAACCATAACCTTGACTAGATGGACCTTTGTTGGCAAAGTAATTTCTCTGCTTTTTAATATGCTGTCTAGGTTGGTCATAGCTTTTCTTCCAAGGAGCAAGCATCTTTTAATTTCAGACTGCAGTAACCATCTGCAGTGATTTTGGAGCCCCCCGCAAACAAAGTCTGTTCCACTGTTTCCCCATCTATTTGCCATGAAGTGATGGGACCAGATGCCATGATCTTAGTTTTTTGAATGTTGAGTTTCAAACCAGCTTTTTCACTCTCCTCTTTCACATCATCAAGAGGCTCTTTAGTTTTCCTTCTCGTTCTCCATAAAGGTGGAAGAAAAACTTGGAAGAAAAGCTATGACAAATTTAGACAGTGTATTAAAAATCAGAGGCATCACTTTCCTGACAAAGGTCTGTATACTCAAAGCTATAGTTTTTCTGGTAGTCTGTATGGATGTGAGAGTTGGACCATGAAGAAGGCTGAGTGCCAGAGAATTTATGCTTTCAAACTGTGTTGTTGGAGAAGACTCTTGAGAGTCCCTTGGACTGTAAGGAGATGCAATCAGTACATCCTAAAGGAGATCAGTCCTGAATATTCATTGGAAGGACTGATGCTAAAGCTGAAGCTCTGATACTTTGGCCACCTGATGCGAAGAGCTGACTCATTGGAAAAGACCTTGATGCTGGGAAAGATTGCAGGCAAGAGGAGAAGGGGACGACAGAGGATGAGATGGTTGGATGGCGTCACCATCTCAATGGATGTGAATTTGAGCAAACTCTGAGATATAGTGAAGGACAGGGAAGCCTGGCATGCTGCGGTTCATGCTGTCTCAAAAAGTCGGGCGCAGCAAATGGACAAAAACATAAATAGGCTAAGGACATAAATAGACAGTTCTCCAAAGACATATTCATACAAACATTCAACAGAAACACTGAAAAATGCTCAACATCACTAATCATCAGGGAAATTCAAATCAAAAGCAAAGTGAAATATCATCTAATACTTGTCAGGATGGCTATTTTCAAAACTGAAAATGCAAGGCGATGGATTTTGGCAAGGATGTGGAGAAATTGTACATGTGGATGAGAATGCAGAGTGGTGCACATCTATGTGGAAAATATAAACGTTTCTCAAAAAATGGAAACTAGAACTACACGTGAACGAGCAGTCCCCTTTCGGGTAATTTTCCAAAAGGATTGGAATCAGCATCTGGAGGAGATTTCAGCATTCCTGTGCTCAGTGCTGCAGTGCTCACGGCTGCCAGGATGCGGAAACAATCCCACTGCCCACCGGCAAGTGAGTGAACAGAGAGACCGCTGCCTGCACACCCAGTGGGATACGATTTACCCTTTCAGAAAAGGGGAGTTTTGTTCACAAACTTTTATGTCCATTGTTTGCTTTGCGCACCTTATTCAAGATTCCACATTGTATTTAGTTGCATGAGCGGCTTCAGCACATGCAACAAATTCTGACAAATTCTCTTTTCATTTTTATTGTTACAAATGTCTTCAGATTTTCCTTGTTATGGCATTTTAGACACACCCATCATATAAAAGTAGACATTTAATTTCCAAAAATAGGGTTTTAAAAAATATCTTTGAGATTAATTTATCACTTTGATATTAATTACTCATTGAAATACTTCCTTCTCAACAATCACCCTCTGTGCTTTTCCATTCTTTTAATTTTATCAAGGTTTTCAATGGCTAACTCAAAGAGCTCTCGGAAAATGTCACAGGGCAATTGAAAATATGTGGGCTATTTTCAAATATTTTTGATATTTCCACAGTAATAAGGGAGCAGCCTCTGTGTGATTTCAATGCCTTTACACCATGGAATTTCTGCACCTTGTTTTATGTCCCTGGATATGTTCCAGTGTCTCCTCGTTTATACTCTATGGGAACTTGAATAGAATTTGCATCCTGCTGTTGTGTGAAAATTGTGTAAATCTTAACTATATTAAATTGGTATATAGTCTTTTCAGGTCTACTATATTCTTCTACTTTTTGTCTATTCTATTAATTTTTGAGAACATAATTAATAATTAATTTTTTCTATTAATATTGAAACTCCGACTAAGAATCTTATCTACTTAAAACATGATTATATAGAAATAAATTAAAAAAAAAAAAAAAAAAAAAAAAAATAAAAAAATAAAAACATGATTATAGTATATAGTGGAACTATATGTAACCTGCTCTGTATTTTCCAAGTCTCCTGTAAATGTGTTATCATACTTTCATAACTTAAAAAATAAAACAATTTTTTACAAAGGGAAATTTTGCACTATGCAAAAGCATGGGTAAACCTGGAGCTTATTATGGTAAGTAAAATAAGCCAATTACAAAATTGTATTATTCCACTCATTTGAGGTGTCTAAAATACTCAGATTCATAGAATCAGCAGCAAGCAGGTGGTTGCAATGCAACTGGGCAGAGTTATTATTTAGGAGGCGTAAATTTTCATTCAAACAAGATAAATAAGCTCTAGAGTTCCACTGTACAATATTGTACCTGCAGTCAACACTTTAAAATTTGTTAGGCAGTAGATCTCTAAGTGTTCTTTACATAACAACAACAGAAAATAATGTGATATCCTAAATATTCATTTTCGTGGAGTTTAGTCAACAAACTAGGATCTTCCCATACATTGGAGACACTGAAAGCCTGGCTTAGAAGGACAAAGATTACAGTGTTTGGTTAAAAAAATTGCAGGCCTGATGTGTAGTGTGACCATATTTTTGTAAGGAAAAATCAAATTCTACAAAATGCACATGCCCACTGATGTCCCCTCCTCCCTTCATGGTTTCAGAAGTGAAGACATCAAACTGCTGGCTGAGGTTAGGTCAGGGACTGGCATCGGCACAGAGGCACCCTCACAGCTGGCTCCAGACGCCTTCTATTTGCCTGACCTTGTCAGACACTTTTATGGTTTTGAGAATCAAGATTTTTCAATTATCATGCTTCGCTTTCCTCCATCCTCCCCCGGGAAAGAAATATATTTAGGGTGGTCTTCTCTCTCTCATGGGGAGTGACTTGCACAAGGTCAGGATCCACTGGAGGGAGGAGCCCAGAGGGGCCCCGAGGAGGATTTTGTTCCTCACCAGTCATTTAGGACACGGAGAATAGCACGCTTTGGGTGGTGGTGGGGAGGGGCGGATGGAACAGCTTTGGACCCAGGGGCCCGCCCCTGCAGCCCCAGGGGGACATGTCCACTGAGGGCCACGGAGCCGGTTCTTTGAATCTGGGCTTGTCTCCTGTTTGCCCCTCTGGAAGCTGAGGGACTTCTGGGCTTTGCTCCCTGGACCTTGAGGTGAAGCAGGATCAGACAAGGGCTGGTGACTGGGACCCAGGAGAACGCAGAGTCCCAGTTCACTGCAGAGGCTGGGACGCAGAGTGGATCACCTAATTAGCCACCGGAGGCAGCGAGTTTCACCATGCCAGGTAGAGACATCTCCCCAGCAGAGTGACCCCAAGATGGGGGCCTGACCTGCTGCCTGGGTGATGCAACAGGAGCTGGGCGGGCAGGTGAGCTGATAGATTCCCCTGCTTTCGCCAAGAACCAGGGGCTTCCCACTCCAGAACCCGGAGCACCAGCCTGATGCTTCCTGAGACCCTAGCGTCCTCCACTACCCTCTCCCCGCTGGTGCTTCACGGCAGCGTGGGAAGCCAGAGGTGAATGGGGAGGGGTGAGGGTCCTCGATGCCACCTCAGACGCAGCACAGACCTGGGTCAGGAGCTCAGGAGACCTGGGCAAGCAGATCCTGCGTGTGTGGGCTTGAGTGAGTCACAACCCTCACCCGGACAGGGTAAGGTCAGGGCAGCCAGCCGGCGGGGCTGCAGGAGTGGGAGGAGACCATGTGTGTAAGGGGGCAGCAGGGCCGTGTATACAGTAAGCACTCAGGTCTGCTCTCGGCAGGAGAAGTGGGGACACCCTCCTGGCTGACCAGCCCTGCCTGTGGGCTGCAGGGCCATTTAGACTAAAGGGATGGTTTTCATTATAAACAGAGAGCACCACTGTCTACTTCATCACTTACAATGCATTGCTCAGGGTCAGATCAGTACCACCAGACCCTGAGCACACGTTACTAAGGTACAGACCCCATGCTGGGGGTGAAAAAATAACAGACCAAGGCCAGCCTCAGACCACAGACATGGAATCAAATACCTGCAGTTTGACTTGACCAGGGCAGCAAGAGGTGGCATGATCAGGCTGCTGATAGCACAGAGGAGGAAACAGTCACAGCAGAGTGGGCCGTGGAGCGTCCCCGGCGAGACGAGAGAGCTAGTGACACCCACAAGGTGGACAGGGCTAGGCAGACGTTTCAGACAGAATGAGACAATGGGGAAATCTGCCTCTTGAGAAACTATATGCAGGTCAGGAAGCAACAGTTAGAACTGGACATGGAACAACAGACTGGTTCCAAATTGGTAAAGGAGTACGTTAAGGCTGTATATTGTCACCCTGCTTATTTAACTTCTATGCAGAGTACATCATGAGAAATGCTGGGCTGGAGGAAGCAGAAGCTGGAATCAAGATTGCCGGGGGAAATATCAATAACCTCAGATATGCAGATGACACCACCCTTATGGCAGAAAGCGAAGAAGAACTAAAGAGCCTCTTGATGAAAGTGAAAGAGGAGAGGGACAAAGTTGCCTTAAAACTCAACATTCAGAAAACTAAGATCATGGCATTCAGTCCCGTCTCTTTGTGGCAAATAGATGGTGAAACAGTAGAAACAGTGGAAGACTTTACTTTTTGGGGGTCCACAATCACTGCAGATGGTGCCTGCAGCCATGAAATTAAAAGACGCTTACTCCTTGGAAGGAAAGTTATGACCAACCTAGACAGCATATTAAAAAGCAGAGAAATTACTTTGCCAACAAAGGTCCATCTAGTCAAAGCTATGGTTTTTCCAGTGGTCATGTATGGATGTGAGAGTTGGACTGTGAAGAAAGCTGAGCGCTGAAGAATTGATGCTTTTTTTTTTTGCATCTTTATTTTTTAAATTTTTAATATAAATTTATTTATTTTAATTGGAGGCTAATTACTTTACAATATTGTATTGGTTTTGCCATATATCAACATGAATCTGCCACGGGTATACACATGTTCCCCATCCTGAACCCTCCTCCCACCTCCCTCCGCATACCATCTCTCTGGGTCATCCCAGTGCACCAGGCCCGAGCATCCTGTATCCTGCATAGAGCCTGGTCTGGCGACTGATGCTTTTGAACTGTGGTGTTGGAGAAGACTCTTGAGAGTCCCTTGGACTGCAAGGAGATCCAACCAGTCCATCCTAAAGGAGATCAGTCCTGAATATTCATTGGAAGGACTGATGCTGAAGCTGAAACTCCAATACTTTGGCCACCTGATGTGAAGAACTGATTCACTGAAAAAGACCCTGATGCTGGGAAAGATTGAAGGCGGGAGGAGAAGGGGATGACAGAGGATGAGATGGTTGAATGGCATCACCGACTCAATGGACATGAGTTTGGCTGGACTCCAGGAGTTGGTGATGGACAGGGAGGCCTGGTGTGCTGCAGTCCATGGGGTTGCAAAGAGTTGGACATGACTGAGTGACTGAACTGCACCAAACTGAAGGAAATGAGGGAAGTGGTCAGAGAACCTGGGTGGGGACAATCAAAGACTGTGGTCACCAAGCCTGAAAGGAAAGAGCCTAGAGAGGGAGGAAGCAGGGGGCGAAAAGCTGCTTGTTCATCTCACGTGACTTGAGGCAAGGTTACTTCTAACTGATCCTGGTGACTGTCTGATCCGTGAGAAAGCGGCGTCTGTGCAGTAAGTTAAGTGCTGTAGTGTTCCCTTTCAGTCTGGCTTGAGCTCCTTCAGAGGATGTGGTGGCAGCTGCTCCCCAGGTCAGCAAGGGCAGGTGTCCTGTGGACCCCTCTCCAGTGCCACGGCTTCAGGATGCCAACAAGTGCTCCAGCCCTCCACCTTCCCTGCAACACATGCAGAGGTGTGCACAGAGTCACACTCAGTGTCCAGGAGTGATCGCAAAGCAGACCCCCGCCTAGGAATCATGCAAGCCAAGACACGCTCTACCCCTAGTCTCAGCTCAGCAGTTCACGTGCCCCGCGTGCCCTGGCTGTTCAGGAGCCCCAGCTTCCACTGATCCCTGGAAAGGTAGGCACTGTCCTGACACTTAAGGTAACCATGGTATTTCTTTTTAAACTTTAATGTTTTATTTTATGTTGGAATATGCTTGATCAACAACGTTGTGATAGCTTCAAGTATACAGAAGAGTTACTGGGTTAATATGCATGTATTCACTCCTTTCCACATTCTTTTCCCGTTCAGTTTGTCACATAGCATTGAGCAGAGTCCCTGTGCTATACAGTAGGTCCTTGTTGGCTATCCGTTTTAAATATAGCTCTGTGTGTGTGTGTGTGTGTGTGTGTGTGTGTGTGTGTGTATGTGTGTGTGTGCATCCCAAACGCCCTAGCTGTCCCTTCCCCCCAGTCTTCCTCCCTGGTGACCATAAGTTTGTTCTCTAAGTTGTGAGTCTGTCTCTATTTTGTAAAGACTTCAATCATTTCTTTCTAGATTGGCCATGCATGCAATATCATGCAATGTTTCTCTTTGCCTGGCTTCACTCAGTATGATGATCTCTTCCATCCATGTTGCTGCAAATGGCATTTTTCATTCCTGTTAATGGCTGAGCCCCAGGTGGGTAGTAGTAAAGAACCCACCTGCCACTGCAGGAGATGCCGGATTGATCCCTAGGTCAGGAAGATTCCCTGGAGAAGGAAATGGAAACCCCCTCCAGTACTCCTGCCTGGAAAATTCGTTGAACAGAGGCATCTGGTGGGCTACAGTGCACGTAGCTGCAGAGTCGGACGCGAATGAGCCGCTGAGCACACATACACGCACAATACTCCAGTAGACACGTTTCCGCGTCTTCCTGCCCCTCCTCCGTTGACGGGCGTTCAGGTTGCTTCCGTGTCCTGGCTGTTGTGAGCAGTGCTGCAGTGAACCCGGGGTGCAGGCTTCCTTTCAGACCATGGTTTTCTCCAGACACACGCCTAGGAGGGGGATCGCTGAATCATATGGTAGGTCTATGTTTAGTTTTTCAAGGAACCTGCCTCCTGTTCTCCATAGTGGCTGCACCAATTTACATTTCTGCCAACAGTGTAGGTTGCCTGTGTTCTTCATTTTCTTCCATTCTTTTGCATTCACTGAAAAATATTATTATTCCATTTGTTCTTTATATTACTTTGGATGTTTCACATTCCTTCACTTTTTCTCTCAGTTGTTACAAAAAAATTAAGCTTGTATTTTTGAATTAATACAACTCACAGTAGCATTTTTATTTACTTTCTAAACAAGGCAAAAAGCCTTAGATGATTTGTACCCTAATTACCCCTCCTGAATTGCATATATTTGGTGTTTTGTATTTAAATCTCTCTCTGTTTTAACCTTCAAGCACTTTATAGAATCCATATTTATTTAGATATCTCAATATTTTTGCCCTTTTCCTTGATTTATTGTTTCTGCCATCTCTGAGTTTCCATCTGGGACCAATTTCCTTCTACCTGAAGATCATCTTTCAGTTATTTCCTGTATTTTGTGTCCATTAGTGACAAACTCTCTCAGTTTTATCTTGCTGGTAAATGTTTTTATATCACTTTCCTTCTTTCTTTTTTAAAAATAATTTTTACTGTTTAAATTGAGAAACAATTCTTATATGACAAAAATTTCATGATTTTACGATTTTAAAGTGTATAAACAGGTGTGTTTTTCCTGTTTCTTTTAGTATATCCACAATGCTGTTCAGTCATCACCACTAGCTAGTTTCAGAATAGTCTCCACCCTCCTGCTCTCCCAGCCCCTGGCTACTGCTAATATCCTTTTTGTCTCCGAGTTTACCTTTTCTGGACATTTCCATGGAATCATAGAATTTGTGCCCTTTCATCTGGTTTTGTTTACTTAGCATTGTTTTCAAGGCTTCTCCGTATTGTGTCTTGTATTAGAACTTTATTCCCTGTATGGCTAAATATTGTTCCACTCTATGGCTATATCAAATGTTGTCTATTCGTCATTTGCCGGACACTTGGCTCACGTCCACTTCCTGGCTATTATGAATGTTTGTGACTTTATGTTTTCAGTGCTCTTGGGTTACATGCCTGAGAGGGGACTGCCACTGTTAATATGGTAGCGCGACTCTTTTCTGCAGCAGCGGCGCCACCTTCACACTTACAGGAACGCTGTGTGACGGTGCCAGCTCCTCCGCATCCTCACTGACAGGTGCTGTTCTCTGTTTTTCCACTATAGACATTCTGGTGGGTTAAGTGGGTCTCATACTGGGCTTCAGCCCTGACTTCTCTAATGACTAATGATGCTGAACATCTTCTCCTGTACTTAATGGCCATTTGTGTATCTTCTTTGGAGCAATGCTTATTCAAGTCCTTTGCCCATTTAAAGAATTGATTGTCTTTTTGTTGCTGAGTTGCAAGAGTTCTTTATGGTTTATGGAGACTAGGTCCTTAACAGATATATACTTTGCAGACACTTTATCTCGTGGTTTTTATTTTCATTTTCTTGATAATGTCTTTTGAGACGTAAAATGTTTTAATTTCAATGAAATCCAATCATTTCCTTACTATTGTTGCTTGTGTTTTTGAGTTATATTTAGGGAACTGCTGACTAATCCCAGGTCGTGACAGTTTACACTGATCTTTTCTTCCGTTCTAATGGTTTCAGGGCTTACTTTTAGGTCTTTTCCTGTTTTGAGTTCATTTTTGTGTACTGTGAGGTAGCGCTTTAAATTCCTTTTGTGTGTGTGTGTGGATTTCCAGTTGTTCCATCACTGTTTGTTAAAGATTTTATTCTTTTCCTATTAATTGGTCTTGGCACCCTGTTGAAAATCAATTGGCTACAAATGGATGGAAAGCCAACTGACAATCTTACTCCTGCAGTAGCTTATTTGAAGGGACAGTCTTTTTCCTCAGGCTGCATTTAAGACTTTTCCCTGTTTCAGTTTTAAATATTTTTACTCTGATATACATGAATGTGCTGTTCTTTGCATTAACTCTGCTTTAATTTAATAGGGCTCATGAATCTGCAGATTAGTATTCTCCATCGGTTTGATAAAACACTTGGCCATCATCTCTTCCAATTCAGATTCAGCCTGTGTCTCTGTCTCCTGTTTTGGTAACTTATTCTGTGGATGCGTCCTCGGTGGTTCTGAGTATCAGATACCCGTTTTGCAAGGTTGTTTTCTATTGTCACCAGTAGCTCCACAAAACAAGCGACACAGCAAAGTCACTGCCCGGGCACTGGGCCTCTCGGACGTCCTTTTCAAAACTGGTTTATGTCTCCAGGGCAAAGAGCTCTCAGCATTGGAATCCCTGGTCCTCTGTGTTTATCTTGAACTTTGTTAGCAATTCTTCACTAAGTCGTTAACTAACGCTCCTAAACGTTCAATCAGATCTCACTTTATTGTTGATCTTTCTAATAGTCTTCAGCAGGAAGTTTAGTTTGACCTACCTAGTTTACCATCACTGGAGGTGTAATTCTCCTGATCTGAGGACTGAGGTCATGTCACCCCATGGAAATAGAAACTTCTCAGTGGTGACTTTTCAAGAGTTCGTGCTGGATGGATTTCTGGGTGGTCTGCAGACCCAGGCCCTGCTCTCTGCTCTGTTCCTGGCCCTGTACGTGGTGGCCGTCCTGGGGAACCTCGCCATGATGGTGGTCATCACCCTGGATGCCCGTCTGCACTCCCCGATGTACTTCTTCCTCAAGAACCTCTCCTTCCTGGACCTGTGCTACTCGTCTGTCATCGCCCCCAAGGCCCTGGCCACCTTCCTGTCCTCCTCCAAGCTCATCACCTTCACAGGCTGTGCCACCCAGTTCTTCTTCTTCTCCATGATGGGCACCACTGAGGCATTCCTCCTGGCTGTGATAGCCTATGACCGCTTCATGGCCATCTGCAGCCCCCTGCGCTACCCCATCTCCATGTGCCCCTCGGTCTGTGCCCGCCTGGTGCTGGGCTCCTACTGTGGGGGCTGTCTCAACTCCATCCTGCAGACCAGCTTCACATTCAGCCTCCCGTTCTGCAGCTCCAGCCACATCGACCACTTCTTCTGTGATGTGCCCCCCCTGCTCCGGGTTGCTTGTGGCAACACAGCCCTCAGTGAGCTACTCTTGTTTGGCATCTGTGGGGTCATTATTGTGGGTGTGACAATTGTGGTCTTCACCTCCTATGGCTACATCACAGTGACCATCCTGAGGATGCGCTCAGCAGCTGGACGCCACAAAATCTTCTCCACCTGTGGCTCCCACATGACTGCAGTGACTGTCCTTATTGGGATTGTCTTTGTCACATATGCCCAGCCGAGAGCTGTGGAGTCCATGGAGCAGGGCAAGGTGGTCTCCATCTTCTACACCCTGGTCATCCCGATGCTCAACCCCCTCATCTACAGCCTGAGAAACAAGGACGTGAAGGATGCCCTGCAGAGACTGGGGCAGAGACACACAGCCACGTGATGGAGGGTGGCCAGAGAAGAGGCATGGGTTTGATCCTTGTTCAAGGAACTAATATCCTAAAATTCTGTTCTCTTGAATTTTTGTGTACTTAAAAAGTAGGCAAAAGTAATTTTAATAGAATAAAACTTTTGAAGGACTTAAACTACTTGATTTCAGGATTTACTATAAAAATCAGAGAAATCACAACAGTGTAATTTGGGCATACTGAAACAGAGTCAAGAATACAGACTAAATTTATGCATATAAGGTCAATTTATTTTTGACATAACTGGCAGGCTAATTCAATGGAGAAATAGTGTTTTCAACAAGTTGTTATGAAACAATTGAACATCCCTATGCAAAAAGTCAAACATCAACCCTAATAATGATTAACTCAAAATAGATAAGATTCCTAAGTATAAAGTGTAAAAATTTAAAACCTGTGGAAGAAAATACAGGAGACCATCTTTAAAACTTTGGGTTAGGCAAGCATTTCTTTGATAGAACACAAGATGTGTAAGCTACAGAGAGAAACACTTGATAATTAGAACTTTATAGAAGTTAAAAATATTTAGTTTACAGAGACACATTGAAACAGTAAAAGAAACAGACATGAAAAAAATATTTGCAAAATATGTATTTGATAAAAGACATACCTAGAGTATATTAAGAACTCTTAACACTCCATAATAAGCTATCTGAATTTAAAAGATACCTGAATTTTAAAGACGGCCAAAGGGGACCTCTGATTCCTGGTTCCATGTGTAAAACTCTTAAAAACTGCCACTCCATCCTGATAAGAAGTAAAAAGTTAAACAGACTGACAAAATTACAACCATATTCTTGGATAACTTACATTTGTATAGCATAGTTTATAAATATAATTTTTTCAAAATGATTGTGTAACCGTGTACAGACATTATATGGAATCATGTAAGCTGAATTGTTAATATAGATTATCTAAGGTCACATACTGGGGAAAGGAATGGCAATCCACTCCTGTATTCTTGCCTGGAGAATTCCATGGACATAGGAGCCAGGTGGGCTACAGTGCATGGGGTCACAAAGAATTGTACACAATTGAGCGAGTAACACACACACACACACACACACACACACACACACACACACATGTCATACATGGCTTTCCTGATGGCCCGGGTGGTAAAAAATCTGCCTGCAATGTGGGAGACCTGGGTTCTATCCCTGGTTTGGGAAGATCCCCTGGAGAAGGGATGGTGCCCACTCCAGTATTCTTTCCTGGATAACTTCATGGACAGAGGAGCCTGGAGGGCTATAGCCCACAGGGTTGCAAAGAGTCAGACACAACTGAGTGACTAACACTTTCACACTTTTCACACAAGGTCATATATGGGCTTTCTAAGTGGCTCAGCAGTGAAACAAACAAAGAAAAAACCTACCTGCAATGCTGGAGATGCTGGAGAAGCAGGTTTGACCTCTGGATTGGGAAGATCCCCTGGAGGAGGAAATGACAACCCACTCCAGTATTCTTGCCAGGCGATCCCATGGACAGAGGAGCCTGGCAGGCTACAGTCCATGAGGTTGCAAACAGTCAGACATGACTTAGCTATTGAGCATGCACGCACCCAAGGTCACATATGAGCTGATGTTAGGAAGGAAACTGATCCAATTTTTTTAAGGAAAGGGAAAAATGACTACAGAAAAGCTCTACCAACAACCATGCAAACGGCTTAAAAATCCGGTGTGTGTATCAACCTGCCTGACTTCAGGCTCTGCTACAAAGCAACAGTCATCAAGACAGTATGGTACTGGCACAAAGACAGAAATATAGATCAATGGAACAAAATAGAAAGCCCAGAGATAAATCCACACACCTATGGACACCTTATCTTCGAAAAAGGAGGCAAGAATATACAATGGATTAAAGACAATCTCGTTAATAAGTGGTGCTGGGAAAACTGGTCAACCACTTGTAAAAGAATGAAACTAGATCACTTTCTAACACCGCACACAAAAAATAAACTCAAAATGGATTAAAGATCTAAACATAAGACTAGAAACTATAAAACTCCTAGAGGAGAACACAGGCAAAACACTCTCCAACATAAATCACAGCAGGATCCTCTATGATCCACCTCCCAGAATACTGGAAATAAAAGCAAAAATACACAAATGGGATCTAATTAAAATTAAAAGCTTCTGCACACAAAAGGAAACTATAAGCAAAGTAAAAAGACAGCCTTCGGAATGGGAGAAAATAATAGCAAATGAAGCAACTGACAAACAACTAATCTCACAAATATACAAGCAACTCATGCAGGTCAATTCCAGATAAATAAACGACCCAATCAAAAAATGGGCCAAAGAACTAAATAGACATTTCTCCAAAGAAGACATACAGATGGCTAACAAACACATGAAAAGATGCTCAACATCTCTCATTATCAGAGAAATGCAAATCAAAACCACGGTGAGGTACCATTTCATGCCAGTCAGAATGGCTGTGATCCAAAAGTCTATAAGCAATAAATGCTGGAGAGGGTGTGGAGAAAAGGGAACCCTCTTACACTGTTGGTGGGAATGCAAACTAGTACAGCCACTATGGAGAACAGTGTGAAGATTCCTTAAAAAAACTGGAAATAAAATTGCCTTATGACCCAGAAATCCCACTGCTGGGCATACACACAGAGGAAACCAGATTTGAAGGAGACACTTGTAACCCAATGTTCATCACAGCACTGTTTATAATAGCCAGGACATGGAAGCAACCTAGATGTCCATCAGCAGATGAATGGATAAGAGAGCTGTGGTACATATACACAATGGAGTATTACTCAGCCATTAAAAAGAGTGCATTTGAATCCGTTCTAATGAGGTGGATGAAACTGGAGCCAATTATACAGAGTGAAGTAAGCCAGAAAGAAAAACACCAATACAGTATACTAACGCATATATATGGAATTTAGAGAGATGGTAATGATAACCCTGTATGTGAGACAGCAAAAGAGACACAGATGTATAGAACAGTCTTTTGGACTCTATGGGAGAGGGAGAGGGTGGGATGGTTTGGGAGAATGGCATTGAAACATGTATAACATCATATAAGAAGTGAATTGCCAGTCTAAGTTCGATGCAGGATACAGGATGCTTGAGGCTGGTGCACTGGGATGACCCAGAGGGATGGTACGGGGAGGGAGGTGAGAGTGGGGTTCAGGATTGGGAACACGTGTACACCCGTGGTGGATTCATGTTGATGTACGGCAAAACCAATACAATATTGTAACGTAAAATAAATAAATAAAAAAATTTAAAAAGTCTGGTGTGTATAAAAATGTTAATTCATTTAAAGAAATTATATATTTGTGTGTAAGAAAGAAATTAAAAATTATTTACATTCAGAAATCGAAACTAAATCATCTTTAAAAGAGTGACCCAAGTCTAGGGAACCTAGCAATGAATCTGGGCACATACAGAAATGTGGTCTATGTGAACAGAAGACATTTGGCTGCAGGCAAAATACCTAACAGCAGCTTAGGCGGCAAGGACATGTTATTTTATACAACAAGACACAAGAAATCAGTTAAGAAAATCAGCGCTAGGCGCTGTCAGCTTCTTGTGATTTTCTAGGGTTAGCTCCCGTCATCACTGCAGTTTTGGACACAGTTATCAAGACATTGTAATGTCAGTTATCACGACATTAAGGTAGTTCTCACAGGGAAGGTCAAGGATTAGCCAAGCAAGTATCCCAGGAAAACAAACAAACAAACAAACAAAAAACCAGGTGCTATTTTGACCCCAGAGGAAGTGTGGCCAGCATACTTGAGAAATATCAAAGAGGCCACAACAAGCTATGGAATATTCTTAAAGAGATGGGAATACCAGACCACCTTTCCTGTCTCCTGAGAAACCCGTATGTAGGTCAAGAAGCAACAGTTAGAACCAGGCGTGGGTCAACGGACTGGTTCCGAACTGGGAAAGGAGTATGTCACAGCTGTATATTGCCACCCTGTTTATTTAACTTATATGTAGAGTACATCATGTGAAATGCTGGGCTGGATGAATCACAAGCTGGAATCAAGATTACCAGGAGAAATATCAACAACTTCAGATATACAGATGATATCACCCTAATGGCAGAAAGTGAAGAGAAATTAAAGAGCCTCTTGATGAGGGTGAAAGGGGAGAGTGAAAAAGCTGGCTTAAAAATCAACATATAAAAACTAAGATCATGGTATCTGGTCCCATCACTTCAATAGTTGGGGGAAAGGTGGGAACGGTGGCGGATTTTATTTTCTTGTACTCCAAAATCACTGAGGACAGTGACTGCAGCCACAAAATTAAAAGACACTTGCTTCTTGGAGGAAAAGCTATGACAAACTTAGAAAACATATTAAAAAGCAGAGACTTAACTTTGCCAACAGAGTTCCATACAGTCAAAGCTATGGTTTTTCCAGTGGTCATGTACAGATATGAGAGTCGGACCATAAAGAAGACTGAGCGCCAAAGAATTGATGCTTTTGAACTGTGGTGCTGGAGAGGACTCTTGAGAGTCTTTGGATAACAAGGAGATCAGATTAGTCAATCCTAAAGGAAATCAACCCTTAATATTCACTGGAAGGACTGATGCTGAAGCTGAAGCTCCAACTGACCACCTCGTGTGAAAAGTCAACTCATCGGAAAAGATTCTGAGCTGGGAAAGATTGTGGAACTGTAAAATGAGATGATAAGGCTATGAAGCTATATGATGTCATTCAGCCAGTGACAGCAAGGAGGAAAATTCAGACCCCTGAGTCCTGGGCACTGTCACAATCAGAAGTCAGCAAGTGGAAGATCCATAAGGAAGCTAAGAGGAAACAGCTGTTGAGTCAAGTTAAACAGGTCAATCAGCTATGAGAGTGTGGCTTCAAAGGACTCATACCCCACCAATAGGTACCTGGATTCTTAGAGGAATGCCCAAGTCAGAACAGTGTACCAGTTCAGGAACAAAAAGGTGATCAAAGGAGGGTAGGTCAGGTCTGGATTTGGACCAAACTGAAGAGCTTCCCACTGGCTAAAAATGGGACAATTTGATGTTATTAAGAATAGTAATTACAATACATTCAAATACATCAAATATATTCAATATGAATTCATAATAATACAAAAAAAAACCTTAGTCACCATCAGAGAATGCTAACGAATCAATTCCATGTTTTTGAAGTGTTTCTGATAAAGAAAGAAGCAAGCATGCTGAACTGAACATGAACTGAAGCCCAGAGGAATCGGAGAGCAGAGGAGGAAGTCCATCTTTGTAGGTGGAATTCGAGGGTATTAACCTAAGTGAAACAAGTCAGACAGGAAAAGACAATACCGTGTGGCTCCACTTACATTTTGAATCTGAAAGCAAATAAGCCAACAGAACAGAAATAGACTCATGGATACAGAGGATAAATGAGTGGTTGCCAGAAGCGAGGGCGCTAAAGGGGATAAACAGGTGAAGGGAATATGCAAAAAATAAATCACTGGGCTGGCATATGCAGCATAGGAGATGTGGTCCAAAGTGTTGTAAACACTTAGTGTGGGGACAGAGGGTTACTAGACTTGTTCAAGTGACCATTTCATAATATATGTAAATGTCAAATCACTATGCTGTACACCAGAAACTAACATAGGGTTGAACATCAACTATAACACACACAGATTCACATACATACTGCAATTAAAAATATATTCACATGGCCAGGCTCACCTGAGATAATGTAGGTGAATAAAACACCTCAAGCAATGACTGGTACAAAAGATATGATTGATGGATAAATTTTAATTGTGCCCTAATGGGTGATGATTCCAAAAAGAAACCAAATATTTAATCTTTCTTTCATACTTCACCCAAACCAAATATCCATGGCCCTGTTTTAAATAACAAGAATGATAATTTAAATACGTGGCCAAAGTATTCCCTAAAGCGAATTCGATGGCAGTAGGAATGACTTTGGCTGAGCGCCTCTCACACAGGAGAGGGGCAGGGGTCTGAGGCAGCATCTTGGTTCCGTTTGGGGCAGAAGCTCTCTTGGGCCCCTGCCCCATCGTTCCCAGGACGTGGAGGATATTTGCACTGGAGATGGTGCCAGAACTCCAGTCACAGCACTCACCTTTCTCATCTAGGATAGAAAAAATGATTTATTTTTATATTGTACACATTTAGAGAAAAAAATCATGAAGTCATGTTTACTCATGGAATTCACCATCATCCAGCTGAAGAAAATGAAATTTGCCTAAATGCCACTATAACTTGTGCCTACTCAAAATTGTTGTCCTCCAAAGTTAAAGATTTTCATGATTTTATAAATTGATGCTATCCGCGCTTGATGGAGTTCCTACACAATGAACAAATTGATTGAACATAGAAGGCACCATGTCAAAGGATATCCAAAGGAACTAAGGAAAAGAAGCAGGAGGAAAATGTCTTGAAAAAAATCACTTCCTCTAAGAGTTATTCCAGCAGAAACTACTGTATAAACTACTAGTATAAAAATGAGAAAATGCCAATGCCTGAAAATAATCTGAAAATTTAGGAGAATTCATTGGCAGCAGGAAACACAGATAAAAACAAAAGGGTAGAGATTTAGCACCTTATGAAAGTAAGGGTAAATGGGGAAACAAAGAATCCTACTGCTCATTATGTTTCATTGGTAAAATCATTTCAAGAAATACTTAGGCAGATAAGTGGATAAATAGTATGTGATGCAGTTGCTCATGAAGAGTGCTGAAGGGGCAGAATGATTTACAGCAAGGACAATTCACCCTCCTGTTCTCATGGAAGTTATGATGTAGGCAGTCCAGACCCACAGAGACTTGGTGAAAAAACTGCAACAGAAGAGAGGAATTGTCATGGATTATCAATCCTCTGTTCATGGGGTTCTCAGAGCAAGAATACTGAAGTGGTTTGCCATTCCCTTCTCCACAGTACGTGAACCATTAACTTCCAGATGTTCAAGCTGGATTTAGAAAAGGCAGAGGAGCCAGAGATCAAATTGCCAACATCTGCTGGATCATAGAAAAAGCAAGAGTTCCAGAAAAACATCTATTTCTGCTTTCTTGCTATGCCAAAGCCTTTGTGTGGATCACAATAAACTGTGGAAAATTCTTCAAAAAATGGGAATAGCAGACCACCTGACCTGCCTCCTGAGAAATCTGTATGCAGGTCGAGAAGAAGCAGTTAGAATTGGACATGGAACAACAGACTGGTTCCAAATCAGGAAAGGAGTATGTCAAGGCTGTATATTGTCACCCTGTTTACTTAACTTATCTGCAGAGTACATCATGAGAAATGCTGTGCTGGATGAAGCACAAGCTGGAATCAAGATTGCCAGGAGAAATATCAATAACCTCAGATATGCAGATGACACCACCCTTACGGCAGAAAGTGAAGAACTAAAGAGCCTCTTGATGGAAGTGAAAGAGGAGAGTGGAAAAAGTTGCCTTAAAGCTCAGCATTCAGAAAACTAAGATCATGGCATCTGGTCCTATCAATTCATGGCAGATAGATGGGGAAACAGTGAGAAACTTTGTGTTTTGGGGCTCCAAAATCACTGCAGATAGTGACTGCAGCCATGAAATTAAAAGACGCTTGCTCCTTGGAAGAAAAGTTTTGACCAACCTAGACAGCTTATTAAAAAGCAGAGACATTACTTTTCCAGCAAAGGTCCATCTAGTCAAAGCTATGGTTTTCCCAGGAATCATGTATGGATATGAGAGTTGGACCCTAAAGAAAGCTGAACACCAAATAATTGATGCTTTTGAACTGTGGTGTTGGAGAAGACTCTTGAGAGTACCTTGGACTGCAAGGAGATCCAACCAGTCCATACTAAAGGAAATGAGTCCTGAATATTCATTGGAAGGACTGACGCTGAAGCTGAAACTTCAGTACTTTGGCCATCTGATGCAAAGCGCTGACTCATTTGAAAAGACCCTGATGCTGGGAAAGATTGAAGGCAGGAGAAGGGGACGACAGAGGATGAGATGGCCTGGTGGCATCACCGACTCAGTGGACATGAGTTTCAGTAGACTCTGGGAGTTGTTGATGGACAGGGAGGCCTGGTGTGCTGCAGTCCACGGGGTCGCAAAGAGTCGGACACAACTGAGTGACTGAACTGACTGAACTGATCAATCCTCTGTGTCCACAGTTATCCAACATTGTGGTCACTGGAGCAGCTTATAGATCACTTCTCTCCCATGGAACCAGGATTTCTTAAAATGGAAAGTTTTAGAGTTGAGTAGAGTAATTGAATGGTAAAAATGAATCTGGAAGGAAAGGAACCTTAATACAGTAAGATTAAGATGAAAATTAATGAGCTTGAGAAAATGTGCCTTTCTACTCAGGAATACACATCTAGATATCCACTTAAGAGGGGAAGATGTCCATTGCATAATATTCAGTATTGAACAAGGAGTATAAAGAAAGAAACAAACTAAAGTGTCTCTACTAAGCAGATTCCACAAGTAAATTGCTGTACGTTAATTGTGTTTAAAACAATTGAAATAACTGAACTAGAATATGGAAGAACTGGGAAAGATGCTGAAGATTCCTGCAGAGTGCATTTTGACACAGAGCTGGAGAACAAGATAAAACAGTGAAGTGTATTGCTGACTTTGCCAGGTAAAAGCAAACTCCCTCACCACCCTCCTGCTTCAGTCACCAGGGCCACCATAGCTAATTAACACAAATTTGGTGACTTATAGCAAAAGGAATTTTACTCTCTCTTAGGTCATAGTGCTGCTGCTGCTGCTGCTGCTGCTGCTGCTGCTGCTGCTAAGTCACTTCAGTCATGTCCGACTCTGTGCGACCCCATAGACGGCAGCCCACCAGGCTCCCCCATCCCTGGGATTCTCCAGGCAAGAACACTGGAGTGGGTTGCCATTTCCTTCTTCAATGCATGAAAGTGAAAAGTGAAAGTGAAGTCACTCAGTGATGTTCAGTTCTTAGCGACTCCATGGACTGTAGCCCACCAGGCTCCTCCATCCATGGGACCTTCCAGGCAAGAGTACTGGAGTGGGGTGCCATTGCCTTCTCCGTAGGTCGTAATGATAGACGATCAAAATCAAGTTGTCAGCAGAGACCACTGCCTTTGAAAACTCTTGACAAACATTCTTCTTTGCTTCTTCCTGGAGGCTCCTGGCATTTTGGGGGCATTCCTTCCCCTTTGCTGCATCCCTCCAACCTCCGTCCAGTCTTACATGCCCTTTGCCCTTGTGTCTTTGTGTCTCCATATCATTTCCTCTTCCTATAAAGACCCCAGTCATTGGACTTAGGGCCTACCTAATCCAGCATGACCTCATGCTAGCCAATTCATTTGGAAATAAGATCATACTCTGGTTTTCTGGGTAGTCATTATTATTTTTTTTAGAGATACTTTTCACCTTATTCTGTGTGGCTCAAGGGAATTTAAATTATGCAGTCACTGTTTTTGACTATTTGTGCTGAGGAGGTTCAATTAGTTAATATTTTAAATCTAACATATTACTCTAATTTTCCCCCTGTTTTATCAACTACTGGGAGATGTATGATAAAATATACACTATTAGTTGGATCTATGTATTTCATTTTTAAATTAATTTCATTGGAGTGCAGTTGTTTTACAGTGTTTCATTAATGTCTACTGAACAGCAAAGTGAACTAGCTACATATGCACATATATTCCCCCCTTTGGGTTTCCTTCCCATTCAGGCCACCACAGCGTATTGAGTCCAGTCCCCTGAGCTATATAGTAGATTCTCACTAAGTGTCTATTTTATACATAGTATCAATAGTGTATATGTGTCAACCCCAATCTCCCAATGATAATAGATGCATAGAAAGGGCTGTGCTTGGAACACAGGTCCAGTTTTCTTACTCATCGGTTTTCCTCAAAACAACCAGTGGGGGTGGGACAGGGGAGGGGGATGGGCCACAGACCAAGATGTCACACCTGCTGCCTGGAGGACAGCTCTCCAAGGAGGGCCACTGGGTCCCTCTAAGTTCTCTTCCTTCTCTCCTGTTGGCCCCCAGTGCTTTCTGAAGGGTTTCAGGCTTCTTGCCTCCTCTGTCTTGAATTGAGGGGAATCAGAGCAAGATTGGCCACTGGAGGGCAGCTTCCGGGGACCCAGGGAGTTGAGAGTCCCCGTGCACTCAGAGCCCAAGTCTCAGCTAATTGGCCACTTGAGGCCTCTATTCCCAGCTAGCTCAGATAGATATATCTTCCCCAGCAAAGAGACCCTGAAGTGCAGGTTGAGGACATACTACCCAAACACAGGATCAGATCTAAAGGAGCAAGTGAACTGAATCCTCCTATCTCTTACTTGTTCTAAGACCCAGGAGCTTTCTACAGCAAGAACATGGACACGGGACAGACCCTCACTGGGAACACAGGAGTCCTCTGCTAACCCCTCCCCACTCTCACTTCCCTGCACAGGAAGCCAGAGCTGAACAGGGCACTGTCCTGAGCACCACGTCATTATCATCAACACAGACCTGGGTCAGGAGTCCCATCCTCCCCGGGAGCACAGGGTCCTGGGTGAGCCATGCCCCTCCTGACATCACAGGAGCAGTGTGGCCATCACTCAGCAGGGCGCGGTCAGCATCACTGACAGGTGAGTCCTGGGGTCCTGGAGCCTAATCAACACTGCCCCCCTCCACCCCTGCTGCACTGCACAGGGTCGTTGAGGGCAGCCGGTCTGAACTTTAAAGAGAGTAGAAATAATCAGTGGGTCTCTTATAAATGTGGGGTTTCGTTCAGTGCCTGAGGCTCTGCTGTTCTGACAAGCTCCAGGCTCTGCTGGATGCTATAGGCCCTCAGACCACATGTGAGATCAGCTCACAAGGAAGGATTCAGCCATAGCTAATACAAATTGAGGCTTGCAGATAACTGAATTTTTTGCTTTATTAGGCAAGAATTTCTCAGGCTCAATTCACACAGGTTTACTAAAGCCACTAAAATAGCCTCACTGGATCATCCCAACAAGCCAAAGGAACATGTGAGTTTGTTTTTTATAACAAAGGTGGTAGCTTGGTGCCGGGGTCCAGCCCCAGTGGATCCAGGGTAATTCAAAGCAAGGACGGAGTCGGTGAGGAGAGATTTATTTATTTAGAGATATAAACAGAGATTAGGAAAGAATAATGTAGTGGAGAAAATAGAGGAGAAAAGAGGCTGTATTCCTTGGTTTACATAGAAAGCCAATAAAGCCCCTAGACAAGGGACTTGCACCATCTACATAGGCCGCAGGCGCCCGCTTGAATAGCGGAGGGTGCCCCACCTTGGGCTCCCACTCTCATGGGTCTTAGAAGCCCAGGCAAATAAGTAGACACGGTGAGCCTCTATGCTCCAGATGGGAATTCAGCCTGAAAAGGGAGAATAAGAAAAGAACGACATGGGGGAGCCGAGCATCAGAGCAAGACCCACAACTTTATTTTCAAAGGCAGCTTATATAACCCAAGTTGTACATAAAGAAATGATGGAATATGCAGAGTTATGCAGGGGCAGCAGTCCTGACCCTTATTGAGACCAGGCTTTCTTTTTGCATACCTTCCTGTATACAAAAGGTCTCTGGTGATTTACATTATCTTCTGGCCAAGAGGCCTGTTAACATTTTTATGGCTTTTTCCCTAGATAAATGTCTATCAACCAGAAAACTCATTTTCCCTTGAAGCGTTTTTCCTTTCATCTGCATCACCCTCAAAGTACTAAATAAACTTACATTCCTGTAGAACAAAGGTGCAGTGGGTTATAACAAAGAAAATACTTAACTCAAAGATCTAATGTTGCTAATGCCAGGGCTACTGCCTGTTTTTTCTACGTACCAACTATATCAACAAATAAAAGATATGAAAACTTGGCAGCAAGTATTGGCTCAACAATGAAACCCTTAATCAGTTCTATTCTAATGATTTTGACTCCTCAGAAGGCCCTACATTCCTAGAATTTTTTAAGCTTCCTGTGCCTCTTGTGGTCGGGAGGCTGTAAACAATCACATGCGTAGCTGTAAGAGTCTGGATAAACCTGTCAGGCAGGCTAGAAAGCCATCAGAGGGGTTTTTGGATTGAAACACTCTTATTATGCCCAGGAGACTTATTATCTAAAGAATTAAAGATTTTAAAATAAAAAAATTAAAAAATAAAAAATAAATAAAAATAAATAAAAGCTCTAAATTAATTTTTCCAGAAAAAGGTGGTGGGGGGACAGCCCCCTGTTAATGTCAGAAGAGTTGGTGAAAGGCATAATATAGTAAGGCAGACAGATTCTGGTTTTGGGGTAGATGCTCAAGTAGGTCCAGGGAGGTTCCCTCGAGATCCGACTCACCTTTCCCTGTCGGGTCTCTTCCTCATGACCTTTGCCACTGGCGGGATTCCTCGGCTGGCTCCCGGCAGCTTGGCTTCCTAGAAAAAAAGCCAGTCACTCCTCTGGGGCTCCCCCAGGCACCCTAGGGTCACTGCTGTGATGACCCAAGGCCCCTGATGCAGATGAATTGTCCTGGAAAACAATCACAAACATGAAGCTAGGAACCCCAAGGATATAGGAGCAAGGCCAGTCAACCTGAGAATGGTGGAAGATGGTCACTCTGGTCACATTTGCCAGGATTATCTTCACGAGGAGCTGGCCAAGCAGAAGTCGACAGCTAGGTCATGGCCACCTCAATTGTGAGCACAGGGGGACAGGAACTGGCTGGGTACCAGGGTGTGCAACCAGCGTGTGTAGGGCAGACCCTCAACTCCACCCTGAGCACCAGCTCCAGCCCTGAATTTGAGAGGGATCTCCCTGGACATCCAGGTCAGACTGTCCTGCTCTGCTGTCTTGTGAGGGTGGGAGTCAATAGCCCAGGAGAGGAAAGCTGGACAACCTCCATGGTCATCAACCACTCCTTTGCTGGAAAGTATAGAATATTTCAGGGCACCTTCTAAGAAAACTTCAAGAGAAGTTCCTGAAGGAACGTGGAGGCCACTGCTTCTCTAGAGGAACCACTGACCACCAAGCCTCTGCTTGTGCACCCCATCTCCTTCCAAAGTAAGCCAGCTCACGACGCTATAGATCTGACCTCTAGACCACATGGGCTTTGCTCTGAAATACACCTTCTTATTGATCCTCATCTACACTGCGGGAGACGCTGCAGCTCTGGGCCCTCCATCCTTCACCACTCCTCCCCCCTCAGGCTGCATCTCCCCTGATAATTCCTCTGGCCATTACAGAGCTGGTCCCCATGTGCCATGAGAGTGTGGTGGTCAGCCCTGCTCAGGGCAGACCAGGGAGGTCTGGGCTGTGACAGGGACAGGAAGCAGCACCCAGCAGGAGGACCGAGACACTGAGGAGATGTGACTGTGTTGGAGGCTCCCCCGGCTCCAAGCATTCACTACACAGGGTGTGCAGAGGAACCAGGGGCATGGAAGTCAGGACAGGAGAAGACATGCCCATCTCCTGAATGAGTCACAGCCCCTGTCCTGCTGCTTCTCAGACTGTGGGTTATTTCCTTCCCAAATCTGTCCAACACTAGACGTCTCCTGAGATCCTCAAGGATGCACAGTGCTCTGGGGAGAGAACGATCGTGTAGTCCAGGTTCCAGACACTGATGCTGAGATGGGGCTTAGGGTCTGCAAGACAAAACGACAGAAATTCACCCGATCATTGCTAGTTCCTGCTCTCCTTCCAGCTTGGCCTTCCACGTGGGAAGGAAGCACTCAGTAAACACTTCCAAAATTTGTGAATTGGGTTAACAAGGAAAGAAAGTGCACGATTAGATGTTGAAGAAGGACACAACTCAGAAGCATCCCCTTGGGGATGGACAGCATGTATTAGAGGAAGCACAGGGGCTGCAATGCTCCTCACACTGAAGGTCCTGAACTCTGCAAAGCCCCTGACATGCCCCCACCACACAATGGCAGCAGCTCAGAGTCTGACAAGTGAATGAACGTGCATAATTATAAACTAGTGAGCTGGAGCAAATGTCCCTTTCCAGGTCAGTGAGCTCATCTGGCAGCAGAGCTGGGCAGCTGGTGGCCCCTTGGCCAGTGGGCAGTGAGGCACTGAAGGGCTCCTGTTTCCCAAGAGAACATGACCTGCTCCCTCTCCCTGCCTCCCACCAGCTCTCTGCTCTCTGCCTCGTGTCCCCCACCTCAGGACCATGTCAACCCCCCAAAATGGAAACCACTCAGTGATGCCTCTGCAGGAGTTTGTGCTGGATGGATTTGGGGGTGGCCCACAGACCCAGGCCCTGCTCTTTGCTCTGTTCCTGGCCCTGTACGTGGTGGCCGTCCTGGGGAACCTCACGATGATCGTGGTCATCACCCTGGATGCCCGTCTGCACTCCCCGATGTACTTCTTCCTCAAGAACCTCTCCTTCCTGGACCTGTGCTACTCATCTGTCATTGCCCCCAAGGCCCTGGCCACCTTCCTGTCCTCCTCCAAGCTCATCACCTTCACAGGCTGTGCCACCCAGTTCTTCTTCTTCTCCCTGCTGGTCACCACAGAGGGTTTCCTCCTGGCCGTGATGGCCTATGACCGCTTCATGGCCATCTGCAGCCCCCTGCGCTACCCCATCTCCATGCGCCCCTTGGTCTGTGCCCGCCTGATTCTGGGCACCTACTGTGGGGGCTTCTTCAACTCCATTGTGCAGACCCCCTTAACATTCACTCTCCCATTCTGCAGCTCCAACCACATTGACCACTTCCACTGTGATGTGCCACCTCTGCTCAAGCTTGCCTGTGCCGACACTACTACCAATGAGCTGGTCATGTTTGCCATCTCTGGCCTCATCATCATGGGCACCACCCTTGTGGTCCTCGTCTCCTATGGCTACATCACAGTGACCATCCTGAGGATGCGCTCAGGAGGAGGGAGACACAAGCTCTTCTCCACCTGCGGCTCCCACATGACAGCTGTGTCCCTCTTTTATGGAACCCTTTTTGTCATGTATGCCCAGCCGGGAGCTGTGGCGTCCATGGAGCAGGGCAAGGTGGTCTCTGTCTTCTACACCCTGGTCATCCCGATGCTCAACCCCCTCATCTACAGCCTGAGAAACAAGGACGTGAAGGATGCCCTGTGGAGACTGGGGCAGAGACACACAGCCACGTGACAGAGGGTGACTAGAGAGACCCAGTGTCCTGAGGAGAGGACAAGAGGACTTGAGGGGAGGCACTGGGTGTGGTTTGAGGAATTCATTCTTTATTCGTCTAATTCATTCTTTCATCCAGCATTTTATCCAACCCTTCCTGAAAACAAATCATGGGTCGCCCACTTCAAGGGTGCGTGGGAAAATCTTTGCCATCAGATAATTAACGGCTCATGATGATGAAGACCCTGTAGGGTAATATAGTCAGTAGAGTGATGACTTTCCCGGTGGCTCAGATGGTGAAGAGTCTGCCTGTAATTCAGGAGACCTGGGCAGGACCCCTGGCTCAGGAAGATCCCCTGGAGAAGGGAATGGCAATTCTCCAGTATTCTGGCCTGGAGAATTCCGTGGACAGAGCAGACAATTCGTGGGATCACACAGAGTTGAGCAAGACTGGCGACTAGCACAACATGACAGAGTCATAGAGGCAGGATAGGTAGGAGTCATAGAAACAGGCTGCATTCTCTACCTCAGCTCTACGTAACAAGGCCTTTCCATTCATGGCTGACACATGAATCTCTTGAGGCTGAACGGTTTACTGATGGGAGCAAATTTGTAGAAATGGGAAAATGAAAGGCAGTCTGTGCCACAGTTAGTTTAGTTGAAGTCACAGAAGAATAAAGACGAGGAGGAGGATGAAGAAGAGGGCAAGGGGGAGGGAGAGGAGGAGAAGGGGAGGAGGGGGATGAGGAGAGTGGGGAGGAGGAAAAGGGGGGAAGGACTGGAGAAGTTACAGAGGAGGATGGAGGATGAACTGAGACAGAGAAAGAGACAGGAGGGACATAGAGAGGAAGCCCATCCTCTTAGGTGGGACTTAGAGGCATTGAGCCAATCACAGAGAGCATCTTTTTTGATACCAATTAAAATAAATGCCATTTAAAAGCATTTATTACATTTATGAGATAGACATTCAAGCAACAGGTGATATTTGATGATATTAAAGAATTTATTCATTGTGGATATCCTTTTCTTTTAGAGATGCATGCTGAAATACTTATAATTGAAACCCTGTTTGTTTAATACTTCAGTTCAGTCAGTTCAGTTCAGTTCAGTCGCTCAGTTGTGTCCGACTCTTTCCCACCTCATGAATCGCAGCACGCCAGGCCTCCCTGTTCATCACCAACTCCCAAAGTTCACTGAGACTCATGTCTATCGAGTCCATGATGCCAACAGGCCATCTCATCCTTGGTTGTCCCCTTCTCCTCCCGCCCCCAATTCCTCCCAGCATCAGGGTCTTTTCCAATGAGTCAACCCTTCGCATGAGGTGGCCAAAGTACTGGAGTTCCAGCTTAGGCATCAGTCCTTCCAAAGAAATTCCAGGGTTGATCTCCTTCAGAATGGACTGGTTGGATCTCCTTACAGGCCAAGGGACTCTCAAGAGTCTTCTCCAACACCACAGTTCAAAAGCATCAATTCTTCAGTGCTCAGCTTTCTTCACAGTCCAACTCTCACATCCATACATGACCACAGGAAAAACCATAGCCTTGACTAGACGGAACTTAGTTGGCAAGTAATGTCTCTGATTTGAATATGCTATCTAGGTTGGTCATAACTTTTAATTTCATGGCCGCAATCAACATCTGCAGTGATTTTGGAGTCCCCAAAAATAAAGTCTGACACTGTTTCCACTGTTTACCTATCTATTTCCCATGGAGTGATGGGACTGGATGCCATGATCTTCGTTTTCTGAATGTTGAGCTTTAAGCCAACTTTTTCGCTCTCCTCTTTCACTTTCATCAAGAGGCTTTTTAGCTCCTCTTCACTTTCTGCCATAAGGGTGGTGTCATCTGCATATCTGAGGTTATTGATATTTCTCCTGGCAATCTTGATTCCAGCTTGTGCTTCATCCAGCACAGCATTTCTCATGATGTACTCTGCATATAAGTTAAACAAGCAGGGTGACAATATGCAGCCTTGACGTACTCCTTTTCCTATTTGGAACCAGTGTGTTGTTCCATATCCAGTTCTCACTGTTGCTTCCTGACCTGCATACAGACTTCTCAAGAGGCAGGTCAGGTGCTCTGGTATTCCCATCTGTTTCAGAATTTTCCACAGTTGATTGTGATCCACACAGTCATAGGCTTTGGCATAGTCAATAAAGCAGAAATAGATGTTTTTCTGGAACTCTCTTGCTTTTTCCATGATCCAGTGGATGTTGGCAATTTGATCTCTGGTTCCTCTGCCTTTTCTAAACCCAGCTTGAACATCAGGAAGTTCACGGTGCACGTATTGCTGAGGCCTGGCTTGGAGAATTTTGAGCATTACTTTACTAGCATGTGAAATGAGTGCAATTGTGTGGTAGTTTGAACATTCTTTTGCATTGCCTTTCTTTGGGATTGGAATGAAAACTGACCTTTTCCAGTCCTGTGGCCACTGCTGAGTTTTCCAAATTTGCTGGCACATTGAGTGCAGCACTTTCACAGCATCCTCTCTCAGGATTTGAAAGAGCTCAACTGGCATTCCATCACCTCCACAAGCTTTGTTCGTAGTGATGCTTTCTAAGGCCCACTTGACTTCACTTTCCAGGATGTCTGGCTCTAGATTAGTGATCACACCATCATGATTATATGGGTCATGAAGATCTTTTTTGTACAGTTCTTCCATGTATTCTTGCCACTTCTTCTTAATATCTTCTGCTTCTGTTAGGTCCATATCATTTCTGCCTTTATTGAGCCCATCTTTGCATGAAATATTTCCTTGGTATCTCTAATTTTCTTAAAGAGATCTCTAGTCTTTCCCATTCTGTTGTTTTCCTCTATTTGTTTGCATTGATCGCTGAAGAAGTCTTTCTTATCTCTTCTTGCTATTCTTTGGAACTCTGCATTCAGATGCCTATATCTTTCCTTTTCTCCTTTGCTTTTTGCCTCTCTCCTTTTCACAGCTATTTGTAAGGCCTCCCCAGACAGCCATTTTGCTTTTTTGCATTTCTTTTCCATGGCGATGGTCTTGATCCCTGTCTCCTGTACAGTGTCACGAACCTCATTCCATAGTTCATCAGGCATTCTATCTATCAGATCTAGGCCCTTAAATCTATTTCTCACTTCCACTGTATAATCATAAGGGATTTGATTTAGTTCATACCTGAATGGTCTCGCGGTTTTCCCTACTTTCTTCAATTTAAGTCTGGATTTGGCAATAAGGAGTTCATGATCTGAGCCACAGTCAGCTCCTGGTCTTGATTTTGCTCCCTGTATAGAGCTTCTCCATCTTTGGCTGCAAAGAATATAATCAGTCTGATTTTGGTGTTGACCATCTGGTGATGTCCATGTGTAGAGTATTCTCTTGTGTTTTTGGGAGAGGGTGTTTGCTATGACCAGTGCATTTTCTTGGCAAAACTCTATTAGTCTTTGCCCTGCTTCATTCTCCATTCCAAGGCCAAATTTGCCTGTTACTCCAGGTGTTTCTTGACTTCCTACTTTTGCATTCCAGTCCCCTAGAATGAAAAGGACATCTTCTTTGGGTGTTAGTTCTAAAAGGTCTTGTAGGTCTTCATAAAATCGTTCAACTTCAGCTTCTTCAGCATTACTGGTTGGGGCATATACTTGGATTACTCTGATATTGAATGGTTTGCTTTGGAGACAAACAGAGATCATTCTGTCGTTTTTGAGACTGCATCTAAGTACTGCATTTCAGAGACTTTTGTTGACCATGATGGCTACTCCATTTCTTCTGAGTGATTCCTGCCCACAGTAGTAGATATAATGGTCATCTGAGTTAAATTCACCCATTCCAGTCCATTTTAGTTCGCTGATTCCTAGAATGTCGACGTTCACCCTTGCCATCTCTTGTTTGACCACTTCCAATTTGCCTTGATTCATGGACCAGACATTCCAGGTTCCTATGCAGTTTTGCTCTTTACAGCATCGGACCTTCCTTCCATCACCAGTCACATCCACAGCTGGGTATTGTTTTTGCTTTGGCTCCATCCTTTCATTCTTTCTGGAGTTATTTCTCCACTGATCTCCAGTAGCATATTGGGCACCTACTGACCTGAGGAGTTCCTCTTTCAGTATCCTATCATTTTGCCTTTTCATACTGTTCATGGGGTTCTCAAGGCAAGAATACTGAAGTGGTTTGCTATTCCCTCCTCCAGTGGACCACATTCAGTCAAACCTCTCCACCATGACCCGCCTGTCTTGGGTTGCCCCTCGGGCATGGCTTAGTTTCACTGAGTTTAGACAAGGCTGTGGTCCTAGTGTGATTAGATTAATTAGTTTTCTGTGAGTATGGTTTCAGTGTGTCTGCCCTCTGATGCCCTTTGCTACACCTACCATCTTACTTGGGTTTCTCTTACCTTGATCGTGGGGTATCTCCATGGCTGCTCCCACAAAGCACAGCCACTGTTCCTTACCTTGGACAAGGGGTATCTCCTTACCACTGCCCTTCCTGACCATCAATGTGGGATGGCTCCTCTAGGCCCTCCTGCGCCCGCGCTACCACTGCTCCTCAGGTTGCTCCTCTTGGCCACTGCCCCTGGCCTTGGACGCAGGGTGGCTCCTCAGGGCCACCGCCCCTGGCCTCATTCATGAGGTGGCTTCTCCTGGCCGCCCCTGGCCTCGGACGTGGGGTAGCTCCTCTCAGCCACCGCCCCGACCTCTTTCACGAGGTGTCTCCTCCCAGCCGCCACTGACCTTGGATGCCACCCATGGCCTCAGATGTGGGGTAGCTCCTTGGGCCACCACCCCTGACCTCGGACTTGGGTAGCTCCTCTCGGCCGTTCCTGTGCCGTCGCAGCCTGGCACTCTCAGCCGCTGCACCTGACCTCAGACGTGGGGTAACTCCTCTCGGCCGTGCTTAGCACACTGGGTCGCTGCCACCTGCGCTTAGCACGCTGGGTCACAGCCGCCCGCTAGGGGCTATTGGAGTAGGGTAGGGGCTGGACAAGCCTAACCAAGAGTTCATGGCTATTAAAGCTGGGCAATGAGTAATCAGGGCTCATTACACCATGTGCTCATCTCCTGTGTATTTAAAATGTCCCATCCTCCTCCCCCTCCTTGTCCACATCATGATGCTTAGTCAGGATGTGTCTTGGAGTTCATTGTTCTGCAACACCCTCCCTCCCAAAACACACATTGCCAATGGGGTTCCTTCTTCAATGCTCTGAGTCTCTTCTATTCTGTTTTTGAAAATATTTTCTCTTCCATGTTGGTTTTTCTCTATCAAAGTTGGTTAATTTTATATTGAATTTTACATATCTGTCCTTTATACTTATTAACTTCTCTTTAATACATTTTTTCTTTTTCTCTATACTTATCAGGAAGCCCTTAAGACTTTCTCCCGTGCCAGAAATTTCTTTTTTTGTTGTGTAAAGTCCTCTTACTTTATAAACAGTTTCAGCTCCCGTGTTATGACAGCTGACATTCTAATTTTGTGCTTTCGTAGCTCTAAACGTGCTTAGCAAGATGACCTGTATAAGCCCGGTATTTTTTGCTTTGGTATAGGTGAGTTGCAGGTGTTTTTTTTAAATTCCGTTTCATGTTGGTTCCCAACAACAAAAATAATGGGAGAGCACATATGAAATCTGAACTTCATTTCATTTGAAAATCAGATCTAGCAACACAAACCAGCAATAGTTGGCCAGAGAGGGAAGCAGTTACAATCTTGATATGACATTCACCCACCTCCATCTCCTTTAAGGTGTTTACTCTGCAAAGAAAGACAATTCATGGAGAGAGAAAAAAAAAAGACAAAAGACAGCTTATGAAATAAATCATTGTGGGATACTAAGAAAAGCTATTACAATGAAAAACTTAATGATCAATAAAAATTATAGTAAAAATTTCCTCATTATAACTTATGACTCTGCAATCCCACTTCTGGGCATATATCCAGAGAGAAATATAATTTGAAAAGATGCAGGCACCAGAATGTTCATAGCAGCACTATTCACAATAGCCAGGAAGCATCCACTGACAGACGAATGGATAAGGAAGACGTGGTACCTATACACAGTGGAGTATTACTCAGCTGGTGAAGAATTTGCCTGAAATGCAGGAAACCCAGTTTCAATCCCTGGGTCTGAAGACTCCCTGGAGAAGGGAACGGCAACCCACTCCAGTATTCTTGTCTGAAGAGTTCCATAGACAGAGGAGACTGGCGGACTACAGTCCATAGGGTCACAAAGAGTTGGACACAACTGAGTGACTAACTATAAAAAAGAATGAAATAAGGCCATTGCAGTAACATGGATGGACCTAGAGATGGTCATACTGAGTGGAGTCAAGCAGATGAAGAAAGACAAATAGTATATGATGTCACTTATATGTAGAATCTAAAAGAAGGATACTAAGGAACTTATTTACAAAATGGAAATAGACTCACAGATCTAGGAAACAAATTTGTGGTTACCAAAAGAGAGTGAGGGAGAAAGATGAATGAGTTTGGGATTAAAATATATACACTGCTATATATAAAATGAATAATCAACAACAACCTACTGTATGGCACAGGGAAATATAGTTAATACCTTGTGCAGTTCAGCTTAGTCACTCAGTCGTGTCTGACTTTCTGCGACCCCATGGACTGCAGCACGCCAGGTTTCCCTGTCCATCAGGGACCTGCTCCAGTTCCTGGAGCTTGCTCAAACTCATGTCCATCGAGTTAGTGGTTCCATCCAACCATCTTACCCTCTGCCACCCCCTTCTCCTGCCTTAAATCTTTCCCAGCATCAGGGCATTTTCAAATGAGTCAGTTCTTCCCATCAGGTGGCCAAAATATTGGAGCTTCAGCTTCAGCATCAGTCCTTCCAATACATATTCAGGACTGATTTCCTTTATTTTATTTATTTATTTTTTTACTTTACAATATTGTATTGGTTTTGCCATACATCAACATGAATCCACCACGGGTGTACACGTGTTCCCAATCCTGAAACCCCTTCATCCCAGTGCAACAGCCCTAAGCATCCTGTATCCTGCATTGAAATTGGACTGGCAAATTGTCTCTTATATGATGTTATACAAGTTTCAGTGCCATTCTCCCAAATCATCCCACCCGCTCCCTCTCCCATAGAGTCCAAAAGACTGTTCTATACCTCTGTGTCTCTTTTGCTGTCTCACATACAGGGTTATCATTACCATCTTTCTAAATTCCATATATATGCGTTAGTATACTGTATTGGTGTTTTTCTTTCTGGCTTACTTCACTCTGTATAATCAGCTCCAGTTTCATCCACCGTATTAGAACTGATTCAAATGTATTCTTTTTAATGGCTCAGTAATACTTCATTGTGTATATGTACCGCAGCTCTCTTATCCATTCATCTGCTGATGGACATCTAGGTTGCTTCCATGTCCTGGCTATTATAAACAGTGCTGCGATGCACATTGGGGTACAAGTGTCTCTTTCAAATCTGGTTTCCTCTGTGTGTATGCCCAGCAGTGGGATTTCTGGGTCATAAGGCATTTCTATTTCCAGTTTTTTAAGGAATCTCCACACTGTTCTCCATAGTAGCTGTACTAGTTTGCATTCCCACCAACAGTGTAAGAGGGTTCCCTTTTCTCCACACCCTCTCCAGCACTTATTACTTTCAGACTTTTGGATCGCAGCCATTCTGACTGGTATGAAATGGTACCTCACTGTGGTTTTGATTTGCATTTCTCTGATAATGAGTGATGTAAAGCATCTTTTCTTGTGTTTGTTAGCCATCTGCATGTCTTCTTTAGAGAAATGTCTATTTAGTTCTTTGGCCCATTTTTTGATTGGGTCGTTTATTTATCTGGAATTGACCTGCATGAGTTGCTTGTGTATTCGTGAGATTAGTTGTTTGTCAGTTGCTTCATTTGCTATTATTTTCTCCCATTCCGAAGGCTGTCTTTTCACTTTGCTTATAGTTTCCTTTGTTGTGCAGAAGTTTTAATTTTAATTAGATCCCATTTGTTTATTTTTGCTTTTATTTCCAGTATTCTGGGAGGTGGATCATAGAGGATCCTGCTGTGATTTATGTCAGAGAGTGTTTTGCCTGTGTTCTCCGCTAGGAGTTTTATAGTTTCTAGTCTTACGTTTAGATCTTTAATCTATTTTGAGTTTATTTTTGTGAATGATGTTAGAAAGTGTTCTAGTTTCATGCTTTTACAAGTGGTTGACCAGTTTTCCCAGCACCACTTTTTAAAGAGATTGTCTTTAATCTATTGTATATTCTTGCCTCCTTTGTCAAAGATAAGGTGTCCATAGGTGCATGGATATATCTCTGGGCTTTCTATTTTGTTCCAATGATCCATATTTCTGTCTTTGTGCCAGTACCATACTGTCTTGATGACGGTTGCTTTGTGGTAGAGCCTGAAGTCAGGCAGGTTGATTCTTCCACTTCCATTCTTCTTTCTCAAGATTGCTTTGGCTATTCGAGGTTTTTTGTATTTCCATACAAATTGTGAAATTTGTTCTAGCTCTGTGAAAAATACCGTTGGTAGCTTGATAGTGATTGCATTGAATCTATAGATTGCTTTAGGTAGTATGTTCATTTTGACTATATTGATTCTTCCAATCCATGAACATGGTGTATTTCTCCATCTATTAGTGTCCTCTTTGATTGCTTTCATCAGTGTTTTATAGTTTTCTATCTATAGGTCTTTAGTTTCTTTAGGTAGATATATTCCTAAGTATTTTATTCTTTTCGTTGCAATGGTGAATGGAATTGTTTCCTTAATTTATCTATTTTCTCATTATTAGTGTATAGGAATACAAGGGATTTCTGTGTGTTGATTTTATATCCTGCAACTTTACTATATTCATTGATTAGCTCTAGTAATTTTCTGGTGGAGTCTTTAGGGTTTTCTATGTAGAGGATCATGTTATCTGCAAACAGTGAGAGTTTTACTTCTTCTTTTCCAATTTGGATTCCACTTATTTCTTTTTCTGCTCTAATTGCTGTGGCCAAAACTTCCAAAACTATGTTGAATGATTTCCTTTAGAATTGACTAGTTTGATCCCCTTGCAGTCCAAGGGACTCATAAGTCTTCTCCAACACCACAGTTCAAAAGCATCAATTCTTCAGGGCTCAGCCTTCTTTATGGCCCAACTCTCACATCCATACATGACTACTGGAAAAACAATTACTTTGACTAGATAGACCTTTGTTGGCAAAGTAATGTCTCTGCTTTTTTAATATGCTCTCTAGGTTGGTCATAACTTTTCTTCCAACGTGCAAGCATCTTTTAATTTCAAGGCTTTAGTCACTATCTGCAGTGATTTTGGAGCCCCCAAAATAAAGTCTCTCACTGTTTCCATTGTTTCCCATCTATTTGCTATAAAGTGATGGGACTGGATGCCATGATCTTAGTTTTTTTGAATGTTGAGTTTTAAGCCAACTTTTTCACTCTCCTCTTTCACTTTCATCAAGAGGCTTTTCAGTTCCTCTTTGCTTTCTGCCGTAAGGGTGGTGTCATCTGCATATCTGAGGTTATTGCTATTTCTCTCGGCAATACCTTGTAATAACTTATAATGAAAGAAAATTAAAAAAAAACAATATGTATATTTATATATATGTATACCTGAACCATTTTATTGTACACTTGAAACTAATACAACATTACAAATCAAATATATTTTAATAGTTTTTTAAATATAGTAAAATTTTAACAGGATTTTGTTATTAATATGAATAAAGCAATGATGCTACTATAAGATATAGTATAGTCTTATAGACAGCATATTAAAAAGCAGAGACATTACTTTGCCAACAAAGGTCCATCTAGTCAAGGCTATGGTTTTTCCAGTAGTCACGTATGGATGTGAGAGTTGGACTGTGAAGAAAGCTGAGTGCCAAAGAATGGATGCTTTTGAACTGTGGTGTTGGAGAAGACTCTTGAGAGTCCCTTGGACTGCAAGGACATCCAACCAGTCCATCCTAAAGGAGATCAGTCCTGGGTATTCATTGGAAGGACTGATGCTGAAGCTGAAACTCCAATACTTTGGCCACCTCATGCGAGGAGTTGACTCATTGGAAAAGACTCTGATGCTGGGAAGGATTGGGGGCAGGAGGTGAAGGGGATGACAGAGGGTGAGATGGCTGGATGGCATCATCGACTCGATGGACATGAGTTTGGGTGAACTCCGGGAGTTGGTGATGGACAGGGAGGCCTGGTGTGCTACAATTCATGGGGTCTCAAAGAGTCGGACACGACTAAGTGACTGAACTGAACTGATTGACTGTAAGATATAATATTGTATTTTAAAAAATTTCCTTTTCAGTTGCATTAATAGGAAACAGTGATGACTAACACATATGATGGTGTTTATTTAACTTCACTCAAAATTTTAAAATGCAAATCAAAATAATAATATATAATTTTTTATCTATCAAATTTAAAACATCATAAGTTTTATAACATCAGTTGTCAGTGAGAATGTGGAGAACAGAGACAGTTTTATATATTTAGAGGAAATGACATTAAAATCAAAATTATTTCAGTAGCTATGGAAAGGTCAAAATATTCAGTAAAGTTTTTCTGCTTGGGAAAAAATTAGCATCAGCTTCACAGAACACACCAGTATAGATTCTGGATGTATTAACAATGTGATTGTTGAAAAAGTAAAAACTCCAAGGTTATGAGAAGAACATGAAGAAGGAGTCTTCACTGAGGGTGTACTTGTTAGTTGGATATGTAGCCAAGAGGGTAGTTGACCCTAAGGAAATCCCAGTTTCCTCAGGAAGAGGCTGAGGAGAGGATGGGAGTATCCCTGGAGAAAGTCATATGAGAGCCAAGGAGACCACTCAAAAGCCAGCAGCACATTGAACAAATGTTAGATACACAGGATCTGTAAGATGTTGGATGGCATCACTGACTCAACGGGCATGAGTCTGAGTAAACTCTGGGAGTGGTGATGGACAGGGAAGCCTGGCATGCTGCAGTCTACGGGGTTGCAAAGAGTTGGACATGACTGAGCGACTGAACTGAACTGAACTGAATATGGAAAGAGCTCAGAATCCATGAAAAAAATGAAAATTTTGTTGTAAAATAGAAAGTAGAGACTGAGAAAGCAAAGACTGACTGTCATGTGGGAAGCTCTCCTCCCAGCAGGGAAGTGGACCAGAGTTTAGTCTAGGATGAGGTTGAGTAGGTTTTTAAGGCCAAAGACTGAAATAAATGGGAAGAGCTCTGCTTCACACTGAAACAGCAAGTATGTGAGTCACTGCGCCCAGTGATATGGGCTATCAGGCCAGTGTTCCTGGGGCTGTGGTCCACAAAGAAGGGGTTAAGTCCAGGCTCAGCCTCCCTTGCTTGTCTAATTTGTATCACAGCCCCTTAGAAACACAAACGGCCAACAACTGTATGGAAAGATTAGCCCACACTAATAGTTGTGCTCATTAAAAGTGGATACTAGTGTTAGTGGATCAGGTGGGGTTTCTCAGAGACCCAAAGCCTATAGGACATGTACAGACATGTACAGAGCATCCCTGGCAGCTCAGTGGTAAAGAACCCACCTGCCAATGCAGGAGACATGGGTTCAATCCCTGGGTCGAGATGATGCCCTTGAGAAAGAAATGGCAACTCACTGCAGGAGTCTTGCCTGGGAAATCCCATGGACAGAAGAGCCTGGCAGGCTACAGTCCATGGAGGTCACAAAGAGTCAGATACGACCTAGCAACTAAACAGCAACACAGACATATATAGAAACAGTCACTATAAGGAAGCACCCCCACACTATTATGGATGCCAACGGGCCCCCAGATCTGTGGTTGGCAGGCTCAAGATACAGGAAAAGCTTCTGTTTTCAGTTTTGAGTACCAGAACAGGAAAACCCTGATGTCCCAGCCTAAAAGGCAGTTGGGCAGACGGAATCCCTTCTTATTTAGAGGCGGGTCAAGGTCTTCTTCTATTTAAGCTTTCAACGGATTGGACGAGACCCACCTACATTAGGGATGCAATCTGCTTTGCCCTGTGTACCAATTTAAAATCCATCCTAAAACACCCTCACCCAAATACCTCGAATCATATTTGACCAAATATCTGGACATCCCCTGGCCCAGTCAAATTGATGCAACTAGTCGTCACACCATGTGAGATGCACAAACATTCAGAAGATGAAAGATGTTAAGTGCTGAGGGGAGACCCATGTGCATTTTTCATGTCCTGATGCCAGAGGCAGAAATTGTACCAGGTCTGGGAGTGCAGTAGGGAATAGGCATAAAGATCAGCTGCCAGTCCCAGCAATGTGACCAGGAGGGCAGAGTGAGCATTCTTTGCCATATTGTTTATAACAGAAAAAATAGTCTCACGGTCCACTAATATGATGGATAAATAAATTTAGTTAATCTACCCATTAAAGGCAAAAAACTAACTTAGATATTCATAGAGTTAGCGAAAAGATCATCTTGTAGAATTAATGAATGTCATGATCCATATTTTAGAAAAGTTAAAACCAATAAAATAAAACCCACCAGCATGCACACACGTCTGTAGAGAATTCACCCGGTTCTGGATAAGACTGAGGTTTTTACACGGGTTAAAGTTTCTTTTTTTCCTTTGCCACATCTTCATTGCTTGGATTTCTGCAAGCACATGTTCATTTTGAATTTTTTTAAATAGATAATTTAAAATATGTATGTTAGAAATAAAAAATGTAAAAAAGGATGCTCTTAAATTAACTGATACATATGATAAGGACAGAGTGATTTGCACAAGGTCATGGGGCTTGAGGGAGGAGAACCATGATAGAAGGGAGGGACCCAGTTCCTCAAGGCAGGACTCATTCACACCAGGCCACTTTTTCTCAACCAACAGAGTGGGAATGTAGCAGGAGGGCTTGGTTAGGAGGAGGGGCCCTGGGCCCAGGGATTCACACCTCTTGCCCCTGAGGGAAGGCCATGGGGGTCTGCTGTCAGACTCAGTGCTTACCTCCTGTTCATTGCTCTGGGGTTCAGAGGAATTTCTGGGTTCGGTTCCCAGCCCTGCAGGTGAGAAGGGTCAGAAAAAGGGTGGCCACAGGGGACACAGTAGAAGCCGAAGTCCCAGGACACTTTAGAGGCCAGAACACAAACAACTTTACCTAATTGGCCATTCGAGGCCCAAAGGCCTGCTGTGCTGGTGGAGAGATCTTCCCAGCAGAGTGTCCCCAAGGTGCAGGCACCTTAATCTGCTTCCCAGCTGATGGACAGTGTGGAGGGGCAGGTGAACTGAGTTCATGCCCTGCTCTGCTTCTATCAAGACCCAGGAGTTCCTGCAGCCAGAGCCTGCTGCCCTCCTCTGCCCCCTCCTCACTCTCACTTCCCTGCACAGGAGGCCAGAGGTGGACAAGGAAGGGGGCCCTCAACACCACATCATTATCATCAGCACACACCTGGGTCAGGAGTCGCGTCCTCCCCGAGAGCACAGGGTCCTGGGTGAGCCATGTCCCTCCTGACATCACAGAGGCACTGCGGTCATCCCTCAGCAGGGTGTGGTTAGCATCACTGACAGGTGAGTCCTGGGAGCCTGGAGCCTGGACAACAAGGTCCCCCACCCCTCACTGCCCTGGGCAGGGTCAGTTAGGGCAGAGGGTCTGAGCTTAATGAGAGTAGAAATAATCAGGGATCTTACAGTAAATGTGGGTTATACTTTGGTGCCCAAGATTCTGCATTTCTGACAAGCTCTTGGCTTCTCAAGCTGATGCTGCAGGAGCTTAGATCACACGAGTGGCGAGAGTTCACAAGGAGAGGGCTCAGGACACTGTCCCTACAAATAGACGTCATAGACGGCATGGATTCTTTTGCTTTGCCTGAGAAAGTACTTCTCAGGCTCAACTTAAAGGCAGGTTTACTGAACCTACCACCACAGCCCCACATGGGTCATCTCAAAAGCCAAAGGAATGTGAGTTTGTTTTTTCAAAAACCAAACTGGGAGCTTGGCTTCCCAGATGAAAACACCAGCTGCTTCTCATGTATTCCCCCAGGCATCCTAGGGTCACTGTTGTGATGACCCAAGGGCCCGTGAGGTGGACAAATTGTTCTGGGAAATAATCTCAAATATAAAGATGGAAACCCCAGGGGACACAGAAGTAGGGTCACCCAACCTGGGGTGATGGGTGTGAGATGGCCCCTCTGGTCGCATTTGACATTGTTATATGGGTGGACAGAGCAGAGGGCAAGGGTGTGGCCCCTCAGGTGTGAGTGTGTGGGCACAGGGCCTGGTCAGGCCCGTGGCTAAGGTGTATGGAGCAGACCCTCAACTCCACCCTGAGCACCAGGTCCAATCCTGAATTTGAGGGGGTCTGCCAGCATCCCCTCTGCTGTCATGTGAGGGTGGGGTCAAGTAGCCCAGGAGAGGAACGCTGGACCACGCACTCTTTCACCACACCCTGTATTGTTAGAATGCCGTGGCTCTCACAGACCACCTTCCAAGAGAACTTCAGGATGAGAAGGAACATGAGGATCATCCCTTCTTCCCCCTTCACTGACCATCCAGCCTCTGCTTGCACACCCCACCCGCATGGAGCTCACTTCCTGCAAAGAAAGCCAGATCCATGATGCTATAGCTCTGACCTCTAGAAAACATGGAATCTCTCTGGAATCAGCCTCCACCCTCTCACTGATCCTCCCCCCTCCCTGGGAGGCACAGCTGCTCTGTGCCCACCTCCCTTCCCTACTCCCACCTCTTTAGACTCAATCTCCTTGGACCATTCCTCTCGCCATCACACAGTGGGTCCCCATATCCCATGTGAGTGTGGTGGTCAGCCCTGTCCAAGATGGACAATGGAGGTGTGGGCTGTGATGGGGACAGGAAGCGGCACCCAGCAGGGGGACCCAGACACTGAGCAGATGTGACAATGCTGGAGGCTCCCACAACTCCGAGCAATCACCCACAGAGATGTGCCAAAGAGCCAGGGCATGGAAGTAAGGGCAGGGGAGGACATGCTCAGGTCCTGAATGTGTCACAGCCCCTGTCCCACTGCTTCTCAGACTATAGAGCTGGCTGTCCCCTTTCTATGAATTGTCCAACATCTGGACATTGGCGAGAAGCACCCTGAGGTCCTCAATGAGGCAGAGAACTGGTCCAGGCTCAAAAAAAAAAAAAGATGCTGAGTTGGGGCTGAGCATCCCCAGGGAAGAGAGACAGAAAGCACTCGAATTAGCCTGGTGAGGACTGGTCCCTGCTCTGCTGCCAGCTTAGCGTAGCAGCAGAACAATTACTAGGTCAGTCCTGTAACAGAAAGTGCTTGCTAATACTCCTGAAATTAGTGAATCAGTAAAATAAGGTGAAGAAAACACAAGATTACATACCTGAGCAAGGTGTGTAAATGCAATAGTTTAGGAGCATCCTTGAGGTGAAGCAATGTTTCCTTGAAAGGAGTGAAACATGGCTACATTGCTGTTTTACACCGAAGGCTCTCAGCTCAGATAGACACCTGTGACACCCCCTCGGATCCTCAGCAACACTCAGTTTCTCATGGAGGGAGCGCTCCAAGCAAGTATATGAAGATCTGAATCAGAGGAATGTCTGCCATTTCAGGCCAGTCTGAGCTCATCTGAAAGCAGAGCTGGGCAGCTGGTGGTCCCTTGGTCAGTGGGCAGTAAGGTACTGAAGGGCTCCTATTCTACAAGAGAGTATGACCCTGTGGCCTTCACCTGCTCCCTCTCCCTGCCTCCCACAAGCTCTCTGCTCTCTGCCCCATGTCCCCCAGCTCACGGTCATGTCAACCCCGCAAAAGAGAAACCTTTCAGTGATGCCTCTGCAGGAGTTTGTGCTGGAGGGCTTTGAGGGTGGCCCACAGACCCAGGCCCTGCTCTTTGCTCTGTTCCTGGCCCTGTACGTGGTGGCCGTCCTGGGGAACCTCGCCATGATGGTGGTCATCACCCTGGATGCCCGTCTGCACTCCCCGATGTACTTCTTCCTCAAGAACCTCTCCCTTGTGGACCTGTGTTACTCGTCTGTCATCGCCCCCAAGGCCCTGGCCACCTTCCTGTCCTCCTCCAAGCTCATCACCTTTGGGGGCTGTGCCACACAGCTGTTCTTCTTCTCCTTACTGGCTACCACTGAGGCATTTCTCCTGGCCGTGATGGCCTATGACCGCTTCGTGGCCATCTGCAGCCCCCTGCACTACCCCATCACCATGCGTCCCTCGGTCTGTGCCTGCCTGGTGCTGGGCTCCTACTGTGGGGGCTGCCTCAACTCCATCCTGCAGACCAGCTTCACATTCAGCCTCCCGTTCTGCAGCTCCAACCACATCGACCACTTCCTCTGTGATGTCCCTCCATTGCTCAAGCTTGCCTGTGCTGACACTATGATCAATGAGCTGGTCTTGTTTGGAATCTGTGGCTTCATCATCGTGGGCACCACACTCATGGTCCTCACCTCCTATGGCTACATCACAGTGACCATCCTGAGGATGTGCTCAGGAGGAGGGAGAGACAAGCTCTTCTCCACCTGCGGCTCCCACATGACAGCCGTGTCCCTCTTTTATGGGACCGTTTTTGTCATGTATGCCCAGCCGGGGGCTGTGGAGTCCATGGAGCAGGGCAAGGTGGTCTCCGTCTTCTACACCCTGGTCATCCCGATGCTCAACCCCCTCGTCTACAGTCTGAGAAACAAGGACATGCAGGAAGCCCTGTGGAGACTGGGGCAGAGACACACAGCCACGTGACAGAGGGTGGCCAGAGAGACAGTGTCCTGAGAACATAACAAGGTTTTCGGGGAGGCATTGGGTTTTGTTTGAGGAATATATTCTTCTTTCATGCAATTCATTTTTTCACCCATTTCACTCAATCCTTTGTGGAAGCACATGTTGGACCACACATGCAAGTCTGAGATGCAGAGATGGATAATGCCACTGGAAAAATAATGGCCCATGATGGGGCAAGATTCTAATCTCAAAGTCTGGATAATACAACAGGCAGAGTAATGAGCACAGTATTGAAACAACATGTGTATTCCAGGTTCAACGTCCTCCAGGGAAGGTATGAAACCAACAGTCGTAGGCCTCTCTCTTCACTTCATCTATGAGTCTAATGTAAATGTGTGCTTAGCAATCTTCCCTGGAGCACATAGAATTGGGGGGAGGGGCGGTCAGAACACTCATCCTGGCTCGTTCATTGGTGATAGCCTGGGCATCCCCACAGCCAACTAGGGGAGTTAGGAAGACCATGCTTCCCCTCAATCCTGAGCGGGGCTGTTCCTCCCCTCCCCCTTCTGTTCACTGATGCCACCACCCAACAAGGCAGCAGGGAGCACCTGCGCTCCTGCTTCAGACGCTCTCAGTGCTCCCTGTCCTGGGTTTCTCCCCTCAGACAGCAGCTGGGAGCCCCATGGAGCCAACGTGGATGCCTGACACCCAAAGTTCACCATCCAACCTGACAGGTAACACTGTCCTGACTACTTGTGACCCTAAGAAATGGGACCTTGTCAACACAGACACCTCTGAATAGGGATGAAGCTCACAGTGGCTGCAACAGAGCAGGCAGTGGAAAGGGAAGGCACGCTTTCTTGGCGGTGAGCGCAGCTCCCTGCTCTCTGTCCCAGACTCCCTGGGACCCTTAATTTTGACCTGCCCATTCAGCGCTCCATTCTTGGGCTCCATGGACCCAACACACAGCCTGGACTCAGAGCCCGGTGGCCTCCTTAACATGTCCCCTTTTAGCAGAATCATCCACTCTAACAGTCATTCCCAAGGCCCCCCGGACACGGAGATGGTCTGTACTCTGTAGGGTCAGTAGGCATGTGCCAGTCTGTTGGGTCACTGCTCTCCATCTCCCTGCTCTCCCTTCCCAGGAGAACTGCCTGAAGGGGCTGACAGCTAACTTATCAGACTGCAGCTCACGATTACTCAATCTGACATATACGACACTGTCTCTGTCAAGCTCTTTTGCCCACTGATCTCCAAAATTAATTCTATGTCTGTCCTACATGACTATATTTATCTGAGAATGCAAGTTTTAAAACGAAATCCCCAAATTTTCTGCTCCACAAATGACATGGTTTCTTAACTTCTCAAGTGACAGCACCGTTCCACCCCCAGACTCTTTTTCCTGCCCTCTTCCTGCTCCTCTGCCCTCTTTTCTCTTCCCGCTTGTTTCACTCCCTGTCTCTCACTTGTTCTCCATTCCATGGGTTTTCCAAAGCACTGGACTTCCAAGCTTAAACCAGATTTGGAATGGAGAAAAAGGAAGTGCGATCTTCTTTTTTTTTTCTTTTCCTTACACAAGGGTGCAATTATCATCGATACGTAAAATTTAAATGTACAAACAGTGACATATCCATTGTTCTTAGGCTTCCCTCTTGGCTCAGTGGTAAAGAATCTGCCTGCTGATGCAGGAGATGTGGGTTCAATACCTGGTCTGGGAAGGTCCCCTGGAGAAGGAAATGGCAATCCACTCCATTACTTTTGCCTGGAAAATGCCATGGACTGAGGAGCCTGCCAGGCAATAGGCCATGGGGTCGCAAAGAGTCGGACATGACTTAGCGACTGGACAACAGCAACTTATTGTTCATCAGTTCAGTTCAGTTCAGTCGCTCAGTTGTGTCCGACTCTTTGCAACCCCATGAATCACAGCACACCAGGCCTCCCTGTCCATCACCAACTCCCAGAGTTCACTCAGATTCACGTCCATCGAGTTAGTGATGCCATTCAGCCATCTCACCCTCTGTCATCCCCTTCTTCTCTGGCCCCTAATCCCTCCCAGCATGAAAGTCTTTTCCAGTGAGTCAACTCTTCGCATGAGGTGGCCAAAGTACTAGAGTTTCAGCTTTAGCATCATTCCTTCCAAAGAAATCCCAGGGTTGATCTCCTTCAGAAAGGATGGTTGGATCTTCTTGCAGTCCAAGGGACTCTCAAGAGTCTTCTCCAACACCACAGTTCAAAAGCATCAATTCTTCAGCACTCAGCCTTCTTCACAGTTCAACTCTCACATCCATACATGACCACAGGAAAAACCATAGCCTTGACTAGACGGACCTTAGTCGGCAAAGTAATGTCTCTGCTTTTGAATATGCTATCTTGGTTGATCATAACTTTTCTTTCAAGGAGTAAGCATCTTTTAATTTCATGGCTGCAGTCACCATCTGCAGTGATTAGAAAAGCATTAGTTAGGACTTTGGAATAAATCAAGAAACCTGGTTAGATATTAAAGGAATAGAAATTCTCCAATAATCTGAAGGAAAAGATCTTTTTTTAATCCTACAGATTCTCTTTTTGTTTACGTTACCTACATTTCAGATATCAGTGGAAATCACTGCACAATGTTAGAAGTGGTTTATTTTGTTTGTAGATCCCATACAATGCTTTGCAAGCTGCTGTCATAGGTAAGTTCTCAGTACATATCTTTTGGTGATTATCAATCAGTTCATTCAGTCACTCAGTCATGTCTGGCTGTTTGCAACCCCAAGGACTGCAGCATGCCAGGACCCCCTTTCCAACACCAACTCCCAGAGTTTACTCAAACTTATGTCTATTGAATCGGTAATGACATCCAACCATCTCATCCTCTGTCATCCTCTTCTTCTCACGTCCTCAATCTTTCCCAGCATCAGGGTCTTTTCAGATGAGTCATTTCTTCCAATCAAGTGGCCAAAGTATTGGAGTTTCAGCTTCAGCATCAGTCCTTCCAATGAATATTCAGGACTGATCTCCTTTAGGATGGACTGGTTGGATCTCCTTGTAGTTCAAGGGACTCTCCAACATCACAGTCCAAAATCATCAATTCCTCAGTGCTCAGCTTTCTTTATAGTCCAACTCTCACATCCATACATCACTACTGGAAAAGCCATAGCTTTGACTAGACAGACCTTTCCTGGCAAAGTAATGTCTCTGCTTTTTAGTATGTTGTCTAGGTTGGTCACAGCTTTTCTTCCAAGGAGTAAGCGTCTTTGAATTTCATGGCTGCAGTCACCATCTGCAGTGATTTTGGAGCCTTCAGAAATAAAGTCTCTCACTGTTTCCATTGTTTCCCCCACCTATTTGCCATGAAGTGGTGGGACCAGATGCCATGATCTGGCATTGCCTTTCTTTCGGATTGGAATGAAAACTGATCTTTGCCAGTCCTGTTGGCCCTGCTGAGTTTTCAGAATTTGCTGGCATATTGACTGCAGCACTTTCACAGCATCATCTTTTAGGATTTGAAATAGCTCAACTGGAATTCCATCACCTCCACTAGCTTTGTTCATAGTGATGCTTCCTTAAGGCCCACTTGACTTTGCATTCCAGCTTGCCTGACTCTAGGTGAGTGATCATACCATCATGATTATCTGGGTCATGAGATCTTTTTTGTATAGTTCTTCTGTGTATTCTTGCCACCTCTTGTTAATATCTTCTGCTTCTGTTAGGTCCATACCATTTCTGTCCTTTATTGTGCCCATCTTGGCCATTCAGGTATGACCTAAATCAAATCTCTTACGATTATACAGGGGAACTGAGAAATAGATTCAAGGGATTAGATCTGATAGACAGAGTGCCTGAAGAACTATGAACAGAGGTTTGTGACATTGTACCGGAGGCAAGGATCAAGACCATTCCCAAGAAAAAGAAATGCAAAAAGCCAAAATGATTGTCCAAAGAGGCCTTACAAATAGCTTTGACAAGAACAGAAGTGAAAGGAAAAGGAGAAAAGGAACGATATACTCTTTTGAATGCAGAGTTCCAAAGAGTAGCAAGGAGAGATAGGAACACCTTACTCAGCATTCTCTTGGCAAAACTCTATTAGCCTTTGCCTGCTTCATTCTGTACTCCATGGCCAAATCTGTCTGTTACTCCAGGTGTTTCCTGACTTCCTACTTTTTCATTCCAGTTCCCTATAATGAAAAGGACATCTTTTTTGGGTGTTAGTTCTAGAAGGTCTTGTAGGTCTTCATAGAACCATTCAACTTCAGCTTCTTCAGCATTACTGGTTGGGGCATAGACTTGGATTACTGCATTATTGAATGGTTTGCCTTGGAAATGAACAGAGATCATTCTGTCATTTTTGAGATTGCATCCCAGACTGCATTTCAGACTCTTTTGTTGACTTTGATGGCTACTCCATTTCTTCTAAGGGATTCTTGCCTACAATAGTAGATATAATGGTCATCTGAGTTAAATTACCCATTCCAGTCCATTTTAGTTCTCTGATTCCTAAAATGTCAACATTCACTCTTCCATCTCCTGTTTGACCACTTCCAATTTGCCTTGATTCATGGACATAACATTCCAGGTTCCTATGCAATATTGCTCTTTATAGCAGTGGAGTTTACTTCCATCACCAGTCACATCCACAACTGGGTGCTGTTTTTGCTTTGGCTCCGTCTCTTCATTCTTTCTGGATTTCTTTCTCCACTCTTCTCCAGTAGCATTGGGCACCTACTGACCTGGGGAGTTCATCTTTCAGAGTCCTATCTTTTACCTTTTCATACACTTCATGGGGCTCCCAAGGCAAGAATACTGACGTGGTTTGCCATGAATGGCATCGATTCGATATACCCATCAATATGACCAAGGATGGGACAAACAGAGACTCCTACACTGCTGTATGTGTTACATTGCTACAAAAGTTTTGTAAGAAAATTGGCCAGATGAGTAGAGAAAGGAGGAATTTTATGTGCTGCAGTTGCTCACCAAGAACACCAAACGGCCAGAGTGATTTACAGCAAGAACAGTTCACCCTCTGTCCTCACGGAAGATGTGAATGTAGACACTCCAGACACACAGAGGCTAGGTGAGGAAGCTACAACAGGAGAGACGGATTGGCATGGGCAACCCTTCTGCTGACGCTCAGCCAGTACTGTGTCACTAGGGCACCTCAATAAGCTCAGCTCAGTTCAGTCACTCAGTCGTGTCTGACTCTCTGTGACCCCATGAGTTGCATCACGCCAGGCCTCCCTGTCCATCACCATCTCCCAGAGTTCACTCAGACTCATGTCCTTCGAGTCCGTGATGCCATCCAGCCATCTCATCCTCGGTCGTCCCCTCCTCCTCCTGACCCCAATCCCTCCCAGCATCAAAGTCTTTTCCAATGAGTCAGCTGTTCACATGAGGTGGCCAAAGTACTGGAGTTTCAGCTTCAGCATCATTCCTTCCAAAGAAATCCCAGGGTTGATCTCCTTTAGAATGGACTGGTTGGATGTCATTGCAGTCCAAGGGACTCTCAAGAGTCTTCTCCAACATCACAGTTCAAAAGCAACTCTTCAGTGCTCAGCTTTCTTCACAGTCCAACTCTCACATCCATATGACCAGTGGAAAAACCAAAGCCTTGACTAGACGGACCTTTGTTGGCAAAGTAATGTCTCTGCTTTTCAATGTGCTATCTAGGTTGGTCACCTTATAGACTGCTTCAGTTCCACAGAACTTCATTAAAAGGGAAGGCCTCTAGCCTGAGTACTGAGTAATTGGTTGACAAAAATGAAGAAAGATGTAAGGGAAGGAACCTTCATAATGTAAGATTAATTTGAAACTTAATGAGGTTGAGAAAAATGCATCTTTCTACTTAGGAATCCATTTCTTTTGTAGATATACACTTAGAGGGGGGAAATGTCCATTACATAATACACATTATTAAAAAATTCAAAAAGGAAGCAATATAAACATTTCTGTAAAGATTTCACAAGTAATTAGAGTATGTTATTATGTTTAAACAATAGAAATAAGTGAACTAGAATAAGGAAGAATTAAGAAAGGTGATCAAGATATCTGAAGAGTGCATTTTACATAGAGCTGGAGAGATGACCCACCCGTGAGATAGGAGAGTAAAGGTGTATTCCTGGCCATGCCAGGTAAAAGCAAACTCCCTCCCTGCCCTCCTGTGTCAGTCACCAGGGCCATTGTAACTAATTAACCCAAAACTGGTGACATAAAGCAACAGGAATTTACTCTCTTGAGGTCCAGAGAAAGATGTCCAAAATCAATTTGTCAGCAGGGCTTGCTGGCCTTGAAGGCTCTAGACAAGCATTCTTCCTTGCCGCTTCCTGGAGGCGCCTGGCATCCTTGGCATTCATGCCCCTGTTCCCGCACCATTCCAATCTCTGCCCAGTCTTTACATGCCCTTTGTCCATGTGTCTTGTGTCTCTGTATCAGTCCCTCTTCTTATAAGGACACCGGTCATTGGATTTAGGGTCTGCCTAATCCCACATGACCTCATCCTAACTCATTCATTTGGAAAGACCCTATATTAAAATAAGATCACCTTCTGAATGTCTGGGTCGACATTTTTAGAGGGAGACACTGTTCACCTTACTACAATGATGTTCAGTGTGCTTCAGGGGAACTTATATTCTGAAATTGCTGAGTATAATGCTCATCTATGCCAAGTGGGTCCATTAAATTAATATTTTGAATCAGTCTAACAAATGACTACAATTTCCCCTTGTTTCATTATTATTGAGAAGTATGTTAACACATCAACTATAATTTGAATGTATGCATTTCACTTTAATTCTATCAGTTTTTATATTTTAAATCTCCATTTATTTTACACAAATTTAAAATTTCACATTATCCAGTTGAAAGCTCACATTATCCAGGATAAAACATTCTCATTATAAAATGTCACCACATGAACATTTAGTCCTGAAACCTACTTTTTCAAATAATTATTGAGCCACCCAGTCTTATGTTTTTTTAAAAGAATGTTTACAATAAAACTTTATCCAGCATAATTTCTGTGTTTTAATATTAAACATTTATCACATTTGTATATTGGTTTTCCTTTTCCAGCCAGGATTAACATTTTTTTAGTGGATATATTTAGTGCTTCCCAGGTGATGCTAGTGGTAAAAAAACTCTCTTGCCAATGTAGGAGACATAAGAAACATGAGTTTGATCCCTGGGTCGGGAAGATCCCCCAGAGCAGGAAATGGCAACCCTCTCCAGTATTCTTGCCTGGAGAATCCCATGGACAGAGGGCCCTGGTGGGCTATAGTCTATGGGGTTGCAAAGAGTTGGACACATCTGAAGCTACTGAGCACATTGAGTGTAGGGCTGCCTTGAAGAGAATGCAAATAGCCAAAAATAGGACAATTTTAGCATGAAAAAGGGTCATAAGGCTAATAAGTGTCATAGAAAGGGCTGTGCTGTTGCCCTGGGTACAGAATCCCCACCTGTCAGTTTTCCTGACAGCAACAAATTAGGATGGAGCAGAGGAGGAGAAAGGGCTGTGGGCCAGGAGGTCCCACCTGCTGCCCAGGGAGATCTTTCCAAGGACTTCCATAGAGTCCGTATAAGTTGTCTGTGTTTCTCTACTGTTTGCCTTACCCACACTGAGGGCTCCCTCATGGACTTCAGTCTTCCTGCCCCACCCTGTACTGGACTGAGATGCATCCAAGGACGATTGGCCACAGGATTGCAGCTCCTGGGACCCAGCGGGTTGTGAGTCCCAGTGCACTCAGAAGCCCAGGTCTCACCTAATTGGCCATTCGAGGCCTCAAGTCCCAGACCTGCAAATAGAGAGCATCTTCTCAGCAGAGTGACCCCAAGGTACAGGAACCTGACATGTTGCCCAGAGGACAGATAATGTGAAGAGTCTGGTGACTGAGTCCATCCCCTTCTCTGCTTCCATCAAGACCCAGGAGTTCCTGCATCCAGAGCCTGCTTCCCTACTCTGTACCCTCCTCACTCTCACTTCCCTGCACAGGAAGCCAGAGGTGGATGATGCAGGGGGTCCTCAGTGCTACATCATTATCATCAGCACAGATCTGGTGAGGAGTCCTGTCCTCCCTGGGAGCACAGGGTCCTGGGTAAGCCATGCCCCTCCTGACATCACAGGAGCAGTGTGGTCTTCACTCAGCAGGGCGTGGTCAGCATCACCGACAGGTAAGTCCTGGGAGCCTGGAGCCTGGACAACAAGCTCCCCCACTCCCAATTGCCCTGGGCAGGGTCAGTTAGGGCAATGGGTCTGAGCTTAACGAGAGTAGAAATAATCAGGGAATGTTGTATAAATGTAGGTTTTAATTCAGTGCCTGAGATTCTGAATTTCAGAATAAGTCACAGTCCTGCTGTTTCTGCAGGACCTCAGACCACACCTGAGTTACTAGATTCACAATGAAAGGACTTGGGATGCAGTCACTAAAATTGAGTCTTGCAGACAACACTGATTCTTCTGCTTCATCTGGGAAAGTGTTTCTCAGGATCAACTCAGAGGCAGGTTTATTGAAGTGGCCACCACAGCCCTACTGGGCCATTTCAACAAGACAAAGGGATGTGAGTTTGTTTTTCAGAAATCAAACCACAACTTGGCTTTCAGGATGAAAATGTCAACCTCTTCTCATATGCTTCCCCAGGCATCCTAGGGGTCACTGTTGTGATGACCCAAGGTTTCTGAGGTGGATGAATTGTCCTGGGAAACAGAAAAGAAACAGGAAACTGGGAAGCCCAGGGGATAAAGAAACAAGACAGCCTGCCTGAGAATGGTGGATGAGAGAGCTGGTCACTCTGGTCAAAGTGGTTCCGATGTGTGCATGAGCAGCGAGTGAGCCAAGATGGAAAACAAGGGCATGGCCATCTCAGGTATGCACAGAGGGGGTTCTGTGTACGGGGTGGATGACCAAGGTGTGTTGGGCAGACAGACCCTCAACTCCACCCATAACACCCAGATCTAAACCTGATTTGAGAGGAGCCATCCTGGGCATCCCTAGTCTGACTGTCCCCTCTGTTGTCATGTGAGGGCTGGAGTCAAATAGCCCAGGAAGGATATGCTGGACAACCCACTCTTTCACTTGCACTTCTACTGTAAAGTCTTGCCTCTCATGGATCACCTTCTAAGAACTTCAGGCTGGGAAGTAACATGGAAGCCATTGCTCTTCAACAGGCACCACTCACCACCACCCTCTGCCTGCACACCCCCACTTCTGGGGAACTCTCTCCCTCCGAAGGCAGCCAGCTCCATGAGGTTGCAGATCTGACCTCTAAGAAGCATGGAATCTCTCTGAAATCAGCCTTCACCCTCTCACTAACCCTACGTCCCCACCCCCCAGCCCCGAGAGGCACCATGGCTCTGTGCCCACCATTGTTCCCCACTCAGCCGTTCCTCAACCATGCAGGAGACACAGACATTGAACAGATGTGACAGTGTTGGAGGCCCCCACAGCTCTTATCAGTCACCTCACAGGGTGTTCCCAGGAGCCAGGGTGGGGAAGGACATGCTCATCTCCTGAAGGTGTTACAGCCTCTGTCCTGCTGCTTCTCAGACCATGGAGGTGGGCTGTCCCCACTCCACTTTTTCCAACATTGGGACATTGGCAGGAGGCTCCCTGAGGTCCTCAAGGATGCACAGTGCTCTGCTGACACTATGACACCATGGTCCAGGCTTCAGACAGTGAAGCTGAGATGGGGCTCAGGAGTTGAAGGAGAAACAGACAGAAAACACACACATTTGCCTCATGGGGGCTGGTTCCTGCTCTGTTCCCTGCCTGGAGATGGAATCATCACCAACTCAAGAGCAGGTAGGTATGAGGCCCTAAATGAGCTCACATTACTAAAATTAATGAATTTGTTAATGAGGCTCAGATAATTTAAGATAACATACATGAGCAAGTGTGGAAATGATACCATTAGGGGGCATTCCCTTGGGGGTGGAAAGCTTTTCTCTGACAGGAGGGACAAGGGGCTGCAATGCTGCTCACACTGCAAGGTCTCACTGAAGCACCCAGCCCCTGCCCCAACAAATAGCAGCTCAGACTTTCCCACAGAGGGAATGAAATCTGCATATTTATGAATTACTGAATTGGAGGAAATCTTTGCATTTTAGGTTAGTCTGAGTGCATCAGAAATGGGCAGCTGTGGTCTCTTAGTCAGTGGACGGTGAGGCACTGAAGGCTTTCTGGTCTGCAAGAGATATGACCTTGTGACCTTGACCTGCTACCTATGCTGCCCCTGCCTGCTCTCTGCTGTCTTCTCTGGGTATCATCAGCTCAGGGCCATGTCACCCCTCAGAAATCGAAACCTCTCAGTGATGCCTCTGCAGGAGTTTGTGCTGGATGGATTTGGGGGTGGCCCACAGACCCAGGCCCTGCTCTTTGCTCTGTTCCTGGCCCTGTACGTGGTGGCCGTCCTGGGGAACCTCACCATGATCGTGGTCATCACACTGGATGCCCGTCTGCACTCCCCAGTGTACTTCTTCCTCAAGAACCTCTCTTTTGTGGACCTGTGTTACTCGTCTGTCATTGCCCCCAAGGCCCTGGCCACCTTCCTGTCCTCCTCCAAGGTCATCACCTTTGAGGGATGTGCCACCCAGTTCTTCTTCTTCTCCCTGCTGGTCACCACTGAGGGATTCCTCTTGGCCGTGATGGCCTATGATCGCTTCGTGGCCATCTGCAGCCCCCTGCGCTACCCCATCACCATGCGTCCCTCGGTCTGTGCCCGCCTGATGCTGGGCTGCTACTCTGGGGGCTCCTTCAACTCCATCCTACAGACCAGCTTCACATTCAGCCTCCCGTTCTGCAGCTCCAACCACATCGACCACTTCTTCTGTGATGTGCCGCCTCTGCTCAAGCTTGCCTGTGCTGACACTACCATCAATGAGCTGCTCTTGTTTGGCCTTTGTGGCCTCATCATTGTGGGCACCATACTCGTGATTTTCATCTCCTATGGCTACATCACAGTGACCATCCTGAGGATGTGCTCAGGAGGAGGGAGGCACAAGCTCTTCTCCACCTGTGGCTCCCACATGACAGCCGTGTCCCTCCTTTATGGGACTGTGTTTGTCATGTATGCCCAGCCGGGGGCTGTGGAGTCCATGGAGCAGGGCAAGGTGGTCTCCATCTTCTACACCCTGGTCATCCCAATGCTCAACCCCCTCATCTACAGCCTGAGAAACAAGGACGTGAAGGATGCCCTGAGGAGACTGGGGCAGAGGCACACAGCCACGTGATGGAGGGTGGCCAGAGAGACAGTGTCCTGAGGAGAGGACAAGGGGACTTTGAGGGGAGGCACTGCATTTGGTTTGACAAATTCATTCCTCATTCACCCAATTCATTCTTTCATTGAACATCTTATTCAACCTTTCAAGGAAGCACATCATGAAACACACACACAAGTGTGAGATGCAAAGGTGGATAAGGTATCTTTGCCACCAAAAGACTAATGGTCCACAGATAAGACCCTAAACTTAAAGTCTGATAACACACAGTGGGCAGAGTTATGTACAGGGAGTGTTTGAAGCAGGATATGGGCCCCAATTCAAAATCTACCAGTGAAGGTACATGACTAAAAAAATGTGAGATCTCTCTCTCTACTTTAAGGCTGAATCTTTGTAAATCTGTGTTCAGCAATCTCCCTGGACTACCTAATAGGGGCCTTGGGACCCTCAGCCTTGGCCCTTCCTTAGAGATGGCATGGGATCACCCAGAACCAACTAGAGGAGTTAGGAAGCCCATGCTTCCCTTCAATCCTGAGTGGGGCTGTTCCTCCCCTCCCCCTTCTGTTCGCTGCTGCCGCCACCCAACAGGGAAGCAGGGAGCACTTGTGCTCCTGCTTCAGATTCTCCTAGTGCTCCCTGCCCTGGGTTTCTCCCCTCAGACAGCAGCTGGGAGCCCCAGGGAGCCAACAAGGATGCCTGACACCCAAAGTTCCACTGACTCTTTGAGAGAGTTAACTTAGGCAGGTTGATAAGGAGCCCATGCCTAAGTAAGACCCTCCAAGGAGGAGGTAAACATTCCTTCTTTTCCACATTCCTTTGCCTTAGACACGAAGGTCTTGCAGGCAGCAGTGTCTCTTGTTCAAAGGCATACCCATTTGTTGCTGCTGCTGTTGTTGTTTTGAGCTTTGGGTGTACGTTAAGGAAGACAGTCCAGGTAAAGACTTCCATAGCCTTGAGCTCTGGGTTAACCTGTTCCTTCTGGCTAATCTCACACTGATGCCATCCCAGGATGTATATTACGGGAAAGGGTCTGGACAAAATTCCCACAGCCTTGAGGTATATTTCATCTGTTCTCAGCAGCTAGTTGAGAAGTATACAAGGCCCTGCTTAAACTAGTGAGGTGGGCACTCTCCTGCCCCCTTCTGATGTCTATGCCCCCTTATGATGTCTTCTATATGACAGATTTTTCTGTCACTTCCACTTTAAGTAAAATTTACGCAAAACTCTGACTGAGACTGGCTTTGGTCTTGGAGTTAAATCTTTCCCTTTGGAGACCACGGATCCGGCAGCACAGTTCACCACTAAACTATCGGCTTTACCATCTACCTAACTGGTGACAGTGTCCTGACTACTTGCCGCACTAACAGATGGTGTCTTGTCAGCACAGACATCTCTGCATAAGGAAGGAGGCCCTGGTGCTGCTGCGGAGAGGAGGGGGTGGAGAGAGAAGATGCACTTCTTGGTGGTGAGCACAGCTCCCTGGCCCTCTGTCTCACACTCCCAGGGGGAACTGGATCCTTGGTGTTCACCTGCCTGTTCAGAGATCCATCCTTGCGCTCCGAGGACCCAACACACAGCCTGGACTGAGTCAATGGCCTCCTTGTCGTGCCTCCCTTTGGTAGGGTCATCACACCCATGGCCACTACCAGGAGTGTGTCCTCTCTTCCCTGTATCATCAGCGAGGACGCGTCCTGTCTTTCTGATCACAGCTCTCCATCTCCCTGCTCTCCTGCTCTGGAGGGCTGGGGAGGGACTGCAACACCCGGGCCATCAGCTTGCTCCTCACTGCTGCTCAAATGGGACATCCTTCAAGGTCTCTGCTCAATTCGTATTCCCACTGTCTCATATCCGGCCTTCATAATTAATTCTACCTTTGCCAGTCCTTCTCCAAAATATCTTTTCTTCCAAGTTATAGCATTCTGTCTCCCACTCTCCCTTGTTTCCTCTATTTCTCTCTTCATCTCACTGCTCCCCACTTTCCCCCTTCTTTCTTTCATTGTTTTCTCTTTCCCTCTTCTTCTTCTTCCTCACTGTATTTTTTCATTCTGTAAGTTTTCTTCTAGTACCTTAATCAAAATTTCTAAAGGAAAATGGAAAATGTAATATTTTTCTATGCAAGTGTAGATTTGCCATCATCTATTATAGTAAAATTTAATGGTACAAATATTAAGGAATCAGTGAATCTTACTAAAAGATCATTAATTCTGAATTTGACTAAATCAGGAAAGCTGGTTCAATATTAGATGTAGCAGAAATTCTCCAACAGTCTTGAAGAAAATGATTTTTAAACTCTGCACTTTGACCTTACCTCTATGTAAACCAACATGTCAGATTGTAGTGAAGATCACTGTACAATGTTAGAAGTGGTTTATTTGTTTTTTTCATCATGTTATATCTTTGCAAGCTGCTGGTACATAGTAGGTTCTCAACTCACACCAATTGCCTGATTATAATTTGAGTTGAGTGTTAATCAGTCATTGAACTCCAAAATATACACAATACAGCTCTAGTTTGTTTATTGTGTTTAGGTGGACAATAAACACATTTCATTGGAGGACTATATTGTAGTTTTGATGTTGATTTTATAATAAGCTTCAGAAGTGTCTACCTTTTAATGTAAAATCTAACTTTTGCTATAACTAATTTTCCTTGTATAGTTCAGTAGTATTTAGCATATTCACCTTGTGTGAATCAGATCTCCAGAATGTTTTCATCTTAAAAACCTGGAACTCCATACCCCTGGTCAATAGCTCCCTGCTTCCCCCTTATCTCCACCACTGGCAGCCATCATTCTACTTTCTGTCTATGAATGTGACTTCCTCAGGTGCCCCAGATAAGTAAAACATACAGCGTTTGTCTTTTTGGGTCTGACTGTTTCACTTAGCACAGTGTCCTTAAGGTGTGCCCATGTTGCAAATGGGCAACGTGGATATGACAGGATTTCTATCCTTTTTAAGCCTGACTAATATTCCATTACATGGTATGTGATGGATTTTTGTTTATCTCTTCATCCACCAAGGGACACTTGGGTTGCCACCACCTTTTAGCTATGAGGAAGAATGTGCTATGTAAATAGGCATGCATATATCTCAGAGAGACTGCTTTTTTAGTATATTATCAAATGTTTGATTGTATCATTTTTTTTTTTTAATTTTGAGGAGAACTATATAGGACATTTCATCATGGCTGCACCTGATGCAAAGAACTGACTCATTGGAAAAGACGCTGATTCTGGGAAAGATTGAAGGAGGAGGAGAAGGGGATGACAGAGGATGAGATGGTTGGATGGCATCACCAACCTGATGGACATGAGTTTGAGCAAGCACCCGGAGTTTGTGATGTGCCGGGGTCCAGCCCCGGTGGATCCAGGGTGATTTGAAGGTGGGGGACGGCGTTGGCATCTTCGGAAAAATACATATTTAATCACAGATATATAGAGAGATTAGAAAAGGATAGTGTAGTAGGAAGGTTAGTGGAGAAAAAGAGGCTGAATAACTTGGATTATGTGGAATAGCATCCATGCTCCAGATGGGAATTCAGCCAGAAAAACGAGGAGCAAGAAAGAACGACATGGGGGAATCAGTCTTTCTGGAAACTGATCTGATTTCTTTATTTTTGGGTTTGCTTATATACCTTTTGTTACACATAGGGATGAATACAGAGTCAGGCGGGGGTCAGCTGTCCTGACCTTAATCAAAATCAGGTGCCTCACATAAAAAGGTCTTAGGGATTTTACATCATCTGGCCATGAGATCTGCTGACATTTTATGATCCTCTCTTTCTGATAACCAAAAACTTATTTCTTCCAAGGGTGTTTTTTCTTAAACCAGGCACCACCATCCAAATAAAGTTACATTCCTATAGGGTGAGGGTGTTGTGAGTTACAATCAAGAAAGGAATTTATTTAACCCAAGGTTAACATGATTAATCTTAAAGGTTAATACTTATTTCTCCTATATACTTAAAGGTTAATGCTTATTTCTCCTATATGCTAGTTATATTCATTATAAAGGTAGGGAACATGGAGATTTAGCAGCAAACATCGGCCCAACAAATGAAAATCCTTTCACCAATGTTCCCCTTATGATCTATTTAGTCTTAAGATAGTGATAAAGTTACATTTTTACATAGCAAGGACACAGTGGTTTATAACAAAGTAGAGTGATCTATTACAAAAGAGAAAATTCATTAACTCAAAAAGCCTAGTATTGCTAACCTTAAAAACTACTATATTTCCTTTTCTATATTCCGAATACATTGATTAATATATTTCCAGGTGCCTAAGGATATAGAGGCCTGGCGGCAATCATTGACTCAACAAGAAGAAAAAGCCCTATGCTAATTAAGACTCTCAAAATACTCCAAAACTCTCTGTGCTGTTTACGGTTAAGAGGTAGTAAACAATCATGTGGCAGCAGTATGGATAATCCTGTCACACAAGCTAGTCTGTCAGCAGAGAAGTTTGACCTGAGACACCCTTGTCCCACCCAGAGCAGGGAATTAGCAGCAATTATTGACACAACAAATGAAAAACCCTTCACCAATATAATTCCTAACCAACCCATTATACTAATAATTGCTAACTCCCCAAAAGAATTTGCCTTTAGTAAGTCTAAAACATCTCGTGCCTCTTAGATTGGGAGGCTGTAAACAATCACATGTGGCTGGACTAACCTATACAGGCGGGCTAGATAACCTTCAGAGGGGTCCATAAGCTGAAACACTCTTGTCCCTCCCAGGAATTTTTATTGCCTTGGAGCTGCGCGTTTACTCCTTCTCTGAGAGAAACGGTTATGGGGGAGAGCATAAAACAGACTCTGGTTTTGGGGTAGATACTCGGGAACAGGGGGTTTCCTGAGGCTTGATCACGCCTTTGCATATGCCAAGCCTCCTTCCTCATGACCTTTGCCATGGGCAGAGTTCCTCACGCTGGCCCCTGGCAGTGATGGGCAGGGAAGCTGGGCGTGCTGCAGTCCATGGGGTCACAAAGATTCATACATGACTGACTGACTGAACTGAACTGTATCATTTCATAGTTCCACCAACAATCCATTCTTTGCAACCCATGGACTATAGCCTGCAAAGATCCTCTCTCCGTGGAATTCTCCAGGCAAGACCACTGGAGTGGGTTACCATTTCCTCTTCCAGGGTATCTTCCCAGGGATCAAACCCAAGTCACTTACATCTCCTGCATTAATAGGTGGGTTCTTTACCACGAACGCCACCTGTGAAGCCCATATGATACTTTTCATCATGGCTGTACCATTTCATATACCCACCAACAATGTGAAACAATTTCAGTTTCTTTACATCCTAGTCAACATGTTTTTTTTCACAGTTGCTGGAAGCCAGCGTGGAGAATCCTGCCCATGGCAAAGGTCATGAGGAAGAGGCCTGATGGGCAAAGGCGAGATCAGGACTCAAGGGACCCCTTGGACCTGCTCGAGCATCTACCTCAAAACCAGAATCTGTTTTTTTCATGACTTTCATCAACACTTCTGACATTAACAGAGGGCTGTCCCTGAACAAAGAGTTAACTTAGGGCTCTAGTTGATAAATCTCCTGGGCATGAAAGGAGTGTTTCAACCCCCCTGTTAGCATTCTAGCTTACTTGGCAGGTTTATCCAGACTCTTGCAATATTGCTGAGCCTATGCTTGCTGCCAAGTTCTCACATCCCTTATCCATTGTGTTCCTGGGAGTGCATATAGTCAGGATGTAGTAGAAACAAGTAACAGCCTTAGCATTAGCAACATTAGACTTTGAGTTAATAAGTTCTTTCTTTGCTGTAACCCGATGAATCTTTGCTCCATAAAAATGTAACTCTGTACTTTAAGGGTGACGCAGGCTAGGAATTTAAGAAGAAACACTTTAAGGGGAATTATTGTTCTGGCTGACCAACCTTTATCAAAAAGAGGTCATAAAATATCAACAGGCCTCTGGGCCAGAAGATAATGTACAAAAAGTAAGACTCTTGCAGGAAAGAACCTGATATTGATAAAAGTTATTACTGATGGAATGTTGAGTTGACTCTGCATTTTTCACCTTGCTGCATGTATAACTCAGGGTATAAAAGCCCCGAGGAAAATAAAGTAAACGGGCCTCACTCACTGAAGCTTGGTCACCCCGTGTCATTCTTTCTTTATCTCTGTCTCTATCTTTCTTCATTCGCCGACGTCGTCCATCCTGAAGATATCCCTCGACTCTGCTGAGGCTGGACCCTGGCACACAGTATCCCTCATAAGGGCTGTGAACTGTTATGTCTTTCTTCTTTTCATTTTCCTAATGATTAGTGATTTTGAGCATTTTCTTATATGTTTGCTTGCAATTTATAAGTCATCTTTAGAGAAATCGTCAAGTAGTATGAACACTTTCAATCTGGTTATCGATCTGTTTAATTGTAGAAATTATTTATATATTCTCTTAGTAGAGATAAGATTTTTCAACATTTTGGGGCTTCCCAGTTGGCTTTGTGGTAAAAGAATCTGCCGGGAGCCAGCATGAGGAATTCCACCCGTGACAAGGTCATGCGGCAAGAGCTCTGATGGCAAGGCTAATCAGAGCTCAGGTTTTCCCCCTGGAATTTCCTGAGTATCCACCCCCCCCAAAAAATAAGAATCTGCCTGCTTTTCCACTCTTCTGATATTTTCTGGAAAAAGTCAAATCAAGGCTTTAGTCTTCTGCATTTGAAAGGGATGTTTCAGTTAAACCCCCTCTGATAGCTCTCTAGCTTGCCCAACAGGTTCCCCAGACCTCTTACAGCTTGTGAATTGCTCACAGCCTTCCCCCCCAACTGCGAGAGGCACAAAGCTTGAAAGCATCTTAAATATACAGAGCCTTTTCTAAAGAGTTAAAAATTATATTGGTAGAGGGTTTTCACTGTTGACTCAATGACTGCTGCCAGCCCTCCACATTCTTTATCTTTTAGGCACCTGGAAGGATGTTACTCAATGTAAGCAGGATGTAGAAAAAGATACATAGTAGTTTTGATGTTAGCAACACTAGACTTTTGAGTTAATTGCTTCTCTTTTGCTGTAAATCACTGTACTCCCTCTACTTGTTATAAGTTGCTGTATCTTTGCTGTGTAAGAATGTGACTTTATTTAGTGCTTTCTGAGAGTGGCACCAGACCTTGGGAAGATCAACACAAATAAGTCTTCTAGTTAACTAACGCTTATCAGAAAAAAGGCTGTAAAATGCTAATTGGCCCTTCTTAGCCAGAAGATGATGTAAATCACCTAAGACTTGTGTGTACAATTAGGTGTGCAGAGAGAGAAGCCTGGTTTTGATAAGAGTCTGGGCTGCTAACGCTGCACAACTTTGTGTTACCCATTGATCCCCATGTTTTATCAAAAATATAAAAGGCCTTCTGAACAATAGAGGACGGAGCCAGTCGCTGGACTGGTTTCCCCCGTGTCTCTCTCTTTTTCTCCCTCTCCATCCATTTCCTCTTTACTTTAATTTCAGGCTGAATTTCCATCTGGGGCACGGAGGCTCGCCAAGTCTACTTACTTGCCCTGGCTGTTAAGACTTGCGCGAAAGGGAGCCTAAGGCGAGGCACCCTTAGATATTCAAGTGAGCGCCGGTGGCCCAACGTAGATGGTGCAAATTCCTTGTCTGGAATTTTATTGGTCTTCCGCATAATCCAAGTTATTCAGCCCTCTTCCTCCACTTAATTTTCATACTACACTATTGTTTCTTAATCTAATCTTATATCAATCAATAAATGTTTTTCTCACACCAACGCCATCCACGCTTCTAATTCCCTAGATCCACCGGGGCTGGACCCCGGCAAGAATCTGCTTACCAATGCAGGTGACATGAGTTTGATTCCAATCAGGAAGATCCCACATGGGTGGAGCAACAAAGCCTGCACACCGCAACTACTGAGCCTGTGCTCTAGATCTGGGGAGCTGCAGCTACTGATGCCAGCGTGCCCCAGAGCCCATGCTCCGCAAAAGAGAAGGCACAGCAGTGAATGCGTGCCACAGCAATGAGAGTGTGCAAAGTGAGCAGCTGCACTCCACAGTGAGGAGTAGTGCCCACCATCTGTGACCAGGGAAAAGCCTGAACAGCAACGAAAACCCAGCACAGCCAACAAATAAATATAAATAAGATCATTTTCTAAAGGAGTTCAATGTTTTCTTCCACGTTGTATATTGCTTCCTCACAATGTCGTATATGTGCTTTAATGCTCAGCTCAGTTCAGTTCAGTCGCTCAGTCATGTCCACTCTTTGTGACCCCATGAATCACAGCACGCCAAGCCTCCTGTCCATCACCAACTCCCGGAGTTCACTCAGACTCACGTCCATCGAGTTAGTGATGCCATCCAGCCATCTCATCCTCTGCCGTCCCCTTCTCCTCCTGCCCTCAATCCCTCCCAGCATCAGAGTTTTCTCCAATGAGTCAACTCTTCGCATGAGGTGGCCAAAGTACTGGAGTTTCAGCTTCAGCATCATTCCATCCAAAGAAATCCCGGGGCTGATCTCCTTTAGAATGGACTGGTTGGATCCCTTGCAATTCAAGGGACCCTCAAGAGTCTTCTCCCACACCACAGTTCAAAAGCATCAATTCTTTGGCCCTCAGCCTTCTTCATAGTCCATCTCTCACATCCATACATGACCACAGGAAAAACCATAGCCTTGAATAGATGGACCTTAGTCAGCAAAGTAATGTCTCTGCTTTTGAATATACTATCTGGGTTGGTCATAACTTTTCTTCCAAGGAGTAAGCGTCTTTTAATTTCATGGCTGCAATCACCATCTGCAGAGATTTTGGAGGCCCCCAGAAATAAAGTCTGACACTGCTTCCACTGTTTCTCCATCTATTTCCCATGAAGTGATGGGACCAAATGCCATGATCTTCATTTTCTGAATGTTGAGCTTTAAGCCAACTGTTTCACTCTCCTCTTTCACTTTCATCAAGAGGCTTTTGAGTTCCTCTTCACTTTCTGCCACAAGGGTGGTGTCATCTGCATATCTGAGGTTACTGATATTTCTCCCGGAAATCTTGATTCCAGCATGTGTTTCTGCCAGTCCAGCGTTTCTCAGGATGTACTCTGCATAGAATTTAAATAAGCAGGGTGACAATATACAGCCTTGACGTACGCCTTTTCCTATTTGGAACCAGTCTGTTGTTCCATGTCCAGTTCTAACTGTTGCTTCCTGACCTGCATACAGATTTCTTAAGAGGCAAGTCAGGTGGTCTGGTATTCCCATCTCTCTCAGAATTTTCCACAGTTTATTGTGATACACGAAGTCAAAGGCTTTGGCATAGTCAATAAAGCAGAAATAGATGTTTTTCTGGAACTCTCTTGCTTTTTCCATGATGCAGTGGATATTGGCAATTTGATCTCTGGTTCCTCTGCCTTTTCTAAAACAAGCTTGAACATCAGGGAGTTCATGGTTCACATATTGCTGAAGCCTGGGTTGGAGAGTTTTGAGCATTACTTTACTAGCATGTGAGATAAGTGCAATTGTGTGGTAGTTTGAGCATTCTTTGGCATTGCCTTTCTTTGGGATTGGAATGAAAACTGACCTTTTCCAGTCCTGTGGCCACCGCTGAGTTTTCCAAATTTGCTGGCATATTGAGTGCAGCACTTGTTTAATTTAAGTTGTAGGAACTCTATATATTCTGGATACTACAGTATATCAGACATAAGATTTGCAAACATTTCCCACCATCTCACAGGTTGCCTTTTCATGGTGTTAAGAATTTAATGCACAGATTTTCAACTTTGATGGGGTCCCTTGTGTCTATTTTTACTTTTCTTTGGTTTGTTTCTATTAATTAATTTATTTTTTAATTGAAGGATAATTGCTTTACAGAATTTTGTTTTATGTCAAACCTCAAAATGAATCAGCCATAGGTATACTATATCCCCTCCCTTTTGAAACTCTCTCCCATGTCCCTCCCCATCCCACCTCTCCAGGTTGATACAGAGCCCCTGTTTGAGTTTCCTGTGCCATATAGCAAATTCCCATTGGCTATATATTTTACATAGGGTAATGTAAATTTCCATGTTACTCTTTCCATACATCTCACCCTCTCCTCCCCTCTCCCCATGTCCATAAGTCTTCTCTATGACTGTTTCTCCATTGTTGCCCTGCAAATAAAATTTTCAGTACCATTTTCCTAGAGTCTGTATATATTTGTTAGAATACGATATTTACCTTTCTCTTTCTGACTTCACTCTGTACAATAGGCTCTAGGTTCATCCACCTCATTAGAACTGACTCAAATGCATTCCTTTTTATGGCTGAGTAATACTCTTGGCTGCCGTCCCTGGCCTCGGAGGCGGGGGAGCTCCTCCTGGCCACTGCCCCTGACCTCGGATGCAGGGTAGCTCCTTTAGGCCATTCCTGAGCTGTTGCAGCCTGGCGCTCTAGTCTGCTGCCCCGACCTTGGACGTGAGGTAACTCCTCTTGGCCGCCGCCCTTCGAACATGGGGTCCTCCCGGCTTCTGCCCCTGACCTCGGACATGGGGTAGCTCCTCTCAGCCGAGCTCCATGTGCCAGTTGCAGCAGCCTGCACTTAGTGCGCTGGTAGCAGCCGCCAATGCCCTCATCCAAGGTAAGGAGAAGCAGCTGTGCTTTGCTGGAGCAGCTGTGAAGAGATACCCCACGCCCAATGTAAGAGAAACCCAAGTAAGATGGTAGGTGTTGCAAGAGGGCATCAGAGGGCAGACACACTGAAACCATACTCACAGAAAACTAGACAATCTAATCACACTAGGACCACAGCCTTGTCCAACTTGATGAAACCAAGCCATGCACACAGGGCCACCCAAGACGGGCGGGTCATGGCGGAGACGTCCACTCAGAGGAGCTACCCACGTCCGAGGTCAGGGGCAGAAGCCGGGAGGACCTCATGTCCGAAGGGTGGCGGCCAAGGGGAGTTACCTCACGTCCAAGGTCAGGGGCAGCAGCCTAGAGTCCTAGGCTGCTATGGCTCAGGAACAGCTGAGAGGAGCTACCCTGCATCCAAGGTCAGGGGCGGGTCATGGTGGACAGAATGTGGTCGCTGGAGAAGGGAATGGTAAACCACTTCAGCATTCTTGCCTTGAGAACCCCATGAACAGTATGAAAAGGCAAAATGATAGGATACTGAAAGAGGAACTTCCCAGGTCAGTAGGTGCCCAATATGCTACTGGAGGTCAGTGGAGAAATAACTCTAGAAAGAATGAAGGGATGGAGCCAAAGCAAAAACAATATTCAGCTGTAGATGTGACTGGTGATAGAAGCAAAGTCCGCTGTTGTAAAGAGCAATACTGCATAGGAACCTGGAATGTCAGGTCCATGAATCAAGGCAAATTGGGAGTGGTCAGACAAGAGATGGCAAGAGTGAACATCGACATTCTAGGAATCAGCAAACTAAAATGGACTAGAATGGGTGAATTTAATTCAGATGACCATTATATCTACTACTGCGGGCAGGAATCCCTCAGAAGAAATGGAGTAGCCATCATGGTCAACAGAAGAGTCCGAAATGCAGTACTGGATGCAATCTCAAGTGATTGCTTGGAGCCGTGGGAGCCACCCACACGGTCACGTCTGTCTCAGTGACTGGGTCCTCCAGCTGGGCCTGCTTCCTGTGCCTGTCACAGCCCAGACCAGGGCTGAAGTCCACACTCACATGGGACATGGGCACCAGCTGTGTGATGCCCGGGAGGTGGTCAGGGGAGATGCAGCCCAACAAGGGAGGGGTGAAGAAGGAAGGTGTACACCGCAGTGCCTCCCAGGACTCAGAGGAGCATCCGTGGGAGAGCAGAGCCGATTTTAGAGCAGTTTCATTCTTTATAGGTGTGAGCTGCAGGATCACAAGGCTGGCCACCTTCAGAGGGAGTGCCCTCCCCTGGAGTCTGGGTGTACAGGCAGCAGCTATGTGGTCAGTGGGGCCTGCGGAGAAGCAACGACCACCACACTCTCACTCAGCCTGCAGTTCTCTTAGAAGTTGGTCTGAGAGAGTTCCTTGGTCTGAGAGAGTTCCATGCTCTCCAACAATAGAGCATGCAGGAGAAAGAACAGGTTGCCCATCTTTCCTCTCCTGGCTGGCCTGACTCCAACCCTCACAGGACAGCAGAGCATCAGAGTTTGCTAGGGATGCCCCAGCATTGCGACATGGGTTAGGAGCTGGTGGTCTGAGTGCAGTTGGTGGGATGCCCTACACACGTCGGCTGCCCACTCCTTGGCTGTCTTCCCATCCCTGTCCTGTGCACACATTCCCATTAGTCTCAGCTAAGTTTTGCTGGACTCGAATAAGTGAGTTAAACTCATTGACCATTTTATCTACTGCTGTGGCAGGAATCACTTAGAAGAAACGGGGTAGCCCTCCTAGTCAACAAAAGAGTCTGAAATGCAGTACTTGGGTACAATCTCAAAAACGACAGTAATCTCTCTTCATTTCCAAGGCAAACCATTGAATATAACAGTTATCCAAGTCTATGCCCCAACCAGTAATGCTAAAGAAGCTGAAGTTGAATGGTTCTATGAAGACCGACAAGACCTTCTAGAACTAACACCCAAAACGATGTCATTTTCATTATAGGGACCTGGAATGCAAAAGTAGGAAGTCAGGAAATACCTGGAGTAACATGCAAATTTGGCCTTGGAGTACAAAATGAAGCAGGGTAAAGCCTAACAGAGTTTTGCCAAGAGAACATACTGGTCATAGCAATACCCTCTTCCAACAACATAAGAGAAGACTCTACACATGGACATCACCAGCTGGTCAGTACTGAAATCAGATTGATCATATTCTTTGCAGCTGAAGATGAAGAAGCTCCAAACAGTCAGCAAAAACAAGACTGGTAGCTAAGTGTGGCTCAGATCATTCACTTCTTATTGCCAAATTCAGACCAAATTTGAAGAAAGTAGGGAAAACCATTAGACCATTCAGTTAAGACTTAAATCAAATCCCTTACAATTATACAGTAGAAGTGACAAATAGATTCAAGGGATTAGATCTGATAGACAGAGTGCCTGAAGAACTATGGAAGGAGGTTTGTGACATTGTACAGGAGGCAGTGATGAAGACCATCCCCAAGAAAAAGAAATGCAGAAAGGCAAAATAGCTGAGAAAAGAAGAGAAGCTAAAGGCAAAGGAGAAAAGGAAAGATATGCCCATCTGAATGCAGAGTTTGAGAATAGCAAGAAGAGATAAGAAAGCCTTCCTCAGTGATCAATGCAGAGAAACAGAGGAAAACAACAGAATGGGAAAGACTAGAGATCTCTTCAACAAAATTAGAGATACCAAGGGAATATTTTATGCAAATATGGCCACAATAAAGAACAGAAATGGTATGGCTCCAACAGAGGCAGAAGCTATTAAGAAGAGGTGGCAAGAATACACAGAAGAACTATACAAAAAAGATATTCATGTCCAGATAACCACGATGGTGTGATCACTAACCTAGAGACAGACATCCTGGGATGCAAAGTCAAGTGGGCTTTAGAAGCACCACTATGAACAAAGCTAGTGAAGGTGATGGAATTCCAGTTGAGCTATTTCAAATCCTGGAAGACGATGCTGTGAAAGTGCTGCACTCAATATGCCAGCAAATTTGGAAAACTCAGCAGTGGCTACAGGACTGGAAAAGGTCAATTTTCACTCCAATCCCAAAGAAAGGCAATGCCAAAAAATGTTCAAACTACCACAGAATTGCACTCATCTCACATGCTAGCAAAGCAATGCTCAAAATTCTCCAAGCCAGGCTTCAACAGTATGTGAACCATGAACTTGCATGCTTAAGCTGGATTTAGAAAAGGCAGAGGAACCAGAGATCAAATTGCCAACTTCTGTTGGATCATCAAAAAAGCAAAAGAGTTGCATCTATTTCTGCTTTATTGACTATGCCAAAGCCTTTGACTGTGTGGATCACAACAAACTGTGGAAAATTCTTCAAGAGATGGGAATACCAAACAACCTGACCTGGTTCCTGAGAAATATGTATGCAAGTCAAGAAACAACAGTTAGAACCGGACATGGAACAACAGACTGGTTCCAAATTGGGAAAGGAGTACGTCAAGGCTGTATACTGTCACCCTGCTTATTTAACTTATATGCAGAGTACATCATGAGAAACGCTGGAATGGAAGAAGCACAGCTGGAATCAAGATTGCCGGGAGAAATATCAATAACCTCAGATATGCAGATGACACCACCCTTATGGCAGAAAGTGAAGAGGAACTAAAGAGCCTCTTGATGAAAGTGAAAGAGAAGAGTGAAAAGCTGATTTAAAACTCAACATTCATAAAACTAATGTCAGGGCATCCGGTCCCCTCACTTCATGGCAAATAGATGGAGAAAGAGTGGAAACACTGGCAAACCTTTTTTTTTTTTTTTTTTTTGCGGGGCGGGGGGCTCCAAAATCACTGCAGATGGTGATTGTAGCCATGAAACTAAAAGATGCTGTTTCCGTGGAAGAAAAGCTATGGCCAACCTAGACAGCATATTTGAAAGCAGAGACATTACTTTGCCAACAGAGGTCTATCTAGTCAAGGCTATGGCTTTTCCTGTAGTGAGGTGTGGATGTGAGTGTTGGACTATAAGGAAAGCTGAGCACTGAAGAATTGATGCTTTTGAATTATGGTGTTGAAGACTCTTGAGAGTCCCTTGGACTGCAAGGAGATCCAAGCACTCAATCCTAAAGGAAATCAGTTCTGAATATTCATTGGAAGGACTGATGTTGAAGCTGAAACTCCAACACTTTGGGCACTTGATGCGAAGAACTGACTCATTTGAAAAGACCCTGCTGCTGGGAAAGATTGAAGGCAGGAGGATAAGGGGATGACAGAGGGTGAGATGGTTGGATGGCATCACTGATTTGATGGACACGAGTGTGAGTGAACTCGGGAGTTGGTAATAGAACAGGGAGGCCAGACGTGCTGCAGTCCATGGGTCGAAAGGAATCAGACACGACTGAGTGGCTGAACTGAACTGAAGCTTTTCTGTCCATCTCTGTGTACCTGCTCTTCATACTCACAGCAGAGCCACTGTGACCAGAGTGACCGTCTTTCCTCTGCCATCCCCGGCCTCCATTCTTGCTTTTATGTCCCCTGTGGTTCCCAGCTTCACGTTCTATTCTGTTTCCCAGGACAATTTGTCCACTTCAGGGGCCTTGGGTCCTGAGAACAGTGACCCCTAGGATGCCTAGTGAAGCACATGAGAAGCAATTTGCATTTTCTTCTGGGAAGCCAAGATGGTTTTTGAAAATAAACTCACACATTCCATTGGCTACTGAGATACTGCAGTGGGGCTGTGGTCGCTTCAGTAAACCTGTGATTAAACTTGATATGTACTTTCCCCTGTGAAGCAGAAGAATCCAGTGTTGTCTGCAAGCCTCTGTATTTATTGACTGGGTCCTGTATCCTTTTCCTTGTAAATTTAGTTAGTCAAATGCAGTCTGAGGCCCTATAACAATATCATTACCTACAGCTGGTCAGAAATGCAAGGTCTCAAGCCACTGGATTTAAGCCCATGTTTATTTGATATGTCCTGATTATTTCTACTTTCATTAATGTTCAGACCTGCTGCCCTGACTGACCCTGCCCAGTGCAGTTGGGAAGTGGGCAGTGATATGTCCAGGATTCAGGCCCCCAGGACTCACCTGTCAGTGATACTGACCACGCCCTGCTGAGTGATGACCGCGGTGCTCCTGTGATGTCAGGAGGGCCAAGGCTCACCCAGGAGCCCATGCTCCCAGGGAGGACGGGACTCCTGACCCAGGTCTGTGCTGATGATAATGATGTGGCATTGAGTGCCCCCTCCCTTGTCCACGTCTGGCCTCCTGTGCAGGGAAGTGAGAGTTGGGAGGGTGCAGCAGAGAGCACCTAGGTCACAGTGAGAGGGAGGTCAGGTGCTCCAAGGACCCTCTGCAGGAAACTCTAAGGTCTTGGTAAAAGCAGAAGGTGGTATGGACTCAGCTCATCTGCTCCTCTGTGTCTGTCCCTCAGGCAGTTGGTACTCATGGCACCTGCATCTTTGGGTTCCTCTGCTGGGAAGATGCTCTCCACTTGGCACAGCTGGGATTTGCAGCCTCAAATGGCAAATTAGGTGAGACTTGGCCTCTGAGTGCATTGGGGCTCCCTACTCCCAGGGTCCCAGAGAGATGTAGTCCTGTGGCCAAACTTCCTCTGATACATCTCAGCTCAGAACAGGATGGTTAGCAGTGACTCCCTGAAATCATTCTGAACTACTGGGGTCCACTGAGCAAGAAGCAAGACAATTCAGAGGAACCCAGTGGTCTTCCTTGGAAAGGCCTCCCTAGGGCTACAGCTATGACCTTCTGGCCCACAGCCCTTCCTTCCTGTTTCATCGTGGTTTGTTGGCATGACAAAGAGTGATGTGCAGGACTCTGTGCCTGGTGAATAAGCACAGCCCTTTCTCTGTCATAAGGTGGCTCTTCTATCAATGCAGATTGAGTAAATATATGTTAAAACAAAATATTTTCACCTTGGGCAGATATCCAAAATCAAATTATAAATGTTGAATATGGTTACTAGAAAAACATAGAAAGTTTTATAGTAAAAAGTTGGAGAAAGTTGTGTTATGAATATCCTTAGGAAAATGAGGCTCTTATGGCTCAGTAATTATTAGACAAAGTAGATTTCAGGGGGAAAGTTTGCATATTATAAAGGGATGTTCAAAATGAAAATGTCCAAGCTGGATGATGTGAAAAATTTAAGTTTGTATACAAATTATGAAAATTTAAAATATATGAAGTAAAAACAATTAAAAGAGATGTAAACATCCAAATCATGATTATATTATCACATTTTTCTCAGTAGTTGATGGAATAAACCAAAGCATTGTTGCCGTGTGTTACATTGTTTCAAAGTGTTAGCACTGGGGACCTGCTTGGCTTAGATGCAGCGCTGCACTCAGCAGCTGGGGAATATACACTCCCCTGAATCAGACACAGCATCACTGTAGTGATGTGAGTAATGTCTGCCCCAAAAAATAAGTACCCAGAAACTCAGAATGTGACCTTACTTGGAAATAAGGTCTTTCCAAGTGAATTAGTTAGAAAGATGTCATGCTGGATTAGGTGGGTCCTAAATTCATCTGGTCCCATCACTTCATGGGAAATAGATGGGATAAAGTGTCAGACTTTATTTTGGGGGGCTCCAAAATCACTGCAGATTGTGATTGCAGCCATGAAATTAAAAGACACTTAATCCTTGGAAGGAAAGTTATGACCAACTTGGATAGTATATTCAAAAGCAGAGATATTACTGTGTCAACAAACGTCCATCTAGTCAAGGCTATGGTTTTTCCAGTGGTCATGTATGGATGTGAGAGTTAGACTGTGAAGAAAGCTGACCACCAAAGAATGGATGCTTTTGAACTGTGGTGTTGGAGAAGAGTCTTGAGAGTCCCTTGGACTGCAAGGAGATCCAACCAGCCCATTCTAAAGGAGATTAGTCCTGGGTGTTCATTGGAAGGACTGATGCTAAAGCTGAAACTCCAGTAGTTTGGCCACCTCATGCGAAGATTTGACTCATTGGAACAGACTCTGATGCTGGGAGTGATTGGGGGCAGGAGGAGAAGGGGACAACAGAGGATGAGATGGCTGGATGGCATCACCAACTCGATGCACATGAGTTTGAGTGAACTCTGGGAGTTGGTGATGAACAGGGAGGCCTGGCATGCTGCAATTCATGGGGTCGCAAAGAGTCGGACATGACTGAGAGATTGAACTGAACTAAATTCTATAACTGGTGTCCATCGAAGAACAGGAAAAGGGCATGTAAAGATGGGATAGAAGTTGGAGTGATGCAGGAACAGGGGAAGGAACATCAACATCACCAGGAGCCCCCAGAAAGAGGCAAGGGAGAATATTTGTCTAAAGCTTTCAAGGGCAGCAGCCCCTGCTGACGACTTGATTTTGGACATCTGTCCTTCAAGCTTATGAGAAAGTTAAGTCCTGTGGCTCTAAGTTGCCCGCTTTTGTTGGCCAGTCACGATGACTCTGGTGACTCTTACAGGAGGGCAGCGAGGGTCTGCTCGCACCTGGCAAGGTCAGCAAATCCTTCACTCTCCCACTCTCCCATTCGCCCAGGGGCGTGTCACCTCTCGCTCTGTGAAAAGTGTACTCTGCACAGATCTTTACCATCTTTCCAATCCTTCCATGTTCTCCATCACTTATTTCATTTGCTTTAAACATGAAAACATAACTGAATTAGTTGTAGAATCTTCTTTAGAGAGACATTTATATTGCTTGCTTTTTATTAGGTTTTTCAATAATGAATATAATGCAATGGACATTTTCCCACCTCTAAACTGTATAAAGACATTTTTTTCCTCTAAACTTCATTAATTTCAACATTAATCTTACATAATGGAGCCTCCTTTTCTTCCACCATTATTCATTTTGTCATCCAGTTACTCGCTTGTAAAGATAAAAGCCTTCTCTTTCAAGATGTCCTGGTTTCAAGGGACTGTTTGGTCTATAAGGCTCGCCGTTACCAAGGTGTTGTCTAACATGGTGGGCACAGAGGATTGTCCACGCCAATCTCTCTTTTCTGTTCTAGTTCTTCAAAAATCTAAATGGACTACATACATAACATCTATGGGAACAGGAGGTTGATTTTTTCTTTTTCTTTTTTTTGGCTGTAAATCATTCTGGCCTTTCACTGTTCTTGGTGAGCAATCACATCACATAAATTGATGTTTATACTTATCTGGGAAATTTTCCCCTCCAAAAGATTGTACCAATGGAATGCTATCAGCAATGCATGAGTCTTAGTTTTCATATATCCTCATTTTTCTGCGTGTGTTAAATCTGTGCTGTTTTGTTTTAATTTATATTTCCTAGTTGCCAATGTGTTCTGGTAACTTTTTCAAATTATTTTTGGCCACTTGAGTTCTCTTTCTTATTTTCTTTTAGATATTTGCTGAAACTTCAGTTTCGATTGTTCCCCTAAGTGGAATGACTTAGGACATCTCTCTCGTGCTCCTTATTTCCCAGTCCTCTACATATTCTTTGACATGGTGCACCCTCTTTTACATTCAGCTTTTCCCCTTGAGTTTATAGCATTGATTTTAGGGTCAGAGAATAGTTAACCCTGGAGTACAAGAAATGGAATTTAGGAAAGTTTCTTTGTCTTGATCTGTGTAGTGGTGTGGTTCAGGAGTGGATTTCACTGTATAATTTTTTATATAATGATAAATATAAATTGTTAGCATAAATAGATCTATGTATTCCATTCTGAGACTAGGAAGGTGAGTACCATTCCTGGAGGTCTGGGTTATTATCTCTAATGACAGTGTCACCCATACCCTTGGCGTGATGGGGCAGGAACCATGGAAACACCTGACCCAAATGGAGCCACCAGACTCACATCAGACCACTGACCTGGCTCCTCGATGAGACACACTGTTAGTCAGACCTGAGCCACTGAAGCAAAACCTGTGCCAGCGACCTCAATCACACCATGTGGAATCTTGCCCACATATTTTAATTATTTCTCAAGCAATTCTCTTTTGTGATGGTGGTGAAGGTGGGCTGGAAAGAGGCCAAGTGGAGGCAGGAGTCAATGCTTCTTGAAAGTTAGTGCCTTTCAGTCAATGTTTATCATTGCTTAACTGGAGATGGCAAGGCCCTGCATCTGGGTAGGGTCAAGAGAAATGGTTAAATATATGTGGAAGTCATTAGGGACTTTTTTCTGTCTGTAATTTGGGTCAAGGTGATACAATAAGACAATGTTTATTTTCATTTCTAGAAAAAAAAACTCTTAATGACAACACATTTTTGTGTGTGCAATACATAAATATATGAGGGGAGAGAGAGAACAGTATTATTGCATAAACATAAATAAATATTATAAATGCATGTGATGTTTCAGAATTCAAAGAATATAATTCAGTTCTTTAAGAGAATGATGGCAGGAAAAATCCAGGATCGTCTCAATTAATACAAGTAAAATTTGATAAAAATCAACACCTTTTCATCATGTATATGAATGTAAGCCATGATATATATATGTGTGTGTGTGTGTATAACATATGAACCATGTGGTTTATATATGAATATAAGCATTGATATATATATGTGCTGTGCTTATTCACTCAATCATGTCTGACTCTTTGCGAACCCATGGCTTGTAGCCTGCCAGACTTCTCTGTTCATGGGATTCCCCAGGCAAGAACACTGGAGTGGGTTGCCAAGCCCTCCTCCAGAGGATCGTCCTAACCCAAAGACTGAACCCAGGTTTTCTGTATTTCAGGTGGATTCTTATCATCTGACTCACCATTAAAGCCCATTTTATATATATATATATATATATATATATATATATATATATATATACACACACACACACACACATATATATATACACATATACATATATATATATATATGTATCTGTGATATATATAAGATTTTCCTATAAGATTAGGAACAAAGCAAGGATGCCTGCTCTCCCCACTTCTATTCACTGGAATCTTGGCTACAGCAATTAATCATGAAAAAAGATATAAAAGAGATTGAAATTGATAAAGAATTTAAAATATCTCTGTTTACATATGATTTTATAATATATATCAGTCAGTCAGTCAGTCAGTCAGTTTAGTCACTCATCGTGTCCGACTCTTTGCGACCCCATGAATCACAGCACGCCAGGCCTCCTTGTCCATCACCAACTCCTGGAGTTCACCCAAACTAATGTCCACCAAGTTGGTGGTGCCATCAGGCCATCTCATCCTCTGTTGTCCCCTTTTCCTCTTGCCCTCAATCTCTCCCAGCATCAGGGTCTTTTCCAATAAGTCAACTCTTTGCATCAGGTGGCCAAAGTATTGCAATTTCAGCTTCAACATCAGTCCTTCCAATGAACACCCAGCACTGATCTCCTTTAGGATGGACTGTTTGGACCTCCTTGCAGTTCAAGGGACTCTCAAGAGTCTTCTCCAACACCACAGTTCAAAAGCATCAATTCTTTGGTGGTCAGCTTTCTTCACAGTCCAATTCTCACATCCATACATGACCACTGGAAAATCCTTAGCCCTGACTAGACAGACCTTTCTTGGCAAAGTAATATCTCTGCTTTTGAATATACTATCTAGGTTGGTCATAACTTTCCTTCCAAGGAGTAAGCATTTTTTAATTTCGTGGCAGTAATCATCATCTGCAGTGATTTTGGACCCCCCCCAAAAGTGTCTGACATTATTTCCACTGTTTCCCCATCTATTTCCCATAAAGTGATGGGACCAGATGCTATGATCTTTATTTTCTGAATATTGAGTTTTAAGCCAACTTTTTTACTCTCCTCTTTCACTTTCATCAAGAAGCTTTTTAGTTTCTCTTCACTCTCTGCCATAAGGGTGGTGTCATCTGCATATCTGAGGTTATTTTTATTATTATTTAAATGTTTTATTTATTTATTTAAAATTTTATTTTATTTTACTTTATAATACTGTATTGGTTTTCCCATACATCAACATGAATCCGCCACGGGTATACATGAGTTCCCAATCCTAAACGCTGCTCCCACCTCCCTCCCCATACAATCTCTCTGGGTCATCCAAGTGCACCAGCCCAAGAATCCTGTATCCTACATCAAACCTAGACTGGCGATTCATTTCTTACATGATAGCATACATGTTTCAATGCTATTCTCCCAAATCATCCCACCCTCTCCCTCTCCCACAGGGTCCAAAAGTCTGTTCTATACATCTGTGTCTTTTTGCTGTCTTGCATACAGGGTTATCATTACCATCTTTCTAAATTACATATATATGCGTTGGTAGACTGTATTGGTGTTTTTCTTTCTGGCTTACATCACTCTGTATAATCGGCTCCAGTTTCAGCCACCTCATTAGAACGGATTCAAATGTATTCTTTTTAATGGCTGAGTAATACTCCATTGTGTATATGTACCACAGCTCTCTTATCCACTCATCTGCTAATGGACATCTAGGTTGCTTTCATGTCCTGGCTATTATAAACAGTGCTGCGATGAACATTGGGCTACACGTGTCTCTTTCAATTCTGGTTTCCTTGGTGTGTATGCCCAGCAGTGGGATTTCTGGGTCATAAGGCAGTTCTATTTCCAGTTTTTTAAGGAATCTCCACACTATTCTCCATAGTAGCTGTACTAGTTTGCACTCCCACCAACAGTGTAAGAGGGTTCCCTTTTCTCCACACCCTCTCCAGCATTTATTGCTTGTAGACTTTTGGATCACAACCATTCTGACTGATTTAAAATGGTACCTCAATGGGGTCTTGATTTGCATTTCTCTGATAATGAGTGATGTTGAGCATCTTTTCCTGTGTTTGTTAGCCATCTGTATGTCTTCTTTGGAGAAATGTCTGTTTAGTTCTTTGGCCCATTTTTTGATTGGGTCGTTTATTTTTCTGGAATTGAGCTGCATAAGTTGCTTGTATATTTGTGAGATTCGTTGTTTGTCAGTTGCTTCATTTGCTATTGTTTTCTCCCATTCTGAAGGCTCTCTTTTCAACTTCGTTATAGTTTCCTTTGTTGTGCAGAAGCTTTTAATTTTAATTAGAGCCCAGTTGTGTATTTTTGCTTTTTTTCCAGTATTCTGGGAGGTGGGTCATAGAGGATCCTGCTGTGATTTATGTTGGAGAGTGTTTTGCCTGTGTTCTCCTCTAGGAGTTTCATAGTTTCTGGTCTTACATTTAGATTTTTAATCTATTTTGAGTTTATTTTTTGTATGGTGTTAGAAAGTGTTCCAGTTTCATTCTATTACAAGTGGTTGACCAGTTTTCCCAGCACCACTTATTAAAGAGATTGTCTTTTCTCCATTGTATATTCTTGCCTCCTTTGTCGAAGATAAGGTGTCCATAGGTGTGCGGATTTATCTCTGGGCTTTCTATTTTGTTCCATTGATCTATATTTCTGTCTTTGTGCCAGTACCATACTGTCTTGATGACTGTGGCTTTGTAGTAGAGCTTGAAGTCAGGCAGGTTGATTCCTCCAGTTCCATTCTTCTTTCTCAAGATTGCTTTGGCAATTCGAGGTTTTTTGTATTTCTATACAAATTGTGAAATTATTTGTTCTAGCTCTGTGAAAAATACTGCTGGTAGCTTGATAAGGATTGCATTGAATCTGTAGATTGCTTTGGGTGGTATACTCATTTTCACTATATTGATTCTTCTGATCCATGAACATGGTATATTTCTCCATCTATTAGTGTCCTCTTTGATTTCTTTCATCAGTGTTTTATAGTTTTCTATCTATAGGTCTTTAGTTTCTTTAGGTAGATATATTCCTAAGTATTTTATTCTTTTCGTTGCAATGGTGAATGGAATTGTTTCCTTAATTTCTTTTTCTACTTTCTCATTATTCGTGTATAGGAATGCAAGGGATTTCTGTGTGTTGATTTTATATCCTGAAACTTTACTATATTCATGGATTAGCTCTAGTAATTTTCTGGTGGAGTCTTTAGGGTTTTCTATGTAGAGGATCATGTCATCTGCAAACAGTGAAAGTTTTACTTCTTCTTTTCCAATTTGGATTCCTTTTATTTCTTTTTCTGCTCTGATTGCTGTGGCCAAAACTTCCAGAACTATGTTGAATAGTAGTGGTGAAAGTGGGCACCCTTGTCTTGTTCCTGACTTTAGGGGAAATGCTTTCATTTTTTCACCATTGAGGATAATGTTTGCTGTGGGTTTGTCATATATAGCTTTTATTATGTTGAGGTATGTTCCTTCTATTCCTGCTTTCTGGAGAGTTTTTATCATAAATGGATGTTGAATTTTGTCAAAGGCCTTCTCTGCATCTATTGAGATAATCATATGGCTTTTATTTTTCAATTTGTTAATGTGGTGAATTACATTGATTGATTTGTGGATGTTGAAGAATCTTTGCATCCCTGGGATAAAGCCCACTTGGTCATGGTGTATGATCTTTTTGATGTGTTGGATTCTGATTGCTAGAATTTTGTTGAGGATTTTTGCCTCTATGTTCATCAGTGATATTAGCCTGTAGTTTTCTTTTTTTGTGACATCTTTGTCAGGTTTTGGTATTAGGGTGATGGTGGCCTCATAGAATGAGTTTGGAAGTTTACCCTCCTCTGCAATTTTCTGGAAGAGTTTGAGTAGGATAGGTGTTAGCTCTTCTCTAAGTTTTTGGTAGAATTCAGCTGTGAAGCCGTCTGGACCTGGGCTTTTGTTTGCTGGAAGATTTCTGATTACCGGTTCAGTTTCCGTGCTTGTGATGGGTCTGTTAAGATTTTCTATTTCTTTCTGGTTCAGTTTTGGAAAGTTGTACTCTTCTAAGAATTTGTCCATTTCTTCCATGTTGTCCATTTTATTGGCATATAATTGCTGATAGTAGTCTCCTATGATCCTTTGTATTTCTGTGTTGTCTGTTGTGATCTCTCCATTTTCATTTCTAATTTTGTTGGTTTGATTTTTCTCCCTTTGTTTCTTGATTAGTCTGGCTAATGGTTTGTCAATTTTATTTATCCTTTCAAAGAACCAGCTTTTGGCTTTGTTGATTTTTGCTATGGTCTCTTTAGTTTCTTTTGCATTTATTTCTGTGCTAATTTTTTAAGATTTCTTTCCTTCTACTAACTCTGGGGTCCTTCATTTCTTCCTTTTCTAGTTGCTTTAGGTGAAGAGTTAGGTTATTTATTTGACTTTTTTCTTGTTTCTTGAGGTATGCCTGTAGTGCTATGAACTTTCCCCTTAGCGCTGCTTTTATAGTGTCCCACAGGTTTTGGGTTGTTGTGTTTTCATTTTCATTAGTTTCTATGCATATTTTGATTTCTTTTTTGATTTCTTCTGTGATTTGTTGGTTATTCAGGAGCGTGTTGTTCAGCCTCCATATGTTGTATTTTTAATAGTTTTTCTCCTGTAATTGAGATCTAATCTTAATGCATCATGGTCAGAAAAGATGCTTGGGATGATTTCAATTTTTTTGAATTTACCAAGGCTAGATTTATGGCCCAGGATGTGGTCTATCCTGAAGAAGGTTCCATGAGCACTTGAGAAAAAGGTGAAAATCATTGTTTTGGGGTGAAATGTCCTATAGATATCAATTAGGTCTGACTGGTCTATTGTATCATTAAAAGTTTGTGTTTCTTTGTTAATTTTCTGTTTAGTTGATCTATCCATAGGTGTGAGAGGGGTATTAAAGTCTCCCACTATTATTGTGTTATTGTTGATTTCCCCTTTCATACTTATTAACATTTGTCTTACATATTGCGGTGCTCCTACGTTGGGTGCATATATAGTTATAATTGTTATATCTTCTTCTTGCATTGATCCTTTGATCCTTATGTGGTGTCCTTCTTTGTCTCTTTTCACAGCCTTTGTTTTAAAGTCTATTTTATCTGATATGAGTATTGCTACTCCTGCTTTCTTTGGTCTCTATTTGTGTGGAATATCTTTTTCCAGCCTTCACTTTCAGTCTGTATGTGTCCCTTGTTTCGAGGTGGGTCTCTTGTAGACAACATATATAGGGGTCTTGTTTTTGTATCCATTCATCCAGTCTTTGTCTTTTGGTTGGGCATTCAACCCATTTACGTTTAAGGTAATTATTGATAAGTATGATCCCATTGCCATTTTCTTTATTGTTTTGGGTTCAGGTTTATACACCCTTTTTGTCTAGAGAATATCCTTCAGCGTTTGTTGGAGAGCTGGTTTGGTGGTGCTGAATTCTCTCAGCTTTTGCTTGTCTGTAAAGCTTTTGATTTCTCCTTCGTATTTGAATGAGATCCTTGCTGGGTACAGTAATCTGGGCTGTAGGTTATTGTCTTTCATCACTTTAAGTATGTGTTGCCATTCCCTCCTGGCCTGAAGAGTTTCTATTGAAAGATCAGCTGTTATCCTTATGGGAATCCCCTTGTGTGTTATTTTTCCCTTGCTGCTTTTAATATTTGTTCTTTGTGTTTGATCTTTGTTAATTTGATTAATATGTGTCTTGGGGTGTTTCGCCTTGGGTTTATCCTATTTGGAACTCTCTGTGTTTCTTGGACTTGGGTGATTATTTCCTTCCCCATTTTAGGAAAGTTTTCAACTATTATCTCCTCAACTATTTTCTCATTGTCTTTCTTTTTGTCTTCTTCTTCTGGGACTCCTATAATTCGAATGTTGGAGAGTTTCATATTGTCCTGGAGGTCTCTGAGATTGTCCTCATTTCTTTTCATTCATTTTTCTTGTTTCCTCTCTGATTCATTTATTTCTACCATTCTATCTATGTCACTAATCCTATCTTCTGCCTCCGTTATTCTGCTATTTATTGCCTCCAGAGTGTTTCTGATCTCATTTATTGCATTCTTCATTATATATTGACTATTTTTTATTTCTTCTAGGTCCTTGTTAAACCTTTCTTGCATCTTCTCAATCCTTGTCTCCAGCCTATTTATCTGTGATTCCATTTTGATTTCAAGATTTTGGATCATTTTCACTATCATTATTTGGAATTCTTTATCAGGTAGATTCCTTATCTCTTCCTCTTTTGTTTGGTTTGGTGGGCATTTATCCTGTTCCTTTACCTGCTGGGTATTCCTCTGTCTCTTCATTTGGTTATATTGCTGTGTTTGGGGTGGCCTTTCTGTATTCTGGCAGTTTGTGGAGTTCTCTTTATTATCGAGTTTCCTCGCTGGGGGTGGGGTTGTATCAGTGGCTTGTCAAGGTTTCTTGGTTAGGGAAGCTTGTGTCGGTGTTCTGGTGGGTGGAGCTGGATTTTTTCTCTCTGGAGTGCAATGAAGTGTCCAGTAATGAGTTATGAGATGTCAATGGTTTTGGAGTAACTTTGAGCTGCCTGTATATTGAAGCTCAGGGCTGTGTTCATGTGTTGCTGGAGAATTTTCGTGGTATGTCTTGCTCTGGAACTTGTTGGCCCTTGGGTGGTGCTTGGTTTCAGTGTAGGTATGGAGGTGTTTGATGGGCTCCTATCAATTAATGTTCCATGGAGTCAGGAGTTCTCTGATGTTCTCAGGATTTGGACTTAAGCCTCCTACTTCTGGTTTTCAGTTTTATTTTTACAGTAGTCTCACGACTTCCCCTTCTATACCACACAGTTGATAAAACATCTAGATTAAAGATAAAAGTTTCTCCACATTGAGGGGCACCCAGAGAGGTTCACAGAGTTACATGGAGAAGAGAAGAGGGAGGGGGGAGTTAGAGGTGACCTGAATGAGATGAGGTGGAATCAAAAGAAGAGTGAGCAAGCTAGCCAGCAATCTCTTCCTTGTGTGTGCTCCACAGTCTGGTCTGCTCAGAGATGTTCACCAAGTTACACAGAGAAAAGGAGAGGGAGGAAGTAGACAGAGGTGGCCAGGAGGATAAAGAGGGAAATGAAAGGGAGAGAGACAGATCCAGCCAGTAACCAGTTCCCTAAGTGTTCTCCACAGTCTGGAACACACAGAGATTCACAGAGTTGGGTAGAGACAAGAAGGGGGAGGGAGGCGACAGAGGCGACCTAGTGGAGAAAAAGGAGAGACCAAAGGATGAGAGAGCAGTCAAGCCAGTAATCTCACTCTCATGTAAAAATGGGTACTGAAGATTGGGTTTTTAAAGGTACAAAATTGACAACAAATACCAAAAAGCAAAGACTAAAAATCTAGAGTAGAGGTTGGATTTTCAAAAATGCAATATTAAAGAAAGGAAGAAGAAGAAGAAGAAAAAAAACAAAGTCACAAGAACTTTTAAAAAGAAATATATATATATATATATATGAAGTTTGCTTTAAAAATAGGGTATTTTTTTTGAAAAGTAATAGTAGGTTATAAAAATGAAAATTAAAGGAGAAATAGAGGACTTAAAAATTTTTAAATGTTAAGAAAAAAGAAGAAAAGAAGAAAAAACAACCAAAAAGAATGATCATAAAAATAGTAAAGATATATCTAGGACTTTCTCTGGTGTTATTGTGGGCAGTGTGGGGTCAGTTCATTTTTGGGTGGTCCCTTGGTCTGGCTTGTATTTCTCAAGATCTATAGGGCCCTTCCTATGTAGTTGGTACTAACGACAGGGTTTTAATCTATTGCACCTGTCACTTCCAAGGAGATTCCCTCTGTTTTAGCTTCTTCTGTTTGTTGGTCTCCTCAGTGTCCGATTTCCGCCTTGACACAAGGGGGGTGGTGGTGGACAGTTTTTTTAGGCTCACTTGTTCAGTCGCGCTGTGGGGAGGGAGGGAAACTGCAAACAAATAACACTGGCGTGTGCGCGCAGTGTCTCAGCCACACTGGGCCTGGTCCCACTCGTGGCGCACACAGCTCAGGCTCTAGGTTGCTCCACCGGGAAGCGTCTGAGGCTGGCCCTGGGCTGCATGTGCCTCCCAGGTCTAAGCCACTCAGGCTCAGGCACTCAGGTAGTCCTCAGAGTGCAGACTCAGTTGGGCCTGCATTTTGCACCCTTCCCAGGTCCGAGTAGCTCAGGTGTTTGGCAAGCGCGGTCGCTGCAACTTATCGCTGCTCCCATCACAGTTGCTCAGTTTTCTGGGTGTACAACTGGCAAAACTTCTCAGGGGATGATGACTCTCCAAGAGAGAACTAAGAACCCCAAGGAATCTTAGTTAGCAAAGAAGCCTGCTTGCAGTTTGGTAGGTAATGTCTCTCTGGGGCTGCAATTGCCCTCTTCCGGCCCTTCTGGCTCTGGCTGCCTGTCACCGGAGGGGGATGGTCTGCAGCCAGCTAATTCTGTTCCATCCTTTGTTCTGTGCGCAGTCCTGGCAGTGTCTTATGTTAGAGCTTTTCACGTGGTAGCTGTCCCACAGTCTGGTTTGCTAGCCCAAGTTAGTTCGCCCTGGTTACACTCGGGGCATTCGGGCCAGATCCTTAAAATGCCTTGCAGCCCGTGCCTCACTGCCCAGCCCCCGCTTGCTGGTGGCAGTTGCAGGCATCTGTGCTGCTTCTCCACTGGGGGAGTTACTGTTGGGCTCGTAATATGTGGGGTTTAATTATTTATTTATTTTTCCTCCCTGCTATGTTGCCCTCATGCTTCCAAGGCTCTCCACAGACTCAGCAGGGAGAGTGTTTCCAAACTTCTCTCTTTTTAAGACTCCCTTTCCGGGACGGAGCTCCCTCCCTACCTCTTTTGTCTCTTTTTTTGTCTTTTATATTTTTTCCTACCTGTTTTCAAAGACAATGAGCTGCTTTTCTGGGTGCCTGATGTCCTCTGCTGGCATTCAGAAGTTGTATTGTGGAATTTACTCAGCATTGAAATGTTCTTTTGATGAATTTGTGGGGGATAAAGTGGTCTCCCCATCCTATTCCTCCACCATCTTAGGACTGCCCCATATCTGAGGTTATTGATATGTCTCCCAGCAATCTTGATTCCAGCTTATATATACAAAACCCTAAAAATTCATTAAAAATCTATTATAAATAGCAAATTTAGCAAATTGTCAATATACTACATTAAAATCAGCAGCATTACTATGCATGGTCAATTAACTATGTGAAAAGGAATTAATAAAGTGAACTTATTTACAGAAAGAAAAAAAAAAAACTACTAAGGACTCAACCAAAGAGACAAATGTAAAGCTAGAAACCATAGTTGAAAGAAATTACAAGTAATTAAAAAAATGAAAGGTATCCTATGTGGATGAGTTAGAAGCTGGCAATATCACCTACTGTGATCTAAGATTCAATGTAATCCTTATCAAAATCACAACTTTATTTTTTGCAGAAAATGAAAAGCATATTTAAAATTTCATATGGATTCTCAAGAAAGACCAAATAACTAAAACAGTCTTGAAGACAAAGTTGGACGTCTCAGACTTCTAAATCTGAAAACATATTACAAATCTACAGTAATCAAAACAGTGTGGTACTGGCACAAAGACAGACTTGTAGAACAGTGGTGCAGAACAGAGAGCCCAGAAATGAGCCTTCGTGGATATAATCACGTGATTGAAAACAAGGGTGCCAAGACATCTCACTGGGGAAAAGACAGCCCTTTCAACAAATGGCTTTGGGAAACTGGCTGTTCAGTCACTTAACCCTGCATCATGAACAAAAACTAACTTAAAATGGATTAAAATCTTAAATGTATGACCTAAATCTCTTAAACTCCTAAGTAAAGCTTGCTGCTGCTGCTGCTAAGTTGCTGCAGTCGTGTTCGACTCTGTGTGACCCCATAGATGGCAGCCCACCAGGCTCCCCCATCCCTGGGATTCTCCAGGCAAGAACACTGGAGTGGGTTGCCATTTCCTTCTCCAATGCATGAAAGTGAAAAGTGAAAGGAAGTCACTCAGTCGTGTCCAACTCCTAGCGACCCCATAGACTGCAGCCTACCAGGCTCCTCCATCCATGGGATTTTCTAGGCAAGAGTACTGGAGTGGGGTGCCATTGCCTTCTCTGAAGTAAAGCTTAATGACCTTAAATTTTGCAATGGTTTCTTGGATATGACACCAAAAGCATTTGAAACAAAAGTAAAAATAGATACATGGGATGCCATCAAAATTAAAAATGTGTGCATTAAAGACTTAAATAAAAGTGTGGAAAGGCAACCTGTGGGATGGGAAAAATATTTGCAAATGTTATGTCTGATAAGAGTTTAATATTCAGAATATATAAGGAATTATTATAATTAAACAAACTGATAACCTACTTTAAAATTTTCATATTATTTAGTTTGGTGAAAAAGTCATTGTGGTTTTGGCTTGTGAATTTTAAATCACATAACTGGGCTCAAACACACCTTTATTAATCAAAATAGCCACCTTTACAGTCAACACATTTTTGTCCTTGTGAAATAAGTTAACTTTTTTCAATAGCATAAAAATCCATGCTTTAGGATTCAACAAGATCTTGGAAAAAAGCATTTTCTGCCTCCTGCTGGTTGTGGAACATTTTCCTTGCAAAAAGTGGTAAACGATTGAAGAATCAGTAAACTGGTGAGAGGGCAGGTGAACATGGCAGATGAAGCAAAACTTCATAGCCCAATAGGTTCAACTTTTGGTGCACTGGTTGCGTGACATGTGGTCAGGCATTGTCCTGGAGAAGAATTGGGCCCATCCTGTTGACCAGTGCTGGTGGTAGGCACTGCAGGTTTCAGCGTATCTCATCAGTTTGATGAGCATACTTCTCAGGTGTAATGATTTTGCCTGGATTCAGAAAGCTTTAGTAGTTCCGATGGGCAGTAAACCACCAAAGAGTGGTCGTGACCTTTTTTTGGTGCAAGTTTGGCTTCAGAAGTGCTTTGGAGCTCTTCTCAGTTCAACCACTAAGGCAGTTGTCACTGGTTGTTGTATAAAATCCATCTTTCATCGCATATCACAATCTTTTTTCAGAATTTATTTATTTTTAATTGAAGGATAACTGCTTTACAGTATCGGTTGGTTTCTAGCAAACATCAACATGAATCAGCCATAGGTTTACCCATGTCCCCTCCCCATTGAACATCTCTTCCACCTCCCTCCTCATCCCACCCTTCTAGTGAGAGGGTAACAGGCAGGAAGTCTAGGGGTCCCCCAGAGGAGGAAACAAATTTAAAGTGTCAGACTTCTTTTCCCTTCTCTATGCAAAATTAAAAGGAGGTTTCTGTGGTGACCCAAGGACTAAAGTACTTTGACCACCTCATACGAAGAGTTGACTCATTGGAAAAGACTCTGATGCTAGGAGGGATTGGGGGCAGGAGGAGAAGGGGACGATAGAGGATGAGATGGCTGGATGGCATCACTGACTCGATGGACGTGAGTCTGAGTGAACTCCGGGAGTTGGTGATGGACAGGGAGGCCTGGCGTGCTGCTGTTGACGGGGTCACAAAGAGTCGGACACGATTGAGCGACTGAACTGAACTGACTGAAGACCAAGGAAGGTCTTGGAATGCAGGAATGGAAAAACCAGACCCTTATCATCCTTCCCTCCCCCATTTTGTAACTATTAAAGGATTTCAGGTCCTCCTGAGCAGTATAGCCTGTCTCCCTTCCTACCCCACACAGGGAGAAGGTATTTGCCTTACTCTTCCCCCTACCCAGTATGCGTACCTCATCCAATCAGCAAATGACCCACAAGACCCCAACCCCACTCCCTGTACCCTGGGTATAAAAGCGGATTAAGGACCCCTGTTCAATGTTGGATCTCCCTTGAGATGGCCTGCTGTTCTAACATCTCCCACTCTAATAAACTTTATTTCCCTCTCATTCTGTCTCATGTCTGGAAATTCTTTTCCAACCCATGCCTGGACCATGACATTATTTTTCTTCTCTGTGTTGTCGTGACAGCACGTGGTTCTGACTGAACTGAACTTTATCTCAAACCTTGAGCTAACCAATGCGTTTTTCTCACGGAGATGTCTTTCTTAAGTTATGTTAATGAACTATGTATTTGCTTGAAAATCTGCCTTTCTTCAAGATTCATGTCAATTGTTTTATGGCCCAGGGTGACTCACCTGCCAATGCTGTTTCAAAATGCATGTTGTGAATGAGGGCTCTGGTGCAACTTCAAGTTTTGAGGCATTTCCTTTCTCTCACCCCACTCCAGTACTCTCGCCTGGAGAATCCCATGGACAGAGAAGCCTGGTAGGCTGCAATCCATGGGGTCACTAAGTTGGACATGACTGAGCATCTTCACTTTCACCCATTGGAGAAGGAAATGGCAACCCACTCCAGTGTTCTTGCCTGGAGAATCCCAGGGATGGGGGAGCCTGGTGGGCTGCTATCTATGGAGTTGCACAGAGTCAGACATGACTGAAGTGATTACCAGCAACAGGTATATAGCTCCTTGCTAAGAACTAGCAAGGGGGCACTCTTTCTGTCTCCTTCTGATGTCAGTCAGAAGCTTTCTCTATCTCTCTTATACTTTATTTAATAAAACTGTTACACAAAAGCTCTGATCAATGAAGCCTTGTCACTGGCCTCACAGTGAATTCCTCTCTTCCAGAGGCCAATAATCCCAGCGTCATTCACTCACAGCAGCAACCTTTCTCTAGGTTGTTACCTAGTCCTGGTTTGGGTTCCTTGAGTCATACAGCAAATTCCCACTGGCTACCTATTTTACATGTGGTAATGTATGTTTCCACCTTACTTTCTCCACACGCTCCCACAAGCCACAATCTGATCAAGAAATAGTTTTTTGTTGTTGCATAGAATAAGAGAAGATGACATTTCAAGACAAGGATTTTTTTGATTTGCAATCAGTTCATGAGGCACCCACTGACTGAGCTTTTTTATCTTTCCAGTTTGCTTCAAATGCCAAATGTCCACAATGTCGACAATGAGTTCTCCAGCAACTTCTTGTGCAGTTGTAAGGGGATAAGCTTTGATGGTCCTCTCAATTGGTTGTTGTCGTCTTTGGATGGCCAGCCACCATCCCCCTCAACGTCAAGGCTCCCATCTCCTTTGCAAAACTTCTTGACCCCCCACTGTACTGTATGTTAATTAGCGATTCCTGGGCCAAATGCGTCATTGATGTTGCGAGCTGTCTCTGCTGCTTTACTACCCATTTTGAACTCGAATAAGAAAATCACTCAGAGTTACTTTTTGTCTAACATCATTTCTCTAGTCTAAAATAAATATAAAATACACAGCAAGTAATGACATTAGCAAAAAATATAAAGTGAGAAGCATGCATTGAAATGATGTATAATATAACCATATTTATTTAAGAATGTATTCCAATATAAAATGGCAAGTTCAGCCATGCAAAACCACAATTACTTTTGCACCAACCTTAATACTTGATGCTATTTCTCTAAAAGATGATCTATAGATTGCCATCAAACATGAGAAAATCCTCAAAATCTCTAATTGTTAGGGAAATAAAAGCAACAGAGATAATACTTCACCACCATTTATGATGGCTCAAATGAAAGAGAAAAGAACATATATTAACTATTATGTGGATAAAATGGAACAGTTTTGCACTGCTGGAAGGAAGGAAAATGATACATCCACTTAGAAGTCATATAAGATTTCCCTCAAAATGAGAAAAGATAACCACACGATACAACAAAACACCTGAAGATATACTAAAAGAAAGAAAAGAAAGAAAAAGTCAGGGGATCTGTAAAGATGGCGGAGGAATAGGATGGGAAGACCACTTTCTCCCTCACAAATTCCTCAAAAGAACATTTCAACGCTGAGCAAACTCCACAAAACAACTTCTGTAGGCTGGCAGAGGACATCAGGCAACCAGAAAAGCAGACCAGTGTCTTCAAAAACAGGTAGGAAAAAATATAAAAGACGAAAAAGGAGACAAAGGAGGTGGGGAGGGAGCTCCGTCCTGGGAAGGGAAGCCCTTCCCGGGAAGGGAATTTTAAGAAGAGAGGTTTCCAAACACCAGGAAACACTCTCCCTGCCGAGTCTGTGGCGAGCCTTGGAAACACAGAGGGCAACATAACAGGAAGGAAAAAATAAAGAAATAATTAAAACCAACAGATTGCAAGCCCAACAGTAACTCCCCCAGCGGAAAAGCAGCACAGACGCCTGCATCCACCACAAGCTAGTGGGGGCAGGGCAGGGACGCGCGGGAGGCACGGGCTGCAGTGCTTTGTAAGAATCGGGCAGGAAGGCCCCACGCGCAACCAGAACGATCTAACTTAGGCTAGCAAACCAGACTGTGGGATAGCTACCGCATGAAAAGCTCGAACATAAGACACCGCCAGGACCGAGCACAGAACAAAGGACGGAACGGAATAAGCCGGCTGCAGACCATCCCCCACCGGGGACAGGCAGCCAGAGCCGTAAGGACTGGAAAGGGGCAATTGCAGACCTGGAGAGACTTTACTTACCCAACTGCAAGCAGGCTCCTTTGCTAAGACTTCTGGGGGTGCCGGACAGTCACCATCTGCCTCACGGGGGGCGCCAGCGGTCCACCCAGAAAGCTGAGCAGCAGTGGCAGAAAAGGTGACAAGTCACGGCAATTGCGCTCGCCAAACTCCTGAGCTACTCAGACCTGGGAAGGGCACAAGGCGCAGTCCCAGCCAAATCTGTGCCTCTGAGGGCTGCCTGAGCGCCAAACCTGAGCGGCTTGGACCGGGGAAGTGCACGCAGCCTAGGGCCGGCCCCAGGCGGTTCCCAGCTGAACATCGTAGAGCCGGAGCGGTTTGTGCGCCGCGAGAAGGGACAGGTCAAGCGCGGCTGAGATACTGTGTGCACATGACAGTGCTATTTGTTTGCAGCATCCCCCCTCCCCACAGCGCGACTGAACTAGTGAGCCTAAAAAACCAGCAAACAGAAGAAGTTAAACAGAGGGAACCACCTTGGAAGTGATCCCACATGGCCCACAACATCAGAGAAGGGCCAGATATATTTTTACTATTTTTAAATTCATTCCTTTTTTTTCTTTTTTTTTCTAACTTTTTTTTAATTGTTAAGTCTTCTAGTTCTCCTCTAATTTTTATTTCTATAACCTACTATTACTATTTTTAAAAAAAGACTTTTTTTTTTTTAAGGCAAACACCATATATAGTCTTTGGATGGTTGATGGTGGTGTTTTTTTTTTTAATAATTATTTTTTATTTTTTTCCTCTCTCTCTTTTTTTTCCTTTCTTCCTTTTTCCTTCTGCTTCTTTTCTTTAATATTGTATTTCTGAAAATCCAACCTCTACTCTAGATTTTTAATCTTTGCTCTTAGGTTTTTGTTGTCAATTTTGTACATTTAAAAACCCAAACTTCACTACCCAAGTTTACCTGAGAGCAAGATTACTGGCTTGACCACTCTCTCCTCCTTTGGACTCTCCTTTTTCTCCACCAGGTGGCCTCTGTCTCTTTTCTCCCCCATCTCTTCTCTATCCAACTCTGAATCTCTATGTGTTCCAGACGGTGGACAACACCTAAGGAACTGGTTACTGGCAGGATTTGTCTCTCTCCTTCTCATTCCTCTCTCTTATCCTCCTGGTCACCTCTGTCTACTTCCTCCCTCTCCTCTTCCCCGTATAACTCCATAAATACCTCTGAGTGGTCCAGACTATAGAGCGCACATAAGGAAGTGACTACTGGCTAGCTTGCTCTCTCCTCTTTTGATCTCACCGCATCTCATTCCAGTTACCTCTAACCACCCCCCTACATCTTCTCTTTTCCTTGTAACTCAGTGAACCTCTCTGAGTGTCCCTCAATGTGGAGAAACTTTTCACCTTTAACCTAGATGTTTTATCATCAGTGCTGTATAGATGGAGAAGTCTAGAGGCTACTGTAAAAATAAAACTGAAAACCAGAAGCAGGAGGCTTAAATCCAAAGCCTGAAAACATTAGAGAACTCTTGAATTCAGGGAACATTAAGCAATAGGAGCTCATCAAATGCCTTCATACCTACACTGAAACCAAGCTCCACCCAAGGGCCAACAAGTTACAAAACAAGACATACCACGCAAATTCTCCAGCAACACAGGAACACTCCCCTGAGCTTCAATATACAGGCAGCTCAAAATTACTCCAAAACCTTTGACATCTCATAACTCATTACTGGTCACTCCATTGCACTCCAGAGAGAAGAAACCCAGCTCCACCCACCAGAACTCCAACACAAGCTTCCCTAACCAGGAAACCTTGACAAGCCACTGATAGAACCCCACCCACAGTGAGGAAGCTCCATAATAAAGAGAACCCCACAAATTACCAGAATATAAAAAGGCCACCCCAAACGCAGCAATATAACCAAGATGAAGAGACAGAGGAATACTCAGCAGGTAAAGGAACAGGAGAGTTGCCCACCAAACCAAACAAAAGAGGAAGAAGTGGGGAATCTACCTGAGAAGGAATTCCGAATATTGATAGTGAAAATGATCCAAAATCTTGAAATCAAAATGGAATCACAGATAAATAGCCTAGAGACAAGGATTGAGAAGATGCAAGAAAGGTTTAACAAGGACCTAGAAGAAATAATAAAGAGTCCAAATATAATGAATAACACAATAAATGAGATCAGAAACACTCTGGAGGCAACAAATAGGAGAATAACGGAGGCAGAAGATAGCATTAGTGAAATAGAAGATAGAATGGTAGAAATAAATGAATCAGAGAGGAAACAAGAAAAACGAATTAAAAGAAATGAGGACAATCTCAGAGACCTCCAGGACAATATGAAACTCTCCAACATTCGAATTATAGGAGTCCCAGAAGAAGAAGACAAAAAGAAAGATCATGAGAAAATCCTTGAGGAGATAATAGTTGAAAACTTCCCTAAAATGGGGAAGGAAATAATCACCCAAGCCCAAGAAACACAGAGAGTTCCAAATAGGATAAACCCAAGGCGAAACACCCCAAGACACATATTAATCAAATTAACAAAGATCAAACACAAAGAACAAATATTAAAAGCAGCAAGGGAAAAACAACAAATAACACACAAGGGGATTCCCATAAGGATAACAGCTGATCTTTCAATAGAAACTCTTCAGGCCAGGAGGGAATGGCAACACATACTTAAAGTGATGAAAGACAATAACCTACAGCCCAGATTACTGTACCCAGCAAGGATCTCATTCAAATACGAAGGGGAAATCAAAAGCTTTACAGACAAGCAAAAGCTGAGAGAATTCAGCACCACCAAACCAGCTTTCCAACAAATTCTAAAGGATATTCTCTAGACAGGAAACACAAAAAGGGTGTATAAACTCGAACCCAAAACAATAAAGAAAATGGTAACGGGATCATACTTATTAATAATTACCTTAAACGTAAATGGGTTGAATGCCCCAACCAAAAGGCAAAAACTGGCTGAATGGATACAAAAACAAGAACCCTCTATATGCTGCTTACAAGAGACCCACCTCAAAACAAGGGACACATACAAACTGAAAGTGAAGGGCTGGAAAAAGATATACCACGCAAATAGAGACCAAAAGAAAGCAGGAGTAGCAATACTCATATCAGATAAAATAGACTTTAAAACAAAGGCTGTGAAAAGAGACAAAGAAGGCCACTACATAAGGATCAAAGGATCAATGCAAGAAGAAGATATAACAATTATAAATATATATGCATCCAATATAGGAGCACCGCAATATGTAAGACAAATGCTAACAAGTATGAAAGGGGAAATCAACAATAACACAATAATAGTGGGAGACTTTAATACCCCACTCACACCTATGGACAGATCAACTAAACAGAAAATTAACAAAGAAACACAAACTTTAAATGATACATTAGATCAGTTAGACCTAATTTTTATCTATAGGACATTTCACTCCAAAACAATGAATTTCACCTTTTTTTCAAGTGCTCATGGAACCTTCTCCAGGATAGATCACATCCTGGGCCATAAAACTAAACTTGATAAATTAAAAAAAATCGAAATCATCCCAAGCATCTTTTCTGACCATAATGCATTAAGATTAGATCTCAATTGCAGGAAAAAACTATTAAAAATTCCAACATATGGAGGTTGAACAAAACACTTCTGAATAACCAACAAATCACAGAAGAAATCAAAAAAGAAATCAAAATATGCATAGAAACTAATGAAAATGAAAACACAACAACCCAAAACCTGCGGGACACTATAAAAGCAGTGCTAAGAGGAAAGTTCATAGCACTACAGGCATACCTCAAGAAACAAGAAAAAAGCCAAATAAATAACCTAACTCTACAACTAAAGCAACTAGAAAAGGAAGAATTGGAGAACCCCAGAGTTAGTAGAAGGAAAGAAATCTTTAAAAAAATTAGGGCAGAAATAAATGCAAAAGAAACAAAAGAGACCATAGCAAAAATCAACAAAGCCAAAAGCTGGTTCTTTGAAAGGATAAATAAAATTGACAAACCATTAGTCAGACTAATCAAGAAGCAAAGAGAGAAAAATCAAATCAATAAAATTAGAAATGAAAATGGAGAGATCACAACAGACAACACAGAAATACAAAGAATCATAGGAGACTACTATCAGCAGTTGTACGCCAATAAAATGGACAACGTGGAAGAAATGGACAAATTCTTAGAAGAGTACAACTTTCCAAAACTGAACCAGAAAGAAATAGAAAATCTTAACAGACCCATCACAAGCACGGAAATTGAAACTGTAATCAGAAATCTTCCAGCAAACAAAAGCCCAGGTCCAGACGGCTTCACAGCTGAATTCTACCAAAAATTTCGAGAAGAGCTAACACCTATCCTCCTCAAACTCTTCCAGAAAATTGCAGAGGAAGGTAAACTTCCAAACTCATTCTATGAGGCCACCATCACCCTAATACCAAAACCTGACAAAGATGTCACAACAAAAGAAAACTACAGGCCAATATCACTGATGAACATAGATGCAAAAATCCTCAACAAAATTCTAGCAATCAGAATCCAACAACACATTAAAAAGATCATACACCATGACCAAGTGGGCTTTATCCCAGGGATGCAAGGATTCTTCAACATCCACAAATCAATCAATGTAATTCACCACATTAACAAATTGAAAAATAAAAGCCATATGATTATCTCAATAGATGCAGAGAAGGCCTTTGACAAAATTCAACATCCATTTATGATAAAAACTCTCCAGAAAGCAGGAATAGAAGGAACATACCTCAACATAATAAAAGCTATATATGACAAACCCACAGCAAACATTATCCTCAATGGTGAAAAATTGAAAGCATTTCCCCTAAAGTCAGGAACAAGACAAGGGTGCCCACTTTCACCACTACTATTCAACATAGTTCTGGAAGTTTTGGCCACAGCAATCAGAGCAGAAAAAGAAATAAAAGGAATCCAAACTGGAAAAGAAGAAGTAAAACTTTCACTGTTTGCAGATGACATGATCCTCTATATAGAAAACCCTAAAGACTCCACCAGAAAATTACTAGAGCTAATCCATGAATATAGTAAAGTTTCAGGATATAAAATCAACACACAGAAATCCTTTGCATTCCTATACACTAACAATGAGAAAGTAGGAAAAGAAATTAAGGAAACAATTCCATTCACCATTGCAACGAAAAGAATAAAATACTTAGGAATATATCTACCTAAAGAAACTAAAGACCTATAGATAGAAAACTATAAAACACTGATGAAAGAAATCAGAGGACACTAATAGATGGGGAAATATACCATGTTCATGGATCGGAAGAATCAATATAGTGAAAATGAGTATACTACCCAAAGCAACTTATAAATTCAATGCAATCCCTATCAAGCTACCAGCCATATTTTTCACAGAACTAGAACAAATAATTTCAAGATTTGTATGGAAATACAAAAAACCTCGAATTGCCAAAGCAATCTTGAGAAAGAAGAATGGAACTGGAGGAATCAACTTGCCTGACTTCAGGCTCTACTACAAAGCCACAGTCATCAAGACAGTATGGTACTGGCACAAAGACAGACATATAGATCAATGGAACAAAATAGAAAGCCCAGAGATAAATCTACACACATATGGACACCTTATCTTTGACAAAGGAGGCAAGAATATACAATGGAGTAAAGACAATCTCTTTAACAAGTGGTGCTGGGAAAACTGGTTAACCACTTGTGAAAGAATGAAACTAGATCACTTTCTAACACCACACACAAAAATAAACTCAAAATGGATTAAAGATCTAAATGTAAGACCAGAAACTATAAAACTCCTACAGGAAATCATAGGCAAAACATTCTCAGACATAAATCACAGCAGGATCCTCTATGATCCACCTCCCAGAATACTGGAAATAAAAGCAAAAATAAACAAATGGGATCTAATTAAAATTAAAAGCTTCTGCAAAACAAAGGAAAATATAAGCAAGGTGAAAAGACAGCCTTCTGAATGGGAGAAAATAATAGCAAATGAAACAACTGACAAACAACTAATCTCAAAAATATACAAGCAACTTATGCAGCTCAATTCCAGAAAAATAAACGACCCAATCAAAAAATGGGCCAAAGAACTAAATAGACATTTCTCCAAAGAAGACATGCGGATGGCTAACAAACACATGAAAAGATGCTCAACATCACTCATTATTAGAGAAATGCAAATCAAAACCACAATGAGGTACCACTTCACACCAGTCAGAGTGGCTGCGATCCAACAATCTGCAAGCAATAAATGCTGGAGAGGGTGTGGAGAAAAGGGAACCCTCCTACACTGTTGGTGGGAATGCAAACTAGTACAGCCACTATGGAGAACAGTGTGGAGATTCCTTTAAAAATTGCAAATAGAACTACCTTATGACCCAGCAATCCCACTGCTGGGCATACACACTGAGGAAACCAGAATTGAAAGAGACACATGTACCCCAATGTTCATCGCAGCACTGTTTATAATAGCCAGGACATGGAAACAACCTAGATGTCCATCAGCAGATGAATGGATAAGAAAGCTGTGGTACATATACACAATGGAGTATTACTCAGCCATTAAAAAGAATTCATTTGAATCAGTTCTGATAAGATGGGTGAAACTGGAGCCGATTATACAGAGTGAAGTAAGCCAGAAAGAAAAACACCAATACAGTATACTAACACATATATATGGAATTTAGAAAGATGGCAATGACGACCCTGTATGCAAGACAGCAAAAAAGACACAGATGTGTATAACGGACTTTTGGACTCAGAGGGAGAGGGAGAGGGTGGGATGATTTGGGAGAATGGCATTCTAACATGTATACTATCATGTAAGAATTGAATCACCAGTCTATGTCTGACGCAGGATACAGCATGCTTGGGGCTGGTGCATGGGGATGACCCAGAGAGATGTTATGGGGAGGGAAGTGGGAGGGGGTTCATGTTTGGGAACGCATGTAAGAATTAAAGATTTTAAAATTTAAAAATAAATAAAGAAAGAAAGAAAAGAAAAAGGCAGTCTCTCTGAGATATTTGCATGCCCATTTCCATAGCATGTTTTTCAACATAACCAAAATGTGGAGGCAACCCACGTGTTCCTAGGTGGATGAAGGGATAAGCAAAAAGTTGTATACACATGTGATGGATTACTATTCAGCCCTGAAAATGATAGAAATGCTGTCACATGCTGCAACATGGGTAAACCTTGAGGATTCTATGTTAAATGAAACGACCAGACACAAAAAGACAAATACTGTATGCTTTACTTATCTGGGCCATCTAAAGAAGTCACATGTGTGGAGACAGAAGGTAGAATGGTGACTGCCAGTGGTGAAGGTAAGGGGGAAACAGGGAGCTATTATTTAGGGGGATGGAGTTCCAGGTTTGCAAGATGATGAAGTTCTGGAGATCTGATACACAGTGAGGTGAGTATGCTAACACTACTGAACTACACTCAAAATTAGTTACAACAATTGATTTTTACATTAATAGGTAGAAACTTCTAAACTTTACTATAGGATCAGCATCAAAACTACAACGTGTTTTGTGTTGAAATGTGATGTGTTTATTTTCCACTGAAACACAATAAGCAAACTAGAGCTGTAACATGTATATTTTGGAGTTCAATGTCTACTTAACACTGAGCTCAACTTATACACCAGCATTAGATGTGAACAAAGAACCAAGTATGTGTCAGCAGCTTGCAAAGCATTATATAGGATGAACCAAAAAAGAAACTACTTCTAACATTGTATAATTCCCTTCACTGCAGTATGAAACATAGGTTCGCATAAGTAAACCCAACTTACAGGGTTTTAAAAATAATTTCCTTCCACAGTATAGGGCAATTTCTATTTCATCTAATATTTAACGTGCTTTCCTGATTTATTTGAAAGTGAAAATTAATGTTGCTCTACTAAGAACCACTGACATTATACTGTTGGCACCATTAACCTGCACGTATGATGAGAAATATACACTTGTGTAAAAAGATTGCACTTTTCTATCTCCTTTAGAAATTTAAATCAAGATGGTAAGAAGACCCAAGATAATTCTTCTGAAATTTCATGGAATGGAAAACAATAAAATGAAAGAGAGAGATAGGCGAGGGAAAGAGAGAGATTAGAAAGAAAGGAGAGAAAAAGAAAGAAGGAAGAAAGAAAGAAAGAGGGAGGAAAGGAGGAGGAGAGAGGAGACGAAAGAGGAAGAAAGTAAGCTAGGAGATAGAATAATACAGCATGAAACAATCATAAACCATGTCATTTTGCCACTGAAAACTGGGGGAACTTTTCAAAGAATTGCAGCATTATATCAAGAGAATACAGTAATCTATGGAAGACTTAGAATTAAGTTTGGAGCCCAAATATGAGACAATGGGGACAAGAATCGGGTAGAGGCCTCTGAGTAGGTCCCAACTGAGCAACGGTGAGCGGCAGCCTGATGACGGGGTGTGAGCCCCTCCCCACGGTCCTCCTGAGCAAAAAGAGAAGATGGAGAGCTGTGACCAGAGAGGCAGGGCCCATCCCCACTGACCCTACTAGGGACAGACCACCCTTGTGTCCAGAGGAGAGCCTCCTGGTAGTGGCCATGGGAGCGGATGACCCTTCCAAAAGAAGACACCTTAAGGAGGCCACTGGGATCTGAGTACAGACCGTGTGCTGAGTTCCATGGAGCATGATGATGAAGCTCTGAACATGTGGCTCAAGGTTAAGGGGCCAGGCTCCCAGGGAGTGTGGGAGACAGAGAGCAAGGAGCTATGCTCTCTACAGGAAAGTGCACCTTCCCTTTCCTCCCCTGCTCCCTGCTGCAGCTACCAGGACCTTTGTCCTTATCCAGAGATGTCTGTGTTGATGAACGATCACAAATGGGAAAGTGTCACCTGCCAAGCTGGGTGGCAGAAAGTGTCAGTTGGAGTTTGGGTATCCATGCTGACTCCCTAGGGCTCCCAGCCTCTGTCTGAGGGGAGAACCCAGGACAGGGAGCACTAGGAGCTTCTGAAGGTGCTCCCTGCTGCCTTGTTGGGTGGCAGCATCAGTGAACAGAGGCAGAGGAGGGAGAGCAGCCACATGCAGGGTTGAGGGGAAGCCTGGTCTTCCTAACTCTTGACTGGCTCTGGTGACCCAGGTCATCACCAAGAACGGGCAAGGCCAAGTGTCTTCGGGCCCCTCTTCTACGTGGTCCAAGAAGACTGCTGAGCACATATTTACCTAGATTAGAAATGAAGGGGAAAGAGAGGCATCAGAGTTTGTGTCATTTTATACCTTCACCAAAGGAAGTTGAATTTGGGACATGCATGATGTTTCAAAGACTCTCTGCTAATCACTCCACCCACTGTTATACAGATTTCAAAATTAAGGTCTTGGGTAACATGGGTCATTAGTTCTCTAGTGGGAATGAAGACGCCTTATCTGTCTTTATTTCTCACACTTGCAGTTTGTGGAGCATCATGTGCTTCATAAAGAGTAGAATGCTACACTGGATGAAAGGGTGAATTAGATAAATAGGGGATGAATTTCTCAAACCAAACCCAGTCCCGTCCATGAAGCCATCTTGTCCTGTTCTCAGGACACTGTCTCTCTGGCCACCCTCCGTCACGTGGCTGTGTGTCTCTGCCCCAGTCTCCACAGGGCATCCTTCACGTCCTTGTTTCTCAGGCTGTAGATGAGGGGGTTGAGCATCGGGATGACCAGGGTGTAGAAGACAGAGACCACCTTGCCCTGCTCCATGGACGCCACAGCTCCTGGCTGGGCATACATGACAAAAACAGTCCTGTAAAAGAGGGACACGGCTGTCATGTGGGAGCCACAGGTGGAGAAGAGCTTGTGTCTCCCTCCTCCTGAGCGCATCCTCAGGATGGTCACTGTGATGTAGCTATAGGAGATGAGGACCACAAGTGTGGTGCCCACGATGATGAGGCCACAGAGGCCAAACATGACCAGCTCATTGGTCGTAGTGTTGGCACAGGCAAGCTTGAGCAATGGAGGGACATCACAGAGGAAGTGGTCGATATGGTTGGAGCTGCAGAATGGGAGCCTGAATGTGAAGCTGGTCTCCAGGATGGAGTTGAGGCAGCCTCCACAGTAGGAGCCCAGCACCAGGCAGGCACAGACCGAGGGGCACATGGTGATGGGATAGTGCAGGGGGCTGCAGATGGCCACGAAATGGTCATAGGCCATCATAGCCAGGAGAAATGCCTCTGTGGTGCCCAGTAGGGCAAAAAAGAAAAATTGAATGATACATCCCTCAAAGGTGATGACCTTGGAGGAGGACAGGAAGGTGGCCAGGGCCTTGGGGGTGATGACAGATGAGTAACACAGGTCCACAAAGGAGAGGTTCTTGAGGAAGAAGCACATCGGGGAGTGCAGACGGGCATCCAGGGTGATGACCACCATCATGGCGAGGTTCCCCAGGACGGCCACCACGTACAGGGCCAGGAACAGAGCAAAGAGCAGGGCCTGGGTCTGCAGACCGCCCTCAAATCCATCCAGCACAAATTCCTGCAAAGACATCACCGAGAGGTTTCCATCGCCTTGGAGTGACATGGCTCTCAGCTGAGCAACAAGCAGCAGACAGCAGAGAGCAGGTGAGATGCAGTGAGGGGGAGCAGGTCGCAGTCAAAAGGGAACAATTTCTTGGAAAACAGAAACCCTTCAAGGCCTTACAGCCCACTGACCAACAGACCACCAGCTGCCCTGTTCATCTCCTGATGAGCTCAGACTGACCTGAAATGGCAAACATTTCCTCTGATTTACTAATATCTAAGTGTGCTCGGAGGGCTTCCTTGGTGGCTGAGAGGTAAAGACTCTGCCTGCAATGCAGGAGACTCGGGTTGAATCCCTGGGTTGGGAAGATCCCCTGGAGAAGAAATGGCAACCCACGCCAGTATTCTTGGCTGGGAATACTCATGGACAGAGGAGCCTGGAGATTTACAGTCATGGGGTCACAAAGAGTCGGACACAACCAAGCCACTAAACAGCAACAAAGTAAGCTGGACTCTGTGGGAGAGTCTGAGCGTTTGCTCTGAGATGGTTCCAGGGCTCATGTCAAGCTGAGAGTCTACTCTGCAAGAACGGCTTCCATCTCCTTGTCCTTGCTTTAAAGGACATGTTCTCCCTTCCCATGGATTTGATCCTGAGCTGTGCCTTTTCTGAACCTTCTCTGGTATCTTATCCTGCATTTTTGCCCCTGAAGGAAATGGCAACCGACTCCAGTACTCTTGCCTGAAAAATCCTATGGATGAAGGAGGCTGGTAGGCTATAGTCCATGGGGTTGAAAAGAGTCAGACATGACTGAGTGACTTCACTTTCCTTTTTTTAACTCATTCTTTAATTTCAGAAAGTGTTAAACACTTTGTGTCATCAGGATATTACTCAATGATAGTTGTATCTCCAGGCTACTCTACAAGCATATCAGGGCCCTGCCCTCACCAGGCTAGTGTGGTGCTTTGCCTGTCTCTCCTGCAGGCCCTGAGATCTAACTTGGCATCTTTGGCACTGAGCTGGGACCTTGATAGAAACCATAATTAGAGATCTCTGCATCCTTGATATTTTAAAGGTTCTTTCTTTCAATGTCCAGGTACTGGACCATCTATGGAGAGCGGAGAGCCCAGCTCTATGGCCAGAGACACAGCAAGACAGACGCTGTAACACATTCAGCACATGGGTATGTCATCTCTCTGTCCTTACTCCATGCATCTGGCTCCTTGGCACACCACGAGGGCTTGATTACTTTGAACAATGGGGACCATTAACATTGGTGGCTCAGATGGTAAGGAATCTGCCTTCAGTGTAGGAGACCTGAGTAAAATCCCTGGGTTGGGAAGATCCCCCGGAGAAGGGCATGGCTCCCCACTCCAGCATTCTTGCCTGAAGAATTCCATGGACAGAGGAGCCTGGCGGGCTACAGTCTCTGGGGTCACAAAGAGTCGGGCACGACTCAGCGACTGACATTGCCACTTTCGACACAGCCACATCTGCGCCCTTTGCATCTCCCATAAGGCACCTCTTCCTGTGCCTGTCTCAGCCTAGCACTCCCTGCTCTGTCCTGAGCAGAGCTGAGCACTACACTCACGTGGGACATGGGAACCAGCTCTGTGATGGTCAGAGGAATGGTTGGGGGAAGATCCGTCCTAAATGAGAAGGAGTGGTGAAGCAAGGTGGATCTGAGCCACAGTGCCTCCTAGGAAGACAGAAAGGATTAGTAAGAGGGTGGACGTCGATTTTAGAGCTCTTTCATGTTTTCCAGAGGTCATATCTGCAGCACCACAGTGCTGGCCTGGGGCTGGGGGTGTGTGGGCAGAGGATGGGTGGTCAGTGGTGCCTATAGAGGGTTGATGACCCTGAAGTTCCCTCAACCCTAAGTTTTCTTAGAAGGTGGTCTGAGAGAGTTCATTCTTTTCAACAAAACAGAAGGTAGATGACCGTGTAGTTTGTCCAGTTTTCCTCTTCTGGCAGACTTGACTCCAGATCTCACATGATGGCAGAGGGGATGGTCTGACCTGGATGCTCAGGCAGGGTTCAGTATAATATGTGTTTGAAGCTGGTGCTAAGAGCAGAGTTGGTGGTCTGCCTTACACTCCATGGCCACCCAGCCTTGCCTCCCACCTCTGTCCTGTGCAAACAGTCACATTCATCATGGCCAAGCTTTTGCTGTCCATTCTGTTCCCTCCCTGGCCATGCACACAACAGATTCACTGTGACCACAGTGACCATCTTCTCCCCACAACCCCAGGCTGGCCGTCTTGTTTCTATGTCCCCTGGGGTTTCTGTTCTGTTTCCAGAACAGTTTGTCCACCTCAGGGGCCTTTGATCATCACAACAGTGACCCCTAGGATGTCTGAGGAAGCCCATGAGTAGGGATTGACATGTCTACCTCAGAAACCAAGCTTGGTTTCTGAAAAAACAAACTCACACATTGCCTTGGCTTATTGAAATGACTCAATGGGCCTATGGTTGCTGCTTCAGTAGACCTACTTGTGAGCTGAGCCTGAGAGGTACCTTCCCAGATAAAGCAAAATGTCTACGGATATCTGTAAGCCTCCATTTGTATTAACTACGCTTGAGTCCTCCAGGTAAACTTGTTACTCCTACAGCACCAGCATCACCTGGAGAGTGTCAGAAATATAGAATCTCAGGCATTAGATTAAAGCCCGCATTTATATGAGACCCCTTTTCATTTCTACTTTCTTTAAATTTCAGACCTCTGCCATAACTGACCCTGGCTCATAGTAGTAGGTGGGTGGGTGAGGGGAGAGTGTTGATCAGGCTTCAGGCTCCCAGGACTTATCTCTCAGTGATGCTGATCCACACCCTGCTAAGTGATGACTGAACTGCTCCTGTGATGCCAGAAGGGGCATGACTCACCAAGGACCTTTTGCTCCCAGGGTTGACAGGGCTCCTGACCCAGGTCTGTGCTGATGATAATGAGTTGGTACAGAGGACTCTCCACCCTGTTCAGGCCTAGCTTTCTGTGCAATGAAGGGTGATTGGAGGGTTTCTGAGGAAGGCACCTGGGGTCACAGTGAGAGGCAGGCCAGGTACTCCAAGTTGATGCAGGAAACGCCTAGGTCTTTAGTCTTGGTACAAGCAGGAAGTGGGGTGGACTCAACTCACCTGTTCCTCTTTGTCCTGTCCCCTGAGCTGGCTAGTATTCATGGCATCTACGTCTATGACCTATCCCAGGTCATTCTCCTGGGAAGATGCTCTCCATGTGGTGCAGCTGGGACTCTTGGCCTCAAATGGCCAATTAGCTGTTATTTGGCCTCTGATTGCACTGGGACTCCCAACTCCCTGGGTCCCAGAAAGATGCAGTCCTGTGGCCAAACTTCCTCTGATACATCTCAGCCCAAACAGAGGAGTCAGGAAGCCCAATCTCCCTCCAGGAGTACTGGGGTTCATCCAATGGGGAGCAAGTTAACTTAGAGTGACCCAGTGGCCCTCTTTGGAAAGGCCTCCCCAGGACTGCAGGTGTGTCTTCCTGGCCCACAGCCTGCCTTCTTCCTCTGCTTCATCCTGGTATGTTGGTGTGACGAAGGGTGATGTGCAGGACTCCGTGCCTGTGGAAATGACACAGCCCTCTCTGTCACATTGTGACCCTTCCTACAGTGCAGATTGAGTAAATGTGTCTGTTAAAACAAAACATTTAAATCCTGGAGAGAAATCCCAAACCAAAGTATAAAGGTGATATATGTGTAACATTAAAATATAGAAAGTGTGAAAGTAATAAGCAGAAAAAGTAGTATCATAAATATTCTTTAAAAAAGAACAAGGCAGCTATATCTCAATAATCATTAGCCAAAAGGATTTCAGGAGAAAAAATGCTTATAAAGGGGTATTTATTAATGAAAATGTTCAATCCAAGTGCATATCTGAAAAGTTTAAGCTTTATATGACTAATATGATTAAAAATATACATAGTAGAAACTGGCAGACTTAAGAAGAAATGAAAAACATCCATCATGGTTGATATTCATCTCATTCAGTAAGAAAGGAAACAGAAAAATTGTAGTCATATGTTAGGATTGGTTCAAAATATTAGCTAAACGGACCTACTGGGCATAGATAGAACACTGTAGTCACAACTGCAGAATATACATTCTCTTGAAACTCAGGATATCACTGAAGTAAGGTGTTTTCCAAATGAATCACTTAGAAGGAGGTCTGCTCATTGTTGTTTAGTTGCTCAGTCGTGTCCGAGTCTTTTATGACCCCATGAACTGTAGCCCCCTCTGCTCCTCTGTCCATTGGATTTCCCAAGCAAGAATAGTGGAGTGGGTTGCCATTTCCCCCTGGACCTTCCTGACCCAGGGATCAAATCCACGTCTCCTACAATGAAGGCAGATTCTTTACCGCTGCGCCACCTGGGAAGCCCCATGCTGGGTTAGGTGGGCCCCACATCCAAAGGCTGGTGTCCTTCCAAGAAGAGGAAATGACACAGAGAGAAGACGCAGGGTGGTGGGCGTGTAAAGACGGGACAGAGGCTGGAGCGATGCAGCAGGGGAAGGAGGCCAAGGAGGCTCCAGAAGCCAGGCAGAGGCAAGGAAGCATGCTTTCCTAGAGACTTGTTAGTTAGTTGTGGTGGTCCTGGGGGCCGACACAGGAGGGTAGTAAGGGAGCTTGCTTCCACCTGGCAAGGTCAGCAATATATACCTCACACCCCTATCTTAGGAGTATGCCCTCTCTCCAACTTTATGTCAACGTGTACTCTGTATAGATCTTGATCACCTTTCCCAAGCCTTCCATTTTCTAGTTCAGTTATTTAAATTGCTTTAAACATGAAATCATAGCCTAACTGCTTGCAAACACATCTTTAGAAAGACACGAATTTACTCACTTTTTCTTTGTTTTTTCAATAAAGTATGTTATGTAATGGATCTCCCCAACCGCCCCCCCCCACCCCCACCCCCTAATGTGTATATCTAGATGTGGATTCCGGAATCAAAAGACGCATAAGACGCTTTTTTTCCCATCAACTGAGAACTTCCAGGCGTTCAAAGTGGATTTAAAACGACATGAGTTTGAGCAAGCTTCAGGAATTAGTGATGGACAGAGAAGCCTGGGGTGCTGCAGTCCATGGGGTTGCAGAGCCGGACACGATTGAGAGACTGACTGAACTGACCTGAATGAAACACAACCAGTAGTAGGAGTCCATTTCCCTCATCCTTCCTTATGTTGATAGTGTGTTAAATCTATGCCTTTTATTTTCATTTGTGTTTCCTACTGCCAATGAGTTCTTATAAGTTTTCAAAGTATTTTTAGGTAGTCGAATTTAGTTATTTTTCTATGAGATATTGGACAGTACTGCAGTTTCAATTGAGATGTCAATACAAGAAATCTTGATTTTTTCAGGTTCTTTTCCTCCTCCTCCTCCTCTTCCTCCTCCTCCTCCTCCTCCTCCCTCTCCCCCTTCCCATCCTCCTTCTTTTTTTTTTCAAGTCCTTTGGACATTCGTTGACATGGTGCATTCTATTTTCAATCAATTTGTTCATTATGTAAAAGCTGAATCCAGAATAGATAGCTGTAAAGCAATTATTCTCCAATTAAAAATAAATAAATTAAAGAAAAAGAATGAACAGCCTTGACTTACAGAGCCGTGATGATGATTACCTTCAGAGAACAAGACTTGGGAGTGGACAAAATGACAGTGGCATTTAGGTAAAAATATTTATCCTGGATTGTGGTGAGTTCCATGAGGAGATATGATGTGATGATTTTTTTCTATAAATATATAAACATAAAATACAAACATGAAAACTTCATTTTTCCTATCCTAGATGAGAAATGGGAATGCTATGACTGGAGTTCAAGGCAATGTTATCCATGCCCTTGGGGTGGCTGAACAGGAGCCCAAGAGAGCTTCTGCCCCAACAGGAACAAAGATTTTGCATTAGGCCCCCACCTCTCTCTTTTGTGAGAGATACTGTTTCTCAAATCTGAGTCATTCAAGCCAAAACTATTTCTACAGACATCAAACACACAAGGGGGACACTTTGGCCATGTATTTAAATTATTATTTTAATTGTTATTGCTGTTTAAATCTGGGTCATTCACATTTGGTTGTGGTGAAATACCAAAGAACAAAGTTTAAAGAATTAATTTCTCTTTGAAATGATCAGTTATCAGGCCACAATGAATATATATCCATCAATCATCTCTTCTATAACAGCCATTATTGAAGGTGTTTTATTTACGTCCATTATCTCAGGTGATCTTGCCACATAAACAGTTTTTAGGCTTCATTATAGTTGATGTTGCTACATGAACAGTTTTTAAGTTGCAGTATAGCTGGTGGGGTTTTCAAGATGATGGAGAAGAAGGATGTGCTAAAATTACAACTCACTGCTGAACAACTGTCAACACAATGTTGGATCTCACCAAAAACAGACACCCCACATCCAAGGGCAAAGGAGAAGCTCCAGCAAGATGGTGAGGGGCAAAATAGCGTTTAGAATCAAACCCCATGCCCCCCAGTGACCCTCAGATGGCTCAAAGAAACCTTGTGCCCACAAGGACCCAGAGACTCCATAGAGACTGAGACAGAACTGTGTCTGAATGTCTCCTGTGGAGGTGCGGGTCGGCAGGGGCTGCTGCAGGGGCAGGGGCTCTGGGTGCAGCAGACCTGGGTATGGCATGAGCCCTCATGGAGGAGGCCACCATTAACCCACATTACTTCAGATCAGTTCAGTTCAGTTCAGTCGCTCAGTCATGTCCGACTCTTTGCGACCCCATGAATTGCAGCACACCAGGCCTCCCTGTCCATCACCATCTCCCGGAGTTCACTCAGACTCATGTCCATCAAGTCAGTGATGCCATCCAGACATCTCATCCTCAGTCGTCCCCTTCTCCTCCTGCCCCCAATCCCTCCCAGCATCCAATGAGTCAACTCTTCTCATGAGGTGGCCAAAGTACTGGAGTTTCAGCTTCAGCATCATTCCTTCCAAAGAAATCCCAGGGGTGATCTCCTTCAGAATGCACTGGCTGGATCTTGCAGTCCAAGTGACCGTCAAGAGTCTTCTCCAACACCAGAGTTCAAAAGCATTAATTCTTCAGCGCTCAGCCTTCTTCACAGTTCAACTCTCACATCCATACATGACCACAGGAAAAACCATAGCCTTGACTAGATGGACCTTAGTCAGCAAAGTAATGTCTCTGCTTTTGAATATACTATCTGGGTTGCTCATAAATTTTCTTCCAAGGAGTAAGTGTCTTTTAATTTCATGGCTGCAATCACGATCTGCAGTGATTTTGGAGCCCAATAAAATAAAGTCTGACACTGTTTCCACTGTTTCCCCATCTGTTTCCATGAAGAGATGGGACCGGATGCCATGATCTTCATTTTCTGAATGTTGAGCTTTAAGTCAACTTTTTCGCTCTCCTCTTTCACTTTCATCAAGAGGCTTTTAGCTCCTCTTCACTTTCTGCCATAAGGGTGGTGTCATCTGCATATTTGAGGTTCTTGATATTTCTCCTGGCAATTTTGATTCCAGCTTGTGTTTCTTCCAGTCCAGCGTTTCTCATGATGTACTCTGCATATAAGTTAAATAAGCAGGGCGACAATATACTGCCTTGACATACTCCTTTTCCTATTTGGAACCAGTCTGTTGTTCCATGTCCAGTTCTCACTGTTGCTTCCTGACCTGCATACAGATTTCTCAAGAGGCAGGTGAGGTGCTCTGGTATTCCCATCTCTTTCAGAGTTTTCCACAGTTTATTGTGATCCACACAGTCAAAGGCTTTGGCATTGTCAATAAAGCAGAAATAGATGTTTTCCTGGAACTCTCTTGCTTTTTCCATGATACAACAGACCTTGGCAATTTGATCCTTGTTCCTCTGCCTTTTCTAAAACCAGCTTGAACATCAGGGAGTTCACGGTTCACGTATTGCTGAAGCCTGGCTTGGAGAATTTAGAGCATTACTTTACTAGCATGTGAGATGAGTGCAATTGTGCAGTAGTTTGAGCATTCTTTGGCATTGCCTTTCTTTGGGATTGGAATGAAAACTGACCTTTTCCAGTCCTGTGGCCACTGCTGAGTTTTTCAAATTTGCTGGCACTTGAGTGCAGCACTTTCACAGCATCATCTTTCACAATTAGAAACAGCTCAACTGGAATTCTATCACCTCCACTAGCTTTGTTCATAGTGATGCTTTCTAAGGCCCTCTTGACTTCACTTTCCAAGATGTTTGGCTCTAGATGAGTGATCACATCATCATGATTATCTGGGTTGTGAAGATTTTTTTGTACAGTTCTTCCGTGTATTCTTGCCACCTCTTCTTAATATCTTCTGCTTCTGTTAGGTCCAGACCATTTCTGTCCTTTATCGAGCCCATCTTTGCATGAAATGTTCCCTTGGTATCTCTAATTTTCTTGAAGAGATCTCTAGTCTTTTCTATCCTGTTCTTTTCCTCTATTTCTTTGCATTGATCGCTGAAGAAGTATTTCTTATCTCTTCTTGCTATTCTTTGGAACTCTGCATTCAGATGCTTATATCTTTCCTTTTCTCCTTTGCTTTTCGCCTCTCTTCTTTTCACACCTATTTGTAAGGCCTCCCCAGACAGCCATTTTGCTTTCTGCATCTCCTTTCCATGGGGATGGTCTTGATCCCTGTCTCCTGTACAAGGTCACGAATCTCCGTCCATAGTTCATCAGGCACTCTATCTATCAGATCTAGTCCCTTAAATCTATTTCTCACTTCCACTGTATAGTCATAAGGGATTTGATTTAGGTCATACCTGAATGGTCTAACGGTTTTCCCTACTTTCTTCAATTTAAGTCTGAATTTGGTAATAAGGAGTTCATGATCTGAGCCACAGTCAGCTCCTGGTCTTGTTTTTGTTGACTGTATACAGCTTCTCCATATTTGGTGCAAAGAATATAATCAATCTGATTTCGGTATTGACCATCTGGTGATGTCCATGTGTAGAGTTTTCTCTTGGGTTGTTGGAAGAGGGTGTTTGCTATGACCAGTGCATTTTCTTGGCAAAACTCTATTAGTCTTTGCCCTGCTTCATTCCACATCCCAAGGCCAAATTTGCCTGTTACTCCAGGTGTTTCTTGACTTCCTACTTTTGCATTCCAGTCCCCTAGAATGAAAAAGACATCTTCTTTGGGTGTTAGTTCTAAAAGGTCTTGTAGGTCTTCACAAAACCGTTCAACTTCAGCTTCTTCAGTGTTACTGGTTGGGGCATAGACTTGGATAACTGTGATATTGAATGGTTTGCCTTGGAGATGAACAGAGATCATTCTGTTGTTTTTGAGATTGCATCCAAGTACTGCATTTCAGACTCTTTTGTTGACCATGATGGCTACTCCATTTCTTCTGAGGGATTCCTGCCTGCAGTAGTAGATATAATGGTCATCTGAGTTAAATTCACCCATTCCAGTCCATTTTAGTTCGCTGATTCCTAGAACATCGATGTTCACCCTTGCCATCTCTTGTTTGACCAGTTCCAATTTGCCTTGATTTATGGACCTGACATTCCAGGTTCCTATGCAATATTGCTCTTTACAGCATCGGATCTTGCTTCTATCACCAGTCACATCCACAGCTGGGTATTGTTTTTGCTTTGGCTCCATCCCTTCATTCTTTCTGGAGTTATTTCTCCACTGATCTCCAGTAGCATATTGGGCACCTAATGACCTGGAGAGTTCCTCTTTTGGTATCCTATCATTTTGCCTTTTCATACTGTTCATGGGGTTCTCAAGGCAAGAATACTGAAGTGGCTTGCCATTCCCTTCTCCAGTGGACCACGCTCTGTCAGACCTCTCCACCACGACCCGCCCATCTTGGGTTGCCCCACAGGCATGGCTTAGTTTCATTGAGTTAGACAAGGCTGTGGTCCTAGTGTGATTAGATTGATTAGTTTTCTGTGAGTATGGTTTCAGTGTGTCTGCCCTCTGATGCCCTCTTGGCACCTACCATCTTACTTGGGTTTCTCTTACCAGGTGCAGGAGGGCCTAGAGGAGCTATCCCACGTTGAAGGTCAGGAACGGCGGTGGTAAGGAGATACCCCTTGTCCAAGGTAAGGAGCAGCAGCTGTGCTTTGCTGGAGCAGCCATGAAGAGATACCCCACGCCCAAGGTAAGAGAAACCCACATTAGAGCCACCAGAACTTACACAGGACTGGGAAAGCAGACTCCTGTAGGGCACAAACAAAACCCTCTGCACACCAGGACCCAGGAGAAAGGAGCAGTGACGCCGCAAGAGAGTGACCCAGGCTCGCCTGTAAGTGTTCATGAGTCGCCAGCGAAGGCGTGGGTTGGCGGTGGCCTGCTGCAGGGTCGGAGGCACTGAGTGTGGCAGTGCGTGCATGGGACCTTTGGAAGGAGTTCGCCATTATCTTCATCACCTCCACCATAGTTTGGCCTCAGGTCAAACAACAAGGAGGGAACACAGCCCCACCCATCAACAGAAAACTGGAATAAAGATTTACTGAGCATGGCCCCGCCCATCAGGACAAGACCCAGTTTACCCCTTAGTCAGTCTCTCCCATCAGGAAGCTTCCATCAGCCTCTTATCCTTCTCCTTCAGAGGGCAGACAGACTGAAAACCACAATCGCAGTGTTCTGACAAAACGTGGTCCACTGGGGAAGGGACTGGCAAAGCACTTCAGTATTCTTACCTTGAAAGCTCTATGAACAGTATGAAAGGCAAAAGGATAGCATACTGAAAGATGAACTCCCCAGCTAGGATGGTGCCCAATATGCTACTGGAGATCAGTGGAGAAATAATCCCAGAAAGAATGAAAAGATGGAGCCAAAGCAAAAAACAACACCCAGTTGTGGATGCGACTGGTGATGGAAGTGAAGTCTGATGCTGCAAAGGGCAACACTGCATAGTGAGGTGAAGTCTCTCTGTCATGTCCTACTCTTTGCGACCTCATGGACAGTAGCCCACCAGGCTCCTCGGTCCGTGGAATTCTCCAAGCACGAATACTGGAGTGGGTTGCCATTTCCTTCTTCAATATTGCATAGGAACCTGGAAAGTTAGGTCCATTAATCAAGGTAAATTAAAAGTGGTCAAACAGAAGATGGCAAGAGTGAACATCAACATTTTAGGAATCAGTGAACTAAAATGGACTGGAATGGGTGAATTAAACTCAGATGACCATTATATCTATTACTGTGGGCAAGAATCCCTTAGAAGAAATGGAGTAGCCATCATAGTCAAATAAAGAGTCTTAAATTCAGTACTTGGATGCAATCTCAAAAATGACAGAATGATCTCTGTTAGTTTCCAAGGCAAACCATTCAATATCACAGTAATCCAAGTCTATGCCCCAACCAGTAATGCTGACAAGGCTGAAGTTGAGAGCTCCTATGAAGACCTATAAGAACTTCTAGAACTAACACCCAAAATAGATGTCCTTTTCATTAAAGGGGACTGGAATGTAAAAGTAGGAAGTCAAGAGATACCTAAAGTAACAGGCAAATTTGGCCTTGGAGTACAGAATGAAGCAGGGCAAAGGCTAGTAGAATTTTTCCAAAGAATGCACTGATCATAGCAAACACCCTCTTCCAACAACACAAGAGAAGACTCTACACATGGACATCACCAGATGGTCAGTACTGAAATCAGATTGATTATATTCTTTGCAGTCAAATATGGAGAAGTTCTATACAGCCAGAAAAAGGAATACCAACAGTTGACTGTGTCTCAGTATATGAACTCATTGCCAAATTCAGACTTAAATCGAAGAAAGTAGGGAAAACCACAAGACCATTTGGGTATCACCTAAATCAAATTCCCTACAATTATACAGTGGAAGTGACAAATAGATTCAAGGGATTAGATCTGATAGAGTGTCCGAAGAACGGAGGTTCATGACATTGTAGAAGAGGCAGCCACCAAAATAATCCCCAAGAAAAACAAATGCAAAAGGACAAAATGGCTGTCTGAGGAGGCCTTACAAATAGCTGTAAAGAGAAGAGAAGCTAAAGGCAAAGGAGAAAAAAAAAAAGATATACCCACTTGAACGTAGAGTTCCAAAGAATAGCAAGGAGAGATAAGAAAGCCTTTCTCAGTGATCAATGCAAAGAAATAGAGGGTAACAATAGAATGGAAAAGACTAGAGATCTCTTCAAGAAAATTAGAGATACTAAGGGACCATTAAAGCAGAGACATTACTTTGCCGACTAAGGTCCGTCTAGTCAAGGCTATGGTTTTTCCAGTGGTCATGTATGGATGTGAGAGTTGGACTGTAAAGAAGGCTGAGCACAGAAGAATTGATGCCTTTGAACTGTGGTGTTGGAGAAGGCTCTTGAGAGTCCCTTGGTACAAGGAGATCCAACCAGTCCATTCTGAAGGAGATCAGCCCTGGGATTTCGTTGGAAGGAATGATGCTAAAGCTGAAGCTCCAGTACTTTGGCCACCTCATGCGAAGAGTTGACTCATTGGAAAAGACTTTCATGCTGGGAGGGATTTGGGGCAGGAGGAGAAGGGGATGACCGAGGATGAGATGGCTGGATGGCATCACGGACTCGATGGACGTGAGTCTGAGTGAACTCTGGGAGATGGTGATGGACAGGGAGGCCTGGCATGCTGCGATTCATGGGGTCGCAAAGAGTCGGACATGACTGAGTGATGGAACTGAACTGAACCGAACTGAACTGAAGGGACCATTTCATGCAAAGATGAGCTCAATGAAGGACAGAAATGGTATGGACCTAACAGAAGCAGAAGCTATTAAGAAGAGGTGGCAAGAATACACAGAAGAACTATACAAAAAAGATCTTCATGACCAAGATAATCACGATGGTGTGATCACTCACCTAGAGCCAGACATCCTGGAATGCAAAGTCAAGTGGGCCTTAGGAAACATCATTAGGGACAAAGCTACTGGAGGTGATGGAATTCCAGTTGAGCTATTTCAAATCCTAAAAGATGATGCTGTGAAAGTGCTGTACTCAATATGTCAGCAAATTTGGAAAACTCAGCAGTGGCTACAGGACTGGAAAGGGTCAGTTTTAATTCCAACCCCAAAGAAAGGTATCGCTGAAGAACATTCAAACTACTACACAATTGCCCTCATCTCACATGCTAGCAAATTAATGCTCAAGATTCTCCAAGCCAGGCTTCAACTGTACATGAACTGTGAACCTGTAAATGTTCAAGCTGGATTTAGAAAAGGCAGAGGAACCAGAGATCTAATTCCCAACTTGTTGGATCATCAAAAAGCAAGAGAGTTCCAGAAAAGCATCTACTTCTGCTTTATTGACTATGCTAAAGCCTTTGACTGTGTGGATCACAACAAACTGTGGAAAATTCTTAAAGAGATGGGAATACCAGATTACCTGACCTGCCTCTTGAGAAATCTGTATGCAAGTTAAGAAGCAACAGTTAGAACCAGACATGGAATAACAGACTGGTTCCATACCGGGAAAGGAGTACATCAAGGCTGTATATAGTCACCCTGCTTATTTAACTTACATGCAGAGTCCATCATGAGAAATGTTGGGCTGGATGAAGCAGAAGCTGGAATCAAGCCTGCTGGGAGAAATATCAGTACTCTCAGATATGCAGATGACACCACCTATATGGAAGAAAGTGAAGAAGAACTAAAGAGCTTCTTGATGAAATTAAAAGAGGAGAGTGAAAACGCTGGCTTAAAGCTCAACACTCAGAAACTGAAGATCATGGCATCTGGTCCCATCAGTTCGGTTCAGTTCAGTCTCTCAGTCGGTCCGACTCTTTGCGACCCCATGAATCACAGCATGCCAGGCCTCCCTGTCCATCAGCAACTCCCAGAGTTGACTCAGACTCATGTCGCAGAGTCGGTGATGCCATCCAGCCATCTCATCCTCTGACGTTCCCTTCTCCTGCCCCAATCCTTCCCAGCATCAGGGTCTTTTCAAATGAGTCAGCTCTTCGCATGAGGTTGCCAAAGCATTGGAGTTTCAGCTTCAACATCAGTCCTTCCAATGAACATCCAGGATTGATCTCCCTTATAATGGACTGGATAGATCTCCTTGCAATCCAAGGGACTCTCATAAGGCTTCTCCAACACCACAGTTCAAAAGCATCAATTCTTCGGCACTCAGCCTCCTTCGCAGTCCAACTCAAATCCATACATGACCACTGGAAAAACCATAGCCTTGACTAGATGGACCTTTGATGGCAAAGTAATGTCTCTGCTTTTCAATATGCTATCTAGATTGGTCATAACTTTCCTTCAAAGGAGAAAGTGTCTTTTAATTTCATAGCTGCAATCACCATCCGCAGTGATTTTGGAGCCCAGAAAAATAAAGTCTGCCACTGTTTCTATTTCCCATGAAGTGATGGGACCAGATGCCATGATCTTAGTTTCCTGAATGTTGAGCTTTAAGCCAACTTTTTCACTCTCCTCTTTCACTTTCATCAAGAGGCTTTTTAGTTCCTCTTTACTTTCTGCCATAAGGGTGGTGTCATCTGCATATCTGAGGTTATTGATATTTCTCCCACCAATCTTGATTCCAGCTTGTGCTTCTTCCAGCCCAGCGTTTCTCATGATGTACTCTACGTAGAAGTTAAATAAGCAGGGTGACAATATACAGCCTTGACGTACTCCTTTTCCTATTTGGAACCAGTCTATGTTCCATGTCCAGTTCTAACTGCAGCTTCCTGACCTGCATATAGGTTTCTCAAGAGGCAGATCAGGTGGTCTGGTTTGCACATCTCTTTCAGAATTTTCTGCAGTTTATTGTGATCCACACAGTCAAAGGCTTTGGCATAGTCAATAAAGCAGAAATAGATGTTTTTCTGGAACTCTCTTGCTTATTCCATGATCCAGCGGATGTTGGCAATTTGATCTCTGGTCCCTCTGCCTTTTCTAAAACCAGCTTGAACATCAGGAAGTTCACGGTTCACGTATTGCTGATCCTGGCTTGGAGAATTTTGAGCATTACTTTACTTGAGTGTGAGATGAGTGCAATTGTGCAGTAGTTTGAGCATTCTTTGGCATTTCCTTTGGGATTGGAGTGAAAACTGACCTTTTCCAGTCCTGTGGCCACTGCTGAGTTTCCAAATTTGCTGGCAAACCACTTTCAGCATTGTGCAGCTATCTTCAGTATAGTCTGATATGTAGGTTAACACAGCTATAAAGATAATCTGTAGGGTCTTAAAATAATTTTCTTTCAGACTTTCAGAGAATCTACTCCAGGCAATATTGCATTAGCTTTCATGACTTATTCCAAAGTCATAATTGCTGTTTTTCTACTAAGAACTACTGATTTCTTTCATACCATTAGGTATGAAATAATGATGATAAATCTCAACTTGTATAGGAAAACAAAGAGTGTGTTTTTTTAATTCCTTTAGAAATGTTAATTGAAATAGTAGACAACCCGAGTTTTGTCTTGTGAAAAGTCATGTGAAAGTTAAAGTCGCTCAGTCGTGTCTGACTCTTTGTGACTTCATGGACCATAGGCGCCATGGAATTCTCCAGGCCAGAATACTGGAATGGGTAACCGTTCCTTTCTCCAGGGAATCTTTCCAACCCAGGGATTAAACCCAGGTCTCTTGCATTGCAGGTGGATCAATGACTAAAAATAAAATGAGAAAATAAAACAAAGGGTAGAGGAAAATGAGCTGGGTTGGGGAAAGTGGGAGAAGAGAAGGAGGGGTAAGTGGAGGGAAAGAGAAGTGGTTGGGGAGGGAAGGGGGAAGGAATTAAAGAAAGAAGGAAAAGCAGAGAAAGGAGGAAGAGGTCAGGTGGAAACAGAGTAGAGAAAACGAGGAAGAAGGGAGCGTGGGAGACAACATTCTCACAGCTCGAGAAGAAAAGGAGTGTCTGTAATGGCTGAAAACTGGAGAACTCCTCAGAGAAACAGGCGTTACATCAAGTGAATACAGTAAACTGGTAGAGATAGAAACAGTTTCACAGAAAGTCTAGAAATGAGAAGGAACAGGAACAAGTGAGCGAAGACCTTGGAGTGTGTTTCAGTTGACTGTTGTGAGCAGCAATCTGCTCACTGGGCTATTAGCCCCTCCTCATGTCTCCTGAGCAAAGAAGCAAGAAGACTGAGAGCTGTGACCAGAGACACAGGGCACGTCCCCCTGCCCCTACAGGATGCAGACCACCCTCTCCAGAGGACAACGTCCTGGGCGTGACCATGGGAGTGGATGACGCTACCAAAGGGAGACCAGTTAGGGAGGCCGCTGGGCTCTGCATCCAGGCCGTGTTGGTCCACAGAGAATGCGGATGGAGCTCTGAATGGGCAGGTTAAGCCTAAGGGGCCAGGCTCCCAGGGAGTATGGGACAGAGAGCAGGGAGCTGTGCTCGCCACCCAGAAAGGGCACCTCCTCTCTCTACCATCTGCTCTCTGCTTCAGCCGCCAGGACCTCCATCCTTATTCCGAGATGTCTGTGCTGACAAAGCCCCATTTCTTAGGGTCACAAGTAGTCAGGACAGTGTCACCTGTCAGGTTGGATGGTGAGCTTTGGGTGTCAGGCATCCATGTTGGCTCCCTGGGTCTCCCAGCTGCTGTCTGAGGGGAGAAACCCAGGACAGGGAGCACTGAGAGCGTCTGAAGCAGGAGCGCAGGTGCTCCCTGCTGCCTTGTTGGGTGGTGGCATCAGTGAACAGAAGGGGGAGGGGAGGAACAGCCCCGCTCAGGGTTGAGGGGAAGCATGGTCTTCCTAACCCCCCTAATGGGCTGTGGGGATGCCCAGGCTATCTCCAAGGCTGTGTCCTAAGGCCCCCCTGCTGGGTGGTCCAGGGGAGATAGCTGAACACTTACTTACATTAGGTTCAGCAACAACTTGAAGGGAGAGGCCTCAAAATCTGTCTAGTCTATGCATTTTCACTGGAGGATGTTGAATTTGGGACATCCAGACTGTTCAAAGATTCTCTGTTCATTTGGCTGCCCACTGCGTTACCCAGAGTTCAAGATTATGGCCTTGCTTCATCTTTGCAATGTTACTTTTCTGCTGGCAAAAAGAGCCTTGCTCATTACTGCATCTCATACTTCCAATGTATACTCCATGAAGTGCTCCTACGAAGGGTTGAATGAAAGTTTGGATGAAAAAAAATGAGCTGGATGTATGAAGGATGAATTCCTCAAACCAAAGCCTGTACCTCTCCCAGAGCCCTCTTGTTCTCTCTCAGAACATACAGTCTCTCTGGCCACCCTCCATCATGTGGCTGTGTGTCTCTGCCCCAGTCTCCGCAGGGCATCCTTCACATCCTTGTTTCTTAGGCTGTAGATGAGGGGGTTGAGCATCGGGATGACCAGGGTGTAGAAGACAGAGACCACCTTGCCCTGCTCCATGGATGCCACAGCTCCCGGCTGGGCATACATGACAAAGACAGTCCCATAAAGGAGGGACACGGCTGTCATGTGGGAGCCACAGGTGGAGAAGAGCTTGTGCCTCCCTCCTCCTGAGCGCATCCTCAGGATGGTCACTGTGATGTAGCCATAGGAGATGAAAATCACAAGTATGGTGCCCACGATGATGAGGCCACAAAGGCCAAACATGACCAGCTCACTGATGGTAGTGTCAGCACAGGCAAGCCTGAGTAATGGAGGGACATCACAGAAGAAGTGGTCGATGTGGTTGGAGCTGCAGAACGGGAGGCTGAATGTGAAGCTGGTCTGCAGGATGGAGTTGAGGCAGCCCCCGCAGTAGCAGCCCAGCACCAGGCGGGCACAGACCAAGGGGCGCATGGAGATGGGGTAGCGCAGGGGGCTGCAGATGGCCACGAAGCGGTCATAGGCCATCACGGCCAGGAGGAATCCCTCAGTGGTGAGGAGCAGGGAGAGGAAGAAGAACTGGGTGGCACAGCCCCCTAAGGTGATGACCTTGGGGGAGGACAGGAGGTCAGTGAGCGTCTTAGGGTAGATGACAGACGAGTAGCCCAAGTCCAGGAAGGAGAGGTTCTTGAGGAAGAAGTACATCGGGGAGTGCAGACGGGCATCCAGGGTGATGACCACCATCATGGCGAGGTTCCCCATGACAGCCACCAAGTACAGGGCCAGGAACAGAGCAAAGAGCAGGGCCTGGGTCTGCAGACCACCCTGAAATCCATCCAGCACGAACTCCTGCAGAGGCATCACTGAGAGGTTTCCGTTTCTGTGGGGTGACATGGCCCTGATCATGACACAGGGCAGAGGGCAGGCGGGAGGCAGGGAGCGGGTGCAGGTCAATGTCGCATGGTCGTCCTCCCTTGGAGATCAAGGACTTTCAGCACCTCACTGCCCACTGACCAAGAGACCATCAACTGCCCAGTTCTGCTTCCAGATGAATACAGACTGACCTGAAAAGAGAACATTTCCCCTTATTCATTAATGCATAAATGTGGAAGTTCACTCTCTCTCTGGGTGACTCTGAGCTGCTGTTATGGGGTGTGTAGTGGCTGCCAGGAGCTTTGGAGGCTGAAAACTTGAAGTGTGAGGAGTGTTTCACTCTCCTCCGTCTCTTCTCAATAATTGCTTTCCATCTCCATAGGGATGTTCCAGAGCTGTGAAATGTCCACTCCTCACTCAAGTATCTAATCCTGCACTTTCCTGCCTTATTAATTCATTCACTGATTTTATGAATGTTTATTGAACACCTCATGCCAGCCTGGTGGTGTGTGGTTGATGATTGTCCCTCCAGGCCAGGCTGGGACCAGAGCAGGAACCAGCACCCACCAGGAAAATTTCTCTCAGTCTGTCCTGCAGACCCTGAGCCCCATGGAGCATCAATGTGTGAACATGGACCGCAGCTGCATTCTGTCTGCAGAGCACTGTGCATCCTTGAGCATCTCAAGGGGCCTCAAGCCAAAGTCCTGATGTTTAAAAATATGAGAAGGGGACAGCAGGCAGACCCTGAGATCTATCTTGGCATGATGGCAAACATCAACAGAACTGTTTGCATCCTTGAGAATGTAGGGATTTTTTCTTGCAATGTACAGATAGCGGACAATTTATGGGAGGGGGGACAGCCAAGCTTCATGGCCTGAGAAGCAGCAGGACAGGGCTGTGACACATTTGGGATGTGGGGATGTCTTCCTCCTGTCCTTAATTCTATGCCCCTGGTTCCTCAGCACATCTCATATAGTCATTGCTTGAGGCAGTGGGAGCCTCCAACACGGTCACGTCTGCTCAGGGTCTGGGTCCTCCTGCTGGGTGCTGCTTCCTGTCCCTGCCACAGCCCAGACCTCCCTTGTTCACACTGGATGGGGCTGACCACCACACCATCATGGGACATGGGGACCTGCTGTTTGCTGGCCAGAGGAATGGTTGAAGATGCAGCCTAGAGAGGGAGCAGTGGGAAGGAGGGTGGGCACAGTGCCATGGTGCCACTCAGGAAGGTGAGGAGGATCAGGGAGAGGATGTAATCTATGTCAGAGCAAACCCCACAGTTCCTACAGGGCAGGTCCGCAGCATGGCGGAGCTGGCTGCCTTTGCAAGGAGCGAGCTCAGGTGCACTGGGGGTGTGCAGTCAGAGGCTGGGTGGTCAGTGATGCCTGTGGAGGAGTGATGACCCCATGCTCCCTCTTAGCTTGAAGTTTTCTTGGAAGATGATCTATAAGAGCCCATAGTTTGCAACCAAAAGTGTTACAAGGTACAAGGGTTAGTGGTCCTGCTTTCCCCTCCTGGGAGACTTAAGTCTAATCCTCTCATGAGAGCACAGAGGGACAGTCTGTCTGACATATGCAGGCAGGGTCCACTCAAATTTGAATTTGGATATGTGCACTGAGATTGGACAGGGTGCTGCCCTACCATGTTGGCCACAAGCCCTATGCACCAAGGCCTGTCCTGCGCACACACACACATACACACACACACACCCTGTCTGCCCCCCCAGGTCCTCACCTCATAATAATCTCAAAGTGACCAGAGTGACCACCTTCACCCACTATCCCCAGATTTGGTGACCTTGTTGTTATGTCCCTGAGGGTTCCCAGCTTTATTTATTTGGCTGTTTCCTGGGACAATTCATCCACCTCAGGGGTCTTGAGTCATCACAACAGTGACCCCTCGCATGCCTGGGGAGCACATGAGGACTGCTTGGCATTTTCACCTGGGAAGCCAAGCTTCCAAGCTTGTTTTGAGAAACTGAACACACTCTTCTGGCTTGTTGAGATGACCAAGTGGGGCACTGTAGCGGCTTCAGTAAACCTGCCTCTGAGTTGAGCCTGACAAACACCTCCAGGGTGAAGCAGAGAAACCCAGCGCTGCTTTGGAGGATCTATTGAATATTTGTAGTGACTGTGTCCTGAATCCTTCCCTTGCAAACTCTCATCACTCAAGAGTGATCTGAGCTCCTGCAGCACCAGCACTGCCTGATGCTTGTTGGGTTCAGGATCTCAGGCCAATGACTTAAAATCCACCTTTGTCCGAGGACCCCTGATTATATCTTCTCTCGTAAGCTCAGATCTGCTGCCCTAACTGCCCCTGCCCAAGGCAGTGGGGAGTGGGGGACCTTGTTGTCCAGGATCCAGGCCCCTAGGACTCACCTGTCAGTGATGCTGACTGGGCCCTGCTGAGGGATGACCACACTGCTCCTGTGATGTCAGGAGGGGCATGGCTCATCCAGGACACTGTGCTCCTGGGGAGGACAGGACTCCTCACCAGGTCTGTGCTGATGATAATGACGTGGTGCTGAGGGCCCCCCCTTGTCCACCTCTGGCCTCCTGTGTAGGGAAGTGAGAGGGAGGAGGGCACAGAGTAGGGAAGCAGGCTCTGGCTGCAGGAACTCCTGGGTCTTGATAGAAGCAGAGAAGGGGATGGACTCAGTCACCAGACTCTTCACATTATCTGTCCTCTGGGCAACATGTCAGGTTCCTGTACCTTGGGGTCACTCTGCTGGGAAGACGCTCTCTATTTGCAGGTCTGGGACTTGAGGCCTCGAATGGCCAATTAGGTGAGACCTGGGCTTCTGAGTGCACTGGGACTCACAACCCGCTGGGTCCCGAGAGCTGCAATCCTGTGGCCAATCATCCTTTGATGCATCTCAGTCCAGTACAGGGGAGGCAGGAAGACTGAAGTCCATGAAGGAGCCCTGAGTGTGGGTGGGCAAACAGTAGAGAAACGCAGACAACTTATATGGACTCTATGGAAGTCCTTGGAAAGATCTCCCTGGGCAGCAGGTGGGATGTTCTGGCCCACAGCCCTTCTCCTCCTCTGCCCCATCCTCATCTGTTGCTGTGAGGAAAAGTGACATGTGGGGAGTCTGTACCCAGGGCAACAGCACAGCCCTTTCAATGACACCTATTACCATTAAGATCTTTTTTCATGCTGAAATTGTCCTGTTTTTGGCTATTTGGATTCTCTTCAAAGCAGCCCTACACTCACTGAATATAGCTTAAAGATATAATATCCATTAATACAAAATATTTTAATCTCAGTTGGAAAACCAAAACAAAATTATAAATGTAATATATGTTTAATGTTTAATTTAACACAGAAAATTTGAAATGGAAATGCTTGAGAAAATTGTATCATATACATTCTAAGATAAAGAAGGCTCACATGCCTTAATAATTATTAGACAAACTAGACTTCTGGAAAACGTTTATTCATAAAGGGACATGTCATAATGAAAATGTTTTATCCACCTGTATCATAGGAAAATTTAAATTTCTTTATAACTAATAGAAACTTAAAATACATGAAGTAAAAACTGACAGAATTAAAAAGAAATAATCCCACTTCTGGGCATACACACCGAGGAAATCAGAATTGAAAGATACCCATGTACCCCAATGATCATCGCAGCACTGTTTACAATAGCCAGGACATGGAAGCAATCTAGATGTCCATTAGCAGACGAATGGTTAAGAAAGCATGATACATATACACAATGGAGTATTCAGATCAAATCAGCCACTCAGTCGTGTCCGACTCTTCGGGACCCCATGAATCACAGCACACCAGGCCTCCCTGTCCATCATCATCTCCCAGAGTTCACGCAAACTCACGTCCATCGAGTTGGTGATGCCATCCAGCCATCTCATCCTCTGTCATCCCCTTCTCCTCCTGCCCCCCAATCCCTCCCAGCATCAGGGTCTTTTCCAATGAGTCAACTCTTCACATGAGGTGGCTAAACTACTGGAGTTTCAGCTTCAGCATCTGTCCTTCCAATGAATACCCAGGACTGATCTCCTTTAGGATGGACTGGTTGGATCTCCTTGCAGTCCAAGGGACTCTCAAGAGTCTTCTCCAACACCACAGTTCAAAAGCATCAATCCTTCGGTGCTCAGCTTTCTTCACAGCCTAACTCTCGCATCCATAGATGATCACTGAAAAAAACATAGCCTTGACTAGACGGACCTTTGTTAGCAAAGTAATGTCTCTGCTTTTCAATATGTTATCTATGTTGGTCATAACTTTTCTTCCAAGGAGTAAGCGTCTTTTAATTTCATGGCTGCAGTCACCATCTGCAGTGATTTTGGAGCCCAAAATAATAAAGTCTGACACTGTTTCCACTGTTTCCCCATCTATTTCCCATGAAGTGATGGGACCAGATGCCATGATCTTCGTTTTCTGAATGTTGAGTTTTAAGCCAACTTTTTCACTCTCCTCTTTCACTTTCATCAAGAGGCTTTTTCGTTCCTCTTCACTTTCTGCCATGAGGGTGGTGTCATCTGCATATCTGAGGTTATTGATATTTCTCCCAGCAATCTTGATTCCAGCTTGTGCTTCTTCCAGCCCAGCATTTCTCAGGATGTACTCCGCATGAAAGTTAAATAAGCAGGGTGACAATATACAGCCTTGACGTACTCCTTTTCCTATTTGGAACCAGTCTGTTGTTCCATGTCCAGTTCTAACTGTTGCTTTCTGACTTGCATATAGGTTTCTCAAGAGGCAGGTCAGGTGGTCTGGTATTCCCATCTCTTTCAGAATTTTCCACAGTTTATTGTGATCCACACAGTCAAAGGCTTTGGCATAGTCAATAAAGCAGAAATAGATGTCTTTCTGGAACTCTCTTGCTTTTTCGATGACCCAGCGGATGTTGGCAATTTGATGTCTGGGTCCTCTACCTTTCCTAAAACCAGCTTAAACATCAGGGAGTTCACGGTTCACGTATTGCTGAAGCCTGGCTTGTGTGGGTCACAATAAACTGTGGAAAATTCTGAAAGAGATGGGAATACCAGATCACCTGACCTGCTCCTTGAGAAACCTATATGCAAGCCAGGAAGCAACAGTTAAAACTGGACATGGAACAACAGACTGGTTCCAAATAGGAAAAGGAGTACGTCAAGGCTGTATATTGTCACCCTGCTTATTTAACTTCTATGCAGAGTACATCATGAGAAACGCTGGACTGGAAGAAACGTAAGCTGGAATCAAGATTGCTGGGAGAAATATCAATCACCTCAGATATGAGATGACACCACCCTCATGGCAGAAAGTGAAGAGGAACTAAAGAGCCTCTTGATGAAAGTGAAAGAGGAGAGTGAAAAAGTTGGCTTAAAACTCCACATTCAGAAAATGAAGATCATGGCATCTGGTCCCATCACTTCATGGGAAATGGGTGGGGAAACAGTGGAAACAGTGTCAGACTTTATTTTGGGGGGCTCCAAAATCGCTGCAGATGGTTATTGCAGCCATGAAATTAAAAGATGCTTACTCCTTGGAAGGAAAATTATGACCAACCTAGATAGCATATTAAAAACGAGAGACATTACTTTGCCAACAAAGGTCCATCTAGTCAAAGCTATGGTTTTTCCAGTGGTCATGTATGGATGTGATAGTTGGACTGTGAAGAAAGCTGAACACTGAAGAATTGATGCTTTTGAACTGTGGTGTTGGAGAAGACTCTTGAGAGTCCCTTGGACTGCAAGGAGATCCAACCAGTCCATCCTAAAGGAGACCAATCCTGGGTGTTCATTGGAAGGACTGATGCTGAGGCTGAAACTCCAATACTTTGGCCACCTCATGCGAAAAGTTGACCATTGGAACAGACTCTGATGCTGGGAGGGATTGGGGGCAGGAGGAGAAGGGGACGACAGAGGATGAGATGGCTGGATGCGTCACCGACTTGATGCATATGAGTTTGCGTGAACTCTGGGAGATGATGATGGACAGGGAGGCCTGGCATGCTGATTCATGGGGTCAGAAAGGGTCGGACATGACTGAGCGACTGAACTGAATTGAAAGTTTATATCTTAAAGTGTGTTCCTGAGCAGAAAGGCACACTTTTTTTTCCCTCAACCTCATTAAATTTTATGTTAATTTTGTGTAATGGAGGCTCCTTTCCTTCCAACTTTCCTCACTGTGTCATCCAATTTCTACACTCAACTCTAAAGTTAAAAGCCTTCCCTTTAAGATGTTCTGCTTCCACGGGACTAAAGGAGTCTATGAGGTATTCCAGTGAGTATAGCATTGGCTAAATATCAGCAGAGAGAAGTTGTCCATGCCAGTCCTTCTTTTTCTTCTCATTTCTTCACCAAGCCTCTGTTGATCTGGATTGTCTCCATTCACAGCTTCGAAGAGAACAGGAGTGTGAATCGTTCTTGCTGTAATTCGTTCTGTCCTTTCACTTTTCTCAGTGAGAAACTGTATCAGGTAAAGTTTATTGTTATTTAGGCACATATCTAGGACATTCTCAAAATGACTGTGCCAGTTGAGCTCTAATGAATAGCATTGACTTGTAGAGTTATGATAATGATCAACTTTAGGGGAGAAAACTTGGGAGTAAGCAAAAATGATAGTGGCATTTACATTTTAAACCTGAGTGGTAGGGAATTCCATGAGTGGATATGCTGTGATGATTTTTTTTCTGTAAATATATACACATATAATAAGAATAGAAATACTATTTCTCTTATTCATACCAGAAATGTGAATACTGTGGTGGGGTTCTGTGGCATCAACTTTAGCAGCAAAGTCAACATGCACTTGGGGTAATGGAGCAGGAGTCAGGAGAGCTTCTGCCCAACATAGAACCAGGAGTGCACCTCCGACCCCTGACCTCTCGCCCCTGTGAGAGGCACTATTTGTCAGATCTGAGTCACTCAAGCCAAAATTGTTCCTACTGATATCAAACTCACAGGGGAACACTTGTCCATATATTATTATTATTGTTATATTTAAAACTAGGTGACGGGGTCTTCCCTCATGATGCACTGATTAAGACTTTGCCTTGCAATGCAGGGGGGTGTGGGTTTTATCTCTGTTCCAGGAACTATGATCCCACGTGTCTCATGGCCAAACAAATGAATAATAATAAATAAAACAGAAGCAATATTGTAATAAATTCAGTAGAGTTTACAAAAAGCTGGATCATGACTATTGACCATATTGGTTGGGGTGAAGTGTGAAGGAAAAAAGTTAAGGACTTAATTTTTCTTTGAAATAATCACCCATAAGGGCACAATGAATATTTATCCATTAATAATCTTTTATATACTAGCCATTGCCTAAGGTATGTTATTTGTGCACATTATCTCTGGTGAGCCTGGCCATATGAATATGTTTTTAATTGCAGTATAGCTGAAGAAGGAATTCATAGGGCCCACCTTAGGCCTGTTCATGCTGATCATGCTCAGCCACCTCTCCAATGGACTCTGAACTCTGGGTTTAGTGCCTATGAAGACAACAACAGAAGGATAAGACCCCCTCCAGACAGGGCAACCTTGAAGATCGTATCTAGGTTACTCATTGCCTAAGAGAAAACATACACTAATCACCCCTTCCTCCAGACAGGCCATAAATTTTTCTGTATCTATTGGAGTGCAACTTCAGGCTTATTGATTATTGGCTAACTGTTTGTTTGAGCACATGAGCACATAGCTCATGAATGATGGGGTTACTGGGATTGTATTTTCCTTGGTTTATGTGAGTCTCAAGGAATCTGGAGTGGTGGGTTCAGACACGTACACATGGGGTATAACAGATTTTCACAAATGCTGGTCGGGGTCCTTGGCTAAGAGGAGACTCTGCCTTGGGCCCGCCAGTGTAATAACCTGCACTCCAGTGTCTGCATTGTCCTTCTGAGGGAGTTTGTGTCCTGGAACGCGTGGCTACAACATAGTCGACTGTAATACTAGGTTAGTTTCTGGTGTACTGCCTAGTGATTTGACAGTTATATTCCCTGGTGGCTCAGATGGTAAAGAGTCTGCCTGCAATGCGGGAGACCAGGGTTCGATTCCTGGGTTGGGAAGATCTCCTGGAGGAGGGCACAGCAACCCACTCCAGTATTCTTGCCTGGAGAATCCCCATGGACAGAGGAGGCTGGCTGGCTACAGTCCATGGGGTCAGAAGAGTCGGACACGACTGAGTGACTAGGCACACACAGCGCATACATTATGAAATGACCGTCTAAAAAAATCTAATATCCGTCTGTTCCCATGTAAGGTTTTATATTAATAATACAATGACTAAGTCATCTGGTCCCCTCACTTCTTGGCAAATAGATGGGGAAACAGTGGAAAACAGTGTCAGACTTTATTTTGGGGATCTCCAAAATCACTGCAGGTGGTGACTGCAGCCATGAAACTAAACGACGCTTTCTCCTTGGAAGGGAAGTTATGACCAACCTAGACAGCATATTAAAAAGCAGACATATTACTTTCCCATATATCATTTCAAGAGTGTTTTTGTTTTCTTCAGGGAAATACGCAGAAGGGGAATTGCTAGATCTCATAAATGTCTTATTTTCAGTTTTGGGAAGAGGAGGAGCATGCCATATTATTCTCCACAGTGGCCACAGCAAATTTCAATTCCAGCAACGGTGCCTGAGGGTTCCTTTTCTCCACATTCCTACCAATCCTCACTATTTTTCACTTTTTTATGATAATCGTTCAAATAGGTGTGAAGTGATATCTCAATTTGCTGTTGATTTGCATTTCCCTGAGGATGAGTGGTGTTGAGAGTCTTTTCAAGTGCATGTTAGCCCTTGTATGTCTCCTCTGATAAAGGTTGTTTAGGTGCTCGGCCAATTTTTTACTGGGTGGTTTGCGTTTTTGTTTTTGTTTTTTTATTGAAGAATACTTGATTTACAATGTTTGCTTGTTTCAAGAGTACAACAAAGTAATTCAGTTTTTGGTTTTTGTTTTTTGTGTTTTTTTGCTGTTGTTCAGTCGCTAAGTTGTGTCTGACTCTTTCTACCTGACGAACTGTACCACCCCAGCTTCCTCAGTTCTCCTATATCTAAAGAAGTTTGCTCAAATTCATGTCCACTGAGTTGGTGATGCTATTTAACCATCTCATCTCCTGCTGCCCCCATCTCCTTTAGTCTTCAATCTTCCCAGCATCAGGGTCTTTTCCAGTGAGTTGGCTCTTCACATCAGGTGGCCAAAGTATTGAACCTTCAGCTTCAGCATCAGTCCTTTTAATGAATATTCCAGGTTGATTTCCTCTGGGATTGACTGGTTTGATTTCCTTGCAGTCCAAGGGACTCTCAAGAGTCTTCTCCACCACCAAAATTCGAAAGGATTAATTCTTTGGCACTCGGGTTTCATTATAGTCCAACTCTCACATCTATACATGTCTACTGGAAAAGCCATACCTTGGACTATATGGACGATCATGGGCAAAGTGATGTCTCTGTTTTTTAATATGCTGTCTAGGTTTGCCACAGCTTTCCTTCCCAGGAGCAAGCATCTTTGAATTTCATGGCTGCAGTCACTGTCCACAGTGATTTTGGAGCCCAAGAAAATAAAATCTGTCGCTGCTTCCACTTTTCCCTCTTTTTTTGCCATGACGTTTTTTTTTTTCCCTCATGTTTGCCATGAAATAACGGAACCAGATGCCATATACTTAGCTTTTGAATGTTGAGCTTTAAGCTAGCTTTTTCACTCTCCTCTTTTACCCTCATCAAGATGTTCTTTAGTTCCTCTTCACATTCCGCCATTAGGGTGGTGTCATCTGCATATCTGAGGTTGTTGATTCCAGCAATCTTGATTCTAGCTTGTTCTTCAACCAGCCTGGCATTTTGCGTGATGTACTCCACATAGTAGTTAAATAAGCAGTGTGACAATATACAGCCTTGTACTCCCTCCCCAACTTTGAACCAGTCAGTTGTCTCATGTTCAGTTCTAACTGTTCCTTCTTAATTCACATGCAAGTTTCTCAGGGGGCAGGTAAGCTGATGCGGTACTTCCATCTCTAAGAATTTTCCACAGTTTGTTGAGATTCACAGTCAAAGAGGTTAGCTTAGTCAATGTAGCAGAAGTAGATGTTTTTCTGTGATTGCCTTACTTTCTCCAAGATCCAACAAACGTTGCCAATTTGATCACTGGTTCTTCTGCCTTTTCAAAATCCAGCTTGTATATCCTGAAGTTCTCAGTTCATGTATTGCTGAAGCCTAGTTTGAAGGAATTTGAACATAACCTTGCTATCATGTGAAATGAGTAGTTGTAGGATCATTAAACCATTATATGATATTGCCCTTCTTGGGGATTGGAATGGGAACTGGCCTTTTACAGTCCTGTGGCCACTGCTGAGCTTTTCAGATTTGCTGACATGTTGAGTGCGGCACTTTACTGTGTCATCTTTCATGATTTAATATAGCTCCGCTGGAATTCCATCACCTCCACTAGCATTGTTTGTATAAATGCTTCCTAAGACTCACTTGACGTCACACCCCAAGATGTTCGGCTTTAGGTGAGTGACCACACCGACATGGTTATCTGGGCCATTAAGATCTTTTTGTAGACTTCTGCATATTCTTGCCACTTCTTCTTAGTCTCCTCTGCTTCTGTTAGGTCCTTACCATTTTTGTCTGTTATCGTGCCCATGCTTACATGAAACATTCCCTTGATATCTCATTCTCTTAAAGAGCTCTCTAGCCTTTACCATGCTATTGTTTTTCTCTATTTCTTTGAATAGTTCATTTAATAAGGCCTTCTTATCTCTCTTTGCTATTCTCAAGACTCTGCATGCAAGTAAGTGCATACCTTTCCCTTTCTCCTTTCCTTTTGCTTCTCTTCTTTGCTCAACTATTTGCTAAATCACATTCTTTTTTACAGTCTTTTTTGATTTAGACTATCACGGGCCATTAAGTAGATTTCTCTGTGCTATCTAGTAGGTCCTTCTTGGTTGTCTCTCTCATACATAGTAGTCTGCGTATGTTAATCCCAAACTCCTGTCTGATTGTTTCTCTGCGTTGCACATTTTCTGTTTGGTAGCTATAAGTTTGTTTTGATATATGTAAGCATATTTCTGGTTTGCAAATATGTTCAGTGGAGTATTGCTCAGCCAGGAAAACAATGAAATAATGCCATTTGCAACAACATGGATGGACCCTAGAGATTATCATCCGACATAAAGAAAGTCAGACAGAGAAACAAACATTGTACCACTCATATGTGGGACTCCCTTGCTTTTTCTATGATCCAGTATATGTTGGCAGTTTGATCTCTGGTTCCTCTGCCTTTTCTAAATCCAGCTTGTATATCTAGAAGTTCTTGGTTCACATACTGTTGAAGCCTAGCTTGACGTATTTTGAGCATAATTTGGCTGGCATATGAAATGAATGCACCTGTATGGCAATTTGAACTATGTTTGGCATTCCTTTTCTGCTGGGAGCCAGTGTGGGGAATCCCGTCCCTGACAAGGTCATGTAGAAGAGAACTGTTAAGCAAGGGTTCAGGACTCGAGGGGCTCCCTAGACCTGCTCGAGCATCTACTCCAAAGCCAGAATCTGTCTGTTTTACTATTTCATGACTTTCACCAACTCCTCTGACATTAACAGGGGGCTATCCCCGACCACCTTTCTCTGGAGAAAATCAACTTAGGGCTCTAGCTAATAAGTCTCCTGGACATGAGAGGAATATTTCAAATCAAACTCCCTCTGTTAGCATTCTAGCTTGCTTGGCAGGTTTATCCAGGCTCTTACAGCTACACGTGATTATTTACATGCCTCCCAACTGTGAGAGGCACAGGAAGCCTAAAACATATAGCCTTTCAAAGAGTTAAAAGTTATTAGAGTAGTGCTGGTGTAGGATTTCATTATTGGACCAATGCTTATTGCTAAGTTCCCATATCTCTTATCCACTGTGCACCTGGGAGTGTACTAGTTAACATAGTTGGAATGTATGGAAAACAAGTGTAGCCTTGAAATTAACCACATCAGACCTTTGAGCTAATTGGTTCTTTCTTTGTTGTAACTCACTGCACCTTTGCCCCATGAGAAATGTAACTCTGCTTAGCATTTTCTGAGGCTGACATAGATTAGAAATATAAAGAAAAAAGCATTTCAAGAGAAAATAAGTTTTCTGGTTGAGCAGCCTTTATCAAAAGAGGGTCATATAATGTTTACAGGCCTCCAAGGCCTGAAGATAATGTACACAATATTGTTTATGGGAAAGATATGCAGAAAAAATCCTGGTTTTGATAAAGACAAAACAGATGTAATGTTTGGGCTGACTCTGTATGACTTTGCATCTTTCATTTCCCTCTATGTACAAGTTAAGGTATAAAAGTCCCTTTTAAAAATAAAATAATGGGCCTCGCTCACCGAAGAAGCTTGGTCACCCCATGTTTGTCTTTTTTTTTTCTTTCTTTCTCTCTCTTACTCTCTTTTTCAGGCTGAACCCTTGGAACACAGAGGCTCTCTGTGTTCACTTTCCTGCCTGGGCTTCTAAGACTTTGTTAGCTTTCTGTGTAAACTACGGAATATCAGCCTCTTTCTCTCCTCTATTTTCTTATCTACAACATTCTTTCCTATCTCTCTCTAAATCATCCGCCGAAGCCGTTTCTCCTTCAGGTTCCCCTGGATCCTGCGGGGCTGGACCCCAGCACTTTTCTTTGCAAATGAAATAGAAACTGACCTTTTCCAGTCCTGTGGCCACTGCTGAGTTTTCCAAATTTGCTGGCATAGTGAGTCAAGCACTTTCACAGCATCATCTTTTAGGATTTGCAATAGCTCAGCTGGCATTCCATCATTTCAACTAGTTTTCTTTGTAGTGATGTTTCCTAAGGCCCAGTTGACTTCACATTTCTGGTTCTAGGTGAGTGACCCCACCATCGTGGTTATCTGGGTCATTAAGATCCTTTTTGTATAGTTCTTCTGTGTATTCTTGCCACCTCTTCTTAATATCTTATACTTCTGTTAGTTCCTTGCCGTTTTTCCCCTTTATTGTGCCTATCTTTGCTTGAAATGTTCCCATGGTATCTCCAATTTTCTTAAAGAGACCTTTAGTGATTCCCATTCTATTTTTTTCCTCTGTTTCTTTGCATTGTTCATTAAGAAAGCTTTCTTATCTTTCCTTGCTATTCTCTGGAACTCTGGATTCAGCTGGGTATATCTTTCCTTTTCTTCTTTGCCTTTTGTTTTTCTTCTTCTCTCAGCTGTTTGTAAGGCCTCCTCAGACAATCACTTTGCTTTCTTGCAATCCTTTTTCTTGGGGATAATTTTGGTCACCACCTCCTGTACAATGTTGCAAACCTCTGTCCATAGTTCATCAGGCACGCAGTCTACCATATCAACTCCCTTGAATCTATTCCAAAGAATCAAGGGAAATCCCCAGAAAGTCTACTTCTGCTTCAGTGACTATGCTAAAGCCTTTGACTGTTGATCACAACAAACTGTGGAAAATCCTTAAAGTTATGGGAATACCAGACTACTTCACCTGGCTCCTGGAAAATCTGTATGCAGCTGAAGAAGCAATAGTTTGAACCAGACATGGAACAACAAACTGGTTCAAAATTGGGAAAGGAGTGTGTCAAAGCTGTATATTGTCATCCTGTTTATTTAACTGATATGCAGAGTGATATCTTACGGTGGCTGGTATCAAATTTGTGGTATTCAAGGAAAACTTCACTCTGGGATCAAAGACACAGTCTTAGTCATTCAGAGCTTTGTACAGCAGAGAATTTACTAAAGTGAAAGAATATAAAAGCTTCTACACCTCAGAAGGGGGAAGAAAGAATACATCCCCTTACTAGTTTTAGCAGGGCAGTATTTACTTTTCAGCTGGCTGCTAGGAAGATAAAAAGAACACTTCAAGACTATACAAGGCTGTAAAAGTTTAGCCAGAATCCTTCTCCCACAGGGTACATCCCAAGATAACATTGATCCAAGACTTGTCAAAGAGAATGGGTTCCTGGCAGAATGTCTCTGGGTGAGATATATTGTTGCTGTGTAAGCAATGGATATGAGAAAACAGGTTCCCAGGCAAGATTTGTTACAGTTATAATCATTAACATACAGACAAAGAAAACCATACCCATGATTAAGATACCTTACTACTGCACATTCATTAGCTCCATATCTAAAGAAAGCCAGCTCTTTAGGGCAAGATACACTGTTGCAAAAGCCTTAATGAAATCATGAGCAAGATGAACAAGGCCTGGGCAGCCTACATGATTAATGCAAAAGAATGTGAACAAAAATGTTCACCTCCACCTTAAAGGTGCCTTGGACTCCCTATCAACCTGCCTAAGTTTTAACTCTCTCAAGAGTACATCATGCGATATGCCATGCTGGATGACTCACAATCTGGAATCAAGACTGCTGGGAGAAATATCAACAGCCTCAGATATGCAGATGACACCACTCTAATGACAGAAAATGAAGATGAACTAAAGAGCCTCTTGATGAGGTGAAAGAGGAGAGTGTAAAAGCTGGCTTAAAGCTCAATATTAAAAAAAATCTAAGATCTTGGCATCCAGATCTCATCACATCATGGCAAATAGTTGAGGCAACAATGGAAACAGTGACAGATTTTATTTTCTTCGACTCCAAAATCACTGTGGATGGTGACTGCAGCCATGAAATTCAGAGCAAAGTTATGACAAACCTAAAGAGCATATTCAAAAGCGGAGATATAACTTTCTCAACAAAGGTCCATCTAGTTGAATCTATGATTTTTCCATTAGTCATGTATGGATGTGAGAGTTGGACCATAAAGAAGGCTGAGTGCCAAAGAATTGATGCTTTTGAACTGTGGTGTTGGAGAAGACTCTTGAGAGTCCCTTGGACAGCAAGGAGATCAAACTAGTCAATCCTAAAGGAAATCAAACTTGAATATTCCTTGAAAGGACTGATACTATGGCCTAAGCTCCAATACTTTTGCTACCTGATATGAAGAGCTGACTGTCTGGAAAAGATCTTGATGCTGGGAAATACTGAGGGCAGGAGAAGATAGGTGCGACCAAGGATGAGATAGTTGGATGGCATTTATCGACTCAATGGATATAAGTGTGAGCAAACTCTGGGAGATGGTGAAGGATAGAGAAGCCTGGAGTGCTGCAGTCCATGAGGTTGCAAAGTCAGACTCAACTGAGCAACTGAATGACAGCAACAACAAAAACTCAATGAAGAATCGTCAAGCTATGAATATATATTTCTCTAAATATAAATGCTTATTTTTCTAAGATATTATACACATTGACAACTAACATGAAAATATGCTCAACAGCACTAATCATTAGTGAAATGAAAATAAAAAACAATGTGATAATACTTTGGAACTATCAGGATGGATATACAAAAGAAACAAAAGTATGTCTGTATGTTGTATGTATGTAAGTATATATGTTGACTAGGAGAAATTTGAACATTCTTGCACTGTTGATAGGAATGTAAAAAGTACTATAGAAAATTCTTTACAGGTTCCTTTAAAATTAAAAAAAAATTACTATATGATCCAATAATCACATATTTGAGTGTATATCCTGCCTCAATTTGATAGCAGTAACTACAAGAGATATTGGCACACCTACATACATAGCAGCATTCTTCACCATGGGCAGAAGGTGGAAGAAGCACAAGGGTTCACTGGTGAATAAAATGGTAAACAAAAGGTTGTGGTGTATGTATGAGGGAATATTGTTTAGCTTTTTAAAATATTACAATACTGACATTTACTGCAACACGGATAAAACTTGAAGACATTTTGTTAAGTGAGATAACCAGACACACAAAAAGACAAACATTGTATGCTTTGCTTATGTGAGGCATCTAAAGTGGTCGCATTCATAGAGACAAATTAAAGTGCTGGCTGCCAGGGGTTGAGGCAGGGGAAATACGGAGTTACTGCTGAGGGGTATGCAGTTCAATTTTGCAAGATGAAAAAAAGATGAAATAAGTTCTGGAGATTTGTTACACGAGAAGGTGAATATGCTGAGCATTACTGAACTGTACACTTAAAAGCAGGTACAACAAAAATGTTGTTTTTTTAACACAATTAGAAACTTATAACCTTAAAAAAAGTTAGTATAGAAACAATTTAAAGTACAGTATGGTCTTGAAATTCAAGATGTTTATTCTACACTGCCGGGAGCCAGCACGGGAGATCCCACCCATGACAAGGTCATGTGGAGGAGACCTGACATGCAAGGCGGATCAGGACTCGAGGGACTCCCTGGACCTGCTTGAGCATCTACCCCAAACCAAAATCTGTCTGTCTACTGTTTACTATATTATGCCTTTCACCAACTCTTCTGACATTAACAGGGAGCTATCCCCAACCACCTTTCTCTGGAGAAAATCAACTTAGGGCTCTAGTCAATAAGTCTCCTGGGCATGAAATGAGTATTTCAATTCAACCCCCCCGCCCTGTTGGCATTCTAGCTTGCTTGGCAGGTTTATCTAGACTCTTGCAGCTATGTGTATGATTGTTCACAAGCCATGACAAGGGAAGTCTAAGCATTCTAAAAATATAGAGCCCTTCGAGGGGTGAAAAAGTTTTACTAAAATAATACCAGTGAAGGGTTTCATGTTGAGCCAATGCTTGCTGCCAAGTTCCCATATCCCTTATCCATTGTGTGCCTGGGAGTGCATATAGTTAGAATATAGGAAAAATAAGTGGTAGCCTTGGCATTAGCAACATTAGACCTTGAGTTAATAAGTTCTTTCTTTGTTGTAACCCACTGCAACTCTGCTCTATAAAAATGTAACTGTTTAATTATTCTTAGGGTGATGCAGATTAAGGAATTTAAGGGAAAAAATGCTTCAAGGGAAAATAAGTTTTCTGGTTGACCAACCTTTATCAAAAAAGAGTCATAAAATGTCAACAGGCCTCTGGGCCTAAAGATAATGTACAAAACATAAGACCCTTGCTTATGAAATGGTATGCAGGAAAAAACCTGGTTTTGATCAAGGTTAAAACTGATGGAATGTTGAGCTGATTCTGCATGACTCTGCATCTTTCACTTTGCTCTATGTACAACTCAGGGTATAAAAGCCCCTTTTGAAAATAAAGCTACAAGCCTCGCTCACTGAAGCTTTGTCTCCCCGTGTCATTCTTTCCTTCACCAACGCCATTCATCCTGAGAGTATCCCTGGACTCTACTGAGGCTGGACCCCAGCACTACACTAACTCAATAATGTAACTAGAACTATAAGTTACATTTTGGAGTTGAGTGACTAATTAACACTGAACTCAAATTATAATCAGCCACTAGATATGGACTGAGAACCTATTAAGTGGCAGAATATTGCAAAGCATTTAAAGAATTAAATAGCAGGGTGACAATATACAGCCTTGACATACTCCTTTTCCTATTTGTAACCAGTCTGTTGTTCCATGTTCAGTTCTAACCGTTGCTTCCTGACCAGCATATAGGTATCTCAAGAGGCAGGTCAGGTGATCTGGTATTCCCATCTCTTCCAGAATTTTCCAGTTTATTGTGATCCACACAGTCAAAGGCTTTGGCATTGTCAATAAAGCAGAAATAGATGTTTGTCTGGAACTCTTGCGTTTTCGATGATCCAGCAGATGTTGGCAATTTCATCTCTGATTCCTCTGTGTTTTCTAAAACCAGCTTGAACATCTGGAAGTTCACAGTTCACGTAAGCATTACTTTACTAGCGTGAGAGATGAGTGAAATTGTGCGGTAGTTTGAGCATTCTTTGGCATTGCCTTTCTTTGGGATTGGAATGAAAACTGACCTTTTCCAGTCCTGTAGCCACTGCTGAGTTTTCCGAGCTTGCTGGCATATTGAGTGCAGCACTTTCACAGGATCATCTTTTAAGATTTGAAATAGCTCAACTGGAATTCCATCACTTCCACTAGCTTTGTTCGTAGTGATGCTTCCTAAGGCCCACTTGACTACACATTCTACAATGTCTGGCTCTAGGTGAGTCCGAAAGATATTATTATTTTTTTTGAAAGATATTCTTGTAAGATAGTATAGGTAAAAGAATATCTATTTGAACCCCCATAGAATGATACAGGACAAATGAGAGGGAGAGAGAGAATGAGGAGGAGGGGGGGCATTGGAGAAGGAGGAGGGGCAGAGGAGGGGGAGGAGGGAAAGTGGAAGGGGAGGGAGTGGGGAATGAGGATGATGAGGAGGACAAGGGGAAAGTGGGTGGGAGATAGAACAATATCACAGCATGAGAGGATGGAAAGCACAATATCATGGAGAGGTAATTCGGGGAACTCAACAAAAAATATATTGTATCAGATGGTTACAGTAATATACTACAGAGGCAGAAATAATTCTAGAGAGCTCAAAGCGAAGACAAATGGGGCCAAGAATCCAGCAGATACCTTGGAGTGTGCTGGAAATAAGTGATGGTGAGCAGCAATGTGATGCTTGGGTGTTGGCTCCTCCCCACAGTTCTCCTGAGCAAGAGATGGAGAACTATTATCAGAGACCACTCCCAGGTTCACCAGACAAGTTCCTGGTAGTGACCAGGGGAGTAGATGACACTATTGAAGGAAGACGCCATGAGGAGACCTCTGGGCTCTGAGTCCAGGCTGTGTGTTGGGTCCATGGAGCACGAGGATGGATCTCTGAATGGGCAGGTCAAGACTGAGGGACCAGGCTCCTGGGGAGTGCAGGACAGGGCTAGAAAGTTATGCTCCCGCTAAGAAAGTTCACCATCTTTTAGCAACCCCTGATTTCTTCTGCAGCCACCAGGAACATTACCTTTATTAACAGATGTCTGTGTTGACAAAGCACCATTTGTCAGGGTCATAAGTAGTCAGGAAAGTGTCACCTGCCAGGCTGTGTGGTAAAGGGTCAGTTGAGCTTTGAGAATCAGGCATTCACGTTGATTCCCTGGGGTCCCCAGCTGCTGTCTGAGGGGAGAAACCCAGGACAGGGTGCACTGAGAGCCTCTGAAGCTGGGCACAGGTGCACTCTGCTTCCTTGTTGGTGTGGCAGTATCAGTGAACAGGAGGGGAAGGTGGAAGAACAACCACACTGCAGAATTAAGGAGGAACCTGGTCTTCCTAACTCCTCCTAATTGGCAGTAGTAATCTCAGGCTTCCACCAAGGAAGAGGCAAGGCTGAGTGTGCTAAAGCCCCCTTTGTAGGTGGTCCAGGGGAGAATTCTGAGCACACATTTGCATTAGATTCAGGAAAGAAGTGAAGGAAATGGCCAGAGACTTTGTCTAGTTATGCACCTTCACTGGTAGAGTTGAGCTTGAGACACATACCATGCCTCAAAGACTCTCTGTTCGTCACTCTACTTACAAAGTTCAAGATTAGAGTCGTGCCCCATTGATGATATTAATTTTCTGATGCCAAAGAAAATGTCTCATTCACTTTGTATCTCACAGTCAAAATGTGTGGCCGATGCTATGTGAAGGACTGAATGAAATGTTGGATGAAAGAATGAATTGAGGGAATAAGGAAAAAATTCCTCCAACCAAACCTAGTGCCTCCCATGAAGCCATCTTGTCCTGACGTCAAGACACACTGCCCCTTCTGGCCACCCTCCTTCACGTGGCTGTGTGCTTCTGGCCCAGTCTCCGCAGGGCATCCTTCACCTCCTCGTTTCTCAGACTGTAGATGAGGGGGTTGAGCATCGGGATGACCAGGGTGTAGAAGACAGAGACCACCTTGCCCTGCTCCATGGATGCCACAGCTCCCGGCTGGGCATACATGACAAAAACTGTCCCATAATAGATGGACACGGCTGTCATGTGGGAGCCGCAGGTGGAGAAGAGCTTGTGCCTCCCTCCACCTGAGCGCATCTTCAGGATGGTCACTGTGATGTAGCCATAGGAGGTGAGGACCACAAGTATGGTGCCCACAATTATGAGCCCACAAAGGCCAAACATGACCAGCTCATTGATGGTAGTGTCAGCACAGGCAAGCTTGAGTAATGGAGGCACATCGCAGAAGAAGTGGTCAATGTGGTTGGAGCTGCAGAACGGGAGGCTGAATGTGAAGCTGGTCTGCAGGATGGAGTTGAGGCAGCCCCCACAGTAAGTGCCCAACGCCAGGCGGGCACACACTGAGGGGTGCATGGAGATGGGGTAGTGCAGGGGGCTGCAGATGGCCACGAAGCGGTCATAGGCCATCACGGCCAAGAGGAATGCCTCAGTGGTGCCCACCATGGAGAAGAAGAAGAACTGAGTGGCACAGCCTGCAAAGGTGATGACCTTGGAGGAGGTAAAGAAGTTGGTCAGGGCTTTGGGGTAGATGACAGACGAGTAGCACAGGTCCACAAAAGAGAGGTTCTTGAGGAAGAAGTACATCGGGGAGTGCAGACGGGCATCCAGGGTGATGACCACCATCATGGCGAGGTTCCCCAGGACGGCCACCACGTACAGGGCCAGGAACAGAGCAGAGAGCAGGGCCTGGGTCTGAAATCCATCCAGTACAAACTCCTGCAAAGGGATCGCTGAAAGGTTTCCATTTCCATAGGGTGACATTTCCCTGAACTGGGCGACAGGGGCAGAGAGTCAAGAGCAGGAGAGAGACAGTGAGATGGAGCAGGTCAAGGTCACATGGTGATCCTCCCATGGGTCACACACACCCTTCCGTGCCTCAGTGCCCATGGACCAACACACTATCCACTGCCCATTTCTCCTTTCAGATGAGCTCAGACTGACCTGAAATTGTAAACATTTCCACTGACTTGTGCCTTCATAATCATGCATTGAGCCCTCTCTCTCTGGGAGACTCTGAGCTGTTGTCACGGGGTTTGTCCAGGGCTCCTCCAGAGCTGAGTGTCTATGGTGTAAGTATGGCTTGCATCTCCTGGTCATTTATGAAGGAAATGTTTTCCCTCCCCATGGGGATACTTCTGAGTCATGCCGTTTCTACACTTTGTTCGAGTATCTAATACTGCATGTTCTGTTCCTTATTATGAGTTAAGTGAGTGAGTGAAGTCGCTCAGTCATGTCTGACTCTTTGCGACCCAATGGACAGTAGCCCACCAGGCTCCTCTGTCCATGTGATTCTCCAGGCAAGAATACTGGAGTGGGTTGCCATTTCCTTCTCCAGGGGATCTTCCCAACCCAGGGATCTAACCCAGGTCTCCCGCATTGCAGGCAGATGCTTTAACTTCTGAGCCACCAGGGAAGTCTCTTATTTTAGCCCTACTTTAATTTCAGAAATTGTAAAGCCCTTTTGGCCATCCTGACTCAACCCAGTGATGGTCCTATCTCTAGGCCAGGCCAGGACCAGAGCAGGGACCAGTCCTCACCAGGCTAATGTGGATGATTTGTCTGTCACCCCTGTAGACCATGAGAGATATCTCAGCTTCATTGTCTCTGAGATTTTGAGCTCTCTGCATCTTTGAGAATCTAAGGGTTCTTTCCTGCTATGTCCTGATGTGGCATAATTCATGGAGAGCAGCAGTGGACAGCCCCTGCCAGACAGGGACTGTGACACACTAAGGGCATGCCATGTCTTCCCCCTGTCCTTACTTCCATGCCACTGGCACCTTGGCACACTCCGTGTAGTGATTCCTTGGAGCAATGGAAGCCACCAACATGGTCATATCTGCCTTAATGTCTGGGTACCCCTTTGGGTGCTGCTTCCTGTCCCTGTCACAGCCCAGACCTCCCTTGTCTGCCACACACTCTCATGAAACATGGGGACCAGTTGTGTGATGGCCAGAGGAATTAACAGGATATCATGCAACTTAAGAGCAGGAGTAGGAAGGATGGATCATTAGCACAGAGCCACAGTGCCTCCGAGGGAGGGGAGGAGGATTAGTGAGAGCGTGAAAGCTGATTTTATAGAGTTTCATGTTTTCTAGAGGTCAGATCTGTAGCATCAGCGAGATATCTGACTTTGAAAGTGTGAGTTCCCCAGGAGTCGGGGTGTGCAGGCAGAGGCTGGAGGTCAGTGGTGCCTGTGGAGGAGTGATGACCCCTCACATTCCCTCTGAGACTGAAGTTCTCTTAGAAGGTTGTCTATGAGAGCCAGGGCTCTCTCTCAATAGAGGATGTGGATGAAAGAATAAGCTGTCCTATTTTGGAATATTTAGGCTTTCCTATCTGGAATATTTGACCCTAACTCTCACATGAGAGCAGAGGCAGATAGTCTGACCTTGGTTGCCCAAGATCCTCTCGCATATGTGTTTGAAGCTGGTGCTAAGTGTAATGGCCCCTACCCACCTTGGCTGCCCACCCCTGTGCAAATAGCCCTGTACTCTCAGTGGCACAAGGAATCGCCCCCTCTCCCTCTTCAGCTCTGCCTTCCTTGCAGTGAAGTGAGACTGAGGAGGGGACAGGGGTGGCCCACGAGATGCCAGTGATAGTCTGCCCAGGTCCTCTAGTTCTGGGTACCAGGAGGTCCCACAACACAGTTCAACCAGAGTGGACCATGTTGAACTTACCTCCCCCTCTCTCTGTCCCCTTAGCCGGCCAGCATCCGAGGCACTTGCACACTAGGATCTTTTGCTGGGGAGGATCTCTCCACCTGGCACGGCTGGGGTTTGAGGCCTCAAGTGGCCAATTAGTTGCTGCCTAAGCTCTGAGTATGCTGGGACTCCCAACACCCTGAGTCCCTGGAAGAGGTAGTCCTGTGGGTAAAATTCCTTTGATACATGTCAGCCCACAACAAGAGGGGTAAGAGAGCTTGAAATTCCTCTGAGAGTGCTGCGATCCACCAGATGAGAAGCAAATCAGAGGGACCCAGTGGCCATCCTTGGAATGACTTCCCTAGGGCTGCAGGTGTGACCTCCTGGCCCACAGCTCTTCCTCCTCCTCTGCTCTATCTTGGCGTGTTGGTGTGATGAAGAGTGATGTGCAGGACTCTATGTCTGCGGGCACAGCACAGCCCACTCTAAGTCATAATATGGCCCTTCCTTCAGGGCAGGTCGAGTAAAAGTATCTGTTAAAACAAAATATTTTAATCCTGGACAGAAATCCCAAACCAAAGCATAAACGTGATTTATATTTACTATTAAAATATAGGGGCCAACCTGGTTGCACAGTGGTAAAGAATCCGCCTGCTGCCAAAGACACAGAAAATGTGGGTTCCATCCCTGGGTTGGGAAGATCCTCTGGAGAAAGAAATGGCCACCACTCCAGTATTCTTGCCTGGAAGATTCCATGAACAGAGGAGCTTGTCAGGCTACAGTCCATCTGTCACAAAGAGTAAGATATAACTGAGTGACAGAACATACACACATTAAAATATAGAAAGTATGCAAATGAAAAGCTGGTGCCAGGAGCCAGCATGGGAGATCCCACCCATGACAAGGTCATGTGGAGGAGACCTGACAGGCAAGGTGGATCAGGACTCGAGGGACTCCCTGGACCTGCTTGAGCATCTACCCCAAACCAAAATCTGTCTGTCTACTGTTTACTATATTATGCCTTTCACCAACTCTTCTGACATTAACAGGGGGCTATCCCCAACCACCTTTCTCTGGAGAAAACGAACTTAGGGCTCTAGTTGATAAGCCTCCTGGGCATGAAAGGAGCATTTCAATTCAAACCCACCTGTTGGCATTCTAGCTTGCTTGACAGGTCTATCCAGACTCTTGCAGCTATGCATATGATTGTTCACAAGCCATGACACGGGAAGCCTAAGCATTCTAAAAATACAGAGCCCTTCGAGGGGTGAAAAAGTTTTATTAAAATAATACTGGTGAAGGGTTTCATGTTGAGCCAATGCTTGCTGCCAAATTCCCATATCCCTTATCCATTGTGTGCCTGGGAGTGCATTAGTTAACATAGTTGTAATGTAAGAAAAACAAATAGTAGCCTTGGTATTAACCACATCAGACCTTTGAGCTAATAAGTTCGTTTTCGTTGTTGTTGTTGTAACCCACTGCACCTTTGCTCCATGAGAATGTAACTCTGTTTAGTACTTTCTGAGGCTGACACAGATTAGAGGTATAAAGAAAAAACACTTCAAGGGAAAACAAGTTTTCAGGTTGATCAACCATTATCCAAAAAGGGTCATAAAATGTCAACAGGCCTCCAAGGCCAGAAGATAATGTACACAACATAAGACTCTTGTTTATGGGAAAGGTATGCAGAAAAAAATCCTGGGTTTGATATGGGCAAAACTGCTGGAATGTTTGAGCTGACTCTGCATGACTTTGCATCTTTCATTTTCCTCTATGTACAAGTCAGGGTTATAAAAGCTCCTTTTAAAAATAAAGTTACGGGCCTTGCTCACCGAAGCTTGGTCTCCCCGTGTCATTCTTTCATTCGTCGATGCCGTTCATCCTGAGGATATCCCTGGACTCTGCTGAGGCTGAACCCCAGCAAGTTGGAGAAACTTGTATCATGAATATCCCAAGAAAACCAAGGCTTTTGTGGCTTAATAATCATCAAAATACAAAAAAAAACCTCAGGAGAAAATTTTGCTCATAAAGGGGCATTTCATAATTCAAATGTTCAATCAAACTGGGTAATGTGAAAAATATAAATATGTATACAACTAATAAAGATTTAAAATATGTAACTGACAGAAGTGAAAACAAATGTAAATCTCCAAAACATGGTTGATATTTTATCATGCTTCTCTCCGTAACTGATAAAGCAAGCAGAAATATTGTTATCTGATAGAACTGGTTCAAAGTATCAACCACATGGACCTCCTTGGCATCAGTTCAGTTCAGTTCTCAGTTGTGTCTGACTCTTTGAGGCCCTATGGATTGCAGCACGCCAGGTTTCCCTGTATATCACCAACTCCCAGAAAATTGCTCAAAAGCATAACCATGAGTCAATGATGCCATCCAACCATCTCATCCCCTGTTATACCATTTTTCTCCTGCCTTCAATCTTTCCCAGGATTGGGGTCTTTTCTAATGAGTCAGTTCTTTGCATCAGGTGGCCAACGTATTGGAGTTTCAGCTTTAGCATCATTCCTTCCAATGAATACTCAGGACTGATTTCCTGTAGATTTAACTAGTTTGATCTCCTTGCAGTCCAAGGGACTCTCAAGACTCTTCTCCAACACCACAGTTCAACAGCACCAATTCTTCAGTGCTCAGCTTTCTTTATAGTCCAACTCTCACATCTATACATGACTACTGGAAAAAACCACAGCTTTGACTAGACAGACATTTGTTGGCAAAATAATGCCTCTGCTTTTTAATATGCTGTCTAGGTTGGTCATAGCTTTTCATCCAAGGAACAAGCATCTTTGAATTTCATTGCTGCAGTCACCATCTGCAGTGATTTTGGAGCCCCAAAATAAAATCTGTCACTGTTTCCACTGTTTCCCCATCTATTTCCCATGAAGTGATGGGACGAGATGCCATGATCTTAGTTTTCTAGATGTTGAGTTTTAAGCCAACTTTTTCACTCTCCTCTTTAACTTTCATCAAGAGGCTCTTTAGTTCTTCACTTTCTGCCGTTAGGGTGGTATCATCAGCATATCTGAGGTTATTCATATTTCTCCCGACAACCTTGATTTTCCAGCTTGTGCTTCATCAGCATGGCATTTTGCATGATTTACTCTGCATAGACGTTAAATAACGAGGAGACAATATACAGCCTTGATGTACTGTTTTCCCAATTTGAAATCAGTGTGTTGTTCCACATCTGGTTCTAACTGTTGCTTCTTGACCTGACTCCAGATTTCTAAGGAGGCAGGTAAAGTGTTCTGGCATTTCCATCTCTTGAACAATTTTCCACAGTTTGTGGTGATCCACATAGTCAAAAGATTTGACGAAGTCAATGAAGCAGATGCAGAAATTTTTCTGGAATTTTGAGCAATACTTTGCAAGGTAAGGAACAGTGGCTGCGCTTTGCTGGAGCAGCCATGAAGAGATACCCCACGCCCAAGGTAAGAGAAACTCAAGTAAGATGGTAGGTGTTGCAAGAGGGCATCAGAGGACAGACACACTGAAACCATACTCACAGAAAACTAGCCAATCTAATCACACTAGGACCACAACCTTGTCTAACTCAATGAAACTAAGCCATGCCCTGTGGGGCCACCCAAGATGAGCAGGTCATGGTGGAGAGGTCTGACAGTATGTGGTCCATTGGAGAAGGGAATGGCAAGCCACTTCAGTATTCTTGCCTTGAGAACCACATGAGCAGTATGGAAAGGCAAAATGCTAGGATACTGAAAGAGGAACTCCTCAGGTCAGTAGGTTTCCAACACGCTACAGGAGATCAGTGGAGAAATAACTCCAGAAAGAATGAAGAGATGGAGCCAAAGCAAAAACAATACCCAGCTGTGGATGCGACCAGTGATAAAAGCAAGGTCTGATGCTGTAAAGAGCAATACTGCATAGGAACCTGGAATGTCAGGTCCATGAATCAAGGCAAATTGGAAGTGGTCAAACAAGAGATGGCAAGGGTGAACGTCTACATTCTAGGAATCAGAGAACTAAAATGGACTGGAATGTGTGAATTTAACTCAGATGACCATTATATCTACTACTGCAGGCAGGAATCCCTCAGAAGAAATGGAGTAGCCATCATGGTCAACAAAAGAGTCCGAAATACAGTACTTGGATGCAATCTCAAAAACAACAGAATGATCTCTGTTCGTCTCCAAGGCAAACCATTCAATATCACAGTAATCCAAGTCTATGCCCAACCAGTAATGCTGAAGAAGCTGAAGTTGAATGGTTCTACGAAGACCTACAAGACCTTTAAGAACTAACACCCAAAAGAGATGTCCTTTTCATTATAGGGGAGTAGAATGCAAAAGTAGGAAGTCAAGAAACACCTGGAATAACAGGCAAATTTGGCCTTGGAATGGAGAATGAAGCAGGGCAAAGAATAATAGAGTTTTGCCAAGCAAATGCACTTGTCATAGCAAACACCATCTTTCAACAACACAAGAGAAGACTCTACACATGGACATTACCACTTGGTCAACGCTGAAATCAGACTGATTATATTCTTTGCAGCCAAAGATGGAGAAGCTCTATACAGTCAACAAAAACAAGACCAGGAGCTGACTGTGCTTCAGATCATGAACTCCTTATTACCAAATTCAGACTTGAATTGAATAAAGTAGGGAAAACCGTTAGACCATTCAGGTATGACCTAAATCAAATCCCTGATGCTCATACAGTGGAAGTGAGAAACAGATTTAAGGGCCTAGATCTGATAGATAGAGTGCCTGATGAACTATGGACTGAGGTTCATGACATTGTACAGGAGACAGGGATCAAGACCATCGCCATGGAAAAGAAATGCAAAAAAGCAAAATGGCTGTCTGGGGAGGCCTTACAAATAGCTGTTGAAAGAAGAGAAGCGAAAAGCCAAGGAGAAAAGGAAAGATATAAGCATTTGAATGCAGAGTTCCAAAGAATAGCAAGAAGAGATAAGAAAGCCTTCTTCAGCAATCAGTGCAAAGAAATAGAGGAAAAGAACAGAATAGGAAAGACTAGAGATCTCTTCAAGAAAATTAGAGATACCAAGGCAACATTTCATGCAAAGATGGGCTCGATAAAGGACAGAAATGGTCTGGACCTAACAGAAGCAGAAGATATTAAGAAGAGGTGGCAAGAATACACAGAAGAACTGTACAAAAAAGATCTTCACGACCCAATTAGTCACAGTGGTGTGATCACTCATCTAGAGCCAGACATCCTGGAATGTGAAGTCAAATGGGCCTTAGAAAGCATCACTACAAACAAAGCTAGTGGAGGTGATGGAATTCCAGTGGAGCTATTTCAAATCCTGAAAGATGATGCTGTGAAAGTGCTACACTCAATATGCCAGCAAACGAGGAAAACTCAGCAGTGGCCACAGGACTGGAAAAGGTCAGTTTTCATTCCAATCCCAAAGAAAAGCAATGCCAAACAATGCTCAAACTACCACACAATTGCACTCATCTCACATGCTAGTAAAGTAATGCTCAAAATTCTCCAAGGCAGGCTTCAGCAATACGTGAGCCGTGAACTTCCAGATGTTTAAGGTGGTTTTAGAAAAGGCAGAGAAACCAGAGATCAAATTGCCAACATCTGCTGGATCATGGAAAAAGCAACAGGGTTCCAGAAAAACATCGATTTCTGCTTTATTGACTATGCCAATGCCTTTGACTGTGTGGATCACAATCAACTGTGGAAAATTCTGAAAGAGATGGGAATACCAGACCACCTGACCTGCCTTTTGAGAAAACTGTATGCAGGTCAGGAAGCAACAGAACTGGACATGGAACTGGACATGGAACAACAGACTGGTTCCAAATAGGAAAAGGAGTACGTCAAGGCTGTATCCTGTCACCCTGATTATTTAACTTATATGCAGAGTACGTCATGAGAAACACTGGACTGGAAGAAACACAAGCTGGAATCAAGATTGCCAGAAAAAATATCAATAACCTCAGATTTGGATATGACACCACCCTTATGGCAGAAAGTGAAGAGGAACTAAAAAGCGTCTTGATGAAAGTGAAAGAGGAGAGTGAAAAAGTTGACTAAAAGCTCAACATTCAGAAAACGAAGATCATGGCATTCGGCCCCATCAATTCATGGGAAATAGATGGGGAAACAGTGGAAACAGTGTCAGACTTTATTTTGGGGGGCTCCAAAATCACTGCAGATGGTGACTGCAGCCATGAAATTAAAAGACGCTTACTCCTTGGAAGAAAAGTTATGACCAACCTAGATAGTATATTCAAAAGCAGAGACATTACATTGCCAACATATGTCCGTCTAGTCAAGGCTATGTTTTTTCCAGTAGTCATGTATGGATGTTTGAGTTGGAGTGTGAAGAAAGCTTAGCACCGAAGAATTCATGCTTTTGAACTGTGGTGTTAGAGAAGACTCTTGAGAGTCCCTTGGACTGGAAGGAGATCCAACCAGTCCATTCTGAAGGAGATCAGCCCTGGGATTTCTTTGAAAGCAATGCTAAAGCTGAAACTCCAGTACTTTGGCCACCTCATGCGAAGAGTTGACTCATTGCAAAAGACTCTGATGCTGGGAGGGATTGGGGGCAGGAGGAAAAGGGGACAACAGAGGATGAGATGGCTGGATGGCATCACTGACTCTATGACGTGAGTTTGAGTAAATTCTGGGAGTTGGTGATGGACTGGGAGGCCTGGTGTGCTGCGGTTCATTGGGTCGCAAAGAGTTGGACACGACTGAGTGAATGAACTGAACTGAACTGAACTGAGCACATCAAACTTTAGGGAGGGCAAAAATGTCCATTGTCTAATACCCATTACTGAAAAAATTAAAAAGGAAGTAATCTAAAGTTGTCTTTAGGAAGATTCTGCAAGTAAATTGTGATGTGTGATCATGTTTAAAACAACTGAAATAAGTGAACTAGAATATGGAAGAATTGGAAAAGGGGATCAAGATCTCTGCAGAGTACATTGTGACATAGAGCTGGAGAGGTGACATAGCCCTGAGACAGGAGAGTGAAGGTGTACTGCTGACCTTGTCAGGTGAAAGCAGACTGCCTCCCTGCCCTCCTGTGTCAGTGACCAGGGCTGCCATAACTGATTAACACACGGTGACTTTTCACAACATGATGCTCTCTTGCAGGTCTAGGGGATAGATGTCCAAAATGAAGTTGTCTCCAGGGCCTGCTGCTTTTGAAAATTGGAGACACTTTTCCGTGAATTTTCCTGGCTTCTGGAGCCTCTGGCATCTTTGGCACTCCTTCCCTGCCCCTGTTGATGCATCACTCCAACCTCTGCCCAGCTTTTACTTGCCCTTCTTCCTTGTGTCTTGCGTCTCTGTTTCATCTCTTCTTCTCAGAAGAACACCTGTCAGTGGATTTAGGGCCCACCTAATCCAGCATGACCTCATCCTAGCTAATTCATTTGGGAAGATCCTATTCCCAATTAAGATCACATTCTGCATTTTCAGGCAGACATTTATTGAGGGGAAGGGATCACTATGGAGCCTACTAGAATCCTGTTCCATGTGCTGAAGGTAATTTACTCTGCAGTTGCTGAAAGTATTGTTCTGTCTATGTCAAGTAGAATCAATTTGGTTGATAGGTATGATCAATTTTAACATGACTACAATTTTTCTCTTGCATTATTGTTAAGAGAGATATGGTAAAACATCACCCATATCACCTATAATTTGGATATGTGTGTGTCTTAATCACTCAGTTGTGTCTGACTCTTTGCAACCCCTTGGAGTGTGCCCACCAGGCCCTTCTGTCCATGGAATTCCCCAAGCAGGAATACTGAAGTGCATTACCATTCTTTTTCTTTTTTAAAAAAATTTATTTATTTTAATTGAATGCTGATTACTTTACAATATTGTAGTGATTTTTGCCATACATTGACATGAATCAGCGATAGGTGTACATGTGTTCCCCATCCTGAACCTCCTCCCACCTCCCTCCCCATCCTGTCCCTCAGGGTCATCCGAGTGCACCAGCCCTGAGCGCCCTGTTTCATGCATCGAACCTGGACTGGCGATTTAGTTCACATATGATAATATACAAGATTCAATGCTATTCTCTCAAATCATCCCATCCTCGCCTTCTCCCAGAGACTCCAAAAGTCTGTTCTTTACATTTGTGTCTCTTTTGCATACAGCAAAAGGGTCATCATTACCATCTTTCTAAATTCCATAAAAATGTGTTAATGTACTGTATTGGTGTTTCTCTTTCTGACATACTCACTCTGTATAATAGGCTTCAGTTTCATCCACCTCATTAGAACAGATTCAAATGCATTCTTTTTAATAGCTGAGCAATAGGGCCTAGAGGAGCTACTCCACGTTCAAAGTCACGAGGGGTGGCGGTGAGGAGATACCCCTTGTACAAGGTAAGGAGCAGTGGCTGCTCTTTGCTGGAGCAGCTGTGAAGAGATAACCCACGCCCAAGGTAAGAAAACTCAAGTAAGATGGTAGGTGTTGCAAGAGGGCATCAGAGGGCAGACACACTGAAACCATACTCACAGAAAACTAGCCAATCTAATCACACTAGGACCATAGCCTTGTCTAACTCAATGAAACTAAGCCATGCCCTGTGGGGCCACCTAAGATGAGCAGGTCATGGTGGAGAGGTCTGACAGAACGTGGTCCACTGGAGAAGGGAATGGCAAGCCACTTCAGTCTTCTTGCCTTGAGAACCCATGAACAGCATGAAAAGGCAAAATGCTAGGATACTGAAAGAGGAACTCCCCAGGTCAGTAGATGCCCAATATGCTACTGGAGGTCAGTGGAGAAATAACTCCAGAAAGAATGAAGAGATGGAGTCAAAGCAAAAACAGTACCCAGCTGTGGATGTGACTGGTGATAGAAGCAAGATCCGATGCTGTGAAAAGCAATATTGCATAGGAACCTGGAATGTCAGGTCCATGAATCAAGGCGAATTGGAAGTGGTCAAACAAGAGATGGTAAGGGTGAATGTCGACATTTTAGGAATCAGCGAACTAAAATGGACTGGAATGTGTGAATTTAACTCAGATGACCATTATATCTACTACTGCAGGCAGGAATCCCTCAGAAGAAATGGAGTAGCCATCATGGTCAACAAGAGTCCGAAATGCAGTACTTGGATGCAATCTCAAAAACAACAGAATGATCTCTGTTCATTTCCAAGGCAAACCATTCAATATCAGAGTAATCCAAGTCTATGCCCCAACCAGTAACTCTGAAGAAGCTGAATTTGAACGGTTCTATGAAGACCTACAAGACCTTTTAGAACTAACACCCCAAAAAGATGTCCTTTTCATTATAGGGGACTGGAATGCAAAAGTAGGAAGTCAAGAAACACCTGGAGTAACAGGCAAATGTGGCCTTGGACTATGCAATGAAGCAGGGCAAAGACTAATAGAGTTTTGGCAAGAAAATGCACTGGTCACAGCAAACACCCTCTTCCAAAACACAAGAGAAAACTCTACACATGAACATCACCAGATGGTCAACACTGAAATCAGATTGATTATATTCTCTGCAGCCAAAGATGGAGAAGCTCTATACAGGGAGCAAAATCAAGACCAGGAGCTGATTGTGGCTCAGATCATGAGCCCCTTTTTGCCAAATTCAGACTTAAATTGAAGAAAATAGGGAAAACCACCAGATGGTTAAGTGTCTGTCTACAATGCGGGAGACCTGAGTTCAATCCCTGGGTCAGGAAGATCCCCTGGAGAAGGAAATGGCAATCCACACCAGTACTATTGCCTGGAAAATCCCATGGACAGAGGAGCCTGGTAGGCTACATGTAGTTCATGGGGTCACAAAGAGTCGGACACGACTGAGCAACTTCACTTCAATTCAGTAGACCATTCAGGTATGACCTAAATCAAATCCCTGATGCTCATGCAGTGGAAGTGAGAAATAGATTTAAGGGCCTAGATCTGATAGATAGAGTGCCTGATGAACTATGGCCTGAGGTTCTTGACATTGTAAGGGGACAGGGATCAAGACCATCCCCATGGAAAAGAAATGCAAAAAAGCAAAATGGCTGTCTGGGGAGGCCTTACAGATAGCTGTGAAAAGAAGAGGAGCAAAAAGCCAAGGAGAAAAGGGAAGATGTAAGCATCTGAATGCAGAGTTCCAAAGAATAGCAAGAAGAGATAAGAAAGCCTTCCTCAGCGATCAATCCAAAGAAATAAAGGGAAACAACAGAATGAGAAAGACTAGAGGTCTCTTCAACAAAATTAGAGATACCAAGGGAACATTTCATGCAAAGATGGGCTCAATAAAGGACAGAAATGGTATGGACCTAACAGAAGCAGAAGATATTAAGAAGAGGTGGCAAGAATACACAGAAGAACTGTACAAAAAAGGTCTTCACGACCCAGATAATCAAGATGGTGTGATCACTCATCTAGAGCCAGACGTCCTGGAATGTGAAGTCAAGTGGGCCTTAGAAAGCATCACTATGAACAAAGCTAGTGGAGGTGATGGATTTCCAGTTGAGCTATTTCAAATCCTGAAAGATGATGCTGAGAAAGTACTGCACTCAATATGCCAGCAAGTTTGGAAAACTCAGCAGTGGCCACAGGACTGGAAAAGGTCAGTTTTCATTCCAATCCCAAAGAAAGGCAATGCCAAAGAATGCTCAAACTACCACACTATTGCACTCATCTCACACACTAGTAAAGTAATGCTCAAAATTCTCCAAGCTAGGCTTCAGCAATATGTGAACCATGAACTTCCAGATGTTCAAGATAGTTTTAGAAAAGGCAGAGGAACCAGAGATCAAATAGCCAACATCTGCTGGATCATCAAAACAGCAAGAGAGTTCCAGAAAAAAACATCTATTTCTGCTTTATTGGCAATGCCAGAGCCTTTGACTATGTGGATCACAATAAAAGGTGGCTATTTCTGAAAGAGATGGGAATACCAGACAAACCTGACCTGCCTCTTGAGAAACCTGTATGCAGGTCAGGAAGCAATAGTTAGAACTGGACATGGAACAACAGACTGGTTCCAAATAGGAAAAGGAGTATGTAAAGGCTGTATATGGTCACCCTGCTTACTTAACTTATATGCAGAGTACATCATGAGAAATCCTGGGCTGGAAGAAGCACTGGGATTAAAATATTTTGTATTGATGGATGTAATATATTTAAGCTATATTCAGTGAGTGTAGGGCTGCCTTGAAGAGAATCCAAATAGCCAAAAACAGGACAATTTCAGCATGAAAAAGGATCATAATGGTAATAGGTGTCATTGAAAGGCCTGTGCTGTTGCCCTGGGTACAGACTCCCCACCTGTCACTTTTCCTCACAAGAACAGATGATGATGGGGCAGAGGAGGAGAAAGGGCTGTGGGCCAGAAGATCCCACCTGCTGCCCAGGGAGATCTTTCCAAGGACGTCCATAGAGTCCGTATAAATTGTCTGCGTTTCTCTACTGTTTGCCCACCCACACTCAGTGTTCCCTAATGGATTTCAGGCTTCTTGCCTCCCCTGTACTGGACTGAGATGCATCCAAGGACGATTGGCCACAGGATTGCAGCTCCCGGGACCCATCGGGTTGTGAGTCCCAGTGCACTCAGAAGCCCAGGTCTCACCTAATTGGCCATTCGAGGCCTCAAGCTCCAGCCCTGAAAATAGAGAGCATCTTCCCAGCAGAGTGACCCCAAGGTACAGGAACCTGACATGTTGCCCAGAGGACAGATAATGTGAAGAGTCTGGTGACTGAGTCCATCCCCTTCTCTGCTTCTATCAAGACCCAGGAGTTCCTGCAGCCAGAGCCTGCTTCACCTGTGTGTCCCCTCCTCCCTCTCACTTCCCTGCACAGGAGGCCAGAGGTGGACAAGGGGGGGGGCCCTCAGCACCACATCATCAGCAGCAGCAGAGACCTGGTGAGGAGTCCTGTCCTCCCCAGGAGCACAGCGTCCTGGGTGAGCCATGCCCCTCCTGACATCTCAGGAGCAGTGTGGTCATCCCTCAGCAGGGCCCGGTCAGCATCACTGACAGGTGAGTCTTGGGGACCAGGATCCTGGACAACAAGGTCCCCCACTCCCCATCGCCCTGGGCAGGGGCAGTTAGGGCAGCAGGTCTGAGCTTAACGAGAGTAGATATAATCAGGGGTCCTCGGACAAAGGTGGATTTTAAGTCATTGGCCTGAGATCCTGAACCCAACAAGCATCAGGCAGTGCTGGTGCTGCAGGAGCTCAGATCACTCTTGAGTGATGAGAGTTTGCAAGGGAAGGATTCAGGACACAGTCACTACAAATATTCAATAGATCCTCCAAAGCAGCGCTGGGTTTTCTGCTTCACGCTGGAGGTGTTTGTCAGGCTCAACTCAGAGGCAGGTTTACTGAAGCCGCTACAGTGCCCCACTTGGTCATCTCAACAAGCCAGAAGAACGTGTTTGTTCAGTTTTTCAAAACAAGCTTGGAAGCTTGGCTTCCCAGGTGAAAGTGCCAAGCAGTCCTCAAGTGCTCCCCAGGCATGCGAGGAGTCGCTATTGTGATGACTCAAGACCCCTGAGGTGGATGAATTGTCCCAGGAAACAGCCAAATAAATACAGCTGGGAACCCTCAGGGACATAACAGCAAGGTCACCAAATCTGGGGATAGTGGGTGAAGGTGGTCACTCTGGTCACTTTGAGATTATTATGAGGTGAGGACCTGGGCGGGCAGACAGGTTGTGTGTGCAGGACAGGCCTCGGTGAATAGGGCTTGTGGCGAACATGGGTAGGGCAGCACCCTGTCCAACCTCAGTGCACATATCCAGATTCAAATTTGAGTGGACCCTGCCTGCACATGTCAGACAGACTGTCCCTCTCTGCTCTCATGAAAAGATTAGACTTAAGTCTCCCAGGAGGGGAAAGCGGGACCACTAACCCTTGTACCTTGTAACACTTTTGGTTGCAAAGTATGGGCTTTTATAGATCATCCTCCAAGAGAACTTTACGCTAAGAGGGAACATGGGGTCATCACTTCTCCACAGCCATCACTGACCACCCAGCCTCTGACTGCACACCCCCAGTGCACAGGAGCTCGCTCCCTGCAAAGGCAGCCAGCTCCGCCATGCTGCGGACCTGCCCTGTAGGAACTGTGGGGTTTGCTCTGACATAGATTACATCCTCTCCCTGATCCTCCTCACCTTCCTGAGTGGCACCGTGGTGCTGTGCCCACCCTCCTTCCCACTGCTCCCTCTCTAGGCTGCATCTCCAACCATTCCTCTGGCCAGCACACAGCAGGTCCCCATGTCCCATGATGGTCTGGTGGTCAGCCCCATCCAGTGTGGACAAGGGAGGTCTGGGCTGTGACAGGGACAGGAAAAAGCACCCAGCAGGAGGACCCAGACCCTGAGCAGATGTGACCGTGTTGGAGGCTCCCACTGCCTCAAGCAATCACTATATGAGATGTGCTGAGGAGCCAGGGGCATAGAATTAAGGACAGGAGGAAGACATCCCCACATCCCAAATGTGTCACAGCCCTGTCCTGCTGCTTCTCAGGCCATGAAGCTTGGCTGTCCCCTCCCCATAAGTTGTCTGCTATCTGTACATTGCAAGAAAAAATCCCTACATTCTCAAGGATGCAAACAGTTCTGTTGATGTTTGCCATCATGCCAAGATAGATCTAGGGTCTGCCTGGTGTCCCCCTTCTCATATTTTTAAACATCAGGACATTGGCTTGAGGCCCCTTGAGATGCTCAAGGATGCACAGTGCCCTGCAGACAGAATGAAGCTGTGGTCCAGGTTCACATATTGATGCTCCATGGGGCTCAGGGTCTGCAGGACAGACTGAGAGAAATTTTCCTGGTTGGTGCTGGTTCCTGCTCTGGTCCCAGCCTGGCCTGGAGGTACAATCATCAACCACACACCACCAGGCTGGCATGAGGTGTTCAATAAACATTTATAAAATCAGCGAATGAATTAATAAGGCAGGAAAGTGCAGGATTAGATACTTGAGTGAGGAGTGGGAAATTACACAGCTCAGGAACATCTCTATGGAGATGGAGAGCATTTATTGAGAAGAGACGGAGGAGACTGCAACACTCCTCACTCTTCAAGTTTTCAGCCTCCAAAGCTCCTGGCAGCCACTACACACCCCATAACAGCAGCTCAGAGTCACCCAGAGAGAGAGGAACTTCCACATTAATGCATTAATGAATAAGGGGAAATGTTCTCTTTTCAGGTCAGTCTGTTCATCTGGAAGCAGAACTGGGCAGTTGATGGTCTCTTGGTCAGTGGGCAGTGAGGTGCTGAAAGTCCTTGATCTCCAAGGGAGGACGACCATGCGACATTGACCTGCACCCGCTCCCTGCCTCCCGCCTGCCCTCTGCCTTGTGTCATGATCAGGGCCATGTCACCCCACAGAAACGGAAGCCTCTCAGTGATGCCTCTGCAGGAGTTCGTGCTGGATGGATTTCAGGGTGGTCTGCAGACCCAGGCCCTACTCTTTGCTCTGTTCCTGGCCCTGTACTTGGTGGCTGTCATGGGGAACCTCACCATGATGGTGGTCATCACCCTGGATGCCCGTCTGCACTCCCCGATGTACTTCTTCCTCAAGAACCTCTCCTTCCTGGACTTGGGCTACTCGTCTGTCATCTACCCTAAGATGCTCACTGACCTCCTTTCCTCCTCCAAGGTCATCACCTTAGGGGGATGTGCCACCCAGTTCTTCTTCCTCTCCCTGTTCCTCACCACTGAAGGTTTCCTCCTGGCCGTGATGGCCTATGACCGCTTCGTGGCCATCTGCAGCCCCCTGCGCTACCCCATCTCCATGTGCCCCTCGGTCTGTGCCCGCCTGATGCTGGGCTGCTACTGTGGGGGCTGCCTCAACTCCATCCTGCAGACCAGCTTCACATTCAGCCTCCCGTTCTGCAGCTCCAACCACATCGACCACTTCTTCTGTGATGTCCCTCCATTACTCAGGCTTGCCTGTGCTGACACTATCATCAGTGAGCTGGTCATGTTTGGCCTGTGTGGCCTCATCATCGTGGGCACCACCCTCGTGGTCCTCACCTCCTATGGCTACATCACAGTGACCATCCTGAGGATACACTCAGGAGGAGGGAGGCACAAGCTCTTCTCCACCTGCGGCTCCCACATGACAGCTGTGTCCCTCTTTTATGGGACCCTTTTTGTCATGTATGCCCAGCCGGGAGCTGTGGCGTCCATGGAGCAGGGCAAGGTGGTCTCTGTCTTCTACACCCTGGTCATCCCGATGCTCAACCCCCTCATCTACAGCCTGAGAAACAAGGAAGTGAAGGATGCCCTGTGGAGACTGGGGCAGAAGCACACAGCCACGTGACGGAGGGTGGCCAGAGAGACTGGATGTTCCAACACAGGACAAGAGGGCTCTGGGAGAGGTACAGGCTTTGGTTTGAGGAATTCATCCTTCATACATCCAGCTCATTTTTTTTCATCCAAACTTTCATTCAACCCTTCATAGGAGCACTTCATGGAGCATACATTGGAAGTATGAGATGCAGTAATGAGCAAGGCTCTTTTTGCCAGCAGAAAAGTAGCATTGCAAAGATGAAGCAAGGCCATAATCTTGAACTCTGGGTAACGCAGTGGGCAGCCAAATGAACAGAGAATCTTTGAACAGTCTGGATGTCCCAAATTCAACATCCTCCAGTGAAAATGCATAGACTAGACAGATTTTGAGGCCTCTCTCTTCAAGTTGTTGCTGAACCTAATGTAAGTAAGTGTTCAGCTATCTCCCCTGGACCACCCAGCAGGGGGGCCTTAGGACACAGCCTTGGAGATAGCCTGGGCATCCCCACAGCCAATTAGAGGAGTTAGGAAGACCATGCTTCCCCTCAACCCTGAGCGGGGCTGTTCCTCCCCTCCCCCTTCTGTTCACTGATGCCCCCACCCAACAAGGCAGCAGGGAGCACCTGCGCTCCTGCTTCAGACGCTCTCAGTGCTCCCTGTCCTGGGTTTCTCCCCTCAGACAGCAGCTGGGAGCCCCAGGGAGCCAACATGATGCCCGACACCCAAAGTTCACCATCCAACCTGACAGGTGACACTGTCCCTACTACTTGTGACCCTAAGAAATGGGGCCTTGTCAGCACAGACATCTCTGAATAAGGATGGAGGTCCTGGTGGCTGAAGCAGAGAGCAGATGGTAGAGAGAGGAGGTGCCCTTTCTGGGTGGCGAGCACAGCTCCCTGCTCTCTGTCCCATACTCCCTGGGAGCCTGGCCCCTTAGGCTTAACCTGCCCATTCAGAGCTCCATCCGCATTCTCTGTGGACCAACACGGCCTGGATGCAGAGCCCAGTGGCCTCCCTAACTGGTCTCCCTTTGGTAGCGTCATCCACTCCCATGGTCACGCCCAGGACGTTGTCCTCTGGAGAGGGTGGTCTGCACCCTGTAGGGGCACGGGGACGTGCCCTGTGTCTCTGGTCACAGCTCTCAGTCTTCTTGCTTCTTTGCTCAGGAGACATGAGGAGGGGCTAATAGCCCAGTGAGCAGATTGCTGCTCACAACAGTCAACTGAAACACACTCCAAGGTCTTCGCTCACTTGTTCCTGTTCCTTCTCATTTCTAGACTTTCTGTGAAACTGTTTCTATCTCTACCAGTTTACTGTATTCACTTGATGTAACGCCTGTTTCTCTGAGGAGTTCTCCAGTTTTCAGCCATTACAGACACTCCTTTTCTGCTCGAGCTGTAAGAATGATGTTTCCCACGCTCCCTTCTTCCTCTTTTTCTCTACTCTGTTTCCTCCTGACCTCTTCCTCCTTTCTCTGCTTTTCCTTCTTTCTTTAATTCCTTCCCCCTTCCCTCCCCAACCACTTCTCTTTCCCTCCACTTACCCCTCCTTCTCTTCTCCCACTTTCCCCACTTCCGGCTCCCTCTTCCTCTATCCCTTGTTGTATTTTTTCATTTCATTTTTAGTCATTGATCCACCTGCAGTGCAAGAGACCTGGGTTTAATCCCTGGGTTGGAAAGATTCCCTGGAGAAGGGAAAGGTTACCCATTCCAGTATTCTGGCCTGGAGAATTCCATGGTCCCTATAGTCCATGAAGTCACAAAGAGTCAGACACGACTGAGCGACTTTAACTTTCACATGACTTTTCACAAGGCTAAACTTCGGCTGTCTACTATTTCAATTAACATTTCTAAACAAAATGGAAAACCACAGTCTTTGCTTTCCTATACAACTGGAGATTTATCGTCATTATTTCATACCTAATGGTATGAAAGAAATCAGTAGTTCTTAGTAGAAAAACATCAATTATGACTTTGGAATAAGTCGTGAAATCTGATCCAGTACTGCATGGAGTAGAAATTCTCTAAAAGTCTGGAAGAAAATTATTTTAAGACCCTACAGATTATCATTATGTCTGTGTTAACCTACGTATCAGACTACAGTGAAGATAGCTGCATAATGCTAAAAGTGGTTTGCCAGCAAATTTGGAAAACTCAGCAGTGGACACAGGACTGGAAAAGGTCAGTTTTCATTCCAATTCCAAAGAAAGGCAATGCAAAAGAATGCTCAAACTACCGCACAATTGCACTCATCTCACACGCTAGTAAAGCAATGCTCAAAATTCTCCAAGTCAGGTTTCAGCAATACGTGAACCATGAACTTCCTGACATACAAGCTGGTTTTAGAAAAGGCAGAGGAACCAGAGCTCAATTTGCCAACATCTGCTGGATCATGGAAAAAGCAAGAGAGTTCCAGAAAGACATCTATTTCTGCTTTATTGACTATGTCAAAGCCTTTGATTGTGTGGATCACAATAAACTGTGGAAAATTCTGAAAGAGATGGGCAAACCAGACCACCCTGCCACTTGAGAAACCTATATGCATGTCAGGAAGCAACATTTAGAACTGGACATGGAACAACAGACTGATCCCAAATGGGAAAGGAGTATGTCAAGGCTGCATATTGTCACCCTTAACTTATATGCAGAGTACATCATGAGAAATGCTGGGCTGGAAGAAGCCCAAACTGGAATCAAGGTTGCCGGGAGAAATATCAATAACCTCAGATATGCAGATGACACCACCCTTATGGCAGAAGGTGAAAAGGAACTAAAAAGCCTCTTGATGAGAGTGAAAGAGGAGAGTGAAAAAGCTGGCTTAAAGCTCAACACTCAGAAAATAAGATCATGGCGTCCAGTCCCATCACTTCATGGGAAATAGATGGGAAAACAGTGGAAACAGTATCAGACGTTATTTTTTGGGCTCCAAAATCACTGTAAATGATGATTGCAGCCATGAAATTAAAAGATGCTTACTCCTTGGAAGGAAAGTTATGACCAACCTAGATAGTATATTCAAAAGCAGAGACATTACTTTGCCAACAAATGTCTGTCTATTAAGGTTATGGTTTTTCCAGTGGTCATGTATGGATGTTTGAGTTGGACTGTGAAGAAAGCTGAGCGCCAAAGAATTGATGCTTTTGAACTGTGATGTTGGAGAAGACTCTTCAGAGTCCCTTGGACAGAAAGGAGATCCAACCAGTCCATACTAAAGAGATCAGTCCTAGGTATTCATTGGAAGGACTGATGCTAAAGCTGAAACTCCAGTGCTTTGGCCACCTCATGCAAAGAGTTGACTGATTGGAAAAGACCCTGATGCTGGGAAAGATTCAAGTCAGGAGGAGAAGGGGCCAACAGAGGATGAGATGGCTGGATGACATCACCGACTCGATGGACATGAGTTTGAGTAAATTCTGGGTGTTGGTGATGGACAGGGAGGACTGGTATGCTGAGATTTATGGGGTCACAAAGAGTCGGACAGGACTGAGTGACTGAACTGAGCTGAAGCGAACTGAAACCCATTCTATACTTTGCAGGTTGCTGCAACATAGTTCATTCTCATTTCATATCTACTGGCTGATTAAAACTAGAGTTTACTGTTATCTCATCATTGAACTCCAAAATATAATTGGCATTACTCTAGTTATATTAATGCCATAGGTGTAGAATAAACACTTTACATTCAAGATCATATTACATTTTAAATTCTGATTCTGCATTAACTTTTAACAATGCTTAACAACTTTTATCGTGTTTGTATCTAAAAGTAATCTTTTGGTTGTAGCTAATTTTAAGTGTACAGTTTAGCCAGTCTATCAGTCAGTCAATTCAGTCGCTCAGTCCTGTCTGACTCTTCATGACACCATGGACTGCAGCCCGCCAGACTTCCCTGTCCATCATCAACTCCTGGAGATTTCTCAAACTCATGTCCATCAAGTCGGTGATGCCACCCATCCATCTCATCCTCTGCCATCCCCTTCTCCTCCTGCCTTCAATCTTTCCCAGCATCAGGGTCTTTTCCAATGAGTCAGTTCTTCACATCACGTGGTCAAAATACTGGAGCTTCAATTTCAGCATCAGTCCTTCCAATGAATATTGAAAATTGATTTCTTTTAGGATTGGCTGGTTTGATCTCCTTGCAGTCCAAGGGACTTTCAAGAGTCTTCTCCAACACCACAGTTCAAAAGCATCTATTCTTTGGTGCTCAGCTTTTTTATGGTCCAAATCTGACATCCATACACGACTATTGGAAAAACCATAGCTTTGACCAGATGAACCTTGGTTGGTAAAGTAATGTCTCAGTTTTTTAATATGCTGTCTAAGTTTGTCATAGCTTTCCTTCCAAGGAACATGCGTCTTTCAATTTCATGGCTGCGTCACCATGTGCAGTGATTTTGGAGCCCAAAAAATAAAGTCTCTCAGTGTTTCCACTACTTCTCCATCTATTTGCCATGAAGTGATGGGACCAGATGCCATAATCTTCATTTTCTGAATGCTGAGGTTTAAGTCAGACTTTTTCAGTCTTCTCTTTCACCTTCATCAAGAGGCTCTTTAGCTCCTCTTCACTTTCTGCCATAAGGGTGTTGTCATCTGCATATCTGACGTTATTGGTATTTCTCCCGGCAATCTTGTGCTTCACCCAGCCCAGCATTTCACATGACGTACTCTGCATATAAGTTAAATAAGCAGGGTGTCGATATACAGCCTGGATGTACTGCTTTCCTGATTTGGAACCAGTCCATTGCTCCATGTCCCATTCTAACTGTGGCTTCTTGTTCCGCACACAAGTTTCTCATGAGGCAGGTAAGGTGTTCTGGTATTCCCATCTCTCAAAGAATTTTCCACGGTTTGTTGTGATACACACAGTCGAAGGCTTTAGCATAGTCAATGAAGTGGAAGTAGACGTTTTTCTGGAATTCGCTTGCTTTTTCTATGATCCAGTGGATTATAGAATTGGCAATTTGATCTCTGGTTCCTCTGCCTTTTCTAAATCCAGCTTGAATATCTGGAAGTTCTCAGTTCATATACTGCTGAAGTTTAGCTTGGAGAATTTTGGTACCTCAGACAATAAAGAACCTGCCTGCAATGCAGGTGACCCAGGTTTGATCTCTGAGTCAGAAAAATCCCCCAGAGAAGGCAATGGCTACCCAGTCCAGTATTCTTGCCTGGAGAGTCCCATGGATAGAGGAGCCTGGTGGGCTATAGTCCATGGGGTCAAATAGAGTCAGACACGACTGAATGACTAACACTTTTCTTTACCTTTTCTAAATCCAACTTGAATATCTGGAAGTTCTTGGTTCATGTACTGTTGAAGCCTAGCTTGGAGAATTTTGAGCATTAATTTGCTAGCATGTGTAATGAATGCAATTGTGTGGTAGTTTGAACATGCTTTGGCATGCCCTTTCTTTAGGATTGGAAAGAAAACCTGCTTGTGTAACAGGTCTCCAGAACTTTTTCATCTTGCAAAACTGAACTTGTGTACCTTTTCAGCAAAGATTCCCTATTTCCCCCTTACCTCCAGTACTAGAAGCCAGCATTTTACTTTCTGTTTTTTGAATGTGACTACTTTAGATACCTCATGTAAATAAAAGAGAATATTTGTCTTCTTGTGTCTGGTTATGAGACTTAGCATAATGTCTTCAAGGTTCATACATGTTGCAGTAAATTTATGGATTTACATCTTTTTAAAAGCTGAATAATATTCCATCATATGTTTATGCCACATTTTATTTATTTATTCATCCACCAATGAACACCTTGGTTGTGTCCATCTTTTGCCTATTGTGAAAAATGCTGCTATATACATGGATGCACAAATATCTCTGATAGTCACCTTTTTTTATTTGGGGGAAATGTATACACAACCATGTGACTACTGAATCATAGAGTAAATATGTTTTAAGTTGGAGGGAACCTCCAAAGAACCTTACATAGTGGCTATACTGTTTCACATTCCCATCAATAGTGCAGAATGTTCCAATTTCTTGACTTCCTAGCCAATCTAACTTCTCTTTTCCTTTCTTTTTGAATACTCATTCTAATACTTGTGAAACATTATCTTGTGCATTTCACTAATGATTATTGGTGTTAAGCATCTTTTCACACTTTGTTGGAAACATGTAGTTCATCTTTGCAAATTTTCTATTGGGTTATTGGTCTTTTTAATTGTAGAAAAGCATTTTATATTCTGATATTACCCATTATCAGCTATAAGATTTGGAAATGTTATCTCCCATCATAAGGTTTTTTTTTCCACAGTGTTTCTTAAGTTTTTTTAGTACGTTGGTTTCTCATCTTAATTTTGTCTGCTTTGTCTGCTTTTTTTTTGTTTTTGGTCTTTTGGTATCATTTTCACTACATTAAACCAACAAGAAGAGTCAACAGTTGTATATGCACACCAAATATAGGAGCACGAAAAACAAAACATATACCAAGAAACATGAAGGGAATAATTTAAAGTAATACAATAACAGTAGGGGATTTAACCACTGAATTCAATCAATGGAAAGATCACACAGACAGAAAATCAATATGGAAATACTGTCCTAAATGACACTTTGGACATATGGATTTAGTTGAAATATACAGAATATTTTATTCAAAAACAGAAGACTACATCTTTTTGTCAGGTGCATGTGGAATGTTTTTCCAGGATAGATCACATACAAGGCCACTAAACAATTCCCATTAACTTTAAGATAATTGAAATTATATCAAGAATTTTTTCTCATCACAGAAACATGAAGAGAAATAGACTGCAAGAAAAAACAACAACCAAAAAAACATGAACTTAAAAAATATGCTCCTAAAAAGCAAATGGGTGACTAAATTAATTGAAGAGGAAATTTTAAAAAATATGGAATTAAATGAAAATGAAGATGAAACTATTCAAAGTCTACGGGATGCAACTAGTGGAGTTTTATGAGAGAAGTTTAGTGATAAAGGCCTACTTCAGAAAATAAAAATATCAAATAAAAAATCAAATTTTACAACTAAAGGGGCTAGGAAGAGAGAAAAGACAAAATCCAAATTTACTGGAAGGAATGAAATAATAAAGATCAGCCCCAAGACAAAAGAGACTAAAAAACAATAGAAGAGGTCAATGAGACTAAGAACTGGTTCTTTTAATAGATAGAGAAAAGTAATAAACCTGTAGCTAGACTCACTATGAAAAAAGACAGAGGGCCCAAATAAGTAAAATCAGATGTGAAAAGAAGATACAAGGAACACCACAGAAATGCAAAAGATTATAAGAGATTATTAGTAACTATTATATGTCAATAAAACAGAAAATCTAGAAGAAATGAATAAAAACTGTACAACCCCTCAAGACTTAATTAGGAAAACATAGAAAATATTATAAGTCCAATAATCAATAAGGAGATTTAATCAGTAATGAAACATCACCCAGTAAAGAAAAGCCAAGGATCAGATGGCATCAGGACGAATTCTAGAAAACATTAAAAATAATTAATGCCAAAGTTTCTCAAATTATTCCAAAATATTGAAAAGGAGGGAACACTCCCATGCTCATTGTACAAGGCCAGCACTAGTCTAACACGAAAACGAGAAGGCCACGACAGGAAAAGAAAACCAGAGATCTATATCTGATAAAGATAGATTTTAAAGTTCTCAATACAGCATTAGAAAACTGAATTCAATAGCAATTAATATGATTGATCATATACCATTGTCAAATAGGATTCATCCAAGGGATGCAAGAATGTTTCAACATACACAATCAATCAAAGTGATAAAACATTAACAAATTGAAGAATAAAAATCATATGATCATCTCAATGGATGCAGAAAACACTTCTACCAAAACTCAGGATTAATTTGTGATCAAAACTCTCAACAAAGTAGATACAGAGAGAACATGAAAGTGGAGTGAAATTCAGTCAGTCGTGTCCAACTCTCTGTGAGCCCAGGGACTATATAGTCCGTGGAATTCCCCAGGCTGGGATACTGGAGTGCTGGCGACGGAATGAAACACCAACACTGCAGAGTGGTTTAAATCTTTATATTTTTAACACTTGCTTCTTACAGCTGCTTTATTTTATATCCCTTGCACAACAACCTACAGGGCAAGCCGCCAAGCACTACGATTCAGAGACTATACAGTGCGCAGGTGCAGGGCGAGATAACCTTTACCTTGACTTATTTATTGCAGCTAAGACTTTGTTTGGGGGAACTTCCTTATCAACTTAGAATCCATTTTGTCCCAGGGTCTGTTCCTTTTGAGGAATCAGAGAAACATCCTTGTGTGCAAGAGATGTTCTTTTCCCATGGGAACAAACAGGATTCTTAGCTGAACATCTCATTTGCAAGAATGTTCAGCTCAGGTTGAGAGTCTCATTTGCAAGCACTTCTCAACCTTCCTTAAACCTAGTTCCCTACACTGGGCAGAACATCTCATTTGCAAGAATGTTCAGCCCTGGTTGAGAGTCTCGTTTGCAAGCACTTCTCAACCTTCTTTATACCTTGTTCCCTACACTGGAGTGGGTAGCCTTTCCTTCTGCAGGGGATCTTCCCAACCCAGGAATCGAACCCAGGTCTCCTGCATTGCGGGCAGCTTCTTTACCGGCTGAGCCACAAGGGAAGCCAATACAGGCCATACGTATGTGAGAAACCCACAGTCAGCATCACACTCAATGGTGAAAAGTTCCAACCTTTTCAACAGGACGGGAGTGCCAACTCTTGCCACTTGCATTCAACATAGTACTGCAAGTCCTAGCCACAGCAATCAGACAAGAAAAAGACATAAAAGAATCCTAATTGGAATGGAAGAAGGAAAACTGTCACTGTTTGCAGATGACATGACACTATACAAAGTAAACCTTCATTCAGTTCAGTTCTCGCTCAGTCGTGTCCAACTCTTTGTCATCCCATGAATCGCAGCCCCCCAAAATAAAGTCTGACACTGTTTCCACTGTTTGCCCACCTACTTCCCATAAAGTGATGGGACCAAATGCCATGATCTTCGTTTTCTGAATGTTGAGCTTTACACCAACTTTTTCTCTCTCCTCTTTCACTTTCATCAAGAGGCTCTAGTTCCTCTTCACTTTCTGCCATAAGGGTGATGTCATCTGCATATCTGAGGTTATTGATATTTCTCCCGGCAATCTTGATTCCAGCTTGTGCCTCTTTCACCTAGCATTTCTCATGATGTCCTCTGCATTTAAGTTAAATAAGCAGGGTGACAATATGCAGCCTTGACGTACTCCTTTTCCTATTTGGAACCAGCCTGTTGTTCCATGTCCAGTTCTAACTGTTGTTTAAACACTACCAAAAAGCTTTTATGGCTTAATAAATGAATTCCTTAAATTTCTGTAAAAGAAGGAATATACAGAAATCCTCATGCTGCATTTAGTCATTCAGTCGTGTCTGACTCTTTGTGATCCCACGGACTGTAGCTCACCAGGCTCCTCCACCCATGGGATTTTCCAGGCAAGAATACTGGAATGGGTTGCCATTTCATTCTCTAGGACAGAAATAATTACCTACACATTAATAAATACTTGCTGAAAAAAGAAATTAGCAACTCTGTCCCACTTATTTTTTTAATTTATTTATTTTAATTGGAGGCTAATTGCTTTGCAATCTTGTATTGGTTTTGCCACACATCAACTTGAATCCACCACGGGTGTACACATGTTCCCAATCCTGAACCCCCCTCCCGCATCCCTCCCCGTACCATCCCTCTGGGTCATCCCAGTGCACCAGCCCCAAGCATGCTGTATCCTGCATTGAACCTGGACTGGTGATTTGTTTCTTATATGATATTATACATGTTTCAATGCCATTCTCCCAAATCATCCCACCCTCTCCCTCTCCCACAGAATCCAAAAGACTGTTCTATACATCTGTGTCTCTTTTGCTGTCTCTCATACAGGGTTATCATTACCATCTTTCTAAATTTTATATACATGTGTTAGTATACCGTATTGGTGTTTTTCTTTCTGGCTTACTTCACTCTGTATAATAAGCTTCAGTTTCATCACTTATAATTACATCAGAAAATATAAAATACCTAGGAATATATCTGAACAGAGAGGTAGAAGACTTGTACTCTGAAAAACGAGAGACGGTGATGAAAGAAATGGAAAGCACAAATGGAAAGACACATATCGTGCAATTCATATGAAAATGCCAATGGCATTTTCCACAGAGCCAAAGTGAATAATGATAAAATTTCCCTGGTGGCCCAGTGGCTAAGACTTCACCTTCCACTGCAGGCTGCATGGGTTGAATCTCTGGCAGGAAACTAAGATCCTACATGCTGTGTGGTTCAGCCAAAAGAAAGCAAGGGGAGCTCAAAAGACTATTTATAGCCAATGCAGTCTTGAGAAAGAAAAGCAAAAATGAAAGCATCACACTCCCTGATTTTAAACTATACTACAAAGCCACAGTAATGTAAGTATTAGTGAAAAAGAATTTTGTTGACCCAGAGCTTCTGGCAATTTCACATGTACTTCCACAGTGTATCTCCCAGAAGCATTCTCCGAATAGGGTAAAACTACTGCTCATATATAAATGCAATGCAACCACATTATGGTGATTAAACCTGAGCCGTAACTTGTATAAGCTTTAAGGCAACTACTTTTCCAGTGCTGCTTTGTCTCTGCTTGTTCACTATTAATTTACGACTTTGATTTTCCAACTTTTCTGTTTCTCATTTAAAAAAAAAATAAAAAATTTAACTAAAAAAAAAGACACAGTAATGAAAAAAGTATAATACTGGTATAAAAAGAGACATATATGAATTGAACAGATTAGAGAGCCCTGAAATAAACTCATGCTTAAACAGTCTAATGCTCTATGGCAAAGGACCCAAGAATACACAATTTAGAAAAAGACGGAGGCTTCAATAAGTGATACTGAGAAAAGCAAACAGGTATAGGTAAAAGAATGAATCTGGACCACATTCTTACTTCATGAAAAACAGAAACAATTCACAAAATGGGTTAAAGATTTAAAGGTAAGTCCTGAAACCATTCCATGAAATTAAAAGAAGCTTACTCCTTGGAAGGAAAGTTATGACCAACCTAGACAGCATATTGAAAAGCAGAAACATTACTTTGTCAACAAAGGTCCATCTAGTCAAGGCTATGATTTTTCCAGTAGTCATGTATGGATGTGAGAGTTGGACTATTTTGAACTGTGGTGTTGGAGAAGACTCTTGAGAGTCCCTTGGACTGCAAGGAGATTCAACCAGTCCATCCTAAAGGAGATCAGTCCTGGGTGTTCATTGGAAGGACTGATGCTGAAGCTGAAATTCCAATACTTTGGCCATCTAATGTGAAGAGCTGACTCATTGGAAAAGACCCTGATATTGAGAAAGATTGAAGGCAGGAGGAGAAGGGGACGACAGAGGATGAGATGGTTGGATGGCATCACCGACTCAATGGACATGAGTCTGGGTAAACTCCGGGAGTTGGTGATGGACAGGGAGGCCTGGTTTGCTGCAGTTCATGGGATCTCAAAGAGTCGGACATGACTGAGGGACTGAACTGAACTGAACTGAAACCATTAATCTCCGAGAAGAAACAGGCAGTATGCTCTTTCACATCTCAGTTAGCTATATTTTTTGGATATACTTCCTCAAGCAATGGAAATGAAAGCAAAAACAAACAAATGGTGTTACAGGAAACCCAAAAAAAACTTTTGTACAATGAAGAAAATCATCAACAAAATGAAATAGCAAACTAATGAATGAGAAAGATATTTGCAAATGATATGTTTGATAAGGCTTTAATATCCAAAACACATGAAGAAATCTACAGCAACTATAAATAAAAAACCAAACCACCCAACTAAAATGGACAGAGGAATGGATTAGACATTTTCCAAAGATACTGATGGCCAACAGGCATTTAAAAAGATGTTCAGTATCACTTGTCATCAGATATCTAAACCAAATTTCAATATTACTTCATACCTGTTCAAACAATTATCTTCTAAAAGACAACAAATGACAATTATTGGCAAGTATGTGGAGAAAAAGGAACCCTGAGGAACTGTTGGTGGGATTGAAATTTGTTGTGACCACTGACAGAACGGTATGGAGTTTCCTCAAAAAATAGAAAAGAGAACTGCTATGTGATCCAGGAATTTCACTTCTTGTATTTACCTGAAGAAAAGAATAAAGCTAATTTTAAAAAATATATACACATTTCAATGTTTTCTGCAGCATTCTTTACAATAGTCAGGATAAGAAAATAACCTAAGTGTTCATTGATAGGTGGATGGATAAAAAATGTAATATACACATGTATATACACAGAGGCATAAACAAAATGGAATGAAACTCAACCATACAATAATGAAATCCTGCTATTTGTTACCACTTTGATGGAATTAGTGGGTATTACCCTAACTGAACAGACAGGGAAAGTAAATGCCGTATGAATTCACTCACATGTGGAATTTAAAAAACAATGCAAAAAATAATAATAATTACAAAGCTGAAGAAGACTAACAGACACAGAGAACAAATTGCTAGTTGCCAGGAGAGAGGATGTTGAAGGGGATAAATATGTGAAGGAATCTAGAGGTACAAACCTTGTGTCATATAATAAATAAACCACTGATATGTCATACATAGCATAACAGAGGTGGTTAGTAGTATTTTAAAACTTTGTAAGGGGTCAGATGGCTATTAGACTTATTGAGGTGATCATTTCATAATGTATGTGAATGTCAAATCACTACGCAGTACACGAGAAAATAACATCGTATTAATCATAAACTAACAGTTCAGTTCAGACTCTCAGCCGTGTCCAACTCTTTGCGACCCCATGGACTGCAGCATGCCAGGCCTCCCGGTCCATCACCAACTCCCTAAGTTCACCCAAACTCATATCCATTGAGTCGGTGATGCCATACAATGATCTCATCCTCTGCCGTCACTTTCTCCTCCTGATTTGAATCTTTCCCAGCATCAGGGTCTTTTCCAAGCAGTCCATTTTTCGCATCAGGTGGCCAAAGTATTGGAGTTTCAGGTTCAGCATCAGTCCTTCCAATGAATATTCACGACTGATTTCCTTTAGGATGGACTGGTTGGATCTCCTTGCAGTCCAAGGGACTCTCAAGAGTTTTCTCTAACACCATAGTTTAACAGCATCAATTCTTCGGTGTTCAGCTTTCTTTAGGTCTAACTCTCCCATCCATACATCACTACTGGAAAAACCATAGCTTTAACTAGACAGACCTTTGTTGGTCTCTGCTTTTTCATATGCTGTCTAGATTGCTATCTAGCTTTCTTCCAAGGAGCAAGTGTCTTTTAATTTCATGGCTGCAGTGATTTTGGAGCCAAAGAAAATAAAGTCTCTCGCTGTTTTCTTGTTTCCCCATCTATTTGCCATGGAGTGATGGGGCCAGCAAAAAAGCAAGACTATTCCAGAAAAAAACACCCATTTCTGCTTTATTGACTATGCCAAAGCCTTTGACTGTGTGGGTCACAATAAACTGCGGAAAATTCTGAAACAGATGGGAAAACCAGACCACCTGACCTACCTCTGGAGAAACCTATATGCAGGTCAGGAAGCAACAGTTAGAACTGGACATGGAACAACAGATTGGTTCCAAATTGGGAAAGGAGTACGTCAAGGCTGTATATTGTCACACTGCTTATTTAATTATATGCAGGGTACATTACGAGAAAAGTTGGGCTGGAGGAAGCCCAAGCAGGAATCAAGATTGCCGGGAGAAATATCAATCACCTCAGATATGCAGATGACAACACCCTCATGGTAGAAAGTGAAGAGGAACTAAAAAACCTCTTGATGAAAGTGGAAGAGGAGAGTAAAAATGTTGGCTTAAAGCTCAACATTCAGAAAACTAGGATGATGGCATCTGGTCCCATCACTTCATGGGAAATAGATGGGGAAACAGTGGAAACAGTGTCAGACTTTATTTTGGGGGGCTCCAAAATCACTGCAGATGGTGATTACTGCCACGAAATTAAAAGATGCTTACTCCTTGAAAGGAAAGTTATGATCAACCTAGATAGCATATTCAAAAGCAGAGACATTACTTTGCCAACAAAGGTCCATCTAGTCAAGCCTATGGTTTTTCCAGTGGTCATGTATGGATGTGAGTTGGACTGTGAAGAAAGCTGAGTCCCAAAGAATTGATGCTTTTGAACTGTGATGCTGGAGAAGACTCTTGAGAGTCCCTTGGACTGCAATGAGATCCAACTAGTCCACCCTAAATGAAATCAGTCCTGGGTGTTGATTGGAAGGACTGATGCTAAAGCTGAAACTCCAATACTTTCGCCACCTCATGCGGAGAGTTGACTCATTGGAAAAGACTCTGATGCTGGGAGGGATTGGGGGCAGGAAGATAAAGGGACGACCGAGGATGAGATGGTTGGATGGCATCACTGACTCGATGGACATGAGTCTGAGTGAACTCTGGGAGTTGGTGATGGACAGGGAGGCCTGGTGTGCTGTGATTCATGGGATTGCAAAGAGTTGGACACGACTGAGCGACTGAACTGAACTGAACTGACGGAACCAGATGCCATGATCTTTAGTTTCTGAGTGCTGAGCTTTAAGCCAGCTTTTTCACTCTCCCCTTTTAATTTCATCAAGAAGCTCTTTAATTCTTCACTTTCTTCCACAAAGGTGGTGTCATCTGCATATCTGAGAGTATTGATATTTCTCCCGGCAGTCTTGATTCCAGTTTCTGCTTCATCTAGCCCAACATTTTTCATGATGTATTCTGCATATAAGTTAAATAAGCAGGGTGACTATATACAGCCTTGATGTACTCCTTTCCCGGTATGGAACCAGTCTGTTATTCCATGTCTGGTTCTAACTGTTGCTTCTTGACTTGCATACAGATTTCTCAAGAGGCAGGTCAGGTGGTCTGGTATTCTCATCCCTTTAAGAATTTTCCACAGTTTATTGTGATCCACACAGTCAAAGGCTTTGGTGTAGTCAATTAAACAGAAGTAGATGCTTTTCTGGAACACTCTTGCTTTTTTGATGATCCAACAGAAGTTGGCAATTTGATCTCTGGTTCCTCTGCCTTTTCTAAATCCAGCTTGAACATCTACAGGTTCACAGTTCATGTACAGTTGAAGCCTGGCTTGGAGAATTTTGAGCATTACTTTGCTCGCGTGTGAGATGAGGGTAATTGTGTAGTAGTTTGAACATTCTTCAGCATTACCTTTCTTTCTGGTTGGAATGAAAACTGACATTTTCCAGTCCTGTGTCCACTGCTGAGTTTTCCAAATTTGCTGACATATTGAGTATAGCACTTTCACAGCATCATCTTTTAGGATTTGAAATAGCTCAACTGGAATTCCATCACCTCTGTTAGCTTTGTTCCTAATGATGTTTCCAAGGCCCACTTGACTTTGCATTCCAGGATGTCTGTCTCTAGGTGAGTGATCACACCATCGTGATTATCTGGGTCATGAAGATATTTTTTTGTAAGTTCTTCTGTATATTCTTGCCACCCCTTCTTAACAGCTTCTGCTTCTGTTAGGCCCATGCCATTTCTGTCCTTTATTGAGCTCATCTCTGCATGAAATTGTCCCTTAGTATCTCCAATTTTTTTGAAGAGATCTCTAGTCTTTTCCATTCTATTGTTACCCTCTATTTCTTTGCATTGATCACTGAGGAAGGCTTTGTTATCTCTCCTTGCTATTCTTAGGAACTCTACGTTCAAGTGGGTCTATCTTTCCTTTTCTCCTTTGCCTTTAGCTTCTCTTCTTTTCACAGCTATCTGTAAGGCCTCCTCAGACAGCCATTTTGCCCTTTTGCATTTCTTTTTCTTGGGGATTATTTTGGTGGCTGCCTCTTCTACAATGTCATGAACCTCCGTTCTTCGGGCACTCTATCAAATCTAATATCTTGGATCTATTTGTCACTTCCACTGTAAGGGATTTGATTTAGGTGATACCCAAACGGTCTGGTGGTTTTCCCTACTTTCTTCAATTTAAGTTTGAATTTGGCAATGAGTTCATGTCCTGAGACACAGTCAGCTGTTGGTGTTCCTTTTGCTGGCTGTATAGAGCTTCTCCATATTTGACTGCAAAGAATATAATCAATCTGATTTCAGTACTGACCATCTGGTGATGTTCATGTGTAGAGTCTTCTCTTGTTTTGTTGGAAGAGGGTGTTTGCTATGATCGGTGCATTCTTTGGCAAAATTCTACTAGCCTTTGCCCTGCTTCATTCTGTACTCCAAGGCCAAATTTGCCTGTTACTTTAGGTATCTCTTGACTTCCTACTTTTGCATTCCAGTCCCCTTTAATGAAAAGAACATCTATTTTGGGTATTTGTTCTAGAAGGTCTTGTAGGTCTTCATAGGAGCTCTCAGCCTCGTCAGCATTACTGGTTGGGGCATAGACTTGGATTACTGTGTTATTGAATGGTTTGCCTTGGAAATGAACAGAGATCATTCTGTCATTTTTGAGATTGCATCCAAGTACTGAATTTAAGACTCTTTATTTGACTATGATGGCTACTCCATTTCTTCTAAGGGATTCTTGCCCACAGTAATAGATATAATGGTCATCTGAGTTAAATTCACCCATTCCAGTCCATTTTAGTTCACTGATTCTTAAAATGTTGATGTTCACTCTTGCCATCTTCTGTTTGACCACTTTTAATTTATCTTGATTAATGGACCTAACTTTCCAGGTTCCTATGCAATGTTGGAGAGGGAAATGGCAACCCACTCCAGTATTCGTGCTTGGAGAATTCCATGGACCAAGGAGCCTGGTGGGGTACAAACTCATGTCCATTTTTAAATCCACCTTGAACACCTGGAAGTTCTCAGTTGAGGGGGGAAAAAAGTGTCTTATGCGTCTTTTGACTCAGGAATCCACATCTAGATATACACATTAGAGTGAGGGGCAGGGGAAGGGAAGATCCATTACATAACATACTTTATTGAAAAAAACAAAGAAAAAGTGAGTAAATTAGTGTCTTTCTAAAGATGTGTTTGCAAGCAGTTAGGCTATGTTTTCATGTTTAAAGCAATTTAAATAACTGAACTAGAAAATGGAAGGCTTGGGAAAGGTGATCAAGATCTATACAGAGTACACGTTGACATAAAGTTGGAGAGAGGGCATACTCCTAAGATAGGGGTGTGAAGGTATATATTGCTGACCTTGCCAGGTGGAAGCAAGCTCCCTTACTACCCTCCTGTGTCGGCCCCCAGGACCACCACAACTAACTAACAAATCTCTAGGAAAGCATGCTTCCTTGCCTCTGCCTGGCTTCTGGAGCCTCCTTGGCCTCCTTCCCCTGCTGCATCGCTCCAGCCTCTGTCCCGTCTTTACACGCCCACCACCCTGCGTCTTCTCTCTGTGTCATTTCCTCTTCTTGGAAGGACACCAGCCTTTGGGTGTGGGGCCCACCTAACGCAGCATGGGGCTTCCCAGGTGGCTCAGTGGTAAAGAATCTGCCTGCATGTAGGAGACATGGATTTGATCCCTGGGTCAGGAAGGTCCCCTGGAGGAGGAAATGGCAACCCACTCCACTATTCTTGCTTGGGAAATCCAATGGACAGAGGAGCAGAGGGGCTACAGTTCATGGGGTCATAAAAGACTCAGACACGACTGAGCAACTAAACAACAATGAGCATGACCTCCTTCTAAGTAATTCATTTGAAAAACACCTTACTTCAGTGATATTCTACGAGTTTCAAGAGAATGTATATTCTGTAGTTGTGATTATAGTGTTCTATCTATGCCCAGTAGGTCCGTTTAGCTAACATTTTGAACCAGTTCTAACATCAGTTCAGTTCAGTTCAGTCACTCAGTTGTGTCCGACTCTTTGCGACTCCATGAACTGCAGCACGCCAGGCCTCCCTGTCCATCACCATCTCCCAGAGTTCACCCAGACTCGCGTCCATCGAGTCAGTGATGCCATCCAGCCATCTCATCCTCGGTCGTCCCCTTTTCCTCTTGCCCCCAATCCCTCCCAGCATCAAAGTCTTTTCCAATGAGTCAACTCTCCGCATGAGGTGGCCAAAGTACTGGAGCTTCAGCTTTAGTATCATTCCTTCCGAAGTAATCCCAGGGTTGATCTCCTTCACAATGGACTGGTTGGATCTCCTTGCAGTCCAAGAGACTCTCAAGAGTCTTCTCCAACACCACAGTTCAATAGCATCAATTCTTTGGCGCTCAGCCTTCTTCACAGTCCAACTCTCATATCCATACATGACCACAGGAAAAACCATAGCCTTGACTAGACGGACCTTAGTCGGCAAAGTAATGTCTCTGCTTTTGAATATGCTATCTAGGTTAGTCATAACTTTTCTTCCAAGGAGTAAGAGTCTTTTAATTTCATGGCTGCAGTCATCTGCAGTGATTTTGGAGCCCCCAAAAAATAAAGTCTGACACTGTTTCAACTGTTTCCCCATCTATTTCCCATGAAGTGATGGGACCGGATGCCATGATCTTCGTTTTCTGAATGTTGAGCTTTAAGCCAACTTTTTCGCTCTCCTCTTTCACTTTCATCAAGAGACTTTTTAGCTCCTCTTCACTTTCTGCCATAAGGGTGGTGTGATCCTTCTAAAATATGACTACATACAATTTAACACATGACTACAATTTTTCTGTTTCTTTTGTTACTGAATGAGATGAATATCAACCATGATGGATGTTTTTCATTTCTTCTTAACTTTGCCAGTTTCTACTATGTATATTTTTAATCATATTAGTCATATAAAATTTAAACTTTTCAGATATGCATTGGATTGAACATTTTCATTAATAAATACCCCTTTATAAGCATTTTTTCTCCTGAAATCCTTTAGTCTAATGATTATTGAGATATAGCTGCCTTGTCCTTTTTTTAAGAATCTTTATGATACTACTTTTTCTGCTTATTACTTTCACACTTTCTATATTTTAATGTTACACATATATCACCTTTACACTTTGGTTTGGGATTTCTGCCGAGGATATAAATGTTTTGTTTTAACAGACACATTTACTCAAATTGCACGGTAGGAAGGGTCAAAATGTGACTTAGAGAGGGTAGTGTCATTTCCACAGGCACGGAGTCCTGCACATCATCCTTCATCACACCAACATACCAGGATGAAGCAGAGGAAGAATGCAGGCTGTGGGCCAGAAAGACACACCTGCAGTCCTGGGGAGGCCTTTCCAAAGAGGGCCACTGGGTCACTCTAAGTTAACTTGCTCCCCATTGGATGAACCCCAGTACTCCTGGAGGGAGATCGGGCTTCCTGACTCCTCTGTTTGGGCTGAGATGTATCAGAGGAAGTTTGGCCACAGACTGCATCTTCCTGGAACCCGGGGAGTTGGGAGTCCCAGTGCAATCAGAGGCCAAATAACAGCTAATTGGCCATTTGAGGCCAAGAGTCCCAGCTGCACCACATGGAGAGCATCTTCCCAGTAGAGTGACCTAAAGACGTAGATGCCATGAATACTAGCCAGCTCAGGGGACAGGACAAGGAGGAACAGGTGAGTTGAGTCCACCCCACTTCCTGCTTGTACCAAGACTAAAGACCTAAGCGTTTCCTGCATCAACTTGGAGTACCTGGCCTGCCTCTCACTGTACCTGGCCTGCCTCTCACTGTGACCCCCTTCCTCGGAAACCTTCCAATCACCCTTCATTGCACAGAAAGCTAGGCCTGAACAGGGTGGAGAGTCCTCTGTACCAACTCATTATCATCAGCACAGACCTGGGTCAGGAGCCCCGTCGACCCTGGGAGCAGAAGGTCCTTGGTGAGTCATGCCCCTTATGATATCACAGGAGCAGTTCAGTCATCACTTAGCAGGGTGTGGATCAGCATCACTGAGAGATGAGTCCTGGGAGCCTGAAGTCTGATCAATACTCTGCCCCCACCCACCCACTGACTACTATGAGCCGGGGTCAGTTATGGCACAGGTCTGAAATTCAAAGAGAGCAGAAATAATAAGGGGGTCTCATATAAATGCGGGCTTTAATCTAATGCCTGAGATTCTATATTTCTGACACTCTCCAGGTGATGCTGGTGCTGTAGGAGTAACAAGTTTACCTGGAGGACTCAAGCATAGTTAATACAAATGGAGGCTTACAGACATCCGTAGACATTTTGCTTTATCTGGGAAGGTACATCTCAGGCTCAGCTCACAAGTAGGTCTACTGAAGCAGCAACCATAGGCCCATTGAATCATTTCAATAAGCCAAGGCAATGTGTGAGTTTGTTTTCTCAGAAACCAAGCTTGGTTTCTGAGGTAGACATGTCAATCCCTACTCATGGGCTTCCTCAGACATCCTAGAGGTCACCGTTGTGATGATCAAAGGCCCCTGAGGTGGACAAACTGTCCTGGAAACAGAACAGAAACCCCAGGGGACATAGAAACAAGACAGCCAGCCTGGGGTTGTGGGGAGAAGATGGTCACTGTGGTCACAGTGAATCTGTTGTGTGCATGGCCAGGGAGGGAACAGAATGGACAGCAAAAGCTTGGCCGTGATGAATGCGATTGTTTGCACAGGACAGAGGTGGGAGGCAAGGCTGGGTGGCCATGGAGTGTAAGGCAGACCACCAACTCTGCTCTTAGCACCAGCTTCAAACACATATTATACTGAACCCTGCCTGAGCATCCAGGTCAGACCGCCCCCTCTGCCATCACGTGAGAGCTGGAGTCAGGTCTGCCAGAAGAGGAAAACTGAACAAGCTACACGGTCATCTACCTTCTGTTTTGTTGGAAAGAATGAACGCTCTCAGACCACCTTCTAAGAAAACTTAGGGTTGAGGGAACTTCAGGGTCATCAACCCTCTATAGGCACCACTGACCACCCATCCTCTGCCCACACACCCCCAGCCCCAGGCCAGCACTGTGGTGCTGCAGATATGACCTCTGGAAAACACAAAAGAGCTCTAAAATCGACGTCCACCCTCTTACTAATCCTTTCTGTCTTCCTAGGAGGCACTGTGGCTCAGATCCACCTTGCTTCACCACTCCTTCTCATTTAGGACGGATCTTCCCCCAACCATTCCTCTGACCATCACAGAGCTGGTTCCCATGTCCCACGTGAGTGTAGTGCTCAGCTCTGCTCAGGACAGAGCAGGGAGTGCTAGGCTGAGACAGGCACAGGAAGAGGTGCCTTATGGGAGATGCAAAGGGCGCAGATGTGGCTGTGTCGAAAGTGGCAATGTCAGTCACTGAGTCGTGCCCGACTCTTTGTGACCCCAGAGACTGTAGCCCGCCAGGCTCCTCTGTCCATGGAATTCTCCAGGCAAGAATGCTGGAGTGGGGAGCCATGCCCTTCTCTGGGGGATCTTCCCAACCCAGGGATTGAACCTGATATGCTTGTAGAGTAGCCTGGAGATAGAACTGTCATTGAGAAACATCCTGATGGCACAAAGTGTTTAACACTTTCTGAAATTAAAAAAAATGAGTTAAAAAAAGGAAAGTGAAGTTGCTCAGTCATGTCTGACTCTTCGCGACCCCATGGACTATAGCCTACCAGGCTCCTCCATCCATAGGATTTTCCAGGCAAGAGTACTGGAGTCGGTTGCCATTTCCTTCAGGGGCAAAAATGCAGGATAAGATACCAGAGAAGGTTCAGAAAAGGCACAGCTCCGGATCAAACCCATGGGAAGGGAGAACGTGTCCTTTAAAGCAAGGACAAGGAGATGGAAGCCATTCTTGCAGAGTAGACTCTCAGCTTGACATGAGCCCTGGAACCATCTCAGAGCAAACACTCAGACTCTCCCACAGAGTGAGTGTTTCCAGCTTACTTTGTTGCTGTTTAGTGGCTTGGTTGTGTCCGACTCTTTGTGACCCCATGACTGTAAATCTCCAAGCTCCTCTGTCCATGAGTATTCCCAGCCAAGAATACTGGTGTGGGTGGCCATTTCTTCTCCAGGGGATCTTCCAACCCAGGGATTCAACCCGAGTCTCCCGCATTGCAGGCAGAGTCTTTACCTCTCAGCCACCAAGGAAGCCCTCCAAGCACACTTAAATATTAGTAAATCAGAGGAAATGTTTGCCATTTCAGGTCAGTCTGAGCTCATCAGGAGATGAACAGGGCAGCTGGTGGCCTGTTGGTCAGTGGGCTGTAAGGCCTTGAAGGGTTTCTGTTTTCCAAGAAATTGTTCCCTTTTGACTGTGACCTTCTCCCTCTCACTACAGCTCACCTGCTCTCTGCTGTCTGCTGCTTGTTGCTCAGCTGAGAGCCATGTCACTCCAAGGCGATGGAAACCTCTCAATGATGTATTTGCAGGAGTTTGTGCTGGATGGATTTGAGGGTGGTCCGCAGACCCAGGCCCTGCTCTTTGCTCTGTTCCTGGCCCTGTACGTGGTGGCCGTCCTGGGGAGCCTCACCATGATTGTGGTCATCACCCTGGATGCCCGTCTGCACTCCCCGATGTGCTTCTTCCTCAAGAACCTCTCCTTTGTGGACCTGTGTTACTCATCTGTCATCACCCCCAAGGCCCTGGCCAACTTCCTGTCCTCCTCCAAGCTCATCACCTTTGAGGGATGTGTCACTCAATTTTTCTTTTTCGCCCTACTGGGCACCACAGAGGCATTTCTCCTGGCCGTGATGGCCTATGACCGCTTCGTGGCCATCTGCAGCCCCCTGCGCTACCCCATCACCATGCACCCCTTGGTCTGTGCGCGCCTGGTGCTAGGCTCCTACTGCGGGGGCTGCCTCAACTCCATCCTGCAGGCCAGCTTCACATTCAGCCTCCCGTTCTGCAGCTCCAACCATGTCGACCACTTCTTCTGTGATGTGCCGCCTCTGCTCAAGCTTGCCTGTGCTGACACTACCATCAATGAGCTGGTCATGTTTGGCCTCTGTGGCTTCTTCATCGTGGGCACCACCCTTGTGGTCCTCGTCTCCTATGGCTACATCACAGTGACCATCCTGAGGATGCGCTCAGGAGGAGGGAGGCACAAGCTCTTCTCCACCTGCGGCTCCCACATGACAGCCGTGTCCCTCTTTTATGGGACCCTTTTTGTCATGTATGCCCAGCCGGGAGCTGTGGCGTCCATGGAGCAGGGCAAGGTGGTCTCCATCTTCTACACCCTGGTCATCCCAATGCTCAACCCCCTCATCTACAGCCTGAGAAACAAGGACGTGAAGGATGCCCTGTGGAGACTGGGACAGAGACACTCAGCCACGTGACAAAGGGTGGCCAGAGAGACAGTGTCCTGAGAACAGGACAAGATGCCTTCTTGGACGGGACTGGGTTTGGTTTGAGAAGTTCATCCCCTATTTATCTAATTCACCCTTTCATCCAGTGTAGCATTCTACTCTTTATGAAGCACATGATGCTCCACAAACTGCAAGTGTGAGAAATAAAGACAGATAAGGCGTCTTCATTCCCACTAGAGAACTAATGACCCATGTTACCCAAGACCTTAATTTTGAAATCTCCATAACACAGTGCGCAGAGTGATTAGCAGAGAGTGTTTGAAACAGCATGCATGTCCCAAGTTCAACTTCCTCTGGTGAAGGTATTAAATGACACAAACTCTGATACCTCTCTTTCCCCTTCATTTCTAATCTAGTTAAATATGTGCTCAGCAGTCTCTGTGGACCGCCTAGAAGAGGGGCCCGAGGACACTCAGCCTTGCCCGTTCTTGGTGATGGCCTGGGTCACCAGAGCCAGTCAAGAGTTAGGAAGACCAGGCTTCCCCTCAACCCTGCATGTGGCTGCTCTCCCTCCTCTGCCTCTGTTCACGGGTGCTGCCACCCAACAAGGCAGCAGGGAGCACCTTCAGAAGCTCCTAGTGCTCCCTGTCCTGGGTTCTCCCCTCAGACAGAGGCTGGGAGCCCTAGGGAGTCAGCGTGGATACCCAAACTCCAGCTGCCACTTTCTGCCACCCAGCCTGGCAGGTGACACTTTCCCATTTGTGATCATTCATCAGCACAGACATCTCTGGATAAGGACAAAGGTCCTGGTAGCTGCAGCAGGGAGCAGGGGAGGAAAGGGAAGGTACACTTTCCTGTAGAGAGCATAGCCCCTTGCTCTCTGTCTCCCACACTCCCTGGGAGTCTGGCCCCTTAACCTTGAGCCACATGTTCAGAGCTTCATCATCATGCTCCACGGAACTCAACACATGGTCTGGACTCAAAACCCAGTGGCCTCCTTAAGGTGTCTTCTTTTGGAAGGGTCATCCGCTCCCATGGCCACTACCAGGAGGCTCTCCTCTGGACACAAGGGTGGTCTGTCCCTAGTAGGGTCAGTGGGTATGGGCCCTGCCTCTTGATCACAGCTCTCCATCTTCTCTTTTTGCTCAGGAGGACCGTGGGGAGGGGCTCACACCCCGTCATCAGGCTGCCGCTCACCGTTGCTCAGTTGGGACCTACTCAGAGGCCTCTACCCGATTCTTGTCCCCATTGTCTCATATTTGGGCTCCAAACTTAATTCTAAGTCTTCCATAGATTACCATATTCTCTTGATATAATGCTGCAATTCTTTGAAAACTTCCCCCATTTTTCAGCAGCAAAATGACATGGTTTATGATTGTTTCATGCTGTATTATTCAATCTCCTAGCTTCCTTTCTTCCTCTTTCGTCTCCTCTCTCCTCCTCCTTTCCTCCCTCTTTCTTTCTTCCTTCTTTCTTTTTATTTCCTTTCTTTCTAATCTCTCTCTTTCCCTCGCCTATCTCTCTCTTTCATTTTATTGTTTTCCATTCCATGAAATTTCAGAAGAGTTATCTTGGGTCTTCTACCATCTTGATTTAAATTTCTAAAGGAGATAGAAAAGTGCAATCTTTTTACACAAGTGTATATTTCTCATCATACGTGTTGAGAGTATGTTGCAGGTTATGTTGCAGGTTAACAGTGCAGGTTAATGGTGCCAACAGTATAATGTCAGTGGTTCTTAGTACAGCAACATTAATTTTCACCTTCAAATAAATCAGGAAAGCACGTTAAATATTAGATGAAATAGAAATTGCCCTATACTGTGGAAGAAAATTATTTTTAAAACCCTGTAAGTTGGGTTTACTTATGTGAACCTATGTTTCATACTGCAGTGAAGGGAATTATACAATGTTAGAAGTAGTTTCTTTTTTGGTTCATCCTATATAATGCTTTGCAAGCTGCTGACACATACTTGGTTCTTTGTTCACATCTAATGCTGGTGTATAAATTGAGCTCAGTGTTAAGTAGACATTGAACTCCAAAATATACATGTTACAGCTCTAGTTTGCTTATTGTGTTTCAGTGGAAAATAAACACATCACATTTCAACACAAAACACGTTGTAGTTTTGATGCTGATCCTATAGTAAAGTTTAGAAGTTTCTACCTATTAATGTAAAAATCAATTGTTGTAACTAATTTTGAGTGTAGTTCAGTAGTGTTAGCATACTCACCTCACTGTGTATCAGATCTCCAGAACTTCATCATCTTGCAAACCTGGAACTCCATCCCCCTAAATAATAACTCACTGTTTCCCCCTTACCTTCACCACTGGCAGTCACCATTCTATCTTCTGTCTCCACACATGTGACTTCTTTAGATGGCCCAGATAAGTAAAGCATACAATATTTGTCTTTTTGTGTCTGGTCGTTTCATTTAACATAGAATCCTCAAGGTTTACCCATGTTGCAGCATGTGACAGCATTTCTATCATTTTCAGGGCTGAATAGTAATCCATCACATGTGTATACAACTTTTTGCTTATCCCTTCATCCGCCTAGGAAACACATTGGTTGCCTCCACATTTTGGTTATGTTGAAAAACATGCTATGGAAATGGGCATGCAAATATCTCAGAAAGACTGCCTTTTTTCCTTCTTTTCTTTCTTTTAGTATATCTTCAGATGTTTTGTTGTATCATGTGGTTATCTTTTCTCATTTTGAGGGAAATCTTATATGACTTCTAAGTGGATGTATCATTTTGCTTCCTTCCAACAGTGCAAAACTGTTCCATTTTATCCACATAATAGTTAATATGTGTTCTTTTCTCTTTCACTTGAGCCATCATAAATGGTGGTGAAGTATTATCTCTGTTGCTTTTATTTCCCTACCAGTTAGAGATTTTGAGCATTTTCTCATGTTTAATGGCAATCTATAGATCATCTTTTAGAGAAATAGCTTTAAGTATTAAGGTTGGTGCAAAAGTAATTGTGGTTTTGCATTGCTGAACTTGCCATTTTATATTGGAATACATTCTTAAATAAATATGGTTATATTATACATCATTTCAATGCATACTTCTCACTTTATATTTTTTGCTAATGTCATTACTTGCTGTGTATTTTATATTTATTTTAGACTAGAGAAATGATGTTAGACAAAAAGTAAATCTGAGTGATTTTCTTATTCGAGTTCAAAATGGATAGTAAAGCAGCAGAGACAGCTCGCAACATCAATGACGCATTTGGCCCAGGAATTGCTAATGAACATACAGTACAGTGGGGGGTCAAGAAGTTTTGCAAAAGAGATGGGAGCCTTGACGTTGAGGGGGATGGTGGCTGGCCATCCAAAGACGACAACAACCAATTGAGAGGACCATCAAAGCTTATCCCATTACAACTGCACAAGAAGTTGCTGGAGAACTCATTGTCGACCATTCTGTGGACATTTGGCATTTGAAGCAAATTGGAAAGATAAAAAAGCTCAGTCATGAGCTGATTGCAAATCAAAAAAAATCCTTGTTTTGAAATGTCATCTTCTTTTATTCTACGCAACAACAAAAAACTATTTCTTGATCAGATTGTGACTTGTGGGAGCGTGTGGAGAAAGTAAGATGGAAACATACATTACCACATGTAAAATAGGTAGCCAGTGGGAATTTGCTGTATGACTCAAGGAACTCTAACCAGGACTAGGTAACAACCTAGCGAAAGGTTGCTGCTATGAGTGAATGACGCTGGGATTATTGGCTTCTGGAAGAGAGAAATTCAGTGTGGGGCCAGTGACAAGGCTTCATTGATCAGAGCTTTTGTGTAACAAAGTTTTATTAAAGTATAAGAGAGATAGAGAAAGCTTCTTGCCAGGAGCCAGCAAGAGGAACTCTGCCCTTGGCAAAGGTCATGAGGAAGGAGACTCGGCATATGCAAAGGCAGGATCAAGCCTCAGGAAACCCCCTGTTCCTGAGCATCTACCCCCAAAACCAGAGTCTGTTTTATGTTCTCACCTATACCTCTGTCTTTATGGGGGGCTCTCCCCCATCACCATTTCTCTCGGAGAAGGAGTTAACTTGCAGCTCCAGTTAATAAAAATTCCTGGGTGTGACAAGAGTGTTTCAACCTACAAACTCCTCTGAAGGTTCTCTAGCCTGCCTGAGTGGGTTCGTCCAGCCACATGTGATTGTTTACAGCCTCCCAACCGTGAGAGGCACGAGATGATTTAAAACTTTCTAAATACAGACTCTTTTGAAAAGTTAGAAAATTATTAGTATAGTATAGTGGGTTGATTAGGAATTATATTGGTGAAGGGTTTTTCATTTATTGTGCCAATAATTACTACTAATTTCCTGCCCTGGGTGTGACAAGAGTGTCTCTGCTGACAAACTAGCTTGTGTGACAGGATTATCCATACTCCTGCCAAACACATGATTGTTTACTACCTCTCAACCATAAACAGCACGGAGAGTTTGGAGTATTTTGAAAGTCTTAATTAGCATAGGGCTCTTCTCATTGTTGAGTCAATGATTGCTGCCAGGCCTCCATATCCTTAGGCACCTGGGAATATATTAATCAATGTATTGGGAATATAGAAAAGGAAATATAGTAGTTTTTGATGTTAGCAATACTAGACTTTTTGAGATAATGAATTTTCTCTTTTGTTATAGATCACTATACTTTGTTATAAATCACTGTGTCCTTGCTATGTAAAAATGTAACTTTATCACTATCTTAAGACTAAATAGATCTTAAGGGGAATACTGGTGAAGGGTTTTTTTGTTGAGCCAATATTTGCTGCTAAATCTCCATATTCCCTGCCCTTATAATGAATATAACTAGCATATAGGAAAAATAAGTATTAATATTTAAGATTAATGTTAAACCTTAGGCTAAGTAAGTTCCTTTCTTGATTGTAACCCACTACACCCTCACCCTATAGGAATGCAACTTTATCTGCTACCTTCAGAGGGTGGCGCCTGGTTTAAGAAAAAACACCCTTGGAAAAATGTCAGCAGGCCTCATAGCCAGAAGATGATGTAAAACCCATAAGACCTTTGTATAATTTTATATGAAGTACCTGATTGTGACAAGGGTCAGGTCTGCTGACCCCCGCGTGACTCTGTATTCATCCTTATGTATAACAAAAGGTATATAAACAAACCTGAAAAATAAAGAAATTGGATCAGTTTTTGGAAAGACTGATTCCCCTGTGTCGTTTTCTTCCCTTCTGGCTGAATTCCCATCTGGTACGTGGGTACTCACCAAGCCTACTAATTTTGCCTGGGCTTCTAAGATCTGACAGGGGAGGCCTCAGTGCCTCCTCTCTTTCGGGAGAACGGAAAGACACCTGTGGCCTACGTAGGTGGTGATAGGTATTTCACATAAACCAAGTTATTCAGCCTCCTTTTCTCCACTAATTTTCCTACTACACTATCCGTTTCTAATCTCTCTATATATCTGTAATTAAATAAGTTTTTTCCTAGGACGTCTACTCCATCTCCCCTTCGAATTACCCTGGATCCACTGGGGCTGGACCCCGGCAGCTTCTGACTGACATCAGAAGGAGACAGAAAGAGTGGCCCCTTGCTAGTTTTTAGCAAGGAGCTATATACCTATTGCTGCTAAATCACTTCAGTCGTGTCTGACTCTGTGCAACCCCATAGATAGCAGCCCACCAGGCTCCCCTATTCCTGGGATTCTCCAGGCAAGAACACGGGATTGGGTTGCCATTTCCTTCTCCAGTGCGTGAAAGTGAAGATGCTCAGTCGTGTCCGACTTAGTGACCCCATGGACTGCAGCCTACCAGGCTTCTCTGTCCATGGGATTCTCCAGGCAAGAGTACTGGAGTGGGGTGAGAGAAAGGAAATGCCTCAAAACTTAGAGTTGCACCAGAGCCCTCATTCACAACATGCATTTTGAAACAGCATTGGCAGGTGAGTCATCCTGGGCCATAAAACAATTGACATGAATCTTGAAGAAAGGCAGATTTCCAAGCAAATACATAGTTCATTAACATAACTTAAGAAAGACATCTCCGTGAGAAAAACGCATTGGTTAGCTCAAGGTTTGAGATAAAGTTCAGTTCAGTCAGAACCAGGTGCTGTCACGACAACACAGAAAAGTAAAAAAATGTCATGGTCCAGGCATGGGTTGGAAAAGAATTTCCAAACATGAGACAGAATGAGAGGGAAATAAAGTTTATTAGAGTGGGAGATGTTGTTAGAACAGCAGGCCATCTCAAGGGAGATCCAACATTGAACAGGGGTCCTTAATCCGCTTTTATACCCTGGGTATAGGGAGTGGGATTGGGGGTCTTGTGGGTCATTTGCTGATTGGATGAGGCACGCATACTGGGTGGGGGGAAGAGTAAGACAAATACCTTCTCCCTGTGTGGGGTAGGAAGGGAGACAGGTTATACTGCTCAGGAGGACCTGAAATCCTTTAATAGTTACAAAATGGAGGAGGGAAGGATGATAAGGGTCTGGTTTTTCCATTCCTGCATTCCAAGAGCCTCTTTGGTCTTATCTGCCCTTTAGTCCTTGGGTCACCACAGAAACCTTCTTTTAATTTTGCATAGAGAAGGGAAAAAAAGTCTGACACTTTTAACTTGTTTCCTCCTCTTGGGGACCCCTAGACTTCCTGCCTGTTACCCTCTCACTAGAAGGGTGGGATGAGGAGGGAAGTAGGAGGGATGTTCAAGGGGGAGGGGACATGGGTAAACCTATGGCTGATTCATGTTGATGTTTTCTAGAAACTAACACGATACTGTAAAGCAGTTATCCTTCAATTAAAAATAAATAAATTCTGAAAAAAGATGGTGATATGCGATGAAAGATAGATTTTATACAACAACCAGCGACAACTGGCTTAGTGGTTGAACCGAGAAGAGCTCCAAAGCACTTCTGAAGCCAAACTTGCACCAAAAAAAGGTCACGACCACTCTTTGTTGGTTTACTGCCCATCGGATCTACTAAAGCTTTCTGAATCCCGGCAAAATCATTACATCTGAGAAGTATGCTCAGCAAACTGATAGATAACACTGAAAACTGTAATGCCTACAACCAGCATTGGTCAACAGAATGGGCCCAACTCTTCTCCAGGACAATGCCTGACCACATGTCACACAACCAGTGCACCAAAAGTTGAACCCACTGGGCTATGAAGTTTTGCTTCATCTGCCATGTTCACCTGCCCTCTCACCAGTTTACTGATTCTTCAATCATTTCAACCACTTTTTGCAAGGAAAATGCTTCCACAACCAGCAGGAGGCAGAAAATGCTTTTTTCCAAGATCTTGTTGAATCCTAAAGCATGGATTTTTATGCTACTGAATAAAGTTAACTTATTTCACAAGGGCAAAAATGTGTTGACTGTAAAGGTGGCTATTTTGATTAATAAAGGTGTGTTTGAGCCCAGTTATGTGATTTAAAATTTACAAGCCAAAACCACAATGACTTTTTCACCAAACTAAATAATATGAAAATTTTAAAGTAGGTTATCAGTTTGTTTAATTGTAATAATTCCTTATATATTCTGAATATTAAACTCTTATCAGACATAACATTTGCAAATATTTTTCCCATCCCACAGGTTGCCTTTCCACACTTTTATTTAAGTCTTTAATGCACACATTTTTAATTTTGATGGCATCCCATGTATCTATTTTTACTTTTGTTTCAAATGCTTTTGGTGTCATATCCAAGAAACCATTGCAAAATTTAAGTTCATTAAGCTTTACTTCAGAGAAGGCAATGGCACCCTACTCCAGTACTCTTGCCTGGCAAATCTCATGGATGGAGGAGCCTGGTAGGCTGCAGTCCATGGGGTCGCTAGGAGTCGGACACAGCTGAGCGACTTTGCTTTCAATTTTCACTTTCATGCATTGGAGAAGGAAATGGCAACCCACTCCAGTGTTCTTGCCTGGAGAATCCCAGGGATGAGGGAGCCTCTGGGCTGCCGTCTATGGGGTCACACAGAGTCGGACACGACTGCAGCAACTTAGCAGCAGCAGCAGCAAGCTTTACTTAGGAGTTTAAGAGATTTAGGTCATACATTTAGGATTTTAATCCATTTTAAGTTAGTTTTTGTTCATGATGCAAGGTTAAGTGACTGAACAGCCAGTTTCCCAAAGCCATTTGTTGAAAGGGCTGTCTTTTCCCCAGTGAGATGTCTTGGCACCCTTGTTTTCAATCACGTGATTATATCCACGAAGGCTCATTTCTGGGCTCTCTGTTCTGCACCACTGTTCTACAAGTCTGTCTTTGTGCCAGTACCACGCTGTTTTGATTCCTGTAGATTTGTAATATGTTTTCAGATTTAGAAGTCTGAGATGTCCAACTTTGTCTTCAAGATTGTTTTAGTTATCTGGTCTTTCTTGAGAATCCATATGAAATTTTTTTTTAATTTTAAAATCTTTAATTCTTACATGCGCTTTTCATTTTCTGCAGAAAATAAAGTTGTGATTTCGATAAGGATTACATTGAATCTTAGATCACAGTAGGTGATATTGCCAGCTTCCAACTCATCCACATAGGATATCTTTCTTTTTTTAATTACTTGTAATTTCTTTCAACTATGGTTTCTAGCTTTATATTTATCTTTTTGGTTGAGTCCTTAGTAGTTTTTTTTTTTTTTCCTTCTGTAAATAAGTTCACTTTATTGACTCCTTTCACATAGTTCATTGACTGTGCATAGTAATGCTGCTGATTTTAATGTGTTAATTTTGTATATTGACAATTTGCTGAATTTGCTATTTATAATAGATTTTTAATGAATTTTTAGGGTTTTGTATATATAAGCTGGAATCAAGATTGCTGGGAGACATATCAACAACCTCAGATATGGGGCGGTCCTAAGATAGCGGAGGAATAGGATGGGGAGACCACTTTCTCCCCCACAAATTCATCAAAAGAACATTTCAATGCTGAGTAAATTCCACAATACAACTTCTGAATGCCAGCAGAGGACATCAGGCACCCAGAAAAGCAGCTCATTGTCTTTGAAAACAGGTAGGAAAAAATATAAAAGACAAAAAAAGAGACAAAAGAGGTAGGGAGGGAGCTCCATCCAGGGAAAGGAGTCTTAAAAAGAGAGAAGTTTCCAAACACCAGGAAACACTCTCACTGCTGAGTCTGTGGTGAGCCTTGGAAGCACAGAGGGCAACATAACAGGGAGGAAAAATAAATAAATAATTAATACCCACAGATTACAAGCCCAACGGTAACTCCCTCAGTGGAGAAGCTGCACAGACGCCTGCATCCACCACTAGCAAGTGGGGGCTGGGCAGGGAGGCAAGGGCTACATTGCATTTTAAGGATCGGGCCCGAATGCCCCGAGTGTAACCAGGGTGAACTAACTTGGGCTAGCAAACCAGACTGTGGGACAGCTACCACGCAAAAAGCTCTAACATAAGACACCGCCAGGGCTGCGCACAGAACAAAGGATGGAACAGAATTAGCCGGCTGCAGACCATCCGCCTCCGATGACAGGCAGCCAGAGCTGGAAGGGCCGGAAGGGGGCAATCGCAGCCCCAGAGAGACATTACCTGCCAAACTGCAAGCAGGCTTCTTTGCTAACTAAGACTTCTTGGGGTTCCGGACAGTCATCATCCGCCTGAGAAGGGGCGCCAGCTGTACACCCAGAAAACTGGGCAGCAGGGACAGGAGAGGCGATAAGAACCAGCGACTGAGCTCACCAAACACCTGAGCTACTCGGACCTGGGAAGGGCGCAAAACGCAGGCCCAACCGAGTGTGCGCCTCTGAGGACTACCTGAGTGCCTGAGCCTGGTGGCTTAGACCTGGGAGGTGCATGCAGCCCAGGGCCGGCCTCGGACGGTTCCCGGTGGAGCAACCTAGAGCCTGAGCTGTGTGCGCCGCAAGCGGGGGCAGGCCCAGCGTGCTTGAGACACTGTGAGCACATGCCAGAGTCATTTGTTTGCAGCGTCCCTCCCTCCCCGCAGCGCGACTGAACAAATGAGCTTAAAAAAAGTGTCCACCACCGCCCCTATTGTGTCAGGGCAGAAATCAGACACTGAAGAGACCAGCAAACAGAAGAAGCTAAAACAGAGGGAATCTCCTTGGAAGTGACAGGTGCAATAGATTAAAACCCTGTCGTGAGTACCGACTACATAGGAAGGGGCCTAGAGATCTTGAGAAATATAAGCCAGACCAAGGAACTACCCGAAAATGAACTGAACCCACACTGCCCAGAACAACACCAGAGAAAGTCCTAGATATATCTTTACTATTTTTACGATCAATCTTTTGGGGGGTGGGGGGGGAAGGGTTGTTTTTCCTTCTTTTCTTCAACTTCTTTTTTTAACATTTTTAAAATTTCAAGTCCTCTATTTCTCCTTTAATTTTCATTTTTATAACCTACTATTACTTTTCAAAAAAAGACCCTATTTTTAAAGCAAACTTCATATATATATTTATTTATTTTTAATAATTCTTGTGACTTTTTTCTTCTTCTTCTTCTTCTTTTCTTTAATATTGTATTTTTGAAAATCCAACCTCTACTCTAGATTTTTAGTCTTTGCTTTTTGGTATTTGTTATCAATTTTGTACCTTTAAAAACCCAATCTTCAGTACCCAATTTTACCTGAGAGCGAGATTACTGGCTTGACTGCTCTCTCATCCTTTGGTCTCTCCTTTTTCTCCATTAGGTCGCCTCTGTCTCCTCCCTCCCTCTTCTCTTCTCTACCCAACTCTGTGAATCTCTGTGTGTTCCAGACGGTGGAGAACACTTAGGGAACTGGTTACTGGCTGGATCTGTCTCTCTCCCTTTCATTTCCTTCTTTTATCCTCCTGGCCACCTCTGTCTACTTCCTCCCTCTCCTTTTCTCTGTATAACTCCGTGAACATCTCTGAGCAGTCCAGACTGTGGAGCACACACAAGGAAGTGATTGCTGGCTAGCTTGCTCGCTCTTCTTTTGATTCCAACTCATCTCATTCGGGTCACCTCTAACTCCCCCCTAACTCTTCTCTTCTCCATGTAACTCTGTGAACCTCTCTGGGTGTCCCTCAATGTAGAGAAACTTTTCATCTTTAATCTAGATGTTTTATCAATGGTGTGGTATAGAAGGAGAAATCTTGAGACTACTGTAAAAATAAAACTGAAAACCAGAAGTAGGAGGCTTAAGTCCAAATCCTGAAAACATCAGAGAACTCCTGATTCCAGGTAACATTAATCGATAGGAGCCCATCAAACACCTCCATATCTACACTGAAACCAAGCACCACCCAAAGGCCAACAATTTCCAGAGAAAGACATACCACGAAAATTCTCCAGCAACACACGAACACAGCCCTGAGCTTCAATATACAGGCAGCTCAAAGTTACTCCAAAACTATTGACATCTCATAACTCATTACTGGACACTTCATTGCACTCCAGAGAGAAGAAATCCAGCTCTACCCACCAGAACACCAACACAGGCTTCCCTAACCAAGAAACCTTGACAAGCCACTGATACAACCCCACCCACAGTGAGGAATTCCACAATAAAGAGAACTCCACAAATTGCCAGAATACAGAAAGGCCACCCCAAATGCAGCAATATAACCAAATGAAGAGACAGAGGAATACCCAGCAGGTAAAGGAACAGGATAAATGCCCACCAAACCAAACAAAAGAGGAAGAGGTAGGGAATCTATCTGATAAAGAATTCCGAATAATGATAGTGAAAATGATCCAAAATCTTGAAATCAAAATGGAATCACAGATAAATAGCCTAGAGACAGGGATTGAGAAGATGCAAGAAAGGTTTAACAAGGACCTAGAAGAAATAAAAAAGAGTCAATATATAATGAATAACGCAATAAATGAGATCAGAAACACTCTGGAGGCAACAAATAGTAGAATAACGGAGGCAGGAGATAGGATTAGTGAAATAGATAGAATGGTAGAAATAAATGAATCAGAGAGGAAACAAGAAAAATGAATGAAAAGAAATGAGGACAATCTCAGAGACCTCCAGGACAGTATGAAATCCTCCAACATTCGAATTATAGGAGTCCCAGAAGAAGAAGACAAAAAGAAAGACCATGAGAAAATACTTGAGGAGATAATAGTTGTAAACTTCCCTAAAATGGAGAAGAAAATAATCACCCAAGTCCAAGAAACCCAGCGAGTCTCAAACAGGATAAACACAAGGCAAAACACTCCAAGACACATGTTAATCAAATTAACAAAGATCAAACATGAATAACAAATATTAAAAGCAGCAAGGGAAAAACAACAAATAACACACAAGGGGATTCCCATAAGGATAACAGCTGATCTTTCAATAGAAACTCTTCAGGCCAGGAGGGAATGGCAACACATACTTAAAGTGATGAAAGAAAATAACCTACAGCCCAGATTACTGTACCCAGCAAGGATCTCATTCAAATATGAAGGAGAAATCAAAAGCTTTACAGACAAGCAAAAGCTGAGAGAATTCAGCACCACCAAATCAGCTCTCCAACAAATGCGAAAGGATATTCTCTAGACAAAAAGGGTGTATAAACCCGAACCCAAAACAATAAAGTAAATGGCAACGGGATCATACTTATCAATAATTACCTTAAACATAAATGGGTTGAATGCCCAACCAAAAGACAAAGACTGGCTGAGTGAATACAAACACAAGACCCCTATATATGTTGTCTACAAGAGACCCACCTCAAAACAAGGGACACATACAGACTGAAAATGAAGGGCTCGAGAAGGATATTCCCTGCAAATAGAGACCAAAAGAAAGCAGGAATAGCAATACTCATATCAGATAAAACAGACTTTAAAACAAAGGCTGTGAAAAGAGACAAAGAAGGACACTACATAATGATCAAAGGATCAATCCAAGAAGAAGATATAACAATTATAAATATATATGCACCCAACATAGGAGCACCGCAACATGTAAGACAAATGCTAACAAGTATGAAAGGGAAAATTTACAATAACACAATAATAGTGGGAGACTTTAATACCCCCTCACACCTATGGACAGATCAACTAAACAGAAAATTAACAAAGAAACACAAACTTTAAATGATACAATAGACCAGTTAGACCTAATTGATATCTATAGGACATTTCACCCCAAAACAATGATTTTCACCTTTTTCTCAAGTGCTCATGGAACCTTCTCCAGGATAGATCACATCCTGGGCCATAAATCTAGCCTTGGTAAATTCAAAAAAATTGAAATCATTCCAAGCATCTTTTCTGACCATAATGCAGTATGATTAGATCTCAATTACAGGAGAAAAACTATTAAAAATTACAACATATGGAGGCTGAACAACACGCTTCTGAATAACCAACAAATCAAAGAAGAAATCAAAAAAGAAATCAAAAATTGCATAGAAAAGAATGAAAATGAAAACAAAACAACCCAAAACCTGTGGGACACTATAAAAGAAGCACTAAGGGGAAAGTTCATAGCAATACAGGCATACCTCAAGAAACAAGAAAAAAGTCAAATAAATAACCTAACTCTACACCTAAAGCAACTAGAAAAGGAAGAAATGAATAACCCCAGGGTTAGTAGAAGGAAAAAAAACTTAAAAAATTAGGGCAGAAATAAATGCAAAAGAAACAAAAGAGACCATAGCAAAAATCAGCAAAGCCAAAAGCTGGTTCTTTGAAAGGATAAATAAAATTGACAAACCATTAGCCAGACTCATCAAGAAACAAAGGGAGAAAAATCAAATCAACAAAATTAGAAATGAAAATGGAGAGATCACAACAGACAACACAGAAATACAAAGGATCATAAGAGACTACTATCAGCAATTATATGCCAATAAAATGGACAACGTGGAAGAAATGGACAAATTCTTAGAAAAGTACAATTTTCCAAAGCTGAACCAGGAAGAAATAGAAAATCTTAACAGACCCATCACAAGCACGGAAACTGAAACTATAATCAGAGATCTTCCAGCAAACAAAAGCCCAAGTCCAGACGGCTTCACAGCTGAATTCTACCAAAAATTTAGAGAAGGGCTAGCACCTATCCTACTGAAACTCTTCCAGAAAATTGCAGAGGAAGGTAAACTTCCAAACTCATTCTATGAGGCCACCATCACCCTAATACCAAAACCTGACATAAAAAAAAGAAAACTACAGGCTAATATCACTGATGAACATAGATGCAAAAATCCTTAACAAAATTCTAGCAATCAGAATCCAACAACACATTAAAAAGATCATACACCATGACCAAATGGGCTTTATCGCAGGGATGCCAGGATTCTTCAATATCTGCAAATCAAACAATGTAATTCACCACATAAACAAATTGAAAAATGAAAGCCATATGATTATCTCAATAATGCAGAGAAAGCCTTTGACAAAATTCAACATCCATTTATGATAAAAACTCTCCAGAAAGCAGGAATAGAAGGAACATACCTCAACATAATAAAAGCTATATAGGACAAACCCACAGCAAACATTATCCTCAATGGTGAAAAATTGAAAGCATTTCCCCTAAAGTCAGGAACAAGACAAGGTTGCCCACTTTCACCACTACTATTCAACAAAGTTCTGGAAGTTTTGGCAACAGCAATCAGAGCAGAAAAACAAATAAAAGGAATCCAAATTGGAAAAGAAGTAAAACTCTCACTGTTTGCAGATGACATGATCTCTACATAGAAAACCCTAAAGACTCCATCAGAAAATTACTAGAGCTAATCCATGAATATAGTAAAGTTTCAGGATATAAAATCAACACACAGAAATCCCTTGCATTCCTATACACTAACAATGAGAAAGTAGAAAAAGAAATTGAGGAAACAATTCTGTTCACCTTTGCAACGAAAAGAATAAAATACTTAGGAATATATCTACCTAAAGAAACTAAAGACCTATATATAGAAAACTATAAAACACTGGTGGAAGAAATCAAAGAGGACACTAATAGATGGAGAAATATACCATGTTCATGGATCAGAAGAATCAATATAGTGAAAATGAGTATACTACCCAAAGCAATCTACAGATTCAATGCAATCCCTGTCAAGCTACCAGCGGTATTTTTCACAGAGCTAGAACAAATAATTTCACAATTTGTATGGAAATACAAAAAACCTCGAATAGCCAAAGCAATCTTGAGAAAGAAGAATGGAACTGGAGGAATCAACCTGCCTGACTTCAGGCTCTACTACAAAGCCACAGTCATCAAGACAGTATGGTACTGGCACAAAGACGGAAATATAGATCAATGGAACAAAATAGAAACCCCAGAGATAAATCCACACACCTATGGACACCTTCTCTTTGACAAAGGAGGCAAGAATATACAATGGTTTGAAGACAATCTCTTTAACAAGTGGTGCTGGGAAAACTGGTCATCCACTTGTAAAAGAATGAAACTAGAACACTTTCTAACACCATCAGTTCAGTTCAATTCAGTCGCTCAGTCGTGTCCGACTCTTTGCAACCCCATGAATCACAGCACGCCAGGCCTCCCTGTCAATCACCAACTCCCAGAGTTCATTCAGACTCACGTTCATTGAGTCAGTGATGCCATCCAGCCATCTCATCCTCTGTCGTCCCCTTCTCCTCTTGCCCCCAATCCCTCCCAGCATCAGACTCTTTTCCAATGAGTCAACTCTTCGCATGAGGTGGCCAAACACAAAAATAAACTCAAAGTGGATTAAAGATCTAAATGTAAGACCAGAAACTATGAAACTCCTAGAGGAGAACATAGGCAAAACACTCTCCGACATAAATCACAGCAGGATCCTCTATGATCCACCTCCCAGAATACTGGAAGTAACAGCAAAAATAAACAAATGGGATCTAATTAAAATTAAAAGCTTCTGCACACCAAAGGAAACTATAAGCAAGGTGAAAAGAGAGCCTTCAGAACGGGAGAAAATAATAGCAAATGAAGCAACTGACAAACAACTAATCTCAAAAATATACAAACAACTCCTGCAGCTCAATTCCAGAAAAATAAACGACCCAATCAAAAAATGGGCCAAAGAACTAAATAGACATTTCTCCAAAGAAGACATACAGATGGCTAACAAATGCATGAAAAGATGCTCAGCATCACTCATTATCAGAGAAATGTGTCCACAATGAGGTACCACTTATCAGAGAAAGGTGTCCACAATGAGGTACCTCTTCATACCAGTCAGAATGTCTGCGATCCAAAAGTCTACAAGCAAAAAATGCTGGAGAGGGTGTGGATAAAAGGGAACCCTCTTACACTGTTGGTGGGAATGCAAACTAGTACAGCCACTATGGAGAACAGTGTGGAGATTCCTTAAAAAACTGGAAATAGAACTGCCTTATGACCCAGCAATACCACTGCTGGGCATACACACCGAGGAAACCAGAATTGAAAGAGACATGTGTACCCCAATGTTCATCAGAACACTGTTTATAATAGCCAGGACATGAAAGCAACCTAGATGTCCATCAGCAGCTGAATAGATAAGAAAGCTGTGGTACATATACACAATGGAGTATTATTCAGCCATTAAAAAGAATACATTTGAATCCGTTCTAATGAGGTGGATGAAACTGGAGCCGATTATACAGAGTGAAGTAAGCCAGAAAGAAAAACACCAATACAGTATACTAACACATATATATGGAATTTAGAAAGATGGTGATGATAACCCTGTATGTGAGACAGCAAAAGAGACACAGATGTATAGAACAGACTTTTGGACCCTGTGGGAGAGGGAGAGGGTGGGATGATTTGGGAGAATGGCATTGAAACATGTATAATATCATGTAAGAAATGAATTGCCAGTCTAGGTTCGATGTAGGATACAGGATGCTTGGGGCTGGTGCACTGGGATGACCCAGAGAGATATTATAAGGAAGGAGGTGGGAGGGGGGTTCAAGATTGGTAACTCATGTACACCCGTGGTGGATTCATGTTGACGTATGGCAAAACCAATAAAGTATTGTAAAGTAAAATAAAGTAAAATTTTAAATAAATAAATAAAAATAAAAACATTTACATAATTTAAAAACATAACCTCAGATATGCAGATGACACCACCCTTATGGCAAAAAATGAAGAGGAACTAAAAAGCCTCTTGATCAAAGTGAAAGAGGAGAGTGAAAAAGTTGGCTTAAAGCTCAACATTCAGAAAACAAAGATCATGGCATCCAGTCCCATCACTTCACGGGAAATAGATGGGGAAACAGTGGAAATAGTGTCAGACTTTATTTTGGGGGGCTCCAAAATCACTGCAGATGGTGATTGCAGCCATGAAATTAGAAGATGCTTACTCCTTGGAGGAAAGTTATGACCAACTTAGATAACATATTGAAAAGCAGAGATATTACTTTGCCAACAAAGGTCCATCTAGTCAGGGCTATGGTTTTTCCAGTGGTCATGTATGGATGTGAGAGTTGGACTGTGAAGAAAGCTGAGCACTAAAGAATTGATGCTTTTGAACTGTGGTGTTGGAGAAGACTCTTGAGAGTCCATTAAACTGCAAGGAGGTCCAACCAGTCCATTCTAAAGGAGATCAGCCTGAGTGTTCATTTGAAGGACTGATGTTAAAGGTGAAACTCAAATACTTTGGCCACCTCATGTGAAGAGTTGACTCATTGGAAAAGATACTGATGCTGGGAGAGATTGGGGGCAGGAGGAGAAGGGGACGACAGAGGATGAGATGGCTGGATGGCATCACCGACTTGATGGACATTAGTTTGGGTGAACTCCGGGAGTTGGTGATGGACAAGGAGGCCTGGCGTGCTGCGATTAATGGGATCGCAGAGTCAGACACGATGAGTGACTAAACTGACTGACTGACTGACTGATATATATTATAAAATCATATGTAAACAAAGATATTTTAAATTCTTTATCAATTTGAATCTCTTTTATATTTTTTTCATGATTAATTGCTGTAGCCAAGATCTCCAGTAAATAGAAGTGGGGAGAACAGGCATCCTTACTTTGTTCCTAACCTTATAGGAAAATCTTATATATATTATATATTGTTATATATTATATATAATATATATTATATATATCTTATATATATTATATATTATTATAATTTTATATATATATATATATATATCATGGGCTTTCCTGGTGGGTCGGATGGTAAAAAATCCACCAGCAATGCAGAAAACCTGGGTTCAATCTTTGGGTTAGGAAGATCCGCTGGAGGAGGGCTTGGAAACCCGCTCCAGTGTTCTTGCCTGGGGAATCCCATGAACAGAGGAGTCTGGCAGGTTACAAGCCATGGGTTCTCAAAGAGTCAGACATGATTGAGTGAATAAGCACAGCACATATATATATCAATGTTTATATTCATATATAAACCACATGGTTCATATATATGTGTATATATGTGTGTGTGTGTGTGTGTGTGTGTATATATATATATATATATATATATATCATGGCTTACATTCATATACATGATGAAAAGGTGTTGATTTTTATCAAATTTTACCTGTATTAATTGAGACGATCCTGGATTTTTCCTGCCATCATTCTCTTAATGTACTGTATTATATTCTTTGAATTCTGAAACATCACATGCATTTATAATATTTATTTATGTTTACGCAATAATACTATTCTCTCTCTCCCCTCATATGTTTATGTATTGCACACACAAAAATGTGTTGTCATTAAGAGTTTTTTTGTAGAAATGAAAATAAACATTGTCTTATTGTATCACCTTGACCCAAATTACACACAGAAAAAAGTCCCTAATGACTTCCACATATATTTAACCATTTCTCTTGACCCTACCCAGATGCAGGGCCTTGCCATCTCCAGTTAAGCAATGATAAACATTGACGGAAAGGCACTAACTTTCAAGAAGCATTGACTCCTGCCTCCACTTGGCCTCTTTCCAGCCCACCTTCACCACCATCACAAGAGAGAATTGTTTGAGAAATAATTAAAATATGTGGGCAAGATTCCACATGGTGTGATTGACGTTGCTGGCACAGGTTTTGCTTCAGTGGCTCAGGTCTGACAAAGAGTGTGTCTCATCGAGGAGCCAGGTCAGTGGTCTGATGTGAATCTGGTGGTTCCATTTGGGTCAGGTGTTTCCATGGTTCCTGCTCCATCACGCCAAGGGTATGGGTGACACTGTCATTAGAGATAATAACCCAGACCTCCAGGCATGGTATTCACCTTCCTAGTCTCAGAATGGAATACATAGATCTTTCTATTTATGCTAATATTTTATATTTATAATTATATAAAAAATTATACAGTGAAATCCACTCCTGAACTTCACCACTACACAGATCAAGACAAAGAAACTTTCCTAAATTCCATTTCTTGTACTCTGGAGTTAACTATCTCTGACCCTAAAATCAACGCTATAAACTCAAGGGAAAAAGCTGTATGTAAAAGAGGGTGCACCATGTCAAAGAATATGTAGAGGATTGGGAAATAAGGAGCACAAGAGAGACGTCCTAAGTCATTCCACTTAGGGCAACAATTGAAACTGAAGTTTCAGCAAATAAAAGAAAATAAGAAAGAGAACCCAAGTGGCCAGAAATACTTTGAAAAAGTTACCAGAACACATTGGCAACTAGGAAATACAAATTAAAACAAAACAGCACAGATCTAACACACACAGAAAAATGAGGATATATGAAAACTAAGACTCATTCATTGCTGATAGCATTCCATTGGTACAATCTTTTTGAAAGGAAAATTTCCCAGATAAGTATAAACATCAATTTATGTAATGTGATTGCACACCAAGAGCAGTGAAAGGCCAGAATGATTTACAGCAAAAAAAAAAAAAGAAAAAGAAAAAATCAACCTCCTGTTCCCATAAATGTTATGCATGTAGTCCATTTAGATTTTTGAAGAACTAGAACAGAAAAGAGAGATTGGCGTGGACAATCCTCTGTGCCCACCATGTTAGACAACACCTTGGTAACGGTGCACCTCATAGACCAAACAGTCCCTTGAAACCAGGACATCTTGAAAGGGAAGGCTTTTATCTCTACAAGCGAGTAACTGGATGACAAAACGGAATAATGATGGAAGAAAAGGAGGCTCCATTGTGTAAGATTAATGTTGAAATTAATGAGGTTTAGAAAAAGTATGTCTTTATACACTTTAGAGATGGGAAAATGTCCATTGCATAATATTCATTATTGAAAAACCAAATTAAAAGCAAGTAATATAAATGTCTCTCTAAAGAAGATTCTACAACTAATTCAGTTATGTTTTCATGTTTAAAGCAAATGAAATAAGTGATGGAAAACATGGAAGGATTGGGAAAGATGGTAAAGATCCGTGCAGAGTACACTTTGACACTGAGCGGAGAGGTGACACGCCCCTGGGCGAGTGGGAGAGTGAAGGATTTGCCAATCTTGCCAGGTGTGAACAGACCCTCGCTGCCCTTCCGTGAGAGTCACCAGAGTCATCGTGACTGGCCAACAGAAAGCAGGCGACTTAGAGCCACAGGACTTTACTTTCTCATAAGCTTGAAGGACAGATGTCCAAAATCAAGTCGTCAGCAGGAGCTGCTGCCCTTGAAAGCTTTAGACAAATATTCTTCCTTGCCTCTTCCTGGGGGCTCCTGGAAACGTTGATGTTCCTTCCCCTGTTCCTGCGTCACTCCAACTTCTGTCTCATCTTTACAAGCCCTTTTCCTCTTCTTCGATGGACACCGGTTGCAGAATTTCAGTTCAGTTCAGTCGCTCAGTTGTGTCTGACTCTTTGAGACTCCACGAATCACAGCACGCCAGGCCTCCCTGTTCATCACCAACTCCCAGAGTTCACTCAGACTCATGTCCATCGAGTCCGTGATGCCATCCTGCCATCTCATCCTCTGTCGTCCCCTTCTCCTCCTGCCCCCAATCCCTCCCAGCATCAGAGTCTTTTCCAATGAGTCAACTCTTCACATGAGTTGGCCAAAGTATTGGAGTTTCAGCTTTAGCATCAGTCTTTCCAAAGAACACCCAGGACTGATCTCCTTGAGAATGGACTAGCTGGATCTCCATGCAGTCCAAGGGACCCTCAAGACTCTTCTCCAACACCACAGTTCAAAAGCATCAATTCTTCCGTGCTCAGCTTTCTTCACAGTCCAACTCTCACTTCCATACATGACCACTGGAAAAACCGTAGCCTTGACTAGATGGACCTTTGTTGGCAAAGTAATATCTCTGCTTTTCAATATACTATCCAGGTTGATCATAACTTTCCTTCCAAGGATTAAGTGTCTTTTAATTTCATGGCTGCAATCACAATCTGCAGTGATTTTGGAGCCCCCCCAAATAAAGTCTGACACTTTATCCCATCTATTTCCCATGAAGCGATGGGACCAGATGAATTTAGGACCCACCTAATCCAGCATGACATCTTTCTAACTAATTCACTTGGAAAGACCTTATTTCCAAGTAAGGTCACATTCTGAGTTTCTGAGTACTCATTTTTGGGGGCAGACATTACTCACATCACTACAGTGATGCTGTGTCTGATTCAGGGGAGTGTATATTCCCCAGCTGCTGAGTGCAGCGCTGCATCTAAGCCAAGCAGGTCCCCAGTGCTAACACTTTGAAACAATGTAACACACGGCAACAATGCTTTGGTTTATTCCATCAACTACTGAGAAAAATGTGATAATATAATCATGATTTGGATGTTTACATCTCTTTTAATTGTTTTTACTTCATATATTTTAAATTTTCATAATTTGTATACAAACTTAAATTTTTCACATCATCCAGCTTGGACATTTTCATTTTGAACATCCCTTTATAATATGCAAACTTTCCCCCTGAAATCTACTTTGTCTAATAATTACTGAGCCATAAGAGCCTCATTTTCCTAAGGATATTCATAACACAACTTTCTCCAACTTTTTACTATAAAACTTTCTATGTTTTTCTAGTAACCATATTCAACATTTATAATTTGATTTTGGATGGCTGCCCAAGGTGAAAATATTTTGTTTTAACATATATTTACTCGATCTGCATTGATAGAAGAGCCACCTTATGACAGAGAAAGGGTTGTGCTTATTCCCAGGCACAGAGTCCTGCACATCACTCTTTGTCATGCCAACACACCAGGATGAAACAGGAAGGAAGGGCTGTGGGCCAGAAAGTCATAGTTGTAGCCCTAGGGAGGCCTTTCCAAGGAAGATCACTAGGTTCCTCTGAATTGTCTTGCTTCTTGCTCAGTGGACCCCAGTAGTTCAGAATGATTTCAGGGAGTCACTGCTAACCATCCTGTTCTGGGCTGAGATGTATCAGAGGAATTTGGCCACAACTACATCTCTCTGGGACCTGGGAGTAGGGAGCCCCAGTGCACTCAGAGGCCAAGTCTCATCTAATTAACCATTTGAGGCCACAAATCCCAGCTGTGCCAAGTGGAGAGCATCTTCCCAGCAGAGGAACCCAAAGATGCAGGTGCCATGAGTACCAGCTGGCTGAGGGACAGACACAGAGGAGCAGATGAGCTGAGTCCATCCCACCTTCTGCTTTTACCAAGACCTAACAATTTCCTGCAGAAGGCCCTTGGAGCACCTGCTCTCCCTCTCACTGTGACCTAGGTGCTCTCTGCTGCACCCTCCCCACCCTCACTTCCCTGCACAGGAGGCCAGACGTGGACAAGGGAGGGGGCCCTCAGTGCCACATCATTATCATCAGCACAGACCTGGGTCAGGAGTCCCGTCCTCCCTGGGAGCACGGGGTCCTGGGTGAGCCATGCCCCTCCTGACATCACAGGAGCACCGCGGTCATCACTCAGCAGGGCGTGGTCAGCATCACTGACAGGTGAGTCCTGGGGGCCTGGATCCTGGACATATCACTGCCCACTTCCCAACTGCACTGGGCAGGGTCAGTCAGGGCAGCAGGTCTGAACATTAATGAAAGTAGAAATAATCAGGACATCTCAAATAAACATGGGCTTAAATCCAGTGGCTTGAGACCTTGCATTTCTGACCAGCTCTAGGTAATGATATTGTTATAGGGCCTCAGACTGCATTTGCCTAACTAAATTTACAAGGAAAAGGATACAGGACCCAGTCAATAAATACAGAGGCTTGCAGACAACACTGGATTCTTCTGCTTCACAGGGAAAAGTACATATCAAGTTTAATCACAGGTTTACTGAAGCGACCACAGCCCCACTGCAGTATCTCAGTAGCCAATGGAATGTGTGAGTTTATTTTCAAAAACCATCTTGGCTTCCCAGAAGAAAATGCAAATTGCTTCTCATGTGCTTCACTAGGCATCCTAGGGGTCACTGTTCTCAGGACCCAAGGCCCCTGAAGTGGACAAATTGTCCTGGGAAACAAAATAGAACATGAAGTTGGGAACCACAGGGGACACAAAAGCAAGAACGGAGGCCGGGGACGGCGGAGGAAAGATGGTCACTCTGGTCACAGTGGCTCTGCTGTGAGTATGAAGAGCAGGTACACAGAGATGGACAGAAAAGCTTCAGTTCAGTTCAGTCACTCAGTCGTGTCTGATTCCTTTTGACCCATGGACTGCAGCACGTCTGGCCTCCCTGTTCTATTACCAACTCCCAAGTTCACTCAAACTCGTGTGCGTCAAATCAGTGATGCCATCCAACCATCTCACCCTCTGTCATCCCCTTCTCCTCCTGCCTTCAATCTTTCGCAGCAGCAGGGTCTTTTCAAATGAGTCAGTTCTTCGCATCAAGTGCCCAAAGTGTTGGAGTTTCAGCTTCAACATCAGTCCTTCCAATGAATATTCAGAACTGATTTCCTTTAGGATTGAGTGCTTGGATCTCCTTGCAGTCCAAGGGACTCTCAAGAGTCTTCAACACCACAGTTCAAAAGCATCAATACTTCGGTGCTCAGCTTTCCTTATAGTCCAACACTCACATCCACACCTCACTACAGGAAAAACCATAGCCTTGACTAGATAGACCTCTGTTGGCAAAGTAATGTCTCTGCTTTCAAATATGCTGTCTAGGTTGGCCATAGCTTTTCTTCCATGGAGACAGCATCTGTTAATTTCATGGCTACAATCACCATCTGCAGTGATTTTGGAGTCCCCCGCCCCACTCCCGCCAAAAAAAAAAGGTTTGCCAGTGTTTCCACTGTTTCTTCATCTATTTGCCATGAAGTGATGGACCGGATGCCCTGACGTTAGTTTTATGAATGTTGAGTTTTAAGTCAACTTTTCACTCTTCTCTTTCCCTTTCATCGAGAGGCTTTTTAGATCCTCTTCACTTTCTGCCATAAGGGTGGTGTCATCCGCATATCTGAGGTTATTGATATTTCTCCTCACAATCTTGATTCCAGCTGTGCTTCTTCCAGCTCAGCGTTTCTCATGATGTACTCTGCATAGACGTTAAATAAGCAGGGTGACAATATACAGCCTTGACATACTCCTTTTCCTGTTTGGAACCAATCTGTTGTTCCATGTCTGGTTCTAACTGTTGTTTCTTGACTTGCATACAGATTTCTCAGGAACCAGGTCAGTTCGTTTGGTATACCCGTCTCTTGAAGAATTTTACACAGTTTGTTGTGATCCACACAGTCAAAGGCTTTGGCGTAGTCAATAAAGCAGAAATAGATGCAACTCTTTTGCTTTTTTGATGATCCAACAGAAGTTGGCAATTTGATCTCTGGTTCCTCTGCCTTTTCTAAATCCAGCTTAAGCATGCAAGTTCATGGTTCACATACTGTTGAAGCCTGGCTTGGAGAATTTTGAGCATTGCTTTGTTAGCATGTGAGATGAGTGCAATTGTGTGGTAGTTTAAACATTTTTTGGCATTGCCTTTCTTTGGGATTGGAGTGAAAATTGACGTTTTCCAGTCCTGTAGCCACTGCTGAGTTTTCCAAATTTGCTGGCATATTGAGTGCAGCACTTTCACAGCATCCTCTTTCAGGATTTGAAATAGCTCAACTGGAATTCCATCACCTTCACTAGCTTTGTTCATAGTGGTGCTTCTAAAGCCCACTTGACTTTGCATCCCAGGATGTCTGTCTCTAGGTCAGTGATCACACCATTGTGGTTATCTGGGTCATGAAGATCTTTTTTGTGTAGTTCTTCTGTGTATTCTTGCCACCTCTTCTTAATAGCTTCTGCCTCTGTTAGAGCCATACCATTTCTGTTCTTTATTGTGGCCATCTTTGCATAAAATATTCCCATGGTATCTCTAATTTTGTTGAAGAGATCTCTAGTCTTTCCCATTCTGTTGTTTTCCTCTGTTTCTCTGCATTGATCACTGAGGAAGGCTTTCTTATCTCTCCTTGCTATTCTCAAACTCTGCATTCAGATGGGCATATCTTTCCTTTTCTCCTTTGCCTTTAGCTTCTCTTCTTTTCTCAGCTATTTTGCCTTTCTGCATTTCTTTTTCTTGGGGATGGTCTTCATCACTGCCTCCTGTACAATGTCACAAACCTCCTTCCATAGTTCTTCAGGCACTCTGTCTATCAGATCTAATCCCTTAAATCTATTTGTCACTTCTACTGTATAATTGTAAGGGATTTGATTTAAGTCTTAACTGAATGGTCTAATGGTTTTCCCTACTTTCTTCAAATTTAGTCTGAATTTGGCAATAAGAAGTGAATGATCTGAGCCACACTCAGCTACCAGTCTTGTTTTTGCTGACTGTTTGGAGCTTCTTCATCTTCAGATGCAAAGAATATAATCAATCTGATTTCAGTACTAACCATCTGGTGATGTCCATGTGTAGAGTCTTCTCTTACGTTGTTGGAAGAGGGTATTGCTATGACCAGTATGTTCTCTTGGCAAAACTCTGTTAGGCTTTACCCTGCTTCATTTTGTACTCCAAGGCCAAATTTGTGTGTTACTCCAGGTGTTTCTTGACTTCCTACTTTTGCATTCCAGGTCCCTATAATGAAAATGACATCGTTTTGGGTGTTAGTTCTAGAAGGTCTTGTAGGTCTTCATAGAACCATTCAACTTCAGCTTCTTTAGCATTACTGGTTGGGGCATAGACTTGGATAACTGTTATATTCAATGGTTTGCCTTGGAAATGAAGATAGATTACTGTCGTTTTTGAGATTGTACCCAAGTACTGCATTTCAGGCTCTTTCATTGACTAGGAGGGCTACCCCATTTCTTCTAAGGGATTCCTACCCACAGCAGTAGATATAATGGTCAATGAGTTTAATTCACTTATTCGAGTCCAGCGAAACTTAGCTGAGACTAATGGGAATGTGTGCACAGGACAGGGAGGGGAGGACAGCCAAGGAGTGGGCAGCCGACGTGTGTAGGGCATCCCACCAACTGCACTCAGACCACCAGCTCCTAACCCATGTCGCAATGCCGGGCATCCCTAGCAAACTCTGATGCTCTGCTGTCCTGTGAGGGTTGGAGTCAGGCCAGCCAGGAGAGGAAAGGTGGGCAACCTGTTCTTTCCCCTGCATGCTCCTATTGTTGGAGAGCATGGAACTCTCTCAGACCACCTTCTAAGACAACTGCAGGCTGAGTGAGTGTGGTGGTCGTTGCTTCTTCTCAGGCCCCACTGACCACATAGCTGCTGCCTGTACACCCTGACTCCCAGGGAGGGCACTCCCTCTGAAGGCGGCCAGCCTTGTGATCCTGCAGCTCACACCTCTAAAGAATGAAACTGCTCTAAAGCCGGCTCTGCTCTCCCACTGATGCTCCTCTGAGTCCTGGGAGGCACTGCGGTGTGCACCTTCCTTCTTCACCCCTCCCTTGTTGGGCTGCATCTCCCCTGACCACCCCCCGGGCATCACACAGCTGGTGCCCATGTCCCGTGTGAGTGTGGAGTTCAGCCCTGGTCTGGGCTGTGACAGGCACAGGGAGCAGCGCCCAGCTGGAGGACCCAGTCACTGAGACAGACGTGACCGTGTGGGTGGCTCCCATGGCTCCAAGCAATCCCCCCACAGGGTGTGCAGAGGAGCCAGGGGCATGGAAGTCAGGATGAACGAGGACACGCCACATGCTGAATGTGTCACAGCCCCTGACCTGCTGCTTTTCAGACCATGGAGGTGGACTTTCTCCTCTCCAGGCATTGGCTGACATCTGGACATTACAAGAAAGAACCCTCAGATTCTCAAGGATGCAGAGAGCTCAGTTGAGGTTGCCATCAAGATCCTATCTCAGAGACAAAGATGCTAAGTTAGGTCTCTGGTCCTGCAGGAGAGAAAGGCGTAGCTCCACACAAGCCTGGTGAGGGTTGGTCCCTTACCTGCTCCTAGCCTGTCCCAGGATAGAGCTATCACTGGGTCATGTCCTGATGGCATGAAGTGCTTAACAATTTCTGAAATTAAAGAATGAGTAAAAAAGGGGTGGGAGGTGCAGGATTAGACACCTGAGCATCCCTGTGGGGAAGGAGAGGATGTCCTTGAAAGCAAGGACAGGGAGATGTAAGCCACTATTACACAGTAGACTCTGCTTGGCAGGACCCTTGACTCTTTTCTCATAGCAAATGCCCCGTCTCCCACAGGGTGAGTGCTCCAAGCACACTTAGTAATTAGTAAATCAGAGGAAATGGTTATGCTGCAGATCAGCTAGTATTAATCAGGAAGAAGACTAGTATCTAGTTGCCCTGCAGTTGGGCACTGAAGGGTGCCTGTTCTCCAAGAGAGGATGACTCTGTGACCGTGCCCCTCTCTCTGCCTCCCACCGGCTCCTGACTCTCTGCCCTGTGTCACCAGCTCGGGGCCATGTCACCCCAAGGAAACAGAAACCTCTCAGTGATGCCTCTGCTGGAGTTTGTGCTGGATGGATTTGCAGGTGGTCTGCAGACCCAGGCCCTGCTCTTTGCTCTGTTCCTGGCCCTGTACGTGGTGGCCGTCCTGGGGAACCTCGCCATGATGGTGGTCATCACCCTGGATGCCCGTCTGCACTCCCCGATGTACTTCTTCCTCAAGAACCTCTCCCTTGTGGACCTGTGTTACTCGTCTGTCATCTACCCCAAGGCCCTGGCCAACACTGTATCTTCCTCCAAGGTCATCACGTTTGAGGGATGTATCATTCAGTTTTTCTTTTTCTCTCTAATGGGCGCCACTGAGGCATTCCTCTTGGCCGTGATGGCCTATGACCGCTTCGTGGCCATCTGCAGCCCCCTGCGCTACCCCATCTCCATGCGCCCCTCGGTCTGTGCCTGCCTGGTGCTGGTCTGCTACTGTGGGGGCTGCCTCAACTCCATCCTGCAGGCCAGCTTCACATTCAGCCTCCCGTTCTGCAGCTCCAATCACATCGACCACTTCTTCTGTGATGTGCCGCCTCTGCTCAAGATTGCCTGTGCTGACACTACCGTCAATGACCTGGTCATGTTTGGCCTTTGTGGCCTCATCATCGTGGGCACCACACTCGTGGTCCTCACCTCCTATGGCTACATCACAGTGACCATCCTGAGGATGCGCTCAGGAGGAGGGAGGCACAAGCTCTTCTCCACCTGTGGCTCCCACATGACAGCTGTGTCCCTCTTTTATGGGACCCTTTTTGTCATGTACGCCCAGCCAGGAGCTGTGGCATCCATGGAACAGGGCAAGGTGGTCTCTGTCTTCTACACCCTGGTCATCCCGATGCTCAACCCCCTCATCTACAGCCTGAGAAACAAGGACGTGAAGGATGCCCTGCGGAGACTGGGGCAGAGGCACACAGCCACGTGACGGAGGGTGGCCAGAGAGACAGTGTCCTGAGGGCTGGACAAGAGGACTTGAGGGGAGGCACTGGGTTTAATTTGAAGGATTTATTCCTCATTCTTGTAATTCATTCTTACAATTCATTCTTTCCTCCAACATTTTATTTAGTCCTTCTTGGAAGAGCATCATGGACCTCAAACTGCAAGAGATGGAAAATGAATAAGGCATTTTCTTTGCCAACATAAAATTAATATCCTTAAAGGGTATGACTCGAATCTTGAAGTTTGGGTAATACAGTGGGCAGAGTGTTCAGCAGAGAGTCTTTGACTGAGAATATATTTCCAAATTCAGCACCCTCCAGAGAAGATATTATTGTTGTTGTTCAGTAGCTAAGTTGTGTCCAATTTCTTGTGACCCCATGAACGTAGCATGCCAGACTTCCTTTCCCTTTGCTATATCCTTGAGCTTGCTCAAACTCATCTCCATTAAGTTGGTGATGCCATCCAGCCATCTTATCCTCTGTCACACCCTTCTCCTCCTGCCCGCAATCTTTCCCAGCATCATGGTCTTTTCCAATGAGTCAGATCTTTGCATCAGGTGGCCAAAATATTGGAGCTTCAGCTTCAGCATCATTCTTTCCAATGACTATTCAGAGTTGATTTCCTTTAGGATGGACTGGTTGGATCTCCTTGTTGTCTAGTGAAGGTATGAAACTAGACAAACTCTGATGTTTTTACCTTCATTTCATTGTTAAATCCATGTAAATATGTGCTCAGTAATCCCCTTTGGACCACCTAGTAGGGAGGTTCTAGGACACTCAGCCCGGCCCCTTCCTTGGTGATAGGCTGGGCATCACCACAGCCAATTAGGGGGGTTTGGAAGACCATGCTTCCCCTCAACCCTGAGCGGGGCTGTTCCTCCCCTCCCCCTTCTGTTCACTGATGCCACCACCCAACAAGGCAGCAGGGAGCACCTGCGCTCCTGCTTCAGACGCTCTCAGTGCTCCCTGTCCTGGGTTTCTCCCCTCAGACAGCAGCTGGGAGCCCCAGGGAGTCAACATGATGCCCGACACCCAAAGTTCACCATCCAACCTGACAGGTGACACTCTCCTGACTACTTGTGACCCTAAGAAATGGGGCCTTGTCAGCACAGACATCTCTGAATAAGGATGGAGGTCCTGGTGCTGCTGCAGAGAGCAGCGGGTGGAGAGAGAAGGGGTAGTTTCTTGGCAGAAGCATAGCTCCCTGGCCCTCTGTCCCACACTCCCTGGGGGAGCTGGATCGTCTGTCTTGAGCTCCCCATTCAGAGCTCCAGCCCCTTGCTCCATGGACCCAACACACAGTCTGCACTCAGATCCCTATCATGTCTCCCTGTGGTAGTCATCCAGTCCCATGGTCACTCCCAGGAGGTGGTCCTGTGGACACAGGGCTTGTCTGTTCCCTGTAAGTTCAGTAGGGACGAGCCCTCCTCTCTGATCACAGCTCTCCATCTCCCTGCTGTCTCTGCTCAGGAGACTCTGGCAAGCAGCCAAAACCCAAGTCATCAGATTTCTGCTCACCGTTCCTCAATAGGAACTGCTCCAATGTCTCTGCTGGACTCTGATAGCATTGTCTCATCTTTGGGCTCCAAAACCAGTTCTAAGTCTGCTGTAGATTACTGTATTCATCTGATGACCTTTGTTCTTTGAGTAGTTTTCCCAAAATAGCATGCCTTCTCATAGTGTCATGCTGCGGCACTGTTCTCTTTCCCTGCATTCCTTGCTTTCTCTTTTTCCTCTGCCTCCTCCTCATTTCCTCCCCTTCCTTCCTTCCTTCCTTTCTCCTTCTCCCCCTCATGTTATTTTTCTCATTCCAAGGAATATCTTACTCTACATTTCTAAAGGAAAAGAAAAATCCCAATCTTTTGTATGCAAGTGTAGAGTTCTCCTCATTATGTAAATTTTAATGGTACAAGCAGTAAGGAATCTATGGTTCTCAGTAGAACATTAATTCTCACTTTCAAATAAATCAGGAAAATTGAGTCCAGTATTAGATGGAATGGAAACTGTTCTATAGTCTGGAAGAGAATTATTTTTAAAACCCTACAGGTTGGCTTTACCTCTCTGTAAAACTATATTTCAGATTGCAGTGGACATCTCTATACAATGTTAGAAGTGGTTTACTTGGTTGTTCATCCCATACTATGCTTTGCAAGCTACTGGCACACACTAGATTCTCAGTTCACATCTAACACCAGAGTATAAGTTGAATTCAGTGTTAGTCACTGAATTTCAAAATATACATGATACAGCTCGTTTCTTTATTGTACTTAAGTGGACAATAAACACATTACATTTCAAGACCACATTGTAGTTTTGATGCTGATATTTCGGTGAACTTTAGAAGTTTCTACCTTTTAAAAGCAAAAAAAAAAAAAAAAAAAGACTTTTGTTGCATTTTGAGTGTAGTTCAGTCCTATTGTTTAGTCGCTAAGTCTGTCTGGCACTTTCGCAACCCCATGGACTGTAGCTCGCCAGGCTCCTATGTGCATGGCATTTCCCATGCAAGAATTCTGCAATGGGCTGCTGTTGCCTCCTCCAGGGGATCTTCCCAAATGTAGAGTTCCGGAGTGTCTGGCGTATTCACCTTGTGTGTATCAGATCTCCAGAACTTTTCATTTTGCAAACCTGGAGCTCCATCCCCCTAAATAATAACTCCCTGTTTCCTCCTCACCTCCGCCACTGGCAGCCACCATTCTTCTTTCTGTCTCTACGAATGTGACTTCTTCAGATGCCCCAGATAAGTAAAACATAAAGCATTGGTCTTTGGGCATCTGCTTGTTACACTTAGCATAGTCTCCTTAAGATTTATCCATGTTGCAGCATGTGACAGGATTTCTAGCCTCTTTAAGGCTGAATGGTATTCCATCACATGTGTATGCAACTTTTTGTTTATCTCTTCATCCACCAAGGGACACTTGGGTTGCCTCCACATTTTGGCATGCAAATATCTCTTAGAAAGACTGCTGTTTTGTTCTTTATCCTATTTTTTACTATATACCCAGATATTTGATTGCGTAATATTGGAATTCTTTTTTAATTTTAGAAAGAACCTTATACTACTTTTCATAGTGGCTGTACCATTTTTATGCCTACAAAAAGTGCAAAATTGTTGCAATTTCTCCACATAATAGTCAGTATATGTTCTTTTCCTTTCTCTTTCATGTCAGCCATTATAATGATTGTAAGGTATAATCTCTTTGTTTTATTAATATTTCCCTAATGATTATTGATTTTGAGCATTTTCTTATATGTTTGTTGGCAATTTGTAAGTTATCTCTAGAGAAATATCTTTAAGTAACATGAAAATTTTAAATTAGGTTATTGATTCATTTAATTGTAGTAATTCCTTATGTATTCTGAATATTATCCTCTTATCAGACATAACATTTTAAACACTTTCTTCCAGATCGCAGGCTGCCTTTCCATTCTGCTACCTAGGTCTTTAATGCACACATTTTCAGTTTGATGTCATCACATGTGTCTATTTTCCCTTTTTTCCATATGCTTTTGGTGTCATATCCAACAAATCATTGTCAAATTCAAGGTTCCTGAGTTTTTCTCAGATATTCTCTTCCAAGAGTTAAAGAGACTTAGGTCATACATTTAGGTTTTTAGTCCATATTAAGTTAGTTTTTGTTCATGAATCAAGGTAAGGGCCTGCCGGGGTCCAGCCCTGGCGGATTCAGGGTCATTCAAAGGTGGAGGACGGCATTGGCGTCTTTGGAAAAATACATATTTAATTACAGATATATAGAGAGATTAGAAACGGGTAGTGTAGTAGGAGATAGTGTAGAAAAAGAGGCTGAATAACTTGGATTATGTGGAATAGCATCCATGCTCCAGATGGGAATTCAGCCAGAAAAACGGGAGCAAGAAAGAAGCGACATGGGGGAATCAGTCTTTCTGGAAACTGATCCATTTTCTTTATTTTTAGGTTTGCTTATATACCTTTTGTTACACATAGGGATGAATACAGAGTCACGCGGGGGTCAGCAGTCCTGACCTTTATCAAAATCAGGTGCCTCACATAAAAAGGTCTTAGGGATTTTACATCATCTGGCCATGAGACCTGCTGACATTTTATGATCCTTTCTTTCTGATAACCAAAAAACTTATTTCTTCCAAGGGTGTTTTTTCTTAAACCAGGCACCACCCTCCAAATAATGTTACATTCCTATAGGGTGAGGGTATAGTGAGTTACAATCAAGAAAGGAATTTATTCAACCCAAGGTTAACATGATTAATCTTAAAGGTTAACACTTATTTCTCCTATATGCTTAAAGTTTAATACTTATTTCTCCTATGTGTTATATTCATTATAAGGGTAGGGAACATGGAGATTTAGCAGCAAACATCAGCCCAACAAATAAAAATCCTTTCACCAATGCTCCTCTTAAGATCTATTTAGTCTTAAGATAGTGATAAAGTTACATTTTTACATAGCAAGGACACAGTGATTTATAACAAAGTACAGTGATCTATTACAAAAGAGAAAATCCATTAACTCAAAAAGTCTAGTATTGCTATCACCAAAAACTACTATACTTCCTTTTCTATATTCCAAATACATTGATTAATATATTCCCAGGTGCCTAAGGATACGGAGGCCTGGCGGCAATCATTGACTCAACAGGAAGAAAAAGCCCTATGCTAATTAAGACTCTCAAAATACTCCAAAACTCTGTGCTGTTTATGGTTGAGAGGTAGTAAACAATCATGTGGCAGGAGTATGGATAATCCTGTCACACAAGCTAGTCTGTCAGCAGAGAGGTTTGACCTGAGACATCCTTGTCCCACCCAGAGCAGGGAATTAGCAGCAATTATTGACACAACAAATGAAAACCCCTTCACCAATATAATTTCTAACCAACCCACTATACTAATAATTTCTAACTCCCCAAAAGAAATTGCCTTTAATAAGTCTAAAACATCTCGTGCCTCTCAGGTTGGGAGGCTGTAAACAATCACATGTGGCCGGACGAACCCATACAGGTGGGCTAGATAACCTTCAGAGGAGTCTGTAACCTGAAACACTCTTGTCACACCCAGGAATTTTTATTGCCTTGGAGCTGCACGTTTACTCCTTCTCCGAGAGAAACAGTTATGGGGGAGAGCCCCCATAAAGTCAGAAGTGTGGGTGAGAGCATAAAACAGACTCTGGTTTTGGGGTTAGATGCTCGGGAACAGGGGGTTTCCTGAGGCTTGATCATGCCTTTGCGTATGCTAAGCCTCCTTCCTCATGACCTTTGCCATGGGCGGAATTCCTCACACTGGCCCCCGGCAAGGGCCCACATTATGCTTTTTCACATAAGCAGCCAGTTTTCCAGTGCCATTTGTTGAAGGGGCTGTCTTTTCCCTGCGAGTCATCTTGGCACATGTGTTGACCATTTGACTAAACTGATGAAGCTTCACTTCTGAGCGCTGTATTCTGCTCCACTGTTCTACAAGTCTGCCTTTGTGCCAATGCTATACTGTTCTGATTGCTATAGATTTCTAATATGTTTCCAAATTAAGAAGGCGGAGAGCTTTTCAGCTGGGTGCTGATGGCTCTTCAGATCCTGTCTGGCAGTTCCATAGATCATAACAGCAGAGAACCTGGTGACTATGACCCAGAGGGAGTGGGCCCACTGGTGTCATCAAGAGCAACTGGAATGAGGCTGTTGATAACATTGGTAATATGAACTTAAAGAGATCTCTTCTTTGGGGCACCTATGCTTATGGTTTTGAGAAATCATCAGTTATTCAGCAGAGAGCTATTATTCCATGTATTAAGGAGTATGATGTGATTATCAGGCTCAGTCAGGTACTGGCAAGACAGCCACATTTGCTCAATGGATGGAGACTGAGTTCCAGGAGACCCAAGCACAATATTGGCCCCTGCCGGAGAACTGACTTGACAGATACAAAAAGTAATTCTGGCATTTAGAGACTATGTAGGAGCAACTTGTCATGTCTGCGTTGGTGTAACCAATGTTCTAAATAAAATGCAAAACTGCAGGCTGAAGCACCGCATATTGTTTTTGGTACACCTGGGAGAGTTTCTGATGTGTTAAACAATTATCTTTTTCCAAAATGAGTCAAAATGCTTGCTTTGGGTGAAGCAGATAAAATGCTGAGCTGAGGGTTTAAGGATTAAATCTATGAGATTTTCCAAAAATTAAATACAAAAATGAACTGTGAACTTCCAGATGTTCAAGCTGGTTTTAGAAAAGGCAGAGGAACCAGAGATCAAATTGACAACATCCGCTGGATCATCGAAAAAGCAAGAGAGTTCCAGAAAAACATCCATTTTTGCTTTATTGACCATGCCAAAGCCTTTTACTGTGTGGATCACAATAAACTGTGGAAAATTCTGAAAGAGATGGGAATACCAGACCACCTGATCTGCCTCTTGAGAAACCTATATGCAGGTCAGGAAGCTGCAGTTAGAACTGGACATGGAACAACAGACTGGTTCCAAATAGGAAAAGGAGTACATCAAGGCTGTATATTGTCACCTTGCTTATTTAACTTCTATGCAGAGTACATCATGAGAAACACTGGGCTGGAAGAAGCACAAGCTGGAATCAAGATTGCTGGGAGAAATATCAATAACCTCAGATATGCAGATGACACCACCCTTATGGCAGAAAGTGAAGAGGAACTTAAGAGCTTCTTGATGAAAGTGAAAGAGGAGAGTGAAAAAGTTGGCTTAAAGCTCAACATTCAGAAAATGAAGATCATGGCATCTGGTCCCATCATGGGGCAAAATCTACTCATGGCAAATAGATGAGGAAACAGTGGCTGACTTTATTTTGGAGGCTCCAAAATCACTGCAGATGGTGATTGCAGCCATGAAATTAAAAGATGCTTACTCCTTGGAAGGAAAGTTATGACCAACCTAGGTAGCATATTAAAAAGCAGAGACATTACTTTGCCAACAAAGGTCCATCTAGTCAAGGCTATGGTTTTTCCAGTGGTCATGTATGGATGTGAGAGTTGGACTGTGAAGAAAGCTGAGCGCCAAAGAATTGATGCTTTTGAACTGTGGTGTTGGAGAAGACTCTTGAGAGTCCCTTGGACTGCCAGGAGATCCAACCAGTCCATCCTAAAGGAGATCAGTCCTGGGTGTTCACTGGAAGGACTGATGCTAAAGCTGAAATTCCAGTACTTTGGCCACCTCATGCAAAGAGTTGACTCACTGGAAAAGGCTGTGATGCTGGGAGGGATTGAGGGCAGGAGGAGAAGGGGATGACAGAGGATGAAATGGCTGGATGGCATCACCGATTCAATGGACATGAGTCTGGGTAAACTCCAGGAGTTGGTGATGGACAGGGAGGCCTGGCGTGCTGTGGTTCATGGGGTCGCAGAGTCGGATACGACTGAGCAACTGAACTGAACTGAACTGTTTCATGCGATGTTGCTTTCTGCCACAGGGCCAATAGCTGTGTTGGAAGTGACTAAAATTCATGAGAAACCCAATTCAAATTCTGGTGAAAAAGGAATAATTGACCCTTGAAAGAATCAAACAATTTTATATTAATGTTGAGAGAGAGAAATGAAAGTTGGACATACTTTGTGACTTGTATGAGACACTGACGATTACACAGGCCATTATTTTTCTCAACACAAGGCACAAGGTAGACTGACTGTGAGAAAATGCATGGCAGGGACTTCAGAGTTTCTTCTGTGCGTGGTGACATAAATCAGAAGGAAAGAGTTGTAATCATGAGGGAACTCCGATCAGGATCAAGTGGTGTTCTGATCTCTTACTGACTTGTTGGTTTGTGCGACTGATATACAACAAGGGTCACTGATTATAAACTATGATCTACCTACTAATCTTGAAAGTGATGGTCACAGAAGTGGTAGATGGGGTCTATTTGGGAGGGAAAGTGTGGCTATGAACTTTGCTACTGAAGAAGACAAGAGGATTCTTTATGGCTTTGAGACTTTCTACAGGACTACAGTGGGACAAATACTGGTGAATGTAGCTGGCCTCATTTAATTCCTGGGATGAGACAGTTTTGGATGCAGTGCTCACTATTGTTGAATAGACTGTCACAATGTGCACCGTGCTTCTTTCTCTGGGAAAATTAGAATCTTGTCTCAGTGCTCATAATGAATCAGAAATAGCAGATTTTCATAGCCAAGTGACATTAGTCATGAGTTCTTGTAAGGAAAGTTATTAGCTTTATCCTCTTTAGAGTGAGACTGTTGTGGTTGGGTATAAAAGACAGGATCTTTAAAAATCTTTCTTTCTAATGAGCCATCACTTCACACCAGTCAGAATGGCCATTATCCAAAAAATCCACAAGCAATAAATGCTGGAAAGGCTGTGGAGAAATAGGAAGACTGTTGCACTGTTGGTGGGAATGCAAACTGACACAGTGACTACAGAAGTCGGTATGGAGATTGCTTTAAAATATAGGACCAGGTGTACACATGTCCCCCCCCTTCAACTTCCCACCTATGGCTGATTCATGTTAATGTGTGGCCGAAATCAAGCCAATATAGTAAAGCAATCATCAATCAATTAAAAATAAATATTTTTTAAAGAAAATTAAAAAGAACTAGAAACAAAACTGCCATATGTCCAGTAATCCAACTACTAGGCATATACCCTGAGAAAGCCAAAATTGAAAAAGATGCATGTACCCCAATGTTCAATGAACCACTGCTTACAATAGCTAGGCCATGGAAACAACCTGGATGTCCATCGACAGCTGAATGGATAAAGAAGCTGTGGTATATACACACAATGGAATATTACTCAGCCATGAAAAGAAATACATTTGAGTCAGTTCTAATGAGGTGGGTGAACCTAGAGTGTATTATACAGAGTGAAGTAAGTCAGAAAGAGAAAAACAAATACTGTATATTAATGCATATATGTGGACTCTAAAAAGATGGTACTAATGAACCTAGTTGTAGGGCAGTGATGGAGGCGCAGACATAGAGAACAGACTTATGGGCATGGGCAGGAGGAGGAGAGAGGGGGTGGGACGAATAGAGAGAGTGTCATGGAAACACATACATCACCATGTATAAAACAGTTAGCTAGTGGGAATTGGCTGTATGACTCAGAACTCAAACGGGCTCTGTAACAAGCTAGAGGGGCGGGGGGTGGGGGTGGGAGGTGAGAGGGAGGTTCAAGAGGGAGGGGACATGTGTATAATTATGGCATTCACGGTAACGTATGGCAGAAACCAACACAATATTGTAAAGCAATTATCCTTCAATTAAAAATACGGAAATTTCTTCAAAAAGTCTGGGACTTCCAACTTTGCCTTCAAGATTGTTTTGACTATTTGTCTTTCTTGAGACTCCATATGAATTTTAAAATGTACTTTTCATTTTCTGCAAAACATAACTGTGATTTTGAAAGTGTGACATTGAAGCTTAGATCACATTGTATAATTTTGTTCTCTTCCAACTCAAGCACATGAGATATCTTTCATTTTTTAGGTTGCCTTTAATTTCTTTCAGCTATTTCAACAGTCCAAGGGACTCTCAAGGGTCTTTTCCAACACCACTGTTCAAAAGCATCAATTATTTGGTGCTTAGCTATCTTTATGGTCCAACTCTCACATCTGTACATGACTACTGGAAAAGCCATAGCTTTGACTATATGATCCTTTGTCAGCAAAGTGATGTCTCTGCTTTTTAATATGTTGTCTAGGTTTGTCATAGCTTTTCTTCCAAGGAGCAAACATCTTTCAATTTCAAGGCTGCAGTCACCACCTGCAGTGATTTTGGAGCCCAAAAGAATAAAATGTCACTGTTTTCATTGTTTCCCCATCTATTTGCCATGAAGTGATGGGACTGGATGCCATAGTCTGTTTTTTGACTGTTGCGCTTTAAGCCAGCTTTTTCACTCTCCTTTTTACCTTCATCAAGAGGCTCTTTAATTCCTCTACAATTTCTGCCATAAGGGTGGTGTCAGCTGCCTATCTGAGGTTATCCCGGTTTTCCCAGCAATCTTGATTCCAGCTTGTGATTCATCCAGTCTGAAATTTCCCATGATATATTCTGCATAGAAGTTAAGTAAGCAGGGTGACAATACACAGCTTTGACATACTGTTTTCCCAATTTGGAACCACTCTGTTGTTCCATGTCCTGTTCTATCTGTTGCTTCTTGACCTGGATACAGGTTTCTTTGGAGGTGTCTCTTTAAGAATTCCCATCTCTCTAAGAATTTTCCACAGTTTGATATCATGTTTCATATTTTGAATCAATCTAATACATGACAACAATATTCTTATTTGTTTCATCAATTACTGATAGAATATGATAAATTTCAATCATGATTTTGATGTTTGCATTTCTAATTCTGTCAGTTTTTGATTCATATATTTGAAATCTTCATTAGTGGTGAAGTGAAGTCACTCAGTCATGTTGACTCTGCGACCCCATGGACTGTAGCCTACCAGGCTCCAGGGTCCATGGAATTTTCCAGGCGAGAATACTGGAGTGGGTTGCCATTTCCTTCTCCAGGGGATCTTCCCAACCCAGGAATCGAACCCAGGTCTCTTGCATTGTAGGCGGATGCTTTTACCGTCTGAGCCACCAGGGAAGTCTCTTTAGCGGCTATACAAATTTAAATTTTCCGATAATCCACGTGGATTGAGCATTTTTATTTTGAAATGTCCCTTTATAAGCAAACCTTCCCCCTGAAATCTACTTTGTTTAATAATTTTTGAACCTTAAGAGCCTCGTTTTCCTTAGCATATTCATAACAACTTTCTCCAGGATTTTACTCTCATACTTCCTATAATTTTCTAATAATCATATATCACATTTATAAATTGGCTTTGATTTTCAGTGCAGGATTAAAATATCTTAACAGATACATTTACTTGACCTGCAATGAGGGAAGGGCCATATTATGACTTAGAGAGGGTTGTGCTGCTTCTGCAGACACAGAGCCCTGCACATCACTCTTTGTCACACCAACACACCAGGATGAAGCAAAGCAGAATGGTGTGTGGGGGCCAGGAGGTCATACCTGCAGCCTGAGACCTTTCCAAGAAGGGCCACTGGGTCCCTCTGAGTTGCTTCTCACCCGGTGGACCCCAGTGCTCCCAGAGGAATTTCAGGCTTTCTGCTCCTCCTGTTTGGGGCTGAGATGTATCAAAGAAAGGTTAGCCACAGGATTGCATCTTTCAGGGACTCAAGGAGTTGGGAGTCCCAGCATACTCAGAGCTCAAGTAAATGCTAATTTGCCACTTGAGACCTTGAATCCCAGCTGTGCCAGGTGGAGAGTATCTTCGAGTAGAGTCATCCAAAGATGCAGGTGCCATGAATACTACCCAGCTGAGGGTAACAGGTAGAATTGGGCCAGTCTCATCTCCTGCTTACACCAAGACCCAGGAGTTTCCTGCAGCAGGCACTTGGAGCACATGGCCTGCCTCTGACCAGTACCCCAGGTGCTCTCTGCTGCCCTCTCCTTGCTCTGACTTCCCTGCACAGGAAGCCAGAGGTAAACGAGGGAGCAGGATCCTCAACACCACGTCATTATCATCAGCACAGACCTGAGTCAGGAGTCCTCCCCGGGAGCACAGGGTCGTGGGTGAGCCATGCTCCTCCTGACATCACAGGAGCACTGTGGTCATCACTCAGCAGGGCGTGGTCAGCATCACTGACAGGTTAGTCCTGGGAGCCTGGACTCTGAACAACACAGTCCCCTACCTCTCACTGCACTGGGCAAGATCAGTCAGGGCCACAGGTCTGAACTTTAATGAAGTGGGAATAATCATGGGGAGTTATATAAATGTGGGTTTTAACTTTAATGTGAGTAGAAATAATCAGGGGGTCTTGAATAAATATGATCTTAAATTCAGTGCCTGAGACCTTGCATTTCTGACCAGGTCTTAGATGCTGCTGCTGCTGTAGGGCCTCAGACACACATGATAACTAGATATACAAGGAAAGGACTCAGGACTCAGTCATTACAAACAGAGGCTTATGACAACACTGGATTATTCCGCTTCACCCCCTAAGGCATTTCTCAAGCTCAACCCCCAGATTCAGTGAAGCCAGCCCTGCAGCCACTCTGGGTCACCTCAACAGCCAAAGGAATGTGTGAGTATGTTTTTATAAAGCAAACTGAGAGACTGGCTTCCCAGATGAAAATGCAAATTGTTCCTCAGGTGCTCCCCCAGGCACCCTAACGGTCACTGTTTTGATGACCCAAGCCTCCTGAGGTGGACAAATAGCCCTGGGAAACAGAACAGAAACAGGGAGCTGGGAACCCCAGGAGCAGAGGAGCAGACAGCCAGCCTGGGGTGGTGGGAAAAAGATAGTCACTCTGGTCACAGTGAATCTATTGTGCATATGACCAGGGGGTAAGCAGAGATGGACAGGAAAGCTTGGTCATGATGAATGTGACTGCTTGCACAAGCCAGGGGTGGGAGGCCAGCGTGGTTGGCCATGGGGCATAGGGCAGACCACCAACTCCACTCTTAGCAGCAGCTCCAAACACATATCACAGTGAACCCAGCCCGCCCCAGGCCAGACTGTCCCCTCTGCTCTCGTGTGAGGGTTGGAGTCAAGTCTGCCAGGAGAGGAAGGCTGGACAACCGACATGGCCACCCATGCTTCTATTGTTGGAAAGAATGAACTCTCTCAGACCTCCTTCTAAGAGAACTGCAGGCTGGGAGGGTCATCACTCCTTCAAGGAGCCCCTAACCACCCAGGCTCCAACTGCACACTCTGACTCCCCGGGAGCTCACTCCCACCAAAATCAGCCAGTCCCATGACGGCAAAGATCTCATGTCTGGAAAATATGAAACTGCTCTACAGCTGATTGACCTCAGCCTCTCACTAATCCCCTCGACTTCTTAGGGGCCCGTAGCTCTGTGTCCCCTGCCTTCCACACTCCTTCCTATTTAGGCTAGATTTCCTCCAAGCACTTTCTCTGGCCGTCATACAGCTTGCCCCCATGTTCCATGTGACTGTGGTGGTCAGCCCCGTCCAGTGCAGACAAGGAGGTCTGGGCTGTGACAGGAACAGGAGGCGGCACTCAGCAGGAGGACCCAAACACTGAGGCAGATGTGACCATGTTGGTGGCTCCTATGGCTCCAAGAAATCACTTCAGAGGATGTGCCGAGGCGCCAGGGGCATGAGAGTAAGGACAGGGAGGATTTGCTCATGTCCTGAATGTGTCCCAGCCTCTGTCCTGCTGTTTTCAGACCATGGAGCTGGGCTGTCCCCTCTCCATGAAATGTCCAACTTATGGGCATTTTAAGAAAGAACGCTTTGATTCCCAAGGATGTGGAGAGCTCTGTCGATGTTTGCCATCACAGTCTTGGAGACAGAAACGCTGAGAGGCTTAGGGTCTGTCTCTCAGGCTCTGCAGGGGAGGCAGGCATAGCTCCACTTCAGCCTGGTGAGGGCTGGGCCCTGATCTGCTCCCGGACTGCCCTGGGGTCAGAACCGTCACTGGGTCAGTTCAGATAGCATCAGGTGCTTAATGGTTTCTAAAATTAAAAATGAGTAAAATGGGGGTGGAAGGTGCAGGATTAGATACTTGAGCAGGTGCGGGAATGGCACAGCTCAGGACCATCCCCGTGGGGAGAGCATGTCCTGCAAAACAAGGACAAGGAGATGGGAGCCATCCTTACGCTGGAGACCCTCAGCTCAGCAGGACCCCTGGGGCCATTGACAGGCTATGGTGAACGATGTTAGATTCATGATCTCTGAAGAAGATTTAAGTTTGGGACCAGGGACCAGCCTTGATCACTCGGGAGCTTTGTGTAGCAGAGTTTTATTAAAGTAAGAAAAGGGCCAGAGAAAGTTTCTGACACAGATATCAGAAGAGGGGTGGAGAGTGCCCCCCTCATTAGCCTAAGAAAGGGAGTTATATATTTTTTTAATTAGTTATTACAATAAATCAAAAGAATGTGTTAAGGTTGTAAAGATCTTACTAGACCCACTCCTTTAATTTTTATTTTAAGATAACAGGATTAGCCAGGTTTTCGGGAAGGAAAAACTGTCCTCAAGCAGGATACATTGCTCTTATATAATCCTTACTAAGGAATATAGAAGAAAAAAATAAGTTTGGCCTTCCCTCCTCCTTGAGAATTCCAGACCCCTGTCTCCTCTTTGAGAACCCCAGACCCTTCTCTCCTCCTCAGGGACCCTGGACTTCTTATCAACCTGCCTAAGAATTGACTCTCTCATTCCCCACTTTTCTTTTAGGAGAATTATGTTGCCAAAGGAAAGGAGCATCGTTTTCATTCCATAACTACTTCCTGCTGTTGAGGGGCGTAGTCCCTAAACTGTTGAGGCAACATAGTCTGCTAACCCTTATAGGAGAGTCTTTGACCAGGGGCCCCAAGTAATAGTTGGGGGAGGCTGCAGCACTTGTAGGAGCCTGGACAGCCATCTGTAACTTACAAGCTTTCAGACGGTTAGAAACAAACCCCATTTTACAGTTACAGATGCAAGGCAAAATAGTCATTAAACCAAGTTAAAACACAAAATTGTAATTCTAATAGTAAAAGCCACATTATGTCCTTTGTTAAGTTATACCAGTCCATCTTAGGATTGTTAGATGTCATCAGATCAGGAAGAGGCATCACATACGATTGTTGGTGGTGGTGAAGGTATTCACAGAGTTGAAGAAAGTCCTTCCCTTGAAGTGGAGAAACCCACCATGGGAAGCCATCAATTGGTGAGGAGGTTGAAAAGCTGAAAGCTGAGTCACATAGTTAATTCTAAGGCTTCAGGGTCTATAACAATGTCTGTGCATAAGAAGGGTCTTCCATAAATACATTCAAAAGGGAACAGTCCCTCCCTTTGGGGGACAGTTTGAGCCCTCATTAAAGCTATGGGTAGAATTTTAAGCCAATTTTCCTGCGTCTCTTGAGTTAATTCGTGCAGATGTCTCTTAATAATGTCATTAATTTTTTCAACCTTTCCTGAGGATTGGGGTCTCCAGTAATATATAAGTAACATTCTGTTCCTAAAGCTTTTGACACCTGCTGAGTCACAGCAGCTTTAAAGGTGGAGCCATTGTCACTGTGGAGGCTCTGCAGCAGCCCGAACCTGGGAATAATTTCAGGGATTAAAATTTTTATAACTTCCTTAGCCTGTTCACTACAGCAGGGAAAGGCCTCAATCCATCCAGTAAAAGTGTCTACCCAGACCTGTAAGCAGGAAAATCCATTTGTTTTTGGCACATAAGTAAAAGGAGCCACAGCCTCATTTATTATTCATAAATCTTATTATGAGATAATAACATTATTCACAAATCTTATTATTCATAAAACTACTCTCCACTTTTCATTTGATTTTTTTATACCCAAAATAGGAGTGTTGCACGGACTGTTACAGGGAATTAATAGCCCCCGCTCCTTTAAATTCTCAGTGATGGGTTTTAACACTTCCTTAACTTTTAGTAGGTACTGCTTTTGATGTGAAAATAGGTGAGGGTCTTTGAGCTTGATAAAGACAGGAACAGCATTTTGTGCTCGACACAGTTTTTCCATCAGCCCACACTTTAGGATTTACACTTTGTTCAATTATGGGAGAAAAGGAGCAGGCTCCATATTTATGAAAACAGAGGCCTGGACCTTGCTCAGTGCATCCCTCCCCAGAAAGAGTGAGGGAGACTCCAGCACGAATGGAAGCTCAGGAGAAAACAGCACAGAGTCCAAGTTGCAGCTTAAAGGATGACTGAAGTAACAACATTTGGCTTGTCCAGAGAGTCCCATTACAGTAGTGGATTGGAAGGGAATCAGGCCGGGGGCTTCAGTGAGGACAGAGAAATTTGCCTCAGTGTCCCAAAGAAAACTGACTGGTTGGCCCTCCACAGTTATTAATACCCAGGGTTCCTCAAGGGTTATTAGGATGGGGGGTTGGTGGGGACCCTGGGCACCTTCAGTCCCGATTGTCCTGAGAGTCTGACCCCTGGGGCCTATGCCTCAGAGGGCAGCTTCTCCTCCAGCGTGGTCCTTTGCAGACCAGACATGGAGCCAGGGGCGGCTTAGATGCCTGAGCGCAATCCCACTTGAGATGCCCCTCCTCTCCACAGTGATAACAAGCCCGCCCCTTTCCACCTGGGTCCCTCTGGGCATTTTTCTCTTCAGGTTGATTCACAGCAGTTCTCACAGCCATCACTAGAGCCTGGGTCTTGTCTTTGGTTCTTGTCTATTGTCGTTTTTCCTCATTTCTCTACTGTAATACACTGTCTGAGCCAGCTGCAACAGTTTTTCTAAAGACTGATTTGGTCTGAACGCCTATTGTGTAACTTACAGCAGATATCTGGAACCAACTGAGTGAGAAATCTGTCTTTTAAGATCATTCCTCCTCTTCAGCTTCAGGATCAACATCAGTAAACTTACAGAGAGCCTCCCGTAATTATCTAGGAACTTGCCAGGAGTTTCCTTCTCATCCTGTTCTATGTCAGCCAACTTAGCATAAAGTCTTGGTGTGTGTTCACTTGAGTCCCTCAAGAATATATCTGGCAAAGTGATTCTGATCCCAGTTAGCCATGTTATAGTCCCAGCCTGGCTCTGTCGTCGGAACTGCTTGGCTCCCAGCAGGGAGGAGGGCTATTTCATGTTCCCTCTTCCCCCTTCTCTCACATTCAAGCCATTCATCTCCAAAAGTAGTAGCTTCCCTCAGAACTCGAGCTCTCAAGTCAGGGTCAGCATCTGTCCCAAGACATGTATTATATACCTCTAAGCAAGCTCATAAAGTAAAGTTAGTCCCATAAAGACTCTATGTACTTTCTGGATCCTCTAAACAGTCATGACCACAATTAGAACTGTGTGAATTTCTACCTAGACTGAGGCAACCCCTCCTGGAAGGGTGTCCTGATTCTCAGCCTGTTCAGTTGGGAACCCCAGATACAGGGGCAAAGTAAGAGGACTGGGGGGAACTGAAAGTTTCACACCCAAATATGCACCCTTAGGACCCAAGTCTGGAATATCTCGCAGAGATAAAGAGCCACACATATCGTACTTCTACCCATCTTCTCTTGTTTTCTACAGAACTGGTCTAGTTGTAAAACAGTACCATAACTGAGAGACCCTTACCGGCCAGTGTTCCCTGTCTTCCAAAGGATGCTGTGCCCAATCAATATCACAGAAGGAGATCAGATGGGTCTTTTAAGTTGTAGGGATCAAACTTGTCCCAGACTTTTTTTTAATACATTTTAAAGAAGTGGTTTTGGAACTGCTAGCTCCCATCTGTAAGAGAGAAAAAAAGCGGCATCCACAGCAATGGCTTCTTTCCATCAGAGGCATCCCTCCCTGCTCTAAATGGGGGTGTAGACAGACTTTCCACTGAAGCTTTTTTCCCCTGGTCAGACTTAGTCTGCCCCTTACCAACACAGGCGCCTTACTCATCCCTCCCGGTTCTTCCACTGAGGAGGGGTGGAGACGCACCAGGGGTAGGCCTGATGGCATCCCAGGTTGATTTCTATTTCCTTACCACCAAGATCCTTGTTTGACTTGTCCTTTTCTCTGCTGCCACCCAGAATGTAACAGGGTAGCTGTCCTGGAATGCTGCCCAAGCTAGGACTGCTATGGCAAGCATCAGTGTCCATGAGCCCATTCAGATTCCTGAGTACAATCCTTGACTGCCGTAGAAGCGGCGAGTCACGAAGGGATGAAAGACCAAGATGTCCCTCTTGAGTGTCGCCACGCTAGTCTTCACGATAGTAAAAGAGGTGGTGGAGGGTAGGCCAGTGAGGAAAAAGTGAATTTTGTCCTCGAGCTACCAGGACCAATCCTTCCAGTTCATTTCTGCAGATTCCACAGAAAGAATATCTAAGGAGTTGAGACAAAGCCACGAGAGAGCCTCCCCAGTCCACTAACAGCGCAGCAACGGAAGAAGCCCGCTGCGCCTCCAGTCTGACCGGATCCTGCAGTTCCTGATCTGGGTCCTCAGAAACCTCACGGTCACCAGCAGCACTTCTACCCACATGGAGGGAGGCCAGCCATGAGAGACTCACTTTTAGGACTCTGGCCCCTGGGGCAGGCAGCCAAGGGAGTGACCGCTAGCCTGAGAGATATTCCTGGAGCTAGAGTTCCGCCTCGTTCCCGAGCATGCTGCGGGAGCTAGCGTTCCCCCTCGCTCCATACAGGCTCCTAGTAACTTTCTAGCAAGGCTAAGCACTTCCATACGGGAGGTCTAAGTACAAGTACACAATAACAGCGGGGATCAGAAGTCCCTTGAAAGTTTATGATCTGACAGATTATGTTAGTAGATTTAATTCCCCACGCAATTACAAAATGGCCAGAGAGACCAGGAAAAGGTGACTGAGAAAGGAAAGTTTGGTCCACACGCTTTGCCCATCTCTGGCCACCCCCCTCAAAGGGATGTTGGGTGTCTCTTGGCATTGGCAGGTCGATATAAACCCTCGACAAGGTTCCCCTTTCTGGGGCTTCCATCAGTCATTACACAGCACTGTGAAACCACAGAGCAGGGCTCCTCCCTTGCTTCGTGCAGGGCGTGTCATTCATTCACAAAAGCACACGGAAGAGTTAGTAAAGTAAAGCAGAAAGCGTGCATACTGAGAAAGCAGGGGGTCTAGAGCTCTGAGAGTTCTTACATTGTCCTGAAGATCCTGGATGAGCCCCCAAAATGATAGCTTACAGTGAACGATGTCAGATTCATGTCTCCAAAGAAGATTTAGCTTCAGGACCAGGGACCAGGCTTTATCACTCAAGAGATTTTGCATAGCAGAGTTTTATTAAAGTAAGCAAAGGGCCAGAGAAAGGTCCTGACAGACATCAGAAGGGGGATGGAGAGTGCCCCCCTCACTAGTCTAAGCAAGGGAGTTATGTACTTTCATATTGCTTTTACAATAAATCAAAAGAATGTCTCAAGGTTGTAAGGATCTTACTAGACCCACTCTCGTAATTTGCATTTTTAAGATAACAGGATCAGCCAGAAAGTTTTCAGGAAGGAGAAACTGTCCTCAAGTTTCTCAAGCAGGATACACTGTTGTTATATAACCCTTACTAAGGAATGTAGGGAAAAAAACATTTGTCCTTTCCTCCTCCTTGAGAATTCCAGACCCCTATCTCCTCTTTGAGAGCCCCAGATCCCTCTCTCCTCCTCAGGGACCCCAGACTTCTTATTAACCTGCCTAGGAATTGACTTTCTCACCATCTCATACCAGACACTGGGCGTCCTCCAGAGTGAGCGCTCTAATCATATTTCGTTGTTGTTGTTCATTCACTAAGTCATGTCCGACTCCTTGCGACTCCATGGACTGCAGCACGCCAGGCTTCCCTGTCCTCCACTGTCTCCTGGAGCTTGCTCAAACTCATGTCCATTGAGTTGGTGATACCATCCAACCATCTCATGCTCTGTTGCCCCCTTCTCCTCCTGCCTTCAACCTTTGCCAGCATCACGGTCTTTTCCAATGACTTGGCTTTTGCATCAGGTGGCCAAAGTATTGGAGCTTCAGCATCAGTCCTTCCAAAGAATATTTAGGGTTGATTTCCTTTAGGATTGACTGGTTTGATCTCCTTACAGCCCAAAGGACTCTCAAGAGCCACAATTCAAAAGTATCAATTCTTTGGTGCCTGGCCTTTTTTATCATCCAAGCATACTTAGGAATTGATGAGTTAGAGGAAATGTTTGTGTTTCAGGTCAGTGGGAGCTTATCTAGAAGAAGAGTGGGTAGCTAGTTGTCCCTTGGTCAGAGGGTAATGGGTCACTGAGGGGATCCTGTTCTCCAAAAGAATACAACCTTGTGGCCTTGACCTGCTCCTTCTCATTGCCTCCCACCTGCTTTCTGCTGTCTGCAGCTTGTTGCCTAGCTGAGAGCCATGTCACCCTATGGGAACAGAACCCTCTCAGTGGTGCCTCTGCAGAAGTTTGTGCTGGATGGGTTTGGGGGTGGCCCACACACCCAGGCCCTGCTCTTTGCTCTGTTCCTGGCCCTGTACGTGGTGGCCGTCCTGGGGAACCTCACCATGATGGTGGTCATCACCCTGGATGCCCGTCTGCACTCCCCGATGTACTTCTTCCTCAAGAACCTCTCCTTCCTGGACTTGGGCTACTCATCTGTCATTTACCCCAAGGCCCTGTTTGACTTAATGTCATCGACCAAGGTCATCACCTTTGCAGGCTGTGCCACCCAGTTCTTCTTCTTCTCCACCATGATCACCACTGAGGGGTTCCTCTTGGCTGTGATGGCCTATGACCGCTTCGTGGCCATCTGCAGCCCCCTGCACTACCCCATCTCCATGCGTCCCTCAGTCTGTGCCCGCCTGGTGCTGGGCGCCTACTGTGGGGGCTGCCTCAACTCCATCCTGCAGACCAGCTTCACATTCAGCCTCCCGTTCTGCAGCTCCAACCACATTGACCACTTCCTCTGTGATGTGCCGCCTCTGCTCAAGCTTGCCTGTGCCGACACAACCGTCAGTGAGCTGGTCATGTTTGGCCTCTGTGGCCTCATCATCGTGGGCACCATACTTGTGGTCCTCGTCTCCTATGGCTATGTCACAGTGACCATCCTGAGGATGCACTTAGGAGGAGGGAGGCACAAGCTCTTCTCCACCTGCGGCTCCCACATGACAGCCGTGTCCCTCTTTTATGGGACCGTTTTTGTCATGTATGCCCAGCCGGGAGCTGTGGCGTCCATGGAGCAGGGCAAGGTGGTCTCTGTCTTCTACACCCTGGTCATCCCGATGCTCAACCCCCTCATCTACAGCCTGAGAAACAAGGACGTGCAGGATGCCCTGAGGAGACTGGGGCAGAGACACTCAGCCACGTGACGGAGGGTGGCCGGAGAGACTGGTTTTCCTGAGGGCAGGATAACAGGGCTTTAGGGGAGGCACTGGGTTTAGTTTGAGCAATTAATCCCTCATTCATTTAATTTATTCTTTCATCCTATATTTTATCTAATCCTTCTCGGAAGCATATCCTGGACAAAAAAGTACTGCAAGTGTGAGATGCAAAATGAATAAGGCATTTACTTGCCAACAGAAAATTAATATCCTTCAAAGGTAAGACTCCAATCTCAAAGTCTGGGTAACAGAGTGGGCAGAGTGGTGAGCAGAGAGTCTCTGAAATAGCATATGTGTCCAAATTCAACACCCTTCACTGAAAGACATGAAACTACACAAACTCTGATGCCTCCTCCTTCACTTCACTTCACTTCACTGAATCCATGTAAATATGTGCTCTGCATTCTTCCCTCGTCCACCTAGAAGGGCAGCATTGGTAGGCTCAGCCTTGCCCGTCCTAAGTGATAACATGTGGGTCAGTTACAGGGCATTAGGAAGACCATACTTCCCCTCAATCCTGAAGCAGGCTGTTCCTTACCTCCCCCTTCTGTGCACTGATTCTACCACCCAACAAGACAGTAGGGAGCACCTGTGCTCCTGCTTTAGGTGCTCCTAGTGCTCCCTGTCCTGGGTTTCTCCCCTCAGGAGCCCCAGGGATGCCCAACATCCATAGTTCTACTGATCCTCCACAACCCAGCCTGGCAGGTGACAGTGTCCTGGCTAGTTAAGACCACAGAAAACGGTGCTTTGTTAGCACAGGTATCTCTGAGTAAGGAGGAAGGTCCTGGTATCTATTGCAGAGGCAGGAGTTAGAGAGGGAAGGTGCTCCCTGCTCTCTGTCCCACTCTCCCCAGGGTAGCCTGGACCCTCAGTCCTGACTTGCCTATTCAGAACTCCATCTTCATTGCTCCCTGGACTCAACACACAGCCTGGACTCAGAGCCCAATGGCCTCCTTGTCATTTCTCCCTAAGTCATCCACTCCCATGGTCACTACCAGAAGGTGGTCTCCTGGACACGGTATGGTCTGCACCCTATACGATCAGTGGGGTGTGCCCTGCCTCTGATCACAACTCTCCATCTCTCTGCTCTCCTGCTCAGAACTGTGGGCGAGGGGCTAGAACACCCAAGTCATCTGACTGTGGATCATTATTGCTGAACGGATAGATAATCCAAGGTCTCACTGGATTCTTGATCCCATTGTCTCATCTTCGGGCTTCAAAATTAATTGTAAGTCTTCCATAGATTACTGTATTCCTCTCTCATAATGTCTTCACTCTGAAGAGTGCCTAAATTTTCCATTCTCAAATGACATGCCTCCTTATCAGCTCATGTTATTGAGCTACACTGCGTCCTAGGCCAGGGGCAGCAGCTGGGAGGAGCCATCCCATGCCCGAGGCCAGGGGCAGCAGCCAGGAGGAGCAATCCCACGTTGAAGGTCAGGAAGGGTGGCAGTGAGGAGATACCCCTCATCCAAGGTAAGGAGCAGTGGCTGCACTTTGCTGGAGCAGCCGTGAAGACATACCCCACACCCAAGGTAAGAGAAACCCAAGAAACACGGGAGGTGTTGCAAGAGGGCATCAGAGGGCAGACACACTGAAACCATACTCACAGAAAACTAGTCAATTTAATCCCACTAGGACCACAGCGTTGTCTATTCAATGAAACTAAGCATGCCCATGGGACAATCCAAGACAGGCCCGTCATGGTGGAGACTTCTGACAGAATGTGATTCACTGGAGAAGGGAACGGCAAGCCACTTCAGTATTCTTGCCTTGAGAACCCCATGAACAGTATGAAAAGGCAAAATGATAGGATACTGAAACAGGCACTCCCGAGGTCAGTAGGTGCCCAATATGCTACTGGAGATCAGTGGAGATCCAGAAAGAATGAAGGGATGGAGCCAAAGCAAAAACAATACCCAGCTGTGCATGTGACTGGTGATAAAAGCAAGGTCCGATGCTATAAAGAGCAATATTATATAGGAACCTGGAATGTCAGGTCCATGAATCAAGGCAAATTGGAAGTGGTCAAACAAGAGATAGCAAGGGTGAACATCGACATTATAGGTATCAGTGAACTAAAATGGACTGGAATGGGTGAATTTAACTCAGATGACCATTATATCTACTACTGTGGGCAGGAATCCCTCAGAAGAAATGGAGTAGCCATCATGGTCAACAAAAAAGTCAGAAATGCAGTACTTGGATGCAATCTCAAAAACAGAATGATCTCTGTTCATTTCCAAGGCAAATCATCCAATATCACAGTAATCCAAGTCTATGCCACAACCAGTAATGCTGAAGAAGCTGAAGTTGAATGGTTCTATGAAGACCTACAAGACCTTTTAGAACTAACCTTAAAAAGATGTCCCTTTCATTATAGGGGATTGAAATGCAAAAGTAGGAAGTCAAGAAACACCTGGAGTAACAGGCAAATTTGGCCATGGTATGCAGAATGAAGCAGGGCAAAGACTAATAGAGTTTTGCCAAGAAAATGCACTGGTCATAGCAAACACCCTCTTCCAACAACACAAGAGAAGACTCTACACATCAACATCACCAGATGGTCAACACTGAAATCAGATTGATTATATTCTTTGCAGCCAAAGATGGAGAAGCTTTATACAGTCAGCAAAAACAAGACCAGGAGCTGACTGTGGCTCAGATCATGAACTCCTTATTGCCAAATTCAGACTTAAATTGAAGAAAGTAGGGAAAACCGCTAGACCATTCAGGTATGACCTAAATCAAATCCCTTATGACTATACAGTGGAAGTGAGAAATAGATTTAAGGGCCTAGATCTGATAGATAGAGTGCCTGATGAATTATGGAATGAGGTTCATGACATTCTACAGGAGACAGGGATCAAGACCATCCCCATGGAAAAGAAATGCAAAAAAGCAAAATGGCTGTCTGGGAATAGCTGTGAAAAGAAGAAAAGTGAAAAGCAAAGGAGAAAAGGAAAGATATAAACATCTGAATGCAGAGTTCCAAAGAATAGCAAGAAGAGATAAGAAAGCCTTCTTCACTGATCAATGCAAAGACATAGAGGTAAAGAACAGAATGGGAAAGACTAGAGATCTCTTCAAGAAAATTAGAGATACCAAGGGAACATTTCATGCAAAGATGGGCTCGATAAAGCACAGAAATGGTATGGACCTAACAGAAGCAGAAGATATTAAGAAGAGGTGGCAAGAATACACAAAAGAACTGTACAAAAAAGATCTTTACAACCCGGATAATCACGATGGTGTGATCACTCATCTAGAGCCAGACATCCGGGAATGTGAAGTCAAGTGGGCCTTAGAAAGCATCACTACGAACAAAGCTAGTGGAGGTGATGGAATTCCAGTGGAGCTGTTTCAAATCCTGAAAGATGATGCTGTCAAAGCGCTGCACTCAATATGCCAGCAAATTTGGAAAACTCAGCAGTGGCCACAGGACTGGAAAAGGTCAGTTTTCATTCCAATCCCAAAGAAAGGCAATGCCAAAGAATGCTCAAACTACCGCACAATTACACTCAGCTCACATGCTAGTAAAGTAATGCTCAAAATTCTCCAAGCCAGGCTTCAGCAATATGTGAACTGTGAACTTCCTGATGTTCAAGCTGGTTTTAGAAAAGGCAGAGGAACCAGAGATCAAACTACCAACATCCGCTGGATCATGGAAAAAGCAAGAGAGTTCCAGAAAAACATCTATTTCTGCTTTATTGACTATGCCAAAGCCTTTGACTGTGTGGATCACAATAAACTGTGGAAAATTCTGAAAGAGATGAGAATACCAGACCACCTGACCTGCCTCTTGAGAAATCTGTATGCAGGTCAGGAAGCAACAGTTAGAACTGGACATGGAACAACAGACTGGTTCCAAATAGGAAAAGGAGCACGTCAAGGCTGTATATTGTCCCCTGCTTATTTAACTTCTATGCAGAGTGCATCATGAGAAACACTGGACTGGAAGAAACACAAGTTGGAATCAAGATTGCCGGGAGAAATATCAATAACCTCAGATATGCAGATGACACCACCCTTATGACAGAAAGTGAAGAGGAACTAAAAAGCTTCTTGACGAAAGTGAAAGAGGCGTGTGAAAAAGTTGGCTTAAAGTTCAACATTCAGAAAACGAAGATCATGGCATCCTGTCCCATCACTTCATGGGAAATAGATGGGGAAACAGTGGAAACAGTGTCAGACTTTATTATGGGGGGCTCCAAAATCACTGCAGATGGTGACTACAGCCAGGAAATTAAAAGACACTTACTCCTTGGAAGAAAAGTTATTACCAACCTAGATAGTATATTCAAAAGCAGAGACGTTACTTTGCCAACTAAGGTCCATCTAGTCAAGACTATGGTTTTTCCTGTGGTCATGTATGGATGTGAGAGTTGCACTGTGAAGAAGGCTGAGCACTGAAGAATTGATGCTTTTGAACCGTGGTGTTGGAGAAGACTCTTGAGAGTCCCTTGGACTGCAAGGAGATCCAACCAGTCCATTCTGAAGGAGATCAGCCCTGGGATTTCTTTGGAAGGAATGATGCTAAAGCTGAAACTCCAGTACTTTGGCCACCTCATGCGAAGAGTTGACTCATTGGAAAAGACTCTGATGCTGGGAGGGATTGGGGACAGGAGGAGAAGGGGACGACCGAGGATGAGATGGCTGGATGGCATCACGGACTCGATGGATGTGAGTCTGAGTGAACTCCGGGAGATGGTGATGGACAGGGTGGCCTGGCATGCAGCAATTTGTGGGGTCGCAAAGAGTTGGACACGACTGAGCGGCTGAACTGAACTGACTCTTTTTCTCCATCTCTTTTATTCTACTCACTCTCCTCCTCTTTTCCTCATCTTTCTTCCGTCCTTCTTTATCTCTCTCTCATCTATTTCATTGTTGTCCTTCCATGGAATGCTTCATTTAAATTTGTAAATGAAACAAAAATCACAATGTGTTGTATGTGACTCTAGATTTCTCATCCTTATGTCAGTTTAATGGTACTAACAAAAAGGAATCTGTGGATCTTAGAAGATCCTTAATTCTAAATTTGACTAAATCAGGAAAGCTTGTCTGGTTTTAGATTGAGTAGAACCCTACAGGTTGGCTTTACCCCTGGTTGACCTTTACGCTGAAGATCACTGTACAGTGTTAGAAGTGGTTTATTTGGGGTTTTATCCTGTTAATGCTTTGCATCCTGCTGGTACACAGTTGGTTCTTAGTTCACACCTAACCTACTGCCTGATTACAATTTGAGTTCAGTGTTAACTAGTCACTGAACCCAAAAATATGCATGCTGCTGCTCTAGTATTTTTATTGTCCTTAAGTGGAAAATAAACCCATTACATTTCAAGACCGTACTGTAGTTTTGACGTTGATTCTATACTAACTTTTATGTTTCTACCTTTTAATAAAAAAGGTAGAAAAAATAGCATTTTTTGTTGTAACTAATTTTGAGAGTGCAGTTCAGTAGTGTTTAGCATATTCATCTTGTTGTGGATCAGATCTCTGAACTTTTTGTGTCTCAGATCTCTGATCTTGCAATCCTGAAACTCCATGCCCCTAAACAATAACTCCCTGTTTCCCCATTACCTCCACCACTGGCAGCCACCATTCTACTTTCTGTCTCCACAAATGTGACTTTTTCAGATGCACGAGATAAGTAAAACCTACAGCATTTGTCTTTAGGGGTTTGGTTGTTTCGCTTAGCATAGTGTCCTCAAGATTTAGCCATTCTGCAGCATCTGACTGTATTTCCATCCTTTTTAAGGCTGAATAGTATTCCATCGCATGTGCATATTTTGTTTACCTCTTCATCCACCAAGGAACACTTGGGTTGCCTCCACTTTTCTATGCAGAAGAGTGTTGCTATGTAAATGGGCATGGAAATATCTCTTAGAGAGACTACCTCTTTTCTTTCTTTCTTTTTTTTTAAGTATCTATTCACATGTTTGGTTGCATCATATAGTAATTCTTTTTCAATTTGGGGAGGAACTCTATATTACTCTTCATAGCAGATGCACCATTTTTCTTCCCATCCACAGTGCAAATCATTGCAACTTCTCCACATAATAGCCAACACATGTTCTTTTCTCTTTCATGTCAGCCATTTAATGATTGTAAAGTATTATCTCTTCATTGTTTTTATTTCACTAATGATTAGTGATTTGAGCATCTTCTTATATGTTTGTTGGCAATTTGTAGATCATCTTTAGAGAAATGCCTTCAAGTAATATGAAAATTTTAAATATGGTTATTGGCTTAACTGGAGTAATTTTCATGTATTCCAAATATTATCCTCTCATTGGACATTTGCAAACATTTTCCCCATCCCACAGGTTGCCTTTCCCCACTGTTATTAATATTCAAGTCTTTAATACACACATTGTTAAGTCTGACGTCATCCCACGTGTCTATTTTCTCTTTTGTCTCATATGCTGTTAGCGTCATATCCAGGAAACCATGCCTAAATCTATGATTATTAAGCTTTTCTCTTATGTTTTTTCCCACGGATTTAAGAGATCAGGTCATCCATTTAGGTTTTTATTCCATTTTAAGGTAGTTTTTGTTCATGCTGCAAGGTAAGGGACCAACTTTATACTTGGGTACTTACACAGCTAGTTTTCCAATGACATTTGATGAAGAGGCTGTGTTTTCTCCATGGGACATTTGTTGAAGGTCATTTGACTAAAACCATGAAGGTTTATTTCTGAGCTCTCTATCCTGCCCCATTGTTCAACCAGTCTGTCTTTGTGCCAATACCATACTGTTTTGATTACTGTAGCTTTTATGTTAAGAAATGAAGAAGTTTGAGACCCCCAAATTTCTTTTCAAGTTGGTTTGGGGCTTCCCTGGTGGCTCAGTGGGTAAAGCGTCTGCCTACAATGCGAGAGACCCAGGTTCGATCCCTGGGTCGGGGAAGATCCCCTGGAGAAAGAAATGGCAACCCACTCCAGTACTCTTGCCTGGAAAATCCCATGGACTGAGAAGCCTGGTGGGCTACAGTCCATGGGTTCACAAAGAGTTGGACACGACTGAGTGACTTTCCGTTCCTTCCCTTTGGTCATATAGCCTCCCTGAGACTCTATATGAATTTAAAATGTATTTTCATTTTCTAGAAAAAAATAACATTGTGATTTTGATAAGGGTTTCATTGAATCACAGAACACATTGGTTAATATTGTCATCTTCCAACTCAAGCACTTGGGATATCTTTCATTTATGTTGAATACCTTTAATTTCTTTCAGCTGTGATTTCTAGTTTTATATCCCTAAGTCTTTTGTCCCCTTGGCTAAGTTTAGTCCTTAGTATTTTATTCTTTTTGGTATTTTTGTAAATGGATTGGCTTTATTAATTCCTTTTTATGTAGTTCATTAATAGCGTATATTAGTGCTTCTCATTTTAATGTATTGATTTTATATATTGACACTGCTAAATTTTGTATTTCTAACAGATTTTTCGTGGATATTTAGGGTTTTGTATATATAATATCATGTCATCTGTAAATATAAGTATTTTAAAATTCTTTATCAACTTGGATCTCTTTTATATCTTTTTCGTGCCTACCTGCTCTAGTCAGGACCTCCAGTACTATGTTAAATAGAGGTGGCAAGAGGCATTCTTATTTTGTTCCTAATCTTAGAAGAAAAGCTTTTACTAGTGAGTATGATGTCAGCTGTGGGAGTTCATACCTGGATTTCATTTAGTTGAACTTTTTCTTTCATTTTCTTTTTTTTTTTTAATTTTAAAATCTTTAATTCTTATATGTGTTCCCAAACATGAACCCCCCTCCCACCTCCCTCCCCATAACATTCTTTCATTTTCTATTTGTTTTTTAATATACAATTAAAGGGAATTGAATTTTTAAAACATTCACCTGCATTAATTGAGCTGATCTTGGGATTTTCCCCCAACATCCTCTTAATACACTGAGTTATAGTCTTTGATTTCCAAAACCTCACAAGTTTTCATAGTATTAACTTACATGTAGTCAGTAATACTATTTTCTCTTTCCTCCCCCCATATTTTTATGTATCATGCACATTAATGTTTGTTGTCATCAAAGCAGTCATTTGATAGGAAACAGAATAAATATCTTGTTGTATCACCTTGACTCAAACTTCACACAGAAAAAAAAAGAAAAACCCTAACACCTTCCCCATACTCTTTACCATTCATCCTGAGCCCACGCAGATGCAGGGCTTTGCCACCTCCCATCAAGCAGCGATAAGCATTGACTGAAGGGACCCATTGCCTCCACTTGGCCTCTTGTCAACTCACCTTCACTACCATCATCAAAGAGCATTGTTCAAGAAATAATCAAAGTACACAGACAAATCTCCACCTGGAGAGACTGATTTCAGTGAGAATAGGTTTGGCATCAGTGGCTCAGATCTGAAAACTGTCTCTCGTGGAGGAGCCAGGTCAGTCGTCTGATGAGAATGCGGTGGTTCCTCTTGTGTCAGATGTTTCCAGGGTTCCTGCCCCACCACACCAAGGCCATGGGTGACACTGTCACCAGAGATGATGATCCAGACCTCTGGCCACAGCATCCGCCTTCCTAGTCTCAGAATGGAAGACAAGAACATTTATATTTATACTAACATTATACTTACTTTATGATATACTTATATTTATACTTATGAATACTTACAGTTATAACACAAGTATCATATAATATATAGAATACTAAAATAAAATCCACTTCTGGAACTTTCCATCACCCAAACACAAAGAAATTTTTCTAAATCCCATTTCTTGTCCTCCAAAGTTAAATACTATCTTGACTCTAAAATCAATGCCATTAATTCTTGGTAGAATTTATATACCACAGAACAAATTGATTCTAAAATAGGATCAGTTCAGTTCAGTCACTCAGTCTGTCCAACTCTTTGCAACCCCATGGACCACAGCACTCCAGGCCTCCCTGTCCATCACCAACTGCTGGAACTTACACAAACTCATGTCCATTGAGTCAGTGATGCCATCAAACCACCTCATCCACTGTCGTCCCCTTCTCCTCCTGCCCCCAATCCCTCCCAGCATCAGGGTCTTTTCCAATGAGTCAACTCTTCGCATCAGGTGGCCAAAGTACTGGAGCTTCAGCTTCAACATCAGTCCTTCCAATGAACACTCAGGACTGATCTCCTTTAGGATGGGCTGGTTGGATCTCCTTGCAGTCCAAGGGACTCTCAAGAGTCTTCTCCAACACCACAATTTAAAAGCATCAATTCTTCGGTGCTCAGCTTTCTTTATAGTCCAACTCTCACATCCATACATGACTACTGGAAAAACCATAGTCTTGACTAGATGGACCTTTGTCGGCAAAGTAATATCTCTGCTTTTTAATATGCTGTCTAGGTTGGTCATAACTTTCCTTCCAAGGAGTAAGTGTCTTTTAATTTCATGGCTGCAGTCACCATCTGCAGTGATTTTAGAGCTCAAAAACTAAAGTCTGACACTGTTTCTACTGTTTCCCCATCTATTCACCATGAAGTGATGGGACCAGATGCCATGATTTCAGTTTACTGAATGTTGAGCTTTAAGCCAACTTTTTCACTCTCCTCTTTCACTTTCATCAAGAGACTCTTCAGTTCCTCTTCACTTTCTGCCATAAGGGTGGTGTCATCTGCATATCTGAAGTTATTGGTATTTCTCCCGGCAATCTTGATTCCAGCTTGTGCTTCTTCCAGCCCAGCCTTTCTCATGATGTACTATGCATATAAGTTAAATAAGCAGGGTGACAATATACAGCCTTGACGTGCTCCTTTTCCTATTTGGAACCAGTCTGTTGTTCCATGTCCAGTTCTAACTGTTGCTTCCTGACCTGCATACAGATTTCTCAGCAGGCAGGTCAGGTTGTTTGGTATTCTCATCTCTTTCAGAATTTTCCACAGTTTATTGTGATCTACACAGTCAAAGTTTTTGGCAGTCAATAAAGAAGAAATAGATGTTTTTCTGGAACTCTCTTGCCTTTTTGATGATCCAGCAGATGTTGGCAATTTGATCTCTGCTTCCTCTGCCTTTTCTAAAACCAGCTTGAACATCTTGAAGTTCACAGTTCACATGTTGCTGAAGCCTGGCTTGGAGAATCTTGAGCATTACTTTACTTGTGTGTGAGATGAGTGCAATTGTGAGGTAGTTTGAGCATTCTTTGGCATTGCCTTTCTTTGGGATTGGAATGAAAACTGACCTTTTCCAGTCCTGTGACCACTGCTGAGTTTTCCAAATTTGCTGGCATATTGAGTGCAGCACTTTCACAGCATCATCTTTTAGGATTTGAAGTAGCTCAACTGGAATTCCATCACTTGCACTAGCTTTGTTCATAGTGATACTTCTTAAGGCCCACTTGACTTCACTTTCCAAGATGTCTGGCTCTAGATGAGTGATCACACCATCGTGATTATCTGGGTTGTTAAGATCTTTTTTGTATAGCTCTTTGTCAAAGAATATGTAGAGGACTTTTCACAAAGAGAAAGCAAGAGGGACCATTCCTGAAAAAAAGCTAGATACATTCTAGTGCAAACAGTTGAAACTAGTTTTGTCAAATATCTAAAAAAAAAAAACCAATAAGAAAGGAAACTCAAATGGCCAAAATAATTCAGAAAGTTACTAGAATTCATTGTGAATTTAGGAAACTCAAATTAAAACAAAGCAACATGTATTTAACACACCCAGAAAATGAGGGAATATGGTGAAAACAAAGACTCCCACACTGCTGATTGCAGCCCATTAGTACAATCAGTTTGAGAGAAAAGTGGTCAGATAAGTGTTAATGTAAGAAAGAAGTTTATGCGATGCAGTTGCTCACCAAGAAGAGCAAAATGCTAGAACGATTTATAGGAAGAATAAGTCACCGTCCTTTTGCTTTGGATGTTACAGAGGTAGACAAACCATATTTCTGGAGAACTAGAGAGAAACGAGAGATTGGCAAGGGTAACCTCTCTGCTCACCTTATTAGACAAGACCATGGTCATGGAACACCTTATAGACTGCTCCAGGCCCATGGAACAAGGACCTGTTAAAAGGGAAGCCTTATCTTTTCAGTTGTGTAGAGTAAGGGGATGGCAAAATGATAAGAATAGAAGAAAAGGAGTCTCGATAATGTAAAATTAACATGAAAATTAATGAAACTGAGAAAAAAATATGTCTTTATACTCAAGAATCCTTTTCTAGATATACACTTTAGAGGGGAGTAAAAGATCCATTGTGTAATATGCACTATTGAAAAAACAAATAAAAATGAAGTAACCTAATTGTCTCTTTAAAGAAGATTCTGCTTGTATATTTTTGAGATTCGTTGTTTGTCAGTTGCTTCATTTGCTATTATTTTCTCCCATTCCAAAGGCTGTCTTTTCACATTGCGTATAGTTTCGTTTGTTGTGCAGAAGTTTTAATTTTAATCAGATCCCATTTGTTTATTTTTGCTTTTATTTCCAGTATTCTGGGAGGTGGATCATAGAGCATCCTGCTGTGATTTATGTCAGAGAGCGTTTTGCCTATGTTCTCCTATAGGAGGTTTATAGTTTTGGTCTTACTTTTAGATCTTTAATCCATTTTGAGTTTATTTTTGTGAATGGTGTTAGAAAGTGTTCTAGTTTCATTCTTTTATAAGTGGTTGACCAGTTTTCCCAGCACCACTTGTTAAAGAGATTGTCTTTAATCCATTGTATATTCTTGCCTCCTTTGTGGAAGATAAGGCATCCATAGGTATGTAGATTTATCTCTGGGCTTTCTATTTTGTTCCATTGATCTATATTTCTGTCTTTGTGCCAGTACCATACTGTCTTGATGACTGTGGCTTTGTAATAGAGCCTGAAATCAGGCAGGTTGATTCCTCCAGTTCCATTCTTCTTTCTCAAGATTGCTTTGGCTATTCCAGGTTTTTTGTATTTCCATACAAATTGTGAAATTATTTGCTCTAGCTCTGTGAAAAATACTGCTGGTAGCTTGATAGGGATTGCATTGAACCTGTAGATTGCTTTGGGTAGCATACTCATTTTCACTATATTGATTCTTCTGATCCATGAACATGGTTTATTTCTCCGTCTATTAGTGTCCTCTTTGAGTTCTTTCACCAGTGTTTTATAGTTTTCTATATATAGGTCTTTAGTTTCTTTAGGTAGATATATTCCTAAGTATTTTATTCTTTTCGTTGCAAAGGTGAACGGGATTGTTTCCTTAATTTCTTTTCCTACTTTCTCATTATTAGTGTATAGGAATGCAAGGGATTTCTGTGTGTTGATTTTATATCCTGAAACTTTACTGTGTTCATTGATTAGCTCTAGTAATTTTCTGGTGGAGTCTTTAGGGTTTTCTATGTAGAGGATCATGTCATCTGCAAACAGTGAGAGTTTTACTCCTTCTTTTCCAATTTGGATTCCTTTTATTTCTTTTTCTGCTCTGATTGCTGTGGCCAAAACTTCCAGAACTATGTTGAATAATAGCGGTGCATGCAGCTCAATTCCAGAAAAATAAACGACCCAATCAAAAAATGGCCAAAGAACTAAACAGACATTTCTCCAAAGAAGACATACAGATGGCTAACAAACACATGAAAAGATGCTCAACATCACTCATTATCAGAGAAATGCAAATCAAGACCACGATGAGATACCACTTCACACCAGTCAGAATGGCTGTGATCCAAAAGTCTACAAGCAATAAATGCTGGAGAGGGTGTGGAGAAAATGGACCCCTCTTACACTGTTGGTGGGAATACAAACTAGTACAGCCACTATGGAGAACAGTGTGGTGATTCCTTAAAAACCTGGAAATAGAACTCACTTATGACCCAGCAATCGCACTGCTGGGCATACACACCAAGGAAACCAGAACTGAAAGAGACACATGTACCCCAATGTTCATCGCAGCACTGTTTATAATAGCCAGGACATGGAAGCAACCTAAATGTCCATCAGCAGACGAATGGATAAGAGAGCTGTGGTCCATATACACAATAGAGTATTACTCGGCCATTAAAAAGAATACATTTGAATCCATTCTAATGAGGTGGATGAAACTGGAGCCGATTATACAGAGTGAAGTAAGCCAGAAAGAAAAACACCAATACAGTAAACTAACACATATATATGGAATTTAGAAAGATGGTAATGATAACCCTGTATGTGAGACAGCAAAAGAGACACAGATGTATAGAACAGACTTTTGGACTCTGTGGGAGAGGGAGAGGGTAGGATGATTTGGGATTGGAACATGGCATTGAAACATGTATACTATCATGTAAGAAACGAATCGCCAGTCGAGGTTTGATACAGGATACAGGATGCTTGGGGCTGGTGCACTGGGATGACCCAGAGAGATGATATGAGAAGAGAGGTGGGAGGGGGCGTTCAGGATTGGGAACTCATGTACACCCGTGGTGGATTCATGTCAATGTATGGCAAAACCAATACAGTATTGTAAAGTAAAATAAATAAATAAATAATTTTTTAAAAAGAAGATTCTGCAAGTAATTAGGGTATGTTTCCATGTTTAAAGCAATTGAAATAAGTGAACTAGAACATGGAAAGATTGGGAAAGGTGATCAAGGTCCCTGCAGAGTGCATTTTGACATAGATCTGGAGAGGTGATACACCCCTGAGATAGGAGAGTGAAAGTTTATTGCTGACCTTGCCAGGGAAAAGCAAACTCCCTCACTTCTCTCTTGTGTCAGTCATCAGGGCCACTGCAACTAATTAACACCAAGTTGGCAACTTAGAGCGAGTGGAACCTACTCTCTCGCGGGTCAGGAGGATAGATGTCCAAAATCAAATTTTCAGCAGTTCCTGCTGCCTTTTAAATTTCTTTAAAGAAGTTCTTCCCTGCCTTTTCCTAGGTTCTGGAGACTCCGGGTATCCTTGGCATTCCTTCCCCTATTGCTGTATTGCTCTAACCTCTGCTCAGTCTTTACACGCCCTTTGTCTTTATGTCTCTGTGTCTTTATGTCTCTGTGTCTTTATGTCTCTGAGTCCTTTCCTCCTCTTATAAGGAAATCTGTCACTGGATTTACAGTCCACCTAATCCAGCATGACCTCATCATAACACATTCATTTTGAAAGACCCTATTTTCAAATAAGATCAATTTCTGGTTTGGGGGGTGGACTTCTTTTTTGGAGGGAGACACTATTCACCTTATCATAGCGATGTTCTCTATGCTTCAGGGGAATTTACACTCTACAGTTTCTGAGTAGAGTGTTCTATCTATACCCAATAATCTCATTTAGGTAACATATTGAATCAAATCTAACATATGACTACAATTTTTCTGTTTGCTTATCAGTTACTGAGACAGTATGATAAACCATGATTTGGATGTTTGCATTTCTTTTTAATTCTGTCAGATTTTTCTTTATATACTTAATCTTTTTCAGTTTCATACAAATTTAAAATTTTCACATCATCCACTTGAATATTGAGTATTGAAAACTGAATATTTCATTATGAGTCAGTCAGTGCTAGTCACTCAGTCACATACAACTCTTTGTGACTCTGCGGACTGTAGCCTGACAAGCTCCTCTGTCCATGGAATTTTCCAGGCAAGAATGTTGGAGTAGGTTGCCATTTCCTTCTCCAATTTCATTACAATATGTCCTTTTAATGAAAAAGGCACATGTACCCCAATGTTCATAACAGCATTATTTACAACAACTAGGACATTTTGGGGGGCTCCAAAATCACTGCAGATGGTGACTGCAGCCAGGAAATTAAAAGATGCTTACTCCTTGAAAGAAAAGTTATGACCAACCTAGATAGCATATTGAAAAGCAGAGACATTACTTTGCCAACAGAGGTCTGTCTAGTCAAGGCTATGGTTTTTCCAGTGGTCAGGTATGGATGTGAGAGTTGGACTGTGAAGAAGGCTGAGCGCCGAAGAATGGATGCTTTTGAACTGTGGTGTTGGAGAAGACTCTTAAGAGTCCCTTGGACTGCAAGGAGATCCAACCAGTCCATTCTGAAGGAGATGAGCCCTGGGATTTCTTTGGAGGGAATGGTGCTAAAGCTGAAACTCCAGTACTTTGGCCACCTCATGCGAAGAGTTGACTCATTGGAAAAGACTCTGATGCTGGGAGGAATTGGGGGCAGAAGGAGAAGGGAATGACCAAGGATGAGATGGCTGGATGGCATCACCAACTCAATGGACATGAGTCTGAGTGAGCTCCAGGAGTTGGCGGTGGACAGGGAGGCCTGGCGTGGTGCGATTCATGGGGTCACAAAGAGTTGGACACGACTGAGCGACTGAACTGAACTGAGGACATGGATGTAATCTAGATGTCCATTGACAGATGAATGGAGAAAGAAGCTATGGTACATATATACAATGGAAAATTATTCAGTCATAAAAAGGAATGCATCTGAGTCAGGGATAATGAGATGGATGAACCTAGAGCCTATTATGCAGAGTGAAGTCAGTCAGATAGAGAAAACCAAGGATCATATATTAGTCCATATATATATAATCTATGAAGATGGCACTGATGCATGTATTTGCAGTGCAGCAATGAAAACGCAGATGAGGAGAACAATCTTATGGACATGGGGTCGGGGGGAAGGAGAGGGTAGGACAAAGGGAGATAGTAGCATGGAAACATATTCACTACCATGTGTAAAATAGACAACTAGTGGGAATTTGCCCCGTGACTCAGGGAACTCAAACCAGGACTCTGTGACAACCCAGAGGGGTGGAATGGAGTGGGAGATAGGAGGGAGTTTCGAGAAGAAGGGGACATGTGTGTACCTATAGCAGGCTCATGTTGATGTATGGCAGAAACCAACACAATATTGTAAAGCAATTATCTTCAATTAAGAATAAATCAAAAATGTTTAACGGATTTTAAAATGTCCTTTTATGAGCAAAATTTTCTCCTGAAATCCACTTTTTCTAATAATTATTGAAATATAGCAGCCTTGGCTTTTTCAGGATATTTATGATACTACATTTTTCAACTTTTTACTTTCACACTTCCTATATTTTAATATTAATTATATATCACCTTTATACTTTGTTTTGGGGTTTCTGTCCAGGATTAAAATATTTTGTTTTAATAGATATACTTACTCAACCTGCATTGAGGGAAGGGCCACATTATAAATGAGATAGCGTTTTGCAGCTTCTGCAGACATGGAGTCCTGCCCATCGCTCTTTATCACACCGACATACAAGGATGAAGCAGAGGAGGGAGGGCTGCAGGCCAGGAGGTCACACCTGTGGTCCTGAGGAAACCTTTCCCAGATGGCCACTGGTCCTTCTAAAATGACTTGCTTCTTCTCCGGTGGACCACAGTGCTCCCACGGGGATTTCTGGCTTCCTGCCCCTTCTGGTTTGGACAGAGATGTATCAGAGGAAGTTTGGCCACAGGACTGCATCTTCCTGGGATCCAGGGAATTGGGGGTCCCAGTGCACTCCCAGGCCGTCTCACCTAATTGGCCAATTGAGGATGAGAGTCCCAGCTGTGCCCAGTGGAGAGCATCTTCCCCAGAAGAGGGACCAAAAGATGCAAGTGCCATGAATACTATCCAGCTGAGGGGGCAAGACAGAGCAACAGGTGAGCTGAGCCAGTCTTCTGCTGATACCAAGAGCCAAGCACTTCCTGCTGCAGGCACTGGGAGCACATGGCCTGCCTGTCACTGTGACCTCAGGTACTCCCTTCTGTGCCCTCCCCACTCTCACTTCCCTGCACAGGAGGCCAGAGCTGAACAGGGTGGAGGAGGGTGCTCAGCACCACGTCACTATCATCAGCACAGACCTGGGTCAGGAGTCCTCCCCAGGAGCACAGGGTCCTGGGTGGGTCATGCCCCTCCTGACATCACAGGAGCAGTGTGATCATCACTCAACAGATTGTGGTCAGCATCACTGACAGGTGAGTCCTGGGAGCCTGGACCTGGACACATCACCACCTAAAGCCCCATGGACTGGGCAGGGCCAGTCAAGGCAGAAGTTCTGGACTTTAACGACAGTAGAAATAATTAAGGGGTCTTGTATCACCATAGGTTTAAGTTCAGTCACCTGAGATCTTGCATTTCTGGCCAGCTTTAGGTGATGCTCTTTCTATCAGACCTCAGACCACACTTGATAAGCTACGGTTTACAAGGAATAGATGCAGAACACAGTCTTTAAAAACAGAGGCTTGTAGACAACACTGGATTCTTCTGCTTCCCCCATTAAGGCATTTATCAGGCTCAACTCACAGGCAGGTTTACTGGGGCCAGCACTACAGTCACACTGAGTTATCTCAACAACCAAAGGAATGTGTGAGTTTATTTTTTTAAAAAAACCAAGAGCTTGACTTCCCAAATGAAGATGTTGACCTCTGTTCTTGTGCTTCCCCAGGCATCCTAAGGGTCACTGTTTTGATGACCTAGGGCCACTGAGGTGGATGAATGGTCTTGGGAAACAGAACAGAAACAGGAAGCTGGGAAAACTAGTGGACACAGGAGCAAGACAGCCAGCCTGTCTTGAGTAAAATGGGGGTGGAAGATGCAGGATTAGATATTTGAGCAGGTGCGGGAATGGCACAGCTCAGGACCATCCCCATGGGAAGGGAGAGCATGTCCTGCAAAACAAAGACAAGGAGATGGAAGCCGTCCTTACGCTGGAGACTCTCAGCTCAGCAGGACCCCTGGGGCCATCTCATAGAGTGACTGTTTCAAGCATACTCAGGATTAGTAAATCAGAGGAAATGTTTACATTTCAGGTCGATCTGGGCTCATCTGGAGAACTGTGTAGCTGGTGGTCTCTTCGTCAGTGAACACTAAGGTGCTGAAGGGCCCCTGTTATCCAAGAGAAAATGACCTGGTGACCTAGACTGACTTCCCCTTGCTGTCTCCACTTGCTCTCTGCTGTCCAACCCTTGTTGCCCAGCGCGGGGCCATGCAATCCCCCCAAAATGGAAACCTCTCAGAGATGCCTCTGCAGGAATTTGTGCTGGAGGGATTTGAGGGAGGTCTGCAGACCCAGGCCCTGCTCTCTGCTCTGTTCCTGGCCCTGTACGTGGTGGCCGTCCTGGGGAACCTCGCCATGATGGTGGTCATCACCCTGGATGTCCGTCTGCACTCCCCGATGTACTTCTTCCTCAAGAACCTCTCCCTTGTGGACCTGTGTTACTCGTCTGTCATCGCGCCCAAGGCCCTGGCCACCTTCCTGTCCTCCTCCAAGCTCATCACCTTTGCAGGCTGTGCCACCCAGTTCTTCTTCTTCTCCATGATGGGCACCACTGAGGCATTCCTCCTGGCCGTGATGGCCTATGACCGCTTCGTGGCCATCTGCAGCCCCCTGCGCTACCCCATCTCCATGTGCCCCTCGGTCTGTGCCCGCCTGGTGCTGGGCTGCTACTGTGGAGGTTGCTTCAATTCCATCCTGCAGACCAGCTTCACATTCAGCCTCCCGTTCTGCAGCTCCAACCACATCGACCACTTCTTCTGTGATGTGATCCCCCTGCTCCAGCTCACTTGTGCCAACACGGCCATCAACAAGCTAGTCATGTTTGGCCTTTGTGGCCTCATCATCGTGGGCACCACCCTTGTGGTCCTCACCTCCTATGGCTACATCACAGTGACCATCCTGAGGATGCGCTCAGGAGGAGGGAGGCACAAGCTCTTCTCCACCTGCGGCTCCCACATGACAGCTGTGTCCCTCTTTTACGGGACTGTCTTTGTCATGTACGCCCAGCCGGGGGCTGTGGCGTCCATGGAGCAGGGCAAGGTGGTCTCTGTCTTCTACACCCTCATCATCCCGATGCTCAACCCCCTCATCTACAGCCTGAGAAACAAGGATGTGAAGGATGCCTTGCGGAGACTGGGCCAGAAGCACACAGCCACGTGAAGGAGGGGGACCAGAGAGACCCAGTGTCCTGAGGGCAGGACATGAGGGCTGGGGGAGACAGAGGTTTGGTTGGAAGTATTTGCTCTTCATTCATCCAAGTGATTCTTTCATTCATTTCATTCAACGCTGTGGCATGGACCCCACATGCAAGTGTGAGGTGAAGAGATCAGATAAGGAACCAGAAAAATGATGGTGAGTGATGGGGCAAGACCCTAATCTTAAAGTTTGAATAACACAACTGTCAGAGCAGTGAACAGAATATTGAAACAGAAGTTATGTCCCAAGTTCAGCAACTTCCAGTGAAGGTATGTAAGTAGATAAAACTCTCAGGCCATTCCTATCCCTCCTTCCCTAAATCTACTGTAAATATGAGGTTGGTAATCTCCCCTGAACCACCTAGAAGGGGAACCTGACGACACTCAGCCTGGCCCCTTTCTTGGTGATAGCCTGGGTCACCACAGCCAATTAGGGGGAGTTAGGAAGAGCGTGCTTCCCCTCAATCCTGCAGTGGGCTGTTCCTCCCCTCCCCTCCCTCTTCTGTTCACTGATGCTGCCACCAAACAGGGCAGCAGGGAGCACCTGTGCTCCTGCTTCAGACGCCCCTAGTGCTCCCTGTCCTGAGTTTCTCCCCTCAGACAGCAGCAGGGAGTCAACGTGGATGTCTCATACCCAAGGATCCAGTGACATTCTGCCACACAGCCAGACTACTTCTGACCACAGAAAATGGTGCTTTGTCAGCTCAAACATCTCTGAAGGTTCTAATGGCTGCCCTAGAGACAGGAGATGGAGAGAGAAGATGCCTTTTCTCGGCAGAGAGCACAGCTCCCTGCTCTCTGTCCCACACTCCCTGGGAGATCCTGGACCCTCTGTCTTGACCTGCCCAGTCAGAGCGCCACCCTCATGCTCCATGGACGCAACACACTGCCTGGATCCGGAGCCCAGTGGCCTCATTACGCCTCCCTTTGGGGGGTCATCCACCCCCATGGTCACCATGAGGAGGCAGCCCCGTGGACACAGGGGTGCTCTCTACCCTGGATGGTCAGTAGGGATGTGCCCTGCCTCTCTAACCACAACTCTCCATCTCCTTCTCTGCCCACTCGGGAGGACTGTGGGGAGAGGCTGACAGCTGACTTATCTGATTGCTGCTCACAGGTGCTCAGTCGGAAGCTACTCCAAGGTGTCTGCTTGATTCTTGTCCCATTTGTCTCATCCCTGAGCATGCTGACATATATTACTCTGTTCCTCTGATATAATGCATTTCTTTCCTTGAGAAGTTCCCACAGTGTTCTGCTCCGTGTCTGGCATGCCTTGGCATCTTCTCATGCTACACGACTGTTCCTTCTTCCAAACTCTGCCCCTCGTTCTCCGCTAGTCGCCCTCCTCCTCTTCCTCCCAGCCTTTCCCCTCCTCCTCCTCCTTTCTCTTCTTACATTTCTCTTCCTCCTTCTCCTTTTTCTCTATTTCTCCTTCTCCTCCTTCTTCTCCCTTCTCCTCTCTTATTCTTCTTTCATTCTGTGGATTTTCAAAAGGATGTTCCTGGATTTATAATATCTTAATCTTAATTCCTGGACTTATAATATCGTAGGGCCTTCCCTGGTGACTCAGCTGGGAAAGAATCTGCCTGCAATGCAGGAGACCCCAGTTCAATTCCTGGGTCAGGAAGATCCCCCAGAGAAGAGATAAGTTACCAACTTCGATATTCTTGGGCTTCCCTTGGGCCTCAGACAGTAAAGGATCTGCCTGCAATGAGGGAGACCTGGATTTGATCCCTGGTTGAGAAGATTCCCTGGAGGAGGGCATGGCAACCCACTCCAGTATTCTTGCCTGGGAAATCCCAAGGATAGAGAAGCCTGGTGGGCTACAGTCCATGGGGTCACAAAGATTCGGACATGACTAAGTGACTAAGAACAGCACATAGAATCTGAATCCAAAATGAGAAAAGGAAACACATTTTTTCTCTTACAGAATAGTACAATTATCATTGCTACGTAAATTTAATTATACATATGATAAGGGATCAGTGGTTCTAGTAGAAGAGCATTAATTCTGACTTTGGAATAAATTTAGGAAGTTCATCAGATAGTCCATGGAGTAGAAATTCTCCAGTAGTCTGGGAAACATGACTTCTAAAAGCCCTGCACATCCCCACTTGTCTGTGTCACCCAGATTTCAGATTGTAGTGACCATCTCTTTACAATTTTACCAGCAGTTTATTTGGTTTGTTCATCCTATACATGCATGGCATCCTGTGCCACATTGCAGGTTCTCAGCACATATCTCCTGGCTGATTATAACTTGAGTTCAGTGCTAACTAGCCATTGTACTCTGAAATACACCTGACATAGCTCTAGTTATCTTAAGTGTAGAATAAACATCTTAAATTTGAAGACCATGTTGTAGTTTTAATTGTTTCCTTACTTTTTTAAAAGATTCACAATTTTTATTGTGTTTAAAATAACATTTCTGTTGTAACCAATTGTAAGTGTACAGCTTGTTGGTGATGTTCAGTTGCTAAGTCACGTCCGACTCTTTGTGACCCTGTGGACTGCAGCACACCAGGCTTCAGACTTTCCTGTCCTTCACTATCTCCCTGAGTTGGCCCACGCTCATGCCCATTGAGCTGCTGATGCCAACCATCCAACCATCATAGGTGTACAGTTCAGTATTGCTCAATGTATTCAGCTTGTTGTGTAACAGATCTCCAGAAATTTTTCATCCTGCAAAACTGAGCTGCATGCCCCTTCAGCAACAACTCCTTATTTCCCCCTAACTTCCACCACTGAGAGCCAACATTTACTTTCTATCTCTAGGAAAGTGCCTACTTTAAATTCCACAGGCAAGCAAAACACAGAATATGCCTTTTTCTCTCTGGTTATCTTACTTGGCATAATTTTTTCAAGGTTCATTCATATTGCTGTAAATGAACATATTTTCATATTTTAAAGGTTGAGTAACATTCCGTCCTGTATATACACCACATTTTGCTCATCTATTCATCTATCATTTTGTTTATTCAACACCTAGGTTACTTCTACCTTTCACCTATTGTCAAGAAGGCTGCTATTGTTGTCCAAATATCTCTTATAGAGACTGCTTTCTAAGTTCATACATGCAGTTACTGGATCATATAGTAAATGTTTTTTAATCTGGGAGAAAATCTCCAAAGTACTTTCCATAGTAGTTGTATCAATTTACAGTCCCATCAACAGTGCAAAAATCTTCCAATTTCTCCACTTCCTAGTCAGCCTATCTTCTCTTTGTTTCTTTTTAAGAGTAGCCATTTTAATACTTGTGAAGTAGTTATCACATTGCTGTTTTTTATTTTAATGTCACAGAAAATCAGTAAGGAAACAGTGCTTTTAAATGACTTATTATACCAGATAGAATGAATTGCTATCTACAGAATATTTTATCCCGAAATAGCAGAATACACATTCTTCAAAGTGCATGTGGAATATCCTCTAGGGCAGATCACATGCAAGGCCACTGGATAAGTCTCAAGAACTTCAAGAATACTGAAACCATAACATGCCTTTTTTCTGACCACAAAGGTATGAAACTAGAAACCAACTACAAGAGAAAAAAACTGCCAAACACCCCACAAACACAGAGGCTTAAACAATACGTTCCTAAACCACCTATAGGTCAGCGAATTAATCAGAAGAAATTTTTAAAATACCTGGAGTCAAAGGAAAAGGAAAACACATCCATAAGTAATATATGTGATGCCCCTAACACAGTTCTAAGAGTGAAGTTTGTAGCAATACAATCTGATTCATAAAATAAGAAAGATATCCAACAAACAATCTAATCTTACACCAAAAGAGAATAGAAAAAGAGAATAAACAAAATCCAAATTTACTAGAAGAAACAAAATAATAAAAGTCAGACCAGGGACTTCCTTGGAAGTGCAGTGGTCAAGACTTCATCTTCCAATGCTTAGGGTGCAAGTTTGATTCCTAGTTGGGGAGCTAAGATCCCACATGCCTTGGGGCCAAAAAAAAAAAAAAAAACCCATAAAACAGAAGCAATGTTGTAGCAAATTCAATGCAGACTTTACAAGTGGCCCACATCAAAAAAAATCTTTTTAAAATATCAAGCCACAAATAAATAAATCAGACTTTAAAAAAATAGAAAAGATCAATGAAACCATAATTGATTCTTTGAAAAGATAAACTAAGTTGATAAGCCTTTAGCCAGATACATTAAGAAAACAGAGAAGGCCCAAATAAATAAGCTCAAGTATGAAACATGGAGAAGGCAATGGCACCCCACTCCAGGACTCTCACCTGGCAAATCCCATGGACGGAGGAGCCTGGTGGGCTGCAGTCCATGGGGTCGGTAAGAGTCCGACACGACTGAGTGACTTCACTTTCACTTTCCACTCTCATGCGTTGGAGAAGGGAATGACAACCCACTCCACTGTTCTTGCCTGGAGAATCCCAGGGACTGGGGAGCCAGGTGGGCTGCCGTCTATGGGGTCGCACAGAGTCGGACACGACTGAAGCGATTTAGCAGCAGCAGCAGCATGAAACAGGAGAAGCTACAACCAACACGACAGAAATGCAAAACATTTTAAGAGATTACTATGACCTGTTATAAGGCAATACAACTGGCAGCCTGCAAGAACTGGGCAAGTTCACAATCGTGTGACTTCCAAAGACTGAATTAGGAAAAAACAGAAAATCTAAAAAGGTCCAAAATGAATAAGAAGATTGAATCAGTAATGAAAAACCTAAGAAAAAAAAGCCACAGGCCAGATGGTTTCATGGCGAATTCTACCAAACACTAAAGAATTATCAATGCCTATACTTCTCAAACAATTTCAAAGTACCGAAGAAGAGGGAACACTCTCAAACTCGTTAAGTCCAGCATTACCCTGATACAAAAGCCAGATAAGGTCACAACACGAAAATGAAACTACCAACTACTATCTCTAATGAGCATAGATGCCAAAATTCTCAACAAATTACTATAAAACTGAATTAAGCAATTAAAATTATCAGTCATATACCATATTCAAATTGGATTTATTCCTGGGGTACACACAAATAAAACAAAGTGATACAAGACACTAGCAAGTTGAAGAATACAAACTGGATGATCATCTCAGGCCCTCAGCCAGAACAGTGAAGGTATTTTGCCGACCGAGCGACTGAACTGAACTGACTGAACTGCCAGGTGAAAGCAGACGGCTTCACCGCCCTCCTGTGTCAGACCCACCATAACAAATTAACACGAAGCGTGACTAAGCACGGCCGAGAGGAGCTACCCAACGTCTGAGGTCAGGGGCAGCGGCCTAGAGCGCAAGGCTACAATGGCACAGGAACGGCCGAGAGGGGCTACCCCGTGTCCGAGGTCAGTGGCGGCCAGGAGGAGCTATCCCACATCCGAGATCAGGGGCGGCAGCCGGGAGGAAATACCCCGCGTCCGAAGTCAGGGGCGGCGGCCGAGAGGAGCTATCCTGCTTCCAATGTGAGGGGAAGCCGGGAGAAGCCACCTCGCGCCCGAGGCCAGGGGCAGTGACCCTGAGGAGCCACCCCAAGCCGAGGCCAGGGACGGCAGCTGGGAGAAGCCACCCACGCCTGAGGCCAGGGCCGGCGGCCAGGAGGAGCAACCCGAGGAGCGGTGGCTGAGCAGGCACAGGGGGCCCTAGAGGAGCTATCCCACGTTGAAGGTCAGGAATGGCAGCAGTAAGGAGATACCCCTCATCCAAGGTAAGGAGCAGCAGCTGTGCTTTGCTGGAACAGCCGTGAAGAGATACCCCAAGCCCAAGGTAAGAGAAACCCAAGTAAGATGGTAGGTGTTGCAAGAGGGCATCAGAGGGCAGACACACTGAAACCATACTCACAGAAAACTAGCCAATCTAATCACACTAGGAATACAGCCTTGTCCAACTCAATGAAACCAAGCCATGCCTGCGGGGCAACCCAAGACGGGCGGGTCATGGTGGAGAGGTCTGACAGAATGTGGTCCACTGGAGAAGGGAATGGCAAGCCACTTCAGTATTCTTGCCTTGAGAACTCCATGAACAGTATGAAAAGGCAAAATGATAGGATACTGAAAGAGGAACTCCCCAGGTCATTAGGTGCCCAATATGCTACTGGAGATCAGTGGAAAAATAACTCCAGAAAGAATGAAGGGATGGAGCCAAAGCAAGAACAATACCCAGCTGTGGATGTGACTGGTGATAGAAGCAAGGTCTGATGCTGTAAAGAGCAATATTGCATGGGAACCTGGAATGTCAGGTCCATGAATCAAGGCAAATTGGGAGTGGTCAAATAAGAGATGGCAAGAGTGAACGTCGATGTTCTAGGAATCAGCAAACTAAAATGGACTGGAATGGGTGAATTTCACTCAGATGACCATTATATCTACTACTGCAGGCAGGAATCCCTCAGAAGAAATGGAGTAGCCATCATGGTCAACAAAAGAGTCTGAAATGCAGTACTTGGATGCAATCTCAAAAACAACAGAATGATCTCTGTTCATCTACAAGGCAAACCATTCAATATCACAGTTATCCAAGTTTATGCCAGAACCAGTAACGCTGAAGTTGAACGGTTTTGTGAAGACCTACAAGACCTTTTAGAACTAACACCCCCAAAAGATGTCCTTTTTATTATAGGGGACTGGATGCAAAAGTAGGAAGTCAAGAAACACCTGGAGTAACAGGCAAATTTGGCCTTGGAATGTGGAATGAAGCAAGGCAAACACTGAACAGTTTTGCCAAGAAAATGCACTGGTCATAGCAAACACCCTCTTGCAACAACACAAGAGAAGACTCTACACATGGACATCACCAGATGGTCAACACCGAAATCAGATTGATTATATTCTTTGCAGCCAAAGATGGAGAAGCTCTATACAGTCAACAAAAACAAGACCAGGAGCTGACTGTGGCTCAGATCATGAACTCCTTATTACCAAATTCAGACTCAAATTGAAGAAGGTGGGGAAAACCACTAGACCATTCAGGAATGACCTAAATCAAATCCCTTATGATTATACAGTAGAAGTGAGAAATAGATTTAAGGCCCTAGATCTGATAGATAGAGTGCCTGATGAACTATGGACTGAGGTTCATGACATTGTACAGGAGATAGGGATCAAGACCATCCCCATGGAAAAGAAATGCAAAAAAGCAAAATGGCTGTCTGGGGAGGCCTTACAAATAGCTGTGAAAAGAAGAGAGGTGAAAAGCAAAGGAGAAAAGGAAAGATATAAGCATCTGAATGCAGAGCAAGAAGAGATAAGAAAGCCTTCTTCAGCGATCAATGCAAAGAAATAGAGGAAAACAACAGAATGGGAAAGACTAGAGATCTCTTCAAGAAAATTAGAGATACCAAGGGAACATTCCATGCAAAGATGGGCTCGATAAAGGACAGAAATCGTATGGACCTAACAGAAGCAGAAGATATTAAGAAGAGGTGGCAAGAATACACGGAAGAACTGTACAAAAAAGATCTTCATGACCCAGATAATCATGATGATGTGATCACTCATCTAGAGCCAGACATCTTGGAATGTGAAGTCAAGTGGGCCTTAGAAAGCATCACTACAAACAAAGCTAGTGGAGGTGATGGAATTCCAGTGGAGCTGTTTCAAATCCTGAAAGATGATGCTGTGAAAGTGCTGCACTCAATACGCCAGCAAATTTGGAAAACTCAGCAGTGGCCACAGGACTGGAAAAGGTCAGTTTTCATTCCAATTCCAAAGAAAGGCAATGCCAAAGAATGCTCAAACTACCGCACAATTGCACTCATCTCACATGCTGGTAAAGTAATGCTCTAAATTCTCCAAGCCAGGCTTCAGCAATACATGAATCGTGAACTCCCTGATGTTCAAGCTGGTTTTAGAAAAGGCAGAGGAACCAGAGATCAAATTGCCAACATCTGCTGGATCATGGAAAAAGCAAGAGAGTTCCAGAAAAACATCTATTTCTGCTTTATTGACTATGCCAAAGCCTTTGACTGTGTGGATCACATTCAACTGTGGAAAATTCTGAAAGAGATGGGAATACCAGACCACCTAACCTGCATCTTGAGAAATCTGTATGCAGGTCAGGAAGAAACAGTGAGAACTGGACATGGAACAACAGACTGGTTCCAAATAGGAAAAGGAGTACGTCGAGGCTGTATATTGTTACCCTGCTTATTTAACTTCTATGCAGAGCACATCATGAGAAACGCTGGGCTGGAAGGAAACACAAGCTGGAATCAAGATTGCTGGAAGAAATATCAATAACCTCAGACATGCAGATGACACCACCCTTATGGCAGAAAGTGGAGAGGAGCTGAAAGGCCTCTTGATGAAAGTGAAAGAGGAGAGCGAAAAAGTTGGCTTTAAACTCAACATTCAGAAAACGAAGATCATGGCATTCAGTCCCATCACTTCATGGGAAATAGACGGGGAAAGAGTAGAAACAGTGTCAGACTTTATTTTTTGGGGCTCCAAAGTCACTGCAGATGGTGGCTGAAGCCATGAAATTAAAAGACGCTTACTCCTTGGAAGAAAAGTTATGACCAACCTAGGTAGCATATTCAAAAGCAGAGACATTACTTTGCCGACTAAGGTCCATCTAGTCAAGGCTATGGTTTTTCCTGTTGTCATGTATGGATGTGAGAGTTGGACTGGGAAGAAGGCTGAGGGCCAAAGAATTGATGCTTTTGAACTGTGGTGTTGGAGAAGACTCTTGAGAGTCCCTTGGACTGCAAGGAGATCCAACCAGTCCATTCTGAAGGATATCAACCCTGGGATTTTTTGGAAGGAATGATGCTAAAGCTGAAGCTCCAGTACTTTGGCCACCTCATGCGAAGAGTTGACTCATTGGAAAAGACTCTGATGCTGGGAGGGATTGGGGGCAGGAGGAGAAGGGGATGACCCAGGATGAGATGGCTGGATGGCATCACGGACTCGATGGATGTGAGTCTGAGTGAACTCCAGGAGATGGTGATGGACAGGGAGGCCTGGCTTGCTGCGATTCATGGGGTCACAAATAGTCGGACACGACTGAGCGACTGAACTGAACTGAACTGAACTGTGACTTATAACAGGCATCCATTCTCTAACAGACCAGCAGGGATGCTGCCCTTGAAAGCTATAGGAAAATGACAACATCCTGGAATTCTCTTCCCTGTCCCTGCATCACCCCAGTCTCAGCCCAGTCTTCGCGTGCCCTTTGTCCTTTTGTCTTTGTGTCTGTGTTTCCTTTTCTCTTCATATAAAAACACAAGTCTTTGTATTTCTGTTAGTCGCTTGGTGGCATCCGACTTTTTGTGACCCCGTGGACTGTAGCCTGCCAGGCTCCTCTGTCCATGGGATTCTCCAGGCAAGAATCCCAGAGTGGGTAGCCATTCCCTTCTCCAGGGGATCTTCCTGACCCAGGGAACAAACCTGGGTCTCCTGCATTGCAGGAAGATTCTTTACAGTCTGAGCCACCAGGGAAGTCCTTTGGATATAGGGTCCTTCTAATCCAGTACGGCCTCTTCCTAACTAATTCATTTGGAAAGACCCTATTTCCCAAGAGGGTAATAGTCCGAGTCACCAGGACTTCTCAGGTGGTGAAGAATCCACCTGCAAAGCAGGGGACCCCAGTTCAATCCCTGGGTCAGGAAGATCCCCTGGAGAAGGGATAGGCTACCCACTCCAGTGTTCGTGGGCTTCCCTGCTGGCTCAAATGGTAAAGAACCCACCTGCAACGCAGGAGACCTGGGCTCGATCTCTGGGTTGGGAAGATCCCCTGGAGAAGGGAAAGGCTACCAACTCCGATATTCTGGTCTGGAGAATTCCATGGACTGTATAGTTCATGGGGTCACAAACAGTCGGACACAACTGAGCGACCTTGCCATCCTCTTAGCATAGTGGTTGAGTATCCCTGCTTGTCATGTGGCAGACTGCGGCTTAGTTCCCTGATGGGGAAACAGCATGCCCTTTGGGCTGCCCTGGTAGCTCAGCTGGTAAAGAATATGCCTACAAGGCAGGAGACTCCAGTTCCCTTCCTGGGCTGGGAAGATCCCCTGGAGAAGAAAGTGGCAACCCACTCCAGTATTCTTGCCTGGAGAATCCTATGGACAGAGGAGCCTGGCGGTCTGCCATCCATGGGGTCGCACAGAGTCAGACACGAGTAGCGACCAGCACGTTCAGAGGCTCTACCTGCCTGTTAAGTGTGCACATGTCAGGGTGGATGACGATGAGCCGTGGTGAGGGGAAGGAAATTCAGATCTTTGTGAGCCATTGGAAGAAAATAAGTTGTACATTTCTGGAGGAAATAGACTGTATTAATTAAAAAAAAATAAAGACAAAGCAAGCTGTCTACGCCATAATAACCCGTGATGTGGTTGTAGGACCCTAGCCCACAGAAATATTAGCAGGAGCCCAGAATGAACGTAGGTTGAGTCGTGCTTTGGGAGAGGAAGGAGAGTGAGGGAGCAGCCGTCAGGACGGGAAACCCGTGATGCTGGCTGCGCCCACACAGGGGAACACCGCGGAGAAGTTCAGAACCGACCCGGGAAGACCCCCTTGCTAGGCTGTCTGTTAAGTGAAGGCCCCAACTGCAAGCTAAGGACAGCATGACCTGATTCACACAAAGACCCTAAAAGAAAGGCTTCTCGCATGCAGACACACACCCAACTGCTAAGAGAGGCAAGGCTTTATTGGGGCCAAAGAAAAACGCATTTCCATTTTACCGCTGTGCGCTCAGCTGCTCAGTCATGTCTGACTCTTTGCGTCCCCAGGGACTGTAGCCGCCAGGCTCCTCTGTCCGTGGGATTTTCCAGACAAGAATAGTGGAATGGGTTGCCATTTCTTTCTCCAGGGGATGTTCCTGAGCCAGGGATGGAACTCCCATGTCCTACACTGACAGGTGGGTTCTTTACCACGAACGCCACCCGGGAAGCCTCCATTGTCCTGTAGCGCATCGTAATTTTTGAATTTCATCAAGCATGTGTTTATTCTGAAATTTCACACACAGACACACACACACAGGGAGAATTTTAGACATGCCAGCAACAACAAAAACAAAGAACAGAGGGGATTCAGAGTCCATTTCCACGTCCCATTTTTCAAGGGGGAAAGGATGTGCTCACATTTCAGGCCTGTGAAGGCAGTCTCTGTGTCTGGAGTAGAGAGGGCCGTGTGCTGGCCTGGGCACAGACTGCCCACCTGCCCCCCTTCCTCATACTGATGACCTCCAAGGATGGGCAGGAGTGAGGGCTGAGGGCCAGGAGGTCACGCCTGCCCCCTGGGGAGACCCATCCAAAGAGGGGCACTGGGCCCCTCTAACTTGTCTGTGTTCCTCTCCTGTTGGCCCCTCACTGCTTGCTGAAGACTTCAGGCTTCTTGTCTGTCCTGCCTTGGGTTGAGAGGGGTCAGGGGAAGATTGGCCTCGGGACTGCAGCTCCTGGGACCTGGGGGTTGGAAGTCCCAGTGCACTCGGAGCCCAAGCCTCACCTAATTGGCCATCAGAGGCCTTGAGTCCCAGCCCTGCAGGTAGAGAACGCCTTGCCCTGCTGAGTGGCCCAGAGGTGCGGGCAGTGCATGGACGGGCAGGTGAGCTTCCTCCAGGATCCAGTAGTTCCCACTCCAGAATCCGGGGCACCAGTCCAATGCTCCCTGAGACCCCAGGTACCCCCTAGGAACCCCTCATTCTCCCTTCACCACACAGGAAGGCGGAGCTGACAGGGCAGAAGACAGGGGTCCTGGTGCCGACTGATTATCATCAGCACAGACCTGGGTCAAGAGCTCAGGAGCCCCTGGGAGAGCAGTTCCTGGCTGTGTGGGGCTGGCCAGTCACAGCCCTCACCTGGACAAGGTAAGGTCAGGGCAGCCACCCTCAGGGTGCAGGAGTGGGGGAGACCATGTGGGTAAGAGGGCAGGGCCGTGTATACAGTAAGCACTCAGGTCTGCTCTCGGCAGGGGAAGTGCCTGGCCAGCCCTGGACTCATCTCACGGATAAGGCCCCAGTCCAGGCTCAGAGGCAGTGACGCTGAGATGGGAACCCTGGCATGCAGGGGAGAGAAACAGGAAGCACCCTCATTAGCCCAGGGAGTCCCGGCCCCTGCGCTGCTCCCAGCCTGTCCAAGACCTGGCGGGAAGAGGCGCCCAGGACACATTTCTGAGATTCATGAAGAGTACACGAAGGGGCAGAGAGTGCAGGATTAGATACGTGAGAAAAAGTGGAAAGCTGGCAGCGTCGCTGAAAAGACAGGCGGCTGCAGTGCCATTTCTGCACTCCAGACTCAGCTCTGCAACCGTCCTGGCACCCCACCAACTCCGCGGTGACTATTCAGAGTCCCCACAGGCTGAGTGCCCCCTGCATATTTGTGAATTAGCGAGTCAGAGAAAATGTTGCCTTTTCAGGTCAGTCTGAGCTTGTCTGGAGGACTGAGCACTGAAGGGTCCCTGTGCTTCAAGAAAGTATGACCTTGTAACCTTCACCTCCTCCCTCTCCCTGCCTCCCGCCTGCTCTCTGCCCCATGTCCCCCAGCTCACGGCCATGGCACCCCACAGAAATGGAAACCTCTCAGAGATGCCTCTGCAGGAGTTTGTGCTGGAGGGCTTTGAGGGCGGTCTGCAGACCCAGGCCCTGCTCTTTGCTCTGTTCCTGGCCCTGTACGTGGTGGCCGTCCTGGGGAACCTCGCCATGATGGTGGTCATCACCCTGGATGTCCGTCTGCACTCCCCGATGTACTTCTTCCTCAAGAACCTCTCCCTTGTGGACCTGTGTTACTCGTCTGTCATCGCCCCCAAGGCCCTGGCCACCTTCCTGTCCTCCTCCAAGCTCATCACCTTTGAGGGATGTGCCACCCAGTTCTTCTTCTTCTCCATGATGGGCACCACTGAGACTCTCCTCCTGGCCGTGATGGCCTATGACCGCTTCGTGGCCATCTGCAGCCCCCTGCGCTACCCCATCTCCATGTGCCCCTCGGTCTGTGCCCGCCTGGTGCTGGGCTGCTACTGCGGGGGCTGCTTCAACTCTGGGGTGCAGACGATCCTCACATTCAGCCTCCTGTTCTGCAGCTCCAACCACATCGACCACTTCTTCTGTGATGTGATCCCCCTGCTCCAGCTCACTTGTGCCAGCACGGCCGTCAATGAGCTGGCCTTGTTTGGCCTGTGTGGCCTCATCATCGTGGGCACCACCCTCGTGGTCCTCACCTCCTACGGCTACATCACAGTGACCACCCTGAGGATGCGCTCAGGAGGAGGGAGGCACAAGCTCTTCTCCACCTGCGGCTCCCACATGACAGCCGTGTCCCTCTTTTATGGGACGCTTTTTGTCATGTATGCCCAGCCGGGAGCTGTGGCGTCCATGGAGCAGGGCAAGGTGGTCTCTGTCTTCTATACCCTGGTCATCCCGATGCTCAACCCCCTCATCTACAGCCTGAGAAACAAGGACGTGAAGGATGCCCTGCGGAGACTGGGGCAGAGACACACAGCCACGTGACGGAGGGTGGACAGAGAGACAGTGTCCTGAGAAGAGGACAAGAGGACTTGAGGGGAGGCACTGGGTGTGGTTTGAGGAATTCATTCTTTATTCGTCTAATTCATTTTTCATCCAGCATTTTATCCAGCCCATCTTTGAAGCACATCATGGACCACACACTACGAGTGTGAGATGCAGAGATGAATAAGGAACTGTGTTTGCCACAAAAGATCTAAGGGCCCTCAGTGGGGCAAGACGCTAACTTGAAGTTTGTGTAACACAGTGGGCAGAGCCATGACCTGGGGGTCTTTGGAGCGCAGTATGGGTCCCAGTTCCACATCAGTTGGTGAAGGTATGTGGACTAGACAAACTCTCTGACTTTATCTCTCAGTTCTTTATCGAATCTAATGGAAATATGTACCCAGCAATCTACCCTGGGACAACTAGCAGGGGGCATCAGGACACTCATCCTGGCCCCTTCCTTGGAGATAGCCTGGGCATCCCCACAGCCAATTAGGGGAGTTTGGAAGACCATGCTTCCCCTCAATCCTGAGCGGGGCTGTTCCTCCCCTCCCCCTTCTGTTCACTGATGCCACCACCCAACAAGGCAGCAGGGAGCACCTGCGCTCCTGCTTCAGACGCTCTCAGTGCTCCCTGTCCTGGGTTTCTCCCCTCAGACAGCAGCTGGGAGCCCCAGGGAGCCAACGTGGATGCCTGACACCCAAAGTTCACCGTCCAACCTGACAGGTGACACTGTCCTGACTTCTTGTGACCCTAAGAGATGGGGCCTTGTCAGCACAGACATCTCTGAATAAGGATGGAGGTCCTGGTGCTGCTGCAGAGAGCAGGGGATGGAGAGGGAGGGGGCACTTTCTTGGCAGAGGCACAGCTCCCTGGCCCTCTGTCCGCACTCCCTGGGGCAGCTGGGAGTCCCATTCAGAGCTCCAGGCCCCTGCTCCGTGCAGCCAACACACAGCCTGGACCCAGGGCCTATCGTGTCTCCCTGTGGGAGCGTCGCCCACTCCCATGGTCGCTCCTAGGAGGTGGTCCTCTGGGCGCGAGGGGGGTCTGTTCCCTGTAGGGGCTGGAGGACGTGCCCTGCCCCTCTGATGACAGCTCTCCACCCCCTCTCTCCCTGAGCCACGGGGGCGGGGAGGGTTGACAGCTAAGTTATCAGACTGCTGCCCCCCATTACTCAAGTGGAACCTCCTCCAGGCTTCCTGCTGGATTCCTATTCACATTGTCTTTGGGCTCCAAAACTAGTTCTGCGTCTGCCATAGATTATTGCATTCATCTGATAACAAAAGTTTACTTGTGGGTTCCCCAAGCGTCCTGCTCCACAGCGACAGCCCTTGCTGGCGTCTCATGCTACAGCTCTTCCCTCTCACATGCACTATCCTCTGTCTGTCTGCTGTGATTTTTTTTGTCATTCCATGGAATGTTAGAGGAATATTCTTGGGTCTTCTACTTGATCCAAATTTGGGATATGCACACATATAATATATATTCATTCCATGCACAAGTGTAGATTTATCTTAATTCTGTAGAATTTAAAGTTACACATAGTAAGAAATCACTTAAGGGTTCATCGTAAAACAGCATCTGTCTTGAATTAGGAATAAATAAAAGGTCTGACTTTAGATGGAACAAAAACTTGACAATAGTCTGCAGGAGAAATGTAAAATTAAAAAAAAATTAAAAAAAAAAAAAAAGAAAATCGTAGATTGTTTCTTCCTAAATTGCCTGCACTTCAGCTTGTGGTGATGGACACAGGCCAGTGTCAGAGGCAATTCATTTCGCTTTGTTCATCTTATGCAATGTTTTGTATGCCAGCTCCACAGAGTAGATTCTCAGTGGCACATATCTACTGGATGATTATAACTTGAGTTCTTTGTTAACTAGTCACTGAACTCCAAAATACACTTGGCATAGCACGACAGTTATGAGCTTGGATTTGGCAGTGATTTCCTGGATATAATTGAAAAGCGCAGGAAACAAAAGTGCAAATAGACACAAGGGACCACATCAGACCTGAATGTCTGTGCGTTAAAGACTTAGATAACAGCGTGAAAAGGCAGACACAAGGGACCACATCAGACCTGAATGTCTGTGCGTTAAAGACTTAGATAACAGCGTGAAAAGGCAGCCTGTGGGACTGGAGAGAATCACCACAACTCTCATGTCTGATATGGGGTGACATCCAGAGTATGTGAAGAATTCCTACAACTTAAGACAAATAATCCTGTTAAAAGTGAGCAGAGGATTTGAATAGTCATCTCACTGAAGATGATCTACAGATGGGCAACAAACATGAGAAGATGCTCATCACCACTAATCCCTGAGGAAATGAAATCAAAATCGCAAGGACATACCGCTTACATCCATGAGAATGGCTAGTATTAGAAGCGAAAAAAGGAAAACAGGGGGAAATATAACCAGCGCTGTAAAGGGTGCAGATCAGTTGGAGCCCTTCTGCACTGTCGGTAGACAGTAAAGTGATGCAACCATTATGGGCAGAATTTCCCCAAAAACCTAAAAAGAGAGTCACCACGTGATCCACATTTGAGTATGTATCCAAAATAATTAGAGACAGCTCTCTAAGAGATATCCGCACACCCAAGTACATAGCAGCTTTATTTGTGGTGGCCAAACGGTGGAAGCAAGCCACGTGCTTGTTGTGGACAAGATGATGAACAAAAGGATGCACATACCTATGAAGGAAAGGCACCCACCTTAAAAGGGGTGGAGACCCTGTTACCAGACGCAATGCAGACGAAGCTTAGGACACTGTGCTAGTGAAATCAGCCGGACACAAAAAGACAAACGCTGCATGATTCTAACATGAAGTCACATTCACAGAGACAGAAGGGAGAAAGGTGGTTCTCAGTGGTGAGGTAAGGAGGGGGTGGGGCCGGATAGAGAATTGTTTTTAAGGGAGTTGAGTCCAAGATTGGAGAAGGCAATGGCATCCCACTCCAGTACTCTCGCCTAGAAAATCCCATAGGCGGAGGAGCCTGGTAGGCTGCAGTCCATGGAGTCGCTGAGTCGGACACGACTGAGCAACTTCACTTTCACTTTTCACTTTCATGCACTGGAGGAGGAAATGGCAACCCACTCCAGTGTTCTTGCCCGGAGAATCCCAGGGATGGGGAAGCCTGGTGGGCTGCCATCTATGGGGTCGCACAGAGTCGGACATGACTGAAGCGACTTAGCAGAGCCCAAGATAAAACATTCTGGAGACTTGTTGTGCAGAAATGTGGATATACAAAACACTACCGAGCTAAGTGGGTTTCCCCAGTGGTGCTAGCAGTGAGGAGCCCGCCTGCGAGTGCAGGAGACATGAGGCGCAGGCTTGAGCCCCAAGTCAGGGAGACCCCCCGAAGGAGGGCATGGCAATCCACCCCAGCACCCTTGCCTGGAGAATCAGTCCATGGGGTCGCAAAGAGTTGGACACGACTGAAGTGACTGAGCAGGCACTGAACTGTACACTGAAAATTATGTACAATTTTCAAGATTTCTTTGTGGTCAAAAAAATATACAACATGAAATTAACCATTGCAGTCTTGCCTCGCTGCTCTGATTAGGACTTCCAGCACCAGGTTGAATAGACATGGTGAGCGTGGACATGCTGTCTTGTTTCTGATCTCAGTGGGAAAGCTTTTGGGCTTTGATCAAGTATGAAGTTGGCTGTGGGCTTTTCATATATGGCTTTCATTATGTTTAGGTATGTTTCTCCTATTACTACTTCATTGAGTTTTTTTTTTTTTTTTACTGTCAGGGTGTTGACTGTTGTCAAATGCTTTTTTGAATCAGTTGAATCATCGTGTGGGGGTGGGGACTGGGGGGGAGTTATCCTTCATTCTGTTAATGGGGTATAGACAGTGATTGATTTTCTCAAAACACCTCTTATCATGGCATCTGGTCCCATTACTTCACGGCAAATAGATGGGGAAACAGTGGAAACAGTGTCAGACTTTATTTACTTGGGCTCCAAAATCACTGCAGATGGTGACTGCAGCCATGAAATTAAAAGACACTCCTTGGAAGGAAAGTTATGACCAACCTAGATAGCATATTCAAAAGCAGAGATATTACTTTGCCAACAAAGGTCCATCTAGTCAAGGCTATGGTTTTTCCTGTGGTCATGTATGGGTGTGAGAGTTGGACTGTGAAGAAGGCTGAGCACCAAAGAATTGATGCGTTTGAGCTGTGGTGTTGGAGAGGACTCTTGAGTCCCTTGGACTGCAAAGAGATCCAACCAGTCCATTCTAAAGGAGATCAGCCCTGGGATTTCTTTGGAAGGAATGATGCTAAAGCTGAAACTCCAGTACTTTGGCCACCTCATATGAAGAGTTGACTCATTGGAAAAGACTCTGATGCTGGGAGGGATTGGGGGCAGGAGGAGAAGGGGACGACCGAGGATGAGATGGCTGGATGGCATCATGGACTCGATGGACATGAGTCTGAGTGAACTCCGGGAGGTGGTGATGGACAGGGAGGCCTGGCGTGCTGCGATTCATGGGGTCGCAAAGAGTCGGACACGACTGAGCGACTGAACTGAACTGAACTTACATTCTAGCTCTGAAGTGACCTTCTATCCTGCCTCTTTTTGCCTCTTCCCCATCCCTCTCTCTCTCTCTCTCAGTAGAGAAAGAGACAGATAGATAGATGATACATAGAATGTTTTGTCATTCAAGTGTGTTTCTGTAGAAAATGTGGAATTGGGCATGTTGTATCACATGTTGTATCACTGACACAAATTTAAAAAGGAAAATCCATAATAATTTTCAAACACAATGTACCTCCATGCCCCCGACCCCACCAGGATACAGGGCTTTACCATCTCCTCTTGGCTACTCATCAGCCTTGACCGATGGGCCCCTTACCTCCACTTTGATTCTTTTCAGCCCATTTTCAATGCCATTGGCAAAGAAATATGATAGAAAAAGAAGGAAAGTCAAATGAAAACACTTTGATAAATTACTGGAACCCATTTGCTGTTAGGAAATCAAATTAAAGTAAAAGAGAAGAGATTAACTGATCTACCAGGAGGCGAAAGGATGAGGAAAACAGGGACTCCCACATTGCTGGATGCTCTTCACTGGTGTGATCATTTTGAGATGAGTGGCCGGATGAGTGGATAAAGAAGGAAGAATTTCATACGATACCATTGCTCACCAAGAACAGAGAAAGGACAGAATGATTTACAGCAAGAACAATTCACACGCCTGTCCTTGTGAAAGCTGTGGACAGTCCAGACACACAGGCTTGGTGAGGAAACTGCAACAGAGGAGAGGGCTTGTCACGGGTAACCTCCCTGCTGGCCCTCAGCCAATCCTGTGTCACTAGGGCACTGATAGGCGCTTCAGTCCCACGGAACCAGAGCCTCTTAAAAGGGAAGGCCTCCATCCTTTGAGTAGAGTAACTGGTTAACGAAAAGAAAGATGCAAGAAAAAGAACCTCCATAACGTAAGATTAATATGAGAGTTAACGAGATTGAGAAACAATATGCCTTTCTACTCAGGAATCCACTTCCAGATATATACACTTTGGAGGGGGAAAATGTCCATTGCATAATTTTCATTATTGAAAAACCAAATTAAAAAAGGAAATGGAAGTAACCTAAAAGTCTCTGTAAAGAAGACCCCACAAGTAGTTGGGGGCATAATTTCACTTTTAAAACAATTGAAATAAGTGAACTAGAACATGGAAGGATTTGGAATTGTGACCAACGTCCCTGCAGAGTGCATTTAGACATAGAGCTGGAGAGGTGACATAGCCCTGAGACGGGAGAGTGAAGGTGTATTGCTGACCTTGCCGGGTGAAAGCAGACTGCCTCACCACCCTCCTGCGTCAGTCACCAGGACCACCACAACCAGCTAACACGAACTTGGTGACTTACAGCAATAAGAATTGACTCTCTCACAGGCCTGGAGGATAGATGTTCAAAATCAAGCTGTCAGCAGTGTCTGCTGCCCGTGAAAGTTCTAGGAAAACATACGCCTCTTCCTGGAGGCTCCTGGTATCCTTGACATCCCTTCCTTCCCCTTTGCTGCACCATCCCAACCTCTGGCCAGGCTTCACATGCCCTTAGTCCTGTGTCTTTGTGTCTCTGTATCATTTCCTCTTCCTGAAAGGACACCAGTCATTGGATTTAAGGACCTTTTAATCCAGCATGATCTCATGCTAACTTATTTGGAAGGACCTTATTTCCAAATGAGGTCACATTCTGCATTCCAAAGTAGATGATTTGGGTGGAGAAGATATTATTCGCCTTCGTACGTGAACTTCCATGTGCTTCCATACACTCTACAGTTGCTGAGTGTACTGCTCTATCTATGTCAAGTAGGTCCATATGGTTGATATTTTAATTCAGTTCAAACATCAACATTCAGAAAACGAAGATCACAGCATCTGGTCCCATGACTTCATGGGAAATAGATGGGGAAACAGTGGAAACAGTGTCAGACTTTATTATGGGGGGCTCCAAAATCACTGCAGATGGTGATTGGAGCCATGAAATTAAAAGATGCTTACTCCTTGGAAGAAAAGTTATGACCAACCTAGATAGCATATTCAAAAGCAGAGACATTACTTTGCCAACAAATGTCCGTCTAGTCAAGGCTATGGTTTTTCCAGTGGTCATGTATGGATGTGAGAGTTGGACTGTGAAGAAAGCTGAGCGCCAAAGAATTGATGCTTTTGAACTGTGGTGTTAGAGAAGGCTCTTGAGAGTCCCTTGGACTGCAAGGAGGTCCAACCAGTCCATTCTAAAAGAGATCAGCCCTGGGTGTTCTTTGAAAGGAATGATGCTAAAGCTGAAACTCCAGTACTTTGGCCACCTCATGTGAAGAGTTGACTCATTGGAAAAGACTCTGATGCTGGGAGGGATTGGGGACAGGAGGAGAAGGGGACGACAGGAGATGAGATGGCTGGATGGCATCACCAACTCGATGGACGTGAGTTTGAGTGAACCCCGGGAGATGGTGATGGACAGGGAGGCCTGGCGTGCTGCGATTCATGGGATCACAAAGAGTCAGACATGACTGAGCAACTGAACTGAACTGAACATACTATTTATTAGCTGCTTATTATTTGATAATTGTTTTATCAATTACTGAGAGGTATACAAAATATCAACTATGATTTGGATATATGCATTTGTTTTTAATTCCATCAGTTTTTGTTTTATACATTTAAAGTTTCTATTCAGTTCAGTTCAGTCGCTCAGTCATGTCCGACTCTTTGTGACCCCATGAATTGCAGCACACCAGGCCTCCCTGTCCATCACCAATTCCCGGAATTCACTCAGACTCACGTCCATCGAATCTAGGATGCCATCCAGCCATCTCATCCTCGATCGTCCCTTTCTCCTACTGCCCCCAATCCCTCCCAGCATCAGAGTCAACTCTTCGCATGAGGTGGCCAAAGTACTGGAGTTTCAGCTTTAGCATCATTCCTTCCAAAGAAATCCCAGGGCTGATCTCCTTCAGAATGGACTGGTTGGATCTCCTTGCAGTCCAAGGGACTCTCAAGAGCCTTCTCCAACACCACAGTTCAAAAGCATCAATTCTTCCTCTTAGTCATATACAAATTTTTTAATTTTCACATTATCCAGTTGAATTTAACTTTGTGAAATGCCTCTTTATAAACTTTTTTCCCTGAACCCTACTTTGTGTAATGATTATTGAGCCACATCAGCATTCTTTTCTTAGAATGTTTGTGACACAACTTTTTCAGGCTTTTATTTATATACTGTCTTTACCTTTGTCCTTTGGTTTTTATTTCTATTCCAAATTAAAATATTTTTTAAACAGATACCTTTACTCGTTATGGACTGAGTGCGTGACCCCATGAAGCACAGAGACAGCTGTGCTGCTGCCCCAGGGAAGTATTTCCTGCATGCCACCCTCCTCATCACTACACAGGGTGGAGGTGGAGGAGAGCAGGGGCTGAGGCCAGATCACACCGGCTGCCTGGGGAGACTTTTCAGAGGAGGCGCACTGGGTCCCTCTAACTTGTGTTCCTCCCCTGCTGGCCCCCCACTGCTTCCTGAGGACCTCAGGCTTCCCGCCTCCCCTGCCTTGGGCCGAGGGGGGTCAGGGGAAGATTGGCCTCAGGACTGCAGCTTCCTGGGAACCAGGGAGTTGTGAGGCCCAGTGCACTCAGAGCCCAAGTCTCACCTAATTGGCCATTTGTGGCCTCAAGTCCCAGGTGTGACAGGTGGAAGAGGATCTTCCCCAGCAGGCACCCCCAGGGTCCAGGCACCTCACAGACGATGGGACAAGATGTAGAGGGGCAGGTGAGCTGAGTTCATCCCCTTCTCTGCTTGCACCAAGCCCCAGGGACCTCCTGCAGCCAGGCTCTTGGTGGGACCCCAAGTGCCCCTCCCACCCTCGGCTCACTGCACAGGAAGCCAGAGGCAGGAGAGGCAGGAGCCCTCAGTGTCCACTGTTCTTCATCAGCACAGGCCCGGATCAGGAGCTTGGGAGACCCTGGGAAACCAGATCCTGGCTGTATGCGCTTGGGTGTATCATGACCCTCACCTGGAAAAGGTAAGGCCAAGGCAGCCGCCCATCAGGGCTGCAGGAGGGTAAGAGCGGCAGGGTTCTGTCTCCACTAAGTAGCTAGGGCTTGTTCTCAGCAGCTGGAGTGATGTCCACTTCCCTGCCTCCCTACCCCGACCTCAGCTTCAAGGTTGTGAAAGTAGCACCTCTTTAGCCAGCGAATGAGTCCTCTGAGCAACTTGTTCAGGAGCACATTCCGATTCAACAGGTGTGTTTGACTGGAGCGTCTGCATTTCTAACCATCTCGCAGGTGGTGGTGATGCTCCTGGTCCCTGGACCACACTTTCAGTTAGGAGGGTTAGCACCGAATGTTAGTACAAGCTATGTTCCACTGCAGAGAAGTGTCCAGCTGCTTTGACCTCATTAAGTGCATCCCTTAGGCTCGGATTAAAGGCTTCCTCACGTCACCGATGCCCATGGATGACCCTGGGTGACCTCAGCAGCCTGGAGCCCCCTGCTTGTTTGTTGTTCAAAAACACAAACAAAGAGCCTGGCTTTGGAAATGGGAATTTCTCTTTGTTTTCAGCTTACCAGAAGGAGTCACTATTTTATCATGCTAAGGGCTTGTCAAGAGAAATGGTCAAGTAATACTGAGCACAAAACCATAAACTCAGAATCTTTGAGTTCACCACAGAAACGCCTGCTTCTTGGGGTGTGGGGGTGAACAGGTGAGCCACACTAGCCGCCTGTCCCCACTACGTGTGACGATCCCTGGGGGTGGGCAGCAGGGATCCATCAGCTTAGTGCCAGCAGGATACAGGGCAGGCCCCCTTCTACCCCTCCACCCATGCCCCTGTCAGCACAGCAGCTCCATGAATCAACAGTGGCCAACTGATATCTGTTGCACAGCCCTCCTCTGACTTTCTGAATGGTCTGTGCTGTGACAAAGGCAGGGAGCAGAAAGACCCCAGAGAATTCCAGAGAACAGACAAAAGCCCAGATCTCCGTAGTTCCAAATGGAAAAGGCGGTCCTGAAGTGATTTCCTGAGCAAGGAGTGTGAGTCGCCAGTGATATTGATAGGGAGGACATGCCCGTCTCTTGAAAGTTGGACTGTTCCTGTTCCGTGATTTGGCAAACATCTGCACGTGGGCAGAAAGCCCCAGGAGAACCTCAAGGGTGCAGAGAGCTCTGCGGATGAAAGGCCACTGTGGTCCAGGCTCAGAGGCCATGATGCTGAGACGGGGCTCAGAATCTGCAGGAGAGACAGACACAAAACACCCTCATTAGCCCGGTGATGGCAGGTCTTTGCTCTCCTTCCAGTTTGGCCTGGAGATGAAACCATCACTAGGTCAAGTCCTGGTGGGCCGGGGTCCTCAGTAAACGTTTCTGGAATCAGTGAATGAGTTTATAAGGAACAGAAAGTATAGGATTAGCTATGGAGCATAGAGTGGAAATGGCAAAATTCAGGAGCATCCCTGAGGGGAGGAGAGCATTAACTTCAAAGGAGGAGACAGGGGGCTGCAACTCCATTCTTGCCCTGGAGACTCTCAGCTTTGTAACCCTCCTGGCACTCACCCCACACCTGTGGTAACAACTCAGAGGATTCCACAGAGTGAGTGCTCCATGCATATTTATGAATTTGTGAGTCACAGGCAGCACTGCCCTTTCAGGTCAGCCTGAGCTCATCTGGAAGGAGACCTGGGCAGCTGGTGGCCTCTTGGTCAGTGGGCAGTGAGTCATCAAAGGGTCAAGACCATGTCACCCCACAGAAATGGAAACCTCTCAGTGAAGCCTCTGCAGGAGTTCGTGCTGGATGGATTTGCGGGTGGCCCACAGACCCAGGCCCTGCTCTTTGCTCTGTTCCTGGCCCTGTACTTGGTGGCTGTCCTGGGGAGCCTCGCCATGATGGTGGTCATCACCCTGGATGCCCGTCTGCACTCCCCGATGTACTTCTTCCTCAAGAACCTCTCCCTTGTGGACCTGTGTTACTCGTCTGTCATCGCCCCCAAGGCCCTGGCCACCTTCCTGTCCTCCTCCAAGCTCATCACCTTCACAGGCTGTGCCACCCAGTTCTTCTTCTTCTCCCTGCTGGTCACCACAGAAGGTTTCCTCTTGGCCGTGATGGCCTATGACCGCTTCGTGGCCATCTGCAGCCCCCTGCGCTACCCATCTCCATGCGCCCCTCGGTCTGTGCCCGCCTGATGCTGGGCTGCTACTGTGGGGGCTGCCTCAACTCCATCCTGCAGGCCAGCTTCACATTCAGCCTCCCATTCTGCAGCTCCAACCACATCAACCACTTCTTCTGTGATGTGCCGCCTCTGCTCAAGCTTGCCTGTGCTGACACTACCATCAATGAGCTGGTCATGTTTGGAATCTGTGGCCTCATCATCGTGGGCACCACCCTCGTGGTCCTCACCTCCTATGGCTACATCACAGTGACCATCCTGAGGATGCGCTCAGGAAGAGGGAGACACAAGCTTTTCTCCACCTGCGGCTCCCACATGACAGCCGTGTCCCTCTTTTACGGGACTGTCTTTGTCATGTACGCCCAGCCGGGAGCTGTGGCGTCCATGGAGCAGGGCAAGGTGGTCTCTGTCTTCTACACCCTGGTCATCCCGATGCTCAACCCCCTCATCTACAGCCTGAGAAACAAGGACGTGAAGGATGCCCTGCGGAGACTGGGCCAGAAGCACACAGCCACGTGACGGAGGGTGGACAGAGAGACAGTGTCCTGAGGGCTGGATGGAGAATTCAGAGACAGTGAACCATGAGGAGCCCCTCAAACCTCTTCCACTTCTGAATGGAATGGGATGTCTTGAGGACTCTGATCCATGTATTCAATCACATTGCTTGAAGGCATTTATGAAGCAGACATTCACTATGTGTGAGATGCAGAGATGGACAAGGATGCTCTGCACCCAGAACTCTCCACGTTGCAAGAAGGAGCAGTGAGTCAAGTCACATGAAGACTGAACGAACAGGGCAGGAGGCGGGGGCGGGTCTCATCCCCTTTGTGTATCATGGTTCTCTGGGCCATTCCATGGGTTTTGGTAGGAAAGAAGTCAGATATTCATGCATTGATCAAACGTGGAAGAAAAGGTGTTTGCACGCAACATACCTCCATCTCCCAACCCCACCTGGGATGCAGGACTTCACCATCACCTGTTGGCAGGACATGACCGTCCACCGAGGGCCCTCTGCCTCCAGTTGGCCTTTTTCAGCCCACTTTGGGCACCATCACCAAAGAGACCTGTTTAAGATGATAATGGCCAAGATGTTCCCCACGGTCAGTAGGGATGAGTAGGAATAGGCTTGGCTTCAGCGGCTCAGGGCTGACGAGCTGGGCCTCTTGGGGAGGAGCCAGGTCAGTGGTCTGGTGAAAGTGGGGGTTCCACTTGGGGACAGAAGCTCCCCTGGGCTCCTCCTCCATCACACCAAGGGCACAGATGACACTGTCGTTAGGGATGATGACCGCGGCCACAGCACCACCCTCCAAGTCCCGGGATGGAAGACAGGAAGCAGAAGCACAGGCACAATTTTGATGTATCTTCAGAAAAAATACTCAAATCATATCCACTCAGGGAGTTCACCGCCACCCAGGTTGAGAATGAGAAATCCACCCGATTTTTACAAGATCTTCTCCCGTCATTTCACTTGTCAGCTCCCAGGGTTAACGTGAATCCTGCTTCTAACACACAGATTAGTTTTGCCTACTGTGAACATTCAGTGAACATCGTAGAATTATCCAGTTTATCTTCGGTGCTTTTTTTTTTTTTGGTTAACATAGTTATGAGATTAACCCATGTGACTGCCCGTAACGGTAGTTCTAATTTTTCATTACTACATAAGATTCCACCATATGAAAATATCATAATTTATCCATTCTACCACTGATGGCCATTCGAGTTTATTCAGTTCAGTTCAGTTGCTCAGTCGTGTCTGACTCTTTGCAACCCCATGGACTGCAGCACGCCAGGCCTCCCCGTCCATCACCAACTCCCGGAGTTTACTCAAACTCATCTCCATGGGGTCAGTGACGCCATCCAACCATCTCATCCTCTGTCGTCCCCTTCTCCTCCCGCCTTCAATCTTTCCCCGCATCAGAGTCTTTTCAAATGAGCCAGTTCTTCACATCAAGTGGCCAAAGGATTGGAGTTTCAGCTTCAGCATCAGTCCTTCCAATGAATATTCAGGACTGATTTCCTTTAGGATGGATTGGTTGGATCTCCTTGCTTCTACAAAATTTTTTGCATGTCTTTTGCTGTGAGTGAGTTACTGTTTGGCATTCTTAGGAGCTGAATGCTCTTGCTTTTGATTAACTCTAAAGTTTTACCAAAATGGAAAAGCAATTTTCATCCCACAAATAGTGCAGGAGAGTCCCTGTTGCTGTGCACCATCATGGACAAGCCATTTGTTGTTGTTCAAGCATTAAGCCGTGTGCAGCTCTTTGAGGCCCCAGGGGCTGCAGCATGCCACCGTTCCCTGTCCTTCACTCTCTCCTGGAGTTTGCTCAAATTCATGCCCAATGAGTCAGTGATGCTGTCTAACATGGACACGCTTTACTGTCTATACAGTCCATGGACTTATCCAGACCAGAATACTGGAGTGGATAGCCGTTCCCTTCTCCAGATCTTCCCAACCCAGGGAATCAAAGCCAGGGCTCCCTCATTGCAGACAGTTTCTTTACCAGCTGAGCCCACAGGGAAGCCCATTGTCTAATAGGGACAAGCCATATTGTCTGCTTCATCAGTTTTAGCCTTTCTGCTGGGTGTGTGGTCATATACCATTCCAACTTTCATTTTTATTTTTTAAATAAACAATTTTGAACATTAAAAAAAAATAGACTCTCAGACATATGCAGGGGTTAATAGTCAGCCACCTATTGCTCTGGCTAAGCCATGAGAAAATCACCATGGGAAAAGAATAAAAGCAAAATATAGCAATAAGCATAACCCAAATAAGAGTACATCAGGTTGATCAGTGGGGGTTGTCATGCCCTGCTAAGCTGAGGAAAAACACATAGTGTGGACCTTGGAACGCCTGGTCAGCGCAAGTTCAGCACGCTGCTCGTGCACACACCGAGCTCTCCCAGGCTCATGTGGGTCTATGACCTCCAGCGAGGCGACAACCCCTGCACAAGAAAATTACAAGGACAGTTTAGAGCAATCGATACAGTGGGAGACATGACCAGGGACACAGGTGGCCGACTTCACCACAACACAGCACCTCCTTTCTGTTGCCAAGGCACTAAATAACAGCGATGTGGCTGCAAGGAACAGGGCTCTGGACCCAAGAGGTCTTGGGTCCCCCAGTCCCATCTTTAAAACTTTAATTCTGTCTCTAGTTGCTTTCTCCCAAACTGTGTGTCAACCACTTTCGATCCCTATGTGCTGTGCTGGTTACAATAGACAGAAAGGCTCATGGTTACCAGGGGGTAAGGGGTGAGGGACAAACTGGAAGACTGGGATTGATATCTATGCACTACTATATGTAACTAGCAAGGAGCTGCTGTACGGCCCAGGGAACTATACTGCACACAGTGATCAGCGCAGGTAAACGATGACACCAGAGTGAGTACATGTACACGTGTAACAGAATCCTCTTGCTGTACGCCCGAAAGGAACACAACGCAGCTGAAACTAACACTGCAGACGTAAACCAACTATACGCCAATAAAACTTATAAAAGCAAATTCTAGGCATTTGTGGCCTAAATATATTTCATAGGTACTTATACCTAACAGGAGAGAAAAGAAACATATATTTTTGACAAAATTCAAAGTATAATAACAATTGAACACTGTTTTTTGTAATACAAGTCTACCAATGAGAAAAGTTGCAATTCTTTTTAAGGAGGAAGTTTTCCCCGTCTCTAGTGGCTAATGAGCTGGACCCTATTTTCACATATTTAGCAGCAAACTGAATGCTCTTTTTGAGGAAGCATATATGTTTTGCCAGTTTTTTTTTCTTTTTCACAAAGATCATAGAAATTCTTATTTTGGTATGAGCCCTTCATTGGTTACATGGTCCCTGAATATCTTCTCTTACTTTGTGGTTTCCATATTTATACCTGTATTGGCCTTTAAAATTGTTTTTGATGAACAGAGGTTCTTAAATTTCATGACTATCAGGCACTTCTTCCATGGCTACTTCATCCTGCGGCATGTTTAAAGAAATATTGTCCGTGCGAGATCCAAAAGTATCTCTTTTATGTTCCAGTAGAACCTTTTGTCTGCTTAGTCCTTCATGTTAGAACTGATAACTCGCATGTCATTAAATTGGGGGTTTTATGTAGAATGGCTTTATTTCTTCACACGGTCACCCCACGGACCACGTTTTAAATGCTCTTCCCCCGCTGCTGTATAGGGTCATCTTTATCATAAACCAAGTGCCTCTGTATACGTGGGTCTGTTTCTAGGGCTTATTCTGCTACTGTTTATTCTTATGCTATTTTATATTGTCTTATTAAATATTTAAAAAGTAAAATATAAATCCCTCGGCATGTATGAATAAACGTAACAAATGATATACACTACCTTTCGAAATAAAATTTTAACCGTTACTGAAAGACGTGAAAGGAGTCCTGAGTAAATGCCGAGACGCACCATGAGCTCGCTACACGGTGCCCGAGTGTCCTGACGGTACGGAAGCTGGCTTACCGCGGGGGGAAGGATGAGAGAGGCAGAGGGGAGGGAGAGGCAGAACGGCCAAAGGAAAAGCTACAGCCTTTACACAGCTAAGCCGTTCTTGGGAGAATCACAGCATCACTTCTGCCGTGTTCTGCTCCTTAGAAGGAAGTGACAGAGTCCTCGAGGGAGAGACCCAAACAGCAGCATGAGACAGGAGGCAGAGGCCTCAGGCCGCCCTGGCAGCCACCAGCCCACGACACAAATCATGGACTCGAAGGGAAACTAGAGATATCAAATGCTGCTCTTGTCATTTAGTCGCTAAGGCTAAGTCGTATCTGACTCTTTTGTGACCCCATAGACTGTGGCCCATCAGGCTCCTCTGTCCATGGGATCCTCCAGGCAAGAATACCGGAGTGGGCTGCCACTCCTTTCTCCGGGGATCTTCCTGACCCAGGCATCAAATGCACACCTCTGGCGTCTCCTGCATTGCCAGGTGCCTTCTTTACTGCTGCACCACTGTGGAAGCTAAGAAAAGCAGAGAAAAAGAAAAAGGACAAAGATTACTAATGTCAGAAATTAGAGAAAGAACGTAGCTGCTGACACCATGGACAACAGAAGGATAATAAACTCCACCTGGACCATTCTTCTAGATTCCACAAGCATGCTAATATACGCTTGTTTCTCTCCTTATGACTTGCTTTACTCTGTATGACAGATTCTAGGTCCATCCACATCTCATAAATCAGCCTATCTTGTTCCTTTTAGTGGCTGCATAATATTCCATTGTATACTTGTACCACATGGAGACAGTGAGAGACTTTATTTCCTTGGGCTCCAAAATCACGGCAGATGGTGACTGAAGCCATGACATTAAAAGACCTTTGATCCTTGGAAAAGCTATAAGCAACCTAGACAGTGTATTCAAAAGGAGAGACGTTACTTTGCCAACAAACGTCCATCTAGTCAAACCATGATTTTTCCAGTAGTTATGTATGGATGTGAGTTGGACCATAAAGAAAGCTGAGCGTCAAAGAACTGATGCTTTTGAACTGCGGTGTTGTAGAAGACTCTTGAGAGTCCCTTGGACTGCAAGGAGATCAAACCAGTCAATCCTAAAGGAAATCAGTCCTGAATATTCATTGGAAGGACTGATGCTGAAGCTCCAATCCTTTGGCCACCTGATGGAAAGAACTGACTCGCTGGAAAAGACCCTGATGCTGGGAAAGATTGAAGGCAGGAGGAGAAGGGGACGACAGAGGATGAGATGGTTGGATGGCATCACCAACTTGATGGACATGAGTTTAAAAGCAAGCTCCGGGAGTTGGTGATGGACAGGGAAGCCTGGCGTGCTGCAGTCCGTGGGGTCACAAAGAGTCAGACACGACTGAGCGACTGAGCTCATTGACCACATCTTCTTTATCCATTCATCTGCAAGAACAGACACAGATGTGGAGAGTGGACATGCGGGTACCAGTGGGGGAAGAGAGGGCGGGAGGCATCGGGAGATTAGGGCTGGCATACATGCGCTACTATGTCTACGACAGAGGGCTAGTAGGAGCCCGCAATAGAGCGCTGGGGGCCCCGCTCAGCACTCTCGTGTTGGCCTGGAGGAGTGGGATGGGGCAGGGAGGAAGGGAGGCCCAAGAGGGAGGAGCCATGTGCATGCACAGGCGATTTACTTCACTATTACCAGAAACTAACACGGCATTGTAAAGCAACTGTATTCCAATAAAAAAAAGTTAATTAGAAAAAGGATAATGAAATAATACTAAAATTCTATGCCCAATAATTTGATAGCTTAGATGAAATGGACTAATTTCTTGAAAGACACAATCTGTCAAAATTCACACAAGAAGAAACTGACCATCTTGTCATGGCTGCATCTTTTCAAGAAACTGAAGACAGAGAACTGCCTTGCAAAACAGACGCACCAAGCCCAGACGGGAAAACGGGCGGGTCCTGCCAGATGCTGAAGAAAGAAGTTATAGCAGTTCTCCACCACATCTTTCAGAGGGCAGAAGCAGATAACTCCAAGCTCATTCTACCAGGCCAGTGTTCTAATACCGAAACCAGACGCAGACATCACCTATGAATGGGGGGCAAATTTCAGGGCCTAACACAGAGAGTCTTAAAAAAAGAAAACATAATAAGACCTACCTTGTAGAGTGGTTGTGGGATGAGTGATAAAATGAGGTAAAGATCTGAGCAGGGAGCCCCTGCCCCGCAGTCCACAGGGAAGAACAGCCAGTCCCGATCCATGCTCACAGCCTGCTCTGCAGGGCGGGCGTGTTGGCTGCACACTTTGGGACTATTCACCACGACGCGTGAAGAACACAGTTCACACTGCGGCGAAGTCACCCGGGCGTGGAGGCGGGCCAGGGCAGGGGCGGGGGGCACTTGATCGATCGACGCATGAGTTTCACTCTAGTCAGTGGGAAAGGACCGTTGCTCCGTCACCTCCCTGAGTGTCAAGCATCACCTCAGATGCTCAGGGGCCAAGCGCAAGTCTCTGTGTGCAAACCTCCCCTTCCCGTCTCTTGCCCACACTTGCTTAGGTTGTCTGGGTCTTACTGTTGGTTTCTAGGAGCTCTCCATACACTCTGAGTGAGCCCTTTGTTAGGACCTGTACTGCAGGGCTCCCCCATCTGCAGCGTGGCTGTCCCTCGATGCCATCTTGTGCTGAGAAGAAATTTTTCACTTTGTCTTGCACGGGGTGTCTTTATATCCTTCATTTGTGTAGAGGAGAAACACGCAGGCAAGGGCATTAACCAGTTTCCTCCAGCTCCCATGTCTTAGAGGGCAGAACCAGGGGCCCTGTCTAATGTCTAAGGCAGGGACTCTCCATGGTTCTGGGGCGAAGCCCACTCCACCCCACTTGGAGAGCCAGCCCGGGGAGGGCCTGTCGCCTCCATGATCCTCGGTGTATTGACTGGCAACTGAGTACATGGCCCTCCTCCCTGGAGCATTCAGAGGACATGGTGGAATGTAAGTGCTGTGCTCAAAGCCAACTTTCAATGAGAGGCATCCTTGGGGCTTTGTTATGGTCATCAGCAAGATGCCAAGTAAAGAAAGCAATCCAGCAACTGCGCCAAATGTCCTTTCATGGCAGGTTGGCGGATTTCCTGTCTCAGCAAGGACTCCAGCAGGCTCCTTCAACATTTACTTAACTGCTCTAGACACAGCTGGAGACAGAACTGAGCCCTCCAAGTGACAGGATAAACTAGGTCTCAGCAAAATAAATGCTAAAGTTGAGTCAAAGGAAATTAAAAAAAAAACAAAACAAGCAAAACCAACAGCAGTGGCCAAGGGCTGCCGGCTGCGCCACCTCCTGGCCCCACACAGGCCCCTTCCTGCAGGAAGCCTCCACCTGCCTGCCGACCCCAGGTGCCCTTGAGGGTACAGAGTCAGCTCTGTGCTGTCAGGACGCAAGCCAGTTCTCAGCGGAGCAGAAAATACTGCGGGGCAGGGCAGACTCCCGCTGAACACACACCCCAGCGCTGTGTCTCTCCAGGCTCCAGGCTCCAGGACCCAGCCGCGAAATCAGTCCCTCCTTTACAGCGAGTGGTCCTTGACGACGAAGGCCAGGCCTTCCTGCTCCGCCTCAGCTGCAGACCGGGAAACCAGCCTGGGGCAGATGCAGGACACGGGAGGGGAAAAGCCTCCTGAGCACTGCCCTCCACCCCCGCGCCCCTCATGGCTCGGGGCCCCCTCTCCTTCCCACTGTCCCACCTCTAGGCCCTGCACACACCTGGGCCGCTCTCCTGCCCTCTCCTAAGGCCCCTTCTCCCACTCACCTCAAGGTCTGGGTTCCCTACAAGGGCCTCCTCCAGAGAGGGAGGCCCCTGACTGCCTGACCCCCCACCTGCCCTCAAACCCCCCACCTGCCCCACACCTGCACACTGTGTTTTCACAGGCTCTTCATTTATCGCCGTTCCCCTCGGGGCTGGGAGCACCGTCTTTTCTGAAACATTCACACACGTATGATCATATATGTACACGCGTGTCATCACAGCCTATGGGCCACGGTGGGTGCGGAGGAGGAGGTGTCCCCACACGTGTGCATTTGCTGTTGTTTGGTCACTAAGTCGTATCTGGTTCTTTTCTGACCCCATGGACCATTGCCCCCTAGGCTCCCGTCCATGGGATTTCCCAGGCAAGAACACTGGAGTGGGTTGCCATTTCCTTCTCCAGGGGATCTTCCAAACCCATGTCTCTTGAATTGGCAGGTGGATTCTTTACCACTGAGCCATCAGGGAAGCCCCCTGCACATGTGCATGGAAGTGTTAGTTGCTCAGTCATGTCTCTTTGTGACACCATGGACTGTAGCCTCTGTTCATGGGACTCTCCAGGCAAGAACACTGTGAGTGCGTAGCCATTCCCTTCTCCAGGGGATCTTCCCGACCCTGGGATCGAACCCTGGTCTCCTGCACTACAGGCAGATTCTTTACCGTCTGAGCCACAGGGATGCCCTGCACACATGCATCAGTTCAGTTCAGTCGCTCAGTCATGTCCGACTCTTTGCGACCCCATGAATCGCAGCACGCCAGGCCTCCCGGTCCATCACCGACTCCCGGAGTTCACTCAGACTCACGTCCATCAAGTTGGTGATGCCTTCAAGCCAACTCATCCTCTGTCGTCCCCTTCTCCTCCTGCCCTCAATCCCTCCCAGCATCAGAATCTTTTCCAATGAGTCAGCTCTTCGCATCAGGTGGCCAAAGTATTGGAGTTTCAGCTTCAACATCAGTCCTTCCAATGAACACCCAGGACTGATCTCCTTTAGGATGGACTGGTTGGATCTCGTTGCAGTCCAAGGGACTCTCAAGAATCTTCTTCAACACCACAGTTCAAACACATCAATTCTTTGGCGCTCAGCTTTCTTCACAGTCTAACTCTCACATCCATACACGACCACTGGAAAAACCAAAGCCTTGACTATACGGACCTTTGTTGGCAAAGTAATGTCTCTGCTTTTTTATATGCTGTCTAGGTTGGTCGTAACTTTCCTGCCAAGGAGTAAGCATCTCTTAATTTCCTGCCTGCAGTCACCATCTGCAGTGACTTTGGAGCCCAAAAAAATAGTCTGTATGTCAAATGAACAGGTATAAAGTGCCAGGTAACAGCCCCTCTCCTGCCTCTCAGCTTCCCCACCCACAGGGGCCTGTGTAATCCCCCCCAGGCCCAAGGCCACTCTGCAGGGGACGCGGGGCTCCCCGAGGTGTGCCTGCCCCACCACTTCCTCATCCATGATCACTCATTCTGTTTCCATATTGTTTCCCTGAGGAAAAAATGCAAGAGCCAACGTCGTGTCTGGGCTCTGCCAGGCCTCCAGTCTTCATCACGGTCACTGTATCTCTTCCACAGAGACCACGATTCCCCCTAGTCCCACCCTGCCCCCGCCAGCATGGGCATCCCTCATCACTCAAGGCCTCTGCCCTCCAGCGAGGAAAGTGGCGTCCTGCTGCCTCAATGGACATTTCGCTGACTTCCTGTGACTCTGAGCCCCTCTAAGGGCTCCCTGGCCGTCTGAGTTGGTTCTTCTGTAAACTGGTGTCTCGGTGCCCATCAGTCTCCAGTGCGCGCCTCCTTCGTGCCAGTCTGTAAAAGTTCTCTGCATCAGCAAATGTTAACAGTCCAGCCCTTTGGGACCAGGCTTCCTGTCTTCCTTCCTAATCTGCTGAGTGTCTCCTGGCTTTGTTTTTGGTCTCGGTGAGACAATGCAGCCCTTGACCAACAGCTGGCACCCTGCAGCCCCCCAAATGCCGGGTGACCTGGGCAAGTGTGCGACAAGAAGACAGCATTTCCACAGGACAGGAACTCCAAGGGGAGGAGCCTTGGCCTCTGGCCTCTCGAGGGACAAAGGGGCTCTTCATTTCAGCACCTTTTTCTCATCTTGACATCAAGCAGAACTCACAGTGCTCAATTTTCTAGTCAGTAATGCGCTTCCTCACAGTGTCACTTGCTTTGGAAGCGTCCCTAACTCAGCTGCTCACGTGTGTGGAGGCCAGACTCCTCTCCCGGCGGTCTCCTAAGCCCTGATAAAGCACGTAAGCCTCTCTCCACTCAAGCGGCCAGGGCAGAGGCTGAGGGACAAATATTTTCCCTCTGCCCAGGAAGACTGAGAACTGTAAGGGCAGGGAGAGCAGATGGTTCCTCCGAAGACCTCCACTAGTCTCCACAGCTCAGAGCATCAGAACAGCTCTTCCTGCAACTTCCTCCCCAAACCCAAATTCCCCAGAGCTCAACCCCAATAACCCACGTGCTTGTTCACGTGGTTTCCACAGGCTCCCTGCATTAGGAGCTCTCACTTCCAAGAACCTGCAATTCAACAAGGATCCAGACACTCCACTTTAGCAGACAATTCTCTACAAGTACAATCCCGCCACGGCCACGAGCGGGGGTCCTCCTCCCAGCACCTCCCCTCATCCGCAAGGGCCTTCCCAATCCTGAGGTCTGAACATGCACGGCCCTCACAGCTCACAGTCCAAAGCGCGGCCACTGCTGATGGCCAAATGCCCCGTCCTTCCCCACAGAGCCTTCTGGGCCTGCAAGGACCCCACTGAGGAAACCAGACTGCCCGGTACATGACCTCAAGAACAGGCCCTGAGACACTTCTCCCTGGAGTCAGGCTGTGCGGCTCCTGCTGGAGGCCCTGCCGTTGAGTCTGACGTGGAAGCAGCCTGGGGTCCCAGGGCAGGGCCTCCCGTGATGGGATCCCCAGACCCTCCTAACCTGGTGTTTCCCGGGATGCTGCCCTCCTGTCGGCCCCTTGAGCTGCCCTGGACAATTGGTCCTCCCCGCCGGGGGCCAAGTTCCACCAGGAGGGGCATGCGAAGAGCAGAAGCCCATTTGGCACTCACGAGATGACGGTTCTCAGTAAACACAGCTTTCACAGCCAGGCCGTCAGGCTGCTCCATGTGGCGGTTCTCACAGCAAGAGGGGACAGCCTGACTCATCCACTAAGCAACTCTGCTCTGCTCGGAGCTGTGGGAACCAAGTCCTGTGCCCTGGGTCGTCCCTGATCGAAGACACATTCCTCGAGACTGATGTGAGATCCGAGTGTTCACAGCCATTACCAGCTGCTGAGCTGGACCAGTAAGAAACTGCCCCCAGAGACGCTAGGCTCTCCTCTGAAATGGACCAAGCCACACATTTCTCAGGTGGAGGCGTCTCCTTCAGTTATCACCAAGCTGCCTGTTTTCTCAAGCCTCGGGTCTGGGGGCAGCAGCTGCTCTGATGTCAGAGCCGAACACGAGGCCCAGCAGGGGAGCCCATGGGCCAGGAGCAGGGTCTCACAGGGTCTCACACAAGCGCCACCTCAGCAACTGTGGGCTGTCAGAGTCACTCAAGGTCCCAATGCAAAGCGCAGTGTGTGTTTCTATGAGGAGCCCTGCTTCTCTCAGCACGGAACACACACGGGGGCATACACACGCAGATGTCCAGGGATCGCAACATTCACTCAAAATGCAAGAATCAAAGTCACCCTGCAAGAAATAACATCACTTTATTTTAACTGAAGTTAAGGACAAAAGCTGGCCACATTCAAGAGTTTAACAGGCCTCCTCCAGATGGCTAAAACCTTCTTCTCTTTCTTGGCTAATCATCTCCTAAATTTTAGCAATTCCCACAAGTTCTCTGGAACCATCTGAAACTGTCCTTTAAGGAGCCCCACCACACCACCACGTGGCGAAGCTCGGCCAGACGCAGCGCTGGGCACACCTCACTGGACATCATCATCGTCAAAGAGATCTTCAAAATCTACAAAACGAACAAAACCACAAGCTGATGGTCACACAAGGGCAGTAATGGAGGACAAAACATGAAGGGGTCATGCGGTCGTTCAGAACCAGAGAGAAAACAGAGGGCAATCTGATCAATGAGCTCCCCGTGACGGGCTCCCAACTTCACCCAACTAGGGCCGACGCAGCCCAAGAGGACAGCGGTACAGCAGGCACCTTGGTCCAGTTTCCGTTTAGACAACCTCGAGAAAACACGCAGTGTGCTCTGGACCCTGTGGGCGACCCTCACAGCCAGGACCGTGAGGGCAGCGCCCGCACCTGTGAGCACAGCCGGGCTCCACTCGTGTGGACGCTGCGTGGAGGTGAAGGGGTGGCTGACGGAAGCCCCCCGGAGGCTCGCAGCCTGAGAGTGGAAACGCGGGGAGGGGTGGGAGGGAGGTGGTGGAGGGACGAGCGCTGTGAGAACTCGGAGCCTGTGACACTCCCCTTAAAAGAGTCGGACCTATACTTAGCTTCAAAATCACAGCCCGCCCCCGTTCCCACCAGAAGAAACGCCACAAAATCAGGGTGCACCGCATCTGCAAGGGGGAAAACCTAGTTCAGGGCTTTTTTGTCCTTCTGTGTACTTCTGTGTAAATTTTCTAAACTTCCACCACGGGTATTACCTCCACAATGAGGGAAAAACACACTACAATCCCACTCACGGGTAGCGTGCACTGAGGATGTGCAGAGTAAACGAACCAGAAAGAGGGCCACCAGTCCCCATGCAGCTGCTTTCCAGGGACGGTGGCGCCAAGCACCCCCAGCCCTTGCAGGTGCCGCTTCCTGAGACCCGGCCTGGAGGCGCCCCTGGAAGCACTGTGCCCACCCATCAGGCTCCCTTGGCTGAGCTGTCCCAGCCTGCCCCGTCTCGAAGGCACTCCTGTTTTGTAAGATGTGAGTGAGGACAGCAGGCCCGGTTCAGGGCTACAACTCACTGCCTCAGGGACAAGAGACCATCAAAACCGTCTGTTCAGTGAGTGAAAAGGGCTCAGGACAAGCGCCTCCACAGGCCACTGGGCATCCTGGCAGGGAAGCGCCTCCCACAGGCCAGGACCGTCACAACCTGCCAGGCGGCGTGCCCAAGCTGAAGCCCGAGCTCCTTCCCTTTTCTGCCACGATCGGCCTTTGGGGGAGAAAGGCCCTCATCCACTCCTGTGCTCATCAGGCAGGGCAGCCTGGGTCCCTCCCTCAGAAGCTTCTGTCAGAACTAAAGGGCTGCTGTCGAAAATCCATGAACATGAACCCTAGATACAGCCAACTGCCTCTAAGCCCACAGGCTGGCAGAGGAGGAGTGGGGTTGGGTCATGCCGGGTTGGCGAGCACACACTCCTGCCCGGGTGAGGCTCACGGGCGGCTCCGGAGAATGCTGTGACCTCTGCACCCCATCCCCCCACACCTGCTCCCCTAAAGAACTTAAATGCTACTCAGTTCCAGGGGCCCAACTGTCACCTCCTGTCCTCATGAAGCAGGCTGGCTTTTCTGTTCAGCCAACGAAGCCTGAACAGAACAGAGAATATGGGCTCGGGCGTGAGAGGGGTCTGGGGCCAGCCAAAACCAACATGGCAAGATCACGGCCTGGCTGCCACTGGCCAGTGACCGAAGTTCTGTGTAGCCACAGGCGCCCTGCATGAAAGAAGGATGATGAGAGAGGAAACACCACTGAACTCCCTGAGAGAGCAGCCCTGTGTTTCTACTTACGATTTAACCCTCGGTAAGGATTAATAAATCTGTAGGAACACCACCCTAAGAAATCAGAAGGGAACAAGAGAAATACCCCCTCAAACGTGGATGAAGACTTCCTACAAACTTCGTTTTTCACTGTTATTTCGTAAAATTCCACCCATGCTCCTCAACTAACACTGAACTCGAACACGAACAGCTGCTGGTCTCAGAGAAGAGGCACGGGGGGAGCAGGAGGGCAGCTGTCGCTCCGCACAGGCACCGCGGAAGAGCACCCGGGTGAACGGAGGAGCCCAGAGCACAGCCGTCAGGAGCGCAGAGAGAGCCCAGCGGGTGGACGCTGCCAGTCTCGGGCTCAGACTCCACACCTGGCACAGGAGACGGGAGCTCCTCTCCCTTCTGAAAAACGGGGGAGCCTATTTCCCACAGCTGCACCGCGGTCTAAGAACGAGAGAGGACCTGGCCACAACCCACGTCACTCATCTCGCGAAGCTGCTCCACCCCATAACCTGCAGAAGAAACACAGGCTGAAACTGGCAAGCCAACCCCAGTGTCCTCACCGTTAAAAAAGTCTGCGTGAACTGCCTTTTCATTGGCTGCCAAGTCCATCAGGAGCCCGGTGCTGCCTCCTGCCTGGTTGGAGGAAGGAAAGGTTATGTCAGCGGGGTTCTCAGAGAGAATGAAGGATAAGTGCCTTGCGGGCTCCACACCACTGCTGGGCAGAGAGTGTCCAGGTCAGGACCAGATTCAGTCCAGGGAGGAAGTGGCTGGAGCAGGGGTGAGGCAGGCAGCATTTGGAGGAATGACGGGAAGGTCCCCTCAGGTCTTGGGTTCCTAGGCTCCTCCGTGCCTTTGACAGAGAATCCTGCCTGGAGGGCAGCTCTCCTGCACACACCGCGGGAGGGGACTCCTATCCCCACTGGCCTGGCCACCGAGGCCCCCACTGAGCCCACCGATCCCTCTGCTCTCGATGCCCCCTGCTTCTTCGGAGAATTAAGCCGTTTCCCCTGAGAAACTGCCCTGCTCACGTGGGGCTCTTCTGCTGGAGGTGCCATCACTGGCCACCCCTCAACACGGGCAGTGAAACAACGGCAGGACCGAAGCTGGGCGGCGCCCTGAGGGCTCTGAGTCTCTCAGGTCGCATGGGGACACTGGAGCAGAGGCCTCTGGGGGCGGCACCCTGGCCAGCCGGCCCCCAGGCCCCTCTGCACCCCGACTCCCAGCAGCCCCCAGGCTGTCTGTCCACCTCCTCCGGCTCAGACAGCTGAGCACCTCTTGAGTCCCCCATAGAGCTGCGGGGGGCTGCTCTCAGCAGCCAGGGTTCTCAGAGGCCTCCTCTCTCTTCAGTTAGCTAGCGCCCCCCACCCCTCACCCCACTGGAAGCCCTGCAGGGACACTGGTGTGGACTTGGTCCCTGGAGGCCTGGCCTTCATTCAGACCCTCTCCCGGCTTCCTGTTCTCGGTTCACACCACCCCACCCTACCCTCTCTGCCCATCTACGGAGCCCACCACCCCCACACTAGAGCCTTCCAGGGACCCCACACCTGCCCAAGGCGGCGCCTGGAGTGAGGGCTGAGAATCAGCGTTAGAGGAGGGGCGACAGCCGCCTGCAGTGGGGTATGGAGAGCCCACCCATCCCAGGACAGCGGGAAGCAACTCAAGATCCGCTGCCCTCCGCCCGCGCCCCCACCTCCCGGCTCCATCCCCCGCGCGTTCTCTCAGGCCCCTAAAGGTCGGGCCCGCACGTTAAACCGTATGACCGTGCCTTCCCTTAGACGCCCTCCCCCGTCCCCATCCCACCCAGCACGGCCTCCGGCACCTGGGTGCAGTCAGCTGCACTCCTAAGGCTTTGCCAGGCCACCCCTAAGCCCTGGGAGAGCTTCTAACAACCTGCACCGCCAACCTCCCCATACACTTGGGGCTGGGAATGGCTCTCTCCGTAGCTGTAGCTATCTCCTGGGGCTGTCCCCCCGCCCCGGGGCTGGAAGAAAGAGAAACGGAGGCCGTGCCCCTGGGGGGCTGGCCTGACACTTGGAGACCGCGGAGCACCAGCACCACAGGAGCCTCCTGTAACCCCCAGGAGCGGGGGAGGCAGAAACGCCGGGCCGGGCACGGCGCTGCGCACGGCCCCCACGGGCGGCCCGCTCCCCGCTCCCCGGCGGGCGCCCGCTTCCCTCCCGAGCCCCGCGTCAGCCGGGCCCGCGCCTCCCCGCCTCCCAGACGGGCGCTCGCCCCCGCCGCCCGGCAGCACGCCCTCCAGAGCGGGGCCCACATCCGGGGTGCCCCCCAGGCGGCGCGCACCGACGCTCACCTCAGCCCCGGCCGCCGCCCACAGGCTTCCCAGGGGCCCGGCGCTAAGGCAGGCACCGCGGGGAGGGCGAGCGCGGGGCCCCGCAGGCCGCTGCCTTCTCCGGGCCCAGCCCCGAAGCGCGCCGGAGAGCTGGCGCCCCGGCCCGGCGCGGCCCGCCTCACCTCGTCCAGGTCCACATACGGCCCCGCGCCCTCGGGAAACATCTCGTCCACCGCCGGCTTCATCTCCTCACGCAGTCCCGGCGTCCCCGGCTCACTTCCGGCCCGCTGACTGCCTCTTCCGGTGCGTGCCCCGTCGTGGCAAGTCTAGACGCTGGAGGGCGGTCCGACTCTATGGTTTCCCCCCCCTCCCCCGCCCCCCCCCCGCCCCCCCCGCCCCCCCCCCCCCCGCCCCTATCGCCACCAACACCATTTGGCGAGTCTAGACTCCGGAGGACCTTCAACTCTATGGTCCCCTCCTACATTCGTCCGGATTAGGGCAGGTCGGGGGAGGACAGTCCTGGTCTGGCCTGGGGTGGACAGGGTCTTGGCTGCCTGTTAGCACGTAAGAGAAGCTGCTTGATGACTTCACGGTGGCCCGCCACCACAGACAGTTTGGCCCTAATGGGCTGGCACAGATAGGTGCCCAAGAAATTACCCATTAAAGAATGCTAGTGGTGAGCAGAGTGAAGGGCAACCAGAGAATGGAGAAAATATTTGCAAACTGTGTATCCGATAAAAGGTTAATATCCAGAATGCACAGACCTCCTAAAATGCAACAACAAAAACAAAGTGGCTCGTTAAAAATCAGCAAAGCTCGCAAATAAACATTTCTCCAAAGCAGGTTTATAAATGACCAATAAACCCTTGAAAAGATGCTTGGCATCACTGTTCCTCAGCAAAAGGCAAACCAAATAAGAGATACCACCTCACACCCATCGAGATGGCTACTATCAGCACCCCAGAAAGTAACAAGTGTTGGGGGAATGTGGGGAAATGGGAACACTTGTGCACTGCTGGTTGGGATGTAAAATGGTGCAGCTGTTCTTGAGAACAGTATGGAGTTTCCTCAAAGATTAAACAGATTTGCCAAGCATTAGCCCACCAGGCTCAGCAGTCAGTCCATGGGATTCTCCAGGCAAAAATTCTGGGTAGGTTGCCATGCCCTCCTCCAGGGGATCTTCCCAACCTGGGGATCGAACCCAAATGTCTTACGTCTCCGGTGTTGGCAGGCGGGTTCTTGACCACTAGCACCACCTGGGAAGCCAGATTTGCCATATGGTCCAGCAATTCCACTTCCGGGCATATATCCGGAAGAACTGAAGGCAGGGTCTCGAAGAGATAGTATTTGTACATCCGTGTTCACAGCAACATTCATCACGACGGCTAAAATGCGGTTCTTCACGATGACTAAAACGTGCAAGCAACTCAAATAGGTATGAGTCAACATTTGAATGTGCATCCATGCAATGCACTATTATTCCACCTTTAAAAGGAAGGAAATTCTGACTGCTTCTGCAACGCGGAAGAACCTTGAGGACACCATGCTCAGTGAAATCACCAAGAATCAAATATATGATTCCACTTATATAAGGTTTGTAGAGTAATCAAATTAATAGAGACAGAAAATAAGACAGGGCAGATCAGGAAGCAACAGTTAGAACTGGACATGGGACAACAGACTGGTTCCAAATAGGAAAAGGAGTACGTCAAGGCTGTATATTGTCACCCTGCTTATTTAACTTATATGCAGAGTACATCATGAGAAACTCTGGACTGGAAGAAGCACAAGCTGGAATCAAGATTGCCGGGAGAAATATCAATAACCTCAGATATGCAAATGACACCACCCTTATGGAAGAAAGGGAAGAGGAGCTAAAAAGCCTCTTGATGAAAGTGAAAGAGGAGAGTGAAAAAGTTGGCTTAAAGCTCAACATTCAGAAAACGAAGATCATGGCATCCGGTCCCATCACTTCATGGGAAATAGATGGAGAAACAGTGGAAACAGTGTCAGACTTTTTTTTTTGGGGGGGGGGCCTCCAAAATCACTGCAGATGGCGACTGCAGCCATGAAATTAAAAGACGCTTATTCCTTGGAAGAAAAGTTATGACCAACCTAGATATTATATTCAAAAGCAGAGACATTACTTTGCCGACTAAGGTCCGTCTAGTCAAGGCTATGGTTTTTCCTGTGGTCATGTATGGATGTGAGAGGTGGACTGGGAAGAAAGCTGAGCGCCAAAGAATTGATGCTTTTGAACTGTGGTGTTAGAGAAGGCTCTGGAGAGTCCCTTGGACTGCAAGGAGATCCAACCAGTCCATTCTGAAGGAGATCAGCCCTGGGATTTCTTTGGAAGGAATGATGCTAAAGCTGAAGCTCCAGTACTTTGGCCACCTCATGCGAAGGGTTGACTCATTGGAAAAGACCCTGATGCTGGGAGGGATTGGGGGCAGGAGGAGAAGGGGACGACAGAGGATGAGATGGCTGGGTGGCATCACTGACTTGATGGACATGAGTCTGAGTGAACTCCGGGAGTTGGTGATGGACAGGGAGGCCTGGCGTGCTGCAGTTCATGGGGTCGCAAAGAGTCGGACACGACTGAGCGACTGAACTGAAACTGAACTGAAGGGGAAGAGGAGTTAGTTTTTGTTGGGGACACAGTTTCAGTTTGGGCAGAGGAGCTAGTCTGGGGGTGGAGGGTGAGGACTGTTGCATATCAGTGCGAATGCACTTGACGCCTTTCAAAAATAGCTAAGATAATGAATCTTATGGTATCTTTATTTTGTCAAAAGTTTTTTTTAAAAAGAATGTGAATGAGAAGGGAGGGCAAGAGGGAGGGGGAAGAGGGTAGGGAAGGAGAGCCGGAGATGTTTGAGTGACAGGTTTAGAAGTGGGTGGGCCTGGGGGGCTGGGCTGCGGGAGAAGTAGGGGTGGGGGAGGGGAGGGTGGCTCCAGGGAGACAGGAATTGAACAGGGACTGAGCTGGGACTGTTGCCTGGGTCGGGCGTGGGTGGACCAGGGAGGAGGGAGAAGCGACTGGACGTGTGGGTGAGCCTCCAGTGTCACTGCGACACGAGTCACCTCAGGTGCCCGAGTGAAAGTCAGACCAGGGACGCTGGGGTCCGCGGCGCCAACAGGCTCCCCTCCTGAGCGGTTTCAAAGCGCGGAGCCCCCATTCCCGTGCAGAGGAGAGGTCTCCAGGAGAGCTGGGCACAGGGAAGCTAATGTTTACAGAGGGGCAGAACCAGCACGGTGATGCCGCAGAGGTGGAGCAAGGACAGGGCGGACTGGGGGACCCCAAGGGCAGGCGGGCTGCGGGCTGTTGCCGGTGATCACTTCCAGCCCACGTCCTCTGAGAGTCAAAGGGCCCTATTCGTGAGTGCTCCAGGCCAGAGGTGTGGACGAAGAATGCGGTGTCATATCGTAAATAAACAACGTGAGGCCATCAGCCTCTGCAGCTGCCCTGACCCTGCACCCAGAGGGGGTTCAGAAGGAAGAACGGCAGGATGCTGGCCCCAGATAGCTGAGGTGCTCATCAGGGCAGTGGATTCAGTAAGCCCAGATTCTTGTATCTTCCCAAACAGAGACAAGCACCAAATCCACTAACTTTTTACGTCCGGTTTTCTTTGATTAGCAGTGCTCTTTTTCATGTTCCAACTGCCTCGTCTTTTTTGGCAAAGACTCTTATATGCTCTGGCTCCTCCCTTACCTCTTCAGGACAGCCCGTCAAGGTGACCTGGGAGGCTGTCTCCGCAGCTTGAGGCCGCGGAATGTCTGCCCTGCCAAGATCGAGGCCCCCAGTCCCAGCCCTTTGTTCACACAGACGGGGAAAGTGGGAGCAGTGACAGACTTTATTTCGTTGGGTTACAAAATCAGCATCGAATATGACTGCAGCCATGAAATTAAAAGGCGCTTGCTCCTCGGAAGGGAAGCTATGACAAGCCTAGACAGCGTATTAAAAAGCAGAGACATCACTTTGTCGATAAAGGTCCATCTAGTCAAAGCTATGTTTTTTCCAGTAGTCAGGTATGGATGTGAGAGTTGGACCATAAAGAAGGCTGAACACCCAAGAAATGCTGCTTTCGAACTGTGGTGTTGGAGACGACTCTTGAGAGTCCCTTGGACAGCAAGAAGATCCCCCCACCAGTCAATCCTAAAGGAAATTGACCCTGGATATTCGCCAGGACTGATGAGGAAGCTTAAGTTCCAATATTTTGGCCACCTAATGTGAAGAACTGACACATTGGATAAGACCCTGACGCTGGGAAAGATTGGGGGCAAAAGGAGAAGGAAGTGGCAGAGGATGAGATGGTTAGATAGCATCACTGACTTAATGGACACGAATCTGAGCAAACTCTGGGAGAGAGTGAAGGACAGGGGAGCCTGGTGTGCTGCAGTCCATGGGGTCGCAAAGGGTCAGACACAACTGAGCGACTGAACAACAGCAACATGTCTGCCAAATAAAACACAGTTCTGAACTTTTAGGTTATGCCTGTTTCCCAGTCAACATGGGCCCCAACTGCTCGGCACAGTGGGCGGTAGTCCCCCAGCCACCATCACCCGAGGCAGGGGCGAGAAGACAGTGGCGAGAAGACAGTGGCGTGGGCGGTGCTTGCGGTGAAGCGGGCTGTGGGGCGGGGAGTGGGGGCTCCGACTGTGGGGGAGACTGGAGGGGCGCACAGAGGAGAGAGGAAGCTGTGTGCGCTCAGGTGAGAGGGGAGGGTCACAGCCAAGTCTGAGTCCCAAGTGGGGAGCAAGCTGCTCCTGGGGCCACGAGCAGGCAGGCAGGGTGTCCACTGAGGGTGGGTTGGGGATGGGGGTTTCTTCTTCTGAGAACAGGAGGAGGGCAGCTAGGCCTTGAAGACATGGAATGCAGCCGTGTGTCCTGAGCAGCTGTGGGTGTGTCCGAGAGGGGACACAGCTCCAGCCAGGGCACCCCGGGACCTTCCTTTGGAGGCACGTGGGGTGGGTCCTCGGAGCGGCCCGCGGGGGCACTTGGGACCTTCGCTCTCCAATGCTCGGCGTAACTGGGAGCACGAACATCCGAGTGGCATGTAAATGACGCAGGTGGTCCCCAGGGGGGAGTGTGTGCACGTGCACACAGAAACACATACACACACACACACACACACACACTCATGAATTAACACACAGGTCAATGCCAAGGGAAGCCTGCTGTCCAGAGGGGTGAAGGTGCCTTTTGTCTGGTGTGTTTGGTTGAGGCCCAGTTGCCACAGGTGGGCTATCACAGGAGCCAGGAATTTTTGTGTGTCTGCAGTTAATTTACAGAAACCAACTTCAAACTAGCTTGAAGGGAGAAAAAACAAAGCATGTATTGGTTTCTCCCAAATGGACTGGCTAGGCCAATAGACTCTTTCTCTTGAGAATTTAAGCTGGGGCACGGGAAAGGAAGCTGCCCATGACCACAAGAGGTGGAGCAGAGGGGAGGGCAAGAAGCCTTGCTGGACACCTGGAGCCAGGAGGTGGCTCTCGAGGCCGCCGCCTGGGCACCGTGGCCACCTCCCCCACCTCACCCTTCTGGGGCCCTTCCCCACCTGGCCTGGTGTCTGTGCCAGAGGTGGAGAGACAACTCTCAGAGTGACCTTCCTGCCTCATACGCTAAAGAGCAGGCCTTGAAACTGCACAAGGATAAATTCATTTCCATCACGTATTTCCCCCAAACATAGCACGCAGCACGCAAGCTTCCCGAGGCCTCACACAGTTCTTATTACGTGTGCTGGTCTCTGTGGCTAAATGCCAGCACAAAACCTGGTGTCTAAAGTTGAATGAGCTTCCCAGGTGGCTCCAGGTAAGGATCCAGCTGCGAACGCAGGAGATTCAGGTTTGACCCCTGGTTCGGGGAGATCCCCTGGAGAAGAAAATGGCATCCCACGCCAGTATTCTTGCCTGGGAAATCCCATGAGCAGAGGACCCTGGGCTGCAGTCCATGGAGTCACAGAAGAGTCAGACCCGACTTAGCTAGCAACTGAACAACAGCAAAAGTTAATAGTAAGTGCTTTCTGTTGTTTCACTGTAAAACAAAAGCTGGCTGTGGCCCAGGAAACCAATTGCTTCACCATCTGACCCAAGTGTGACCTGCAGCTCTTGCACCTGGGCGGTGGGGTCCCCACCATAGAGCAGCTGTCCCAGGGCAGGAGCGCAGTCCCTGACACCCTGTCCGTGCTGTCTGTGTGGCCTTCCGCTCCTCGGTGCCCAGGATGGGCAGCCCACTCCCCCCACCCCCGAGTCCCTGAGCCTGCAGCGCCGGCGGTCACATTCTGGGGGCCTTCTGCTTGCAGACCCAGCACCCAAGCCCCTGGAGATCCTCAAAGACCAGCTTCCCCAGGGTGAGCTCAGCATGACGGGTGGCGCCTGGGCAAGGCCTCCAGCCCAGGGTGGCCACTGCAGGTCTGCTTGCTGCCCGGCTCGGTGGCCAAAGGCAGGGGCCCTAGGACAAGCCTGCCTGGACAGGATCTGGGTTCTGTCAACAAGCCAGGCAGTTACCTGGTGTCTGTGTGCCTCAGTTTCCCCACCTGCATTCCAGGGCCCCTCCTAGGTTCAGCGGAAGGATGGGGGAGAATCGCAGCTGGTGTTCCGTGGACAGAGCCTATTGTCTGAGCTCCCTGCCGGTCAAGACGGGCCAGGCTGGTTCATCAAGCAAGAGGAAGAGGGGCTGAGTGGAGCCACTTCTCCAAAGAAAACCAAGACCCACCGGGGGTATGGTGCACTCAAGTCAGGAGTTTATTGAGGACGAGGCCGCCCAGCTCCCATGGGGCGGGGGGCCCCTGGCCCGGATGCTTACTCCTCCCTGTAGGGGACGTGGAAGCCCAGGGTGGTCCCCAGGGGGAAGTGGGCGAAGAAGGTTCGGGCCATGTCCTCCAGCTGGGGGTAGGCCCCCAGGGCCTGGAAGTGCTGCACGTAGTTCCAGAAGTCAGACACGGAGAAAGGCCAGTAGGGCATGGCCGGCAGCTCGGCATAGGGGTCTGGAGGAAGGCACCCGGCTCAGGGGCTGGGCCAGCCCACAGTGCCCAGGGGCGCAGAGCCTGATCATCCCAGGAGTGGGCTGTCGACCCTGCCCCTCTGAGCCCCTGGTGTCTGGCCCCGTCGTCCTGGAGACACTGAGCAGGTGGAAACACCGTGGTGGGATGTGGGGGCGTCTGGGGGAGGACCCAGAGGAGACCCTGGCCCCCAGGCCTGGACACTCTGCCCCGAGATGGGGAGTCTGAGGTGGGCATGCCTGGTCCTGGGGGGCGCAGGGGGTCCCTCCTGCCCGGTGTGTCCCCAGGGAAGAGGCTCCAGTCCCTCTCCCTCTGGGGCTCAACCTCCAGCTGACCCAGGGCTTCCGCTCCACCAGCTTGGGCCAGAGGCCGACTGCCACCCGGCCCCCCTTCTGCCAGGACTGGGCACCCAAGACCAGAAACAGGACCCACACCACCCCCGAGGCCAGAGACGAGAGCAGCACGGTACCTCCCTCCTCCTGCAACGGCTTGGCCCCTGCGAGGGAAGGGAGAGCAGTCACCCCGAGGTGCCCGGGCAGGACCCCACCACCGACCGGGACAGCACAGGACGGCAGGCGGCCCCCACCTGCCAGAGGCACCAGCAGCAGGCACAGCGCCAGCCCGGGCAGCAGGCAGGCCGGCATCTTCCCCAGGGCGATCGATGCACGCAGGCCCACCTGCAGCCAGAGGAAGCCAGACAGGTGAGACCACCCATGCCCCGGGCCCCCACCTCCCCCCCGACCCCGCCCCGCCGCCGCCCCCGGACCCCCGCCTCCCCCCGACCCCACCCTGCTGCCACCCCCGGGTCCCTGCTGCCCCTGCCTCCCCCCCACCACCACCCCCGACCCCCGCCTCGCCCCCGCCCCTAGGCGGGCACCTCCCTGGAAAACAGCTCCTGTAAAAAGACAAGTTCTCAGTGTCCTCAAGGCAGCGGCCTTGAGTTCTTGATGGCAGTGGCCTCGTCCTTCTGGGGCTAAGCCCAGGCTTCAGAAGCAGTGGCCTATCTCTCTGAACTACTTAGGGGCGGACCCGGGTGTTTGCCCTCCTGGTAGTTACCTTGCAGCTGCTCTCGCCCGGCCCTGCAGCCTGAGGGGCGCCTGCCGCAGGCACTCAGGCTCCTCTTTATAAAGGGCCAGGGACAAGACGTCACCTCTGTGAACCGTCAAACTATTTCATCCCCGCCCAGAGGACTGAGGGCTCCTGTGTCCCTGGCAGACTGCCAGGAGTCCGTCCACTTCTGGGAGTCTGATCCAGAGATCAAATGGGAGAAAGCTGTCTTTGCACAGAACGAAGATGTTTAGGACCGAATTCAACATCGTTTCCCAAAATAAACCACTTCCTTTCTACCAGGAGGAAAACAGCCTAAGTCTGATGGGGTTTCAGAAACAGGGCAATCACAGGGCTGCGTCAGGGACATGCAGGCAGGAAGGGACCCTTGGGGAGCCACCAGCAGCCTCTGCCCACAGGTCATTCTTGAACCCAGAGACGACAGGAAGGGAGGGTGTCTCCAGACCGGCGCCTTCCAGGTTCCCTGCAGTGATGAAGTGTCTCCAGGCAAGACAGCTACTCAGGGGGTGACCATCACGGTTCCCCAGGTGTGGGGTACTGATCCCCCGACAAGGAAGAAGGGTTGTTACCAAGGCCACCCTCGCTCTGCTCTCTGAGAGATGAGGTGTTAAGGCAAGGAAAACAACTTTATTTGGGAAGCCAGCTGACCAAGAAGACAGCAGGCTGTCCCCTCAAAATAACCATCTTTTTGGGGTCTGGATGCCAGGTTCTTTTATAGATCAGAGATGGGGGGAGGGGAGAAGCAAAGTAAAAAGGCCATTAACCTTGCAAACTTCTCCTAGAATGGCAAGCCTCAGGCAGGGGACATGTTGACTTCTTCCTTCCTGCGGTCTGCTGGAGGACCGGGTTCTGAACGAAGGCACTTTGGTTTAGTCAGGTGGAGCGGCAGGATTCTCCGAGGCAGCCCATTCTGTATGATCCTACTAACAAAAGCGACGGAAAGCAAGTCAGACAGTTCCACCGTGGAGTCAGAACTGGCCTCTTCCCTGCAACGGGGTGTCTTCTGGCAAAGAAGACCCGGCAGAGTTTAGGGGTTCCGGTCCCAGCTTCACCAGCAGAGGTGGTCTGCTCAACCTTCCTGCCTTGCGGCCACACTCCAGACCGGACCCTGGGCTTTGTTCTTAGAAACCCGGGTTCTGTTGTGCCTACAGGAGAGGAATTCTCTTAGGGCAGCTGTGCTGGGGTCTTCAGCAGGGCGCTCTTTGACTGTATCAGGGTCCCCAGGACCACCCTCACGTTGGCTGGGGGGACCCCCAGGACTCAGCTGAAATTCAGGACAGAGAAAGGATACAAAGAGACATCAGTGAGAGGAAGAGGCAGGCGGGGACAGGTCGGGGACCAGGCGTGAGCTTCCAGAGCCCCGCACCACACCCACACACCCCGTCCCCGCCGCCAGCCAGCCAGCAGGTGCTGTCTTCCCAGGAGCCCATAGACACATGGCACCAGGGCTTTCACTGGGGGTGGGGGTGGGGGTAACAGGCAGCTGTGCCTGGGAAAGTTCCAGACCCCCAGAGGAAGTGCTCAGCTGGCAGAAGCCTCACTCTGCACAGATGTTTAGAGGCCTTCCTCCTCCCCAGGGACCCTCCCCGAGCTCCAGCCCAGGGCCAGCCTCACGGGAGTCCCTCCTGAGCAGGTGGCAGCTCTCTCTAGGGGACAGGTGGGCCTGCCTGTTAACTCTTTCCTGCACAGCATAGTTTCCTGGTTCTTTGTCTCCTGGGCTGGAAATTTAAGCTCTGAGCTCACTGTCTTCATTTCCCACATTCTCCAGCACACATAGAAGCTGCCAAGCCCGGTCCTTACTCCATAGCCTCACTAAAGGGCAGCAGCCACCCGGTCACTGGCACCTCGGGGTCACCCGCATCTCGGGGACACCCGCACCTCCCGGCCACCTGCACCTCGGGTCACCTGTACCTCGGGGTCACCCGCACCTCCCGGGTTACCCGCCCCTCCTGGGTCACCTGCTCCTCCTGGTCACCTGCACCTCGGGGTCACCCGCCCCTCCTGGGTCACCCGCACCTCCCGGTGACCTGCAACTTGGGGTCACCTGCACCTCGGGGTCACCTGTACCTCCTGCAGGCTCTTGACTCTGGGACTTGACTTTGCACTTGCTACCATGGTTGACGGAGGCCCTTGACCACTGGGAACAGCAGCATTGACGTCAGACCAGAGAACCAGCTCTCGAGACCATCCTGGCCCGTCTGGTCCCCTGGGTGGCTCTCCTGCCTCCACTGGTCTGCTGACAGGTCCACCTGGAGCCTATTGGGATGGGGGGTGGTATGTAGGAGCAGGACTCACGTAGAGTGTGTGTGTTGGGGGAGCTGAGGAAGTGGAGTCTGGAGGGAGCGTGGGAAGTGGTCTCTGTGTGGCTCTCATGTCTTTGCTTTCAAGGCCCAGCATCTCAGTGAGCCTGGGACCCCGATGTTGAGGCAGAGATGGGGGGCAGGGAGAGAGGACCAGCCCGTCCAGCCGCCATCATCACCGCATGTTGTCCGTCGCTAATGTTGTAGTGAAAAGGAAAGAGGGGAATGAGCTTTCTCTTTCCCCTTCCTGAGAACAAAGACGATAAAGAGCACAGAGAGCAGGCCTGAGCGTTCCCAGTCCTGCTTTAAGGGCTCCAGCCCTGCGTGTCTGCAGCTGAGCTTGCTTGTCTGCCCCCTAACGCTGCAGGAGCTACAAGACACACTTTCTCCTTGGACTCTGCTGAATGTGTCCCCTATCTAGTGTTTACCCTTACAGCCCGCTTCCCCTTGTAGCTACACATCAGAGAGAAGGCTGCCGAGCCACCTCACTGCCAGACTCCGTTACTGGGTGGCTGACGCCAGTTCATGACTGTCTTCAAACAAGGAAGGAATCAAGTTCCTGTCCCCTTGGTTCCTCATCGCCGCCTCCTGACCGTGCGCCCTTGCCTCATACAAGCCCCTAGACTCCTCACGGGTGGAGGCGGGGGGCAGGTACAGTTCTTGAGGCATGAACCTACTGTGTCCCCCCTCTGCTGGCTGAGAGTAAAATCACCTTCCTATCTCCTCCAAACCCTGTCTCTCTGTTTTTCGTTCAGCTTCACTGAGCAGAGAAGACCAAGATCTTGGTGGCAACGTTAATAATTTCATGTGTGAAGATGGTGTGCAAATGTCCCTATGTTGTCAGGAAAAAATGAAATGAAATTACCAGCACTTATTTACAACTGTTTACTTAACAAAAACACTCAGTGTAGACAAAGTCTATGATCAGTGAGCAGTGATGATGCTGGGAGCTATAGGTATATGCTTTTTCTTCTTTCTGGGCATAATATATTCCTTAATTTATTATTTTTAATTTGACTTTTATTTTATACTGGGGTATGGTTGACTGGTGGCTCAGTGGTAAAGAATCCACCTGTCAGTGCAGGAGACTCGGTTCAATCCCTGGGTCGGGAAGATCCCCTGGAGAAGGAAATGGCAACCTGCTCCCGCACTCTTGCCTGGAGAAACACGTGGACAGAGGAGCCTGGTGGCTACAGTCCCCAGGGTTGCAAAGAGTCAGACAGGGCTTGGCGACTAACCAAAAACAACACGGTTGATTTACACTGCTGTGTTAATTTCAGGGGTGCCGCAAGGTAATTCCATTGTACCTTCATCCTCTTCAGATTCTTCTTCCATTCAGGTCATTGCAGAGCGTTGAGCAGAGCCCCTGCGCTACGCGGTAGGTCCTTGTTGATCATTTTATATATAGTAGTGTATATATGTTCATCCCAGATGGCTAAGGTATCTCTCTTCCACTCTTTCCCCTTTGATAACTATAAATTTGTTTACTTTTATAAAGGGGAAAAAATCTTTAAAAAAATAAAAACCCACCACCAGTCGCTCCCTGTTGCTTAGCATTCTGACCTGCTGACCTGGGCCAACCGTCCAGGTCTCCCATAACCACCCCTAGGTCCCCCCACACCTTTTCTCACCTCCTGAGCTCCTCAAGCTACTCTCCCCTGCTGGCCTGGGCACAGAGCCTCCTGGACCAACCTGGAGTGCTTGACCTGGAGGGTCCCACCTGGAGGACCGCACCTGCAGAGCCCCACTGGGGCCCGCTCCTCTGGCCCCTCACCCGGTAGCCTTCCCGCAGTGACCCTTGCGAGGGCTGTGCTCCCCCAGCCATGTTCGGCTCTTGTTCGGCAGGACCAGAGCCCTGGTTCTCACATGGCCTGGGACCCTGAACGGAGCGCAGCTGTGATTCAGCAGGTGAGGGGACAGAGCCTGCGACTCCCCAGGAGGTGTCCATGCTAGGGCTCCAGAGCACACGGAGCAAGGAGGCCCGAGCAGGCTGTCCACCTGGACAGCGTCAGAATCGCCAAGGGGACGTGGCAGAATGCACCCTCCCAGGCCCTGCCTCTCAGAGTTCTGATTCTAGAGATCAGGGGCAGGCCCAGGACTCTGCACCTCGATCCATTCACCAGGGGTGTCGAGCAGGTCCACGCCAGGCTTTGAGAGCTGCTGCCAAAGAAGTCCTCGACCCTGGTACTCATGGGGACCACCTGCAGCCTTGTAAATAGGCGGCATTTCCAGCCCCCATTCTCCTGGGGGGCACGCTAGTGTAATGGGTCAGGGATAGGGCCCAGGTAGCGGCAGTGAAATCTCTGAAGCCTGGTTGACTACGTCCACCTCCGCCTGCACAGGACCTTTGAAGGTCCCCCCACCCGCCTGCCTTGAGAAGCAGTTCTGGTTACAGGCCCTCCTGGAGGAAGTGGACAGAAGCCGCCCATCTGCCTCCTGGGCTCACTGGGCAGAGAGAAGGGCGTGAGGGGCTGGGGGGCTCAGGGGTCTCACCTGGGAGCCTTCCTCCTCCGCGCTCCACCTGCACCAGGTGAGGCTGGCCGGTCGCTGCCATCAGGCGGTCTCGGGGCGCCCCCTGCCGTCGGACTCGGGCACACCAGGCGTGGCTGCCCACCTGGGTCTCTGGGAAGGACCCGACGGTGCCCGGGTCACGGTCCTTGCAGCTGTCCCAACGCAAGCCAATCGAGGTCTTGATCTGCTTCGGGGAGTCTCAGCCCCGCTGCTCGGGGGCTCGCAGGGCCCTTGTGGACAGCCCACCTCCAGGTACCCCAGGAGTGTGCCCTCTGCCTCAGCACTGGGAGGGGGTTCGCTCACGGCCCAGTCACTCTGTCCCACGTGCATGGTCCCAGCGGGTGACGCTAGCCCCCTGCTAAGCGGACTTCCTTTCTGAGCCTGCGGCTCCCGAGTCTCTGGGTGTCCGGTGGGTGGGGTTGGGGAGGGTGCAGGTTCAGCACCTGGGGGGTCGGGGCCACGCCGGGCTCACCTGCTCAGAGCCCAGTCCTGCCGGCCACTCACCTGGCGGTCCCCGTGCAGCCCTCATTCCGCCCCAGGACCCCTCCAGAAGCGCACGCCCCCAGCTCCTGCAAGGCAGAAGGGCGCCTCTCACCCTCACCTATTTGTTCCTGCACCCACAGCCTCTGATTGTACTGGTCGTTCTAAGAAAAGGATTTGTAATTCAACGTGACATCTAATGAACGGGAACAGAGTTTAGGGGATTGAGACTCAGTTGCCTTGGAAAGGCCCACTCGAGGTAGACACTGCCGGAAACTACGTCCAGGTGGACGTGGACCCAGGGCGCTGGAAGGCTGGAACCCGGACTGTCCCTGTGCTCCGAGGGATCCCACGCCAGACACTGCGGAGGATGTGTCCCTGGAGTGGGCTGCAGGGGGCGCCAGGCCCACTGGAATCCAAGGACAGCAGAGCCCAGCTGAGATTTGGAAGTTAAATGCCTAAAAGGCCCACGTGACTCTCCCTGAAAATCATTCCAGCTTTTAGGGAGTCTGAGCGTTTCTGGCCACTCCCCGGTTCATTCCATGAGAAGCCTTCTCCTGAGCCCAGGGGACCCTGGCCTGGGGCGGAGGGAGGCCGGGCAGTGGGAGCTTGCAGTAGCCCAGGGTGGGCGGAAAAATGCAGGACGCCCCAGTACTAAAAGGTACTCATTGATTATTTGAGATTCTGGTCTACCTGGGCCTGTATTTGTATTTGTGGAAACGACAATCCTGCCAAGCTCAGGCCCTGCCTTGCCCGCAGCGCCAAGCCCAGGCTCTGCCCAGGAGCCAGGACTCTGGGCTCAGGCAGGCAGTGGGGAGTCCCGCCCTGGAGGCGGAGCAGACGCCAGAGGGTCTTTTCCGAGCTGCTTCCTCCTGGAGGATCACAAGGACGGCACACAGGTGGCAGCTGGCCTGCAGCCCTGAGCCTCGGGCCCTGGACGCCCAGAGTCTCTGCAGCTGTTGAGGGCTGGCCCAGCTCACTTCACCATGGAGAGAACCTGATAGGGCTGGAAAGGTGGGCTGGACCGTGCTGGAAGAGCTCCCCCTTCTCATAGGAGCCTAGGGACAGCGGGGCCAGGACGGGGACACACGGGGCCATGCCTCAAGCTCCCAGGACACCTCTGACTTGGAGAGAAGCATCCACATTAGATGTGAGCTGTGCCAGGGGCCTGTGACGCACGCGTGCTGGACAGGCTGTGTTCCCTGGCCTCCGAGGCTCCTGGGCACCAGGACCGTCCTCCTGGAGATGCTCCCCGAGAAGGCCTCAGGGCCTCAGCTCCGTGATGGAGGTGGACTTGTGTCCAGGCCATAGGTGAGGCCCTGGTTGTATGGGATTAAAGGCCTTGGAGACAGGGGCCCCTGGTCCCCACCTGTGGGAGCGACAGGAGACGCCGGACAAAGGGCTGCCCACTCCTCCTGCCAGCGTACCGGGAGCGCCTGAGGGAGCCCCACCAGCATGTGGGCGTGGCCAGCACTCCCTGTCTGGGACATGGTTCGGGGTCGTGGTCCCGGGGACAGAGGCGGGCATCTGGGTGAAGCTGGAACAGGGACAACCCGCTGCCCACGCGGGGCTCCCGAGACCTTAGACCGGAGGAAGCACTGATCGGGGTCTTGCATCTTACGTGTTGGGGCCGCCCTGGGGCTAACCCCCCCACTCCAGGTGCCAGGTGTCCACTGGGCTCCTGGGGTCTCTGAGAAGCATGGGGCGGTGGGGGGTTAGCGGCAGGAGAGGCCTGGGCGCAGCTGGGCGCTCTGGCTAGGGCTGAGCAGGGGAGGTGGGCTGGGGGTTGCCCAGGCCTGTGTGCTCCTCACCCTCCCAGCACGCATGCCCCCAGAGGACACAGTGCAGCCCCCGAGGCTGGACCAGAGCCAAGTCAGGTCTACACTGCCCTCGTGGCAAGTCAGGCAGCGGTCTGTGTGCCAGAGCGCACGGTGAGCCTCCAGGACACCCGGTCACCGCCTCGCGTGATAACAGGATGCTCACTCCGGTGACCCTGTCCCTGGTGGAGAGTGGCATGGAGCCTGTGGCCTCTGCTGAGGGCCTGGCGTCTCTTGGCACCCTCTGTGCCGGGTCCCTGCACGGACCACTCGCAGACATCCTCGCCTCCTGGTGCAGCCAGAGCTGCCCCTCTCACCCCCACTTACTGGGGAGAAAACTGAGGCACTCAGAGCTGGGGACCGGCCGGGGTGCACCGTGAATGATGGAGGCCCCGGGCAGCCCCTCCTTAGGGTCAGAATGCCCTCCGTCCCCTGCCGGCCATCAGCCTGACCACAGGCACACCATCCCCCCGGCGGGCGGCCTCCTTCAGAAGCATGGCCGTGGGCCCCCGCCTGTCCAGCCTGCTCGCGGGGGCCACAATGCCGCCGGTCCTCTGAGGCCCCTGGGTGTCGCAAGCTGCTGCCCTGGCAGAGCCGTCCGGCCCGTTGGCCCTCTAGGTGCGGCTCATGGCCCCCTGCAGTGGCTCTGGGCCCAGTGCCCTCGGGCTCTGTCCACAAGGAGGCCAGAGGGTCTTTTAACCCCTGGCTTCGGGACGACAGCCGAAGTGTTCCTGAGACTGACCGGAGCAGAAGGGCAGCAGCTCCCGGGCAGTTACTCACCGTCAGCTGCGGCCAGCACCGCGGGGTCCCGGCTCGCCTCCCCCAGGGGCAGGAGGAGCCCACGAGGTCCTCGGGCAGGGAGGAGGCCCCTCCGCTGGCCCGGATCGATACCCCTGCCCTCCCCAGCCCCTCGTCTCCCAGGCTCTTAGCCCCTCACAGTCAGAAAGCTGCCGGTAGAGTCTGGCTCACAGCCCTCGGGGGGATCCAGCATCAGAGAGGCGAGTGTCCGTCCACTGGACATCCTGGAGGGAGGGGTTTGGGGGGCTATGGGGCAGGCACACTCCAGCCCTCTATGGCCATGCGTGCCTCCCCCATCTAGCGCCCCCCCCCAACAGGTCCACAGCTTGCATGGCCCACCTGTTCTCTGCAGGCAGAGGGTGCGGGATGGGGGGATGTCCTGCCTCACCAGGGCTGGAGGACAGAGGGATTTTCCTGGGACCCAGGTGAGAATCGGGCAGGAGAAGGAAGCTGGGCAAGGTGGGTGGAGAGGAGGGTGGTCCAGGCCAGGCTAGGGGTCCGTGCGCAAAGCCGGGGAGAGTAAGGGGACCAAGGTGACCCCAGGATCACACTCGGGGCGCCCTGCAGTTTGGGGAGTGGGGAGCAGCAGGGTCCAAGGATGGGGAGCAGGGCCTGCCTTGTCGCCGGGCATCGCTTCCACAGCTTGCCCCAGATCACTGCTCTCCAGACCTCCTGCCCCCACGGGGGTGCACGGTGGGCCCTGGGGCCTGGGTGGGCACCCAGCAGGGAAGGGTGGGACCAGGCGGGCACACAGGGCTGTCATCCAGGTAGGGGGTGGGGGGTGGGCCGGAGCCCAGTGGGTGGGGTCCCCTTCCCGCAGATCCTGTCCCCGGGGAGGTGACCGTGGGCAGAGGAGCCGGGTCTCGTGGCACGTGCTCCTCGTTTCCGGGGCCCCGAGTGCCGCTGGGTCTACTGGCTCATTGGAGGGTCCGGTGAGCATATGTCGAGCCCTTCACCTACGCCCACGAGCCCCAGATCCCTGACGCGTTTCCAGTAATACAGTGAGGAAGAGACTGGCATGACGTGGAAACTGGCTGGCTTCTTTGCCAGGTGTGAGGGTGTCTGGCCCTCCTCCAGGGCTGACAGGCTGTGGGAGAGGGTGGGGAGCTGGGGAAGGCAGAGGGGCTGTGGGGAGGGCTGGGGGGCTGGGCTGGAGGGTATATTACAAAGTGGAGGGTTTCAGAGCTCTGCTATTATTTTATCCACGTTCACTGAGGTCATGGGGCATCACAATGGGGGGACACAGCTCACTGGCCACACGTGCTCAGCCCTGCTCACCACCTACGTGGCAGGCCGGTCCCAGCACCCCGCCACCCCACCCCTTGCACCAGTGCCCTCGCTCGTCATCAAACACCCCGAGGGCACAGCCTCCCTTTACTTTCGTGGGTCTGCCTTCTGTGTCTGGGGCGGGCCAGCAGCCTCAACCACTAGACCCCCCGCTGAGTGAGACTCCTCCGCCCTCCCCCTCGTCTCCCTGGAAAGCAAGGCAGGCAGGTGAGGTCTGGGAGGCAGTGCCAGCCCGGGAGTGCATGCGTGGGGTGCCCCGTCCCCACCTTGCAGGCTCCAGGCCCTCAAGGCAGGTGTCCTGTGTTGCCCAGGCCCACCCTGCAGCCCAGGGGCCCACTTCTGTTTTGAAATGGGAGACAGAGCGTGAGGAGCCCCCTCCCCTGGGGAGAGCTCGGCCTGAGCCTCGCTGTCCCTCACTCCCGCGAGGTGCCCTGTCCTGCTCTGACCACAGACTGCAGACTGGCCCTCCTGAGGCCCCTCTCTCACAAGGTAACCCGTCCAGGCCCCGGAGTGTTCCAGCCCCTGGAGTGTCGCTGTCTGCTTCTTTCCAGACCTTTTCCCGTCCAGGGTCTGGGGTGAGCCTGGTTCCTTAGGGGGGTCCAAGGCCAGCTCTCAGGGTCGCCCCTGCCCAGGGTGCCTGGCCCGGCGGGAAACGGGGAAGGCCCTTGGGCTGGGGCCTTTGCCGGAGGCGTAGCCACACACGCCCTCCCACCTCGGCCAGGCCTCGGACACCCAGCTGCTCACCCCAGACCGCAGGCGGCTCGTGACGGGGAGGGCACCTTGGCTTCTGGGCCTTCCTGCGTGCCCCCGCCCCCAGCCATGGGACCCCGGTTCCCTCATCTGTGAAATGGTGCCTCGGGCACTGAGGCCAAAGGGCTGTGAGGGGCCAGAGGGGAGGGTGCCCGCACACAGGGGGCTCCCAGCCAGCGTCAGTGCCCTCACCCGAGCCTCTGGGCCAGCCTCTGTGCCAGGGTCTGACAGCACTGTGGGAGGTGGGCGGGGAGGGGGCATCGCAGAGCGGGAAGGATGGCTGAGCGCCCCCTCCCGGAGGCCCGCACAAGTCTCTGCAGCCCCACGGCTCAGCCCCCGCCCCTCCAGGCTGGCTGGAAGGACTCGCGCTCCGGAGGGGTGGCTCCCGGGCCCCGGGCAGGGACAAACTCAGGGTGGACCTTGAAGACCATGCGTCCTGCCAACCCGACCTGCGGGAGGGAGGCGCCTGAGGCAGACTGGCCCAGCGGTCAGAGCCTGGGCTCAGACGGTCTCGGGTCTGGCCCGACCTCTGACAGGCTGTGAGACTGGGGAGGACACACATCCTCTCAGGGCCTCAGTTTCTCACCAGAGAAATGGGCGCAATCACGGGACAACATCCAGGAGGCTCCTCGAGTCTGGCCATATCTATCACCGATATTCACAAGATGAAAGGTCTGAGCATCAGTTTAAGGGCGCAGTAAGGAAGAGGCTTAAAACACTAAAATTATCAGTGTTGGATAAGATACTGTGTCCACGAAACAGAACGGGCTGTCACAACAGAGGTAGCCTCCTGAAAGCAAAAAACACTATTGGAGATTCAAAATAGTAATATAATGATTTAAAATTTAAAGAAGGAAACAGAAAGATAGGAAGGTAGAGCGATGAAAACCATAGAGTAGAAAAAAGACAAGAGCAGGAAATCATAGGGAAGACAGGAGCAGCAAGTGCAGGAGACCTGACGTGACTCACAGCAATGGCCCTGCGAGGGCGTGGTCCTCGTGGGGAAGGCCGGCGCCTCCGGAGAACAGGGCCCTGCCCCGCCACAGGGAGGCGGAAGGCCCACGGAGACGTGGCTCTGGAGACTGCAGGACGCCAGACGCAAAGAGGGAGCCGACACGCTTCCAAGCTGCAGAGGCAGATCCCACGAAGAGAACGGGAGTTCCAGTGTCGCTGGGTCTCTCTAGCCACCGCGGAAGCCGGGCAACAGGGAAGCCGGGGGACGCGGGAAGGTGCTCCAGTCCTTGGAGCGGGCCCAGGACACTGGGCCTGAAAGATTGATCGGCCACCCCTGGAAAAGAACAGGGTGCGTTTGGGCCCACGTGGACTCAATACTCCATCTCCCAGGCTCCCTGCCCTACGCCTCGCTGGCCCTGGAAGCTGCAGGCCGAGCGCTTCCAGAGGTGGCGGAAGTCCCCAAGTGACACGTGTCCTGCAGGCCCAGGGGCCCCAGGGAGGGGCGAGATTGTCAGTGGAAAAGGAAACCGGAAGCAGTAGACGTCTGAGCATTTGAGCACTTGCACAGATATCGATGGCATTTGAAAACTCTGAGAGAGCGCTGGAATTATAAATGGGTACTTGGAAAACTGGGCTTCCCTGCTCACTCAGACAGTAAAGAATCCACCTGCAATGTAGGAGACCCAGGTTCGATCCCTGGGTCGGGAGGATGCCCCTGGAGGAGGGCATGGCAACCCACTCCAGTGTTCTTGCCTGGAGAATCCCATGGACGGAGGAGCCTGGCAGGCTACAGTCCATGGGGTCGCAAAGAGTTGGACTGAGCGACTTTTACTCACTCACTTGCATGGAAAACTATACTTCCTCCCCCCTCCTCCTTTTTTTTTTTCAGTAAAAGCAAGATAACAGCTAACTCTGGTTGGGGATGGGATTTAAAGAGAAGGAAATACCATCTAAATTTGCAACTTTGTGCTCTAGTATTGCATTAGCCAAAAAATTAAGTTGGGTTTTTCATAAGATCTTACGAAAAACTTGGACAAATTTTTTTGCCAACCCAATACATTTTCTTTACCTCATTGTAATCCTCTGAGGCCTGAATATTATTCTACCCAAACTTTGAGGTTTGTTGTGAGACGGAAAGACAGAATCAGAGTGAGACAGGAAGCCTTCAACAGACACGGTCTAAGATGATGAAGAGGGAGGCATGCGTGCATGGCCTGGTCCAGGGTAACCAACCTCTCCTAACGACAGACCCCGGTGGGCACGCCCAGGCTAAGCGGGTGAGGATCCAGGCGCAGGGGCAGCAGAGTCTTCTGACTCAGGGTCTCGAGGTATCGCCTGGAGGCCTGGCTGGAGGAGGAGCCCCCTCACGCACAGGGATGTTGTTGCTGTCCCGCCGCTCAGTCGTCTGACCTTTGTGACCCCAGGGACTGCAGCGGGCCAGGCTTCCCTGCCCTTCACCATCTCCCACAGTTTGCTGAAACTCTTGTTCATCGCGTTGGTGATGCCATCCAACCACCTCATCCTCTGTCATCCCCTTCTTCCACCTTCAATCTTTCCTAGCATCAGGGTCTTTTCCAGCGCATCTGCTCTTCACATCAGGCGGCCAAAGTATTGCAGCTTCAGCTTCAGCAAGGCTGTCGCCAGGATTCAGAGCCCTGTTGGCTGTGGGTTCCCTGCCACAAGGGCCTGTCTGTGGGGTGGTTCCCCTCTGACCACTGGGTTCCCCTGGAAGGAAGGTTCTGACCCCAGAGAGAGAAGGTGAGCACGATGGGTCTTTCTGGGCCCGCATCCCAGAGTGAGATTGCCCGTCATGGCTGCCAGGCTCTCTGTGTCAGGATCCGTCACCAGGCCCTGCCCACGCTCATGGGAGGACCAGGGTCCTCAGGGACCCTCTCGGAGGCTGCCCACCTCGGGCTGTGGGTTACTCAAGGCCTCCAGAGAAACTGGACCGATAGCATGGGTGTGTATGCACAGAGGCAGCCAGGTTTAGCTTAAGGAGCTGGTCCGTGCAGTCGTAGGGGTGTCAAACCCGGAAGCTGCAGAGCAGGTGGGCAGACGGGAGCCCGAGGGAGAGTCAAGGCTGCAGTCCGGAGACCAGCAACAGCCTGGAGGCCGATGCCTCCTTCTCAGGAGAACTTGGCCTTTTCCCTCAAGGCATGCGACCCACCGGGCAAGGCCCATCTGCAGGGTCGTCTGCTTCCATTTAAAAAGCACCTTCCCAGCAGCACCTAGACTGCGCTTGAGCAAATACCTGGGCACTGCGGCCAGGCCAGGGGGCACACAGAATCAGCCATCCCAGGTGTGACCCTGTTCTTCGGACCTAAGTAGGTGAAGGCCGGAAGAAGAGCTGGCAGAGGCAAATGGGGCTGCTCCCAGGAGACGCAGGCTGGCAGCCTCTCTCCCCCAGGGTGGGTGGAGGGGCCCAGCATGAAGGTGCCAGGAGGCCTGGGGCTGGCAAGGGCAGCGTGGCACCAAGGTCCTTCTGCCATGCCTATCCCTCCCTCTGCCCCGCCGGGGGGCGGGCTGGGGGCCCAGTGATGAGGCTCTGGAGGACGCACACTTTACAGGGACACTTGCCTGGAGGAGGACACTCTGGGTCAGGGAGGCCTGTGCAGCCTGGACCACAGTGGGGGCAGGGAGGGCTGCTGTGTAGCCGTGGCCAATGTGTCCCATCAGGCACACGCAGTGCCCACCCCACAGGCAGGCTGAGCATCCACAGGCAGTGAGGGGCTAGAGGAAGCTGACGCTTCTCAGACGTCTCCGGGGTGGGCTTGCAGGAGTGGGGTGTCCAGCAGAGGCTGGCCACAGTGGTGGAGGGGGCCCTGGAGGAGGGGGGGTTTCCCATTCTGGGAGCAGCTGGTGGGGGGGGGGGACACCAGGCAAGGCCCAGGGCCAGCCCTGTGCCCAAGGAGATGGGGAGATGGGGCAGTCACCACCCGCTGGGCCTGCTGGCAGCCGGATCTGCCAACAGCGCTTCCTCCCGTGGTGGGAGAGGGGCCTGCCAGCAACAGACCCTGAGGAGGGTGGAATCTCCTCCCCCAAACCGGGCAGGCCTCCGCCTTTATGAGGCCTCCATGCTGGCCGGGGACTCCAGGCCCCACCATGTTAAGGCTCCTAATTGCAGGAGGGAGACCCAGGCCGGGCCAGTTTCTCCGCAGCCTAAAATAGATCCATTGTCTGCCCCTATTCATCACCACATAAAAGCCGGATTTATGGGAACCGGGGCTCGGCATGTTTCTCAGCCTGAGTGAGGCGTCCGGGCAGCAGGGCCCCGTCCCGCGCAGTCGGGGGGTTCCCTGCCCTCCTGCCTTTGAGGGTCTCTGCTGGGAGCTGGGCGCCAGCCCTCCTGGCTCTCCCTTCCCTGGTGACGGTGGGAACAGGTTGATAACAGGGCAGGTTGCCTGGCTCCCTTCTTGCCGGTCGTCCTAGATTCGTTGATTCATCCGAGGAGCAGGTATTGTGCGCCTGCAACGCGGGGAGCCGGAGGCCGGGGCAGGGCCAGAGCCGCGTCCAGGAATTAAAGGCTGGAAATGCCTTTTGAAGCCACGCTAAATCCGGCTCCTTGGACGGCTGGGAGGCAACCACCGGCCTTGAAAGCAGAGCCTCGCCGCCTGCCTCGCTCCCGGGGAGATGTCAGCCGTGGGCCCCCTAAGCTGGCCAGACAATGGCACAGGCTGCAGACAGAGGACCGCCTTTCCCATGATACGGAGAGGCGAGCTGGGCGCCAGCCCCCTGCACGCCCCTGCTCTGAGCGCCTCCTGGGCGTTCGGGGCCGGCCTGGCCCGAGCTCTCCGCTTCCCACCCTGCCCGGCCAAGAGCCGTGCACACCCACACCCAGGGCGCCCGGTGCGTGTCCTGCCCTGCCGGCAGCCACCCCCATGGCTGCATTCCCTCCTCGCATGATGCGCTCTGGATCTCTGCCAGGCCTCCGGGTGTTAGGTTCACCCGCCCTCTGCAGCAGCTGCTGAGGCTCCAGGCTGGAGCTCACACCACGGACAGGGAGGGGGCGACGCCCGGGGTCTAGCCGTCCTGTGTGCCAAGGGCTGTTCAGCAGGACCCCCAGCGTCTACCCCCAGTTCCAGGAGCGTCACCAGTCAGGACAGCCCAGACGTCTGGACGCTGTCTCATGTCTCTGGGGGCAGATTCACAGGGTGAGACCCTTGCCCCATTTCCCAAAGCCATGTGTGCGCAGCAGGTCTCCTGTGATCCCAGGACGAGCTACACCTTGTACTCACAGTTTCGCTGGGTGTGCGTGATTGACCCCCATGGGACTCCCCGCAAAGGCGAACCTGCTGGAACGTGTGCAGCCGCAGCATCAGGACGTGTGTGAGCCTGCTGCGGGGCTCTGGGAAGTCCCAGCACTGAGTTCACAGTCCCACGGGTTTGGAAGCTTTGCAAAGAACAGAAAACCAACCAGACCCTGATATTTTCTGACAACGGGCTCAGCCTGTCGCCTTTGCTCTGGTGTTCGTATCCCCAGAGACGGGCTGGCCATGGGCACCCTGGGACTGTGGAGGGCATCTCCAGCCTGGGTCTTATTGGACCTGCTCAGAGGGTCTGCAGTCCTTCTGGGCGAAAGCAAGTCATCATTAGCCAGCCTGGGATGAGTGGGCTTGAAGCAGTGGTCCTGCACCCACCTGCTGGAATCATGGTGGGGAGGGGCGGGGCCAGAGGTAACTTTCTACTGCGCCTCGGACAGAAGCAGGAGGGGTGGAGGAGGGGAGGTGGGGCAAGGTGTGCAGAGAGCCCAGAGCGCTCAGGAAAGTCGTCTCAGTACAAGACGCAGTTCTCAGCGATGCTGAAGTAGGACGCAAGTCCTTTCCTGACTGGGTGGGGAGTCGGCTTGCCTGAGCAAGGGATGCCCAGGACAGTACTGTGCTTTCTGGGTGCGTCGGTGGGGGTGTCAGAGGAGACCAGCCTTTCAGTCGGTGGACTGAGTAAATGTGGGCTGGCATCCTGCGATCCACAGAGGCCCATGTAAGACAGGCAGCGGAGGAGGGGCAGCTTTGCTCTCTGCTTCAGCTGAGACCCCACGGACATCCGTGCTCCCGGCTCTCAGTCTTCAGACTCAGACCGAACTGACTGATTAAAACCTGGGTGCACAGTGAGAGACTCACCTTGTTTCCTGAGACGGAGACGTGCGAGCTAGAGCCTCAGAAGCCCGGTCCTTAGGGCAAGGCTGTGGACTGTGGCGCCCAGGCACAAAGGCACGAGCGGCGAGCACCCCCATGCCAACACACCTGCCTGCCTGGCGCCCCTCGCCCTGAGTGAGGCCGGGGGCTCCAGCCGCAAAGAGGACGAGAAGCCACGATGCGGTGGGACCGCTGGTCAGGCCGTCGAGGGGAGACTGGTGAAGGTCTCGGAGACAGGCTCTCAAGCCCAGTCCACAAGGCTCCCCCCTCCCCCTGCCCCTGCCCCACAGCTGCACCCCTGCACAGAGCACCCCCTTCTCCTGCACTCGAGAGAGCGCCCCTCTCTGACTTCATGCCCCCATCAATGCAGCAAACACCCCTGACCCCCCTGAGCCCCCCGACCTTTGCCCTGTGCCCTCTTGCCCCCTAGACTCAGGACACTCCCGCCCTCCTCAGTCCCTCAGATGCAGAAATTATCGACGTGGGCCGGCCCTTGAGAATCAGAGGACCTGGAGCTGATTACCAACCGTTTCTTAAGGTCAGAACCTTCCAGAGGCAGTGACGTCCGTCCACTCTCTGTTCAGCCTGCTTTGTCCCATCTGCTCCGACTTTCACTCCTATTGTCCCCCCTGTCCCACTTCCAGTCTAGGGACCCTCGAGAGGACGCTGGGCCCACCGGACAATCTGGGACCACCTCTCTCTCGCGGGCCTTGCCTTCACCCCAGCCTTGAAGCCCCTTTTGCCGCTTGACCTGCTGGGTCTCAGTTCTGGGATTAGGATGTGGACCTCTGCAGAGCCGTGGATGTCCCTCTAAAGGCCCAGCCCTTGCCCAGGAGATCGCAAGACTCTAATTCAAAGACAGGGTGGACAGGGTCCTTCCTGAGACTGGAGATCCAAGGGTCTCAGCTGGGGAGTAGGGACATTTCTGGAGAAGAGCCGGAGGCGCCAGGGGAGATGGTGCTGGCTCTGACCACCAGGCGGGGGGCAACGTAGGGCAGTCAGGCAGTGCCGGGAGGCCAGCCCTTCTCCGGGGCTGTGTCTCCCCACCCCTCCCTGCCCCTGGCTGGCGGCTGGGGCTCCAAGGAGCTGTTCTAGGATCCCAGAGGGCTCACGTCCCCAGAAGTTGTTCCAGAAAACTGTCCCCCATATGGCCGAGGCCTGCAGCGTCCTCTTGGAGTGGATGCTATGCCCAGGGTGGCTCAGGATCGGGGCACTGAGGCCTCTGCTCTCCCTCTCAGCCTCGTGTCCACCTGCCTGCTGGTGTGCCAGCCTGGATCTCTAGCCCTTGCTGGAGATGGGTGGACGGACAGACAGACAGACGGAGGCAGACGCACCGCTCCTGAGTCCTGAGCAGAGCAGGTGGCCCCAGGCCAGCCCTGCGGTTTGCGTGACACCACTGTTCCTGGGCCTCTGCAGAGCTTGAGGCTCTGCCCGCGGTGGGTGGCGGGGGCACCTGAGGGAGATGGGCATCGGGGGACATCAGCAGGTAGGGAGGGGGAGGGAGACGGAGCAGAGCAGGCCGGAGCAGGAGGGAACCCCAGGGGTCTGGCCGTGGGGGACCCAGCCGTGGGGAGGGGAGGGGCATCAGAGGAGGAGCAGCCAGGCCACCCGAAGGGGCCTCACGAGGGGGCTGCTTCTCTGGCGAGGTTTCCGGAGAGACAGCGAGGGTGGGTGGTCAGAATGCCCAGGAGGGAGGCCAGCTTCCCCAAGCCGGGGGCCCTCAGGAGGGCCCAGGAGGGGGTCGAAAAGGAAGAGAAGGTGGAAGCTGGGGCTGCACGCTGTGCGTAGACCACCCGGGGACTGGGGTTTGGGGTCAGTGGGCTCAGGATGGAGTGGTTCGGGGTGACGGTTCTCTGGGAACCACATCGGGGGGCTAGGATGCAGCCTCTGGGGGAGGTGCAAGCCGGGTGGGCCACCTGCAGGGGAGGGAGATGCGGGTGTGAGGCTCAGGGCAGCACCTTCCCCAGGAGGCGGGGGCTGAGTCCGCTTCTCTGAGGGTCTGTGCTCCCTCAGCACCGAGAGCCCCTCCACCCAGTGCACTCGGGTCCCGAGCTCCGGGTCCTCGGTGATCAATTGCTCACTTGGCCATCTGCAAATTGCCTTTCAGGAAACTGATTTTTGGTGAATTTCCCTAAAGTGGCTGGTGGCATGGTGATGGATAGCCTCATTTCCTGACACAGCGTGAGCCTGGCCTTCCTCCAGGAGTGACCATGAGGGGTGGAAGGAGGGTCTGGGGTGGAGTCCTGGTAGACGGAGATCCCCGCCCAGCGGCTAGAGGACCCCGTGCCCACACCCGCCTGGGGACCCTGTGCACCTGTCCTGATGTGAGTCGGACAGTCAGCCCAGGATCCAGCCCAGAGGATAGAGCCCGAGGGGCCTGCTGAGGCCCAGGCTGGGCCCAGCGGGGCTGCCAAGCAGGGCCGGGGGGGCGCTGGAGACAGGAGAGGGTTTGCAGAGACGGTGACTGCATGTGAGGCTTCCGAGGCCAAACCTGCGGGCAAGGCCGTGGTGGGAGGAGCACAGAGAAGGGTCTGCCGCTGGGAGACCCAGATCTGTAAGGGGGAGGCCAGCCTCAGAGGGCGAGGGGCCAGCAGACCCTGGCGGAAGGCGGGGGTGCAGGGGGCAGGGCCCAGGGCTCCCTCTGCTAGCAGGGCCAGCACCAACCTGACCCAAGGAGGAACCTGCCCCGGAGGCCCCCGGGCAGCGGTAGCGCCCCACCCCCACCCCCACCCCCACTGCAGAGAGACGTGTGGAAGTCCCGTTCCCAGAGCGGGACTTTACTTGGGAACAGGGTCACACAGGTGCGATCGGTGAAGGGAAGAGGGTGGGCCCACAGGGACTGTGCCTAGCGTCCTTGTAGGGAGAAGGACACTGGGGCTCAAACACATGGGGAGATGGAGGCCAGGAGGGAAGGCGTGGACTGCCAGAAGCTGGGAGAGGCAGAAAGGGTCATCCCCGGAGCCTTTGCAGAAAGCCTGGTCTTGCCAACACCTTCATTTCATACTTGTGGCCTCAGAACTTTGAGACAATAGCTTTCTGTTCTTTTAAGTCCCCCGTTCTGTGGTGCTTTGTCGGTGGTGGCCCCAGGAGACTACCATACCCGCTTCCCCCAGGTATGTCCTGCATACAGGAGGTTCTGTGGCCTTCAGAGGAACCCTCAAGGTGACTGAATTCTTCCCTGAGAGGGGCTGCATTATTCCAGGTGGCTGGTGGGGCGTGTGCTGGGCTGTTTCCATGGTGACAGATCATGTCCACCAATCAGGGCTGGAGGAGGTTGCCCCCAGACGATGCTGCCCCCTGCTCTGAGGAGAGGAGGACACGGGACCTGCAGGGACCTTCCCACAGGACCCTCCTCAGCCTCCCTGAGCCTCGGGAACCCTGGTCCAGACAGTCCAGCCCTGCAGTCTCGTCCCCCTAGCCTCCCTCCCTGCCTCACCTCCTAAATTCCAGCCGCTTCAGGACACCTGAAGGGAAGCCCAAGAATACTGAAGTGGGTAGCCTATCCCTTCTCCAGTGGATCTTCCCGACCCAGGAATTAAACCAGGGTCTTCTGCATTGCAGGTGGATTCTTTACCAACTGAGCTATCAGAGAAGCCTGTAAATCAACTATACCTCAATAAAGAATAATTTTTTAAAAAACTAACCATATACTGAAAAATATAAGGTAAAATAAAATAGAATGTGGTTACAAGCTCAAAAAGACTCACCACCTGGCAAGGAGAAACAGCAAGACAGCCTCCCGCTTAGGCAGCGTCCTGTATGGGCTTCTGGGCAGGGTCCGGACAGCGCCTCTGACAGGGCCCAAGGTGGACACGAGGATGGTGGGCCCTTCAGGCTCCCTGGCCCGGGCGGGGCTCAGGGGAAGCTGGCCTGATGGGACTGGCCAGGGGGTGCTGGCAGAGCAGGGTCGTGCAGGGCGGGGCTGCTGACGGACCAGGGCGTGGGCCCCCCGCCAGGAGCACAGCCCGCGTCGGAATGCACCCCCACTGTCTGCCCTCCCTCTCCAGGCCCCCCGCCTCCTCCTCCCTCTGGCCTGTCCCCCTCCTCTCCGGGACCCGCTGCCCCCACCTCCAGCCTTGTCTCTGGGCTTCTGGCCACTGGGTTTGGACACTGCTGTGAATGGCCCTCGTGGTTGGAGATTCCACGTGACTCCCAGCACCAGAGTCCAAGGCAGCTGACCATCCCGGGCGACTTGGCGCCCTGGAGAGACTCCGGCCCTCCCCCCACGTCACAAGCCCTCCAGGGACAGGCTGTGGCACTGGGAGCAGGTGAGCCGCGTATCTCCCCCAGACCTTGAGCCCTCTCCACGCCTGTCTGCCCGGATTCCTGCTGTGCCCTGGAGATACAGAGCTCCGTCTTGCTGTCGAGGGCATGTCTGCCCGGATTCCTGCTGTGCCCTGGCGATACAGAGCTCCGTCTTGCTGTCGAGGGCCTGTCTGCCCGGATCCCTGCTGTGCCCTGGCGATACAGAGCTCCGTCTTGCTGTCGAGGGCCTGTCTGCCCGGATCCCTGCTGTGCCCTGGCGATACAGAGCTCCGTCTTGCTGTCGAGGGCATGTCCCTGCTGTGCCCTCTGCCTGGACAGCCCCACGGGGCCCAGCCCGGGCCATCAGGGAGGCCTCCTCCCACCGTCAGCCCCCAGTCCCCGCCAGGAGCCGACGTGTCGCACAACAGGGCTGAGCCGTGGAGGACCCACGGGTGGGGGCCCTGGGTTGGCTTGGGAAGGGTCGCCCTGGCCTCCCCGGGAAGGCTTGTGCACGCCTGCTGTCCTGTGTGAGTGTGAGTGTGAGTGTGTGTGTGTGTGCTGAGTCGTATCATGACCACAAACATGCTCTGCTCAGTGGGGAAGGGTGTGGGTCCTGAGACCGCACAGCTGGGATGTGACTTGAAACCTGATGGCCCTTGAGGAGCTGCTGAGAGGCCAGGAGGTAGCCCCGGCCACGGCTCCGTTCCTGCACAGCCTCCCTGCCTCCCCTCTAGCCCAGAGTCAGAAACTCCGCCGCCCCGAGCCAAGCTCTGATTTCTCCAAGGGGCCCGCCGGCTCCACGCGGGCAGCAGAGGGTCTGGCTGTCCCCCAGCCAAGCTCTGTCCATAGAGTGTCTGCCAGGGGCCACGTACCCTCTGCTCCAAGAAGCAGGAGATTTTCTGAAGAGGCGGGATGCCTAGCTTCCTTTAGTCTCAAGTGGCAAGTGGTGAAGAATGTGATCACAGGTGTGTTTACTGAGACTTATCTTGATGCTTTATCAAGTCGACATCGTCAGCTGAGGGTTTTGTTTTCCAGGCTGAGGTGGAAGCTTGTTTATATGATGGTAGTGACAAAGCTGAGCCAGCTATTAAAATATTATCACTCACTTAATTCCGGTTAATAGAGACTCAACCATGGCCCAGCTGGGCTTCCCTGGCGGGCTTCCCTGGTGGCTCAGACGGTAAAGAACCTGCCTGCAATGCAGGAGACCTGGGTTCAATCCCTGGGTCGGGAAGATGCCCTGGAGGAGGGCCTGGCAACCCACTCCAGTATTCTTGCCTGGAGAATCCCCATGGGCAGAGGAGCCTGGTGGGCTACAGTCCATGGGGTCACAGAGTCAGACATGACTGAGCGACTTAGCACGTACGCATGATCTGACTATGCTGTGGTTGCTGGGTTGGTTTCTGGTAGTAGTTCCTTTAATTAAATAAAAATAAAGAGCTAGTCGCTCAGTCATGCCAGGTGGGGGAATCCTGACACCATTTCAGAACGAGTAGGGGCCAGTTATTGCTCTTCAAAGTTAGTATGAAGGTAGATTGTCAATGGGATTGTTCTAGGGAAGGACCTTTGCTCTATTACAAGTTCAACTGAAGGGATGTTGTCTGTGCACTGAAATTATACACGGTGACCCAGCTCTAGGAACGCTTCCCCCAGGGAAAGAGCTTTAAGCTAAAATACCTTTGTTTAGCTCACAGGGAACATCCTGACCAGACCCACCTAGGGACCACAGCAGGAAGGAAGAAATCAACACAGCCCTGGTGGGGACCAGGAAATGTTTGGCTTTACTTCCCCTTCTTTTATTAATAGTATAAAAGAAGCCTGGAGTCTAACTCTGGCAAAATGGGTCTTTGGGATACAAGTCCTCCAGCCTTTCAGTCTGCCGGCTTTCTGAATAAAGTCAGTATTCTTTGCCCCAACAACTCGTCTCCTGATTTATTAGCCTGTCTTGAGGCGAGCAGTGTGAGCTTGGCCTCCGTAACAGAATCGGGCCAGAAAGCCGACTTCCTTGGGTTATGGAACCTCTGAAGAGGGAGACCCCACCCACCCATGGAGTCCGGCCGGCCCAGGCGGCATGAGCATCTCCCACCGCCGTCCTGTCCTGGCCAAATTCTCGCAGTGGTCAGGTTAGGCAGAGCCCTCGGCTTTGAGGTGCCTCCCCGTCACCCAAACCTTAGGGTTTCACTGTTGGTTAGTTGCTAGGTCGTTTCCAACCCTTTGTGACTCTTTTGGTGACTGTAGCCCACCAGGCTTCTCTGTCCAAGGGATTTCCCAGGCAAGAATACTGGAGTGGGTTGCCATTTCCTTCTCCAGGGGATCTTCCCAACCCAGGGATCGAACCCAGGTCTCCTGCGTTAGCAAATGAATTCTTTACCACTGAGCCACCAGGGAAGCCAGATCCTTAGGGAAATGAGCTAATTAGACCCTGGCCGCTGAATGTTCTGCTCCTCCCTGCCCCCACCCTGGGACAGGCATCCATCCTGCCGTGGGGTGCTTAGGCTCACAGCGCTTCCCGGAACCAGTCACTCCGTGGTCTTCCGTGCTCCCCTCACCACCCGCCCCCGACCCCCGTAACAGGCATCGCTTAAAGGACAACTGCCATCAGCCAAACACGCCTGCCGCAGAGATGTCCCTGCGCAAGGCTCTAGCGTTTCATGCGTTCCTCCTGGGCCCCCCTGTGGAAAGAGAACAGGCTTTCTTCCTGATCTGGAGCTTATCTTCCATACACATGTTTACCCACGGGCGAGCCCAATGCGAACGAGCCTTTGCCAAGAGGGAAAGAATGCGTGGTGAATGGGAGCGTTAGGGATCGGATGGTTTCCCTGCTTATTTCTCAAGCATTCTTAAATAACAAGGAGGTTTCAGGAACAAAACCGAGAATCTTCTAGTCTTTTGTTTCTTCTGAACAGCTGCCTTCTTGCAATATTTAGAAGACCCATTGCAAATGTTTCCTCGCTCTATTTCGTTGTGTCCGCCCCCCCAAAAAAATGGAAATACTGTTATTATTCAGTGATGATAAATAAAATACTTGTTTGACTGAAAATGGTTGAACTCTGCAGAAGCGTATAACGTAAGAAACTGCAAATCCTCCACAATTCCACCATTATCTAGTTAACTAGAATGAACAACTGTTGATGCATTCTTTTGAGTAAGTGGGTAGCACCAGTGGTAAAGAATCCCCAGGAGACACAGGAGACCAGGGTTCGATCCCTGGGTCAGAAGATCCTCTGGAGTAGGAAACGGCAACCCACTCCAGTTCCCGTGCCTAGAGGCTCCCCATGGACAGTGGAGCCTGGTGGGCTATGGTCCGTTGGGTCACAAACAGTCGGACATGGCTGAGCACACGTGTGCACACGCGCAGTTCATTTTATATAACTGAAATCCTCTCCATATTTGCTCTGCAAACTGCTTCACTTACTTACGATATCTTGGACATCTTTCCACATGCAGGGACAGCATTTTAAGGTTCTACTTTGGCATTAGCTGACTTAGAGTTGAAATAACAATTAGGGAGGTGGATGTTTACCTGATTTGGGGAATTTTTGCTTTAGATTTTATTACCTCCTGCTAGTATTCAGAGAAACAGAGGATATAGTTTGACTCAAAAATGCATCACAAATAAGCCAGAAGAATTTTCTGGTTTGTATAAATTTTTCTGCCTGATAAAAACAAAAGCAGGAGCTGGAAATGATAAACAAGCCCACTTCCCACTTTCCCCTCACTTCCCTCATTTCTGATCTGACATTTTCAGGGGAGTGGGAGGGAGGGAGGGGTGATGGGTGGGGTCAGCTCCCTGGCTGAAGAGGCAGCCCCAGAGCTCAGGGTGTGGGCACACAGCAGGGCTGCTGCCGGAGGAGACAGGTCTGAGCTGCTGGCAGGATGGCTGGAGGCCTCCTGGGGTGGGGGCCCAGGAGACCCAAGTGAGAGACCTAGGAGATGCTGTTCAAATAGAGGCTCCTTGAGACGGACCAAGCAGAGCGGAAGGCAGTATGAGTCAACGTGTTCCATCCTTTTTAACAGTTGAGTAGAGCCAAGGCAAAAACAATACCCAGCTGTGGATGTGACTGGCGATAGAAGCAAGGTCTGATGCTGTAAAGAGCAACATTGCATAGGAACCTGGAATGTCAGGTCCATGAATCAGGGCAAATTGGAAGTGGTCAAACAGGAGATGGCAAGGGTGAACGTCGACATTCTAGGAACCAGTGAACTAAAATGGACTGGAATGGGTGAATTTCACTCAGATGACCATTATATCTACTACTGTGGGCGGGAACCCCTCAGAAGAAATGGAGTAGCCATCGTGGTCAACAAAAGAGTCCAAAATGCAGTACTTGGATGCAATCTCAAAAACGACAGAATGATCTCTGTTCCTCTCCAAAGCAAACCATTCAATATCACAGTTATCCAAGTCTATGCCCCAACCAGTAATGCTGAAGAAGCTGAAGTTGAATGGTTTTATTAAGACCTACAAGACCTTCTAGAACTAACACCCCCAAAAGATATCCTGTTCATTATAGGGGACTGGAATGCAAAAGTAGGAAGTCAAGAAACACCTGGAGTAACAGGCAAATTTGGCCTTGGAATACAGAATGAAGCAGGGCAAAGACTAATAGAATTTTGCCAAGAAAATGCACTGGTCATAGCAAACACCCTCTTCCAAAAACACAAGAGAAGACTCTACACATAGACATCACCAGATGGTCAACACCGAAATTAGATTGATTATATTCTTTGCAGCCAAAGATGGAGAAGCTCTATAGTCAGCAAAAACAAGACCAGGAGCTAACTGTGGCTCAGATCATGAACTCCTTATTGCCAAATTCAGACTTAAACTGAAGAAAGTAGGGAAAACTGCTAGACCATTCAGGAATGACTTAAATCAAATCCCTTATGCTTATACAGTGGAAGTGAGAAATAGATTTAAGGGACTAGATCTGATAGATGGAGTGCCTGATGAACTATGGACTGCGGTTCATGACATTGTACAGGAGACAGGGATCAAGACCATCCCTATGGAAAAGAAATGCAAAAAAGCAAAATGGCTGTCTGGGGAGGCCTTACAAATAGCTGTGAAAAGGAGATAAGCAAAAAGCAAAGGAGAAAAGGAAAGATATAAGCATCTGAATGCAGAGTTCCAAAGAATAGCAAGAAGAGATAAGAAAGCCTTCTTCAGCGATCAATGCAAAGAAATAGAGGAAAACAACAGAATGGGAAAGACTAGAGATCTCTTCAAGAAAATTAGAGATACCAAGGGAACATTTCATGCAAGGGTGGGCTCGATAAAGGACAGAAATGGTATGGACCTAACAGAAGCAGAAGATATTAAGAAGAGGTGGCAAGAATACATGGAAGAACTGTACAAAAAAGATCTTCACGACCCAGATAATCATGATGATGTGATCACTAATCTAGAGCCAGACGTCTTGGAAAGTGAAGTCAACTGGGCCTTAGAAAGCATCACTACGAACAAAGCTAGTGGAGGTGATGGAAATCCAGTTGAGCTGTTTCACATCCTGAAAGATGATGCTGTGAAAGTGCTGCACTCAATACGCCAGCAAATTTGGAAAACTCAGCAGTAGCCACAGGACTGGAAAAGGTCAGTTTTCATTCCAATCCCAAAGAAAACCAATGCCAAAGAATGCTCAAACTACCTCACAATTGCACTCATCTCACATCTAGTAAAGTAATGCTCAAAATTCTCCAAGCCAGGCTTCTGCAATACGTGAACTGTGAACTCCCTGATGTTCAAGCTGGTTTTAGAAAAGGCAGAGGAACCAGAGATCAAATTGCCAACATCTGCTGGATCATGGAAAAAGCAAGAGAGTTCCAGAAAAACATCTATATCTGTTTTATTGACTATGCCAAAGCCTTTGACTGTGTGGATCACAATAAACTGTGGAAAATTCTGAAAGAGATGGGAATACCAGACCACTTAACATGCCTCTTGAGAAATCTGTATGCAGGTCAGGAAGCAACAGTGAGAACTGGATATGGAACAACAGACTGGTTCCAAATAGGAAAAGGAGTACATCAAGGCTGTATATTGTCACCCTGCTTATTTAACTTATATGCAGAGTACATCATGAGAAACGCTGGGCTGGAAGAAACACAAGCTGGAATCAAGATTGCCGGGAGAAATATCAATAACCTCAGATATGCAGATGACACCCCCCCTTATGGCAGAAAGTGAAGAGGAGCTAAAGCGCCTCTTGATGAAAGTGAAAGAGAGAGTGAAAAAGTTGGCTTAAAGCTCAACATTCAGAAAACTAAGACCAGGGCATCCGGTCCCATCACTTCATGGGAAATAGATGGGGAAACAGTGGAAACAGTGTCAGACTTTATTTTTTGGGCTCCGAAATCACTGCAGATGGTGACTGCAGCCATGAAATTAAAAGACGCTTACTCCTTGGAAGAAACGTTATGACCAACCTAGATAGCATATTCAAAAGCAGAGATATTTCTTTGCCGACTAAGGTCCATCTAGTCAAGGCTATGGTTTTTCCTGTGGTCATGTATTGATGTCAGAGCTGGACTGTGAAGAAGGCTGAGTGCCGAAGAATTGATGCTTTTGAACCGTGGTGTTGGAGAAGACTCTTGAGAGTCCCTTGGACTGCAAGGAGATCCAACCAGTCCATTCTGAAGGAGATTAGCCCTGGGTGTTCTTTGGAAGGACTGATGCTGAAGCTGAAACTCCAGTACTTCGGCCACCTCATGCGAAGATTTGACTTATTGGAAAAGACTGATGCTGGGAGGGATTGTGGGCAGGAGGAGAAGGGGATGGCAGAGGATGAGATGGCTGGAGGGCATCACTGACTCGATGGACATGAGTCTGAGTGAACTCCGGGAGATGGTGATGGACAGGGAGGCCTGGCGTGCTGCGATTCATGGGGTCGCAAAGAGTCGGACACAACTGAGCGACTGAACTGAACTGAACGTCCCACTGGGGCTTCCCAGTTGGCACAGGTGCCATGGGGAAGAGGATCCGGACTCTGTGTATGTGTGTGTGTGTGTGTGTGTGTGTGTGAAGTGTGGGAAAGTGGATCAGGACTCTGTGTGTGTGTGTGTGTGTGTGTGTGCGCGCACGTGTGCACAAGGTGGAAGGTGTTGCTTTTAAGTAGGATGGCCAAGGAAAGCCTGTGAGTAGTCACAGTTGAGCCAAGACCTACAGAGGCTGTGGTGGTGAGACTGAGACAGCGTATTTTAGGAGAAAAGCATCCAGACGTAGGGAAGAGCACGTGCAAAGGCCCTGAGGTGAGAGGGTGGCCAAAGAGCGGCAAAGTGTCCTCTGTGGTCAGGGTGACAGAGCAGAAGACGGAGGGGTGGGAGGTAAGGTCAGGGGAAGGCGGGCAGGCCACAAACATTGGGTCCTTTTTTAAACTGACACATTGTTGGTTTACGGTGCTGTGCCGGTCTCTGCTGTGCAGAAAGTGGCTCAGCTACACTCTCTTGAAAATTCTTGTCCAATATAGTTATCCCAAGAGATTGGATGTATTAGGTTAGTGAAAAGAATAATTGTAGTTTTGGACCATGAATTTTAAATCATTATAGCTAGGCTCAGACACATCATTATTAATCAAAATAGGAACCATTTCAATCAACACATTTTTGCCAACAAGATATAAGTTTGTTTACTCCTGTAGCATAAAAGCCCATGCTTCTGGATTCAGTGATCTCTTGGAACGCGTTTTCTGCATCCCGCTGCCGGTGGAAGCACTTTCCCTCTGAAAAGCTGTCGAGATGCTTAAAGAAGTGGTAGTCGGTTGGCGAGAGGTCAGGCTAAGGTGGCGAATGGGGCAAAGCTTCCAGCCCACTTCATTCAACCTCTGAAGGGTTGGTTGTGTGACATGTGGCCAGGTGTTGTCGTGGAGAAAAACTGAGCCCTTTCTGTTGACCAACGCTGGCTGCGGACGTTGCAGTTTTGGGTGCATCTCATCGATTTGCTGAGCAGACTTCTCAGATGTAATGGTTTCACTGGGATTCACGAAACTGTGGTGCGTCAGAGCAGAAGCAGACCACCAAACAGCGGCAATGACCTTTTTTCTGGTGCAAGTTTGGCTTTGGGAAGTGCTTTGGAGCTTCTTTTCAGTCCAACCACTGAACTGGTCATCGTCAGTTGTCTAATAAAATCCACTTTTCATCACACATCAAAATCCAATTGAGAAATGATTTGTTGTTACTGAGAAGAGAAGATGACACTTCAAAACGATATTTTTGATTTGTGGTCAGGTCACGAGGCATCCACTCATCGAGCTTTTTCACCTTTCCAATTTGCTTCAAATGCTGAACGACCGTAGACTAGTTGACACTGAGATCTTTGGCAAACTCTTGTGTAGCTGGAAGAGGATCAGCTTCGATGACAACTCTCAGTTGGTCGTTCTCAACTTCCATGGCCGACTACTGGGCTGCTCATCTTCAAGGCTCTCGTCTCTTTCGCAAAACTTCTCGAGCCACCGCTGCCCTGTATGTTCATTAGCAGGTCCTGGGCCAGATGTGCTGCTGATATTGTGAGCTGTCTCTGCTGCTTTACCACCCATTTTAAACTCAAACAAGAAAATTGCTTGAATTTGCGTTTAGTCTAACACCATTTCCCAGTCTAAAATAAATATAAAATAAACAGCAAGTGATAAATTGTTGGCAAAAAATACATAAAGCTAGAAATGCATGTTAAAATTATATATAACATGGCCGCATTTAAGACTGTATTCCAGTATCAAACAGCAAAGCTCAACAATACAAAACCACAATTACTCCAGTACCGGAGCGTGCAGAAGCTGGCCCTGTAGCTAGCAGTCCCCTGTGCTCTGCAGGAGCACCTTGTCGTGTGTTCTTTCTAAAGGTAGCAATCCGCCTCTGCTGATCGCAGACTCCCCGTCCACCGTTCTCCTCCGCACCCCCGGCCCTGGGAATCGCAAGTCTGTTCTCTGTGTCCCTGAGTAGGCTTCTGTGTTGCACATAAGTTCATTTGTGCCAGATTTTAGATTACGCATTAAGTGATAGCATCTGATACTTGTCTCTCCGATGTACTGCGCTTAGCATGACATCTTCTGGTTGCATCCGTGTCGCTGCAAACGGCATTGTTTCACTCTTTTTCATGGCCAAGCACAATTCTGTTCTACATACGCACCAGGTCTTCCTTACCCGTTCATCTGTCAGAGGATGTTTAGGTGGTTCCCAGGTTTCATTTTGGCTGTTGTAAACAGCGCCATAATGAGCATGGGGCGCGCGTATCTGTTTGAATTGTAGTTTGGTCTGGATACATGCCCTGGGGTGGGATTGCTGGGTCGTGTGGTGATTCTATCTTTTATTTCCTGAGGAACCTCCACACAGTCTTCCATACATTCTCACCAACAGTGTAGGAGGGTTCCCTTTTCTCCACACCCTCTCCTATCTTTGTTATTTATAGGCTTTTTAATAATGTCCATTCTGACCTGCGTGAGGTGACACCTAATTGTGGTTCTGATTTGCATTTCTCTAATAATTAGCGAGGGCTTCCCTCGTGGCCCAGTGGTAAAGAATCTGTCTGCAATGCAGGAGATCCTAGAGACGCGAGATCAGTCCCTGGGTTGGGAAGACCCCCTGGAGGAGGAAATGGCAACCCACTCCAGTATTCTGGCCTGGGAAATCGCATGGACAGAGGAGCCCAGCAGGTTACAGTCCACGGGCTGGCAGAGGTGGACACGACTGAGCGACCGCATGACTGGGCGTGAGCACAACAATCAGAGGTGCAGAGCACCTCCCCATGCGCCTCCTGGCCGCCTGGGCGTCGTCCTCGGAGAAATGTTAGTTCAGGTCTTCTGCCCATGTTCTCATTGTCACATAGGGTCTTAGGGGGAACTTTTAACATAAAATAAGCTTTTGGCAAATAGATGGGGAAACAATGGAAACAGTGACAAACTTTACTTCCTTGGGCTCCAAAATCACTGCAGATGGTGATTGCAACCATGAAATTAAAAGATGCTTGCTCCTTGGAAGAAAAGCTGTGACCAACCCAGACAGCAGATTAAAAACCAGAGACATTGCTGACTAAGGTCCGTCTAGTCAAGGCTATGGTTTTTCCAGTAGTCGTCTATGGATGTGAGGGTTGAACTATAAAGAAAGCTGAGCGCCGAAGAATTGTTGCTTTTGAACTGTGGTGTTGGAGAAGACTCTTGAGAGTCCCTTGGACTGCAAGGAGATCCAACCAGCCCATCCTAAAGGAAATCAGTTCTGAGTATTCATTGGAAGGACTGATGCTAAAGCTGAAACTCCAATACTTTGGCCACCTGATGCAAAGAACTGACTCTTTAAAAAAGACCCTGATACTGGCAAAGATTGAAGGTGGGAGGAAAAGGGGACAACAGAGGATGGGATGGTTGGATGGCATCCCCAACTCGATGGACATGAGTTTGAGCAAGCTCTGGGAGTTGGTGATGGACAGGGAGGCCTGGCATGCTGCAGTCCATGAGGTCGCAAAGTCAGACACAAGTGAGCGATTTTCACTTTCAAATACATATTAAAAGAGTACACCTTGACAATTTTTTACATGTATAACTTGTAAAAATCATCACCACAATCAAGACAGGGACATGCCCACCCACCCCCACTGAAAATTTCCTGTGCCCCCAGGGACCCTGCAGCCCTCCCCTCCCCGCCTGATAGAGATATTTCTTTTCAAATGGCGGTCCGATTATTCCAGGGTCGTTTGTGAAAACTTCCCTTTCACCGCTGAATGAGCTGCGGACCTTGGCTGAAAGCCAGTTGCCCACATGCATGTGGGGCTACTTCCAGAAGCCGTGTCCGGGAGCACTGACCCCTCTGTCTTTGTGCCCACATCACACCGCCTCAGCTACAGCAGCTTCATAAGGCTTGGCGCCAGGCCGCATGCGTCCTCTCCCTCTGTTTCAGCGCTTCTAATTCCTCTACAATCCGATACGCATCTTAGACTCGGCATTTCCTTCAGGCGATCCTGCCGGGATTTCTGACGGGAGTTGCACTGATGGTACAGATCCGAAGGAGGAGACGTGGGATCTTGACCACACTGAGGCCCCTGGCCCAGAACATGGAATGCGACTCCGTTCCCAGTTCTTTCGTTTCTCTCAGCAGTGTTCTGGGCTTTCAGAGAGCAGGCTTTGCACAGTGTCAGATCTGTCCCTAAACATCCCACATGTTGTGACGCTATTATAAATGGTTTTCTTTAAATTTCAGCTTCCGACTGGCTGTTTCCAGGAGATGGAAAGGCGCCTCACCTATGTTGGCTCGCAGCCTCCTGGGAGGAGCGACAGGGCTGGGCAGGCCCTGAGCCCAGTGGGTTCCAGCCACAGCCCCAGCCGAGTGGCCCTCCCGGGGCACGCGCTGTCCTCCAGGAAGCAGAGGCTCTGCTTTCCGCAACCAGGGGTCTCTCTAGAAGCAGCAAGTGGTCTTCACGGGGTGGTGTTTCCAGTGGACGCGCAGTGGGTGAGGACAAGCGCTGGGCGTAGAGTTCAAGCACACACTTGGGGGCTCAGGTCTGTGGCGACACTGGGGGCTGGTCCAAGGTCCCGAGGAGGGGATTCAGGGATCAGGGAACTCTTGGGGGCAGAGAGCACGACCTGGGCATCCGTGCCCCCTCCCGGTGGGTCATCCAGCCTGGCCCGTGTGTCCTACTCTGACCACATCCCAGGGGAACCCTGAGCTCTTTAGCCATGGGGACAGCAGCAACTTCAGCTCCTGCCAGCTGGGCAGCGGGGGAAGAGGGCACTCTCAGCAAAGGGCGGGAAAACTGGATTTCTCTCTCTTCCTCGCTCCTCAGGAGCGCAGTTTTGCTGGGGACAACTCAGAGGTCTTCTCTGGTGACTCAGGAGTCCCAGTGCTGTGACTGGGTTTGGGTCTGATGGGAAACAGCACCAGCTGCTCCGGGCCATCACCCCTTCCTGTCCAAACGCCTCTGCCGGGGTTGCCCCTGCTTCCCTGCCTGCCCCACCCCAACCCGGTCCTCCCCAGTGTCCTCCAGCCAGGCCAGTCTTTTCTTCTTATTTTTTAAAAATTTCTATTGGGGTTTATTTGATTTACAATGATGTGTTAGTTTCAGGCGAACGGCGAAGTGTACGAGTCACACATATACGTTGTCATTTAGTCGCTCAGTCGTGTCTAACTCTGCAAGCCCATGGACTGTAGCCTGCCAGGCTCCTCTGCCCACAGGATTCTCCAGGCAAGAACACTGGAGGGGCTTGCCACTCCTTCCTCCAGGGGATCTTCCCACCAGGGTCTCCTGCGTTACCAGCAGATTCTTCGCCGCTGAGCCCCCTGGGAAGCCCACATGCATTAATACATGTGTCCAGCCTTTTTTCAGATTCTTCTCCTTTGTAGGTCGTTATGGAGTACTGAGTAGGGCTCCCTGTGCCATGCCGCAGGTCCTTACCAGTTACCTATTCCTCATACAGCGGGCTTCCCTTGTGGCTCAGCTGGTAAAGAATCCGCCTGCAATGTGGGAGACCTGGGTTTGATTGGGAAGATCTCTTGAAGAAGGGAAAGGCTCCCCACTCCAGTTTTCTGGTCTAGAGAATTCCATGGACTGTGTAGTCCATGGGGTCACAAGAAGCTGGACTCAGCTGAGTGACTTTCGTCTCGTCTCATACAGTAGTGTGTGTATAGGTCAGTCCTTTTCAATGCACTCCCTCGGCTCTTCCTCTGCCAGCCTGGCGCGTGCACCCCTCGCCCAGCTCTGCTCCCTGGGCTGCTTCTGCCCTGGGCGAGCCAGCGGGTCACCCACCCTGTGCATCACCCGCCCTCTGCACCCCGCTGCATCCTAAACCTAAACTGCCTCGGCCCAGGAGCAAGACCCCCGGCACAGCGCACTGGTGCTCCAGAGGAGACCAGAATGGGTAGATGGCAAACCAAGATGATGTGTGCAGTGGGGCGGCTGCCCAGCCTGGGAGCGGTGGGGTGGGGCTCAAGGGAGGGTCAGCGGATCGGTGAGGGCAGGGCGTAGCTGGGGGCTGTGAAGAGGAAAGAGGCTGAGTCCAAGGACAGGACCGCCAGGCGAGGCGTGCACAGGCTGAGGACGGGCGAGTCGAGGCGCGTCTGCACCCAAGTGGCTGGCAGCTGCTGTCTTGGTCCCCGTCGCTGGTGCAGCCCCACCGTTTTCACAGGTTTAATTAAGTCTCCTCGGGAGCTTGGACTTGTCAAGCGCTCTTCAGGATGACCTGGCAGGTTTTCCCAGTGGACGCCTCCTGATTAAAAGGAAAGTTGAAAATCTTCACACCTTCTTCTTCACTGTAATGAGGACTGAGCCCTGGAACCAGTTCAGCCTCTCGTCAAACAGCCTTTCCCAGGCGGCAGGTCGGGGGCTCAAGGGTGGGGATGATGAGGTCTCCGTGCCAGCAAGACAGGGGACCTCGTCTGTCTCCCTCGAGGCAGAGGTGTCGCTGGGACCCTGGGGTTCATGGCTGGGGAGCAGCAGCTCCATGAGGCTGCTAGGAAGGCAGTTTTGGGGTGGCCCCAAATAGCTCCACCCCGTTAGCCTGGGGTCATTCCTGCCTTGAGTGATGCGGGCCCGTGAGTTGCTTCTAAATGAGAAAGGACGGTGCAAGGAATGGGACGGCCCTTCCAAGATGAAGTGAGGACTCTGGCTCCTGTCCTCCCCGTGGAGCACCGATGCTGATTTCCTAGGGAAGCTGCCTGCCCTGCGGTGAGCTGTCCAGCGGGGGAAGGACAGACAGACAGTCGGCCAGGGACTGTGTCTGGGCAGTGACCGCCTGAGTGAGCCTGAATGTGGACCACGTCCAGCGGAGCCTTCGGGGAGACCACGTCCCTGCCAACAGGGCTTGACTGCAGCCTCAGGAGCCATCCCAAGCCAGAGGCGCCCGCTGAGCCAGGGTCCTGGCCACAGGACAGGCTGGTGGTGCTTAGTGTTAAGTCGCTAGGTTTGGGGCTGCGAGCACTGCAGTAGATAAGCAGATCCTGTGGCCATGGGATGGAGGCGCCTGTCAGGGAGCCCTTCCCCAGCTCCTGGGTGCTTCTGCCTCTAACAGCTGAAGCTGAGTTGCCGAACAGATGCCCCAGGGCTATGAGAACGTCTAGGAAGCCCAAGGGCAGAGTCCACACCCAGGGAGGGCTGCCCGGGGCAGGAGCTCAGGGGTGGCCAGGGGGGAGCGTAACCAGGACCCCAGGCAGCGATGGGGGTGCCGCAGGAGGCCACGCCCTTGCTCCTCCGTCCCCACGGTGGTGGCTTAGGTGGATGGGTCAGCATCTTGCTCAGAAGCCTCGTCTGGATCTGGGGTCTGTTTCCGGGAAGCTGGGGGCTGATGGGGGGCATGGGGAGGCAGAGGAGGCGGGTCTGGGGCTCACTGGCAGGAGCACCTGCTCTGTGAGCAGACGCGGCACCCCTGGGTCTGGGGACCCGGATGAAGGTGCAGGGTGCTGGCCATTCCTGGCCCAGGACACAGGGACACCCTCTGGGGCTCCAAGCAGCTGCAGCCAGGGGAGACGGTGGTTCCAGGGGGTCACAGTGAGGACTCCACTACCCAGGTCCGTCCGGCTGGTAGGGGCCCTGCACCTGGGAAGCACTGCTCGCCTGCCTTAGAGCCGGGGGTGTAGACACGGCCAGGCCAGGAGGACCTAGTGCCCTGCTTGCTGCTCAGACATCCTGCCGAACACTGCCAGTTCCACCATGGTGGGGGCCGGGCACCTGTCCACCCTGCACCCTTCTCCCTGAGAACCTTTGCCCGGCCATCAGCAGCAGGGGGAGTTAACCCAAGCAAAGCCCACTCTGAGCCCAGCCCAGCTCATCCTTCCCCCCCTACCTCAAGCCCAGAGGAACCACGGGTTGGAGCTGTGAGCAGGGCACCTGGCCCTGGGATGGGGGTGGGCAAGTGGGAACGTCAGAGCCACCCGGCTGGGGGTGGGGGGCGTACTCACAGGGCCCAGAAGGAAGCTGGGGAGGGGGCCACCTTTTCTTCTCTCAGTCTGCGGCACAGAGCACCTGGTGGCGGGTCTCCTGTACCTTTTGGTTCACCCCACAAAGCTGGGAATGGGCAAGGGGCTCTGCTGTGAGTGGGCCACTCAGTGGGGAGGGGCCTTAATCTCAGCTGGCCATCCAACCTGACCTCCACACCGCCCCTCCCCGAGAATGGTCCAGAATCCCAGTGGGATCACGTCCCTCCCCTGCTAACAGCCCCCCAAGGCTGCCCACCGCCCACAGAAGAGTGGCCATCTGCCACATAAAAGGGCTGGACTAACCCCTGCTGTGCGTGATGGAGCAAGCGATTCCTAGGAATAACCTTGGGGAGAAATCCCGGGACAGACATGGAAAAGTTTGGAACAACTTCAGTTCAGTTCAGTTCAGTCGCTCAGTCATGTTCAACTCTTTGCAACCCCATGGACCACAGCACGCCAGGCCTCCCTGTCCATCACCAACTCCCGGAGTTCACTCAGACTCATGTCCATTGAGTCAGTGATGCCATCCAGCCATCTCATCCTCTCGTCCCCTTCTACCCCGACCTTCAATCTTTCCCAGCATCAGGATCTTTCCAAATGAGACAGCTCTTCGCATCAGGTGGCCAAAGTATTGGAGTTTCAGCTTCAACATTAGTCATTCCAATGAACAATCAGGACTGATCTGCTTTAGGATGGACTGGTCGGATCTCCTTGCAGTCCAAGGGACTCTCAAGAATCTTCTCCAACACCACAGTTCAAAAGCATCAGTTCTTCGGCACTCAGCTTTCTTTATACAGAACAATTTAGAAACATTAAAGAAGTCTTTGATAGAGATAGAGACACACTGTGCTCAAGTCTGAAATGACAAAATGAATAGAATCAATTCTATTCTATGAGCACCAATTCTTCCCTAAACTAGTTTATAGCATTTTAATGAAATTCTTTCATTCTGTCTGCCCTCTGACGGATGATGATAAGAGGCTTCTGCAAGTTTCCTGATGGGAGACACTGGCTGTGGGGAAAACTGGGTCTTGCTCTGGTAAGCAGGGCCATGTTCAGTTCAGTACAGTTCAGTTCAGTTCAGTTCAGATGCTCATTCGTGTCCGACTCTTTGTGACCCCATGAATCGCAGCACACCAGGCCTCGCTGTTCATCACCAGCTCCTGGAGTTCACTCAGACTCACGTCCATCGAGTTGGTGATGCCATCCAACCATCTCATCCTCGGTCGTCCCCTTCTCCTCCTGTCCCCAATCCCTCCCAGCATCAGAGTCTTTTCCAATGAGTCAACTCTTCGCATGAGGTGGCCAAAGTACTGGAGTTTCAGCTTTAGCATCATTCCTTCCAAAGAACACCCAGGGCTAATCTCCTTCAGAATGGACTGGTTGGATCTCCTTGCAGTCCAAGGGTCTCTCAAGAGTCTTCTCTAACACCACAGTTCAAAAGCATCAATTCTTCGGCACTCAGCCTCCTTCGCAGTCCAACTCAAATCCATACATGACCACAGGAAAAACCATAGCCTTGACTAGACAGACCTTTGTTGGCAAAGTAATGTCTCTGCTTTTGAATACGCTATCTAGGTTGCTCATAACTTTTCTTCCAAGGAGTAAGCATCTTTTAATTTCATGGCTGCAGTCACCATCTGCAGTGATTTTGGAGCCCAAAAAAATAAAGTCTGACACTGTTTCCACTGTTTCCCCATCTATTTCCCATGAGGTGATGGGACCAGATGCCATGATCTTCGTTTTCTGAATGTTGAGTTTTAAGCCAACTTTTTCACTGTCCTCTTTCACTTTCATCAAGAGGCTTTTTAGTTCCTCTTCACTTTCTGCCATAAGGGTGGTGTCATCTGCATATCTGAGGTTATTGATATTTCTCCCGGCAATCTTGATTCCAGCTTGTGTTTCTTCCAGTCCAGTGTTTCTCATGATGTACTCTGCATATAAGTTAAATAAGCAGGGTGACAATAAACAGCCTTGACGTACTCCTTTTCCTATTTGGAATCAGTCTGTTGTTCCATGTCCAGTTCTAACTGTTGCTTCCTGACCTGCATACAGATTTCTCAAGAGGCAGGTCAGGTGGTCTGGTATGCCCATCTAAAATCTTTAATCCAATTTTCTGCTAATGGGTGGGGCTGTGTTGCCTTCCTGTAGTTTGGCCTGAGGCAGTCCAGTCCTGGAGTTCGAAGTCTCTATGGCAGGGCTACAAGCTCTCAGCTCAGTTCAGTTCAGTCATATCCGACTCTTCGAGACCCCATGGACCAAAGTACGCCAGGCCTCCTTGCCCATCACCAACTCCTGAAGTTTACCCAAACTCATGTCAATTGAGTCAGTGATGCCATCCAACCATCTTATCCTCTGTTGACCCCTTCTCCTCCAGCCTCCAATCTTTTCCAGCATCAGGGTCTTTTCCAATGAGTCAGCTCTTCACATCAGGTGGCCAAAGTATTGGAGTTTCAGTTTCAACATCAGTCCTTCCAGTGAATATTCAGGAGTGATTTCCTTTAGGATGGACTGGCTGGATATCCTTGCAGTCCAAGGGACTCTCAAGAGTCTTCTCCAACACCACAGTTCAAAAGCATCCATTCTTTGGTGCTCAGCTTTCTTCACAGTCCAACTCTCACATCCATACATGACTACTAGAAAAACCATAGCCTTGACTAGATGGACCTTTGTTGGCAAAATAATGTCTCTGCTTTTCAATATGCTATCTAGGTTGGTCATAGATTTCCTGCCAAGGAGTAAGTGTCTTTTAATTTCATGCCTGCAATCACTATCTGCAGTGATTTTGGAGCCCAAAAAAATAAAGTCTGACACTGTTTCCACTGTTTCCCCATCTATTCGCCATGAAGTGATGGGACCAGATGCCCTGGTCTTAGTTTTCTGAATGTTGAGCTTTAAGCCAAATTTTTCACTCTCCTCTTTCACTTTCATCAAGAGGCTCTTTAGTCTTTCTTCACTTTCTGCCATAAGGATGGTGTCATCTGCATATCTGAGGTTATCGATATTTCTCCCGGCAATCTTGGTTCCAGCTGTGATTCATCCAGCCCAGCGTTTCTCATGATGTACTCTGCATATCAGTTAAATAAGCAGGGTGACAATATACAGCCTTGATGTACTCCTTTTCCTATTTGGGACCAGTCTGTTGTTCCATGTCCAGTTCTCACTGTTGCTTCCTGGCCTGCATACAGGTTTCTCAAGAGGCAAGTCAGATGTTCTGGTATTCCCATCTCTTTCCGAATTTTCCACAGTTTATTGTGATCCACACAGTCAAAGGCTTTGGCATAGTCAATAAAGCAGAAGTAGATATTTTTCTGGAACACTCTTGCTTTCTCAATGACCCAGCAGATGTTTGCAATTTGATCTCTGCTTCCTCTGCCTTTTCTAAAACCAGCTTGAACATCTGGAAGTTCACGGTTCACAAATTGCTGAAGCCTGGCTTGGAGAATTTTGAGCATTACTTTACTAGCGTGTGAGATGCGTGCAATTGTGCAGTAGTTTGAGCATTCTTTGGCAGTGCCTTTCTTTGGGATTGGAATGAAAACTGACCTTTTCCAGTCCTGTGGCCACTGCTGAGTTTTCCAAATTTGCTGGGATATTGAGTGCAGCACTTTCACAGCATCATCTTTTAGGATTTGAAATAGCTCAACCGAAGTTCCTTCACCTCCACTAGCTTTGTTCGTAGTGATGCTTCCTAAGGCCCATACAGGCTCTATGGCAGGGCTCATGCAAGTTCCTCCAAGAGGACTTATGCCAACATGCCACGCCTCCCAGCCAGTGCCCCTGACCCCGCAGCAGCCAATGTTTTGGCCACCTGATGGTAAGAGTCGACTCATCAGAAAAGACCCTGATGCTGGGAAAGATTGAGGTCAGGAGAAGGGGATGATAGAGGATGAGACGGCTGGATGGCACCATCTACTCAATGGACACAGGTTTGATCAAGCTGCGGGAGACAGTGAAGCGCAGGGAAGCCTGGCGTGCTGCGATCCGTGGGGTCACAAGGAGTCATATGACTGAGCGACTGAACAACAGCAGCAAGATTCTACAGTTATCTCAGTGAAGCTTCACACAGTCTTCAAAGCAATGCTGTGAATTATAAATAAGCTTATTTATAATTACTATTTTAACACAATAATTACTTCTTCAGGAAGAGGCATGAGGAGCGACCAGCTCCAGCAGATGTTCAGTTCAGTTCAGTCACTCAGTCGTGTCCGACTCTCTGCGACCCCATGGACTGCAGCAAGCCCGGCCTCCCTGTCCATCACCACCTCCTGGAGCTTGCTCAAAGTCAGGTCCATCGAGGCAGATGTTAGAGCATCATAATAGTGCAGTAAGGAGCCTTGTGTGAAACTGGCATGGAAGTCACACTGTAGGGCAACGGGACAGAACAGATGATCCAGAAACCAAACCTGGTACCCAGGAAACTTGATCTCTGATGCAGAAGCTGCCCTAAATCAACAAGGAGGAGAGATTTAGTCAACAAATGATGCTATAATAAAAGGTACTGAAATAAACAGTTAGTTACTTGGAACCAAAGTGGAAATTTTATTTTTCACCTCACAGGGTTTCGCAGGGAAGAAAGCAGCAGAATGAAATGCAGTAAATCTAGGCACTGAGAGAGCTGAAAGGGAGATCTTGTTTGGGATGCTGCCTCTGCATCTGGCCCAGCCTGGGAGGGTGGGGCGTAGGAGGGAGTACTGTGGGACAAGAAGGAGAAAGACAGACCTTTCATATGGCTCCCCATATCTGTGACAGTCGACCAAGTTTAACACAAATGCATTTCCAGCTTGTGGTGTTAAGTGAAGGCCTGAGGGCCATGCCTGGAGAAAATATGACATTGAAAAGAAACACTCCTTTTTAATCTGATTTGGTTTAGTTGCTAAGTGGTGTCTGACTCTTGCAGTCCCATGGAATGCAGCCCTCCAGGCTCCTCTGTCCATAGGATTCTCCAGGCAAGAATACTGGAGCACATTGCTGTTTCCTACTCCAGAGGATCTTCCCAACCCAGGGATTGAATCCGGGTCTCCTGCTTGGCAGGCAGATTCTTTACCAACGGAGTCATCAGGGAAGCTCTTTTTAATACGCAAGTGCTCTCAAATCAACGTGCAAGGCAAGAGGTTTCGCAAGAAGCTGTGAGCCTGGTATATTTGGATGTTTCACATTAGGCGGGCGACTCTCCTATAAGGAGATATCCACATGATCCAGATAAACTGGTCGCCAGCTCATCTCTCCGGGCGGGTATTTGCCATGAGCATCTTGGTTCCCGTGAGCTCACTGTGTTAGAACAACCCCTAAGAAAGAGAATACAATGATGATATAAACATGTGCTGCCCCGACCCCCAGGTTATCACCACTGACTTGGGGGTGTGTTTACCCAGGCTCCCACTTCCACCCCTCAGTAAACCGGGTGCTCCATCCTTGTAATCCCCTACTCTGCATCTTGCTCCATAGCTGCGTTTCTCCTCTTAGGATGTGCTCTGAGCAACTCCCAAGTCTCACTGCTCGTGCGTCATGCCCCCTAGGGCATTCGGTGCCCTTGTGTGGTTGTACCGTAGCTTCCCTCATCCCTCAGGTACCTCTTTCCAAGCTTTTATCGTTGTGGACAGTGTTACAGGTCTTTGACTACTGGTCTGCTCGATTCCTTTTCATGGTTTTCTAAGGACAAAGTGAAAGTGTGAGTCACTCAGTCGTGTCTAACTCTGTGGCCCAGTAGACTATTGCCCTCCAGGCTCCTCTGTCCATGGGATTCTCCAGGCAAGAATACTGGAGTGGGTTGCCATTTCCTTCTCCAGGGGATCTTTCAAACCCATGTCTCTTGAACTGGCAGGTGGATTCCTTACCACTGAGCCATCAGGGAAGCCCCCTGCACACGTGCATGGAAGTGTTAGTCTCTCTGTTGTGTCTCTTTGTGACACCATGGACTGTAGCCTCTGTCCATGGGACTCTCCAGGCAAGAACACTGGAGTGGGGTGCCGTTCCCTTCTCCAGGGGGATCTTCTTAACCCAGGGATTGAACCCGGGTCTCCTGCATTGTCTGCGGATTCTTTACCCCCGAGCCACCTGGGAGCCCTTTCTAAAGACAAACGCCTGCGGAAACCCGTCTCCCCACCCCCACAGGTGGCCCTGCGCGTGCTCCCGTCCTCACTCCTGGGCAGCAGGACCAGCCTCCGGCCGGCCCGCCGGGGCGACGGGTACAGAGCCACGCCCGCCTTGTCCTAAAAGCGACGCGCCCCACTCTCACTGGTCCTGTTATACTTCCACCGTCCCACTACTTCTCAGAGGTCTTTCTGGAGAGCTAACGTTTTCTGGTGGATCTGAAAGAGTTCTCTTTCCACGATGGCTCCAGAGGAGGCCTCTCGTGTCTGCCGCCCCAACGTGACCCATGCTGACTGCCGTGGGCGACGCTTCGCAGGAGGTGAGGGCTCAGGAGCTGGGGCTCTGACTCCCGCCTGGACACTGCTGCCCACCGCCTGCGTAAGGCCCCGTGTCACGCAGGGGCAGCTGCTAACCTTTAAGACCTGTGTTTTGGTTATTCTATGTGATACTTAGAATATATCATACATGTATATTTCACATAGAACATGTGAAATAATCACATTTCACTAGAATGTGATTTCATTCTAGTGAAAACAACAAGATCTATGGAGGTTTTCTAAGAAATGTTAACCAGAGATATTGGGTGAGTCTTTGAAATGGGGCCTAAGAACTTCTGATCCATGGATATAATATAATGTCAAATCAATCACCCCACCCTCTGCCCTCCTATGAGCCCTCACCCAGCCCCCAAAATCAGGGTGTTTGGTGGTGGGATGGACGGAGGCCTGGGACCACCGCTCTCCTATTTGGGGTCACAATGTGTTTCTAAGATGATGGTGTCCTGGGTGGGCACTCACTCATCCAGCTGACAACTGCACACCACCGACTGTTAGGACAGAGTCAGGGGCAAGGCCAGGGATGGCTGTCAGCGGACAGAGGGGACAGAGTCAGGGGCAAGGCCAGGGATGGCTGTCAGTGGACAGAGGGGACAGAGTGGGGGAGGCCTGGGTGGTTCTTAGTGGACAGAGGGAAGAGAGCAGAGTTCAGGCCAGGGAAGGTCGGTAGCCATTCCCCAGCAGCTGCAGGGGAAAGATGGACATCAGAGCGCCCATCAAGTGACCAAGGAGCACTCTTCAAGGCAGCGACCTCCAAGCTGAGAGCTGGAGTCAGGCGAAGGCGCGGGATGGCGGAGCTGAGGAAGGGGCTTCTGGAGGAGGAGGCCCCTCGCCTGCCTGCCTGTCCACCCTCACGGGGGCGCGTCCTCATGGGGGGCGGGGTCCTCACCGGGGCGTGTCCTCACGGGGGCGTGTCCTCACGGGGGGCGTGTCCTCACCGTGTCTCCGCAGCCCAGGGCGGGGGACTCTGGCCCTCAGGGACGGCAGCCTCCTCCTTGCCTCTTTGCCCGCCTGCTTCCTGTTTTCCTTCTTCTCTGTCTTGTCTCGCAAGGTGAGCATCCGTCTGTGGGCAGCCCCCTGTCAGGGTCACCCAAGGTACCGAGGTCCGCTCTGCCCCACAGCCTTATGTCGGCCGTGTAAATCCCAGTCATTCAGTAAGCTGATTGTGGCTGAAAGGGTTGTATTAATATCTAAGATTCCTAACTGTGGTAAAATACACTCTCTTGGCCTGCTTTGGCTTCTGTAACAGAACAGCACAGCCTGCGGGCTTATAAACAACAGCACTTGTCACAGCTCTGAGGCTGAGCGTCCAAGATGAAGACAGAAGTCTCCCTGGTCTGGCGAGGACCCACTTCCTGGTCCCTGGATGGGTGGCCGTCCCTCCCTCTGGGGTCCTCACATGGGGGGGATGAGGGAGCTGCCTGGGGGGTCTGTTATTAGGGCACTAATCCATTCCTGAAGACCCCACGTCCTAACACCATCACACAGAGGACTGACTGAACACAGGAGATGAGGAAGAGACGAGCGTTCAGTCTATGGTGCACGTATAACATAAGGTTTACCGCTGTGACCACCTTTAAGTGCAGTTTGGTCGTACTAGACGCCTTCACGCTGGTACGGTCATCACCACCACCATCTCCAGACTTCCGTCCACCTGCCCAGAACGAAACTCTGTCCCGTTGAACACCACCTCTCCCCACCCCATCCCCCTTCTGCTCTGGCGCTAAGACTTTGACTACCCTGCGCTGCGCTTAGTCTCTCGGGCGTGTCCGACTCTGCCACCCCATGGACTGAGGACCGCCAAGCTCCTCTGTCCATGGAATTCTCCAGGCGAGAATACTGGAGTGGGCTGCCATTTCTTCCTCCAGGGTTTGACGACCCCAGGGACCTCATACAAGTGGAATCACGCGTGCCTGTCCCTTCGTGAGTGGCTTATGTCACTTAGCATAATGTCTGCAAGGCTCATTCATGTCGTAGCTGGTGTCAGGATTTCCTTCCTTTTAAGGACGGGGTGATATCCCCTCGTGTGGGGTGATATCCCGTCGTGTGGATGGGCCTCGCCTTGCTTACTCCTTTTTCTGTCCATGGACACGGGATGCTTCCACGCTGTGGCTGCTGTGGACAAGCAGGTGTGAGTGTCTGCCCCCTCGCCCCTCCTCTGGGCACGTGCCCGGCAGTGGGATTGCTGGTCCCATGGTGGGTCCGTGTTCAGTTCTGAGGAGCCTCCAGACTGTTTTCCTCAGCAGCTGCACCATTTTCCGTTCCCACCCGCACTGCACTAGGGCACCCGTCTCTCCACGTCCTTGTTCCTGCTTTTGGATCCGAGCCTTCCTAACAGGTATGCTGAAGGCGCACCGTGTCTCGTGGGGCAGATGTCCCTGAAGCAGAGCCTGGGATGGGTGCTCTTGCAATGCTGCAGGAATGGGGAGGGCGGGAAGCAGGAGGCGCGGCCCCTCTGAGGACCCGCGGACACTCCAGGGTGCGGCCTGCACAGAGCTGCCCCTCCCGGAGATGGGGCCCGGCCCGTCAGCCTCTCCTCGCGCTCTAGCCATCCACCCCAGCGGGCCCCAGGGTGAGGTCTTCCGCTTGGCTTCAGGAGGTCCTCCAGGCGCCTGTGAGTATGGGCCAGGGTGGGCTGCAGCCAGGGGGTGAGCAAGGGGGCCCTGACCTGGGCTGCAGGCCGCAGTTACAAGCCCTCACGCCAGCAGGATGGGTACCTGCCACACCCCCTCTTGGTCCGGACTCGGCCCCCTCCCCACTGGGCCATCTGCATTCACTCTTGTTTGCTCTTCTGCATTCTTTGCTGTTTCATGCATTGCAAATGCCTCCCGCCTGCTTTGGCCTATTATGGGCTTTCAACCCATAGCATGGATCGGCCTTGTTATTAAAGACGCCCTCCCTGCTCTTCACTGGAGTCAAGGAAGGCACTGGAAGCGCCCGTCTCCTGTCTCCACATCTGAGTAAACAGAGCCTTTACCCCAGCGCATCCACCCGAACATTGTGAAATGTGATCAACACATGAAGGGAGTAAACAATATTCACAATACTTTCAGCTGGAAAATAATATTTAAAGTAACTCCGTGTGGTGCAGATTTAATGAAGATGGGTTTCTCAGACTGGAAACTGTATGACTCCTCAGCATTTGGCCTCCTGGAAACCTTCTGAATATGACAGCTAAGTTTAGGGGCCTCTGAAGAAAATTTTTTGCCAGCTAGACTTTCATGTGGCTATTAATCTGATAAATTTCACAAGTTATTAGCCAGCCCCTCTGATTTTCCACTGTAACAATGTCTGATGGAGGAAGCGCTGTTGACTGGAGCTTAACCAGACAGCTGGAGGCCTGGGCTAACCCTTTAGCCAGGCCCTTGCCTCCTGGGCCTCTCTCTGCTCTGAGCCCTGAGGCCCTTGGGCCAAGCTCACCCCACATCCCCGCCAGAGCCCCGGCCAGGCATTGACCACAGCTGAGCACAGAGGGGGGCCAGAGGGGTCCTCACAAGCTCACTGTCCCCAGGATTCTCACCCCACGGTACGCTGGAAAGGTCTAGACATGTCCACTCCCCATGGAGCCCCTGTTGCAGGTGGGCAAGCTTTCCTGATCACAGCATCTGGCCATTCAGGGAACATGGCTGTGAACCAGGATCAGCAATGGGGGATTCCCTGCTCAATTCTAAGCCAGGCAGACTTTGCCGGGCTGCAGAGCAGTGTACTCAACCTTTGATGGTGTCTTGAGACACCTCTGGTTATCACAAGTGGGGTGAGTATGCTTGGCCTCTAGCAGACAGGGGCTGGGGTGCACAGGACAGCCCCCACAGCAAAGAGCACTCCACCCAGGAGGCCTCTGGTCCAGGTGGGGAAGCCCACTCCACGGCAGCCACAGCCGCCCAGACCCCTGGCCGTCCCCCTGGGCTTGCGGCCACGGGCCTCTGGGAAGTATCCCCATAAGTGGCGGGGTTTCCTGGGCTCCCCATCTCCACTCCCACCAGACTCTAATCTGACTGATAAGAAGGATCCATGCGTGGGCTGGCAAAGCTGGACAAACGTTGTGGCTTGAATGTGGGGGCTCCTGCACATCCCATGTCTCGAGCACGGGACCCATGTGGGGACAGCCGGGAGGCTGGGGCACACCCTGAGCGGTGGCCACGTTCCAGGGACTCTCACGATCTCCCTGAAAGAAGTAGCCAGCTCTGGCTTCACATTCCTGTGACTAGAGGACCCTGACCTTGACCACAGGGACCTTGCGAGGATCAGGGCCTCCCCGCATAACCCTCCCCACCTTTCATTGTCAGATCTGCGTGTGACCACTTGAGCCATACCAATAGAATTTAAGGAGCAGCTTTAATTAAGTCCCATTAATTTCCCAAGACCTTGTCTTCAGGGACACCGGAATTCAATCTGCACGTTAACAGCACAGCGCTTGCTGCCGTCCTTGCTAATATAACACGTAATCCACGCCATAGTGACAAAGAGGGCTTCCTTTCCCACTTCCCACAAGAAGCCTCACCCCTAAATGGGGTTTAAAGTGTGTCTGCGCCTTCTCCGAGGTCAGACTCCTCCCTGCTGTAGGGCTGCCCCCGGACTCCGTGCCCCGCAAACAGTGTCCAGAGAAAGGAAGTCCAGCCAGACGGCTCTCTCACCTCCCGTCCTGGGAGGAGCCAGCCGCCACCTCGAAGGACCGCAGGAGCCTCTGGCCAACAGCTGAAGCCTTGCCCGTGGGGACCACCCTCCCCCACACACCACCCTGGGCCTTCGCACCCGACCGGCTCACATCACAAGTGTGCTGCACACTGGTGCCCACGCCGAGATGGCCACGGCGATGCTCTTCGCCGCTGAGCCCCGGCCAGGCTGGGGGAGGTTGCTCTGTGACGCGGGGCTTTAGGGGGTTGCTGGCTCACTTTTCTATGCTTTTCCAGTTCACACATGCTCCCCCAGCGACGACTGACCCCCGCCTGGGGGACGTGTCAGAGACGCACTGGTTCCACGCTGCGTTTTTCCTGGGCCGTCTGCCCTCCTATCCAGCTGGCCTGCTGTCTGTCCAGAGCAGCCGCCCCAGGCCAGCTGGATTCCAAGAGTTCCCCCCACGTCTGCCCAGGAGGAGGGGGGCCCTTGTGTCCTGGCCCCCGTTCTCTCTTGGCCTGTCCCTCATTTGGTGATGTTTGCTGTCCCAGCCCCTCCTGAGAAAGAGGCAGAGGAGGCTCTTTTAGCCCACTGACCACATTTGTGCCGCTCATCCACGTGTCCTGGTGGGTTTTCACTATTGTTCATGCTGAAATGTGAAAGTCTATGTTAGTTTGCATTTTCTATTAGAATCTCTTTCAGATCTTGCTGTGTCTCTTTCAACTTCTTTGTGAGGCTGTTTTGGCTCTGTTGGTATATAATCTTGTTTTCTTGGGAATACTAACTCAGTAATATAGTCACTAAAATCCACCTGCAGTGCAGGAGACTTGAGTTCGATCCCTGGGTCAGAAGAGTCCCTGGAGAAGGAAATGGCAACCCACTCCAGCATTATTGCTTGGGAAATCCCATGGACAGAGGAGCCTGGCGGGCTGCAGTCCATGGGGTCGCAAAGAGTTGAACACGACTTAGCAACTAATCATCAAACATTTACTTTACTGAACTTTAAAATGCAATCAAATGTGTGCCTTTAAAAAATACTTTCTGGCCTTCTTATGCTAAGAAAAGAATTTTCCCTCCTTACCATTAGTACATAACATTACTTTTATGAATTTTTAAGACTTGTAAATCTTTCATCCATCTGAAATTAATTTTTCAAACATTTTGTACTTCTTTAGCCATAAAATATAGCCCATAAACAAATGAAAGCATTTTCGTCTCATAATAATTTTAAAAGCTCAGGCTGAAGTGACGAGCAGGCATCTACTGCCTCCTAGACTGGCCTGTGTGGCAGAGGTGGGTGTCTGTCATCCGATGCTGACAAGGTGAGAGGCCACACGCGCTGTGCACACTGATGGAAAGACAGCTTGACAGTGCCCATCAAGCTTTAATCTATGCACGCGTTTGACCCAGCACTGCCACCTCTGAAAGTTTATCTCCGGAAATACCCGCCCAAGAATACAAAGATGCTCACCGCTGCATGATGTTTGATTCCAAATAAGTAGAACCAAGCCAAGCGTCCATCAAAATGACATTGGTTGAATAAACCACTGTGCATCCATAATGTAACACAGCCCGTGACATAGATGGAAATATTTGGTGTGTGTGTGTTTGCATACATATTATATGGAGTGTCTCTATGCAGGAGCATGGTGTACAGTGCACTGTATGTAATTTATACATTTCTGTAGTTTATAGATGTGTATGAGCTGCATCTTTCTGTTTTTCCATAGTTATCAATGTGGAAAATTATTTAAGAATTTCTATGCAAACTTTAATTGATAGAATAGTGTTAATAATATAAACCCACTCTTTAAAAAAGTATGTCTTCATATATTCAGTGCAGAGTTTGAAAGGAAATACACCAAACTCTTCTCTCTGGCTGATGAGGGGGTTTTTTTTTTTCCCCCCTCTCTCTTTTTTGTTACACTTTCTGAATTTGTGACTTTTTGAAAACTACAATGAGCAAGGTTCTTTTTTAAAAAATAAAAGCGCACATCTTTCTCTAAGGAGCTACTAAATTACAAATCAGAGTAATGAGAGACACGACAGACACCAAGTAAGAGTTTTTTGTTGTTTTTTTTTCTCACCAGAGAGGAGCGCCCTGGCAGCAGGAGACACACCGACTGTGGGAGCCGCGCTGGGTGCCCTGGCCTCTGCAGAGGGAGCTGGCCTCGGCCCACCTCCCCCGGGACCACTGCTGCGGCCCTGGACACCTGACAGGAGAAGGCTGCGGTGAAGGCCCCGGTGCTCACTGGACCGCTTGCTTCACACCCACTCCACACAGGCCATGTCCAACTACCGCCCCCAGACGCACCCACAGCCCTGTGATCCCCTCTGCCTCACTGGGCCTCTGAGCAGAGCTGGGCCTGCCCCTCACTGTTTACCAGGAGCCAGCGCCGTGCAGGCAGGGACCCGCGGCTGCCCTGAGAGGCGTGGGCACTGGGCAGGGAGGGGTCAAGGGACAGGCATGGTCACTGAGGTGCAGAAAGGAGACCCAGGAGCTGTGGGGGTGCAGAGCAAGTGCAGGCCTGACTTGGGATCTAAAGAATATCCAGAGAATAAAGACAGGAGAAGAGCAGGCAGGCAAGACCAGAGCAGGGGCCTCCCGGAGTTCTGCCTGGGGGCCCCTGCTCCCCTCGGGGTCTGGTACTCACTAAGCCCTCACCCCGCGCAGGGCTGGTGTGACCCCTGGGGACCGTGGCGGGTGAGGGCACAGCCCCCACCCCTGCCCTTTCTAGACCGGTTGCTGCGGGCAGAGGAGGGCCATGCTCACTGCACCTGGCCTGCTGAAGGTGTGGAATGTCCACCCTGGGAGCAGAGGAGGTCTGGGGCACCTCCACACCTGGCAGATGGCGGTGTGTCCCCTGCCAGGTGCCCAGGGTCCAGGACAGCTGTCCGTCTCTGCCTCACATGGGGTCCCGGAGGGTGTGAGGACTGAAAGGAAATCCTGGAGGGAGGGGCGTGGAGAGGAGGTGACAGCCGGGAGAAACGTGCCAGGGGCTCTTATTAGCCACAGTCAGCACTGCTATTAATTACACAACAGTTAAATTGGCAGCAACTCGAGCAGAAACTCTCATTTGACACCTTTTACCGGTTCCCCGCCAAGGAGCTGCCTGGTCTTAATTAGCACAGGAGATTTTCCTCCGTCCTTTGTGTCCCAATGCGTCGCCTGCCCATGTCTCAGCACCCTCAGAGCCCCGGGGCTCTCCCGTCTGGAAGAGTGAGGTCGGAAACCTGCCTCTGCCAAGTCCCGCCAAGCTTGGAAATCCCAGAGCATCAAAGGACAGAATCCAAGCTGTGATGCGATGGGACAGACATGTGCCTTGGGGAGCAAACGCAGGGGTGGTGCTTGGAGGACGGGGGAGTTCCAAGCATTTGGAGCCGGCCCACCTCAGGGCCAGCCTGGGTCTTGGGAACTGGCTTGCACTGGGGGGGTTCTGAAATATTCCGTGCTCAGCCAGCCTGCCCCCTGCCCCGACAGCCACTCACCACTCTACCCAGAGCCTCCTGGTGCTCTGAGGGGAAGAGATGGCAGGGGATTATTCAGAGGGAGAAGAGGTCACTTTAGAATGACCAAGATCACAGTCCACTCCAAAGCTATTTTTACTCTCAAACAAAATACAACAAATGAAAGGCATTAAGCCGTAAAAACAGCTGGAAGCTGTGTAAAGAAAAGCCCACAGAAGTCTGATAAGAGTGGGGGGCATCCTTCAGTCTTTAAAAGATCAAGGGGATTGAAAAGCGATCGGGAATTTAGGATGTAAGCATAATAAAATTAATGAGAGATGAACACCTTGTGTCAAGTATGTGTTCTGCATAGAGAAAAAGACCCTCATTTAACGACACAGGAAAAGGTCGCGAGATAGACCATGTGCTATGCCAGCTCGTCTGAGCACCTTAGGCCACGCACTCCATCGGCATCAGTTTTAACCATGTGTCGCAGTGCGCAGATGCCTATAATTCATTCCTAAATTATAATTCATAATGTGTGAGACAGAAATATAGCGCATCATGTCCATTATAAAACACACAAAGGCAGGCACGGCACAAAGCTGCTAGTAGCGGATGTTGAGTGGCAGCTTTCACATTTCCTGACTACTGTGGATTGACCTGCACGCCTGCTGGGGTCCACACACCTCACCGTGGAGATTTATACTGCAGACAGAGCCTCAGCAGACCCCCAAAACCAGCAATCAGCAAGCCCACACACCTTGATCACCATGTGAAAATAAAGCCAAAGCAACAACAAGCTGGAAATCACTGACAAAGCTAGAACCAATCAGCCCATTAACAAAAATAACATTGATGTCTAGAAAACAAAAACACTTAGAAATGTTCAATGCTCTCTCACACCAACTCTGGGTCAAAAAGAATGGCAAACTGCAGAACAGCGGGAAAACATGGGTTACGATGCGACCGCCTAAGAAAACCACAGAGACGGGGCTGGCTGGCAGCGCGAGCCTAAGGCGTCCTGTTAATACACATCGTGAGCAAAAGAAGCATCGCCGTAAGCAGCCTCATGCTTCCAACTCAAGAAACTAAGGAAAGAAGGGAATTAGAAAAACGGCAACAAAATGAGCCTGAAGAAAACTGGAAACTGAAGTTATGCAACCAGGAAGTAATGAGTCAGAAATAGGCATTAGAATTGATAGCTAAATCTAGGGACTGATTCTTTGAAAAAAATTGTGAAATGGATAAACCACTTATTTTTTTCAGCTAGCATAACACTCTACTAAAAGCACAGTACAGAAAAAGAGAAACTACAGGCCTTTTGATATAACCATCATAAACAAAATATTAGAAAGCAGAATTTATTCGTACATTGAAAAACATAGGAACTGTGTTATTCACTCTGAGAGTGCAAGGATGGTTCAATGCTGAGAAATCTATTCGTTTCTCGTATTAATAGGTAAAAGGAAAGGTTCATGTGTTTGTTGAAGCATTCAGTACAAGAGTGAAAAATTGGACATGAGCCAAATACCCATCAAAGGTAGAGTGGACACAAAAGTCATCGGTCCATCCCACAGTGACCTGCTCTGCAGGCATCTAAAAGGATTAGAGAAATCTGTGTGTCTTGTGTGGAAAGAGTTGCGGCCTAAATTATTAAGTGGAAATAGAAAGCAGAAAGGCAGTATGAGTATATTACTACATTAATCCATGAAGCATAAATATAGACAAAACTCTTTTTGCATTTAAATATAAATATGATGTATAATTTATATATAAATTGTGTGTGTATAGTTCACAACCAATTGATACATAATATAAGATGTAATTTGCATGCATAATTTATACATACATATATATGTTTCTGTTCCAGGCATCAACAACAGCCTGGGAATACAAAGGAAAGCTGCATTTATTATTGTGCTATATTGCACCCAATTATGACCGACTCCAGGGCCCCCGCAAGCGGCCCCCCGTCCTTCCCCAAGCCATCCGAGGCCACACGACAAGCGCTATGGATACAGCTCCCAGGTTCCTGCCCCCTCCCTATGTGGCCTCTGAACAGGACACAACTCTCAGTGGTGGGGGATGGGGCAGGCTCTGCTCTTGCCCCTGGAGGCGGCAGCCAGCACCCCTGCAGGTGGTCCAGCCCCCAGGATGCAGCTTCCTCTAGCCTGCCTCACATGGACCCAGCTGTTGGTGACATCAGCAGCCTTCCAGGGGGTCTTCCTGCAGTGCCCCACCCCACACACTCCCCCGGGCCTGGGCTATCCCCTGGGACAAGCGGCCTGGAAGACAGGTCTTACTCAGGAGGGCGTGGAGGCCGCTGATGACTTTCTCCATTGTTGAGGATTCCAGGACGGGGCACTTGTGTGGGGTGAGCTGGGCCTATGGGTGCGGCAGGCAGAGGAAGGAGAGGCCCATGGAGGGAGGTGCCCATCGGGGTCCCAGAGGATGGAGTGCGGGCGGAGAAGGGGCCATGAACACCTCCCGAGGCAGCGTCATGCTTCCTGTCCCCTGTCCACTCTCTCCTGAGATGACTTGCTGCTAAAGCCCTGCCCGGGAAGGCGTTCAGCAGGCGTCTCCCTGGCCCTCAGCCCCGCAGCTGCCTGCGCGGGTGAGGCGCCTGTGAGCTCAGCCCGCCCATCCAGCTCAGGGGACCTGCCCGCGCCCTCCAGCAGCGCCTCGCCCCCCCAGCTCCCTGGGCTGCACCCCACCTGGGCATGTGCCCTGCAGGCAGGCAAAGAGGGGAGTTCCACAGCTCCTCCCGCCTGGAGACGCCAGAGCCCCCAAAAGACTCCCGTCCTCGCCACCTCCACCCCAGAGTGAAAGTAAAAAGGCAACAGAACAGGGCCCTGGCTGGCAGAGCTGTGGCCCCAAGCAAAGGGGAGGCCTGAGAAGCCGGGCAGGAGGGCGAGCACCTGCCCAGGGCCAGGGAGGGGCCACCAGGAAGCAGACCCCGCGCGGCCAGCGGGTGAGAGGTGTCCCTGACCGCCTGCATCTCAGTCTGGATACATAAAAGCCCGACATCCACCGCCGGCCCTCGCCCTCCCGGGAGGCAGAGGAGCCACTCAGAACGTTGCAGCTTTTCATCCGAATCGATCCCTGTCAAGCACAGATGACAAAAGCTTCCAGGAACAAGAGGGATGCTGGACACGCAGCCGTCTCTCCCCATCACGTGGGCGGCAGTCCCGGCTCAGACCAGCATCCAGCGCATCCTCCGGCCTTCCTTGATCACCCTGCGTGCGTCCAGAGCGCAGACGGAAAGGTGTGGACAGCGCCTTCTGTTCCATGCAACGCCGACTGCCATGGTTCCTGCTTCTATTTCATGCCTTTCCAACAGGCGCTGGTCCTAGGCAGCGGTCAAGGTGACTGTCCCTCGTCCAGAGCCCGGCCTGCCGGGCCTTCAGGGTGGTCAAGGGCCTGGGCAGGCACAGCCTCCTCGCTGCCGTCAGCGCTTGGTGCAGCCCACAGACAAACCCGAAGGCTGGCCTCCTCACTCTGCACAACCGCCCTCTCCCTCGAAGGTCCCTGGTGCCCACCCAGCGCCCCCGACAATGCCCAGGCCCCATCCTCATGGCGGGGTGCTGGGGCGGCTCCCCTCCCTGCAGGGTGGGTGCGGTCCCAGGGGGGGCAGGGCGGGAAGTGCAGGAGGGTACCCACTCTGCTCAGACCCTGGGCGGCCTGACCTCCGAGGACTCCAGGTGGCCACAGCAGAGGCTCGTGAGTGGCCAGGCCCCACGACGGGGACCTCGAGGGAACACGCCTGCCGGGATACTCTGCGTTTGATGGTGATGCTGCTGAGCAGAGGGGTCAGGGCTCACTGCCTGCGGGGGCAGTCAGAGCGGGGCAGGAGGCCTGAGGGGCTGACCTAGACCTCCCCGGGTTTCCAGAGAACTGGAGGGCTCATGGGGTGGCGGGGGCATGCAGGGTGCGCCTGGAGGGGAGTGCCAGTCTGTGAGCCTGGGAGCCCTGCCCTGGGGTCCCACCCTGTGTCTGAGCCTCCTCCTGAGCTGAGGTCTGTGGGGTCAGCCTCAGGGCCCTAAGGTGAAGGAGCTCCAGTGCTGGAAATGCTGGGCCTCACTCTGAGAAACCAGGGAGAGGCCCAGAGGGCCTGGCCTGCCCCCGGGGGTGGCCGCCTGTGACCCCGCGTGTGCTGGGAGATGGCGCGTGGGCGGTGTGGCTGAAGGAGAGATACCTGTGGTTCACAGTGAGGGGCACCTGGAGTCTGAACACCCTGGTCTTTCCCACGCACAGGCACCGTGAAGATGGGGAGGGCAGAGGGCCCTGCAGACAGGCCACAGTCCCGCTGAGCCCCCAGGCCCCGGGTGTCCTGGCATCCCCAGCACAGGGACCAAGGGCACGCTGCTCCTGGCACTCGGTCCGAGAGTAGCCCAAGCAGGACTGAGACGCGGGGACGGCAGCGGACAGCGCCTGGGTCAGCGGCAAGGTCGGCACCGGGCGCACGCTGCACAGACCGACAGTGGCTCTTTGGGCAGGGACCCAGGACGAGGAAGGAGAGAGCAGGCCCTGCCCCGCCAGGCCGCTGCGCACACGGCTCAGTCTTTCAGCAGAGGAGGCTGCAGGCACCACGGGGGCTGCTGAAGGTGCCCCAAGGGGGCGGCCTCTGCCTCCCAGGTCCGGGGGTCAGTCTGTCTTTCACTTGTTCCCGAGTCTGGCTCCTGCACCCCAGTCATGCCGAGCCCAGCTCGACCCCCAGAAGGGCAGCTCCGGTTCCCCCATGGGAATGCTGGCCTTGGCCGCACCCCTGAGCACAGCATCGGGAAGGGTCTGGGCTGCTGTCTTCTGCCCCCTGCCCGCCCCGGGAGCAATTTCTCCTTCACCCAACTCACACGCCCGCCCCAGCCTTAGCGTTTAAGTGGACGAAGCCGGGCAGAGGTCAGAACACGGAGCCCAGAGCCAATGCAGGGCGCCGTCTGGGTCTCCAGCCCCCTCACCTGGGAGATGGGTGACAGCGATGCCGGCTCAAGGGAGCGGACAGGAAGCCAGTGGGTCCTGCGGAGCCCTGCCCCCGACTCCCAGGGGTGCGGTCCTGGCTGGTTGTTCTCATCAGGATGGGTGTCCGTTTGGCTCAGCGCTGGGCGCTGGGCATCAGGATTGCCCGGGCTTGGGGGAGGGACTCACAGGCCTGTTAGAGGGGAGGCAGTGAGTCAGGTCTCTGGCAAGGATACCAGGGGGACAAGATGGGGGCAGGAAGTACAGTGGGGGTGGCCCCACCCCTCAGGGAGCTCGCTCACTTCCAGGCCTGGAGCCGTCTGCCCAGGGTGGCCTCTCAGGCTGCTGACCACCTGGCCGAGCACAGGGCGCAGGCCGTGAGCTGGTGGTCTGGCCTGGACTCCCTCCTGGAGCTAGGTGCCCTGCGGGGTCTGCTCCCAAGACCCAGAAACGCTGAGCGGGAGCTGCACGGCCCATCTGCACCCTTGAGTCTCAGAGCAAGCGGGCCTCCCTGCTTGCCACAGGATGGGCTGGCCCACAGCCACCATCTCTGGCCGGGGCGGTCAGTGCGGCTCGGCCTGGCCTCCCAGCATATCCGGCAGCCCCGTGGGGACCTGAGGAGGATAGCACAAGCAGAGCCCCTGGCCCTTGCTTCTGGAGTGCACCGGGGCGCCCGGGGGCCTCAGGAGCACCCGCACCCTCCGGGGGCTGCAGCTGTGTGCAACTCTGTGAACAACAGGTGAGCGAGCCCCCTTGAGGGTTCGGCTGGACATCACTACTGAGCAAGAGGTGAGCGGGCGTCCTGCACCGGGGGCCAGGCCCCTGGGGGATGCGTGGGGTGGAGTCGGGGTGCAGGGGCCCCTGGAGGAGGCTGTATGTCCTTAGGGCGAACTGGAGGTTGGCGGCCTAGAGGTCTGGAGAAGTCCCTGCCAACAGAAAGTCAGAGGTCAGGGGTCAGGTGGGCATGGCATTTGAAGGAGGCCTGGCTGGGCCCTGAGGGGAGCAGGAGGCTGGCCCAGGGCGTGTGGGCTGAGATGCAGGCTCCGAGCAGGGGTGCAGGCTCGAGGCAGGGGCCACCCCAGCCCTCCAAGGACCGCCTTCTTTACGGCTCCTCACTAGCCAAAGAGACAGCGCCTCCTCATAAGGACCCATGTCCCATCAGGGCCCCACCTCCTCCGGCCACAGTAGCCTCCTGAAGCCCACCCGGCGGACACCGCCACAGTGGGCACTGGCGCCTCAGCACGTGAGCTGGGTGGACACACACCTTCCATCCACAGCGCACGTTCCCGCCATCTCGGCCTCGGTTCTCACGGGCGTCTCAGGCCGGTGGCGGGGCGCTCGGAGCGTCTGCACCCCTAACGGAAAGGAGCGGCAGGTTGCCCCGGCTGAGACTTGTTGCCCCAGCCTCCACGAGGGAGCCGGCCCCCCTGCAGGGCTCAGGGCAGCTGCCCCAGTGACAGCTCTAGAAGACAGGCCGGGCCGGCCCAGCACGGCAGGCGGGGATGGCAGGACACGGTGCAGCCGGGCTCCGTCTGGCCGCCTGCCCGCGCAGCAGGGGCTCACGGCTCTTGTCGCCGGTCTGAGCTGATGTGGGCTCTGCGGGCAGCTGGGGGCGGCTATTCTTGGACAGTCTCTGGCACCGCAGAACCTCGGGAGAGGGGTCAGAATCCCCGCGGGGGAGTTACCGCTGCTTGAAGATCCTGCTAGACTTTGAGAACAGGAAATATTGGGGACAACGTGTGATCTTCGAGATGAAAGTGGCTTCAGAGGACAGACGGCCAGCAAGCCCCCCTGCTGAGGCTGGCTCCTCAGGCAAGAGGCAGGAGGGCGTCCAGGAGACCCCACTGCACCCCCGACCTCTCACTAGATCAGGTAGCAGGGGTGGGGGCAGGAATACCTGCCCCGCTGCCCCCACCCCGAGCCGGCCACGCAGGAGACGCACGCAGACCCTTCCTCCAGCCCCACAGCTGGGGCCACAGCTGCTGCAGGAGGCGGGGGCCTTGCAGAGGGGCCCCCTCAGCGGAACCATCCTGGTCTGCGGAGGCCAGGCGGGAGTAGGGCTGCCCCCCCCCTTCGGCCCCACCCAGTGGCAGGAATGGAGGTACCGGCTCTCTCCTGGAAGCGAGGCCACCCAGTCACTTTCAGCCTCCAGCCACCCCCAGGTCTGCCCAGTGGCGGGGCTGCCCTTCCTGACAGTTTGGACCCCAGACAGTGGGGGTGCTGGCTGAGGCCCCACAAAGCTCCCCAAGAGAAAGGGTGCGCAGCTTAGGCTGGTCCTGGGGCCAGAACAGCAGTTGTCATCTTATGCCCATTTCATCGGCCGGGGGTCCCCCGCATGTGCTGGGCTGAGGCTGTATTCAGACCCAGGGGCAGTAAACATAAATAAGGAGAAATTTAGGGTCTGGACGGAAGGAAGGAGGTTCAGGTGCGACGGGCCCAGCAGAGCCCTTGGCCGGCGCTCGAAATCTCGTGAAAGAGCGCTGATGGCAAACGCCTTTCTGACAGCTCGAGAGTCTGACTCTGATGAAGACACGATCTTCTATTTCCCAACTGGGTTCCAGAGAAAACCTGAAACGTTCACTCCTGCGCGTCTGGACTTGCTGAGGGGCCGGGGAGCTGGACCCCGAGGGAGCACCCCAGTGCCCCCCGTGACTGCTCAGAAAACCTGAGGTCTGCGGAACCACGGGCGGCCCTGGGACCCGCTTGCATCTGCCCAGCTGGACCGTCTTTAGGGGACCTCCTGCCCCGTGCGCCCTCCTGAGGCTCTGCGGGACCCTGACACCCGTGGGTGGGCAGCCCACACAGACACGGTCAGCCTGCAGGGAGACCCAGGGCTTGTGGCGGAGCAGGTGAGGAGGAGGTCGGCACCTCCAGTGCCTGGACGAGGAGCCGGGGTCTCATGCAAACCAGCTGCCACCAAGCAGGACTCGTCCTGAACCAAGGTCCTCTCGGGCTGCGAGCTGTGGCCCTAAACTGGCACAGGTCACAATGAGAGGCTCAGCACAGAGTCCCAGCCGGGGGGAATGGTGCAGAGAACGTGGGGGCCAGGGCGAAAGGCCTCCTGCAGTGGGCCATCCGCCGCTCCAGCTCTCACACCCCCTCCCCAGGCATGAAGGTGCTCGTGGAAGACGGCTCAGGGGTGGCTCAGTGCCCAGGTTTTCAGTCACCAATCACCAGAGGGGGTCTGTTTGGGTCAGGGGTTTCTAAGGAGCTAAGACACAATGCTTTGTTCCAAACCAGATGAACCTCCCACCTCACCTGATTATTTCCAAAGCATTGACCCCAGATACAAGGACGGTGGCCTCTGAGCAGCTAGCTGGTCAGGGGATGGAGGGGTACCACCTTGGCAAAACCCAGGACACCTGCCTGCCCAGCGCCCAGCCTCTACCTGAACCATGGAGTCCCCAGCATTCAAAGGCACTTCCCCACGCCTCTCACGTGCACCTCCCCACCCCAGCCTGGGGAGCTGGAGGGACCCCAGCACCCTCACGTGGAGATCACGAGGTCTTGGGGAGTGGGAAGGCCTTCAGAGGTCACCAGGACCCTCCCCTCCTGGAGGGACAGGGCCCCCAAGACCACAGACAGCTGGTGGGGAGAGGAGGGACGTGCCCCCCGGCCAGCCCCTGCTCCCCACTCCACAAGGTTCTCCGGGAACGCTTCCCAGGGGCCCATGTTCCCCCCAGGGCACACTTCAAGAGGAGCTTCACCATGCAGTCCCGAAGGCCAGCATGGGCAGCCACACCTGGGCTTCCGGCTTCGTCTCTTGGCAGCACGGGGCACGTTGGTCAGGGGGCCTGTGGGCTCCAAGGACCCTGCTGTGACCCGAAGACCAGCCCAGGAGCACAAGGGCCGCCTGGACCCTGAGGGGCTGTGCGGGGCGGCAGGACCCAGCTCTGCCCTCCGAGGCAGTCTGTCCAGGGGGTCTGGGAAGTGCCTGGGTCCCCAGCTCCAGCTCTGCCGCCACACCCGCCAGCCTGCCCACCCCGGGAGGTGTAGGTGCAGGTCTGTGTGTCCGAGGCAAGCTCAGGGGCACCTTGTGTCCCAGATGGCCCAGCTCACCCTCTGGGGAAGAGTGAGGCTGGACCACTCGGACGGGAATGCTGTCGGGGGTGGGGGCTTGGGGGTGGCCAGCGGAGGCCCAGGAAGCCCTGCACACCTCGGGGAGGGGCTCAGCTGGCACAAGCAGGCCTCCCTGGGCCACAGAGCCTGGCGCCGTGAGCCGGGCGGCACGGCTGGTCCCAAGCAGCCGCCTTCCGTCTGTGAGTCGGGTGGGAACATAAGCGTCTCACGACGGCACCTGGATGGGCGTGGAGCTGGCCGTCCATGGAAGCGGCAGCCTCTGCGCCCGGGGCCAGGGGCAGCAGGCACCGCGGGCCGCGCATCACCCCTCACCCCCACACAGAGACTCTGGCAGCCGGTGCTGGCCCGGGGGTCCGCCTGCTGACTCTGAAGGGCAGCTCTCAGGGCTGCAGGCGAGTGGGGAGGCCTCACGGTGGCTCAGAGCCTCGCTCTTCCCCAAAGAAGCTGCAGCCAAGCAGATGCCACCAAGCCGAGCCACTTGGAGTGGGGAGGGAGGGGAGGCCGTGGTGGGCAGGGCAGGGGCTCTGGGGGGTGAGCTCAGCCTCGGCACAGGAGGCCGAAGCCCCTCGGGGTGAGCTCAGACCGCCTGAACCCCACAGATCACAGCGCAGATGGCGATGTGAGAGACCCAGGGAAGGTGAGAGACGGGGGAGGCCACCAGGAGGGGCGGGGGGCAAGGGGAGACTCCCCCTGAGCCCTGCGGGGAGGAGGGGGCCGGGGTGGTCTCGGCAGGTCCCCTTTCTGCTCTAAGCAGCACCTGCCTGCCCTTCGGGGCCCTGCTGAGAACAGACACAGGAGAGAGAAAAGGGAAGCCCTCTGAGGGGTGCGTAGCCTGAGACGGGCTCTCCAGGGGTTGAGGTGGACAAGCGCTGAGCACTTCCTCTGATGGGCGTCCAGGGTCCCAGAGCCCGGCCCCCACCCGCCCCGCCTTGGGCAGCTTCACACCAGCTCTGTGAGGGGCAGTGGCCTCCGGGGGGCCGTCTGGGTCGCCCAAGGACCCACAGGGAGTAGGGTGGGCACCAGGAGCAGGACACGGTGCTTGTTCCGCCTGCTGTGAGGGTGCAAAGCGTGCGAATCAGAGCCTCGGGTGCACGTCCAGACCCGCTTCCTGAGCTGTGTCTCCAAGTGGAGGCCCCTGTGGCTCCAAGAGCAGACCAGGGCCAGGATCGCCTCCGCCTCTCAGAGCCCCCCGCTTCGTGCAGGGCGGCGTCAGGCTGGGTGGTCGGGCTGCTGGGCGGCGGGAGGGGTGGAGTCGCTGCAGGAGCTGCTGCTGCTGGGGGCCCTTCAGGGGCTCCGCCCCGGGTACCAGATGGCATTGCCATGGCGGAGTCTCAGGGAGGAGCTGACACCTGTCAAGGGCTCGTCATGGAGCAGAGCTCCGGGGGGTGGAGAGGGTGCCAGGCAGGGCTACAGAGCCAAACCCTTTCCTGTGTCTCCACTGGGAAGGCCACAGGGACAGAATCACTTACAGATATCCGAACTTTTCAAGGGGAGCCCTTTAGTGAAACTTTTTTTCCATCACAAAAGTCCTGTCTATTCATTACAAAGTAGATACAACAGAGAAACCTAAAAAGAAAGCAATCATCAACCACTATCCCATCTCCTAATGCTGATTTTTGTTTCATTTTATTATATTTCTTGGTAATAGTAACACCTGTGCAAAGAACTGACTCATTAGAAAAGACCCTGATGCTGGGAGAGATTGAAGGTGGGAGGAGAAGGGGACAACAGAGGATGAGATGGCTGGATGGCATCACCGACCCGATGAACATGAGTTTGTGTAAGCTCCAGGAGTTGGCGATGGACAGGGAGGCCTGGCGTGCTGCAGTTCATGGGGTCGCAGAGAGCCAGACACGACTGAGCGACTGACCAACAACAAATGGTCTTTGACATTGATCTCAGCAATAATTTGCTGGATGCGTCTCCTCAGGCAAGGAAAATAAGAGCAAAAATAAGCAAATGGGACTATATCCTTTTGCACGCTGGAGGAAACATCAACCAAACAACACGGCCACCTACAGAACGGGAATATTTGCAGATAACATACCTGATGAGGGGTTAATATCCAAACGTGCAAAGAACTCCTCCAACGCAACATCAAAATCAATAAACAAACAGCCCGATTAAAAAGTGGGCAGAGGATCTGAACAGACATTTTTCCAAAGACGACACACAGACGGCCAAGACGCACGTGAAAAGGCGCTCAACGTCACTCATCACTTCCTAGAAGCTGGGCCAGGGCGTCTGAGCAGCTTCCTGAGAGGACTCGCTGTGGGAAGGTCTCGGGGCTGTTTCTCCAGCTTTGCTGAGCGAGTCCTGCTCTTCGCCTCCGGTTGGCAGGTCTGTCTTGCACATGCCTGGGCCCTGGTGGAGCAGAGTCAGCTGGAGGGGACCCCCGACACCAGCAGGGCCGCGTCCCTCGCTCCTTGGGGATGGCCCCTCTCCCACTCTGGGCTGAACTCAGCCCTCCCACCACAGTCCGAGTCAAGGCCTAGGTCCCAGCCCCCGGAGCGGGGCTGGATCTGTGGAAACCTCAAGCTCAGTGTCCAGGCCGAGGCCGGGCACCCCCTCCAGCTCCGATTCCTTTCTTGGGGACCTTTGTGCCCCTACTGGGTGCTGGGTGCGGGGCTTCTGGTGGCCTCTGAGTCCCAGGACACGTGGGGCGGGGGTGGGGGCAAGCAGAGGGTAGGGGGACCCTGGCTCTTCCTCCATGGGCCCTGCACAGCAGGGGGCGCTCACGCCCAAGAAAGCGCAGGGTCGTCAGGGTGACTGGTCAGACAGATCCAGCTGGCTGGCCACGGCCCCCAGAGTGAGCTCCTCCCGGGGGGTTTGCCCAACTGACCTGGGCCTGAGGGAGCCTGGGCCTTGCATTCAGCGTGGGGCGGACCGTGAGGGAACCCTGGGGACAGGGGAGGGGTGGCCCCCAGCGACCCCAGGCGGGACCTCCAGCCTGGGCTGTGGCCACCCTTGCCTTTGCAGGGAAGGCCAGTCCCTCCTCTAGGGTTACCCTGATCGCCCGTGACCACCAGGAGCCTGTGGTCCACGCCAGGCCTGAACCTGGAGGGGGCCTTTTGTGAGGCGGCCGTGGACAAAGCAGTTGTGGGCCACGATGGAACGACTTTCAGACGTGAAGCAAACGTAGGGTTCACAGGGCCAAGGGTGACCCACCGGGCACTTGTCCCAGCTGCCCACCCGGCCAAGGGCTGAGGACTTGCACAGTCACCCCCAGGTGCCTCTGCCCACACGGGTCTCTCCTGTGGGCCCCAGCCCCCCAGCTGTGCTGGGTCACATGGATGGGGGCTTGCAGCTCTGTTCCCCCACCTCTGCGATGCCCTCACTGGCTCTGGGCTCTGCAGGCCCCACAAGAGGAAGCCGAGCCCCACAGGGGCTTAGAGACCTGCCCGAGGCCACGTGTCCAGTGGAGGCACAGCCCAGACTCAGCCCCAGACTGTCCTGCAGGTGAGAACCCCGCACCTGCGGGCTCTTCAGAAAGCAGAAAGCAGCTGGGGGAGCAGGGCCTGTGCTCACCTCGGAGGAGAGTGGACACGGGGGGCGGCCCGGGGGGCCCTCCTCTGTGAAGCCACGCCGACAACCCCTGTGCTGACCCCTGAGGCTGCGTGTGGCAGAGAGAAGGGCCTGCAACACTTTGCAAAACATGAGCTGTTGGAACCGAAATGTGGGTCACCCCCTAAAGCGCCTAATCGTACGTGACCCCCCCCCCGGCCTCTCTGGGCGGGGTCCCTGAATGGGCAGGCGCTCAATCATCGCTCCAGCACGTCTATCCACACCCCCGAAATGGTCGCCAAATCCTTCCCCCAGAGCTCCACCCTGGACGCCAAGCCTGAAGTCACAGGGCTTCTGGATCCCTGCCCGGCAAGGGGACTCTGTGTAGCCTGCAAGCCCCTGGGCGCTTCTCAATTTAGTCTGTTTTTCCTAGGATGCCTTTGCAGCTGTGAGCCTCGCTGTGGTCCCCGCCAGGCACGGGGCATCGAGATGGAAGATGGAGGAGGATGCGGGAGAGAGGGCGGGGCTGCAAAGGCTGCCTGCAGGACCCCAGGCAGGGCGGGGAGCTTTGGGCACAGACCCCCAAGCCCACACCTGCTCCTCAGCCTGCAGGTTAGGGTAAATTGTGTACCCTGCACCCCGGGGCCCTGGTACACACCCCGTAAGACTGGGCCTGAGGGCCTAGTTCTGAGAAAGTGGGTTGGGGTACAGGGCTATTGGGGTCTCAGCCCACGGTCTCAGCAAGCCGACCCCAGCCCCTTCACCTCAGTAGCCGTAGCCCTGCCCTTACCAAGGGTCTCTTGAAGATGGCATGACCCCTGAAAGGTCAGCACGCCTGCCTGGCCTCAGCTCCCGCCCACCTCCAGCAGCGCTGGAAAGGGCCCCTCTGGTGGGCACTGGGCAGGCAGCAGCGGGCGCCAGCTTCGGGCTGGGCAGGGGCACAGCCTCCCCTCAGGGGCTCAGCTCTCCCTGGTGACGCAGCCTCCATGACCCCAAGCCTCCTTTCCTGCTTTGCGCCCCCACCGGCAGGGGGAGACTTGTGGCCCCCCAGAGTCCCACGCCGAGAGGACAGAATGAACCAGCGGCTCTCTCTCAGCAGCCAGCTGCCCGCTGTCACTGACCTGCCCTGTAGGAGGGCCCATTACGGCCACTCCAGTGGTGCTGGGCCCGCCCTGCTCTGCGATTCCGGCCGCAGCCGTGACAGACACAGGTGGGGGCCTCCCGACCCACCGCCCCTTCCACCACACCCAGGAGAGAAGGCAGCAGCCCCTCCAAGCTGAGGGGTGGGAACCTGTTGCTTCTCCCCCATCCGTTCATCTCCACCCATGCACATCCAGGCGAAAAGCCCACCCGAGCGGGCGGTCCCCTGCTGTGGGCCCCCCACCCAGTCCTCCACACCGTGGCTCCACACCGGTTTTGACAGAGCCGCCTGCTGACCAGAGCCCTCGGGGGCCCACCACCGGGGCTGGGGACCCCCAGCACCGGGGCTGCCACCGCCCCCCACCAACAAGGCATCATGTGCTCCAGGTCAGCCTCCAGCCTAGCCCTGGGCCTCCAGCAATTCAGGTCGTTACTAGTCGGAGGCACCCTTCATCCTCCGGACCTTTGACCATACCCTTCCTAGCCAACCTGTCTTCCAAGAAGCCTCCCCAGTCCCTCCCCCAGGCTCCCCAGGGCACCAGTGACACGTGCTCCCAAGGGGACTTCCCCCCAGTTCCTGAGTCTCCACCCCCACCGCCCACCCCCAGCATCCCAGGCCCAGCCGATTCACGGGCCTGTGGCTGCCCTGCCCAGCTGGAGGCAGGAAGGCGTGCTGGCCCCCCAGAACCCCGGAACCGCTGGGCTCTGCTCACCTGTCTGTCGGGGAAGGAAGGGGGGCCCGTGGGGAGGAGCTGGGAAGGCCCAGAGCTCCAGCGGACCTGGCTGTCCTGGACGGAAGGGTGGCTGACAAGAGGCAACCGGTCTCCAGTGACAGGCAGTCAGGCGCTGGCACCTGCCAGCATTTCTGCCCACCAGCACACATCAAGGAAGGGCCTGCAGGTCTGCAGGACACCGGCCAGGCCCCTCCCCGCCCCACAGGGGGCTGCAGGACTCTACCCCTCAGACGGGCAGCCAGGCTGGGGGCTCCTGAGTCCTGCTGTCTCATCCAACCAGGCTGGCCCTCGTTCCCAGGCCAGGGTGGAGGTCTGCAAACACAGAGGATGGTCTGCACACAGCGCCCAGGAACTCAGGATCTGATTTGTGCCCCTTGGGACACGCTGGCTCTGCAGCCTTGGCCAAGCTCCCAGGCCTCCTGGTCCTGCTTCTACATCCAGGAAACGGGCAACGTTGATGGGGAGCCCTCAGCACAAAGCTTCCCATCGTGTGCTGCTGTTCAGCCGCTCATGGACCGCAGCACGCCAGGCCTCCCTGTCCGTCACCAATTCCCCGAGCTTGCTCAAACTCATGTCCATCGAGTTGGTGATGCCATCCAACCATCTCATCCTCTGTTGCCCCTCTCCTCCTGCCTTCAATCTTGCCCCCTACAGGGTCTTTCCCAGTGAGTCGGCTCTTCGCATCAGGTGCCCAAGTATCGGAGCTTCAGCTTCAGCATCAGTCCTTCCGATGAACGCTCAGGACTGATTTCCCTTAGGGTGGACTGGTCGGGTCTCCTTGCAGTCCTGTCAGTGTTGGTTGGTCTCTCTCCCTGCCCCTACCCGTGACTTCCACTCTCTCTGCTGATGCCAAGTTGCAGGCCCTTGCTTTGCTTCCACTGCTGCCCAACAAGCTCCCCTCCCCATCGCCCTGACCAGGCCAGGGCCGGGTTCTGGCACAGGTGGTGAGGACCAGCCTGAGGGTCTGACCTGCAGGATCCTGGCCGTTGCCCCAGCCTCAGCCAGGCCCCTGGCCAGGAGGCACAGTGGGAGTGTCCTGGACACCCACGCGTATCTGCTGTCCCCTGGGTCGTTCCACCCGGAGCCCAGAGCCCGGAGCCCTGCAGAAGGACCTCAGAGCCAGCGGGGAACCTCCAGCTGGATGCCTGGCGAGCAGAGGCCAGAGGCCTCCCCGAGCTGCTTCTCAGTGGCAGGCCGACACAGGGACCGTCCACCTCCTCCTTCTCTGTGCCCTGCCTGGGAAAAGATTCAGACAAATGGGGGGCGGGGGACAGTGTCTTGTCTCCATCCCTGTTTCCCGTCTGGGAAGAGAGAATTTCCTTACTCCCCTCCTGCTGGTCCTTTCTCAAAGAAGAACTTTTTAAAGATGATTTCTTCCTTAGAACACGTCTCACTGAGACGCCACACGGAAGCACCGCGTCTTCACAGCCGTGTGAAGGTCTGCTGCGCCGGTGTGACCACGCGCAGCTCCCGTTGCTTCTGCTTGTGTCTGAGTTTTCGGGATGGCTTCCTGGTCCTTCGCGATCTCATTTACAAAACCTGTGTGTGGCTGCGGAATGGGGACCACCCACCCCAGGGGTCCCTCCCCAGCCTTGTTCCTGGTCCTGCCTCTCCTGCTCCCCACCCACCCCCACTGGCAGCTGTTCTGAGCAGGCTGGGGTTTGCCCTTGCCGTGGTCCTTTCAGAAAATATCCATACAAGAGGCACACAGACGTCTACTTACCAACTCTCTCTCCAGCCTTCTCTGGACGCTGCCCAGCACCTCAGTTCGTTCTCTTAACGTTGTCAGGATGCCACTGTGAGTGCCCCTACGCCTTCCTGAGGGCGCACGCGATCTCCCTGGACCAGGACTTGGGAGTTTCCGTCTTTGCTGTCACTGCGAGTGACCACCGTGGACGCCTTGCCTGCCTGTCGTACGTTCCCCAGCTTGTCCTGGGTGCCGTCTTAGGGGTGGGGTCAGTGCCTCTCAGGTCAAACGTGTACAGAGCGTGACTAGATGTTCTTAATTCCAGTCCTAATTCCTAATGGACCAGCGCCGTTTTCCTTCCCACCTTGTAATCAGTATGAACCCCAACACAGTCAGTGGTCAAGCCTTTGGATTGTGCTCAATCTGACAAGAGAGAAATGAAACCTCAGTGTTATTTCAGTTCACTTTCCTTTCACAAGACCATGCTCGGACACCTTTATATACGTTTAAAGAGACATTTGCATTTTTTTCTTTTAGGAACTGTTTATTGATATCTGTGCCCATTTTCCAGTAGGTGACTGAACCTTTTGTTAACAGGAGCTTTTTGTGCATCAGTGATTTTGGCCCTGCGTCCATGACACTCGATGTGGATACTCTGTGCGTCTTTTGGCGTTGCTTGCAGTGTGTTTCGCCATTTGATGTCTTGTTCAGTTGGTAAGCCGTGTCCGACTCTTTGCACCCCATAGACTGCAGCCACCAGGCTCCTCTGTCCGTGGGATTTCCCAGGCACAAATACTGAAGTGGGTTTCCATTTTCTCCTCCAGGGGATCTTCCCAGCCCAGGAAATCAAACCTGCACCTTCTGCACCAGCAGGCGGAGTTTTCACTGAGCCACCCAGGAAACCCTCCGTTCCGCCATGCGAATGTGTAAATTTTCCATAGGCAAACTGTTCGTCTTCGGTTCGCTGCTTTCGGGCTTTGCGTCATGGTTGTCAGCTATTCTGGGCTGTGAAGGAAGCCGTCCTACTTCCTTTCCAGCACTTGTACGGTTTCACCTCTGACCCTCTTGACGTCTGTTGTGAAGAATGGATCCAACCTTACCTTTGTCCACGTGGCTCTCCAGCTGCCTCAAAGCCGGGGACTAAACAGTTCATCTTCTCCCCAGTCGCTGAGAAGCCACCTTGACCGTCATCCACGTGCCCTGAGCCCAGTGTTGGAGGCCCTTCACAACACGTGTTAGATCTGGCAGACCCACCGATGGGCGGGTGAGTGGATGTGTGGGCGGAGGGATGGACCCTAGCCCGTCCCCTGCCCTCCCTCACCCTGATTCTTTTCTAGGGATTTCCTGGCTATACCTGCTGGTTGGTTCTTCCCTATGAAAGAAAAGTATTTACAGTGCCTGGTCCTACCAGGCAAACCCCAAGCCCTTCCATCTCCAAGGCTGCCCAGCAAACTCTCACTGTTCGAGAACCAGCACCAATGTTCCAGTCCCTCCAGGCACAGGGACCTTTGCTCCGTCCCTCAAACAAGTCAAGCTCATTCCTGCCTTGACGCTCCTGCCTGGAGTCCCCTCTCCCCTGGGCCGCCCCTTGGACGGCTGCTTCTCTTTTAAACCTCAACGCAAACACTTTCCTGGGGAGTCAGCCCTGGCTGTCTCCTTCCATGGCTCTGCTTTCTTCTCCTCACGGTGCTTTTCCGCAGCTGAAACTGCTGCGCACGTTTGTTTTCTGTCGTGTACACTAGAAGGGAAGGTCTGTGAGAGAAGTGACTTAGTGCGCCCCATTTTAAGGTGGATCCTCAGCATCAGCAGGACTTCCCTGGTGGCTCAGACGCAATGGGGGAGACCTGGGTTCGATCCCTGGGTCGGGAAGATCCCGTGGAGAAGGAAACGGCAACCCACTCCAGTACTCTCGCCTGGAAAATTCCATGAACTGAAGAGCCTGATAGGCTACAGTCCATGGATGGGGTCGCAGAGTCGGACACGACTGAGCGACTTCACTTTCCTTTCACTTTCAGCATCAACAAGAGTGTGGTGAGAGAAGCTCCATACCCTGTGCGATAGGTGGGTGGACAGGTGGGTGTGCGGATGGAAGGATGGATGGGTGGACGGATGGGTGGACGGACATATGAATGGATGAGTAAATGGATGGGTGCGTAGACGGATGAGTACACGGGCAGAAGGCTGAATGACTGACGACGGGTGAATGGCTGACTGACAGAGAGGCGGGTGGACAGATCGATGGTTATGTATCTATGTATAAGTGTGTGCTATGGGCGGATGAGTGGATGGATGGATGGCTGAGTATCAGGGAGGATGAACAGATGACGTGGCTGATCTATGTATAGGTGTGTGCTATGGACGGGTGAGTGGACGAATGGATGGCTGAGTATCAGGGAGGATGAACAGATGACGTGGCTGATGAGCGAATAATGACTGGACAGGGAGGTGGGTGGACAGACGGATGGATACGTATGTATGTATAGGTGAGTGTGTTTGTAGGTATGTATGCATGTATGGGTGGATGGGTGGGAGGGTAGATGGATAGATGGACAGATGGATGGATGCATGGATGGATGAGTGAATGAGTGGACAGATGGGTGAGTAGGTTGGTAGACGGAGCCAGCTCTGACTCCCCAAGCAGTTAGTTACCCCTTCCTCTGCACTCCCAGAGCACTCTGGACACCCCTCTATTACAGCCCATGAAAGCATTCACCTGTCCCCAGCCTGTCTGTCTGTGAGCTCAGTGAGGACAGCAGCTGGGTCTTGTCTCCATCCAGGCCCAGGGAAGGTGATCGGTAATGAGCGCAGGAGAAAGGGTGACAAGGTCAAATGCTAGTACAAGGTAGCATCTTGGGCTCAAGGCTCTGGGGGACGCTCACCGCGCCCAGGAAACTCCAGGGTGCTGTATGGACCCCAGGGCCAAAGGCCTGACACAGTCCAGGCCTGCGGAGCCTGCAGTCCCGCCTGAGCTGGAGTGCTCAGATTTGCCCTCAGTGACTGGCGGGGGGAGCTTGTCTCCTAAGCCTGGGTCCCGGCATTCCCTTCCCAGTCTGGACAGCAGGCAGCTACCGACACACAGAAAAAGGGTATGCGGCTGACCAGCCAAATGAATCTGGGCTTCACAGGCTCGCCACTGTGGGTTCTGAGACAAAACCTCCCTGGGCACCAGGGTGAGAATGAAAGTGACTTCAGTCACCCACCCGGAAAGGTGTGAGGACGGGAGTGAGCCCAAGTCAACCCCAGCCCTTCTCTGGGGCACGGAAGTGGCTCAGCAGCAAGAGGCTGCCTCCCCTCCCCTCCCTTCCCGCTCTCGCTGTCCTCTTCCTTCACTTTTCTTTAACAGTTTATTTTCTGTATTTTCTATATATATTTATAAAAATATATTTCTATATTTTTAACAGCTTATGGTATAATTCACATACTATCCGTTTCACCCATTTCGCGGATAAAATTCAGTGGTTTAGCATATAGTCACAGAGTGCTGTAACCATCCCCACCACCCTATTTTAGAACATTCATCACCCAAGAAACCACATCCTATTAACAGTCTTTCCATCCCCTCCCTCTCTCCTCCAGCCCTGAGCTTCTGTCTCTGTGGATTTGCCTGTTTTGGACTTTCCATATAAAGGAAACCACGCGGTAACCGGGTTTTTGCGGGCTCATCCATGTTGGATCAGCCCTTCACGCCTTCTTATTGCCAAGTAATAGTACTTTGTGTGACATTACATTTTATTCAAGCATTCATCAGTTGATGGACAATTAAGTTGCAAAGAAAAAGTATTTCTCCAAATAGGTGGAGCTACTGGACTACATATTATGAAATATTATGTTTCTTGAAATAAGACTGTCAAAGTAGTTCTAACACATCTTACTACAACAATGGATAAACTTTTTAAATTAAAGCTCCACCCTAATCACATTTTCTTTGCCTTTATGACTATTTTATGAGAGCTTTCTATATACTTAGTAATGAGTTATAGTTCCTTATTATAAACTGTTGTTCAATATCCACTTTTTCATTTATATCTTACAGCAGTATCAATTGTTATTCATTGTTACATTTGTCTGAAGTTACACATAACACTTTTCCTAATCTGATTTTTGCTTTTGGTTATACTGCTATTCACCCTTAAGAAATATCTGGCTTGTATACAGTTACATCTATTGGGTTTTTGTTTTTAAAATAGAAAAGCTTTCCCCCAAAAGATTTAATATTTATATCTGCACACTTCAAGATTTTTATCACTTGATTTTTTTTATTGTAGTTGATTTCATCGCACATGTCTATACAGCAAAGTGATTCAGTGTTATACACACATATAAATATGCAGGCATGTTCTTTTTCCGTTTCTTCTCCATGACAGATTATTATAAGGTATTGCATACAGTTCCCCGCGCTGCACAGTAGGTCCTGCTGCTCATCTGTTTTGCACAGAGCAGTGTGCATCTGTTAATCCCAAACTCCTAATTCGCCCCTTCCCCCTTATGGCTTTGGTTACAAGTCTGTTGTCTGTGAACCTGTTTCTGTTTTGTAAATAAGTTCATTTGCGTAATATTTTAGATTCCACATATAAGCAGTGTCGTTTGGCATTTGTCTCTCTCTAACTTCACTTAGTATGATGTCTAGGTCACTTCATTTCTTTACACTTGACTTTTTAATCCTGCAATTCACTTTGGTGTGTTTCCATCATTTTACTTCCTCCTCCAAAAATGTCTAACATGATTATTCACCAAATAACTGTTCTCTTTCCCACTGACTGGCCATTCTCAGCTTCGTCTTATTTGTAAACACTTGTGTGCAGTGAAGTCTGTTCTCTTGGTCCATCTGTCTGTCCTTACACTAGCACCAAACTGCGCTATTTGTACATAAAACACACAGACCTTGCTAGTGTGCCTGCTTGTTAAAGATGTTTACGTTTTGAACAGGTATCATAGACTAAGGCACAGAACTCAATAGATAAGTGCCCTTGAGTGATGGGCCAATCCGCCAGCTCGTTCCCAGTCCTTCACTTTCTAAGCACGCTTTCTGCTGGGTCTCCAGGAAGTGGATCACGCAGGGCAGTGCCAGGGCGCCTCCCTTGGCCCTGAGGCGACTCTGCCAGCCTCCTGCTCCCTGCCCCACACTCGTGGCCTCACGAAGGGAAGGACGCCACCTCGATTCCTCCTCCAGCTGCCCCGTGATTCTCTCCTAAGCACGACGATGTTTGCATGGTGAGGTCGTTATTGTTTGGGGCTAAAACAGTGGACCCGATGGGCTTTTTACTGGACTGGAGAGGCCAAACCTCCCTACAGGCTCCCAGCTGTGGATTCATGGCCCACGGAGCGAAGGACCTGGTGGAGTTTCTTCTGAACCGGGAGCAGCTCTAACCGTTGCAGGAGCATCCTGCCCCAATCCACCTCTCCCATCTTCCATCCTGTCACTCCAGGTGTCCGTGACAGTCTGTCCTTCAAAGCACTGTTTTGAACAGGACTTTATGTTCAAAGGAACGTGAACGGGCCCCTGATGGTGCAAGCACATCGGGAGGCTTCCTGGGGCTCAGCCTGTGGTCCCCCAGACGGAGGACCAGAAGCTGCAGCCGCCGGTGCGGGGGGCCATGTGCACTGAGGGCTGCGGGTCTGCGGGGACCCCGGGGACCCACGCTTGCGGAGCCCTGTTTGGGAACCAGCTGCCCTGGTTGGTAGCTCGGGGGGCCTGTGAGCCTGGCTGGTGCCCTGTCCCCACCCATCAAGCAGTAGCCCTAGCTCCCGAGCAGGTGGTGTCCTGAGGGCTCCTCTGTTCTGAGGCTGACCCTGGGCTCCCCAGATCCACCAGCTCAGCGCCTGGCACTGCATGAGCGTCACACATGCTTTGCCCGTGGGGCCTTGGGTGCCCTGCCCATCAGGAGCAGACTCCTGCACTGCCCACGTGGACATGCTGGTCACAGTCACCACCTTCACGGAGTGCTCGGTCCTTGTGGGCTGAGGGTGATTCCACTTTGCCCCTAACACAGTCCCTCCCACAAGGGACCCCAGGCTGTGCCCACAGCCAGGGGTGAGCAAGGCCCCTCCCCCTCCCATGCAGAGACCCCGTGAGTGTGTGTATCTCCAAACAATGCAGAGCTGGAGGCGATGGGGCTCCAGCGGGAGCGGGCAGCACAGAAGAGAGGAGGAAACCCTGGAGAGCTGCCCAGAAGAGGAGGCATGGAAACTGGGCTTACTGAGCTGGCTAGATGTCAACAGCAGGTGGTGGAAGAAAGAGTATTTCTGCTCCCCGGGACCTCCCCTCTGGAGCCCCTCACCAGGCCCGAGCCCCTTGCCCCCATCCCCTGACCGCTGGAGGCTGCCTGGGCCCAGCTCTGCGCCTGCTGCACTCCTGGGCTGAGCTCGTCCGCTTTCATCATGAGCAGGAGCTTCTAGAAGCTTCAAACCATCCCATGTGGTTCCACTTACTTGCTGGCACCGAAGGCAGCTGTGTGTTTACAGATTCCAGAGGAGACCCAGCCCAGAGCACACGAGGGACCCCACCTGGCAGCGCAGCCGCTATCCTGGGGAAGCTACAAACAGGGGCGGCGGCGGGGTGCTGGGCACCCAGACAGTCAGGGGAGGGCGTGGAGCCGCTGCGGCTCCGGTGGGTCAGGCTCCGGCTCCCCCCTCCACCATCTGCACAGGGGCGGGGCAGGATTCCCGCTGCCTCTGCTGGGACCTGCGGGCACCATCCCTCTCGAAGCTCCAGACCTTTGGTCCATTCTTGCGCAAGAACGGAGATGCTGATTTTTGGCACACTGCCCGGGGCGTGCCTCTTCGGGTGTTTTAGAAGCTGGACGGTCCCCCAAGGGGGAGCCTGGGCTCAGTGCCCACGGGGCGGGCCCATTCTCTGTAAATGCTCCTCGTGTGCTGGGCAGTCCCTCAGGACCGCTGCTGGGGGTGGGGGTCGTGCTGGCGACCGGGCTCCAGTCTGCCGCTGCCTGGAAACAGGCCACAGCCAAGCGAGGCGACGAGCTCCTGGAGGGCCTGCCTCCACCGCCCACGGTCCCTGTCCTCCCGCTGGGGGCAGCCCGCTCTGTCCAGCCACCCAGGGGCCAGGAGCCGCGAGGGGGCGCCACTGAGCACAGGGCCCAGGCCAGGCCTGCACATGTCCTCTGGGGCCTGCCTGTCCAGACCCACTGGGGTTCCCCACGAGCTGCTGGAGCCGACCTCGGAGGCGCTGCCCGGGGCAGCCGACAGCTCGGCTCCTGGGCTGTGCCCCCGGCCCCCCGGGCTCTGTATTCACGCTCCGTGGCCGCTCCAATCCCAGTGGCCCCCTGCGCCAGAGCAAGGCACCGCACTCCTGGGTGTTCACGGCCCCTCAGACCCCGGGAGCCGCCCCGTCCCCAGGAGCAGACGGGGCTGGGGGAGCCGCCGGGGCCGGGTCCCTCCTGGAGTCTGCCCCGCTGCTCCTGTAAGGGTGGTCTGCCACTTGTCCCCACTGAGGCTGCCTCTCCCTCCCCACCCCGCCCCACACTGGGCACCGGGCTGTGCGCTGGGGAGGTTGCTGGGGAAGGACAGGCGGCAGCATGCCAGCCAGTGGCCGCCACCCTCAATGGTTTGTCTTCCCATGGAAACATCTCAGAGACCCCAGACCCACCAGGTGGGGAAGGGGCGGGCTGGCCCCTTTCCTCAACAGCACGTTGGTGACGACAGAGCTCCCTCCCCCTCCCCCAGGCGCCCAGGCCTGAGCGCCCCTGCATGGCCCCTATCCCCAGCACCAGCTAGGGGATGAGTCAGTGCCACCTGCCCCAGGTGACAGAGGGGGACAGAGGGGGTGGAGGCTGCCCGCTCACCCGGCCGGCAAGGGCAGCACCAGGCTCCGAAGCCCGTCTGCATGACTGCGTGCTCCGTCATCCAGTCCTGTCTGACTCTGAGCCCTCCAGGCTCCTCTGTGCATGGGGTCCTCCAGGAAAGAATACTGGAGTGGGGTGCCATGCCCTCCTCCAGGGATCTTCCTGACCCAGGGATTGACCCCGTGTCTCCTGTGTCTCCTACACCGGAAGGCGAGTTCTTTACCACTGAGACACGTGGGAAGCCCCTGACGCTTGTCTGCCGCCACACCCGTGTGTCAGGTGTCTACACCACAGAACAAAGCGCCAGAGGCTAGTGCCTTCACACGATAGACACCGACGACCTCACCACATATTCCCGTCAGGCTGCCGGCCGGGCTGTGTTCTCACCTGGAGGCTGGACTGGGGGAGCACCCCGGGGTCTCCAGCTCCCTCAGGTTGCTGCCGGATTCATGTCCTGGGCCGCAGGACATCTGCTGGCCTTTGCTGGAGGCCTCAGATTGGGGGGGGGAGTCCACCTGACCCCCCAGGAGATCTCTGCCACCTGGCATCTCGTGGTAACACATCACCTGTGCAGGTTCTCCTGCTTGGAAACAGGTCCACTTTCTCCCCAACCAAGGGGAAGGAAGGCCCCAGAGGGTGGACCCCAAGGGGCGTCCCGGGGCCACCCCGGGGTCTGTCAGCCCCATGGTGACTGGGTGCTGCCTCCTCTAGGGCAGACTCCCTTTTCCAGACCCGGCTGCATCTCGGCCTGTGTAGGATCTTGGTGCCTGTCCTGAGCCTGACTGCCGGTCTGCAGAGAGGACCTCCAGGCAACATGCCCTCTGTGCCCTCAGGGACCCACCAGGCAGGCATTCTGGGCTCCCCCCTCCCCAGAGGAGGGCTCCCTGCGCCCTGACCTGCCCTGGCTCAGCTGACCTGGTCCCCAGGATCTCCTGCAGGCTTCACCTGTGGGTTCCCAGGAGCCCCTGCCCCTCTCCTCAGCGCCCCCTGACCTCTGAAGGGGGCTGGGCTACCTCCTCGGCACTGAGTGCACTCCTGTCTTGCATTTGCTCTGCGAGCCGGGACAGAGCCAAGCGGGGCCGGCCGGGAGGAAAAGGGGGTTCTTGTTTCCACCAGCCCCTCACCAGCTGCCCAGGCCCCCCTCGCGGGCCCCCCGCACCATCTGTGAACCGGCAGTGGGAGCAGGCTTTCTCCGGAGGCATGTCCAGATCCAGCCTCCAGTGACTCCAGGAAGAGCGTGTAGTGTGCGGCTGGTAGCCTGGTACCCCCCCACACCCACCCCCCCATGGCTGACCTCCAGGTGGTCCGGGGCCTTCCCTGGACTGTGAAGCGTGCTGCGCAGCAGTCTCTATCCTGCACCCCTCACCACCCACCCTCTCGGACCTTGGGAGGCTGTCTGTCACTCACGCTGCCCCGCCCGCTCCCCCTCCCACTGCTAGCCAATCAGGTGGCACCGCCTCCCTCCAGGGGCGGGGTCCGCCCTCCTCTCCGCCCCCTGGGGGTGGGGTCAATGCGGGGGCAGGGCTTCGCTGGAGGGACGCCGCACAGAAGAGCCTGCCTTTTCCCGCTGCCTGGAGTGCCCCCTCCAAGGGCCTGGGCCCTTCCTTCCCGGCCAGAAGGAGCTTTCCCGGAAAGAGAACGGAGAGGGAGCAAGACCAGGAAGGGGCGGAGACCACCCCGCAGGTGGGAGAGGGCTGGAGTGCTCACCTCGGTGCCTGGCCACGCGGTGTTTCCGCAATGAGGCTGGGGCAGGGGTCTTAACCTCCAGCCACTCTGGAGTGTCAGTGGGCCACATGGTGGAGGGACAGTCAGTGGAGGAGGCTGGATGGAGCACAGGACAAGAAGCGGCCACTGAAGGAGCCTGGCTGCAAGGGCCTGGAGGACAGCGAGGCCTGGAGGGCACAGTGGCACCCACTTTGTCCTCAGGTGTGTGCTGTCCCTGATGCCCCCAGCAAGGGGCAGGCACGGGGCCCTGGAGTCAGGCAGCATGTCTCGGGGGCACTCGCTGACTCTGACTTCAGCCGCGGTCCGACCAGACGCACACCAGCCATGCAGACCTCCCCCGCTCCCCTCTGCCTTTCTGGGGAGAGGGTGGGCACAAACCACCCACCCTGTGCCCACAGAGGGCTTAGAGAGAGCTTCCCACCCTAGAGGCCAACAGGCTCAGGGAGAAAAGGCTGCAGGAGGCCCGGCTGTCCCCAGATCATCCCAGGCCCTAAAGACCAGAGGGCTGTGGCACCAGGTCCAGCCTGAGATGGCCAGTGACAGCGGGAGGGTCAGCCAGCTCGTGACCACGTCTCACAGCTGGGCTGTCTCTGGGGCTACCGGAAGATCCGAGTCCCAGGCCGGGGTCAGCAGCGCCACCATGGATTTCCTGGTGGCCCTGTCCCCCACGGAGCAGCCCCGGAGGGCACCTTTGCCACCCCTCACCCCCCACAGAAGGAAACTGAGGCCTCAGCAGGGCTCAGCTTGTCCTCTTCATGTCCCAGATCCCAGAATAGCCAGCCCGTCTGCCTCCCTCCCACCTGCATCTGCGTCCAGGGCAGAGTGGGCGGCCGGCCCAGCAGGCCGGGTCCACGCTCCTGCTGGCCCTGCTTCACCACCAGGCGCGAGCAAGCCCCCACCCCCGGCCAGGCTGTGCATCCCTGAGCCGGGTGGGGCCGGCCCCGGTGCCTGAAGAAGAGCGCCAGCACACAGTGAAGGCCTGGGGTTCAGCGGGGACAGTGGTGCTGCTGGCCATTCAGGGGGGCTGAGACCAGGCCCACAGGGCCACACGTGAGCGGCACTGCCACCCTCCCTGCCCACAGCCCGTCCCACCCCCGAATCTCCTGCTGGTTTAAAGACAGAAGCTGCTGAGCTGACGGAATTAACTCAAGGACAGGAGGCAGCAGCCCTGTCCTCTACCCCCAGCCTGGACCCAGCCCCCCCCACCCCCGCCCCAGGATGGTGGGATGGCTCTGGGAGCAGTGAGCAGTGGGTGACCAGAAATTCTAGGTCAGCTGGACCCTGACTGCCCACTCAGCCTGGGCTTGCCCTGGAACTGGGCGTGAGCTCCGTAGAACTGTCCGGGATAACTGCAGAGCTAGATGCCCCCCACTCCATTAATCATCATTATTTTAATTAAGGTAAGAAATACAGCTCATCAAAGATTTGATTAATTAGCAGCTAACAGCACTTGGGTGAGTCAGTGACCCGAGTGGTGTGAGTTCACACTTCTGTTCAGGATGCATAAGAAATGAAAGCGTCCCAAGAAGGTGGGCGGGGTGCCGGGGGGCGCTGCCAGGATTCGGGCTAGGAGGGAGGCCCCGAGTCGGGCCCCACTGCGAAGCAGAAGGCCCCCCTGCAGCTGAGCCTCCATGGCTCGTCTCCTGTGTGGTCGCTTGGCCGCCCCCGGGAGGACCCCTGCTGCTGCCACCGTCTGGGCGTTCTCAGTGGTCTTGACCGAGGCCCCACAGTTCCTTCTGACCCCAGGCCCACACCGTGCCCAGACGCGCCCTGTGGTGGTGCCTCGTTCCCACACCCCAGAACTGGGCTTGGGTCCAGGAGGGACCCACGGAAGTGCGTGAGTCCGGCCCCGCCGGAGGCGGCCTGGATGGGAGACACTGCGAGGGGCAGGCTGGATGAGCCCTGAGTGAGACTGACGCTGGGAGGAAGCGCGAACCAGAGCTGTGCTGCAGAGCCTCACGGTGGGGACCCACTCGGGTCTGATGCTGATGGACGGAGGTGACCTGAGGTCACAGGGAGACTGGGTTCGGCAGGAGCAGAGGCAGGAGTCGCGGGGGCAGCCACGGCCAAGGATCAGGTGTGAGGGCCCAGCGCCGAGCTCCCTGCGCTTTCACTTCTCCAGCACTAGATTCGGTTCCAGGAGGGGCCCCCGTCCACGGGAGAGCAGCCATCGGGGGTGGGGTGGGGTGTCGAGGGACCCACGCGGGAGCCACCTGACAGGTTGGGGGTGTCCATCAGGGAGCAGCGCACACCTGCCAACCTTACCCCTCCCACCTGGGATGGCCATCGGGGCCTGTGGAAGCTCCTACTATTGGCAGCGCCTGTCAGGAGCCCTGAGACTGGCTGTCTCCATGGAAACAAGTCTGTGGTCGCAGGACCTGCATCCGTGACCTGGGGCTGTCGTAACAAATGACCACAAACTGGGGGGATTAAATAACAGTTCTGGAAGCTGGAGCTGGAGTTCAGGTGTCGGCAGGACATACTGTCTCTGGAAGCTCTAGGGGAGGGTCCTTCCTGCTTCTCCAGCGTCTGGCGGCTCCTGGTTTCCCTGGCGCGGGCTGCATCCCTCCAGTCTCCCACGGCCCCTCCCCTGTGCGCCCTTGTTTCAGATCTCCCTCCCCTTTCTCCTAAGGACACCAGCCACGGGATTCAGGGCCCCGCCTAATCCAGGCTAGTTACATCGTGAGATCCTTGAATCAGCTGCATCTGTAAATACCAAATAAGGTCACTTGGCATGGGTCCCTGGGGTTCCACCCCTAAGCTGTCACCTCAAGTCACTGTCCTCCTCTGGGCTTCTTCTTCCTTACGCTCCCTCAGAGGATGCTGGACAGACCAGACAGGTCACCTGTCCATTAGTCGGCATCCACTAAGAGGCAGAATTCACACAAAGAGTTTACATCAGCTGGGTGGGAGCAGACGCTGCCCAGGCAACCAGGGCCTGGAAGGCACACAAGGATCCCGGGCTGCCCTAGGCAGAGGTGACAGGTCCTTCCCAGTAAAGCCGCACCGCCCCCCGCCCCAACACACACACACACTGAGGGAGGTGGGACAAGGTTGCTTCCAAGGACATGTCCAGGTCACGAACTAAGATGGCCTCTCTTTCCTGCACCTCCATCCAGGCTGAAAGAGATTGCAAACCAAATTAGCCGAAGACTTAACAGGAATTGATTTTAATTTAAAGCCCTTTGAGTGCTTTCCCCTCTGTGATGAAAGACAAGGAGAATGTAGTCTGTGTTCTGGTCGCCCCATAACTGTATCTGATCTAATTTTCTGCCCCACACCGGCTCTCCTGATGAGGTCAGCTTTTCTCGTTGTCTCTTGGTGATTACTGAGCTTACCCTCCAAACTGCAAAGGAAATCTAATTTCTCCTTTTATTCGAACCTGTGTTTCTCCCACACACTAGTAAATTTCCCCAGAATTCAGACTCCTAAGTCCAGAGTGATTCACAGCACATTCTGAAAGAGGGGCCTGGGGCAGTCATGTACCCTCTGGAAGGAGTGAGGAGGTTGCTTCCAACTCTGGCACGTCGTGGAGAGCGAGCTGCCCTGATGTGGGAAGGCTGCAGCATCCCCACTGTGAGGAAGACTTGGAAACTGAAGTACGCGGGCTTTGTTTGTGTTTTAAGGTCTTTATTGAATTTGCTACAATATCACCACTGCTGTTAATGTTCTAGTTTCCTGGCCTCCAGGCATGTGGGATCTCAGCTCCCTGACCAAGGGTGGAACCCATACCCCCTGCATAGGAAGGCGAGGTCTTAGCCCCTGGACGTCAGGCAGGCCCCCAGAAGCATGTTTGGGAGCACCCGCAGGGAGCATGCGCAGCTTCAGAGGGCCTGTGTGGTCCTCGACCCCAACTCCCAGCAGCCAGTCTCCACCGTAAGTGGCGGGTCTGCTTCCTCACCCCGTCTCCGTGCCCTGCACATCCTGGTACCGGCAGACCCGCTGTCCCTCCCCTCAGCGGTGCTCAGAAGCCCACCACGCCTCCCTCCTCACGCAGCCTCGACTCCCGCTCGCCGAGACAATCAAGGCCCGGCTGCGCCTGCATCGCCTCCCCCTCAGGCGGCGGAAGAGGCTCTGTGCTCCCGACGAGGCGCCCCCACCCCGTCACAGCCTCACCCCGTGCCCTCGCCCCAACGTTTCCCGGCTCCCCGGCCCTTGGCGTTTCCACTGCCCCGGGGGTCTCGTTGTCAGTGCCGCCCGCAACCTGCGTTCCCCGCGGATGTCTTCGCCCCTCCCCCAGTCCTCAAGGTCAGGATCCTTAAAGGAAGGATCTTTGTTTGCTGCCCCGTCTCTCTTTCCACCTGGTGACCACTCACCAAAGTGAAAGTGAAAGTCACTCAGTCGTGTCTGACACTTTGCAAGCCCATAGACCGTAGCCCACCAGGCTCCTCTGTCCATGGAGTCCTCCAGGCAAGAATACTGGAGTGGGTAGCCATGCTCTCCTCCAGGGGAATCTTCCCAACCCAGGGATCAAACCCAGGTCTCCCATACTGCAGGCGGATTCTTGACCATCTAAGCCACCAGGAAAGCCCGCTGAGGTCACTCAAGACCCAGCAACCCACCTGCCATCCTCACTGGGGCTCATGACTGTTTTTTCCCCTGTTCAAGAAGCATCCTTTTCTCTGCTCCCAGACCAGAGTCTGGAATCTGGACAGCTGGCTTTTAGAAATGATTTTAAAGTGTTAATTCTGTCTCATCTGACTGATCATCTTGCTCCTGGAACTTAGATCCATAAAATATGGATCTGGAAAGGATCTGCCAAGACCATCTGGCCCAGAATGCCAAGCATGTGATGTCACTGTGCAATAGGAGAGGGTGATGGCAGTTATTATTATAAAAGCTCAAACTGGGGCCCAGAGAGGGACAGCAACTTGCAAAGACACACAGCACCTGTGGTCCTGATGCCCCAGGATCAGCACCATCTTCGTATTATTCTTGTATCCACAGACCCCAGCCTGGCTCCATGACAGCCTCCACTTCCCGTCCTTACAACGTCCAGGTGAGCAAGACAGGAGCATGTTTTGTTGCTCTTTTCTAACATAAAAAGAAAAATGCTTTTAAGGCTATTTAAGTCTCTTTAGACGGCAACTCCTGCAGCCTGGATGAAAGAGCCTTGGTTTGCTCCCAGAGGGGGTGTCTGCGCATACCTGGAACCGTCCATGTTCCTTTTGATCATGTTTCTTAGCTAGTCCCCTTGAGATCAAAGCTGGTGAGGTGGACAGGCCCCTTTGAAGTTTCCTGGGGTTTTCTGAGACGCAGGTCCTAGCAGCCACAGTGTTTTGCGCCAAAGGGGAAGAGGCTGGCAGGTGGAGCCCCAAGGCCTCTGAGCAGGCTTTTACCCTTGTAAATACTTCCCATGGGAGCCCTCACTGGCCACCCCTGGAATGATCACATGTAGGAGGCATGTGTGGGGTCTGCAGGACCTCCCTTTGTTCCCCAGATTTCCTCTGAAAATGACCCTCTCCCCAGTCCAGTGATCCTGGTGGGAGTGTAAGTGTGACACTGCACACATGACCCAGGCCAGCCAATCAGCATCACCCAGCCTCTGAGACCCTGACTAGCTAGGGATGGTCACATGACCCAGGTCAGCCAATCAGCATCACCCAGCCTCTGAGACCCTGAGTAGACAGCCATGGTCACATGATCCAGGCCACCAACCTGAGTCCTGTAGGGGGTTTGGAATTTTGTTGAAAAAAGTTATTTTATGCCTGGTGTTAAAATGGCCATCTTTGTTCAGCTGGAGAAACAGTCTACTTGAGAGTAATGCTTCACAAGGGAGAACAGCAGGGAGGGAGAGGGAGGTGGTTCCAATAGCCTTGTCTAACATCCTGGATCCAGCTATGCCTGAAGCTCAGCCACCCCTTACGAATTCCAGTTCTGTCCTCCAGTCAGGCGTCCTGTTTCTTTCTCTTTTCTTCTTTAAAGATACTGGTATTTTCATCTCTATGTTTAGAATTTAGGGGTTTTTGCATTTTAAATTTTTCTATTTTTAATTGAAGGTTAATTGCTTTACAGTGTTGGTTTCTGTCAAGCATCAACATGAATCAGCCAGAGGTCCACATTTGCCCCTCCCTCGCGGACCTCCCTCCCACCTCCCTCCCCATCCCATCCTGTTTCTTTGAGCAGGCTTGCATACCAGGGAGGCCTGACCAGCAGGCCACCAGCCTCTCACGTAAGCCAGACTTAGAGCAGGTAGCTGGCTCCCTGGCCGCCTAGTGGTGGACAGCACAGTGAAGGGAAATACCCCCAGCCTCAGACAACCCCTCTGCCAGGGCACTGGTGCTTGGGAGGGCTGCACCATGCCCTGCAGGGTCCGCTTGGGGTCCCTGGGCTACGGGGAGCAGGTCGTGGCCAGGGACCACAACAGGTGGGTGCACCTTCTGGAAGGAAGAGTCATCTGCCTGAACGTGATTCCCCACAAGGCACCGCCACAGTGATCGGGCCTGACCACTGCCCCGGATGACTCCACGGAGCAGCACGGTTTAAGTCGGTCTGCGTGCACTGAACCTGGGAACAGGCCACAGCTTCCACTGGACATTTTCTTCAAGAGGCCCTCAGGTCCAGGAAAGTGCTGCACGTGTGCAAGGGTCAGCTCGGCTACCCTGGCATGGGGGTCTGGCCTAAGATGCTGAGCAGACCCTGCCTGGCCACCTCCATCCGCACCAGGGCAGCATTTCAGGGCAGCACCTGCCTTGCTGCCTGATGGGCCAACACTGGTCCCAGGCTGACCGGGTTCCCACATCCATCCAGCTCTGTCTCACGCTTCTCGCCCCGCCACACACACACCCAACCACAAATACCACTCGACCATGCAGCCCTCAGGTCTGAGAGCCAGCCTGGGAATAGCATGTGGGCTGAGGGGCAGTGGCTGTCCTGGGGGCTGGTGATGTGGCCAGCCCCCGTGGACACCCGAGACTCCGCTGACCTATTTTAGAAGCCAAAGTACATTAAACTCACCCCTCCCCTCCCGTTTCTCCACTCCCCTGTGAAATCTATTTTAAAAGATCAGAGTTTTCTTTATATCTACCTCTGAAATGTGCTGCAGGAGATAAATGGGCCATAAACAGACTAGGGTGGGGGAGGGGCGGTGGGCGAAACCAGGAGGATGTGCTCACTGGGGTGGGGCTGGGTGTGCTTCTGATCAGTCAGAGCCCCTGTGTTCACTGGAACCTCCATTCATTTCCTGGCCCAGGATGACGGGGAAGCAGCATTCTGGGCGTCCTGGCTCCCACGCCTATCTCTGCATCAGGCTTCTCTGGGAGCTTCCACGGTGGGTGGGACAGCCCCCTTGCCAGCAGACAGAGCCGAGCACCTGTGTGTCCCTGCCCTGCACCGGGGCGGCTGCCAGCCTCGCCCCAGAGACCGGCCGAGTGAGCCTGTCCAGGTGACCGTCGAGGTGACCAAGCGTCCACCTGGGACTGGAGTCTGAAGTCCAGACTGGCCTGCCCACAAACCCCAGTCCAGCCATCGCCCCACTGGCCGCCCCACAGGGCTGGAGCCCCATTCCCTTCGGCCCAGGGCATTGGATGGCCGCAGCGTGGTGGCCCTGGGAGGGAGCTGGTCTGTCTCCTGTCCCTCCACCAGAGAGTCCTTCTGGCTCCTCCCGACCACCCCTTGGCCAGGAAGCCTAGTGTACCCCTCTCCACCTCCCATCCCACCCAATAGAGGCCTGCCTAGAACCCAGGAACCCCTTAAACTCCAGCTGCCCTCCTGGAAGGAAGCCCTGGGGAAGCCAGGAAGGAGCCCACCGCCTCCTCCCAGACACACTCCTCCAGGCCGACCACCTGCCGCCGACCATCCCCACAGGCTGTCCCGGGTGAGGAGCATAGAGCAGCCCCGCCTGCGGGGGGTGGGGACAATGCTGAGACTCAGAGCCTCCTGCTTCACTGGTATTTTGAACTGAGACTCTCTTCGTCCCTTACACACTCACACACACACACACACACACACACACTGGTATTTTGAACTTCTGGGGTCCCAGAGCTCCTCTGGACCCAGCCCCTGGCAGGTGGTTCAGTCCATCCATCTGATCCTCCGTTTCCTGCTGGGAAAGGATCCCCGCCTCGGCCCACCAGTGCCCCCCAGCCCCTGACTCTGCTCCCCTGGACCCAGCCCCTGGCACGTGGCTCAGTCCATCCATCTGGTCCTCCGTTTCCTGCTGGGAAAGGATCCCCGCCTCGGCCCACCAGTGCCCCCCAGCCCCTCACTCTGCTGCGGCCCTGAGTCTCGGGGGATGCGTCGTGACCTTGGCCCCCCTGCCTGGGCTGCCTTTTCCCGGAAGCCTTCCGGAAGAACTCCCCCGCACTGGGATGTCTCCCTTTGAACTCGGGAACTAGGGCTGCTCACGCCAACTGAGACTCTCTTTGTCCCTTACACACTCACACACACACATGCACGCACATGCACCACTTACACATCTCTCAGCGAGGCACTCCTGCTGTGGCCGGTCCCGGAAGGAAGCCTCCAGCAGCTCCCAGCTAAGCTCCCTGGGCCTTCAACCGGCTCCCCCTCAAGGACCGTGAGCACCCTGCTTTCAGGCCCTACTCCCTCTCCTTTCCCTCCATGGGGGAGGAGCCTCAGAACCCCCGGGTGCCCCTCCAAGGCCTGGTGGTGGCCCATGGCTTGGAGACAGCAGTGCCCTGAGCTGGGCGCTCTGGGCACTGAACTGGGGCCTTTACCAGCCAGTGTCAGGCGGCCTCTCGGGTGTCCTCCGTGGACACTTCCAGGTCCAGCCCCGAGCACCCGGCTGCAGTCACTGCCTAGGAGAACCTCCCGTTACCTCCTGGCTTTGAGGACCTGATGGAGAGCTGTGCCAGGGGAGCTGGAGGGCCAGATGCGGCCTGCGTGGTTTGCCCCCATCCTTGGCCTGTACTCACGGGCCAAGCCGGACAGGGCTGGGCAGTAGCAGGAGATGTGTGTCATCTGTGTCCTGAGCTCGGTGGGAGATTCTGGGTCAGTCAGGGACAGCGCGAGCCTGCGGTGTGTGTGCGCGGTGGCCTGGAGGTTGGGGGCGGGGAAGGCCAGCAGCCGGGGAGACTGAATAACCCAGACGGCCCGGGCAAAAAGGGATGGGGCAGAGGCCAGCCCAGGGGAGTCCGGGCTGCTTCTGCGATGGGACACCTGCCTTGTTGCAGGAGCCAAGCCTTTGCCACTGCCCCCGGCTGGTGCCCAAGGTCACCTCCAGTGCCAGCTGAGTGCTGGCTGAGGTCAGCCCGAGCCTGAGCCTGCAGCCCTGGACCCTCAGTCCCAGGGCCCTGCTGCCCAGCACCTGTGGGGAGCCTGGCCTGCAAAGTCCCCACAGCTCTCACAGCCTGAGACCCCAGGAGGACCAGCGAGGGGCGTGGGGCCCAGCAACCACTTGCTGGGCCAGCCTTTTCTCTCCCGATGGAACCGAGTCTCAGGCGGCAGAGGCAGGGGGGCTGGCCGGCTCGCGCTCTGGGCCACACGGCCGGCATCGGCTGTCTCCAGGCCAAGGACAGACAGCAGCCTGGCCCAGGCCCATGCAGGGCCCTTCTGGGAAGTGGAGCCACGGTCTATTTTTGCTCTCTGACAACACAGCACAGGCAGCCGCTGTGACTTATCTCTGCCGCCCACGGGCACGGCCACAGAGGCAGCTTTGTACCCTCGGGCTCCGCGCACCCCCCCAGGGGCGGGTGGGGGGAGGGATTTAACGAGCCCCTTCCCCCACCCTGTGAGCCCAGGCGCCTGAGTCAACAGCCCCTAGAAAGTCCCCAGGACCCCTGCCAGCCAGCCTCTTGACCTGAGATGTTTTTCCTGTGGGGCCCATGTAGGGTCCTAACTTCCTCAGGCGCTGTCACCCAGTATTATCTGGGGGGCCTCCCAAGGCCACCCAGGCTCTCCCGAGCCCCGGGCAGGTGACGAACGTCAGCACAGAAATGAGAACTTGGAGGACGCCCTCCTGGGCCCACCTCTTGCTCCACAGCCTTCTGCGACCAGTCGGAGCCCTCTGCAGGTGCTGGGCGAGCCTGCTGGAGGCTAAACAGCCCCAGGCACCAGCCAGCCGCCCTCCTCAGATGACAGGGCCGTGTCCCCATGGCCCTCCAGGACCCCAGGTGACCGGATGGCCCCACTGAGGTCTCTGAGGGCTGCAGCTGAGGCTGCCACCTCCTGCCTGGACCGTCCCGGCCGGCCCCAGGGCTGCAGCTGGGGATGCCCCATGGAGACCCACGCGGGGGTCGCCGTGGTCCCACAGAGGGCTCTGCAGCGAGAGTTCTGTCTGCTCATCTGATCAAAGCCCGACCGGGCCGCGGCTGCAGGCCCCTCCTGCGCCGGTCCACCGGGAGGGGGTGGCCCTCAGGGGTCTGCAGCTTCCACCTTCTAAATCAGGTCGCAGACAGGAGGGCACTTCACGTCAGGGGCCTCGAGACTTTCGTAAATAGAAAGCTGGCCGGGCAGTCTGGGTTATTTTCTGCCTCCATGAACGTGACCCTGGGAGAGGCAGCTCCCACTCCAGGCCCCAAAGCCATCCTGGGGCCAGCAACACGCACTGCAGCAAACACAGACATGGGCACACTCGCCAGCCTCGGAAGCTGGCGCCCAGGAGTAAGCTGACGGCGTGGCAAGCACCCTCCATACACCGCAGAGAGACCGGCTCACGTTGCAGGACACCATAGACACAGGTGACCTCATCTGCCTCACTTTTCTGGAAGTAACTTTTACACAGGGCATAATGCACGCATGTTCAGAGCACAATCTGATGAGCCAGTAACGACATACCCCGTGACCACCACCACATTCAAGACAAGGCTCCAGAAAGTTCCCTCAGGCCCCACCCCCACAGGCAGCCCCTGTGGGTTTCAGACACTGTTCATTAGCTTCGCCTCTTCTTGAACCTAACGTGCGTAGTATTACGCAGAAGGCGATATTCTGTACCCTTCTTTCTCTTAAGTTTTGAACGCATACTCCATGTTCATTGCCGAGTAATATTCCGCTGTGAGCCGATAGCACTGACTTTCTGTCCAGTTTTCTGTTGAAGGGTATTCAAGGTTTTGTTTTTCTTTGCAGTTCTTAGCTATTATCAACAAAGCCACTATAGATGTTCTTTTACGATCTTTTTTAGGGACATGTATTTTCATTCCTCTTGAGTAAATGGAATTTCTGGGTCATAAAGCAGATGTTTGTTTAATTTTATAAGAAACAGCCCAGCAGTTTTCTAGAGTGACTGTGCAGCTCTGCAGTGCCCCAGCAGTTCTGGAGAGGTCCAGCCGCTCCCATCTTCACCTGGTAGGTGGTGTCGCTGGTCTATCATTCCAGCCACCTGGTGCATGGGATACGCCATCTCCTTGTGGTTGTTATTACGTGTCCCTACTGACTAATGATGTCTAATGCTGCCGATTTTTATTATTGACTAGTAGGAATCGTTAGATGTTTAAGACGAAAGTCCTTTGTTAGCTGTATGTAGTGAATCTTTTCTTCCAGTCTGCAGAGTGCATCCTTAGCAGTGTCTTTTTATGAGCAGATGCTTATCATTTTAAGGAAGACTAATTGGTCCATTCTTCCTTTGGCTTTATTGCCTTTTGTGTCCTCCCTAAGAAATTCATCTCCTCTGTTTCCTTTTACTAGTTTTCCAGGTTAAGTCTTATATGCAATGCATGGGTCTGTGGTGCAGCTCAGAGCTTTTTGTGCAGTGAGAGGGGTGGGTTGGCATTGTTATTTTTCTCCATCAGTTTATCTACTTGTTTCAATCATTCGTGGAGAAACTTCTTTCCTGATTGAAGTGCCTCAGCACCTCCTAGAAAATCAATTAACCACAGTAGTTCCCCAACATTGTAAAGCACTAAATCTCATTTAATTTTACACTTGGAAAATGGTCTCTCTTATGTTATGTGGATTTCATCTCAGTTTAAAAAATTAATTTCATATATGATTGTTCTGTTCTGTTCTGTTCTGTTGATGTAAATGTCTGTACTTACACCGAATTCTCACCTTCCCAATTACTGCGCCTGTACGTTTAGTCGAGAAAGTGACTAGTGTGACTCCTCCAACTGTTATCTTTCAAGAGCACGTGCCTGTGTGGGATTCCTTACATTTTCATGTTCCTTTCAGAATTGAGTCAGCTTCTGTAAATGACTCCAGGTTTTGACTGGGAAGGGATCAATTTGGAGAGAATTAACACTTTAACAATTGCATGTCTTACAATCCCTAAATAGGGTGTGTGTCTGCACTTATTTACATCCTCAATTTCTCTCAGCTGTGTTTTATAGTTTTTAGCAGACAGATTTTAATGTACTTAAATTTATTCCTCTGTGTTATATATTGACACTACTATTGTAGTGAGTATTAAATTTTATTTTTCTAAGAATTTGTTGCTAGTATATGAAAATACAATGGATTATTCATGTTGGCTTTGTATCCTATGAACTTCCCAAATTTATTTGTATCTAGAATAGGGTTTTTTTGTGGTTAATTTTTTTAGGATTTCCCATGTAAACAATGGTGATGTTTGTGAATAGAGACAGTTTTACTTCCTTCATTCCAATATTCATAACTGTTTTGCCCTTGACTGTCCTCCAATGCTGCCCAGGACCCACAGTACAATCTTCATAGAATTGGTGAAACCATACATTTTTGAACTATTCCAGATAGTCAGGGTAAACCACTCAATATTTCACTATTAGTATGAAAGTTACTAAAAGAATTAGAATTTGTAGTGGAGTTGCAAGTTTCCATAGATCTCTTTTATCAGATTGCAGATTTTCCTCCCACTATTAGATTGTGAAAATTTTTATAATGCATGGATTTGAGTGTTCTCAAATGCTTTTTCTGCATCTGTTAAGATAAATATATTTTTTTCTTTTATCTGTTAATGTCCTGAGTTGCACTAATTGCTTTCGAATGGTAAATTGACCTTGCATTCCTGTGATAAACTTCATTTCATCCTAATACATTGTTATTTTTATACATTCCTGCATTTGATGTTGTAATTTTTAAAAAATAATTCTGCATTTGTGTTCAGGAGGATCAGTTCAGTTCAGTTCAGTCTCTCAGTTGTGTCCAACTCTTTGCGACCCCATGAATTGCAGCATGCCAGGCCTCCCTGTCCATCACCAACTCCCAATGTTCACTCAAACTCATGCCCATCGAGTTGGTGATGCATTCCAGCTATCTCATCCTCTGTCATCCCGTTTTCCTCCTGCCCCCAATCCCTCCCAGCATCAGAGTCTTTTCCAATGAGTCAGCTCTTCACATCAGGTGGCTGAAGTATTGCAGTTTTAGCCTCAGCATCAGTCCCTCGAATGAACACCAAGGACTGATCTCCTTTAGGACCCAGAACTGATCCCCTTTAGGATGGACTGGTTGGATCTCCTTGCAGTCCAAGGGACTCTCAAGAGTCTTCTCCAACACCACAGTTCAAAAGCATCAATTCTTCTGCACTCAGCCTTCTTCATAGTCCAACTCTCACATCCATACATGACTACTGGAAAAACCATAGCCTTGATTAGGCAGACCTTTGTTGACAAAGTAATGTCTCTGGTTTTTAATATGCTGTCTAGGTTGGTCATAACTTTTATTCCAAGAAGCAAGCGTCTTTTAATTTCATGGCTGCAATCACCATCTGCAGTGATTTTGGAGCCCCCAAAATAAATTCTGTCACTGTTTTCACTGTTTCCCCATCTATTTCCCATGAAGTGATGGGACTAGATACCATGATCTTCGTTTTCTGAATGTTGAGCTTTAAGCCAACTTTTTCACTCTCCTCTTTCACTTTCATCAAGAGGCTTTTTAGTTCTTCACTTTTTACCATAAGGGTGGTGTCATCTGCATATCTGAGGTTATTGATATTTCTCCCGGCAATCTTAATTCCAGCTTGTGCTTCTTCCAGCCCAGTGTTTCTCATGATGTACTCTGCATATAAGTTAAATAAGCAGGGTGACAATATACAGTCTTGACGTACTCCTTTTCCTATTTGGAACCAGTCTGTTGTTCCATGTCCAGTTCTAACTGTTGCTTCCTGACCAGTTGATTGTGATCCACACAGTCAAAGGCTTTGGCATAGTCAATAAAGCAGAAATAGATGTTTTTCTGGAACTCTCTTGCTTTTTCCATGATCCAGCGGATGTTGGCAATTTGATCTCTGGTTCTTCTGCCTTTTCTAAAACCAGCTTGAACATCAGGAAGTTCACGGTTCATGTATTGCTGAAGCCTGGCTTGGAGAATTTTGAGCATTACTTTAATAGCATGTGAGATGAGTGCAATTGTGCGGTAGTTTGAGCATTCTTTGGCATTGCCTTTCTTTGGGATTGGAATGAAAACTGACCTTTTCCAGTCCTGTGGCCACACTGAGTTTTCCAAATTTGCTGACATATTGAGGGCAGCACTTTCACAGCATCATCTTTCAGGATTTGAAATAGCTCAACTGGAATTCCATCACCTCCACTAGCTTTGTTCATAGTGATGCTTTCTAAGGCCCACTTGACTTCACATTCCAAGATGTCTGGCTCTAGGTGAGTGATCACACCATCGTGATTATCTGGGTTGTGAAGATCTTTTTTCTACAGTTCTTTAGTGTGTTCTTGCCACCTCTTCTTAATATCTTCTGCTTCTGTTAGGTCCATACCATTGCTGTCCTTTATCGAGCCCATCTTTGCATGAAATGTTCTCTTGGTATCTCTAATTTTCTTGAAGAGATCTCTTGTCTTTCCCATTCTATTGTTTTCCTCTATTTCTTTGCACTGATCACTGAGGAAGGCTTTCTTATCTCTTCTTGCTAGTCTTTGGAACTCTGCATTCATATGCTTATATCTTTCCTTTTCTCCTTTGCTTTTCACTTCTCTTCTTTTCACGGCTATTTGTAAGGCCTCCCCAGACAGCCATTTTGCTTTTTTGCATTTCTTTTCCATGGGGATGGTTCGATCCCTGTCTCCTATACAGTGTCACAAACCTCATTCCATAGTTCATCAGGCACTCTATCTATCAGATCTAGGCCCTTAAATCTATTTCTCACTTCCAGTGTATAATCGTAAGGGATTTGATTTAGGTCGTACCTGAATGGTCTAGCGGTTTTCCCTGCTTTCTTCAATTTAAGTCTGAATTTGGTAATAAGGAGTTCATGATCTGAGCCACAGTCAGCTCCTGGTCTTGTTTTTGTTGACTGTATAGAGCTTCTCTATCTTTGGCTGCAGAGGATATAATCAATCTGATTTCGGTGTTGACCATCTGGTGATGTCCATGTGTAGAGTCTTCTCTTTGTTGTTGGAAGAGGGTGTTTGCCATGACCAGTGCGTTTTCTTGGCAAAACTCTATTAGCCTTTGCCCTGCTTCATTCCATATTCCAAGGCCAAATTTGACTGTTACTCCAGGTGTTTCTTGACTTCCTACTTTTGCATTCCAGTCCCCTATAATGAAAACGACAATCTTTTTTGGGTGTTAGTTCTGAAAGTTCTTGTAGGTCTTCATAGAACCGTTCAACTTCAGCTTCTTTAGCATTGCTGCTCAGAGCATAGGCTTGGATCACCGTGACATTGAATGGTTTGCCTTAGAAATGAACGGAGATAATTCTGTCGTTTTTGAGATTGCATCTAAGTACTGCATTTTGGACTCTTTTCTTTACTATAGAACAAAAGTTATACTCCATTTCTTCTAAGGGATTCCTACCCAAAATAGTAGATATAATGGTCATCTGAGTTAAATTCACCCATTCCAGTCCATCTTAGTTCGCTGATTCCTAGAAGGTCAACATTCACTCTTGCCATCTTCTGTTTGATCACCTCCAATTTGCCTTGATTCATGGATCTAACATTCCAGGTTCCTATGCAATATTGCTCTTTACAGCATCAGACTTTACTTCCATCACCAGTCACATCCACAACTGGGTGTTGTTTTTGCTTTGGCTCCATCCCTTCATTCTTTCTGGAGTTATTTCTCCACTGAACAACAGACTGGTTCCAAATGGGAAAAGGTGTACGTCAAGGCTGTATATTGTCACCCTACTTATTTAACTTATATGCAGAGTACATCATGAGAAATGCAGGACTGGAATAAACAAAAGCTGGAATCAAGATTGCCGGGAAAAATATCAATAACCTCAGATATGCAGATGACACCACCCTTATGGCAGAAATTGAAGAGGAGCTAAAAAGCCTCTTGATGAAAGTGAAAGAGGAGAGCGAAAAAGTTGGCCTAAAGCTCAACATTCAGAAAACTAATATCATGGCATCCGGTCCCATCACTTCATGGGAAATAGATGGGGAAACAGTGGAAACAGTGTCAGACTTTATTTTTGGGGAGCTCCAAAATCACTGCAGATGGTGACTGCAGCCATGAAATTAAAAGACACTTACTCCTTGGAGGAAAAGTTATGACTAACCTAGATAGTATATTCAAAAGCAGAGACATTACTTTGCTGACTAAGGTCCATCTAGTCAAGGCTATGGTTTTTCCCGTGGTCATGTATGGATGTGAGAGTTGGACTGTGAAGAAGGCTGAGCGCCAAAGAATTGATGCTTTTGAACTGTGGTGTTGGAGAAGACTCTTGAGAGTCCCTTGGACTGCAAGGAGATCCAACCAGTCCATTCTGAAGGAGATCGGTCCTGGATGTTCTTTGGAAGGAATGATGCTAACGCTGAAGCTCCAGTACTTTGGCCACCTCATGAGAAGAGTTGACTCATTGGAAAAGACTCTGATGCTGGGAGGGATTGGGGGCAGGAGGAGAAGGGGACGACCGAGGATGAGATGGCTGGATGGCATCACGGACTCGATGGACGTGAGTCTGAGTGAACTCCAGGACACGGTGATGGACAGGGAGGCCTGGCGTGCTGCGATTCATGGGGTCGCAAAGAGTCGGACATGACTGAGCAACTGTACTGAACTGAACTGATCTCCAGTAGCGTATTGGGCACCTACCAACCTGGGGAGTTCCTCTTTTAGTGTCCTATCTTTTTGCCTTTTCACACTGTTCATGGGGTTCTTACGGGAAGAATATTGAAATGGTCTGCCGTCCCCTTCTCCAGGGGACCACATTCTGTCACTTGAAACATGTAGGGCTATTCCTATTTTTTTCTTGTCTCTAAGTGTCAAGTGGGTAAATTATGTCTTTGAAGGAATTGTTCCTATCTCTTAATTTGATCGGTAGGGAATTTGGGGTTGACGGCTTGCCATTCAATACTTCAAACATGCGGTTCCATTGTCTTCCGGCCTCCATTGTTTCTGATAAGAAGTCAGCCGTGGTTTTTCCTGTTTTCTCCTGAGTGCATGAAACTTAAGAGTCCCTGCTTATCATTAGCTTTCAGCAGTTTGGCTGTGCTGCATTTCCTTTGCATTTATCCAGGTTAAACCTCACTGATTTTGCATCTGTACATCTGTGTTTTTTGCCAAATTTGTTGGGGTTTTTTTTCATCTATTCTATCTATCCCTTCCCTACTTTCTTTTCCTTTGTAACTCCAGCTACAAGTCTTTTAGACTGCTTGATGACGTCCCACAGGTCTCTGAGGCACTGGTATTTTTTTTTCTCTAAGTTTGGTCATTTTAAAAATTTGCCTTCAGGTTTGCCTAGTTTCATTCTTACAGCTCCAATCTGTCGTTAAGCCTATCCAGTACTTTCCATCTTAGACGTCACAGCTCAGCATCAAAGTGTCTATTCGGCTGGTTTCATAGTCTCCTTTTCCTGTCGAACTTTCTTCCACCTATTCATTCATTTTGACCAATTTTCACATAATGCCTCGAACAATAACACATTATTGACTGGGGAATTTTTGCAGAAACTAACAGCTATGGTGTTAATATAATATAATCAACAGTGTGTTATTGACAATATTTTTAAGTGCTTTTCTGCTAATTTCAACGTTTAGTGCAAATTGGATATTCTTATATTAATTGCTTGCCTTTTGTTCATAGCTCGTACTTTCCTCTTTCTTCACATGTCTAGTAGTTTTTGTTGTTTAGCGGATAATATTGACACTATGTTGTTCAGACTCTGGGATCTATTATCTTTCTCTGAAGATTATTTTAACTTTAATAAAAATTTTATTTACTAAATAGTCACCTTGATCTTGGGGAGACTTCATTTAAATTCTTAGGATACATCTATTTTGACATTTGTTTTACAGAAAATTCTTAGTCCTGAGACATAGTCTTTGCTCCCTGGTTGTGACCTTTCTGGGATTCCAATGGAAAGTGTAATGCTTTTCCCAAGGCCCTGTAACTGGGCAGGCTTTCTGCTCCAAATCATGACTCTCCTGGAATGGGCAGCAGTTAAATTTTCTACTCTACTCTTCCGTCTGTGACTTCCCACCAAACTCCACATATCCTCCATGTGGCACCAAGGATCAAGGGAGATTTATGCAAGACTTGGGGCCACCCCGTCTGTGGCTCCTATGTTCTTGGACTTCCCTCCTTATTTTCCAGCAGCTCTGGGGGCCCAACGCCACCTTCTGACTCCTCAAGCCGATCACACAGCACTTTTGCTTGAGTTGCACGCATCCTGCATGGTAGAGCCTAGCGGGTGCCCTCAGCTTGAACATCTGCAGCTTCCATCTGCTTTTAGGTTGTCCTTCAATGCCTCGAAACACATTGGTGTTCTGTGTGCTTATTTGTTCAAAGTTTATTATCACTTTCTTAAGGAAAGTAAGTCTAACACAAGCTATTTCACCATTATGAGACTTCATTACTTTTCTCAGACGTATGTAGAATGGGATATCCTGGCTGGGTTTATGGACTCATCAGGTAAGACTCATTGTCAAAGGACCGTTTGTGATTGAGGCACCTCTTCTTTAACTGCCCCTCCCCCTCTTCTGACTCTAGTACCCTGAGGTCATTTCTATGCCTGCCTGTTGGGGACAGCTTCATCAGACAGTCACAGGTTACTACACAGGACTCCTACCACAAGCTCTAATTTATGGGGCTGGAACCACCACAAGAGTAAGGTCACTCCGTCCACAATCAGGATCCTGAGCTGCAGAGATGTTTCTAACGGCCTCGAGAGCTGTACGGGAACCAGATCTCAGCAGCGGATAAAGGGGCACAGGACAGCCTTGTGGGGAGGGAGCCGTGGTCCTGGCCTTGGCCAGTGAACCAGAACCACCCTCACCCCAACCCCAGCCTGTGCCCACAGCCCCGAGCAGGAGGAGACGGGAAAGGACAGAGAACACGGCTCAGGAGACCCAAGTGGGTCATCTCTCTACTGCCCGGAGACCTGGTAGGAGGAGAGAGAGGAGAGCCTCATGGGGGCAGAGAAGCTCGGCAAGGACCACAGGCTGAGGAGGGAAAGGGGAGAGGAAGACACGCAATGGGGGCCAGCACTAGGCAACACACGACTTCAGCAGAGATGGCAGATGGCTGTGGGCCCCCGACTGGCACCAGGGCTGGTCGAGGTCCAGGGAAGGCAGCCTCAAGGAGCTCACGGTCCAGGAATTATGAAGACAGTTGGGGGACCCCTCCGTGGCTACCCACACGGCAGGAAGAGTCCACACCTCAGCTCTCACCCAGGGCTCTAAATGCAACTAGGCTACGGACGGCAACTTGGTCTCTAGAGGAGTAATCCCGGAGTTCTCTGTTCTCTCAGGCCAGTGAGGTGACTAAGAGAGGGGTCCACAGATGCCAGGATTTGGAAAGCATCCCAGAAAATGCTGCTCAGGTGAAACAAACAAGAAATGGATAAAAATGAGGATTACAGGTAAGAGAAGACATGGTAAAAAAAGCAAGACAGCAGGGCCCCAAACCCGGAAATCACACATGAATGTCTAGATCATGAACACGCTTATGGAGCAGAACTCAAATGTCAAAATAATTACTGCAAAACACATAATGAGTAAGATACATTCACAAAATAAAGATCGAGAAGATCACATTATTCAGACATAATGTGAGAGTTGGAAGTAGAAGAAAATTAAGCAGGCTAGCATCTCAGTTATTGATATAGTATTAATGCTGGCAGAGAAATAGGGCATAAATATGTGCGTTAACCCTTGAGGTAGCCACTCGTAGGAAAAAAAAATGTCTCAAAATTCAAATAAAGAAAAGAGTAAGCAAGAAAAACCTGAGCAATATAACAAAAGAAATTAGTAATAATAATAACGTACTAAGTTGTTTCAAAGAGTTGTTCTGACTTTTTACAACCCCATGGACTGTAGCCTGCCAGGCTCTTCTTTCCGTGGGATTTCCCAGGCGAGCATAAGGGAGTGGGTTGCCCCTTCCTTCTGCTGGGAATCTTCCCAACTCAGAGACTGGACCCACGTCTCCTTCGTCTCCTGCACTGACAGGCAGGTTCTTTGCTACCAGCTCCACCTGGGAAGCCCATATGCTACTAATACAGCGTGGGAATGATAAGGAACAGGAAGTATAGTAAGAGATGATAAAAAGGCCAACCTCATTATAATAAAGCCCAGAGTGGGGACCAACCATCCAATGGGCCCAAAGATACAACCCAATACAATCCTGTTATTCAGGAATCGGAGATCAAATAAGACCAGGTTGAGCCCGCAGAGCACAGCTGAGCCAGTCCCCGTGTGGAACCATGGCACAGCTCTCCCGGCGGGCACACGAGCTCGACCCCATGGATCTCCCCACAGACACAGTGCAGCGTGGAGATGTGAGTCAGGTAGAAGCCCAGCAGGGAAAGGACGGGGGTGCAACGAGTGCCAGAAGGGAAACGGCACAAGGCCGCTTGGAAATGCGTGCTGCTCACTCAGCCGTGTCTGACTCTTTTGAAATCCCACAGGCCGTAGCCTGCCAGGCTCCTCTGTCCATGGGATTCTCCAGGCAAGAATACTGGAGTGGGTAGCCATTCTCTTCTCCAGGGGATCTTCCCAACCCAGGGATCGAACCCAGGTCTCCCGCATCGCAGGCAGATCCCTTACCCTCTGAGCCCACAGGGAGATGTGTAAGAGGACATCAAAGTGTTTCTTCGTGCTTAGACTGGAATTCAGCAAGTCACAGGCCCTTTCCACGGGCACTGAATCTTTCTGGGCGACTTACCCTCACCGGCTCTGACTTCACCTTCCTGTCTCTCCAAACCCTTCTTTCCGTTTTGGGCACACGGAGGCTGTTTCACTAAAAGGAGGACCATCCAGCCTGGGCAGGGGTCTGAGAGGTACTCGGAGACATTGTACGTCAACACCTTGGCTGCTCAGGTGCGAAGGCTGAGGCCCAGGGAGGATGATGCTCGCAAGGTCACGGGACAATCTCGGGGAGCCCAGCACTGTGATGCCTCCTCCCCTGGGTCCAGCCAGTTGATTTTCTCTCCCTGGACCTGCAGAGGCTCCTGTGGGCATGGTTTCCCCCTCCCTCCCCAGAGGGCTGGCCGAGGATGGCTCTGCACCTTCCGCCTAGCACCACCTGCTCAGGCCAGGTCCGCCTTCATTCCCACCTCACCCAGGCTGGCGCCTGAACCCCGAGAGCAGAGTGGGCACAGAGCCCTCACTCGCTCCCTCTTGCCACCAGAAATTCTCAAAAGATCCCCATGATTCAGCTACTGAGGTTACTTTCAAATACATTTGATTCCCTGGAAAGACATCAGTAAGCCTGAAGAGCAAAGTGCAGACTCCAGGTAGACGTTGACAACACATGATGGAAGTTTTGCATCCAGGAAGTAAAAAGAGCTCAAGGTCAGAAAAAATAAAAGTGGGCTAAGGTCTTGAAAGGGTGGTTTTGAGAACCAGGGGTGTTCAAGGGGTCACGCGCATATGGAACGGCACCTGCTCTCACCCCATTGTTGCTCAGTCGCTAAGGCATGTCCAGCTCTTTTCGACCCCATGGGCTGCAGCACACCAGGCTTCCCTGTCCCTTACCATCTGCCAGAGTTTGTTCAAACTCCTGTCCATCGAGTTGGTGATGCCATCCACAGGGAAGAGCAAATTCAAACCAAACAAACGTGGAACAACTAAGACAAAGAAGCACAGCACAGCCCACACGGAGAAGCCGTGCGATCAGAACACCGCGACAGTGACAGAGCCTACGGCATCACTGCTGCGGAAGACAGCGTGCAAGCCTCCACTTGGCTGAGATTTGCACGTCGCATGACTCAGCAATTGCGTGGGCGTGGATATTAATATTCCCAACACGAGCGTGCATGTATATGCACTGGGGGCTGTTAACAATGAGTGAGCAACAGGAACCATAAAGCCCACCAGTGGTAGTCGCCCAGGCCCATCTGTTCATGCACTGGAATATTATGCAGCAATGCAAAACCAAAACTACAGCTTAACACAGCAAGCACAGCCTCAGAAGCACTGTGCTGCACAGGAGAAAGCTCGCAGGAAATAAGAGCACATCCCGCGTTGCTCATTTATGAGAAGTTTTGAAACAGGCCACAGTCCTCTCTGGGAGTGGGGTGACTTTAGGAGGTGGAGGGAGCCTTCCAGGACACCGGGAAGGAAACAGGTCTGGAATCTGGGACTCTTTGCTCCAGTGCTAACACCTGGACACACCTCCCCTCAAGCAACAAAATACAAAGAAACTATGTAGGACTAAAAATAACTGCCTGTTTCCTCAGTTAGGGAAATTCTGGACCCAAAAGATACAAACAAACCAAAAAAATCCGATCTCCTCTTTGGAGCAAAAGCAGGGTGTTGGGAGCAAAAGCAGGGTACTGTGCGTACTCCCTGCGCTCAGCACCAACTAAAGGGGGGCAAAACACCCAAGCCACCCCGCCAGCCCGACCCCAGGCCACAGAAGGAGCAAGCTCGCCCCCGCTCAGGGAGCGGGCAAGCAAAGACACCTGTTACCTGTTCTTACTCCTCCCGCTGTGGCCGGTCCCCAGTGAAGCCTTGTCTGAATTTGTTGTCTGCCCTCTGATCAATTTCTGTTGACTGGGGAGGGCGGAGAACTCTGGTCCGGAACCAAGGCTGCTGTCAGGACCTGGGTGCTATTATGCGAATGCGTTCTGTGGTGAACATCCGGTAAGTTGAAGCCTCTGCTCTGGGTGCCTCTGTGTGTGCAATCCGCTTCAGAAACTTAAAATGAAAAGCTTGCCAACAACTGGGGGGGAAACTGATTTATACTCACACCCGGGGAAGATTCTTTTGAGTTCCCGTTTGAAAACACTGGCTGATCCTTTTGACTCTGAAGCAGCAGCAGCAGCAGACCCCACTGCTCGGCTTGCAGAACACAGCATCTGCCTGCAGCCTGGACTAACACCGTGCGCCCAGCATTCATTCAGCCACAGGGCAGAGCCACGCCGCAGACGGGGAAGGACCAAGGACCCTCAGCTCCTCAAGGCCCCGGCAGGTCCAGCCTGCATCTGGGGTGGGGCTGGGGGCTGTTCAGGGCGACGGTGCCCACGAGAAGGGGGTGAGAAAGGAAAGAGCGACGGTGAGTCGCTGAGGGACCCGACAGGCCTGCGGAGCCGCCGCTCAGAGGCTCCAGCTTGTACGTGGGCGCGTCCCCTGGGCCCACCGGCTGCCCCTGTCTCGTGCCCGGCTCTGCGCCTGCTGGCCACCCCCTACTCTGCAGGGCTCCTGCTGCCCGGCTCATGGGGGCGGATCGGCAGGCTGGCAGTGCCGTTATCGAACAGCCCGGTGAGATACGAGTTGAGCTTGGCTGCCCTGCAGTGATCAAAAGTCTGACTTGACAGGCCGTTTGGAAGGAATCTAACCTGAGCCAAAGGACCTCAGGCTGGCAATGGCGAGTTTCATGGTTAGGTGTCCCCGGCCCACCCTGGAGGGTTCCCGTCCCTCTGCTCTGAGGCGTGCATTTGTTTGGGAAAGGGTCCGCTGCTCAGGTTAACACAGGGCAGGGTGATGGCCAGATGGGAGGGACAACAACCTCGAGCCCCCAGATCCGGGGCTGGTCCAGCGGCTGCCCCCACCGGCCTGTGTCACCTCCCAGCCCGCACTGCCCAAAGCCTGACCCGGCCAGGTATTCAGGGAAGGCTCCCCTCCCAGACCAAGACCATGAGGGCCGCAAAGCAACCTGAGCCAGAGGCGACGTGCATCCCCAGGCCCCGGTGAGTGGCAGGGAAAACTCTCAGGAGCCCCACCAGAATCGAGGAGGCCAGGCTGCAGCAGCAGCCCCCAGAAACCCTGGGGGCGGGTGCAGAAAGCAGGGCCGGCTGGAGGAGAGAAACCAAGGCGACTGGGGACCTGCACTTGGTTCTCTGCACTTCCTGGCGGCCGTGAGTAACGCTGCAGCAAACGTGGGATGGTTGGGTGGATGAGGAAACACGGCGTGCAGAGGTAGGCTTAAAAGAGAAGGGCGTCCTGCCATCTGTGATGACATGGGTGAACCCGGAGGACACCACGGCCGGTGAAATAAACCACATGAGACCCAGAGGGGAGACAGCACGATCTCACGTATCTGGAATCTGAAACAAAACTCAGAGGAGAATGGTGGTTGCCTGGGGGAGGGAAGATGGGGGGAGGTCGGCAAAAGGGTGGAGGGTTTGCTTCATCTGTGTGTGTGCACGTGTGTGTGTGCGCATGTCTGTGTGTACATGTGTGTGCAAGCATGTGCATGTGGGTGCCTATGCGTGTGCACACGCTAAGTCGTGTCTGACTCTCTGTGGTCCCATGGACTATAGCCCACCAGGCTCCTCTGTCCATGGGATTCTCCAGGCAGAAATACTGGAGTGGGTTCCCACTTCCTCCTCCAGGGGATCTTCCCAACCCAAGGATCAAACCCGCATCTCCTGCACTGCCAGTGAATTCTTTACCCCTGAAAGATGATGCTGTGAAAGTTCTGCACTCAATATGCCAGCAAATTTGGAAAACTCAGCAGTGGCCACAGGACTGGAAAAGGTCAGTTTTCATTCCAATCCCAAAGAAAGGCAATGCCAAAGAATGCTCAAACTACCGCACAATTGCACTCATCTCACACGCTAGTAAAGGAATGCTCAAAATTCTCCAAGCCAGGCTTCAGCAATACGTGAACCGTGAACTTCCTGATGTTCAAGCTGGTTTTAGAAAAGGCAGAGGAACCAGAGATCAAATTGCCAACATCCATTGGATCATCAAAAAAGCAAAGAGAGTTTCAGAAAAACATCTATTTCTGCTTTATTGACTATGCCAAAGCCTTTGACTATGTGGATCACAATAAACTGTGGAAAATTCTGAAAGAGATGGGAATACCAGACCACCTGACCTGCCTCTTGAGAAATCTGTATGCAGGTCAGGAAGCAACAGTGAAAACTGGACATGGAACAACAGACTGGTTCCAGATAGGAAAAAGAGTACATCACAGCTGTATATTGTCACCCTGCTTATTTAACTTATATGCAGAGTACATCATGAGAAACGCTGGACTGGAAGAAACACAAGCTGGAATCAAGATGGCCGGGAGAAATATCAATAACCTCAGATATGCAGATGACACCACCGTTATGGCAGAAAGTGAAGAGGAACTAAAGAGCCTCTTGATGAAAGTGAAAGAGGAGAGTGAAAAAGTTGGCTTAAAGCTCAACATTCAGAAAACGAAGATCATGGCATCCGGTCCAATCAGTCCATAGGAAATAGATGGAGAAACAGTGGAAACAGTGTCAGACTTTATTTTTCGGGCTCCAAAATCACTGCAGATGGTGACTGCAGCCATGAAATTAAAAGATGCTTACTCCTTGGAAGAAAAGTTATGACCAACCTAGATAGTATATTCAAAAGCAGAGACATTACTTTGCTGACTAAGGTCCGTCTAGTCAAGGCTATGGTTTTTCCTGTGGTCATGTATGGATGTGAGAGTTGGACTGTGAAGAAGGCTGAGCGCCGAAGAATTGATGCTTTTGAAGTGTGGTGTTGGAGAAGACTCTTGAGAGCCCCTTGGACTGCAAGGAGATCCAACCAGTCCATTCTGAAGGAGATCAGCCCTGGGATTTCTTTGGAAGTAATGATGCTGAAGCTGAAATTCCAGTACTTTGGCCGCCTCATGCGAAGAGTTGACTCATTGGAAAAGACTCTGATGCTGGGAGGGATTGGGGGCAAGAGGAGAAGGGGACGGCAGAGGATGAGATGGTTGGATGGCATCACTGACTCAATGGACTGAGTCTGAGTGAACTCTGGGAGTTGGTGATGGACAGGGAGGCCTGGCGTGCTGCGATTCCTGGGGTCGCAAAGAGTCGGACACGACTGAGCGACTGAACTGAACTGAGCCACCGGGGAGGCCCTAAAGGGTCATAACTCCTTCCGAAGACTAGGAAAGGCGCATAACATCTCCCCTCGCTGGCTGGTTGATATTACTCACACTGATGCACAAGAAAAGTATGTGCTCTGATCACACTTGCACAATCTAGCTAACTTGTGGTCTGCCAGTGAAGAGCATTCTCCTCATGAGATGAATCACCTTGGCTTTGGTGTTCCAGTGTTTTTATTCTTCTATAAAAGTCCTTCTGAATTCTGTAAATGGTTTCGTGGCAAGTGTCCACCTCCCTGAGGCAGGTGGGATGAGCTGAGAGCCCCCGTCCGGGGGTTAAGGAGGAAGGAGACAGCCCGGCCCGGGTGACCAGAGGAGGGCATCTCCCCAGTGGTCAGGGTGCGGGGAGTCGGAGGGGCTGAGTGGAGGGCGGCGTGGAGCAGGGGCTGAGCGCAGGGCCAGGAGGGGACGTGTGCAGCCTGCGGGTTGGGCTCCCAGTCCAGTGCTCGGGGCGAGCCACAGCCTCTCCCCACTCTTCCAAGCCCTGTCCTCCCATCTGACCCTTTGCTTCCTGAAGGCATCAAGCTGGGGGCGGGGGGTGCTTCCCCGGGGATCCCCTCTCAACACCCAACCCCAAGGTGACCGCGCTCCGTCACTGGCTCCTCCCACGTTAGACAGCAAACCCAGGTCCCTCAGCTGCTCAGAGCCTGCCCGGGGGTGGGCGCTTGGTCCTCCACACGCAGACAGTGTGCCAGGGCCTGGGCTGGGGTGGGAGACACCTGGTTTCATGGTACAAGGACCTGGAGTGAGAATAGCCCTTCGCCATGTGGTGACTTGGAACTGCGGGGTGACCCCATGAATGAATGAGTCATGAGTCAATCAGTGAATGCCATGAGCTGCAAGCCACCTTCCCCTGCAGGGTTGCGCCTGGGGCTCCTGAGCCTGTCCAGAGGAGGGGTCAGAGTGCGCAGGGAATCAGCAGAGAGGTCATAAGGGCTCACGGGCTCCCCGACCAGAAGGAGAGGGGAGGACAGGGATGCTCAGGGCCAAGCCCAGGACCTTCCACCAGGGCTCACGCTGCGGCACAGGCAACCTCTCGGAAAATGCTCATGACCCTGGGTGCAGGTGACCCACTGCCACCTGCCCAGGGGCCCAGGGACTCTGACCAGCTTCAGCCTCTTGAATATTAACAACTTCCGGGCTGAGAAATATCCACAAGTGGCTATTTCGGGTGAAGAGGTGGGTGGCAGGGCAGGCTAGGAAATATCTGTGAGGATTAAACAGAAGGTCAGCGTCCAGGAGACACGGACACCCTCCTGTCAGTTAGAAAAATCCTCAAAGGAACGGTGAGGAACCCGGATGCGGGGGGTTGGCGGGGAAGCTTGACCGGGAGGAAGGCCAGGGTCCAGGGGACACCGGCAAGAGGGGACTCTCCCCGGGACCCCGGACCACGTGGGCGACGCAGCGGGAGCCGCCATCCTGGCCAGCCACGGGGCTGACCGACGTGCAGACAGCCGCGGGCACAGGTGAGGGCCAGACCTCTAAGACGATCGTTACGAGAAGACGGCGCCCACGCCCGCAGGTGTGTAGTGTGGCCGCTGACGTGAGCCGAGACCTCGCTTGTGCGCGCACGTGCTTCAGCGGGCATAGAGACACCGGCATAAGGAAGCCCTCGGGAAGGACGCTGCCTGCGGGGAGAGAGCGAGCCCGGGGGGCAGGCGCCATCGCGGGTTCCGTCCTTCTGTCCCCGTCCGTGTGGATCCTGTTCGCAGGGAGCGGGGTCCCTCTGCGTGGGCGGCCCCGAGCCCGCCGGCCTGGCGCTGGGCGTCTTGCCAGACAGCGGGTCTCCGCCTGGGCTGCAAGGTCCTTGCCACCCCAGCCCCCCAAGGCAGACTCCAGCCCCCCTGCCTGCTGGTCACGCACCTTGAAGCCTCAGAGGTGTCCGCATTCGGCCGTTTCCCCAGGGGCCTCCCCTAGACAGGCACTGGGGGGACAACTCCAGGCCGAAGTCTCCTGCCCCTGGAGGCTTGTCACTGTTCTAGGACGTGAAACACCTTCCAGCTCAGAAGGGGGAACCCCCCTTTCACTCCCGCCGCCCCTTCGCATGCGCCCTCCACCTCCCGCTGCCCTTTCCTGAGCTGTGACTTCAGCCGGTTGTCATCACGCCCATAGCAGCCCCTTGCCGGGACCCGGGACAGCGGCCACACCCCGGGGGCCCCCGCTCACAGGGTCTCCTGACAGAAGGAGGTGGCTTTGAGCTGAGGTTTTACTGTCCCTCAGAGTAAAAGCCTGCCCACTGAACGTTTCAGAATTCTCCATCAGAATTCTCCATCAGAGTGACTGCTCATTCAGAGCCTTTTTATTTAAAGAAAGTCAAGGGAGGACTACACGCCCCCCAGGACTAGAAGTTTCCAACCCCCGCCACCCTCTCAGTGACCACAGGGTCAGGCCAGCTCCACCCTGCAGCCCCCGTCCCTCCCCCAGCTCTTGGTCATCATTTGTGGACTAAGAAACGGGTCTGGGCCCCAGGGGGCCTTTCCTCCCAGAGGCCACGGGCACCCAGCACCGGCCAGGCCCAGTCCTCGTCTGAGGGCTCACACTCTCTCTCTCTCTCCCCCTTGTCTCATTTTCTGGGTGCCTCCAGGGGCTGGCCTACTGAGGGCCCCAAGATGAATGGACCCAGCCAAGCCTCAAAAAGAACCCCCATTCCCATGCAGACAGGGGCTGCCCAGGGAGATATAAGGCTTCACCTCAGTGTCCAGGACCAGAGGATCCACAGGGGACCTCCGGGTGGGGTGAGGTGGGGTGGGGGTCCAGGACGGGGCGGGTCAGCGCTGAGGCTGGGAGCCCGGGGCTGGAGCGGGAGATCTGTGGCAAGTCCTCTTGCAAAACCCTTAAAAAAAAAAAAAAAAAAAAACTACCTTGGGTTGTTGTCATTTGATTAGCACACAGAAGGTAATTGTGGTGTGAACTGTTTCTAACCGGAGTAATCTAACTCTTACTGGAGACTGATATTTTCTAGGGTGGTCAAAATTCAAAGCCCCTTGGACTCGTGGCCACAATTAATGGAAGAGAAAGCTCAGGGGCCCCCACAGCCTCTCGGTGGAAGGTGGGCCTCCGCCGTCCTAACCAAGCACACTCATGTTTCACTGGGTTCCCACGACCCCGAGGGCTTCCAGAAACCGCACTTCTCTCCAGCATCTTCCATCCACACATATGCCCCTTCTTTGGGTCTGTCTGTGACTTCCGCTCTGCCTGCTTTCACGCCCGGGCATCACACAGAAAGCATCAGTGCAGTTACGGCTGACCCCTGTCTAGACCTGCAGACCTCTCACCGCGGCAGAGCAGCCATGGTCTGGGAGGGCACCTCGGCCGGCTGCCCTCGGCCTGCAGGGCTCTGGGGGGCCGGCTCTGCAGGGCTGTGGTGTGTGCCCGGGACCCAGGCGAGGACACCTGTCCCACAGGAGGAGCCTTGTCCCACAGCCTGCGCTCCTAGCCCTCCCGGCGGGCCATGCTGGGGACAGCTGTGGTCTCAAGGGCCACAGGGCCCAGGGCCAGCTGTGGGGGACCCCTTCCAACTGCATCTCAGCATCTAGCTGCCCAGGAGGCAGGGGCCATACGCGGGGCACAGCTCCTCCTGAATAAACTGTGTCACAGGTACTGCTGACCCATGGGGTTGTGCCCACACAGGCCTGGTCAGCTCCACTATCCAGTGACCTGAGCTCTGGACCTGCAGCCAGGCTGTCCTGAGCAGAGCTGGCTGTGAGGTCCGGCGGTCTATTCTGGGACCCAGGCATGGAGGCGAGTCCTGGGGAAGGAGCCGCCATGCCCTCAGGCAGGGCCCTGTGTCCGGCGGCGAGGGCCCTGGTTGGGAGCGTGTTCCACACACAAGGCAGGTGCTCAGGCAGCAACTCTGGGACACGAGGCTGCTCTTGCATTCTTCCATGCAGCCACCGCAGGGCCGGCTGCGGCTTCTGTCCGGGGCTCTGGTCTGTGAGTCTGGGTGGCAACAAGGCCCGCTGCTCGGGAACCCGCCCTGTCTCCAAGGCTCTGGCTGGAAACCAGAGACTGCAGCAGGTGCCATGCGCCCTGGCCGGGCAGCAGCGTCTCCAAGAACCCAGCCGAGCAGCAGCATCTCCAAGGACCAGAGCAGATCCCCAGGCCCCCAGCCCCACCCCTATTACCCCCAACAACCCTCCCCAGGGTCTTCAGGAACTTTCTGGAAAGACCAGGGAGTCACAGTGCCCGCTGGGCTTTGAGAGACTGTCCCGTCACGCATGCTCACTTTCAAAGCCTGGGGGACGCCAACAGCCGTGGGCGGGTCAGGTTTCCTCCTAAGTGGAGCTCGCTGGGCCTCCGGGCCTGATAAGGAAGTGCTGCTGGGGGCTGCTGGCCCGGCCGGGTCCGGTTTCTCCCTGGAGACAGAGGCCCTTTGTCAGCCGGCTCTCCCACAGCGCTTCCCAGGGAGCAGGGGCCTCTGGGGGCCACAGCACCCCTACCCAGGTTGAGCAAGCCTTGGGGGCTTCAGAAAGATGAGCCAAGCAGGACAGATCTGGTTTGACTGGAAGCTGAGGAGGCGGTAAAGTGACCCTTGCTGGCTTCTGGAGGCAGCGAGGAGGAGGGGCCGAGGGCAAGGGTCCCACTGGGCAGCAGCCCCGCTCCAGGCTGCCCAGGCCAGAGGTCCACGGTGAGCTCAGCCAGGAAGGCTGAGGGGTCTTCCTTTCCTCCTCCTAACCTCCCGCCTGCACAGCCAGACACGGGCCTGGACAAGGGGAGTCTCAGCAAACGCTGACTGGGGGAAGATTTTTTTTTAAATGATTGCATTCCTAAGTGTGCAGTTCAGTGGCACCGAATACATTCGCAATATTGAGCAAACACCACATCTTGTTGTTGTTGAGCCGCTAACTCGTGTCTCTTTGCAATCCCAGGGACTGCAGCACACCAGGCTTCTCTGTCCCTCACTATCTCCTGGAGTTTGCCCAAGTTCATGTCCACTGAGTCGATGATGCCATCCAACCATCTCATCCTCTGTCGTCCTCTGCTCCTCCTGCCCTCACTCTTCCCCAGCATTAGGGTCTTTTCCAGTGAGTCGGCTTTTTGCATCAGGTAGACAAAGTATTGGAGCTTCAGCATCAGTCCTTCCAAAGAATATTCAGGACTGATTTCCTTTAGGATGGACTGGTTGAATCTCCTTGCAGTCCAAGGGACTCTCAAGAGTCTTCTCCAGTATCATAGTTCAAAAACATCAATTCTTTGGGGTTCAACCTTCTTTATGGTCCAACTCTCACATCCATACATGACTACTGGAAAAGTTGTAGCTTTGACTAGGCAGACCTTTGTTGGCCAGGTGATGTCTTTGCTTTCTAATATGCTGTCTAGGTTTCTCATAGCTTTTCCTCCAAGAAGCAAGATTTTTTAATTTCATGGCTGCAGTCACCATCTGCAGTGATTTTGGAGCCCAAGAAGAGAAAATCTGTTACTGCTTCCACTGTTTCCCCATCTTCTTGCCATGATGTGTTGGGACTGGATGCCATGATCTTAGTTTTCTGAATGTTGAGTTTTAAGCCACCTTGTTCACGCTCCTCTTTCACTTTCATCAAGAGACTCTTTAGTTCCTCTTGGCTTTCTGCCATTAGAGTGATATCATCTGCATATCTGAGGTTATTCATATTTCTCCCAGCAATCTTGATTCCAGCTTGTGCTTCATCCAGCCCAGCATTTTGTATGATGTACTCTGCATATAGGTTAAATAAGCAGGGTGACAATATACAGCCTTGACGGACTCCTTTCCCGATTTGGAACCAGTCTGTTGTTTCATGTCCGGTTCTAACTGTTGCTTCCTGACCTGCATACAGATTTCTCAAAAGACAAGTAAGATGGTCTAGTAATTTCATCTCTTTCAGAATTTTCAACTGTTTGTTGTGTAAAGTAAAAGGCTTTAGCATAGTCAACGAAGCAGAAGTAGATGCTTTTCTGGAATTCCTTTGCTTTCTCTATGATCCGATAGATGTTGTCAATTTGATCTCTGGTTCCTCTGCCTTTTCTAAACCCAGTTTGTACACCTGGAAGTTCTTGACTAATGATGCCAAGTACTGGTGAAGCCCTTCTTAAAGGATTTTGAGCACTTCCTTGTTAACACGTGGAGCGAGAACATTGTCCAGCAGTGTGAACATCCTTTAGCATGGCCCTTCTTTTAGACTGCAGCGAAAACTGACTGTTTCCAGTGCTATAGCGAGTGCAGCTCTTTCACAGCACCATCCTCTAGGACTTGAAATAGCTCAGCTGCAAGTCTATCACCTCCACTAGCTGTGTTTGTAGTGATGCTTCCTAAGGCCCACTTGACTTCACAGTCCAGGATATCTGGCTCTGGATGAGTGACTACACCATCATCGTTATCCAAGTCATGAAGCCCTTTTTTGTGTAGTTTTTCTGTGCATTCTTGCCACCTCTTCTTAATCTCCTCTGCTTCTGTTAGGTCGTTACCATTTCTGTCCTTTGTCATGCTCATCCTTGCATGAAGTGTTCCCTTGGTATTTCCAATTTTCTTGAAGAGATCTCTAGTCTTTCCCATTCTATTGTTTTCCTCTTTCTTTGCACTGATTGCTGAGGAAGGCTTTCTTATCTCTCCTTGCTGTTCTCTGGAACTCTGCATTCATTTGGGTGTATCTTTCCCTTCCTTCCGTGCTCTTTGCTTTTCTTCTTTTCTCATCTATTTATAAGGCCTTCTCAGACAACCACATTGCCTTCTTGCATTTCTTTTTCTTGGGGATGGTTTTGGTCACGGCCTCCTGAACGGTGTTATCAACCCCCGTGCGTAGCTCTTCAGGCACCCTGCCTGTCAGATCTGATCCCTTGAATCTGTTTGTCACCTCCACTGTATAATCATAAGGGATTTGGTTTAGGTCATCCCTGAGTGGCCTAGTGGTCATTATCTACACGCAAACTTTCTTCATCGCACTCAGCAGAAGCCGTGAGACAGGACACCCCTGCTCCAGGCCCGGCACTGTCTAGTCTGCCTTCCACCGCGATTAACTGGACTGTCCCGGCCTCATGCGGATGGAATCGTATGGTGCTCGTCCTTCTGTGTGTGGCTCGTCTCGCTTAGCACAGCGTCCTCGGAGTCCGCCCTGGCTGGAGCGGGCAGCGCTTCATTGTCTGCTATGTCTGAGTGCTGCTCCACCGCGTGGACGGACCTCTTCTCTGCTCTTCCGTCTCTCAGTGGACACCAGCCTTGCTTCCACCCATTGGCCATTGTGAAGAAGGCTGCTCTGAACAGGGCTGTGCAGACGTCTCTTCGAGATCCTGCTTCCAGTCCGCTCAGGTGTACGTGCCCACAGCGGAAGGGCTGGATCCTATGGGGATTCTATCTTTCACCTCTCAAGAAACTGCCCAACTCTTTTCAACAGTGGCTGCACCATCTTAGCGCCCTGCTGGCCACGTGGGAGTCTGGCAGCTTCTCCTTATCTCTGCCAACACTTGTTATCACTGGGGTTTGTGATGGTAGTGGTCCTAGTGGGTGTGAGGCAGCCTCTTAGCCCGCCGTGGCTTTGATTAGTTTCCCTCGTGACTAATGATGCCAAGCATGTGTCCATCCCTGGCCATTTGTGCACCTTCCTTGGAGAAAGGTTGATTCTAGTCCTTTGAAGTGGCAGATTTTTTTTTTGCTCAAATGTTTTGACTGACCAGGAGCCAGTATGGGCATTGCCCACCCCTCCGACAGTGCCCACCCCCCCAGGACCACTTTCAGGAACTTGGCTGAGGACCAGTGGGGTGAGGGAGAGGGACGGGCCCCAGGTTCCCTGGCTTCTCAGTGGCGGTGGCGGCGGCGAGAACCTTCAGGCAGCGCTTTCTCACGGTTTGGGTTACAGCCTGAGCAGCCGGCACTCGGATTAATTGGACGGATCAGAAATCACCCTGCTCTGTTTCTGCCTTTCACCTTGCTCTCTGGCGGGCACCTACTTCAGAGCCGCGAAGGACTCCCTCCACCCCTCCTGGGACGGCGCCTTCTCACAGCTACTGAGCACCAATTAATTTGTCTCATTTACATGAAAAAGTGCAGAAGATGTCTTTCTACATAATTAACTATATTTTGCAAGTCATTAAAATTCTGAAGCCCTGCCCACAATAGCACCCTATTCACCAGCAGAGATAAGTGCCATTTCTGGTGGGGGGAGCTGGTGAGAACTGGTGGGGTCCGGCCAGACCCAGCGAGCTACCTCGCTGATGCATATTCATGAGAAGGGGCCGGGCTAGCATCCTGCAGGGATCCTGTGTTTCCCACTGTTTGAAAAGGTTTGCTCAGGGCTGCCCTGCCAGGGGGACAGGGAGGGCCTGAGTGGGCCATGCCCCCTAAGAGCTCTGGCCAGGTTCTCACTGCTGGGGCAGGTGCTCCCTCCTCAGGTCAGTGAAAAAGACACCACTTGTCTTCTAGAAGCATCACGAGTGCCCAGTGCAGAGGATGGAGCCCAGGGCTCACAGTGAGGAGGGGGTTGGATGTGTTTCTCCCCGCTCCTGTCCCAAACGCACCCCCCACCCTGAGGAGCTGCCTCTGGTGATTCCGAGGAGAGGGGCTTTGGCTCACGGGGAAAGTCCCTCTTGCCGGGACCCAGTCTGCAGTGGGGCACATCCCAGCACCCCTCCCTGCCAGGCCGTGACAGAACCCTCTGTGCCAGAGCCCCGTTTCGAAGCCCCATTTGCAGCCCAGAGGCCACCTCCTCCATCTTGGCCTCTGTTTCCTCCTCCGCAGGATGAAGCTGGCATCGCCTCCTCTGCTGTCTTTCACAGAGCTCACACAGGAGGTGGACACCCTCCCCGGGGATAGGGGCACGAGAGGAGCCCGAGAGGCAGGCAGCCACTGCCTGGCAGTAGCCGTCCAGTGACTCAAGCTCCCGTCACGACAGCGCTCATCGCGGGAGGCCCAGCACTCTGAATTCTGCTGGGTTGTTTCTGTCCGCGTGGAATAAAGCAGCTGCCACGAGAGCAGGGGTCTGGCTGGCCCAGTGGCAGGCATCGGGTCAGGCCGCCCGGCACATCCCACCCGTGCCGACGGCCACGAGGAGCTGCGAGAATTACAGAAACCTGCAGGGAGGCAGGGCCCTGGGGGCTTGAGGGCCATCTGCAGGGTGGCCTTCCATGGACCCAGGAGGGCGTCTGCCACAGGGTCAGGGCCTGTAGGCTGGCCTGTGACCCCAAGGACCTTCACTCTGCACAGCGGATCGATGGCTGAGCCTCACTCGGGAAATTTCAGGAGTACAGTGCGTCTGGGGGCAGGGGGCCTTGCATAAACACGCCCCTCAGCTCTGGATCCCAGAAAGCTGTGTCTTCAGGCACTCCAATTAGCTTAATTAAATTGTCCTGCCCTGGAGGGAGGCTGTCTCAGTCTAGAAAACAAAGATGGGAACTGAAATTCAGCCCAGCAGTGAACACGGAAAACCCCTCAGCTTCACCCAGAGCCACAGAGGCCCCGTCAGTGTGACGGTGGCATCGGCGCTCCGGGCAGAGCGGGCCAGTTGCTGAGCGCCCAGATGCCAAGGAGCGCCGGTGAACACAGTCTCAGGGAGGCACGTCCAACAATGCGGCCACTGCCCAGAGCCGCGGGCCTCTGCCCTGTGACCTGGAACCGCAGCTGCCGAAACCTCTTAGGAGAAGAAGGCGGAAAGACGCAGGCCAAGGATGCCGCATTTTCTCTCATTATCTCCGTGTTTTTGTCACAAAAACTCCGTCCTGGAATTGTCCTCCAAGGGTTTCGAGCAGTCCGTGCTGCTGCGAAACCTGCCCAGAAGCAGAACAGGCGTAGGGAGGCCCCGAAGATCAAAAAGCTCTACATGTGCATACGTATCAATAGATCAACACGCGAGTGTGCTTACTGCAAACCACCTCGTGCTCCGAGGGGCTGCAGACAGGCACGGCCTCCGGGGAGGTCGCAGGTCGGAGGTTGGAGGTTGGGGCTGAGAGGGGTCCGAGCGGGTGTGCTGGCCTGCTTCCTGGTTTTGATGCCTCCCTCCCTTCTTGCTTCTTACTTTCTGCCACATCCACGTACTACCTTCCTCGGGTCAAGGAGGTGGGCGGAGTCCGCAAGGAGGCAGCTCACGACTCCCAGGAGGCCCCTTCCGACGAGTTCAAGGAGCCCCGGCCCCAGCCCTGGGCAGCCTGCTCCGGCCAGCCCTCCAGCCCCCAAGCTCCTAACTTATTCAAGAGTCACTTACCTGTTTGTTCATCCCTCTTTTCGACAGACTAATGTGGACCCCAGGCGGGGCAGGAGAACAGGACCCGGGGGCTGCCCGGCTCAGGTGACCAGGACTCCAGCCGGGATGGGAGGAGGCTTGGAGGGAGGCTGCCTGCCTCTCGGGCTCCTCTCGCTCCCCCGTCCCCAGGGAGGGCTGTCCTCCTCCTCGGCACAAGCATCTGGGCACTATGCCCTCCCACCTCACCTGCCACCCCGACCGCCATCGGTCACCCTTGAGTCTCCAGAGACCACTGCTCACTGGGCGATGCTGATGGCCTGCCAGTTATCAGGGCTCTGAGGCCAGGTCAGGGGCCTTCTCTCCAAGCAAGGAGCAAGAATTTCACCTGTGACATTGTCCACTTGCAGCTGAGAGTACTCGACCCCTAGCACATTTTGCCCTTTCTTCCTAGGCTGTCCTGCTGTCTCATTAGGTAGCCACGGCAATAGCCTAGGGCTCCTGAAAATGGCCAGCTGCCCCCACTGCCCTTGCCCCATCAGAGCGCAGCATCCCACAGACCAGCTCCACTGCCCTGACGTCCCACTCTTAGAATGGGACAGGGCTGGGGAATTCCAGAAAAAGTCTACTTCTGCTTCATTAACTACACTAAAGCCTTTGTGTGGATCACAACAAACGGTGGAAAATTCTGTAAGAGATGAGAATAGCAGATCACCTGACCTGCCTTCTGAGAAAGCTGTGTGCAGGTCAGGAAGCAACAGTTAGAACCAGACATGGAACAAGACTGGTTCAAAATTGGGAAAGGAGTATGTCAAGGCTGTATATTGTCACCCTGCTTATTTACTTTATATACAGAGTACATCATGCGAAATGCTGGGCTGGATGAAGCACAAGCTGGAATCAAGATTGCTGGGAGAAATATAAATAATCTCAGATTTGCAGATGATACCAACCTAATGGCAGGAAACAAAGAAGAATTAAAGAGCTGCTTGATGAAGGTGAAAGAGGAGAGTGAATAAGCTGGCTTAAAACTCAACATTCAAAAAACTAAGACCATGGCATCTGGTCCCATCCCTGTATGGCAAATGGATGGGGAAACAATGGAAACAGTGACAGACTTTATTTTCTTGGGTTCCAAAATCACTTCAGATGGTGACTACAGCCATGAAATTAAGATGCTTGCTCCTTGGAAGAAAAGCTATGATCAACCTAGATAGCATGTTAAAAAGCAGAGACTTTACTTTGCCAAAAAAAGGTCTGTCTGGTCAAAGCTATGATTTTTCCAGTGGTCATGTATGGATGTGAGAGTTGGACCGTAAGGAAGGCTGAGCCCCAAAGAATTGATGTTTTCAAAGTATGGTATTGGAGAAGACGAGAGTCCCTTGGACTCTGGAGACCAAACCAGTCCATCCTAAAGGAAACCAACCCTGAATACTCATTGGAAGGACCAAAGCCGAAGCTGAAGCTCCAATGCTCTGGCCACATGATGTGAAGAACTGACTCACTGAGAAAGACCCCAAAGCTGGGAAAGATTGAAGGCGGGAGAAGGGGACAACAGAGGATGAGGTACTTGGATGGCATCACTGATTCAATGGACATGAGTCTGAGCAAACTCTGGGAGATAGTGAAGGACAGGGAGGCCTGGTGTGCTTTAGTCTGTGGAGTAGAAAGAGTAAGGCATGACTGAGTGACTGGACAACAACAACAAGAGGCAAGACGCTCCAAGGGCCGTCAGAATCCACACCGTAACGAGTTTCAAGAAACTACTGCTCGTCGAGCCAGGCTGGTATCAAAGGACAATATCTACAGTGCACCTTGCTTCAGTCGCATCCGGCTCTTTGTGACCCCGTGGACTGTAGCCCGCCGGGCTCCTCTGTCCATGGGATTCTCCAGGCAAGCATACTGGAGTGGGTGGCCATTTCCTTCTCCAGGGGACCTTCCCAACCCAGGGATCGAACCCACATATCTTATGTCTCCACCACTGACAGCGGGTTCTTCACCACGAGCGCCACCCGAGAAGCCTGAAGAAAACTAGTAGAATGCTCCTCCCTTTTCCAATCCCACATCTGTGTGAGGGCAGCTTTTCTTCACATAGTTTAACCCAGGTTGCATACAGCAAGAGATTGAATGCAGAAGCTGAAAAGCCCAACCATCTTCTACTAAAGTCATAGGCGAGAGAGACCTGGAAAAAAAAAAAATCTAAGCCTCTTTCTCCCTTGTTTTGTTTTGGGAAATATAGACACCTTTTCATCAAGAATATTATTTGTGGTGACATGTAGTAGGTTTGTTCTCGTTAATTCCTAATGAATTGACAAGTAAAGATTTTAATTTTTTTCCACTCTCATTTCCAGTGGGATAAATATGGTAGATAGAGGCCAGATACATGGGATCCATACAGTAGATAGAGCCCAATCACAAGCAGAGCATCCTGAGGTGATCTGGAGATCAGCTGAGAGCGCTTTTGAGAACTGCTGATCTAAAACCATGAATCACTGGTTTCCAAACCAGCACATAATTGCATCCTGCCCACAGGCTGCTCAGTCATGTCTGGCAACGGACAGGAAGTCATCCCCCACACGGGAAGACTGCCAGGTCATTGTCCCGCTCCTGTAATTGCGGGTACTTGTGACCTGCAAGGCAGTGTTCATTCCCATTAGCCAAGACCCTTTACAAAGAATTTTTTTTTTTTTTTTCGTTTTCAAAGAGACACGTCATCATTATAGAAAATTTAGAAAATACAGAAAAGAAATAGAGAAAGCGAGTCCTACACTCTGGAGGAGAACAGTGGAGCAGGCTAGCAGGGACAGCGCTTTGTCATCTCCCCTCCGCCTCCAGTTCGGGCAGCCTTAGTCTGCTCGCTTCGGGCTGCTGCTGTTTCACAGCCCCTCGGGAAAGGCCCGGCCCCGGCCCTCTCAGGAAGCCCTTGGGTTCCCAGAACCACGGTGTGCAGCCTCACATGCCCCCTTCTCTCCCTGCCTTCACGGCTCAAGAGTCAAAGCAACGCTCCCTTGTCTGTGGGCCCTGTGAGGGAGGCCTCACCCAGGACATCTCTGGAGCTCAGGGGCGCTCTCATCTCATCTGCGAGCCGGCCGTCCAGCGGGTGGTCAGCCCAGGCCGCCCTTCAGCGCACAGAGGCCGAGCATCTCCTCGGGGTCTCTGAACCTGTCCTGGCATTCTGCCCTCACCAATCCCCTAGAAGCCCAAGTCCACGTTCCCCTCGCTGACCTCAGGAGCTCAGGTGACCTGCAGGCAGTCCTGACCCTCTTCCAGGAGCAGACGGGGCAGTGAGGGTCAACGGGGGCTGTAACTGATTCCGAGAGTGGCCGTAACAAACTACCATGATCGGGGGAGCTAACAGGACCCACCCTCCCACGTTCAGAAGCCGGCAGTCTGAGATCCTGGCGTCGGCAGGGTCGGCTCCTTCTGCGGCGGCCCAGGAGCGTTGTTCCGGGCCTCTCTCCTGGTTCCAGCGGCCGCAGGCAGTCCGTGCGGTTCCTTGGCGGGTAGACTCCCCCGCTCCAGCTCTGCTCCATCCTCACGTGGCTTCTCCACCATGTGTGTCTGTCTCTGCTTCTCTTCTTATGAAGACACCAGGTGCTGTACTGCCTGCCCCACAAGCCAGAGTGACCTCACCCCAACTGTGATTACCTCTGCCAAGACCCTATTTTCAAATAGACTTCCATCCTGAGGTTCTGGGTGGGTGTGAGTTAGGATGCTGCTCCACCCGTGGTGAGGAGGAGCTGTCTCCGGCCATCCCAGCCGCCTCCTTTGTGTCCAGTCGCAGGATCTACGCAGCATCAGGATGTGGCCTTGCACGCCTTCCCTGCCCCCCCCACCCCGCACGCCCCTTGGTCTCCCCAGGACCAGAGCAGGGCCTCCTCACCACCGCTCCCTCTCATGCTCCGAGTCTCCAGGGCCTTTGTGCGTCGGGGGGCAGGGCGGGTGGTGTTTGGAACCCTGGCTCTGGGTTCTGGGTCAGAGAACTCTCGGCCCAGCAGGCCTGTGAAGCAGACTTAACTCTGAGCTCTCAAAGGGTAGCCATCTGCTCCTCTAACCCAGTCCAGCCCACTGTGGCCCGTGAGGGCAGGAGTAGGTTCCTGGAGGCCTGGTTCTGGCTGCAGGTTTGGGCCACGCTCTCCAGGCCAGTAGCAGGAACAAACTGGCTATGTTGGCCACTGCCTGCCCCCCATCTGTGTGTCACCCCGTTCACACCATGAGCTGGGCCAGAAGTCCACGCCGTGCGAACTCCAGCTGTACAGTTGCAGCAGCTCTCACGCAGGAGGCGGGGAGGCTGGACTGGCTGTTGGAGCTCTCAGCCTGAAAGTGGAGACAACCTGGGGCCCCCAACATGCCTCGAGGAGCCCACCCCCCACAGAGCTGCTGGCTTCTGACGCTGCCCCTCAGCACCGCCGTCCTCAGCCTGTCCTGGCTTCCATCTGGGACTGTGGGGCCCACCTGGTCCTCGGGAGGAGGAAGGGTGCTGGGGGGGCCCTATCCAAGCCCACAGGCCCCGTTTGAACACAGCAAGGACCCTGTTCTGGGGGACTCCCCCGGGTGCCTGGCTCAGGCCCACACCTGGCTGTCTTTCAGCCCCTGTCCCCTCCCTGAGCCTGGGGGTCGCCCCCCGCTCCTTGAAGCAGCTGACATGCCCCAGAGCCTGGGCTGGGTTGGAACAGACTCTGTGTTCTGAGAGCCCACCTGCTCGGTCAAGCCCCGCCTACAGCAGCCCCATTTCAGACCAGCGCTCCTGGCACCCTGGGCTCCTCCCCATCCCTTATCCCAGGATTTAACAAAAGCAGCCAGGGCCTGGGCCGGACACCTTCCAGCCAGACAGGTGAGCGGCAAGAATGACAAGCACTCTGTGTGGTCCATCCAAAGGCCAGGAAGGAAAGACGCTTCAATCCAGGGAGGACTGTAGACGCGAATTAGCATTTTTAAAACAAATGTCTAAGAAATGGCGCGGCCTTGCGATGGCCGGAGGCAGTGACACGGCTCTTGTCCTCAGTCTTCACGCTTCTGAACCCTCCCAGTTCCCACCCAGAGCCACACTGAAGAGCAACTGTAGATAATTAAAGATAAACACAAAAGAAAAAGTTCAACGTGCTTTGGGAAGGAACATGGGAGGGCATTTTTATGGCTTGGGGGTAGCAACGGCGTCCCTGGGGAAACCGCAGCAACGCCGATAAAGCGCCATCTAGAAGGGAAGCGGTGCTCACACTGGCCGCTCTCTAAAGTGAGGCTGATTCTCCACTTTCAGGTGGCTGGGCTATTTCTTAAACTAACCACTCTGCTGAAAACAGCTAGAAAATCTAGATAATAAGCAGACGACCAGTTGTCTGGAGGCACTGGGGAGACATGCCAAGTCAGCAAGGAAAAGAGATTCTAGAGAAAAGGCAAATTCAGAAACACGGCCCCAACTTCAGCACCTCTGGGCTCTGGGAACCCAGGCAGAGGTCCCAGTGCTGGGGCAGGACGGGAGAGATGGAGCCGCTCCGTGTCCCTGTGAGGAGCTTCAGGGGGCAGACCAAGGACCCTGCACAGGCTCCCTGGAGGACCATCTGGAAGCCCCAGTGCCCAGAAGGAAGCAGACCAGGCCTCTCAAAGACAGAAGTCCCCTTCAGCCCACAGTCCACACAGCATCAGGATAATTTACCAGAAGTAAACCCAAGGACCTGCCTAAGCAGAAGTAAGTCCTATCTGCACAGTTAAAACCGTCCAGAACTTCAGTTAAACTCAGTAATTTTAAAAATGCAGGCCCCTCTCACTTTCTGAGATGGCCCACACTGTCTGTGGAGTGTGTTTCTCTCTAAATAAATCCACTTCTTAAAAAAAAAAAAAGCAAGCTGTATCTGGCATCTAATCAACAATCACCAGGGATAGCAGAAGACAAGGTCGTCTGAACAGCAACCGACAGAAAAACACAAATGTTACGAAGAGAAGCTCAGACGGCCTGGATATTCTATTTGTCAGATAGGTGAAACTTTAAATAACTGATACGTTCAAGAAAATAGATGATGAGCGGCTGGAACGTATTTTAAAAGAATCAAATGGAGCTAAAATGTTTCTAGAACGGAAATGTTCAGTCACTGAAATTAAGAAATAAACACGCGATTTAGCAGCCAATTAGATGGCCAGAGTTTACGGAGGCGTCCTCTGCCGGTTCACACAAGGACAGGACTGGCCCTGGAGTCAGCGGCCTTCCTGGACTCTGTGCGGGCCCGGCCTCTCCCGTGTCCTCCTCCCTGAGCAGATCATGAGCCCAAGAACCAGGACTGCAGGCTGGTCCTCGCCTCGTCCCCATGCCCAGAGCACAGCCACACACAGAACAAGCATCAGACGAGTGCTTGATGAAGCAGAGAGAGGGGCCTCAACACCCCAGAGCCCTGCACTCAGTGAGTGTCCCTGAAGACGCACTGAAGGAGACGAGGCTGTCGGAAACGTTCCTGGGCCTCTCGGCCCGTCCGCATCTCCTTGCGCTATTTCTGGCAGCCCAACCCAGCACTGGCCTGTGCCCTCCTGGCTGGGGGTGGGGCCCAGCTGTTAGCAATGGCCCCGGGGAGGGGCAGCCGGATGCTGTGGTCAGGCTTCAGGAATGTTCAGCTGCCTCTGCTGGGCCCAGAACACAGAGGAGCTGCTGTCTGCATGTTTTAGGCAGTTCTGGACACGTCCCCATCACACGGACTGAGCGCCCCCCTGCAGCCCTCAGAAGACCCTGAGCGGGTTCACTGTGGGCAAAGCACTGCCCGGGGAGGACTCACTCCACCCAGGGAGGACTCGCCGTCTCTACCTGGGAGGACTCACTCTACCTGAGAGGACTCACTCTATCTGGGAGGACTCATTCTACCTGGGAGGATTCGCTCTATCTGGGAGGACTTTCTCTCCACCCAGAAGGATTCTGTCTCCTTGGGAGGACTCACTCTACCTGGGAGGACTTGCTCTACCTGGGAGGACTCTCTCTGTCTGGAAGGACTCTGTCTGAGACGACTCTCTCTCTACGTGAGAGGATTCACTCTATCTGGGAGGACTCACTCTACCTGGGAGGACTCTGTCTTCCTGGGAGGAGTCTCTCTCTACCTGGGAGGACTCTCTCTCTATCTGGGAGGACTCACTCTACCTGGGAAGACTCCCTGTCTCTGCCTGGGAGGACTCTCTCTACTGTAGCCCTGGGTGGCATCCTTCCCCCGGCCACTCCATGCTGGGGCTGTGTCCTGGAGAGCTCATTCTCTCTGCCTCGTTCCAGCATCCAGGACAGGGCAGGGGCCATTGATGAGGAGAGTGCAGGAATGGGCTTGGGGCCATTCATCCACCAAGTCAAAGACTGTGGCCCAGGGGGAGCGGAGGGAAGACTCCATGGCGGGAGTCACGGGGAAGGTCTGGAGAGGGGAGACTGGAGGGGATCCGCAGGAACTGAGGCACAGAAGAATTAGGAAGGTGGCACCACGGAGCTGCCAGGTCACCTTGGGAGGTGGAAAACCCCCTTTCCTGGGCTCAAGAAAACCGTGTCAACATGCAAAGACAATTACTTCCCCACAGGAGTTTTCATTCCCTCTGGGTGTCTGGATCTTGGGAAAGTGACCATCCTCCCCTGCTCCCCAGCTGCTGTCACCCAATCCGGCCAGCCCACCGCTTTGCAGACCCCACCCTGCCCCCCGCCCCCAGTCCCTGAAGCTCATCGTCCAGGTCCTCCATCATAGGTCTCCATCTAAGAAGAGTCCAGGCCCTGGGGGTGGGCTTCTGGGGGCTGGGCTGCTCCCTATTGGGAGCACTATCTCCGGGGTGTAGTCCCTTAACATAGGAGAAGACCCTACAAAGTTCCCCTCAGTGGAGCCCTTTCCATGGGACAGGCTGTCTCTGAGCCTCTGTGACCATTCTCTATCTCAGCCACTGCCCGACCCTGGGGTGCACCATCAGAGCCCCCGGTGGTGGGGGAACCCCATGCTGGCATCAGACAGGACTGTGGCCCCAGTCCCTTGCCAGCTCTTCACAACGTTGCCCTTCAGTTGGCAGATTTGGTGTTTGCAGTCAGGGCTCACGCAGGAAGTGGGGAGGGGATGAAGTCTGCAGGGGTGTCCCAGAAATCCCACAGCTAAGCATCTCTCCAGGGAGGGACTCTCCCACACGCTGAAGGCAGCACGTCCACAAATGCTGACGACAGGGAATCACTGATTGTGAAAAACGGCCGCAGCACAAATGCCCACTGATGAGGAAGTGTGAGACGGGAAGACTCCCAGGAACAGCTGAGCGAGAGAAGCAAGCTGTGGGTGAGCGCTTAGAGGTGACTGTCCATGAGAACTGAAGCTGCGTGCATCAACACACACACACACACACACGCACGCACACACACATGCACACACGCACGCATGCACACACGCGCACACACACACGCGCACACACACACACGCACACGCGCCATCTGTACCGGCACAGACACCCCGCGTGGGAGCCCACCAGGAAGGACAGCCAAGGGGTATGGGCCCTGGGGAGGACGGCGAGGCAAGGAAGGGGTGCTCTGTTTAGACTCCCACCAGGAGGAGGTGTGTGCCTGCTTCATGGGACATGGGGTGGCGGGGAGCGGGGAGGAGGTGCTGGGCCCGGGGGAGTTCTCACCCAGCCTGAGAGAGCCAGCTGGAGGTGTGTCCCCATTCCCAACACCACGTGGAGGGGGCACGAAGACACCAGTGCTTCTTGGTTCTTTGAAATCTGCTTAACGTAGGTGTCAGGAAAGCAGCTGCGAGGAGCCTTCCCTGGCCCTGTGGAAACTCACTGCCCTGGGGCCTCGCGTCCACGTGGTCCCTCACACCCAGCAGACAGCAGGCATCTGTTCCGAGGCCTGGGAGACCCAGGGCAGAGAAAAGGCCCAACACCGGCGCAGACCCCTGCCTGCAGCCAGCGAGGGTGACAAGCTGGGCGCCCCGTGCCGCCCGGGACGCCACGCGCCCCTGAGGCCCTGCAGACCCAGAGGACCTCTGCTCACGCTGCCAGCAGGGCTGGGGGCGCGGGGGCGGGGGGGCGGGGGGGCGGGGCGCTCCATTTTCAAGGCAGGCTGCCTCTGAAGACGGCACGCCCTTGATCTAGGAGAACGGCTGGCAGGGCCTCAGACCAGCGGGGCCGGATCGCAGCCTCGCCCTTCCGACAGGAGACCACGAGGCCGCTGTGTGGTCACCAGGAACAGGAGTGAGCCCAGGTCCTCAGGCCTTGCTTCCCACACCAGCCGGGTGGGGAGCCTGCGTGTGGGGTGGGTTTTCCTGACTTCCCATCAGAAACGGCCCGGCGTCACTTAGCTCCTCTGGGTCCAGAAACGAGCTGAAATGATGGAGTGGATTTTTAAACCAGACGGACCTCTCCACAAAGGGAGGAGTGGAGGGACCTTCCTGGACACGAGATCTCGGCAGGTTTGTCGGTGTGAATGCCGACGGGGAGACTGGTGGGGCCCCCACTGCCCAGGGCAGCGGGGACGAATTCTCCCCAGGCCCAGCCTCCCACTCCCAGGCCCAGGGCTGCGGGAGCCAGCAGGTGACACGATCAGACAGAGCTCAGGCCACGTGCGAGGGGTGGACCCACGAGGGGTAACCCAAACCCTGGGTGCTGGGAGCAGAGGGGCACGTGGGGCGCTGTGGGGCTCACATCCACGGGGTGTGCAGGGCCCTACACACCCCTACTGTCTTCCACGCGCTTTCCACACCCGGGTTGGACCCAGAATGGTGGAGACCGGATGTGCCTGGGAAACAGGTCACCTGAGCCAGGGGGAGACAGAATCAGAAAGGTGAAAAGGATTTCTGCAAGACCAGTGTGCACCAGGGTGGCACCGTGTCTGTCTGTGCACACGAGTAGGGGTTGATCGACCCCCACAAGGCCTCCCAGGACCCCCTCACCCTGTGGAGTCGGCAGTGACCCCCCCCACCCACGATCCCCCTTCCCTATTCCAACAGCAGCAGCCGCAGCAGCCACATCAGGCCACACTCTCTGAACATGGCCTGTGTCCACGCCTCTGAAGTCACTTGACATCCCCGCAGAAATCTCTGCTCACTTTCAGAGGGTTTCAGTGAAAGCTGGTGTGGAAAGAAAGGCCCCGCAGGTCTGCGGTTCGGCACCATGGAGCCCCCCGCTGACACCATGGCGGGAGCGGGGTGGGGCTGTGTACTGGGGCGGCCAGAGGGCGGGGGCCCCTCGCAGGAGAGAAGCCACATCCCGGGAGGATTCTGCAGCACTGAGGCATCTTCATTCTCTGATGTTGATCTTAAGGAGATGACATTTCTGGGTCTGGTTCATGAGATGAAAGCGACAGCTTGGGTATAAATGACTTACTTGCAGGTCTAGTAACGTGAACGCAGGTCGGAAAGGGGCAGGGAGGGGGCAGACACTCAACAAAGTGAGCAGCTGGGAGTCTGGGTGAAGGGAAAGACCGCTCAGTCCCCTGTCATGGAACTGTCATCAGCCTGACAGTAAAAGCAGAGAAAACCAAGCTGGTAGGCAGTGTTAAATTTTGCTTTTTTCATTTAAAAGTAACAGGGATTGGCTTTTTCTTTCTATTATTGTTTGAAAAGGCCTCGTGCTCTTTGTCAAAGAAAATCAAGCAACATATATCGGCCAAGAGAACAGTCTCTGTCCTCCGGCAAGCCCACCTGCCCCTGCAGCTGTTAGAGGGGTGTCCCTACAGGGAGGAAGGGGTGAGGCAGGTAATAATCACCCCCCACTGTCTGCAAAGTTCTGCAGCAGAGCTGCTATCAAAGCAGCAATTTTAAGGAAAATGATGACTTTCCTCATTTTAACATTTTCTTCCTGTTTTTTGAACACCTTCCCTGTCTTCAGAACAGAGCTGATGCTGACTCTGGGAGTACTCATCTCCCGGGGCCGCCACAGCAAATGGCCACAAGGCTGGTGGCTGAGCACGACAGAAATGTATCCCGTTGCAGTCTAGAGCTTCCCTCCAGAGGCAGGGCCACCCCGGCTGGGGTCCCTGCAGGAGCCCCCCCGAGGCTGTTGCCCGGCGCCTTCCCAAGGCCACTCTTCCACAGCCTCCTTGCATCCTGAATCCACTCAACAGGTTTCTTGGTTCCGTCCAAATCAATTGGTCCTTCCTGTCCTGGGAAGCCTCTGCTCATGACGTCGTGGCTCTGCTAATGGGTTGTCCGGTTCTGTGGTGAGAGTAAGCAGACAGGACGAACCCCCGGCCTGTGGCTGATGGACCCAGGAGCTGGACACCCAGGCTTGGCCCAGCACTGGTACCTGAGATGCAAGTTTTCCGGGAGTGGCCGTTTGGAGCAGTGTTGTTCCCGGGGACCTGGTGCCCCCTGGGGAGGTTGGAGGATGCAGCCAGCTAAGCCGGGCTCCCGGAAGCCCTGAGGTGGCCCTGCCAGGCGCTGGCGGGCACCATGTCTTCTCCCTGCGCTGCTCTGGCCACCTGGCCCCCACCTGCAGAAGAGAGATGAATGCCGAGGGAAAGCCCGCCGTCCTCCCGGCGCCACAGCCTCCACCAGCTCTTCCCTCTGGGCTCAACTTGGGGGCAGTTCTGCCAGACCAGGACCGGGGGACAGCGGGGCCCACCTCAAAGGACAGTGAGGGGCCAGACGGCATGGACAGGCAGCCCCGCAAGCAGGTCACCTTGCCCGTTGTCATAGCAACTCTGGGATGTTGAGCATCACTGTCCACGGGTCCCAGAGTAACAAGCGAACATCCACAACAGCAAGGGAAGGAAACTTCTGGAAACTCTCAGAGGCAATAGGTCACGTAACAAGAACAAAGATCACCCGGCAGCAAAGAGCTCATCCACACCCTGATTTGGGAAGACTCCAGAGTAACCCCTGCCTCGGGCTGAGGAAGGTCTTTCTGAACCCACCGCAGGACAAACGTCTCACAGGCAGCATTGACAAGCGGTCCTGAGTGTCAGCTGTTTCACCTGGAAATGCCACTTGGGACACAGTTTTCCACCATTTTAAAAGAGGCAATGATGTGTGTTACATATCAACCCTAAATCCCCACTCAACACTGAATAAAACACAAGAGACCCCTGTGTGGTGACAAGTTCTGTTTGTTCAGGAAATGTTAGCACCACATCCTCTGGAAAACAGCCTGACTCTGACGCACAACTGCCAGGAAAACGGGGAAGCATCCGCGAGGCAGCAACACCCAAGCCTTGCACCCCTTTGCTGACACTTGGCACCCACCTGTTTGACAGTCACCTGTGTTTGACAATTACCTGCACGGAGGGTAATTCAAGGTGCAGTTTTTCTTAAAATATTGTATTGCATTTTGAGGCTAGTAATGCAGATTTTTCCCTATATTATCAAACACCAACTTTGTATTGAGAGATACATACTTTCTACCAATTGTTATTAAAATCCAAGAGGCATTTACCAGGAAAACACTAACCAGGGAGAGTCTGGGAGGTTGCCTTCATATAGCGCAATCAGTCAATCAACTGAGCAGTAGCCTAGTGTGGAGAATAAAGACGTGTACAGGAGTTTTCAGAGACTGTTCTCAGATCCTTTTTTAAAAGGAAATCACACAAAGATGCGGGCTTGCTTAACTGGTATTGACATATCATTTACATTTTAGAAAATCCTGTTTCAACATGTCCTATTCAGTGGCTATTAGTACGTTCATGCAACCATGTTCATATACCGGCTGAGCCACCAGGGAGGCCCAAGGACACTGGGGCAGGCATCCTATCCCCTCTCCAAGGGAGCTTCCCGACCCAGGAGCCAAACTGGGGTCTCCTGCACTGCAGGCGGCTTCTTTACCACTAATCTAATTTCTGTTTCTAAAAATTGTCCTATTCTGGGCATTTCCGATAAAATGGAAATATACATACAATATGTAGCCTTTATATATATCTTTTTTTTCAGTTCGCAGAGTGTTTTTAAGCTTCATCTACATTGTAGGACGGACACGGGGATAGCGGTGACTGTAACCCGTGGGGACTGGAGTGAAGGCTGGCCTTGAAAGAACTGAGCGCAGCTGGGACTTCCCTGCCGGCCCAGCGGTTAGGACTCGGCGCCTTCACTGCTGGGACCCAGGGTTCCATCCCTGGTTGGGAAACTAAGATGCCCGCAAGCCTTGCAGTGCAGCCAAAGAAGAAACCTGAGCCCCCAAATTCTCCCCAGGCAGCGGCATGGGAAGACAGCAGGGCCGGCAGAAACGCAGCGGCGAGCAGGCATCACACAGGGTGAGCGCCTCGTTTCCAGACGCAGCATACCAGAGCGCAGGCGTCACTGGCAGCCAGACAACAGCCAGGCGTCCAGCGCGAAAGCCGCCCTCGTGGGAGCCAGGCGCGGGCCTCGTAAGCCAGAGCCTGCTTCAAAGTGCCCGTCAACGCGTCTTGACCGTGTGAACACACTGCTGTCAGAGCGAAGCGGATGCTTTCTGCAACTCTAGGACTTTAATAGAAAACACGGGCAAACAGGAGCGAGAGCAAGAAAAGAAGCATTTCTGAGAGGCAGCTCTAAAATCTATGTGGATTCAGCGCTGATCAATGGAACACACACAAAAGAGCACATTGTGTCTATCCACATCGCCAAGACTTTGGGAAACGAGTGTTGGTGAGCTTCGGGTGAGAGGTCAACTAATATTTGCGAAGTAAACGGAGAATCAGCTCAGTATTTCTAGAAAGCTGGTTGGCAAATGTGTAGAAAGAAACTTGAGTTGCTTGCATACCTTGTCCCAGACATTCCGTTTCCAGAAATTAAGTGAACAAATAACAAGAAACTCAAGCACATGTATACAAAGATAGTCTCCACCTCATTGTGTAAAACAACACAGACTCTATTGCGATCTTTGCATCCATCAACACGGCAGGTTGGATAAAACAGGACCTATCTGGGCACTCGAGTGTCCTCAGGCCACTAAAAATGGTTCAAGAACTTGGACAACACGGGAAAGGTTCTGAAGTCACTTAACTGGAAAAAAAGCACAATTCTGAACAGCCTACAGTTTATGCTCTCAAGTACACACACACACACACACACACACACACACACACTTGCAGAAATATCACATAGTGTGGACTACTTACACCAGCGTTGAGAGGCTGGGTTAGATCTGGGCAGCCCTGACACCCAGACCCCAGCGGCTTGCTCAGCCAAGAGCCCCCGTCCTTCACACCAGGGCCCACCATGGCTGGTGGAGAGGCTGGTCTGCGTCACCCTGCTTGGCAGCCGCCCAGGAAGCTGCCTCCATGGGAAACACGGCCAGTGGTCGCAGAGCAGAGGGAAGGGGTCCTGCTGGCCCTTGGACACCTCTCAGAAGTGACCACGATCCTCCTGCTCGTGCTTGTTGGCCAAAGACGGCGCGCGGCAGCCTCAGAGTGGAGAGCCCGGGGTGCACAGTCCTTCCACGGGAGTGTCTGTCTTGAAGACAGACGGACAGGAAGACGGTCACCTCCTCAGCCTCCACGTTGCCTCCTCTGGGGAAGGGTGGCCAAGTGTGGCTGAGACCACCGGCTGTGCCCGGCACGTTCCTCTTCGCCTCACCCCGGCGAGCAGCATCCATCGCAGGCGCGTGGCTGCCCAGAATAAACACTGGCTTTCCTGGCACCCCTACCACTACTGGGGTGGGCCTGTGACTCTGTTCTGTCCCAAGGGTGTGAGTGGAAGTGCACATGGATGGTCCAGAGTGTGCCCTCTGAGAACAGGGCCCTGCCTGCCAGGGCCATCCAGCTGGAGCCAACCCAGGGTGTGCAGGGCAGGTGTGAGCGGCCTCAGACCACGCAGGCAGAGGCAGCGCCCAGAATACAGGGGCAGAATGGGACCAGCTCCCCCCTGTCCCCAAGGAGCCGCAGCCTCCCAGGGCTGCCCATGAGATAGGCCAGTGTGCTGTCTGAACCCCTGAGATTCTGTGACATTGTTAAGGCTGCCACGCTTAACCTGGAGCATCTTATGGGTGGTGCGTAAGAGGTGAGCGTGACTCTGGGCATCTCACCCATGGCTCAGGATGCACCGAGAACTCTGCTGACCCCACGGAGGCTTGGGGGTCACCCCGGGGAGAGCCTTTAGGGCCACCCTGGTTATTTCAGAACAAGCAGACTGACTGTGGGTGTGAGAAGGGCTGATCGAGAGGCCCTGAGGTTGGAAGAACGCCGTCCGTCCATCTGCAGCCGCCCACACCTGGACCAGTGCTGAACAGAGCGGGGATCACGCCCTCGAGGGTGAGATGCCTCGTTCACCGTGTTCTGAGTCACCGAGATTACAGGGTGTAGATGGCTACACACTTTCTCCTGTTGTTTCCTTGGTCCCGAATGTGGTGCTGGTTTCCTGAGGTTTCCAGCCCTGCTCCCGCCCTCCTGGCTCCCGGTGGCTGCCTGCTCAGGCCGCCCCCACTTCCTGTGGTCTTTCCCCGTGTGGGACCCACCCAGAGGGCAGTCCCCAGGAGCTCCCCGACGCCCTGTGTCCTCTGCCCTGCCATGGACACCTGGCGCTGTCTCAAAGCTCTGGCTACATCCTCGTCTACAGGTTGGGGGTGGGAGGGGCTCACAGCAGAATGGTCAGAGGGGGTCCCCAGCCCCCACCCCCACTCAGTTTACACCTGGGGATACACCGCCCGGTGGGGGGCAGGCAGCTCGGGCCTTGCCTTCTGCTTGCGTGGGTGGTGATTGAAGTGGGCTGAACTATGGGTCCTCGGCACTGGAAACGGGGAGTGTGTCCATACAGACATGGCTAACATAAGGCTCCTGAGCCAAGATCAACCAGGATTAGGTGGGACCTCAGCCCAAGCACCGAGAAGAGTGGGACCGTAAGAACTCAGGGCGCTGAAGAATTGATGCTTTCAAACTTGGTGCTGGGGAAGACTTCTGAGAGTCCCTTGGGCTGAAAGGGGATCAAACCAGTCCATCCTAAAGGAGATCAGTCCTGAAGCTACTTTGGAAGGACTGACACTGAAGCTGAAGCTCTAATACTTTGGCCACCTGATGCAAAGAACTGACTCATTTGAAAAGACCCTGACGCTGGGAAAGACTGAAGGCGGGAGAAGGGGACGGCAGAGGATGAGATGGCTGGATGGCATCACCGACTCAATGGACATGAGTCTGGGTGGACCCCGGGAGAGGGACACCTGGCATGCTGCAGTCCACAGGGCTGCAGAGAGTCAGACACGACTTGGCAACTGAACAACAGCAACAGCTCAAGCAAGGCTATCGTCACCTGAGAAGGAAGCGGAAATTCAGGGCTCCAGTACCTGGAGGGAAGAAGCCACGTGGAGGCAGAGGCGGAGGCAGAGGATGGAGGGACGTGACCGCAAGCCAGGGACACCTGGGGCCTCCCGGGGCCCCCAGGAGCGGAAAGGCGCCTCAGAGGGAGCTCGGGCCTGGGCCAGCCTGCCTCTTCTGGCCCCAGGGCTGCGAGAGGGCAGACTGTTAGGGAAGACCCCGCCCATGCTGCTGTGTGCAGGCTGCCCAGAGCAGCCAGACACAGGGCGAGCTCAGCCTGCTCCCCAGGGCCCCGACAGGAAGCACAAAGTCAGTCGTGGGAGCCAGGACTCAGTCTGCTGAGGCGACCCGAAACCACCTGGCCTTCGTACGGGCTCATGATGCGGTCAGCTGGTCCCCATGGGGGTCCCCATCCAGCGTAGGCTCAGGCCCCTCCCTGCAGGCAGCCTGGAGGTCCTGCAGGGGCTACAGCGGTGGGTGGAGGGTGGAGGCCACCGGAGGAAGGGTGTGCAGGACCCCTCTAGCCTAACACACACCTGTGTTGCTGGATCAGGGCCTTCTGGCCCGAGAGCTGATTCTAAAGCCAGATGAGGAGGTTCATTGGCTGAGAAAAAGGAGGCTTCAGATGATGCCTGGGAGAAGCTCAAAGGTCTTCCCATCATAGGCAAGCCCAGCTCCCGCCAGGGCCACCCAGACTGGGGGTGGGGGTGGGGGCTGCTTCCCAGACCAGGGCTCGCCTCTGCCTCGTTTCTCAGGCCGTCTTGGCCCCCCTTCCCTCCCCTGACACGCTGGGACCCAGGCCCACACAGCCAACACCCGCATCCATTTGAGGGAGTCAATTCTTAGGTAGGTTGATAAGCAGTCCAGGGCCCTCAAGGAGGAGAAAGGGACAAACTTTTCTTTCTACCTTCTTTCACCTTAGTCGCATCAGATGTTTTCTCTTTAAGCCCAGAGCTAATGATTTCACAACAAAACAACTCCTCTTGCTCAAGGGTATGTTCTTCCTTAAGCTGAAGATGCAATGGCTGAATAACAACCTGTATCCTGCTCGAGGACATGTTTCTCCTTCTTAAACAGGAAGCATCTGACTCATCCTGTTATCTTAAGATGTGTGGGAGTGGGTCTGCTAAGACCTTCCTATTGTTGGTAACCAGCTGAGCAAGTAGTAAGGCCTTGGTAGGAGCAGAGGTCAGAAGCTTTCTCTGACCTTTTCCACTCTAATAAAACTCCTGCCCCTGGAAGCTCTGAGGGCCTGAAGCCGTGTCTCTGGTCCCAAAGCGAAATTCTCTCCTTCAGAGACCACAAAACTCACGTTGTTCACCAGAAGCTGTCACATTCAGTGGGGACAGTGGTCTCGGACACAGTCTGGCAAGGCAGTGCCTGGCCTCAACACCTCCAGCTCTTGGCCTGGGACTCCCAGTCTTGGATGGGGGTGCTGTCCAGGTGCCACCTCCCTTGAACCAAGTGCCAGCCCCTGCCAGCAGCCTGAGCAGGGCTCAGACACTCGGCCTTCCCAGGGGTGGTCAGTGCTGCTTCCGGGCAGGGCCGTCAGACACAGCGAGGGGCTGGGCGCAGGCCACCCCCACAAGGCTTCTTCCCTCTGGCCCACGCAGCTGCAGATTCCAGAGGCAGCGCCTCTGCGGGTGCCGGGGAGGGTCACACGCTGGTCCCCGGCAGCATCTGCCCAGCCGTGTCTCCTTAAAAGGACCTTGTGGTCGCTGGCCGCCAGGAGCGAGGCTGGTTGGTGTGGTCAGATGGCCCTCCCGGAGCGGGTGCACAGGATGAATGGGACTCTGTGTGAGCAGGGCGGGGACACCGGACGGCCTCCTCCCAGCCCGCTTTCCACACTCCCAGGCGAACGTGACCTTTCAGGGCTCTCTGACCCCAGGAGGAAGGAGATGTTCCCGCAGGGTGAGGCCAGCCCCAGAGCCACACTGGGCCAGTGTCTGGAGCTGTCTCCACCCCAGGCCTCCCAGCAATATGCGGGTGGGGACCTGGGACCTGGGACCTGGCCCGGGAGGCCCCTGGCTGCGGGCCCTCCTGCCCACTGTGGGGTCTGGTTTGTGAGGGCGAGTGAGAAGCCCTTGGCATGCCAGCCCCAAGAGGAGGGATCTTCCTGCCTGGCGGGACAGGTGGGGGGTCCCCACCCCAAGTCAGCACCCAGCCCCTCTCAGGCTCCGAGCACTGGGCATTTCAGGGCAGGGCATGTCCAGATGCCCACCAAAGCAAAGGGTCTCCACCAGCCGGCACCAGAATAGGAGCCTGGCTGGAGAGAGGCGGGTGGGTCCAGAGAGGCCTGTCCTCTGTGCCTTGGCTTCCAACTCCCTGAAGGTCCTTCGCTCCACCCCAGGAAGGGCAGGCCCCCAGTCCTGACACTGCACCCCGCCATGGGCCATGAGCCCTGAGATCCACACTGAGCCCCCGAGCTCTCACTGCGCGTGTGACAGGGACCCAGGACGGGACGGAGTAGGAGGCCCCACCACTGGCCAGGGCCCCGCCCCGCCCCGCCCCGCCCCGCCCCCGCCCCGCCCCGCCCCAGCTATGCCACGGCCCACCACGCCACGCCCAGCCACGCCACGCCCAGCCACGCCACGCCCAGCCACGCCACGCCCAGCCACGCCACACCTGCACGCCCCCACCCTGCCACGCCCCCACCCTGCCACGCCCCACCCTGCCACGCCCTCGCCCTGCCCCTCCGATCAGGGCTCAAATGTCCAATTATTACGACTCTGAGCCCCAGTTTTAAACTTCGCCTCCCCAACACCCCTCCGGCACGGACATCTCCAGGAGCCAGGCTGGTGGTGCCCCCCTCGGGAGCCAGGTCCCTGTCCCGGTTCCTACTGAGAACTGGACGTGAGTCCAGCCCCGAAGTCATAGGAGGTGGGAGAGGACAGTGATGGGGGCAGACACAGCCCCTCTGCCTCCCCGCAGCTCCTGCTTCCAGCCCCGCCAGGCCGCCCGCCTCCCCAGACCCTCCTTCCAGGTGCCACCAAGGGGCTGGGCGACAGGAGCCCCACGGCCCAGCTGCCCAGGCTGGAGGTGCTCTGATGCCAGGCCCCCGCTGGACCCTCACTCTGCAAACACTCGTCAAGGCCTAGTTTTGCTGCTGGGCCCCCTGGCATGTGGGGCTTGGAGACCTGGGAGCAGTGCCCAGCGCCGCGGTGGTGGTCATTCTCCTCTTGGCCCTGGGAGGTCGGGGTCCCGGGAGGCTGGGGGCTGGCCTGGGGGATGAGCAAACCGAGAGGCAAGCGGGGGCCACCCTGGGCACCCCCAGGAGGGCTCTGTGGAGCCAGAGGCAGCTGCTAGTCACCTCTGCCTGCGGGCCAGACCTCTGCGGGTCCTCCTCTCTGGGAATACTGCCACCCCACCTGTGTCCCCATCAGCAGAGGGAGGCCGGGGACAGAGGGCCAGCACCCCTGGGGGGTAAGCCCCTCCTCCAGCCAGGAAAGAGGCTGAAGACCCCTAGCCAGGTTAGGGTTCAGGCCAATGAGGCCCACCCCACCAGTGAGGATGCCGGTCTGGTAGGGATGGCAGTGATGGGGGTGGCAGCAAGTCCTCTGGGCAACCCCCCCCCCGCCTCAGGAGACAGCCAGGGAGGCCGGAAGCCACCTTCTACCCAAAACCCGGGCGGCCAGAGGCTACCACAGGCCAGCTGAGCCCAAGGCAGGGCTCAGTGTCAGGGGGCCCTGAAGCGACCCTGATGTGAGAGCTGGACCATAAAGAAAGCTGAGCACTGAAGAACTGATGCCTTTGAACTGCGGTGTTGAGAGTCCCTCGGACTGCAAGGAGATCCAACCAGTGCATCCTAAAAGAGATCAGTTCTGAATGTTCATTGGAAGGACTGATGCTGAAGCTGAAGCTCCAGTACTCTGGCCACCTGATGCGAAGAGCTGACTCATTGGAAAAGACCCTGATGCTGGGAAACATTGAAAGCGGGAGGAGAAGGGGACGACAGAGGATGAGATGGCTGGATGGCGTCACTGACTCAATGGACATGGATTTGAGTGGAGTACGGGAGTTGGTGATGGACACGGAAGCCTGGCATGCTGCAGTCCATGGGGTCGCAAAGAGTCAGACACGACTGAGCGACTGAACTGAATTGAAGTGTCCAGTCCAGTGGAAGCTGGGCCTCCCATCCTGGGGTGTGGCCTCGCAGGCTCCCTTCCTCCTGGACCGACTCTGTCCCCCGTCCCAGCCCCCTCACATCACCCCCCCGAGTGCCCCAGTGTCATAGGTCCGGTCTGCCCTTCCCTGTCTAGACTCACTAGCTGTCCTGTGCGCTCTTGTTTGACCAAACCAGCCTGTCTCACCTCAGGAGCCCTCAGCGCGGCACTTTTAGGAAAAACACGGAGCATATTGGTCCGGACCATGGGGCCATGCACCCCAGGCCTCTGGAGCCAGACCACAAAGCCCTGGAGGCCTCCTCGCCACACCCTCCCCCTGGGGACAGCAGCATCAGCCCCGGGAATGGTTTCCTGAAGCATCTGTGCACTAGTCTACAAAGGGAGTTCAGTTCAGTTCAGTCGCTCAGTCGTGTCTGACTCTTTGCGACCCCATGAATCGCAGCACGCCAGGCCGGCCTGTCGATCACCATCTCCCGGAGTTCACTCAGACTCACGTGCATCGAGTCAGTGATGCCATCCAGCCATCTCATCCTCTGTCGTCCCCTTCTCCTCCTGCCCCCAATCCCTCCCAGCATCAGGGTCTTTTCCAATGAGTCAACTCTTCGAATGAGGTGGCCAAAGTACTGAAGTTTCAGCTTTAGCATCATTCCTTCCAAAGAAATCCCAGGGCTGATCTCCTTCAGAATAGACTAGTTGGATCTCCTTGCAGTCCAAGGGACTCTCAAGAGCCTTCTCCAACACCACAGTTCAAAAGCATCAATTCTTTGGTGCTCAGCCTTCTTCACAGTCCAACTCTCACATCCATACATGACCACAGGAAAGACCATAGCCTTGACTAGACGGACCTTAGTCGGCAAAGTAATGTCTCTGCTTTTGAATATGCTATCTAGGTTGGTCATAACTTTTCTTCCAAGAAGTAAGCATCTTTTAATTTCATGGCTGCAGTCACCATCTACAGTGATTTTGGAGCCCAAAAAAATAAAGTCTGACACTGTTTCCACTGTTTCCCCATCTATTCCCCATAAAGTGATGGGACCAGATGCCATGATGTTAGTTTTCTGAATGTTGATCTTTAAGCCAACTTTTTCACTCTCCTCTTTCACTTTCATCAAGAGGCTCTTTAGTTCCTCTTCATTTTCTGCCATAAGGGTGGTGTCATCTGCATATCTGAGGTTATTGATATTTCTCCCGGCCATCTTGATTCCAGCTTGTGTTTCTTCCAGTCCAGTGTTTCTCATGATGTACTCTGCATAGAAGTTAAATAAGCAGGGTGACAATATACAGCCTTGATGTACACCTTTTCCTATTTGAAACCAGTCTGTTCTTCCATGTCCAGTTCTCACTGTTGCTTCCTGACCTGCATACAGATTTCTCAAGAGGCAGGTTAGGTGGTCTGGTATTCCCATCTCTTTCAGAATGGTCCACAGTTTATTGTGATCCACATAGTCAAAGGCTTTGGCATAGTCAATAAAGCAGAAATAGATGTTTTTCTGGAACTCTCTTGCTTTTTCTATGATCCAGCGAATGTTGGCAATTTGATTTCTGGTTCCTCTGCCTTTTCTAAAACCAGCTTGAACGTCAGGAAGTTCACAGTTCATGTATTGCTGAAGCCTGGCTTGGAGAATTTTGAGCGTTACTTTACTAGCATATGAGATGAGTGCAATTGTGCGGTAGTTTGAGCATTCTTTGGCATTACCTTTCTTTGGGAAATGAAAACTGACCTTTTCCAGTCCTGTGGCCACTGCTGAGTTTCCCAAATTTGCTGGCCTATTGAGTGCAGCACTTTCACAGCATCCTCTTTCAGGATTTGAAACAGCTCAACCGGAATTCCATCACCTCCACTAGCTTTGTTCGTAGTGATGCTTTCTAAGGCCCACTTGACTTCACATTCCAGGATGTCTGGCTCTAGATGAGTGATCACACCATCGTGATTATCCGGGTCTTGAAGATCTTTTTTGTACAGTTCTTCTGTGTATTCTTGCCACCTCTTCTTAATATCCTCTGCTTCTGTTAGGTCCAGACCATTTCTGTCCTTTATCGAGCCCATCTTTGCATGAAATTTTCCCTTGGTATCTCTAATTTTCTTGAAGAGATCTCTAGTCTTTCCCATTCTGTTCTTTTCCTCTATTTCTTTGCATTGATCGCTGAAGAAGGCTTTCTTACCTCTTCTTGCTATTCTTTGGAACTCTGCATTCAGATGCTTATATCTTTCCTTTTCTCCTTTGCTTTTCGCCTCTCTCCTTTTCACAGCTATTTGTAAGCCCTCCCCAGAGAGCCATTTTGCTTTTTTGCATTTCTTTTCCATGGGGATGTCTTGATCCCTGTCTCCTGTGCAATGTCACGAACCTCATTCCATAGTTCATCAGGCACTCTATCCATCAGATCTAGGCCCTTAAATCTATTTCTCACTTCCACTGTATAATCATAAGGGATTTGATTTAGGTCATACCTGAATGGTCTAGCAGTTTTCCCTACTTTCTTCAGTTTAAGTCTGAATTTGGCAATAAGGAGTTCATGATCTGAGCCACAGTCAGCTCCTGGTCTTGTTTTTGTTGACTGTATAGAGCTTCTCCATCTTTGACTGCAGAGAATATAATCAATCTGATTTCGGTGTTGACCATCTGGTGATGTCCATGTGTAGAGTCTTCTCTTGTGTTGTTGGAAGAGGGTGTTTGCTATGACTAGTGGGTTTTCTTGGCAAAACTCTATTAGTCTTTGCCCTGCTTCATTCTGTATTCCAAGGCCAAATTTGCCTGTTACTCCAGGTGTTTCTTGACTTCCTACTTTTGCATTCCAGTCCCTTATAATGAAAAGGATATCTTTTTTTGGGTGTTAGGTCTAAAAGGTCTTGTAGGTCTTCATAAAGCCGTTCAACTTCAGCTTCTTCAGCATTACTGGTTGGATTAGTAACTTGGATAGACTTGGATTACGGTGATATTTAATGGTTTGCCTTGGAGACGAACAGAGATCATTCTGTCGTTTTTGAGATTGCATCCAAGTACTGCATTTTGGACTCTTGTTGACCGTGATGGCTATTCCATTTCTTCTGAGAGATTCCTGCCCGCAGTAGTAGATATAATGGTCATCTGAGTTAAATTCACCCATTCCAGTCCATTTTAGTTCGCTGATTCCGAGGTCAGTGGCGGCCGGGAGGAAACACCCCACATCTGAGGTCAGCGGCGGCCGGGAGAAGCCACCCCTCGCCCGAGGCCAGGGGCAGTGACCCTGAGGAGCCACCCCGAGCCCAAGGCCAGGGGCAGTGACCCTGAGGAGCCACCCCGAGCCCAAGGCCAGGGGCAGTGACCCTGAGGAGCCATCCCGAGCCCAAGGCCAGGGGCGGCAGCTGGGAGGAGCCACCCACACCCGAGGCCAGGGCCAGCGGCAGGAGGAGCAACCCGAGGAGCGGTGGCTGAGCAGGCACAGGAGGGCCTAGAGGAGCTATCCCACGTTGAAGGTCAGGAACAGCGGCGGTAAGGAGATACCCCTCGTCCAAGGTACGGAGCAATGGCTGTGCTTTGCTGGAGCAGCCGTGAAGAGATACCCCACGCCCAAGGTAAGAGAAACCCAAGTAAGATGGTAGGTGTTGCAAGAGGGCATCAGAGAGCAGACACACTGAAACCATAGTCACAGAAAACTAGTCAATCCAATCACACTAGGACCACAGCCTTGTCTAACTCAATGAAACCAAGCCATGCCCGCGGGGCAACCCAAGACGGGCGGGTCATGGTGGAGAGGCCTGACAGAACGTGGTCCACTGGAGAAGGGAATGGCAAGCCACTTCAGTATTCTTGCCTCGAGAACCCCATGAACAGCATGAAAAGGCAAAATGATAGGATACTGAAAGAGGAACTCCCCAGGTCATTAGGTGCCCAATATGCTACTGGAGATCAGTGGAGAAATAACTCCAGAAAGAATGAAGGGATGGAGCCAAAGCAAAAACAATACCCAGCTGTGCATGTGACTGGTGATAGAAGCAAGATCCGATGCTGTAAAGAGCAACATTGCATAGGAACCTGGAATGTCAGGTCCATGAATCAAGGCAAATTGAAAGTGGTCAAACAGGAGATGGCAAGGGTGAACGTCGACATTCCAGGAATCAGCGAACTAAAAAGGGAGAGACACGATAAAATGAAAAACCTGGTCAGAAGGTTATAGAACGTGCTCGCCCGACGATGCCGAGCAGCCAGCCGTAGACAGCTTTCAGGGGGAGGGCGAGGGCGAGGGCGAGGAGGGGTCCCCGCAGAGCGGCTTGCACGTCTCCCGGGTCTGCCCGGAGGCCCGGGGCCGGAGACTAGAGCGCTGTGCGTGGGTGTCCCAGCTCCAGCCTCCGGGCCTCGCTTGCAGAGAGCCTCACAAAGCCCCTCACCTGGTCTGCACTTGCAGCCTTTCTTTTCTCTGAAAGAAGCAGGGCCCCCCAACTTAGCCTGAGGCCCCCAGAAGCCAGTGGGAGGGGGTGACCCTCTCAGCCAGCGAGCCTGGCTGACAGCCGGGCTTCTGGGTGCGGCACTGAAAGCACAGCTCCAACGGGCTGAAGCAGCGAGGAAGTGACTGACTCGTGTTGCTGCGAAGCCCAGACGCAGAGTGGCCTCCGGTCAGGATCGCACACGGCTGCTCTCAGTTCCTCTGCCGTCCTTTCTGTTTTGCTCCTCACGTGGTAACCTTTCAGGGGGCGTGAGGTCAGCCTCAGCTTTCCCCCTTGCCCTGGAAGCTGCACCGTCCACAAGAGCAGCCACTGGCCTCACTGGTTGCTGCAATGAGGCTTGTCAATTGAACGTGAGATGTGTGGGAAGTAAAGTCCACGCCTGATTTTGAAGATGTAGTAAAAAGATGTAAAGTGTCTTAGTCACAATTTTCAAATTGATTGCCTTTTGAAATAATAATTTTTAGTGTTCAAATCAGTCACTCAGTCATGCCTAACTCTTTGCAACCCCATAACCGCAGCACACCAGGCCTCCCTGTCCATCACCAACTTGCGGAGTTCACTCAAACTCATGTCCTTTGTGTCAATGATGACATCCAACCATCTCATCCTCTGTTATCCCCTTCTCCTCCTGCCTTCAGTATTTCCCAGCATCAGGGTCTTTTCCAAGGAGTCAGTTCTTCGCAACAGGTGGCCAAAGTATTGGAGTTTCAGCTTCAGCATCAGTCCTTCCAATGAATATTCAGGACTGATTTCCTTTAGGATGGACTGGTTGGATCTCCTTGCAGTCCAAGGGACTCTCAAGTCTTCTCCAGCACCACAGTTTAAATAAAACATTAGGATTCTTTTTGTCCATCCCTTTTTCCATATTTTAACATGATGACTAGAAAACTGTCAATCACCTCTGTGGCTCTCATTCTGTTTCGTGGGCTGCGCTGGCCTGAGGTAAGAGGAAGAGAGTGTTACCTGTCCGGGCATAAACACAAACAGGCCACACCCTCCACATTCTAACCTCAACCGCTTATCAGGGCTGGAGGAACAGTCTGCTCCCCAGTCACTGTAGCGGGGCGAAGCCTGCGGCCAGCACACGTCCAGAGCTGGAGGTGGGACTCCACCCGACCCGTGTGAGCACTGCACGGCGGGGCGAGGGCTGGACCCTGATGTGGGCTGGGGGGCGGAGCGGATTCCAGCGAACCGCTCCTTCTCTGAGGCTGTCCCGTGGAATCAGAGCTGCCCTCGTGACCTGCGTGCCTGAGAGCAGGCGCCAGGAGAGACGTCCTGGGACGTGCAGGCTTACAGCTTCCGCTGGGACTCTTGCAGTCCACCCACCCAGAAAGGTGGGGGCGCCCTGTGTGCGTGCTTCGTCAGTAGACTCCGGGGAGCCCAGCCTTCCGATCCAGACAAGGCGCCAGGCGAGCCGTTGATGATCTTGGACGTGTGGGCCCAGCTGAGCCTGCAGACACCTCCAGCTCCTGCTGCCGAGAACGCGACCGCAAGAGAAGCCCCTGTGCGGAGACGGAACCGCACGAACCCACAGAACCACGTGTGATAATAGCCCAGGGTTGTTTCAAGCCACCAAATTTTCTTTTCTACTTTTTTTATCGTGGTAAAATACATATGACACACTTCAGCACTTTAGTCCTTTTTAAGGCTTCCCAGGAGGTAAAGAATCTGCCAGTGATGCGAGGGACTGGGGTTTGATCCCTGGGTCGGGAAGATCCCCTGGAGAAGGGAACGGCAACCCACTCCATTATTCTTGCCTAGAGAATTCCGTAGACAGAGGAGCCCAGTGGGTTCCATGGAGCTGCAAAGAGTCAGACACAACTGAGCAGGTAACACTTCCGCTTTTAAGTGCACGGTTCTGTGGCTTATCGGGGCTTCCCTGGTGGCTCAGCTGGTAAAGAATCCGCCTGCAGTGCGGGAGACCCCGGTTCGATCCCTGGGTCAGGAAGATCCACTGAAGAAGACTAGGATACCCACTCCAATGTTCTTGGGCTTCCCTTCTGGCTCAGCTGGTAAAGAACCCGCCTGCAGTGCGGGAGACCTGGCTTCAATCCCTGTGTTGGGAAGACCCCCTGGAGAAGGGAATGGCTCCAGTATTCCTACCTGGAGAATCCCATGGACCATACAGTCCATGGGTCGCAAAGAGTCGGACACGACTGAGCGGCTTTCACTTTCTGTAGCATCAACTGCAGTCACGCTGTCGTTCAGCCATCACCCCCGTCATCTCCAGAGCTCTTTCCATCTCTTAAAACTGAAACTCCCTGCCCAGCAGCCCCCAGCAGCCACCCTCCCACCTCCCTTTATGGTTTGGTCTCAGCGCCTCGTGTATGGGATCAGCCCACACTGGTCTCTGGGGTGGCTGATTTCACTCGGGTCCCCCATGCGGAAGCCTGTGTTACAGTCTCCTTACTCCGAAGGCTGAATAATGCTCCATTGTGATTAGACCACGTTTTGCTTCTCCATCCACTTGTCAGTGGACACTTGGGTGGCTTCCACGTCTTAGCTATTGTGAATGATGCTATTATGACCGTGGGTGTACAAATATCTCTTTGAGTCCCTGCTTTCAATTCTTTTGGCCCCTTCCCAGAAGCAGAGTGGCTGCATCATATGTTAATTCTGTGTTTAATGTTTTGAGGACCACCGTGCCATTTTCTATACCAGCTGCACCATGTCACGTCCCCACCAGCAGCGCACACGTGCTCCACTTTCTCCCTGCCCTGTCTCAGTGGCAGAGGCCGTCTGAGTGGGCATGAGGTGGTGTCTAACTGCAGTTTCGACTTAGACCCCCGGTGGTCAGTGAGGCTGGGCGTCTCCTCATGCGCTTATTGGCCACTGGTGTGTCTTCTTTGGAGGAAGGACTGTCCAGTTCCTGGGCCCACTTTTTAGGCTGGGTTCTTTGTTTTGTCGCTGTTGTTGAATTTTAGGGGCTCTACATATTAGCCCTTTGTTACACACAGGATCTGCAAATGTCTTCCCCCGTTCTGTGGGTCACCTTTTTGCTCTGTTGATGTTCCATTTTTCTGCACACTTTTTTTAGACTTTCATGAGATCCAGTTTGTCTTTAATATTTTTGGTTTTTGCCGTGCTCTTCCTGTCACGTCTCACCACCACATCCTGTGTTATCAAGCTTCTGCACTACAATTTCTTCAGAGGGTTTTATAGCTTTAGGTCTTACGTTTAGGTCTCTGATCCATTTTGAGTTAATTTTTGTGCATAGTGTTAGGTAAGAGTCCAGCGTCAGTCTTCTGTGAATATTCAGTATTCCTCACGTCGTTTATTGAACAGATCATCTGGGCCCCCTTAAACAGCCTGGACGTTCTCACCAAAATGTATTTGACCATGTATACGGATGTGAGAGTTGGACCATAAAGATGACTGAGGGCCAAAGAATTGATGCCTTTGAACTGTGGTGCTGGAGAAGACTCTTGAGAGTCCCTTGGACTGCAAGGAGATCCAACCCGTCCATCCCAAAGGAAATCAGTCCTGAATATTCACTGGAAGGACTCATGCTAAAGCTGAAGCTCCAATACTTTGGCCACCCGATGTGAACAGCCAACTCATTGGAAAAGACCCTGATGCTGGGAAAGATTGAAGGCAGGAGGAGAAGGGGACAGAGGATGAGACGGTTGGATGGCATCACCGACTCAATGAACATGAGTCTGAACAAACTCTGGGAGATGGTGAAGGACAGGGAAGCCTGGTGTGCTGCAGTCCATGGGGTCTCAGAGAGCTGGACATTACTTAGTGACTGAATGGGCTTCCCTGCTGGCTCAGATGCTAAAGAATCTGCGCAATGCAGGAGACCCGGGTTTGATCCCTGGGTCGGGAAGATGCCCTGGAGAAAGGACTGGCAACCCTCTCCAGTATTCTTGCCTGGGGAATCCCATGGATAGAGGACCCTGACAGGCTGCAACTCATGGGGTTGCAAGGAGTCTGCCATGACTGAACCAGTAACACTTTCACTTTCAGTGACTGGACAACGTCCAGTGATGGTTTGTTTCTGGGCTCTCTGTCCTGCTGCACTGGTCTGTAAGTTGTCTCTGTGCTAACACTGCACTATTCTGATCACTGTAGCTTTATAGTAAGTTTTGAAAACAGGAATCGTTTAAGTCCCTTCAGTTCAGTTCAGTTGTTCAGTCACGTCCGACTCTTTGCGACCTCATGGACTGCAGCACGCCAGGCCTCCCTGTCCATCACCAACTCCTGGAGTTAACTCAGGTCTGTTCAGATTCTCTATTTCTTTGTGACTTAGGCTCAGTAGGTTTTGAGTTTCTAGGAATCGTGGCATTTCATCCAGGTTTTCCAGTTTGTTACTGTTCATTTGTTCATAGCATGCTCTTATAATCCCTTTTATTCCTACAGAATCAGTGGGAATGTCTCCATTTTAATTTTTTATTTTTGTAATTTGAGTCTTCTCTCTTTTTCAATTCATCCAGCTAGCTAAAAATTGCCTATTTTTTAAGCTCTGAAAGGAACCAACCTTTAATTTTCTTAATTTCCTCTATATTTTTCTATTCGTGATTTCATTGATCTCTGCTGTAAACTTTATTATCATCTTACTGCTATTAGCTTTGGTTTGGTTTATTTTTCCCCTAGTTCCTCACATTGTAAAGTTAGATTTTTGATTTGAGGTCTTTCTTGTTTTTTTCCCAATTGAGTTGGGATGTTACTGGCATAAACATTGTGTTAGTTTAAGGTGTACAACTGGACAGGGTACAACAGACTGGTTCCAAATAGGAAAAGGAGTACGTCAAGGCTGTGTATTGTCACCCTGCTTATTTAACTTATATGCAGAGCACATCATGAGAAATGCTGGGCTAGAAGAAGCACAAGCTGGAATCAAGATTGCCGGGAGAAATATCAATAACCTCAGATATGCAGATGACACCACCCTTATGGCAGAAAGCGAAGAACTAAAGAGCCTCTTGATGAAAGTGAAAGAGGAGAGTGAAAAAGGTGGCTTAAAGCTCACAATTCAGAAAACCAAGATCATGGCATCTGGTCCCATCACTTCATAGGAAATAGATGGGGAAACAGTGGAAACAGTGTCAGACTTTATTTTTCTGGGCTCCAAAATCACCACAGATGGTGACTGCAGCCATGAAATTAAAAGATGCTTGCTCCTTGGAAGTAAAGCTATGACCAACCTAGACAGCATATTAAAAAGCAGAGGCATTACTTTGCCAGCAAAGGTCCATCTAGTCAAGGCTATAGTTTCTCCAGTAGTCGTGTATGGATGTGAGAGTTGGACTATACAGAAAGCTGAGCACCGAAGAATTGATGCTTTTGAACTGTGGTGTTGGAGAAGACTCTTGAGAGTCCCTTGGACTACAAGGAGATCCAACCAGTCCATCCTAAAGGAAATCAGTCCTGAATATTCATTGAAAGGACTGATGTTGAACTTGAATACTTTGGCCACCTGATGCGAAGAGCTGACTCATTTGAAAAGACCCTGATGTTGGGAAAGATTGAGGGCAGGAGGAAAAGGGGACGACAGAAGATGAGATGGTTGGATGGCACCACTGACACAATGGACATGGGTTTGGGTGGACTCCAGGAGTTGGTGATGGACAGGGAGGCCTGGCGTCTGCGGTTCATGGGGTCGCAAAGAGTCGGACACGACTGAGCAACTGAACTGAACTGAACTGAAGATGTACGACATAATGATTTGACGCATGCAAGTAATGAGAAATGACCATCACACGTTTAGTTAACCTCCTTCTCCTCACAGTTACAGTTTTTTTTTTCTTCTGATGAGAACTTTTTCACATCTACTGTCTTGCGTGCTCGATTGCTTCCATCGTGTCCGACTCTTGGTGGACTGTAGCCCACCAGGCCCCTCTGTCCATGGGATTCTCCTGGCAAGAATACTGGAGCGGGTTGCCATTTCCTTCTCCAGGGGATCTTCCCAACCCAGGTCTCCCACGCTGCATGTGGATTCTCGACCACTGAGCCCCAGGGAAGCCCTTCTGCAGTCTTGGCGACTTTCAAGCATACACTGTGGAAGTGTTAAGTACAATCACTCCCCGTGCAGCGCCCGACACGTCCAGAGCTTGTTTATCTTGTAACTGGAGGTCTGTGCTCTGTGACCACTCTCATCACGTTCTCCAGCTCCCACCTCAGACCTCTATGCTCCTTGTGTCTCGGAGTTCAGATTTCTTTAGATTCCATGTGTAAAGGAGATCATGCAGTCTTCGTCTCTCTCTGCCTGGTGTATTTCAGCCAGCATAACTCCCTCTAAGTCCATCCATATCATTGCACATGACGGTGTCTCCTTCTATGGCTATATACTATTCGCTAAGTACACACTTTTGTCCAGTCGTCACTGGACGGCCGCTGAGGTTGCTTCCACGTCTAGGCTATTGTACCTAATGCTGCAATGAACAGGGGGGTGCAGATAGCCTCAGTGCGGCAGCTTTGTCTCCTCTGGATATATAGCAGAAGTGGGACTGCTGGGTCATACGGTAGCCCTGCGTTTAATTCGGGGGAAACCTCCACAGTGTTTTCCATAGCGGCTACACCAGTTCGTGTTCCCACCAACAACGTGTAAGGATTCGCTTTTCTCTACGTCCTTGCCAGTGCTTATCTCCTCTCTTGCTCATGATAACCTTTCTAAGGTGATGGCTCATTATGTTTCTTTGCATTTGTCCGATGATTGTGACGCTGGGGTCTGTCTTTTAACGCAAGCATTTATGGCTATAAATTTCCCCATTAGCACTGCTTTTGCTGCATCCTGTAAGATTTTGCATGCCAAGCTTTCATTTTCTTCCATCTTTGAGTATTTTCTCGTTTCACTTGCGATTCCCTTCTTTTTGATCTACTGGGTGTTGAAGTCTGGGTTGTTTAATTCCCACAATTTGTGGATGTTCCAGTCAACCTTCTCTTATTGATTTTAACTTCATCCCATCGTGGTCAGAGACGATGGTTTGTATAATGTCTATCTTTTAAAACCTACTGATTCTTAATTTGTGGCCTGACAGATGGTTTACCCTGGACAATGTCCCATGAGCCCTTGAGAAGACTGCGTACGCTGCTGTTTTTTTTTTTTTTTTTTTTTTTTTTTTTTTTTTTTTTTTTTTTTTTTTTTTTTTTTTTTTTTTTTTTTTTTTTTTTTTTTTTTTTGTTCTGGTACGCTGCTGTGCTGGGACTGTCTGCGTACGCTGCTGTTGTGGGGGGGGGGGGGGGGGGGGGGGGGGGGGGGGGGGGGGGGTGGTGCACTGTTCTGCGTACGCTGCTGTTGTTGGTTTTTTTTTGTTTTTTTTTTTTTTTTTTTTTTTTTTTTTTTTTTTTTTTTTTTTTTTTTTTTTTTTTTTTTTTTTTGTTTTGGTGACTGTTCTGCGTACGCTGCTGTTGTTGGTGGTGGACTGTTCTGCGTACGCTGCTGTTGCTGGGTGGACTGTTCTGCATACGCCTGCTGGAGCTGCTTAGGCTATTGTTAAGTCCTCTATTTCCTTACGAATCTTCCGTCCAGCTGTTCTGCCCGTTATTGAGAGTGAGACGGTGAAGTCTGCAGCTACTATTGTGTAACTCTATTTCTTCCTTCAGTGCTGATAGATTTTGCATCTGACGTTTTATGGTCCGTGGGGAGCATAAGTGTCGATGAGTGTTGACTCTTCCTTCCTTACGGAACTTTTGCTAACACGTAATGTCCTTCTTCGTCTCTTGCAGTGTTTGTGGTTCAGGGTTTGGTGACTGGCACTGGCGCGGCCACCCCTGCCCTCTGCCGGCTGCTCTTGCACAGAATGCCTTTCTCCATCCTTTTCCATTCTATTAGTATCTGTGTCATTAGACCTCAAGTGAGTCTCGTGTAGACAGCGTATAGTCAATCATGGCTTTTTATTCATTCCGCCAGTCTCTGTGTTTTGATTGGAGAGTCTAACCCATTTACGTGTAAAGCAATTACTGATAAAGAGGGACTTACTTTTGGAATTTTGCTATTTGCTTTCTGCCTGACTCGGTGCTTTTTTTCCCACCCATTTCCTGCATCACTGTGTGTGGTTGTGCTTTGTACTGAAACATTTCCGTGGCTCCCTCATTTCTGAATGTTGCATTCTCAGCTCTGGTTTTGGCAGAACGTCCTCCTTGAAGGGATCTCAGTGGGCAGGCACATGCAGGTCACAGAGAGCAGACTGTGTGCTCTCTGAGTAACACCCAGCGTCTAGGACACTCCACTAAGGGCTCTGCATCAGTGGTGGCTTAATAGCCGAATGGACGCATTGTGTGATCAGGGAGTCTCACAGCACCAAAGTGCACACACCAGCCCCAAAGCTGCAAAGAGTCCAGTGAGCACACTACCCCTTCCTATCACAACTGGCAGAATAATGCCTCCCACCAAGGTGTGCACGCCTCAGTCCCCAGAACCCATGACTGTGTGACTGTCTGCATCAAAAGACTTGGCAGATGTGATCTAAGGGAAGGATCAGGAGACCTGGATTATGAGGGTGGGCCCAGTGTCGTCTGCAGGATCTTTCCAAAGGAAAGTGGGAAGTGGGGGTTGGAGTCAGAAACGGAAGCCGAGGTGAGAAGGGGGGATGACGAAGCCCTGCCAGGGGCTTTGAAGATGACGGACGCGGCCACAAGCCAAGGAACACAGGCGCCTCCAGAGGCCGGAAAAGGCAAAGGAGTGGCTTCTCCCTTGGCGCCTGCAGGAGGAAGGCAGCGCTGAAGACACCTTGCTTCGAGGACTACTGACTTCAGAACTGTAAGGAGATACACTTGCGCTGTTTCAGGTCACTGCACTTGTGCCCACCTGTTACAGTAGCCACAGGAAACCTCTGCGTGACCTGTCCTGCAGGTCACCTGACAGTGATGGTGACGGTGCTAAAGGAAAACCGGAGCCCTGAGGGCCTCGAAAACTCTGTCGGCGGTGGAACCACGGTGTCTCTTGGCTGCATTTCACGTGAGCACACGGTAACAAGAACTAGCTGGCACTGGGAGCTTCCACATCCGCTGAGCCTCCGAGTGTGCAAGCTTCCTGCCCCTGGTACGGCCACATCTGTGCTGAATTACTTTCGTGAAAGAAAAAAAAAAAAAGGCATGTGGGGACTGCGGCATGTTAATAGTAGCTCACAGCTGAGATCGTCCCAGTCCATGCACCACGCTGGAAAAGATGAGTTCCAGCAGCACAGGGCCGGCTCCAGGGGATTGGCCGTGCAGGCAGGCTCCCCCAGCCGTCCGCGGGCGGGCTCCCCCGAGCCGGCCTCACGAGCCGCCGTTGTCCTGTCAAGCACCTCCCACCGATGGTCCTGTGCAAACTGTTTGCATCTTGTTAGAACCCGATCCGGCTTGGGTTTCTTTCTGCAAAGCCCTTGATGAAGACAAGCTGCGTCTGCTTCGTGTCAGCTGCTGTCTCTCTGCTGAAGTCTGCGCCTCCGGCTGTGTGTCTCTCCCCCAGACGTAGCTGCTCCTTTGTGGCTGAGCGCACGTGGATGGCTGCGCCCCGGACTGGGAGGCCAGAGACAGGTGGGGGCCATCCCCAGTGGGCATGCGGGGCTTAAGTGCTGAGCAAGAGCTCTGGGGGCACCAGGATGAACAGAGCAAAGAGGATTCACACTGAAATAAGACTCAAGAAGTATTGCTTCCCTGCCTGCAGTCAAGGCATGATTTCCAAGAGCCAAATTCTAAATACCCTACCACCAGTAAAAGGCCTGCTTTGGGGATTAGGAATCAGGAGCTCCTGGCTCTTTAGAATAGGCTTTCTTCATTTCCCAAGGCTTCCCCCTTCCCCCACCCCACTGGTATGCCCTTAAGAAGAGCATGTGAAACCTGCTGGCACCTGGCATCCAGATGATTCTTCTGGACTCGCCAGTAGCCCTGAGGAGTGACTATGGGAGGCTCCTACACAAGCGCATTCTTTGCGAAGCAGTGAGCCTACAGTCAAGGGAGGCATGCAAACAAAGGAGGGACACCCGCACAGAACTGGCAGAGGCAGCGCAGGGCTGGTGGGCTGGAGACTCTGGCCACGTTGGGGTGACGTGCACGGCCACGTTGGGGTGACGTGCACGGCCCCGTCCTGGCCTCTTGCCGGCAGGCAGCCTTCTCCACCTGAGCGCCATCATCCAGCTTCATGTTGCAAGTGACTGGTGCAAGCGTGTAACCAGGTCGCCGCGAGCTCAGCATCTTAATTAAGGATGACTTGAAGCCACACTCCCCTTCCTGACAAGACTCAGAAATGACCCAGAGAACGGTTAACGTTTGTCTTCTCAGCGAAATTCATGCCCTTGCTTTACGACGGCTTGGCAAATTTGTGACTGCTCCTTTCTGCTCTCAAGACAGGAAGGTTTGTGTTCTTCGCATTGATCACAGGACCCGCACTGGGGTCTCTAAGCATCGCCTCTGAAACCACGTGGTTCTCCGTGTGAGTCAGGGGCCAGTTACAAGTTCCAGCTAACTTGATAGCAGATCCCAGAGCAGGGCCACCAGGGTCCTGAGCCCCAGGCTCACACACACGTACAGGAGCCTCCCAGAGTCCAGAAGAGAGAGAAGAGACCAAGGGTCAGAGAGGCCCCGGGGTTTGCTGTGCCCCGTGTAAGGCTGTATGCGGATGGTCTCCGGCTCTCGGTCCGGGTGCACTGGCCTCTTGGGGGGCGTCCCAGAGGCCTCAACACAGACGGCGGTGCTATAGGACCAGCCACAGATGGGACAGGGTCCAGGTGCCCTGGCAGAGCATCCCTGGGACGGACGGGTCTGCCAGCTTCCCCTGCGGGCAGTGCCTGCTCTCTGCATCCACCGACCTGGTGAGCACGGGATAACCAAGCGCACTCTGAGAGGGGGTGGGAGGCACAGAGCCCTGCCTCTGACCTTGGGCACCCCACTTGGTGGGTTACTAGCTGGAAGACTTTGGGGAGTCCCTGGTGGTCCCCAACCTCAGTTTCCCCAGGTGTCGCCCACTCTCCAAGGATGCAAAGCTCCCTGGTGGCTGTGAGCTGTCAGCAGTGAAGCCAGCACCGTCCCTGCCTTATGCCAGGTAAATATAACCACAAGCCAGGGGCCAGGGTCGGGGGGTGGCAGTGGGCTAGGCCTTCAGTGGCCAGCCTCAGCCAGCACGGGCATAAGGCTGCCCAGGTTAGAGCCGCCAGGGCGGACTCTCTGAATGAGGCAGGGGGACCTCAGGAGATGGGAAGGAGGCTCCCCCTCCCCCACCCCTCCCCATCCTCCCCCACCCCTCCCCATCCTCCCCCACCCCTCCCCATCCTCCCCCACCCCTCCCCGCTCTGAGCTCTGGCGGCTTTGCTGGAGCCTTAGGCACAGACCCTGACTTTCTCAAGCCCAGATCAACAGCACAGCCTTCTGCCTAAGCCCAGACCCCCGCCACGTGTGGAGCCATGATGCTGCTGCTCCCAGTCCAGGTCAGCACTGCCCCAGAGGCCCAGCCCTCCCAGGACACCTCCTCCTCCACTGGGGTCCTCATGCACAGCCCCGGGCCTCAGTCAGCCTCTGCTGTGGACTGCCTGGTGCTGTGAGCAGTCAGCCTCCGCTGTGGCCTGCTTGGTGCTGTGAGCAATCCCTTGTTCTAGGAAAACTGGGGTCCCCTGAGGGCAAGTCCAGAGAACCCCCACCTTCCTTCCTCCCAGGGGTCCCGCAAAGCCTCGGCACAGGTCAGAGGTCACTGGGATCCCCGCATGGTCCTGTGGGAAGATTCCCATCCCTGGGCTCTGTAGCTGGTCAGAGCCTCTCTCCCGAGACATTTGGGAAATGGGGTTGGGGGGCAGCGGGAGGCATGGTGTGAATCCCCCAGGACCGCTGGAGTCCTGATCTGAGGCCAACCTGTGACTCGGCACCCCACCCCACGACCCAGGCCGCACTTGGGGGGACCTTGGGTTAGATCCAAACGGAACTTTCCACGCTGACTCAGAGGTCAAAGGGGAGAGGCTCTGCAAGGCCTGGGAGGGAGAGGGCAGCCAGCCGGTGCCGAGGACCGAGGAGAGATGCCCCGATCGCCAGGACTACATGTGAGCCCGGCAGACCCCTCCCGAGGCTGCCCTCCCCGGAGGGTGGGGTGGCTTTTGGAGGCAATCACAGGTGCCGGGAGGCTGAGCGCCCAGAAGTGGCCGCCGCGGGCTGGCCCTCCAGCCCTGGCCAGTGTTTCCGGGCAGCCCTCCGGCTGCAGACGCCCCGTCCCTCGCCAGCCACCTCGGGGCCTCAGCCCGCCTGCAGTAGCAGGAGCACGCAGCTCTGACCATGACCTGAAGTGCCGGCCCTGGGAGCCAGATGGGCGGAGTCTGGGGAGCCGCCAGCACCCTCCCCGGTGTGAGCACCGCAAACCTGAGCGGAAGTCCCATGTCCAAGGGCGGGAGGGGCTGAGCAGGAGCGGCCCGCATCCCGGGAGAGGGGAGCTCTGGCGGCTGAGGGAGACGAAGGCAGAGCCGCAGCCTGAGCCCGGGGCACAGGGCACCCGGGTGGGCGAGGGGCCAGGGAGCAGCCAGCGGCTCAGCCCCGCTCACCTCCCTCCACCCCCACCCCGGGCAGCAGCCACTCTACCCTCCCCGCCCCACGGGGGCTCCACCCCACCCCGCCCCCGGGAATACGACGCACCAGGGAAATGAGGCACCAAGAGAGCACACCCTCACCAGGCAGCCAGAACCAGCAGGCGGCCTCGGGAACACCATCCACGAGCTGGGAGGGCCCCCGACTCTGACCGGAGGGAGGCCTGGGCCGGGATCTCAGGGAACACGCTCCTGAGACGGGAGACCAGGTCGAGACAGGCAGGGAGGACACCAGGAGAAGCCGGAGTAGAGTGGAAACCTGGGGAAGGTTCAGAGACAGGAACGAGACACACAGGGGTCAGGGTGGAGATCTGGGCCAGAGCCAGAGGCGGGGCAGGGACACAAAGGGGAGCGAGTCCCAAGAGTCAGATAAGAACGCCTTCATCCCACAGGAAGAGGAGCGGCCTCGGGTTGGAAGGGTAAACAGGCTAGGCACACACGCACGTTACCAAGAGGCCGGGGACATCAAAGAGAAAGATGAAACTCTGGATGGTTTCAGAAAAGCTGTTAGCCTCCGAGACAGCTGCTATCAGATGATCCAACGGCCCAGAGAAACCCTGCGAACCAGTGTTTTCAGAGATCTGAAGGGAAGTAAATTAACCTAGAATTTCAAGGTCAGCTAAACCAGCACCCAGATGTGAGGTGGACAGCCTGCGGGTGACCCCAGTGTCTGCCTTGAAAACAGTGTCCCAGAAACACTGAAGAAAAAGGGAAGGAACTCAGGTGGACTGCAGGCCCCCAGGTGTGCACACGGGCCTGAAGCCAGAGGCCCAGAGAGACAGGCCCAGCCAGACCCTGGGAAGAGCTGAGGAGGCCACAGTGGGCGGGGCTGGGGGACTCCAGGGGGAGGGGCTTGAAGGGAAACAGCTGAGACAGAGGCAGTGAAGGAAGTCAGAAACTTCCAGAAGAGTGTTTCCCTCGCTAGGACTTCTGCAAATCGAATCAAAGCCACATGATATGTCCTCTGAGTCCTGTCAGTGGGAAAACGAGAAGCAAGGCTGGCCACGGCCTCAGTGGGGGCGGGGGGTCTGGGGACCTTGCACACCGGGGCCTGAGGTTTGATCCTGCTCCAGGGGAGCAGGGGGCGGGGCTTTGGCAGGAAATGTTAAAGGTCTTTGTAGGTTGGATTCCCTTTGCCCCATAAATTCCAGTTTTAGGAATTTCTTGCAAGCAAACCACCCGAGAATTGGGCAGAGATGGTGTTTAAGAGTGTCCTCCATCTCCAGCGCCTGGTGGGCAGCTACCAGAAACGGGCCCAGCCATGGGTGGCCGCCTGCAGATGCTGCTCGGCCACCAACAGGGCAGTGCTGTGGGCACAGTGGCATGGAAGAAGGAATTCATAGGGCCTGGACTCCATCCTAGGCCTGTTCATGCTGATCATGCTCGGCCACCTCTCCAACGGACTCTGGACTCTGTTAGTGACTTTGGAAATATCAACAGAAGGATAAGACCCCCTCCAGACAGGGCAGCCTTGAAGAGCGTATCTAGGTTCCTCATCGCCTAAGAGAAAACATACACTATCCCCCTTCCTCCAGACAGGCCATACATTTTTCTGTATCGGAGTGTGTGTAACCTCGGGCTTATTGATTATTGGCTATTGTTTGACTTTTTGAGCACATGAGCACATAGCTCGTGAATGATGGGGTTACTGGGATTGTATTTTCCTTGGTTTATGTAAGTCTCAAGGAATTTGGGGAGGTGGGTTCAGACACGTACACATGGGGTATAACAGATTTTCACAAATGCTGGTCGGGGTCCTTGGCTAAGAGGAGACTCTGCCTTGGGCCCGCCGGTGTAATAACCTGCACTCCACTATCTGCACTGTCCTTCTGAGTGAGCTTGTCTCCCGGAACGCGCGGCTGCAACATGGAAGGGCCCCCTGGCACCACGCTGGTGAAACGCTAGGCCCGGAAACAGCGCGCGCAGCCTGATCCCGCTCTCGCATGTGTCTATCTGGATGCAGGGAGCAGGGAAAGGCCAGGAGGGCAATGTGCCAGGAGCCGCGGCAACAGGGCTGGGAAGTGCCAGACCAAGGCGGCATCAGCTCACGTGTCTCTGTGTCGTCTGCCTTGTTTAAAACAAGCAAACGTTGCTTTTGTAAAATGGAAAGAAGTTCTTCCTATTAAAAACTTTTTTAGCGGCCTGGAGGGCGTCCTTGGCAATTTTGGAGAAGGCCTTGGCCAGATCATACTCCAAATCACTCAAGTCTAGACTCCTGGCCAGAAATTAACCCCCACATGGATCCAGAAGGGACCCTGAGCCGTCGTCACCATCGCCCAAGAGCGGGGAAGTGGAGTCAGGAGAATGAGACCCTCCCAACAGCCACGTAAACTCAAAGACAAAGCTAAGTGTCAGCGTCCTCACTCCCAGGGAGACAAAGCCGTATTATTAGGTGAAGGAGTTTGGGGGCAACCCGCTAGCTCTCCGCAGTCATGTCCAACTCTTTGTGACCCCGTGGACCGCAGCACGCCAGGCTTCCCTGTCCATCACCAACTCCCAGAGTTTACTCAAACTCATGTCCATAGAGTCAGTGATGCCATCCAACCATCTCATCCTCTGTCTTCAATCCATCCTGCCTTCAGTCTTTCCCAGCATCAGGATCTTTTCCAGTGAGTCAGCTCTTCGCATCAGGTGGCCAAAGTGTTGGAGCTTCAGCTTCAGCACCAGTCCTTCCAATCAATATTCAGGACTGGTCTCCTTTAGGATGGACTGGTTTAATCTCCTTGCTGTCCAAGGGGCTCTCAAAAGCATCAAGTATTAGGCTGTCAGCTTTCTGTATAGTCCCAACTCTCACATCCATACATGACTACTGGAAAAACAATAGCTTTGACTCTACGAACCTTTGTCAGTAAAGTGAAGTCTCTGTGTGAATTCAAAGACTTGCATCCAAAAAATCAACCCCGAATATCTGTTGAGCCTCCGGGCCCTGTGCAGGGAAGTCAGCTGGAGGGAGGGCAGAGATAGGAGAGCATCTTTGGGTCCTGCCCCTCCCTCAGAAGCCAGGCCACACACAGAGGCCGGACCAGTCAGGTGGCTCCATGGAAGTCAGGCTCCTCTCACTAGACCATCTTCAAAGAACCAGCTTTCCTATGCAGCAGTGAGGCTTTCAGAGACTGCTCACCCCACACCCCCTTTTCTGGTGGGGGAGATGAGGACTGACTGTACACCTGCTTTCCCAGCCCATGGGGCCCTTCTGCACCACCAGCAAGAGCTGAAACGCTGCCCCGGGGGACCCGGAACTAAGTCTCTTCAGCTACCCAGCAGTGGGGCCTCACTGGAGGACATCCAGGGCCCCCATGAATAAGGAGAAGTCAGGAGTCAGGCGGGTCTGGAAAGCATCTCCCCAGGATCCGACGGGGTGAGGTTGGGGCCCCATCTGTCCATCTTCCTGCACAGGCTAGGGCTCTGGCTCAGGCCTATGGCTCTGGGTTAAATGCCTAAGCGAGCGACGCCGCCCTGCCTGGCCCCCCAAAGGGTCAGAGAGGCCTGGGCAGTCATGGGGACGAAAGCCCGCCTGCCCAGCTCCCCCAGCATGTTTGCCTGTCCCAGGTGCAGTGGGGCCACAGCCCGGCTACCCTGGCACTGTCCTCAAGGGCTGTGCTCTCCCCTTGGGGCAGGACCCTCAGCCAGGCTCCCGCCCGACAGACAAGGACATGAGCCCGAGGGGCACGCGGGTCCTGGGTGGCACAGGGCCAGCTGGGGGTTCTCAGGGTGAAGCCCTGCCAGGACTGTGCAGCCCCATTCCCTCGGGCTGTCCCCGCAGCTGGGGGCGCCCTGGGGACCCTGACACCTCAGGGTCCCCAAGGAGAGCCCGGGAGCTGCCACTGGATGTACCCCTCCAGGGGCAGCCAGGAAGGTGGTCCTGGCATCCGTCCCGGGGAGGAGGCTGTTTGCAGGGGCTTCCAACCACACTCAAGGAATCGCAGGTGCAATAACTCATGATCTTTAGATGCCAACTAGCAAGTGCATGAAGACCCCCTGGAGGAGCTGCTATGAAGTGTGCAGGGGGGGGGCAGGCTGTGACCTTCCAGGCCCCTCCCACTGTCCCGGGGGCGCCCTGCTCCGGTTGTGTGTGTGGGAGGGTGGTCTTTGTCATCGAAAGTCTGCCTGAGCCCCAGACACTTGTGTGTCTCGTGGATGCTTCTGGAAAATGAGCATTAAGCTGCCCCCTCTTCAGGGGCAGCTTGGGGGTCCCCTTCGAGGCCCCTGTCTCGTGTCCATTCACCCGAGGTCCTGCCTGGTACACCAGGCCCCCCAGCTATGGCGGTGGGATCACCTAGGTCTGCAGAGCGGCCACTGCGGAAAACAGGCTGCTTCCCCACAAGTGTGTGTTTGGGGCGGGGGCCTGGGGGTCTGCCCTGGGCTGCCTCACCCCTCCACTCATTTATTCACTCATCCACTCCCTCGCGCTTCCCGAGGCCCGGGGCCGAACGCGCTTCTGCAGAACGCAGCAGGCAGCAGGTGCCCCAGCAGCGCCCAGAGACGGCAGACTGAGCGCAGGGCTCCATTAAACAACACGGGCTCGGTGGCTGCATGAGAAGCAGGTGATGCCGGGTCGGACAGGGAGACGTGACCGAGGGGCCTGCACCTGCCTGGGAATCCGGGCGCAACTCAGCCCCCAGGAAGGGGGCTCCTAGGAGGAAAGAAACAGCGAGGCTCTCGGCCCCCATGGGAGGCTGGCCTGGCAGAGAGGACCTGAAGGGCCTCAAGCATCTGGCTGCCCAACAAATGGGGCTGATTTCCGAGGCCAACAAAATGGTGTTTTCCCCAAAGCCAAGCCCGTTTGGAGCTCAGATGTGTCTGGAAATCACGCTACTGTCCCTGCCAGTAGCCAGGCCCTGCTGAGCCTGACTGCCCACCAGGGGGGGCTGGGTTTGAGGGCAGCAGAGGCCACAAGCCACTCCGTGGGCCTCCCCCTACCAAGGCTGGGTGTCCATCACACGCTAAATGAAGCGTCGGAGAACGGGACTGCGGCGACCAGCTGTCGTCCCGCCCAAATATCTGGTGGACAGGAGGGGAGGGCCCTGACCACGGTCCCTGGGGCGGGATGCGGGGATGAGCCCGGGAGAAGCTGCCTCCATCTCCCCAGTGAGGCCGCTCCCCGAGCTGGTCTGTCTGTGTAAGCCTGGGGCTTCAGTGTAACTAGAAATTGATTTTCTTTTACTCTGTGGCCCTTAGATTTCAAAAGGTCTCTTTTCAGAGGCTGGCTGGAGCACCCCACGTGCTGCCAGCCCCCAAGCCCGGCTGGCGCACAGGGTGTCCTTGCCAGCACCGAGCTAATTGGGTTCCCGGACCCTGAGTCCACCGTGAACCCTCATCATGGAAGATCTCCCCGCCTGGCCCCGCTGCTTTCCAAAGAGAGACGGTGCCTCCGGTCCAGCAGGGGCTGCCTGGACTGGGGGAGTCTGGGGGAGAGCAGATGCGTGTCCACGTGTGGCTGAGCCTCTCTGCGGCGCCTCTGCCACGACGTTGGTGGTCGGCTGTACTCTAATACACAATAAAAAGATGGTTTTTACAAAAAAGAGAAGAGAAGAATCTGCAGGGCAGCCCCACCCGGTCCACACCTGCATGCCCAGCTTAAGAGGTCTAGCCAGCCCGTGAGTGGCTGGGTGCTGCGTCTCGGTCCACCCTCCCTCCCTGCATCCCAGCCACATGCTCCATGCTCCCCAGACGCCCGCACACCTGCCACCTGCCGCCTCCACCAGACCCAACTCTGAGTCCTCTCCTCCTGCCTGATGATGTCCCTCTGTCCTCCCGGCCCGACTGAGACCAGCTGCAGGGGGGCAGATCACAGAGACGCTGCCCCATCCCTGGAGGCAGGGACGCCCCCGTTTTCAAGGGGGGAAGTGGGCTCAGAGAGGCTGAGTGACTCTGGCAGGTTTGCCTAGCTGGTGGGCAAGGGCACCTTCCAGCACGCCGTTCCCAGGGGCTTTGCTGATCACTTCAATGGGACGCGCGTGTCCAGCTACAGCCATTCTCTGCCACGCCAGCCCAGCTCTGAACCCCCAAACCGCCCAGCACCCCAAGAGCACGTGCCCCCCCATCCATGCTCTGGGCTAACTGGGGCCAGGCTGCAGGGGCGTGCCTCTGGGGACACGGGTGACAGGGTTGACCTCCCCTCCCGAGCTGCCCTGCGCCAGCCCTACCACCCCACGGTCCCCGCCCGCCAGCTCACAGCAAAGCCAGGCTCCCCGGGCGAGCCAGCCTGTGGTCGGAACAGGACGGCTGGAGCCGCTCCCAAGGCTCCGGGGCTCGTCAGGCGGTAACCAGAGCGGACGGGGCTCGCCCGCAGGGCTGAGCGCAAGTCCCAGGCCGGGGAGCCAGAGGTGGGGGCAGCCGTGCTGCCAGGGGCCGTGGTGGGCCGTGCTGCGGGCTCTGCCACCCCTCTGTCAGAACCAGCAGGAACGCCAGGCCCTCTTTGCACCCCTGCCCCCTAAAGCCCCCAGGGCCACCAGCTTGGGCCTCCCACCTCCCGGGAAGCAGGGAGAGAGGGGCCCGGCCCTCCTGCTGGTGGCCTCTGTTGAGCAGGGACAGGGCAGAGGGGCGGCAGTTGGGGTCCCCCGGGTTCTGCCTGTGTGCCTGGCCAGGGGTCCCAGCCTCGAGGGAACCTCAGTGCCCTGCCATATCCCCTCTCTACCCCGCGCCTCCAACAGCTGTCAGAACACGCTGGGGCGGGCGGGCAGCCACCCCCCACCTTCCTGACCTCACAGGGATGTCTGGGGGGCTGGGTAGGCGGCCCCCTGAGCCGTAGCGTCTGGGCTGCGCCTGCAGGACCTGGGTGCAGCCCACAGCCTGGCTTTGGTCTTTGCGTCTGCGGGCTCGGCTTGGCCGGAGCACAGAGGAGGCTTTCTCGCTGTGCCCTGGCTCCTGCTCTGTTCTCCCCTCCACCCTGCGGCTTGGACGGCCTGAGACGCGCGTGGCTCCAGGGCGGCCATCACCCGGCCCCCCTGCCCAGCAGAGCCGTGGAGGGTGTGGGCACCGGGGCAGCTCGGGCCCCCCCAGGGTTTGGAGAAAAGGCCCTGCCAGCAGCTCCTTGGACCCCAGCCCCTGCCCTCCTTCCCTGAGCGCTGAGTGCTCTGGAAACCAGCTCCATCTGAGGCTCCCGAGGGCTTATTCCCCAACCAGGACCCCCGCAGGCATTGGGACCCTCTCCTCCAAGACACACCACCCTCTGCAAGAGCCAGCAGAGCTGACCCCAGGCCCATGGACATGCCCGCGGGTGCTGACCACTGCTGGCAGCCCAGCCCTCGGACCAGCCGGCCCCACTCTGAGCTCCTACAGCCCCTCTCGCAGCCGCCTGAACCCAGAACCCTCCCCACCCCAAGCTGGCCACACTCTGGACCCTGCACCCCAGCCCCACAGGGACGTCAGCCACTGCCAGGGGAGCCAGGCTCCCCCCACCCCCACCTCCGGCAAGTCCCGCTGGGCAGACACAGCCCTCCCGGCTGCCACGGCCCTTGGAGGATCTCCAGGCCCTTCTGCCCGAACTTGGGCCTCTCATTGCTGAAAACAAGTGGCTCCAGAAACTGCGCCCCACGTGGCTGACAGCCCCCTCTGCCCTCCCCTGGGCCTGCAGAGAAGAGCAAACCCAGACACCGCCCCCAGCCCAGGCGGGGAGGGCCCGGGGGAGACCTCTGCCTGAGGGGACGCGGGTCTGCGTGAAAGATGCTCCTCCTGTCTGGGGGGTGAAGCTGCTTCCTCCCTGGGCTTCCCCGAGGCCACTGGGTGCCGGGGCCCCTAGGCGTCTCTCATGGACGCTGGAGCTCCTGCCGGTAGCCTCTGCCTGCCAGACCGGCCAGGAGTACAGGGCATTGCCCTGGGGGTCAGCAGTCCCTTCCCTGGGTGGCCCACAGAGCCCCCAGGGGCAGCAGGAGGCGGACAGGGTGGGCTGAACTCCCAGGGCAGAGGGCAGGCCTGGGAAGGAAGGAAAGGGAGGTGACTCTACTCCTACCAAGGCGTCCTCATTGGCAGGGGGTCTGGGGAGAACAAGAAGCCACAGCTGCCCGCTTACCCAGCACGGCCCGACCCCAGCGGCCTGAGGAGGGGAGGAGGAGGGGCATCACAGGTCCAGAAACTCTCCCCAAGCCCCGCACACATTCGCACATATGCACACCCAGGCGTGCACACGCATACACACACACACGACACACAGCGTGTGCCAAGCCACAGGGACCCGGCTCAGAAGAGGCCGGAGGACAGGAAGTGATAGAGACTGGAGAGCTGAAAATAAAGCGGTAAAGTCGCCTGGGGGCCGAATCACCAGCAAGACCCCAGAGCTCTGGCCCCTGCCCACGCCATCGAGCGGGCAGGACGGGGGCTCCAAAGGCATGGGGTGGGGGGTGGAGGGGGCCCCCTGGCCACCAACCCTGATTCTGGCCCCTGGAAGCCAACAGCGGACCCTGCGGACCCCACGCGACACGCAGGCCCTGAGACCACGGGCTGTCGCCGGGCTCCCCCCACCAGCTCCTCTCTGCTCTCAGCTGTGCCCCCAGGCTCCAGGGCCCCCTCCTGCAGGTGCTGGGTGCTCATCCGGCAGAAGACCCCCAGAGGACCCCCACTGCTTCCCCAGGGACCCCTCCATCAACTCCCAGAGCCCTCCCCCAGCTGGGCCTGGGGACGGCTTCCTCAGCGGGAACCCAGGGCAGCCAGCTATGCCCAGGACACCTGTGGGCATGGGGCAGGGGGCGGAGGGCAGCTCGTCCCCAGTGTCCTGGGCTCCTCTCCAGGGCCCCACCCCCAGGGCCCGGGCCTGCCAGCTCCCCCCTGGCCCTGGACCGGAGCCCAGCCACCGTGTAGGCCGGGCTGCCCAGCTTTGGGCACTGTCTCTGGCTGCAAGGCCAGGGCAGTGAGCCAAGGCTCCTCACGGCTGTGCCGGTGAGGGCCTGGACACAGGGCTGGAGAGGACACAGCTGCTCTCAGCAGAGTGAAGGGGACGCGGCTGCCTTTTCTGAGCTGTGGGCCTTGCTGACCCTGGCCGCTCCCCTCGGGACAGACCGAGGCCTCTGCAGAAGCCCCCGGGGTCGTCTCTACCAGGGAGGACAGGCTCCAGAGGCCCTGAGCCGCAGCTGGGCAGGGACTCGGCTCGTGGCAGCCCCACCCCCACCGGGGGCCCAGCGGAGCCCACCCTGACCCCGGCCGGACCAGCTGTGTCCCGCAGGGGCTCTGGGGACATGACAGAGGAGGGAGCATCCCCTCCCTCGACCAGACTCCCTGGAGTTCAAGGGGCGGGAGCAGCGAGGCCAGGGTCTGAGCTCGAGCTCCGAGAATAGCCGGGGCGCGGCCGCCAGCGGAGACCAGGCAGCTGACTTCACGCCACAGGCATCCCGGGAAGGGCCAGCTGTCTGCGGCCGCACCTGCGGGGCTGGAGCCGGAACACGGCCCTCAGCGTCGGCCCTCACAGCAGGGGCAGCGGCCACGCAGAGACCAGCCCTGTTCCAGGTCCCAGGAAGGGCCTCTGGTGCCCGGGGGGCTGACTCAGACCAGGGAGGGCCTGGAGGAGGTGCTCCTCCGGCAGAAAGCAGGCGGCGACAGGGTGAACACATGCCAGGGACGGCGCCCCGACAGCAGGGTGGTGGTGCAAAGGCCCTGCAGCCACCTCCTGCTGGACGGCAGACGGGTCTGCACGGACAGGGCTGAGGAGCGGGCGAGGCAGGGCGCAGAGCACGTGGGGGATTATTTGCACCGTCTTTTTAGTGGTAAACCTTCTGGGGCAGTTGCTGAGGGTCTGACGTGGCCAGGACATGCCTCTAAGACAAACCAGGTAGGCGTGCGGAGGGCCTGGCCTGGGTCGAGCAGGAGGGCTGGGCCCAGACACAGACGCACAGCTTCCTGAGAAGGAGCAGGTGACGTGAGCCTGGGGTCCTGTCTGACCAGGGAGCTGGCCCGGGGTCCCCCGGGGCGCCAAGGGCCCCACTGGCCTGGACCTCGCTGGTTTCCTACAGAGGCTGTCCACACTTCTCTGGGCTTTCACCGAGTGCTGGCCACAGAAGCTTCTGGAACGTGGTACAGCAGACCCCACTGCAGGAATAAAAGGGTCTTCTCTGCTTCTTGCCACCATGGACACTGGCCTAGAGGCAGCCCCAGGGTCCTGGGCAGGCCAGGCTCCCAGGACCGGGTGAGGCTGGGGACTGGTACTGAGGGGTCCCCTGGCTGGTGACTCCAAGGATTTCCTACAGACTGCTGTGTGCAGAGGGGCGGGGAGGGCCTGGGGCAGGGAGACAGGGGGCTCTGTGCTCCACACCCAGGCATTGGGTGGGCCCTCTTCAGGCCTTTGAAGTCCTGGGCTCACCCGCCCTGAGGCCTGAGGTGGCACAGGTCCCAAGCAGAACTCCTGTCCCTGGGGAGGGCAGCGGGGGCAGGAGATGAGAGAATCAGGAAGAGGGGGGTTCAGGTGGTGGGGCTGGGGGAAGGGGGGAGGGCTGTAGAGTCCCCAGCGCTGCTCCCGGCTCGCAAACCCCAGGGCACCGGACTCTGGGGCTTCCTTGTGGAAGGACCCCTGCTCTCCTGACCCGGGTCCTCTAGGCCAGGTGGGCCCCCTGACCCTCAGTTCCCAGGCACTGGGCCCAGGGTTCTGGGAACTAGAATTGAACGGGCCATAACCTGGCCTGGGAAGCCTGCTCCAGGAAGCCTCTAGGGCTGGCTCCAGGCCAGAGTCACCCACCGCGACCCTGCTCCCATGCCGGCTCCGATCAGACAGAGGCCAGGCCTCTGGCTGCAGTCACTGCGGCCCCCGGCGTGGGCTTGGGACCGCCACTCGCAGGCCCCGCTGCACCCCTGGAGGCTGGGGGCCCGCTGGCCCAGACTGCCCTGCCCTACCCTGTCCTCCTCCTGGTCAGGACCCCCTCTGGGCCTGAGGCTCCTAGCCGACTGCGAAGCTTCTGCAAGGCCACGGCCCTGCACCATCCAGCCGGAGTTCAGAGGTGAGCAGGCCCCTGAAATAAGACGTGGAAGGTGCACACACAGCCCAGCGAGCCCAGGCTTGGCCATCCATGCGGAGCAGCCGTGTGCCCTGCCAGGACCAGGCCCGGAGGAGGAGGAGGAGATGAGGCCCAGCCCCAGGTCTCCTGATGCCCGCTGGGCAGTGGGGTCTGGACACCGAGGCCCGGCCACATTCCTAAGGGATGACGCAGCCGCCTGGTTGTCACAGGCGGGCCCTGGGGAAGCCCACCTTTGGGTTCCCGGCCATGATACAGGCATTCACGCGACACACCTGCCCTCGGACACTCACAGGCCCTGCACGGGCCCCAGCAGGCCTGGAATGGGAAGTCGGGGCCCCAAGGGAGGAGGCCCTGGGCTCCTAAACGGTGGGCAGTGAGGAGGGTCTGGTGGTGGCCGTCAGGGTCAGGAGCGTCCAGCCCCAGGCCTGGCTCAGGGGCCTCAGGCTATGACTGTGTCTCCCAACAGGGACCCCGAGACCACCGAGAGCCCCAGCTTTCTAGGCGCACCCTTGTCGATCCTCAGCCCTGCCCCCGAGAGGAAGCCTCTGTCACTTTGAAGGGAGATGCAATTCCTACTGCTTCCAAGGCTGACTTAAATCAGATTTATTGTACTATTCAAACACATTTGAATGTAAAATGGTGTTTGCAAGCTAAATGTGAACAACCGCAGGGGGTGATGGTGTTGGGCTGAGCCTGGACCTTTGGAATCCTGCGCTCTCGCTGCCTTGGAAGGAAGACTCGGTTTCCCCGCTCTTCGTGAGCCTGGAGAAGCCGCAGAGCACCCCTCAGCCCAGGACAGGGGCTCCGAGGGCGGACGGAGGGGCCTGCGCCCGCCGCCTGGGCGCCTGGGGCTGCGGCTGTGGACACAGCCCGTCTCCTCCGTGTGGCGATGCCTGGGCCCCGCGTTTCTGTTCCCACCCTAATGGCCATCTGGTCCTCCCCAGTCCCCGGCGCTCGGGAACAAGGCCAGCACGACCACTAATGCCACGTGTCCTGGTACCACTACCTACGCCTCGACGGCTTGGGGGTGCACGGGGGTGGGGGTGGACTCCACGTTGCTAGAACGCCTCGCAGAGCGGCCCTCCCAGCTTGCACCCAGTGTCTGCAGACTCCCCTCCTCCCACTGCTGGCCTTGTCTGCGGGGCCTCTTTGCCCACCCAGCCGCTGCGTCTGGATTCACGCGGCTCAAGCACGCCTCCCTGTTTGCTATGAGACCAGGCACGTTTCTGTGAGGCTCACGGCCGTTTGGCGTCCTCTCTGTGAACTGCCGGCCGGGGCTCTGCCTGCTCTTCTGGCCTTTTGCCTGCTGTTTTGTGATTGCTTGGCGAGCACTCTTTACATATTCTGGAGCCAAAGCCTCCTCTGTTCTATATGCTACAGACACCTTCTTCCATCCTGTGCCTTGTCTTCTTCGGGATCTGGGGACCCCTCCTTCCCTTTTCACTCAGTCAGTGCTGCCCAGACGTTTGGGGTCTGGTGCCAAGTGGGAGGGCGCGGTGCTGCCCCCCAGGACACTGCCAAGCGAAGGTGATGCCGAACAGAGCCGAGCCTGGTGCAGCGGGGAGGGGTCACCTGCAGGGGCGGGCCTTGAGGAGGGAGAGCATCACACAGACAAGGGGGCAGACTTTCACCCGTGAGCGGCTGGCAAGCGGTGTGCCCCGGGAGGGCCTTGGAGTTGCAGCTCCCACCTGGCCTGGCTTCTGCGCAGGAGTGAGAAGCCGTGGCTGTCTGTCTGTGTGACTTGTCCACAGGATGCGGCCCGGACTCAGAAACGCACATCCTTTTGGGAAGCACCCTCTGGATGCCAGGTCCTCGGCTGCCCCCTGCCCCACCTCCAGGAAGCTGAGCCAGCTTGCAGCCAACCCGGGGGTGACAGCGAAGCCAGGAAGGGTAGGAGACAGCTTCAGGCGCAGAGGGTGACGCTGGGCACCAGAGAGCTCGACCAGCCGCCCACACAGGAGGCGAAGGGAGTCCTCTCTGCAGCCGGGGCAGGGGTCCTGGACACACACAGTCCAGGCCACTCTGCTCACAGGAGTGCAGACAGCCTCGTGCCTCACAATTGCAGTGTCTCAACTACCACGCCAGGCACCAGAGCTGCAGGGCACGAGGCCACCTCCTGGCCGCCTCTCCCGGGGTCCTCAGCCCTCCTCAAAGGCCAGAGCACAGGCTGTCCACCATGACAGCCTCGCACCACGTCCGCTCACCCCAAAACCCCGAGCGCCACCCAGTCCCGCCTCCCCGCCGCCAGCCCCTGACAACCACGGCTCTTCCTACTGTCTCCACAGTTGCACCTTTCCAGAATGTCATCGAGATGGAAAAAGCCCACAGGGAGCCTTTCCAAACTGGCTTCTCCTCTCACTCAGGCACATGCATCCAGGCCGCCTCCGTGTCTTTTCACAGCTTGAAGGCTCGTTTCTTTTTAGTGCTGAGTAATATTCCACTGTCTGGATGCGTCACGGTTCATTTACCCAGCACTGAAGGACATCTTGGTTGCTTCCAGTCTTGGCAATTATGAATAAAGCTGCTATAAACATCTGTGTGCAGGGACAGCTCATTTTTTAAACGGGCAAAAGACTCGAAAAGGCACTCAGAGAACAGCAAATAAACACGTGGAGAAAAGTGCTCCATATCCTTAGTCATCATGGAAATGCAAATTTAAACCGCGATGATCGCCAGAATGGCTCAGACTAAAAGGTTCTCATGAATGCTGAGCAAGGGGAGTGCTCATGTGCTTTGCCTGGAGTGTGAATTGGTGCTGTAGTTTAGAAAACCGTTAGATGGGATTTTCCAAAGTTGGAAACGCTGCGTCCCGGTGATTCTTTTCCCAGAAATGCTTGCATATGTTCACCAAAGGACACTGGCACAGAGGCACGGCAAGGGCACTCACTGAGGCCCTAAGCTCTCAACATAATCGTCCACTGACAACACTGCAGAGAAATACTTTCAAACAATCATGCAGTCATCCAGCGGGACAGCAGTGAAGAAGGGACAGACTCCTGCCTGTCGTAACCTGGAGGGACTTCACAAATACGGTTGGAGCAAAAGAGCCACACAAAGGGGCTGCCACAGTATGAACTCATTTCTGTAAAATACAAACCCAGACAAAACCCACTGATGGTGACGGAAGTCAGAGAGTGGCAGCCTTCGGCGGGGAGGGGGTCAGGGTAAGGGAGGGGCACCAAGGGCCGGTGGGAGTCTGTTCGGTGCCTTCATCGGGGGTGGTTCCGTGGGTGTGCTCGCTTCTCAAATGGATCTGGCTGCAGGCTGATAATCTGTGACCTTGTCTGCATACATGTTAATCTTCAGGGAAAAGCTTACTAAAAACCCTGCCCATGAAAATGTATGTGCAGCCTTTGAAGTTCAGGGATAATCTGCTCGCCGCAGACGCCGCTGCAGTCCACAGCAAAGGCGGCAACTGCTGAGCCCACAAACGCCGAGCAGCCAGCAGAGACGCTGCGCCAGGCCCGCCGGAGCCGCCCGTCGGCCCAGGAGCTGCGGGCCTGCACCTGCGCTTACCAGCGTGTCTTCACCAGTTCCTCAGAGACAAGGGGGAGGAAGGCTTGGGAGACTTTTCACGCGCCGTTCTTGCTTCACCACTCAGTCCCTTCCCGCCAGGAGGTCAGCCCTGCAACGCAGACCTTGCCATCCAAGGGTGAAGCTGTCTTTCGGCTCCACGCTCTGATGAACCTGAGGGGGGATCACTGCTCAAGATCTGAGCATCCTCCACGCGGCCCGCAGCCGATTCTAGGAGACGCGGTGCTGGACGGGCCCAGGGGCCAGCCCCAAGTGGGGTGAGCAGAGGCCCAAGGGCGCCTGAGCCAAAGCGGAGCAGCCGGCCGAGGGGGCGGAGGTGCGGGTGGGGGGCGTAGATGGGCACAGCGTGACCAGGCTGCCCTGGGGGCCACGTCCTTCACAGCCTCTCACCCCCACCATTGACCAGGCACCCAGGACGCCACCGCCAGCCTGCCAGTCACTGCGCAGCCCTCCTCACAGCCAGCCCCTGCCTGCATCAGGAAAGGGAGGCCCCCTGGCCACGCCTGGCTTCCTCCCTGTCTCTCAGCTCAGACTCAAGCCCCCGGTGCTGCGCAGCCCCGCCTCCAGAAAGCACGTGCTCACTGCTGGGCCCGGGACGTGGGGCTGCTTGGTCAGTGGCAGGATGCCAGGAACAGGACTCCTCAGAGGGAGTCGTCAAGCAGCACTGAAGGCTGCCAGGAGCGCCCACCGCCCCGGGAAGAGCCTCTGCGTCCTGGCCGGGACACTCGGCCCTGGCAGGCCGCCCTGGACGCGCTGTCTTACCGTCGCTTCCCTTCTCTCTCCTGTCCGGGTCTCTCGGCTGGCGGTGGGTCCCTGAGGGTGGAGCCCGTCGGCACCCTGGGCCTGCTGTCAGAGCACGGCACTCACCCGGGTCTCCAGGGGAGTGAGCGAGGAGCTGAAGTGTGGGCCCAGCTCCGGGGTCAGGCCGGCCAGCCATGGGGTCCTTGCAGGCCGCCCCTGTGAGGAGCAGCGTGCAGAGCCCCGCTGGATACAGCCAGCACCTGCATCTGGCGGCCTCCCCTCACCCCTGCCGTGCCCCCACAGGCTGCCTGCCGGGTGGTCCCGCGTGGGCCTTGGGGTCTCCTGGGCCTGGGAGGCCGCTGCTCCCTGTGCTCCGGCCCCAGCATGGGGCCCGGCTCTCGACTGGTGCGGGAGCAGGTCTGGCGGGGACGCCCTGTCCTCAGGGCTCAGGACACAGCTGGCAGCAGGCCCAGGGTCAGGCCCACCCGGGGGTGCTCCCAGGCCCCACAGGGGAGGGAGCCAGGTGAGGACTGGGGCGGGCATCGTTCTGGGGGGACACCGAGTGCACCCTGACTCTCAGTACGTCAGTTGCGAACACGCCCGTCACAGCCGGGCCTGAGGTAGGAGGAGACGCTGGGTGCTCATTCAAGCACAGGAGATGGGGGGTGCTCACTCGAGCACAGGAGACGGGGGCTCCCACAGGACCCCACAGCCTGCCTCACACCCACCGTCAGCCTCAGCCCCGCCCCTGGGCCCCTCCACACCGGTCCTGGGCCCCCTCGGGGGCAGGCCCTCGGCTGCACAGCCCGGCCCGGCCCCACGTGGGCTCTGCGACGGCCCGGCTCCAACCCCCACAGTGTGTCCTGCCATAGGAGAGCAGGGCTGGGCCAGCCTGTGAACACTGCCCGGCTGGGAAGGCTCATGGGGCCAGGCCGGCCCAGAGGAAATCTGTCAGCCCTCCCCCAGCCCTCGGGCCGCAGCAGGCCTGGAGAAGCAGGTGGCGACAGGGGTGAAGAAGACTGGGGTTGGGGGCCCTCGGGGAGCCCGTGGGGGTCACCCACCAGCAGGGCGCCGCCACAGGGGTCTGCGGCCCTCCCGGGGGAGGCACAGGAGCACGATAACCCCAGGCGGGCCCCCAAGGGCTGCAGGGAACCACTCCAGCCTGGGGACAAGTGGGCAGGAGGGAGACCCCAGTCCTGAAGGGACGGGCAACGAAGGAGCTCTTGGAAGATCTTTGGAAACTCAGGGGACGCGGGCAGCCCCGAAGGCCAGGTCAACACAAAACATCCAGGACAGCACGCATGCAGAGACGGACAGCGGAGGGGTGGTGGACAGGCAGGGAGGGGTGGCAGGGAGGGGCCGCCCCAGCCGCGGGGGCCCCTTCCGGGGGCGGTGGAGGTGCTCAGGAGCTGGACGGTGGCGAACGTCGCACCGCTGGCTGCACACACGTAAAAGCCACTGAACTGCACGCTGCGTGGGGGTGAGTTACGTGGCGTGTGAATCATTCCTCAAGGAAGCTGCTGTCCAAACAACAGGGCAAACGCTTTCCCTGCTCCAGACCTGGGCACTCTGCTTCACCAAAGATCCCTGGGGGTTCCCGTCCGCGGGGTGCTATCCAGGCCCACGCGTGGGCGCGTGTGCTCAGGCGTCAGCTGTCTCAGATTCCTGCCTTTTCTGGGCAGTGAACTGGGAAACACATGTTTTTCGAGAAGAAAAAAGGATGACTTCGTCCTGACACAACTCAAGGCTGAGAGTCAGGATTTTAACAAGCTTCTCTCCTGTGTCTCTCGTCTTTTTCACTAAAACCTTGGCTTCTAGCCACTGAGCCACTCTTCCTTTTCACTCTTCTACGACAGATATAAACCCTGGAGGAGGAGACGGCAACCCACCCCGGTGTTCTTGCCTGGAGAATCCCACGGACAGAGGAGCTTGGAGAGGCTACAGTCCGTGGGGTCGCAAGAGTCGGACACGACTGAAGTGACTGCACACACACACACAGCAGATATAAGCACGTGCACACACGCGGCAAGCATTCCCATAGGGCTTCTAGCAAGCAAACCAAGATTTCTTCGCAGCTCTGTTATCCTAGAACAGTCAGATAACTTGAAATCACAGATAAACGTAATCTTGGCATTTCAACCAGAACATTCATGTTTCAATCGTATCTGAACACTGTGAATAAAAAAGGCTTAATATCTACCAACGCATCTCAAGACTGATGAATCACTGAGCTTTAAAACAGTCGAGTCATGCAATCAGACGGCTGGATTACAAACCTGACGGCTCCTGAGTCATCTCAACTCCCGAGTCACCATGCCCCCACCTGCAGACCGTCAGGGTTGGAAGGGGCCCCAGAAGTCATCCCCACTGGAGAAAGCCTGTCCGGAGGCCTCTGGCAGAGGCAGCCCCCAAGTTCCCACTGGCCATGGCCCCGCCGGGGGGAGACAGCAGGAGAGGGAGGGAGGGGGCGGCCCAGAGCAGGAGCCCTGAGAAGCGGCTCTTGACACGCCACCACCGGGACCTTCTGCGGCCGCCGGGGGCCCGGGCACTGTGCCCACTCTGAACACAAGAGGAGGCTTGCTCAGGCTCGGAGAGAGGGGGCGTGCACAGGCCCTGCCAGGCTAGGAGCACCTGTTCCTCCCACGGAAGGTGGGCCCCACCCAGCAAGGCCTGCAGGCCCACCTCCCCTTCACAGCTTCTCACCCAGCCCACAGGAGGGTCCTCTTGGATGGAAGACACGCCCAAAGGTGGCCAGAGCTGCAGGGCTTCCACAGACCAAACCCGGCACAGCCAACGCCGTCCACCCCGGATAGCGTCTCGCAAAACAGGATTCCATCCTCCTGGATGCACGCACAGGGAAATGAGGCGGGCAGAGGGGCCAGTGCCCGCAGCCATCCCGCATGGACGTCAGAGCCGTGACTTGCAGCTCAGCCCCGAGCAAGGCGTCCAGAGGACAGCCCCACCACCAGGCCCCAACAAGGACCATGGGGGCTCACCAGGCCCGGGCAGCAGGAAGGCAGGACCCTCAGGGCCCTGAGTGGCCTGCAAAGCCTCCAGCTGGGGCAGGGGATGGCCAGGAGATCAGGTGGCCCTGGCCTGGAATACGAAGGGTCAACACTGGGCTCCATCCTGAGGGTGACCCAGGCCCCGCCAATCCTGGGGAGGACCCGTCAGGCTGCAGCGTGCAGAGGGCCTGTGGCAGGGCCATCCGGGGGCTGAGCAGGGAGCAGAGATGACCAGGCCTACAGAAGGCAGGAGCTGAGACTGGACACGATGCGGGGGACTCCTCTGGAGTCCCAGGGAGCCTGGCTCCCCTGAGGGCGTCTGGGGAGAAAACCCGGCAGCCACCATGGAGAGGCATTGACGGCCAGGGTTCCCCAGCATCAGGCTGTCCTAGAGGCCGTGGAGAAAGGGTGGACCCGGGAGCTGTGGTCGTTCAGTCTCTCAGTCGTGTCTGACTCTGCGACCTCATGGACTGCAGCACGCCAGGCCTCCCTGTCCTTCACCACGTCCCAGAGCTCGCTCAAACTCATGTCCACTGAGTCGGTGATGCCATCCAGCCATCTCACCCTCTGTTGTCCCCTTCTCCTCCTGCCCTCAATCTTTCCCAGCACCAGGGTCTTTTCTAATCAGGGTTGCCCAGTAGAGGGGTCCCAACCATCTCACCCTCTGTTGTCCCCTTCTCCTCCTGCCCTCAATCTTTCCCAGCACCAGGGTCTTTTCTAATCAGGGTCTCCCAGTAGAGGGTCCCCAAGTGTGTCCCAGAGGTCAGGCCTGGCCGCCTGCTGGCTGCAGACAGCAGAGCTACCGCCTCTGTGTGGCCAAGCAGAAGGCTTAGGAACAAGCATCCCACACTTCAGGGACACAGAGGCCCCTGCTTCCTTGGGGGTGCCCATCGGAGCCCCCCCAGTCCCCCAGTGGCATTCATGCAAAGGCAGGATCGTGGAGAGCAGTCTCATCTTAAGATCAAGGCCCAAAGAGCTGGGTGAGGGAGACCCTCCTGGAGCCGCCCAACTCCATCGGGGTCTGGGAGACCTCCCTCACACTTCGAACTTGGTCTGACCTCGGTGAGCTGCGTGAGGGCTTTGGGTGGGGGCCTGGGGCAGGGCTGTGCCGGCTTGTCTCTGGGGAATGACCTCAGCTGCAGGGGTGCTGGATGGGGTGAGCCAGCCCCCCACCATCCTACCCCACCAGCCCGCCAGGGCTCGGGACACAGGAGGAAGCAGCCACAGCATGCGAACAGCGCCAGCAGCGAGACCCGCCTCTTCAGTGTCCAAGACAAACCTGGGCATCCGGGGGCTTCCCGAAGCTTCTGTCTGACTGCGGGCACCCCAAGGAGGGCCGCGGGGTGTCCAGGTCCTTGGCGTGGTCCTCCCCTGATCAGAGGCCTAGTCATCACAAATACCCCCTTGGCAGGGTCGCCACAGTGAGAAATCATCACATAAAAAGTCCAAGATGTACAGCATTTGGTCCCAAATCTATGAAGCTACCGTCCAGGTGGAATGTATTTTATCCAGATGTTTAGTCTCGAGCAGCTTAGCGGGTTGGATGGCAGAACCCGAGATGCCAACCGAGAAAGCACCATCTCCCCTCCAGTTTAGAGAACAAACCAAGCTCACAGGAGACCCAGGCCAGCGGTGTCATAGGAAGGGGGCTCCCCGGGGCGAGGCGAGTCCTTCGAGGGAAGAGGCCCCCCGACACCCTCCCGCACCTCATCCAAGGGCCAGTGGGGTCCGTGCTGGACATGGGATGAGCGCTGGGACTGCGGACTTTCCGGTCTATTTTAGAATCCGTGCTGAGCAACCACAGATCCGCTGAGGCCTGGGGTCTCGCGTCTCCCCAGCAACACTGCCTTCTGCAGCTTCGGTGACAGGGGGTGACATGCTAGGGGCCTCAACGCGGGTCCTGGGTCTCCTGACCTTCAGCACCACCTTGGAGACACGCAGAGTGACCTGGGCAGTTCACTGATGGAATCACGTCCCCCACCCACTAAGGTGACACGGTGTGTGCACAGAGCCCAGGGAACCCAGCAGCCAGCTGTGTCCCCGAGATGGTGACCCTGCAGCGGGCCAGTGAGGCCTCTGTAGTGGACGCTGCGCGCGCTGCCCAGACACCCCTACAGGACCAGGGGTGCGCAAGAGGGAAAGGAAGCACCCTGCACCTCAACCAGGCCCGGGGCTCCACCTGAGGCCGCTGGGGGCTCAGCGGGCAGCCATTCCCAGTGGGTGGTCTCCTTGGAGGAGGCTCCGCCCCGGCCCAGGCCCCGAGCCACCCACTGTCCACCTCCACCCAATAGGCTCGGCCGCCGAGGCCGGGGCAGGAGGACGCTGGAGAATGGCTGCATCTCACCCGAGGGTGTGAGGTGCGGGTGCTGAGCTGTGTCCGTGGAAAGGACACAAAAGCTCCCGGCCACCTCCAGACCTCAGCCTCATCGCCCCCGCCCCAGGGGCGGACCTCTGACCCTGGTTGCACAACAGGGCCTTGGAGGGGAATCCTCGACTCAGGTGTCCAGGGGAGGCGAGGTCTGGCTTCCCTCTGGCCCCGGTGAGTTAAGGCTCTCCCAGCTGCCTTGGTCCCACCCCAAACCGCCCTGTGGCCACACGCCCTCCAGGGCTGAGTGCGGGCTCACAGCTCACCCAGCAGACCACGGGCTCACGGCTCACCCGGCAGGCCACGGGCTCACAGTCAGCTCTCCATCCCTGAGCTGCTCTGAGACCTCGTCTTCCAGCAAGATCGCTGGTCCGGCCAACGTCGGGACCAGACCCGCACATACAGGGGCTCAGACACAGATGTCGGGACAGGGGCCCAACCAGGCCGGCCCCGCGGGCAAGCGGGGCTCCGTGGAACCAGCTCCCGGACATGTAAGGCTGGGGTTGTTGCTCTTACCCTGCAGAGGGGTCTTGCTTGCAAAGGTGAGGTGGGGACAGCCTGAAGCAACACAGGGCGTGCAGGGCTCCCAAACGGGGTCCAACCACCACGTGCGGGGCAGAAACATGATCAGAAACTCCACACTGGCCCCACCCATGGACATCAGCTCTGAACAGGCCAGCCAGGGTCTGGGGTCCTCAGACCTGCCCCCTTAGTCCCGGGGATCGAGGGCGCTCACGCTTGAGCACATCCTGGGGAGCCAGTGAGGCACCCTTCTGCCTGAGAGCAGGGCTCACAGCCCTCAGGGGAGAGGGGAGTGGTTCCCGGCACCCCAGGACACACAGCCCGGCCCAGGCGGGCAGCACCACTCTGCGGCTCTGTCCTCACTCCTTCTGGAAGCAGGGCTGGCAGAGTGCGGAGGCTCAGGGCCTGGCCCCAGAAGGCGGTGCTGAGGTCTAGGCCCACCGCCCCTGCCCCAGGCCACCCCACTTCCAGAACCAGCCCAGCCCTTGGCAGTCTGTCCACAGGTGCCCCCGCACTAGCCAGCAGTCCCCCTGATTTCCTGCAGGCAGGCGGGGGCTGGGACACCGGCCAGACGTCGTTAGGAGATCGACTTTTCCTCTTCTCTCTGCTCCCAGTCAACTTCTGCCCCTGCCCCCGCCCCAGCCAGAGACCAAGGGGAGAGGCCGCACCGACCTGAGGACCTCACCCTCCCGAGGAGCTGAGATGTGGCCGTCCCCACCTTCACGGGGAGAGGCATGTAGAGAAAGGGTGAGGGCGGGAGGGGCCAGGGCCATCCCCACCCACCACCCCACCACCCCAGATAGTGAGGACACGCCCACCCCCGTGGGGCTCCGTGCCCACCCCCCAGGGCTGTCCCTGCCCCCCGCCTGCTCCCCAACCCCTGTAGTGAGACCACGCCTCCCCTGCGGGCTTCGGTGCCCACCCCCAGGGCTGTCCTCCACCCACCTGCTAGTGAGACCACGCCTCCCCCGTGGGCCTCGGTGCCCACCCCCAGGGCTGTCCTCCACCCACCTGCTAGTGAGACCACGCCTCCCCCGTGGGCCTCGGTGCCCACCCCCAGGGCTGTCCTCCACCCACCTGCTAGTGAGACCACGCCTCCCCCGTGGGCCTCGGTGCCCACCCCCAGGGCTGTCCTCCACCCACCTGCTAGTGAGACCACGCCTCCCCCGTGGGCCTCGGTGCCCACCCCCAGGGCTGTCCTCCACCCACCTGCTAGTGAGACCACGCCTCCCCCGTGGGCCTCGGTGCCCTCCCCCAGGGCTGCCCTCCACCCACCTGGCCACAGCACTGTCTCTTTCAATGGCACCTTCCTGCCGAGTGAGCTCACAGGCCAGGGTCCCACGGGGAGGGACCCCACCTGAGTGACCGCAACAGCTCAGAGAAGACGGGGCCGCACGTGCGATGCTAAGAGCGGCCGGCACAAGGCGGGTCTGGGGACTGGGCAGCACGAGGGCAGGGCACGGAGGGCTTCCGAGGGCCCCTCTCCTGGCAGCCCCGCCCCGCCCCAGGCAGCTGGGAAAGCGGCCCTCAGGCGCCCCTGGAGGGTTCAGCATGTGACCTGGGGTCAGCGCCCTCCCTGGGGGAGGGGGCCGGGGGGAGGGGAGCCGCAGTAACTGACAGGCTCCAGGGGAGACCTGCGCACTGTTGGAAGGTCTGGAAAGCCAACCTCCACCCCCACAGCCCCAGGAGGGCGCCCCGAGGGTGGTCATCACTGCAGCAGGGCCCCAGCCTGCAGGGAGGGAGCGGGTCCTGTTTGGGCCCACAGGCCCCGCAGGCCGGCGTTCCCCCCTGCAGGCCCCCAGCACCCTCCCCAGCCTTGCCCACCCAGGCTCAGTGGCCAGACAGGCCTGGGCCCCTCCACCCACGCCCACGGTCCCATCTTTGTTCCCACATCTTCAAAGCAAGCACAGGAAATGCCGCCCGCGTCCCTCCCTAAGCCTCCTGACATCTTGAACCACTTGGTGGATTCCAGCCCCGCTGTCTACATTCACTGCCTGAAGCCCCAGCTCCCTGGGAGCGGCTAAAACAGGGTGTGACCAGCCGGCCCCTCATGGGTCCTGGGCCCTGTCCACCGAGGCTGAGGGAGGGAGCTGCGCTGAAAGGACGCTGGTGGGGCGGAGGAGCGGCCGTGAGCACCCCAAACGGCAGGCCTGCCCCCACCGAGCTGCTGGCTTTCCTCTCTGCCTTCTGTCTGGAGCCACGTCTCAGTCTCTTTCACGAGAGGCGGAAGCACAGAAACTCAAACTCGCGCAGAGCTGCCGCCTTGAAGGGGCACCGCGGGTGGAGGGCTGGCATCGCCTGGGGCCCAGGGGAGGCAGGCTGGGGAGGCTCAGGGCACAGGCCCGGCGCTCTCTGGGGCAAGACAATGGTTCCCCGAGGGCCCAGCCAGGCCAGCCCTGTCATGGAGCCCCCAGGGGCTGCTCCACGGGCCCCGTGAGGCCTCAGGCAGGAGGGCCAGGCGGGCAGCCCCTCCACTTGCATCTGGAGGATCTCCTGCCAGGCCCTGTAGCTCAGGCCACTCAGTTCAGTTCAGTTCAGTTGCGTCCAACTCTTTGCGACCCCATGGACTGCAGTACGCCAGGCCTCCCTGTCCATCACCAACTCCCGTAATCAACCCAAACCCACATCCATTGAGTCAATGATGCCATCCAACCATCTCATCCTCTGTCGTCCCCTTCTCTTCGGGCCCTCAATCTTTCCCAGCATCAGGGTCTTTTCAAATGAGTCAGCTCTTCACATCAGGTGGCCAAAGTACTGGAGCTTCAGCTTCAGCATCAGTCCCTCCAATGAACACTCAGGACTGATCTCCTTTAGGATGGACTAGTTGGATCTCCTTGCAGTCCAAGGGACTCTTAAGAGTCTTCTCCAACACCACAGTTCAACAGATCGCTTCTTCAGCGCTCAGCCTTCTTTATAGTCCAACTCTCACATCCACTCAGGCCACTCAGGCCTCCACAGACCCCAGGGATGCCCAGGTGCTGTTCTGCGCCCACCTCCACTCAGCCCCCGGGAGCCTGGAGCTCCGGTACGGTCCTGCTTCCATGGAGGATCATCCCCCAACCTAGGAGAGGGCACAACAGTGAGTGGGATCCCGAGTGCACCCTCCCCTGACGCCCACCCCCAAGGGCAGGGCAGGGCATGGTCCAGTGCCCCAGCTCTGCTTGGAGCCCAGCCGGGGCCAGCCCTCCCAGGGTCCCCTCCAAGCCCGCAGAGGGCGGGCACAGCCAAGCGGGGAGGCAGCGGGCATGGTCCCCTGGGGGCAGGGTGAGACCCAGAAGCGATGTCAGGCCCACTGGGGTGACACCAGCCCATCGCTTACCGAGCGGGTCACTCAGGCCGGCAGCTGGACCTCTGAGTCTGGTCTGCGGGGTGATGCCCGCTGGCCCACAGGATCCAGGCAGGACTAAAGGAGCCGCTGTGAGAAAGCTCCGCTTCCCCAGCCCCCACCACCGTGCCCACTGGCCCCGCAGACCAGGCATCCGGTCCCCCAGATCAAGCCAGGAGCCGGAGGAGGTCCCTGCCCAGGCAGTCTGCCCCCCACAACCCCCTCCCAACCCCACAAGAGGCTCGCCTTCTCTGAGGACGGAGGGCGGTGGGCGAAGGGACCTGAGGTCCCAGGAGAGCAGGGTCTGAACTGGGAGGGGGAGGCCCAGCCTGGTCTCTGCGCTGCTGCACCCGCAGCCCGAAGGCGGGGCCAGCATGCCTGCCCAGACAGGGCCCGGCCGGGCGGGACCTGGGACGCAGACATCAAAGGCGCCAGGCTGCGCGCCTCGCAGAGCAAGGCAGGCTGGAGCACGGAGGGCCTTGACGAGCGCCCAGCCCCCCAGCCCCACCCCGGGTCAAGGCCACCTGCCAGTGGGGCCTGCCCAGAGACCCTCTCCGTGGGAGGTGCCACCTCGGGGTGCTGAGCTGCCAAGCGGGGTGCCCACCTGCCTAACGGCCTCTCCAAGGAGCATACGCGGGTCCTCAAGCGGATGTTTCAGAGCACAGCTGGGGACCCGCTGCCTGCCCCAGAGGTGCCCCATGTGCCTGGACGTGAGCACCCCAAGCCCTGACCCCCGACACACACACAGGCACCCACGGGGACAGGCAGCGCGTCAGACCGCAGCACCCGAGGGTCTGGGGCCCCTGCCCGCCGCCCCTCACCTACGGACAGGACGTGAGGGTGCCGGGGCCCTGGCCAGGCGAGTCGCCTATCTGACCGCCCAGAGCAGGGCTGTCACTTGCGATCCAGATACCCTGCCTCGTGCCCAGCGGGCAGGCCAGAGGCTCCCCCCGGGGGAATGGTCGCCTGGGAGGGAGGGGCCACCAGGAGGGGCAGCAGGAGGTCTGGGTGCCACCTTCCCAGCCACCCAGTCCCCCACGGGCCGGGGCAGGAAGCTGATCCAGCCCTTCTACCCGCCGGGCGACCCCAGCAGACAGCTGCCCACGGGCTCCACACCGGGGCAAGAACGCACTGGGGGCAGCCCCCAGGGATGGCAGAACCCGGCCGGCAAGACAACCCCATCCTGAGACACAGAAACCACGACCGTGTCCCCCCCGGAGAGAGGACACTGCGGGTGGGACTACGTGGAGGCCCCCGAGGTCCACTGTCCCCACGGGGGGCCTTGTGCGAGGGAACCCAGAAGGCCAGAGAAGGAATCAGGCTCGGGGTGAGGGGGCCTCGGGGCACAGGCGCCTCCAGGAGCTGGAGGAGGCCAGGAAGGGACCCCATGGCCCCCCAGGGGCCCAGAGGACCCTGTCCTGCAGACCCTGAGGTTGTGGACTCTGAACTCTGACCTGGAGAGAACACCATGGTGCCTCAGCCACTGATCTGGGGGATCGGCCCACAGGGGAGGCGGGGGAGGAGCTGGGGGCTGTGCTCTTTGCTCCGCCCCCGCCCCGGGGTAAGTAGGGGCAGGGGCAGGAGCGCCCATCCCCGGGGGCCAGGGCATGTCATCCGGGGAGACGGCAGGTCTGGAAGGGCTCAGCTATGTGGTCTGGGTGTGTCCCGATTGTGAAAACTCAGCCACTGGACACGATGACTTCACACTTCAGGAAAATCAGGGGTGAGATGAAGGCCAGAGATGGCTGGCGGGGTGGGAGTGGAGTGGACAGGCGGGACGCGGGGGGGCTGGCCGCGCACCTGGAGTCCCGCACACCTCCGCTCCGCGGGGGCACCCGCCATGGACAGGCCCTGGCTCCCACCCTGCGCCCACCGCCAGCCCCTCACGGCCCCTGGACCATGAGCGCCCACCCCGCCCGCGGTCAGCGCCCCTGAGGCTCGCAGCACAGCCGTGGCGGGGGAGCCGCTCTGACCCCAGAGGCCGCCCCGGGCCCAGGCGCTCAGTCAGAGCCTGGGGTGGGGGACAAGCCCTCGGACCAGCCCCGGGGGCTCCGCAGAGGTTGGACACTGCCCCTTACGCCCCAGGGGCCTTCCGTGGACAGGGCGACGCTTCTCTTATCCCCAAAGGTAAGGCCCCACCCCGGCCCCACACACCCGCGTCTCCTCTCCCGGAACCCCTCCCCCAAGGCCTCGGTTTCCAGCCCGGCACCCCCGGAGCCCAGCTTCACCCCCGCTCTCCTCCTCCCCCTCGGGGCTCTCCCCACGCCTCCACCTCCCCCAGGCCCCCACCCGGGTCCTCATGCATCCCCCCGGGGCTGGAATGGTGGGGCAGCCCAGCCTCCGCCAGCCCTCTCGCCCCAGCTCCCAGGCAACCGGGCGATGCGAGCGCTGACCGCTCACTCCACTCGGCATGTGCAGCCCTGGAGAGCCGGCAGCGTGGACCAAGCACCAGGAGCGTGAGCGTGCAAGGCCAGGGCCAGGACGCACATGTATCAGATCCCGCCGTGGAGCTGTCTCCAAAACACCGACTCAAAGTAGCCTTGAGTGATTAAAGCGTCTGAGACATGGGAAATAATTCCACGTATCAAAGACTGAAAAAACCGAGGAGCAAGATTTACAAAAGTTTAACCCCCAGTGTGATCCTTTGCTATGAAACTGTTCTTTTATATCAGGCACCGGTGCTTTACTTCCTGAATACATTAATTGAAATTCAGACTGGCTACCTACAGCTAACCAACTCATTGGAAAAGACCCTGATGCTGGGAGAGCTTGAAGGCGGGAGGAGAAGGGGATGACAGAGGATGAGACGGTTGGATGGCATCACTGACTCAATGGACATGAGTTTGAGTAAACTCAGGGAGATGGTGAAGGACAGGGAAGCCTGGCCTGCTGCAGTCCATGGGGTCACAGAGTCGGACGACTGAAAAGCAGCCCACAGTCAGCATTTGCCCAGAGTGCCCAGCTGTCCTGCATGCCTCCGCGTGCTGGGAACCGCGACCAGCTCTTCCTCGAGGACTCCTGGAAACACGTCCAAGGTTAAAACGTGCGGACCTTTGACCCTGTCTTTCTGAGAATTGTTTGTAAGAAAATAATTGTGCAAAGATGTGTACGGCAGGAGCCTTTGCTATAATGATGAAAAAACTGGCAAGGCCCCCAGAACCCGGCTAGTGGAGGGGATAAACGGTCTCCCACAGGATGGGGTGGGCTCACTGTGTGCGTGTGCCGGGAAAGCTGCCCCTGGGTTCCAGAAGGTACAGCAAGATCTCAGCTGTGTTTGGATGGAGCGGCAGTTCTCAGCCAGGGCTGGGCTCCCACACCACCCTCACCCACCGGGGACACAGCCGCATCTGGAGCTGCTGTGGGTGTCCCGACTCCTGCGTCTGGTGGGTGGACAGCACCCTTCCACAAAGCACGTCCCCCTCAGAGTCAAGGTTGAAAGACCCCAGACCACAGCCTTCAGGAGTCTGAACGTCTGCGGCCGCACCATTAGCAAAGCCGGAATCCGAGATGCAGGGATGAGAGTGGAGGGCTCTGATGAGACTGACTCTCTACATGTTGTTTGAATTTTTGATAAATTACCGTTTTACGTGAGAGGAGATTTGTCTCCAAAACGCTGCTGTGTGTTCATTTCCCTCAAGGCTCCTACTCGGGCACAACGCACTGCTTCACGTGACCCTCGAGCCCTCCTTCCAAGGCTCGTCTCTGCCTGTTCAGATGAGAAGGCGTGTGCTGAGGCTGTTTGCTTTCCCCCATTCCACTGGCTTCGCTGGGCTATAATTCACATAACCGTGAAGTCCACTCAACCTAAAGCACACAGTTTGATGGTTTTAACACCTTCACAGAGTCGTGCAGCCATCTCCACCATCTCACTTTAGAACATCTTCATCATCCCCAAAAGAAGCTTCGTTCCACACTGTCCCCAGCCCTGGGCAACCACACACCTGCTTTGTCTCTTTAGATTCGTCTCCTCTAGATATTTCATAAACAGAATCATACAACCTGTGGCCTCGTGGGACTGGCTTCTTTCACTTAGCATAATGCGTCACGTTATAACTCGGATCTGAACTCCAGTCCTTTTTGTGGCCGAATAATATTCCACTGTATGGACAGACGACATGTTGCTTATCCATTCACCCGCTGTTGGGCATCCGCTGCTGGGCTGTTTTCTCCTTTCAGCTACGGTGGATGACGCTGCTGTAATCGTCCATGTACAAGTCTCCGCAGGAACGTGTGTTTTCATTTCTCTTGAGCACACACTCCGGTGGCGTGGTGCCGCCGGCTCACGAGGTAACGCCGTGTTTAACCTTCCAGTGAACCATGGGCCTGTTTTCCAAAGCAGCTGCGCTTGCAATGCACGACACCCCCATTTCTCCGCCTCAGACGCATCCTTCTGCTTAAACAGGAACGTTCCAGGAGTGCAGGCACTTCACAGCAGTCGCCCCACAGATGCTGCGAGGAGAAAGTGCTGGCCACCTTGACAAATCTGTGCACATAAATGTGGAAGACTGGGTAAAATGGGCACTCTCCTAGGAAACATAATTTACCAAACTAACAAGAGTCGGAGGAGAGATCTAAATGGAATAATTGCCGGAAGAAAGAGAAGTTCATTAAGCAGCAATGTTCCAAAAAGTACGAGACCCAGGAAGTCTGCCCAACAGCCGCCCTCCTAGAAAAGGATCGCTCCAGCATCATTCAGAGTCTTAGAGCGCACAGAAAAGCTCCGATCTCACTCAAAGCAAGCACGATACCGATGTCAAAATCCAACCTCTGTTGTGCATAAAGGTGGCTCTCTTCTATGAAGATCCACGCAAAAGTCCCAAATAAGACGCAAGCAAGCGGGTTCTAACCTGTCTGCATACTTGAAACACCACACTCCATAAGAAGCAGGGCTTACTTCAGGGGCAGTTACTGGCATAGCTCATGGATTTGATGAAGACATTTGATGAAATGTAACATTCATTCTCACTTAAAGTTTAAAAACGAAATAGAAAAAAGTTTTAATGAAGTTTTAATGAAACAAATAGGTAGAAACCCCTGTCACATGGTAGAGACACGCGTCTCAGCCCCACACCAGCATCATGCTTGATGGGGAAACACGTACCTTTGTCCCTAAGACCTAAGCAAGACAAAGCCCGCATCACCCTATGTTTGGTGAGAGAAGCAGGCATGAAGCACGCACGTTGCCGTGTCCCACTCCTTGCGACCCCATGGACTGTAGCCCACCAAGCTCCTCTGTCCATGGGATTCTCCCGGCAAGAGTACCAGAGTGCAGCCAGGCCCCCACATTCATCCCGGGGGGTGCATCCAGGGCCTGGGGAGGAGGGATGGCGGTGGTGGCCCCGGGACTTACGGGCTGCTGCCCCGGGAGGCAGAGCTGGGCCCTCCACAGCCTGCCCTAGGGACAGGCCAACCCAGTGCAGTCCGGGGCCCACGGGGCTTCAAAGCCTCGTCCAGGGAACCACTGGGAGGGCGGCCCCAGAGAAGGGGTGACCATGGGGAGACACACGAGAGGCAGAGACGCCTCAGAGGAAAGAATGCTGGTCCCGACAGGGGTCCCCAGACACCCCCAGGGCCAGCCTGCAGAGCAGAGGCTGTGCGTGCACGCTCAGATGCTCAGTCGTGTCCGACTCTGCGACCCCGTGGACTGTAGCCCGCCAGGCTCCTCCGTCCATGGGATTCTCCAGGCAAGAGCACTGGAGGGGGTTGCCATGTCCTCTTCCAGGGGGTCTTCCCGACCCAGGGACCCAACCCACATCTCCTGCAGTGAAGGGGCATTCTTTCTCATGGGGCCACCAGGGAAGCCCAGCAGAGAACCTGGCCTCCCCCAAAACAACCCGGCCACTGCCCCCAGCTTCCAAGAGGTGACCTCTGAGCCCTGTAAGTTTCTACCTGGTGGGTACCTTTGCTCACCTGGAGACCTTGGGCCATGCCAAATAGTGCCAAAGGGGTTTGGGGTACTGCCTTGGGCTCACGTGGTATCAGTTGACCTCACAAGGGCCTGGACCCTGAGGTCAGCCACTTGGACAGTCAATGAATGCTCACATAAGGGCCCCAGGAAAACCTCTGGACCCAGGCTGGGTTGACAATCCTCCCCCACCATGTCCAGGATCCCCGGGACGGTAGGACAAGTCTTCCCCAGCAGCTCTGGGGGGTGGGGTCCAGGGTTTCACCTGGAACAGGTTGGCAGGACCATCCCTGCGAGACTGCTTCTGACATGAGTGGCAAGTTTGTTTTGGGAGCTGGGGGCAGTGGCTCAGTTGTTCTGGGCGAAGTCAGAGTCTCCGCTGGGCTTCCCAGGTGAGTCAGTGGTAAGGAATCCACCCGAAATACAGTAGGTGCAGGTTCAATGCCTGGGTCGGTAAGATCCTCTGGAGGAGGAAATGGCAACCCACTCTTCTTGGCTGGGGAATCCCAGGGACAGAGGGGCGTGGGTGCCAAGAGGCGCGCCATCCCAACTCCAGGAGAGGACAGTGGAGGCTTCCTGTCCGGCGTTCTCCTGGGCTCTGCCCCCAGTGTCTGCCCAGGCTGCCTTTAATCTCTGTCCTTTCCTGGGAGAAGCCATAACCCCGAATGTAACGGCTTTGCTGAGTTCTGAGTCTTTCTGGTGAATCACAGGACTCCAGGAGGTCCTGGGGACTCGCACTTGCCACTGACGTCGGAAGCAGCACCACCAGGACGGTTCCCTTCGACTTGCGCCAGGTAAACCCGGGATCCCCCGGCCTCCCGGGTGGCTCCGTGGGTGAAGAACCCCGCCTGCAGTGCAGGAGTCCATCCACAACGCAGGAGACTCAGGTTCGATCCCTGGGTGAGGAGGATCCCCCGGAGGAGGGAATGGCAGCCCAGCCCAGGACTCTTGCCTGGAGAATCCCACGGACAGAGGAGCCTGGTGGGCTGCAGTCCATGGGGCCTCAAGAGTCGGACACGACCGGGCAACGGAGCACCACCGCCTCCCAGAGCTGCTGCCCTGGGGGTCCCGAACGTGGCCAGGGAGGCACTAGAGACGGTCCACACGCTCCCCCGAACACAGGCGCCTGCGTGGCGGGGGGGTGAGGTGGAGAGGGGTCTGTAAACGCCTGAACGAGCTCTGGCACTGCCCCTCTGGGACTCAGGGTGCTGAGCTGTAGGATGGCACGGGATGGGGAGGGCAGGGGGGGGGTCCACCCACCTAGGCCACCCCCAGGACACTGCGGTCACACTGGGGGGCCCGGCCCCAGGCTCCACCTCCACCCGGTGGGCCCATCTCCACAGACCTCAAATTTCAAACAGAATCAAAGTCTTCTTAGAGTTTGGGCAAAAATCTTGTGATTTTTTTTTTTTTTTTCAAATAGTTTGGGCTTGGCAAGTCCTGAACTAGACTCTGCCAAGTGCTCCTTCCTCCTGTAATTTAAAGAAGAAAAAATAAGAAGCAAAACCACTGTGCATTTCAAGGGAAACGTGGTCTGCGGGCCGGTTCTGCCACGTCATCAAAATCACGGTTTAGAGAATCGGCATCGGGTCCAACGGTGTCTCAGAGCCCTTCCCCAACTTTGTTCGTGTTCTATTTTATAGTTTTAATCCACGAGTGAGGCGCTGTCTCTGCAGGGCATTAGGAGCTGGCCAGGCCGCAGGGAGCCAAGACCCCCTCCCTGGGGCGGCCAGGTATGAGGACTGGTCCTTGGGAGCCAGTGGGCCAGACTCCAACCCTGGGCGGGGTGGGGACAGCCGGTGAGGGGGTCCTGGGTTGTGAGCGCCGCCCTCAGTCGGCCTGTCCACTTCAGAGGTCAGGGACCCAACACACACTTTGCAGAGCCCCTCTACGTACTGGGTCAGACACAGGCTGGCTGCCACCACCCACGGCTCCCGGAGGGCCCCCAGGGACTCTGCTCAGTGCTCCTGGGGGCAGCAGGGAGGGGCTGGAGAAGGACGGATGAAGGCCGTGGGGTCACGGCTGTGCTTGACCTGCATCTTGTCCTCTGAGGCAAACAAAGGCTAGAACGACGGCCTCCTGGGCAAGCAGGCACCAGGCAGAGAGACCTGGGGGGCTGGGACCCTGGAGGGCTGGAACCCCTGGAGAGCTGGGACCCTGGAGGGCTGGGACCCCTGGAGAGCTGGGACCCTGGAGGGCTGGAACCCCTGGAGAGCTGGGACCCGGGGGCTGGGACCCCTGGAGAGCTGGGACCCGGGGAGCTGGGACCCCTGGAGAGCTGGGACCTGGGGGGCTGGGACCCCTGGAGAGCTGGGACCCTGGAGGGCTGGAACCCCTGGAGAGCTGGGACCCTGGAGGGCTGGGACCCCTGGAGAGCTGGGACCCAGGGGGCTGGGACCCGGGGGCTGGGACCCCTGGCTGAACTTTCTTTCGGGATGGGCGGGCAGGGTCCCGAAGACGCCTCCACTGTCTGGGCTGCCCACCCACGCTGCGTGTCCTTCACTGGCAGGCTTTCTGTGGCCCTCGGGGGAGGCGGGATCCAGCAGGCCCCCCAACAGCTGCCGAGGGGCGGGTGCCAGGCCCCAGGGAGCCGCCGAGCTACACGCCCACGGGTAATGACGGCACCAGCCCGCTCACGGGTCCGGGAGCTGAGGGTCCCCGTCTCCGAGCTGCGGTCTCCAGCTGGGTAAGGGCTGCGCGATCTCATTTCCGCCGTGTGGCCCCTTCTGTGGATCTTCCCAGGGCGCCAGCCCGCCGGGCACAGCAGGCCCACAAAGCCAGGCGCAGGCTGGCACCCAGACCTCGTGAGGGGCAGCCTCCGCCCTCCAGCCCTTGGGCGGCCCTCAGCCGCGCACCCCAGCTTCAGCATTCCAGAGGGCCAACTAGGAAGACGTGCGGGGAGACACCGCAGGCCCCTGGGTCTCAGAGGCTGGGCTCAGGAAGGTCGGGGGGACTCCGCCCACCTGGGGTGCACAAGGCCCTGGACCTGTAGGCCCTCCGCCAGGCTTCTGCTCAGAGACTCGCTAGGTCAGGAGCCCCCCTGCCGAGCAGGCGCGGGACACAGAGTCCCTCCTGCAGGCCCGCACCCGTTTCTGGGCAGTCCCTAGGAAGGCCACGCCAGGCTTCCCGAGGCAGGGCGGCCCACCGTGAGCACAGATGGTGCTGACTAGGGACAGAGTGGGCCATGGGAGCCCAGGGCAGGACGGGGGGTCCAGGGCTCTACAGGGCGCTTTCCAGACTGGGGGACACTCAGGGCAGGAAGCTGGCTGAGGCAAGCCAGGCCCGACAGACAGCATCCCTCACACCTTGGCCAAACAGCAGCCAGAGGGACACAGGGGACAGCCACAGGTGCCCACCAGCCCCTCCCACCCCACTAGTCCAGGCAGAGTGGCCACCTACCCTCAGCCCAGCGGGGAGGGAGAATTCACCCAGACCAGCAGAACGGGGAGCTTCGGGGCACAGCCAGGATGGGGTTGGAAATGCCTGCATTCACATAGGTTTCAGTCCTCGGGTGGAAGGATGCTCAGTACCAGTAAATCTATAAATATAACCCACGGGGCTCAGTGAGGAGAAAAAAAAAGGTGTTGAAAACATTCCAGATCCTTTCCTACCAAAAACTCTGAAAAGAGTTCTCTTAGCAAAAAAAGAACGCAGCAAACTTGCCCGCCTTGATAAAGATTTCTTCTAGAAACCCTCAGCCAAAGTTGTAATTAAAGAAAAACTTTAAAAGTACCCCCTTACAGTCAGGGGGAGGGGCCAGCTTCCCTGGTGGCTCAGATGGTAAAGGATCTGCCTGCAATGCAGGAGACTTGGGTTCAATCCCTGGGTCGGGAGGATCCCTGGAGAAGGGAACAGCAACCCACTCCAGTATTCTCGTCTGGAGAATCCCACAGACAGAGGAGCCTGGCAGGCTACAGTCCATGGGGACCCAAAGAGTGGGACACGACTGCGTGAGTAACATTTACAGTCAGGAGAACAGAGGAGAACCTTCACCATTTACAGTATTTTTTATAACATTTATCTTTTACCAGTATTATACTAGATATCATAGTCAAGGCATTAATAAATGTACTTTTCTAAAAGAATTGAAAAGCTAAAACGTTTGAAAATAAAAAGCTCAAGCCATGACTGAGAAATCAGAAGTAGACCAACTGAAAATCTGTTAGAACTAATTACATAGTTTATTCAAGTTGTGAGGTCAAAAAGCAACATGCAATAGTCATTAACTTTCTTGTACGAGTAAATGACCGATGAAAATACATCTTCAAAAATACTGCTTACCAGAGTCCCCAAAAATCTAAAAATGAATTTTTAAAAATGTTAAAGGCTTCAGTTTAGTTCAGTCGCTCAGTCGTGTCCGACTCTTTGCGACCCCAAGAATCACCAACTCCCGGAGTTTATCCAAACTCATGTCCATCAGTCGGTGATGCCATCCAGCCATCTCATCCTCTGTCGTCCCCTTCTCCTCCTGCCCCCAATCCTTCCCAGCATCAGGGTCTTTTCCAATGAGTCAGCTCTTCGAATGAGGTGGCCAAAGTACTGGAGTTTCAGCTTAAGCATCCGTCCTTCCAATGATCACCCAGGACTGATCTCCTTTAGGATGGACTGGTTGGATCTCCTTGCAGTCCAAGGGACTCTCAAGAGTCTTCTCCAACACCACAGTTCAAAAGCATCAATTCTTCGGTGCTCAGCTTGAAAGGCTTAGATAGTAAAAATTATAAAACTTCACTGAAAAGCAATTTTGAAAAAACTGAATAAAGCGAGAAATTTGCAATACATAGGATTCTCAATTTTGATTTAAAAAAAAAAAGTCAGTTCTCCCAAAACTAACCTACAAATTCAGGGCAATTGATGAGACTTAACAGGTTGAGCCCTAAATTCTTACAGAGGACAACATCTGAAAGAAGAGCCAAGAAATTTTGAATTTTAAGAAATGTGTGTGCAGGATTCCCGCAGTGGTCCAATGAATAAGACCCCATGCTCTCGAGGCAGGGGACCCAGATTCAGACCCTGACTGGCAGACTAAGATCTCACAGGTCACAGTGAAGTCTGTATGCCACAACAAACACCCAGCACAGCCAAAATAAATGCCAAAATACAAAAAAACTAAGCTAAAGAAAAGAAAGTGTGTCCCACGAAACTGTGAGGAGGTCTTGGTCCAGATGGAAATCTGCAGAGATGGGAGGATGGGCATCTGGGAACTCACTCATGTGGGTCAGAAATCGTCCAGACTAATTCACGGTGGGGAGGGGTGGTAACTGCCTCCGGGACTCCAAGTGAGAGGCTGCGTTTTGATCCATGGAGAGTTCCTCAAATATCAACACAGGAAAACAGTCTGGCACCTTCTTAAACACATATACTTACAGCTCAGATTCTACTTCTAGGTGTTCACTAAGGACAAGCGAAAAACATGATCACCAAAAGACTCTCGCGTGTTTATGGCAGCTTAATGGGCAAATAATGTAAATGGCGTCAGTAGATGGATGGATAAACTGTGGTGTGTCCACAGTGGAATACTACTCATCAATAAAAACGAAATACTTGCCAGTACACGTAATTTATTGGCAGACACGGTTGAGGGAGAGAAGCCAGACACAAAAGGATACCCAGTAGGAGATTTCACTTAACATATGGAGAAGCAAAACTAACCTATGGTATCAGGAATTAGATCAGTGCTTTCCTGAGTCAAGTAAGGTTCGGGGAGGAGACCCACTACAAAGAGAGAAGCTTCTGGCATGATGGGAGTTTTCTGTATCACGACCTGGGTGATATTTACATGAGTATATACGCTCGTCAAACCTCAACCAGCTGTAAACTTAAAATGTATAGCAATGATACCTTAATAAATTTGACTACCAAGAAAAAAAATATCAACACAGACCAACAACGAAGGTGGGAAATGGCAAAGGGCTCAGATATCGGACCCTGGGAAACTCTCAGGGTGTGAGATGAGAGCATCTAAACTCCAGGTCCGTGGGGAACACAGACAGAATCACTTGGGAGGTTCACCTGTCGTCCAGGTTGGCACAGGACAAGGGGCTTCACCTGGCCCAGCTTTCTGGGGGGACAATTTGGCCATGTTCATTTAAAATATTAAAAAACACACACCATGTAACTCAGCACATGTTTTTCTGATCATTTGTTCTATAGAAGAATTCCCACGCTCACACAGAGTGCCTGGCGGGTTTTTAATGTTGCTTTGTTTGAAATAACAAAACTCTGGGGCTTAAAATAGAAGGAATATGCGGCCCTTTTTCGGAATCAGGCAACAAATGGAAAGGAACGGGGGATCACCAGGACGTGAAAGTGTGAGCGTGAGTCGCTCCGTCGTGTCTGAGTCTTTGCGACCCCGTGGACTGCATCCCACCCGGCTCCTCTGTCCATGGGATTCTCCAGGCAAGAGTCCTGGAGTGGGTCACCAGGCCCTCCTCCAGGGGATCTTCCCGACCCAGGGATGGAACGCAGGTCTCCTGCATTACAGGCAGGTTCTTTCCTGCCTGAGCCACCAGGGAAGGACATAGGGCTCAGCTAAAAATGCACCATGACGATGTGCCTAGTAGACCTGAACTACTAGGGTCTCTTGGCTGCCGAGAGACGACTCACAGAAAGTTCTAGAAGGGTACGCCTGCAGCGTTAACCTCAATACTCTGGGTGGAGAGTGTGATTTGAGGTGTGAACAGGGACTATTTTTTTTCACGCTTCTGAATTTGGAGTTGCAGCAATCACACATACATTACTACTGCTGCTGCTGCTGCTGAGTCGCTTCAGTCGTGTCCGACTCTGTGTGACCCCATAGATGGCAGCCCACCAGGCTCCGCCACCCCTGGGATTCTCCAGGCATGAACACTGGAGTGGGTTGCCCTTTCCTTCTCCAAGGCATGGAAGTGAAACGTGAAAGTGAAGTCGCTCAGTGGTATCTGACTCTTCGCGACCCCATGGACGGCAGCCCACCAGGCTCCTCCGTCCATGGGATTTGCCAGGCAAGAGTATTGGAGTGGGGTGCCATTGCCTTCTAGAGACCTGTTTTTTTCCTAAGTTTTTAGGAAGTTTTAAGTTCTGGCTGTTGGTCATGAATCTGGGTCCTGTCTGCGAGCAGCGGCCCTCAGCCTACTGGGGCCTCCGCCCACTCAGGCAGGGGCTGCAGCAAACAATCCCCCTGCCTGAGACCCTCCTGAGGGTGGCGGACCCTCCTGAGGGGGCAGGCCTGTCGCCTGTCCAAACCAGGCGCGCCACCTGGAAGCCCCAGGGTCCCGGCCCACCGGCCTCCCTGCCCATGCCAGCACTCTGCATGTCAACCGGACCCAACCCCGGCTGGGGCGCCCTGGCTACGGCTGCAGGGCTGGAGGCCAGGGCAGTGGTCGAGGGCTCTGTTTTTGAACTGCAATTTAGTCAAAATACCCCACCTGGGCAGTTTGAAGGTGCAGACGTAGAAATGGCCTTTTGGCGAGACTAGCTCCTTCTGGGAAAATCTGCAGGCAGGGTGGGAAGGAACCTGAGGCTAGCAGTCTCTCTGAGGCAATGAGAGGGTCGGCACGCCTGCAGGCTGGAGACTGCGGCTCTGAGCCCCGTTCTGAACGGCTCTGAGCAGCGTGTCCCCTCCCCACAGGAGAGGCCCCTGAGGGTGCAGAAGCAGGACGTGTGGGGGGCCTGCATGGTCTGGACCAGAGCACAGGGCCCTCATGCAGGGTGAACGCTCGGGAGAGGGCCAGCCTGTGGGCTCAGGGCGGAAGTGGCTGCCCCCCAGGAGCTGCCGAGCTGGGGAGCCAGAGCTGGGGTCAGAGGAGGAGAGGCGGGGCTGCAGCCTCGCTCACCTGCGGCTGGAGGAGCAGTGGACTAGTTAGCTCCCCCGCGCGCTCCAGGGCCCCCGTGGCCTGCGGCCTGACAGGGATGGGCCAGTGGCACCCGAGGTGGCCTCTGTGGCAACTTGACATTGCAAGGATGTGGCTCTAGACTGTTCCAAAAGTGTCGCTCCATCCCCGGGGGCTGGGAGAGTAAACACTCAGAGTTTGAGAAGCTCTCCTCTTGGAAGGCACTGTTCTTGCCCACCCCGACCCTCTCTCCATCCAGGGAACCTGCCTTCAGGGCCCGGGGGAGCTTCGAGGCGACAAGCGCAGGTCCCCATCAGGGCTGGAGGCACGGAGGACACACTCCTGGAGTGTTGTCCCCATCCTGGAAGGCACTCGTCGCAGGGACACCCCGGGGGACCGCTCACACCAGGAACACCCTCAGGCTTCACACAAGTTAACCAGAGGTACAGAGGATGACAGCCCTGGTTTGGGGAGGGAGGGGTGGGTTAAGAAAGTTCACACAATACAAGTGAACCGATTTAAAGACCCAGCGGCATCTGAGGCATTTGCAACGTGGTGCAACCACCACCTCTACCGGGTTCTAAAACTCTCTCATCACTCCAACAACAAGGTCCCCCCAACTGGCCTCACGAGCAGTCAGCCCACGTCTCCCCGCCCCCAGCCCCTGGCTCCCACCAACCTGTTGGCTGTCACCAGGGATTGCTCTCCTCCAGACGTTTCACGTAGGAGGGGGTTCCTGTGACCTGCTTCTTTCGCGGAGCCTCACGATCTTGAGGTTCAACCAGGTTGTCGGCTGAGTCAGCACTTCCTTTTTATGGCCGAATACAACTCGCCGGGCGGCCAGAGCACAGCTGTGTATGCTGTTATTAGTGGGGAGACATCGGGGTTGCTCCCACTTTTATCTCCTGTGAATAACGCTGCTGTAAACGATCGTGTGCACGTTTTTGCTTAATCACTGTCCTCATTCCTTTGGGGTACATGTACTTAGCAGTGCTCGAGCTAGGCCAGACGGTGTTTCTGTTCTTCATTTTAAGGACCCGCCAAACTGCTTTCCCAGTGGCTGCACCATTACACATGCCCATCAGCAACGCATGGCCTTTCCAACTCTCCGCATCCTGGACGTCGGTTACCTTCCATCTTTTTTATTATAGCCACCCTGGTGGGTATGAAAAGGTGCCTTACTGTGGTTTCAATTTGCATTCCCCTAATGGCCCAATGACACCGGGCCTCTTTTTATGCACTTTTTGGCCATCTACACATATACATGTCTGTCAAGCCTATCTATGTGTTAATTTGTTCGTATTATATACACACTAGATCTTTATCAGCGGAGAAGGCGATGGCACCCCACTCCAGTGCTCTCGCCTGGAAAATCCCATGGATGGAGGAGCCTGGTGGGCTGCCGTCCATGGGGTCGCACAGAGTCGGACACGACTGAAGCGACTCAGCAGCAGCAGCAGCAGCAGATCTTTATCAAGAGAGTGAGCTGCAAACATTCTCTTCCACCCTAGGGGCTGTCCTTTCGCTTGCCGCATAGCAGTTTCTAGTTCTGATGAAGTCCAGCGTATCCATTTTCTTTCCCATGGCCTGTGCTTTTGGCGTCCTGTCTAAGAAGCTATGGCCGAATCCAAGGGCATTAAGATTGACCCGTTCTCTTCGGAGTTGTGTGGCTTTAGCCCTTCATTTGGACCTCTGGCCCACACAGGGCTGGCTTTTGCGTGTGGCATGGGGCAGGGGCCTCCCTTCATCGGCCTAGCACCACGCACTGAAGGCATGGGTCTTGCTCTCAGTGAACGGTCTCAGCGCCCGTGGGGAAGCCGCCTGGCCACAGACCCCCGCGGGCTTCCCCAGGCTCAGCGGCCTGTGTTTATGCTAAAGTCAGGCTGTTTCATCCCTAGCTTTGCAGCACATTTTAAAGTTGAGAACTGTAACCCCCCACACATACTCTGTTGCTCTTTTCTAGGTTACTTGGCTACTCGGGGAACAACCCTGTATTGTGCCCATTTTTCCTACGAGAAAGTGGAGAAAGCGAGAGACACATTGCCCCCTGGGGCGGCTCAGCTGGTCACGGCTGGTGTTGGGACCAGCAAGGCTGCAGGGGACGAAGGAGCGGGCCCGGGGGCCAGACCAGGGTCTGTGGGGCCGGGGGCTCCTCTGGGGACTGCCTCACCCCAGCTCTGGGCTCCCAGGGCTGAGGCCAAGGGCACAGCAGGCAGGCATCCCTCTCTGCCCCGCCGGCTCCAGCCCTGGCCTCAGGCCTGGGAGCACTTGGATCAGGGCCCCTCGGGAAGGGCCAGACTCTCACTGAAGGGCTGGTGTCAGGAGCCACGCACGCTGGTTTAAGCGACCACCCGCCTCTGGGGAGGGGACACTCGACCTCCAGTGCCCCCTCCTCTCAGCAAGGGTGGACCACGTCCCTGTCCCACTCACCCAGAACTGACTGGGGCTGAGCACTTGGACTGAGCTCGGCCGTAGGGCTGACCCCACAGCCACTCATGGCACAGGCTGTGACCCCAGGCCCCCCCTTCAAGTTCAGCAGGCACCTCTTACACGTGGGGATGGCCCGGCTGTGCCGGGGGACAGAGGGGCTGCAGCCTCCCACGAGCAGTGCTGGGGCCGGGGACCCCCAACCCTGGGCTGCACCCACAACAGCCCCCTCCCCTAAGACCTGCAGCATAACCCCATCTCTGGAAGCGCCCCCCGCCATCCACGGGCTTCAGGGCCTCTGCGTCTCGCCAGCAGCCCGGGCTCAGCATCAGATGTACCCCCCACCCAGGAGGGCTTTCCTCTTGCACAGTCAGGCCTCAGCAGTCTCAGCAGCAGACTGCGTGGGGCTGGAACCTTCTTGCAGCCTCGCTTGCCAATGCCTCCCCTCAAGGTCCAGAAGAGCCCTTAGTTTGCACCCAGGTCTCAGCTCTCCTGCCAAGGTTGCAAGACCCTGCTCTTGGGACCCTGCAGAGCAACACCCAACTCCACCCCGGAGAAAGTCCTGCTCTGCCCCCCCAGCATCACACTTAGCAGGCAGCTCTGGGCCCTGGCACCACACAGGTGGGGTCCTTCTCAGCCTGGTGTGCAGGCCCTCAGCCTGCGGGCTGCTCGCCAAGGCTGCTTGGGAGGCCACAGTCACCTCCCACTCGCCAGTCCATGGCGCCTGGCTGCCAACAGGGGGACGGCGCCCCCCAGGCCAGCTGACCAGGGCCCCACCCTGGCCCCCTTCCTCACCCTCCCCGGAGAAGACCCTCGGAAACACGGTCCTGCCCCCACGGCCCCTTTGTCAGGAGCAGCAAAGGTGGGGCCAGCCAGCCAGGGTCGGTTCCTGGGCACCTTCGTAGCCGCGCGGCCCAGCGGAGTCCCTGCATTCCAGGCACATTGGCATCTCGCCTGCAAGAGCCCAGGTCACACCTGGGTGAGTGGGCAAGGTCCCCTCCGAGGGTCAAGGGGATGGCCTGTTTCAGACGCGGGTTTGTGTCTTCCTAAAAGTGATGGCTGGGATCCCGGGTCTCATCCGGCCACATGATGGGCCTTCTGGGCCCGCCCCGCCCCAGGGTGAGTCCTCCACTGGCTTCTCAGAGGGCGCCTTGAACTTGGCCAGGCCCTGGAAACTGCTCTTTGTTCAGGGGATCCAGAGGGCTGTGGAGCCCTTTGGGCAATGGTGATGGAGAGACGCCGGGAGACCTCGCATTTAGGAGACCACCGTGACCAAGACCCTCAGGTGCCGCCCCTGCCTGGGCACACACGCCCTGGGCCCCAAACCTCTGGAGCTGGAAGCAACCTCAGACCTGCCTGAGGCTAGTGGAAGATTCCAGGGCATGCCACAGACGTCTGGGGAGGAGAGGGTGGCTTGGTTTGGTTCAATGGGCCGGTTGGCCGTGAGGTGAGGAGCGGCTGGGAGCTCTCTGGCATCACTAGGCGTGAAGGACTGGAGACGGTGCAGGACAGACAGAAGCCAGACAGGCAGGGAGGGCTGGTGGGGCCCCCGGAAAGCAGCAGCTCCCATGCCGGGCACACCAAGAGGGTTTCGCCCCAACACGTCAGACGGTGCCTGGGTGTCCTGGGTCCCAGCTCAGCCCTTCCTCCGGGGCCAGGCCAGGAACCGGGTGGGGAAGGAGGCTCAGACCTGAGCACACAGCCAGGGGGTGCGTGGACCCCACACTCGGGCACCTGCCCGCAGCTCCTGCCCAGCCCCGCCCGCGTGCCCAAGCCTCAGGAGCTTGGGAGGCCTGCCCAGGCTTCTCGCTGATCAAAGGGCCCCACGGAGCTGAGCGGGCTGCCTGGGTGTCCGCCTTGAGGTCCGAGCCCTTGCAGGAGCTGGAGCAAGGGACGGGGGACGGGCAGGAAGGCCCTTGGGGACGACACCCCCATTTCGTCTGACCTGCAAACCTCGTGCTCAGCGTGGGCCTTCTCCACCCTCCCTGCTTCTGAGGGGCATCCCCCACCCCGATTTGGGGGAGTAGTTCAGACTCAGAGCCGAGTCAGCCTTCTGGGGGTTGAGGACGAGACCCTCGCCTGAGGGGCCTCCAGGACGCTGCTGGGCAGAGCCCAGGCCGGCGCCACACCTTGGGGATTCTGCCCTAACATCCTGGGGCGAGATCTTTTATAAGGACAAGAGACACGTTCCCGAAGGGATGCGTGAGCGACGAGAAGCGTTCAGGAGCAAACCAGCAGCAGCCACGAGGCCCGGGAGGGCGCCCCCTCACCCCCAGGCTTGGGGAGCCACCAGGGACCCGGAGGACGCCTGCCCACAGAAGCCTCTGCTCCACCAGAGTCCCATTCGTCTCCTCTGGCCATGCCCGGGGCGCCCACTCCCTCTCTCAGCCTGCTGCCCAGCAGCCCCCAGCGCCCTACGGAGGTGGGGGGACCCTGTGCCCTCCGCCGACCGCCAGGGCATCATAGCAGCTCTGGGGCCCCAGCAGGTTAGCGGCAGCCCAGCTGTCCTGGGCCCAGCGCCCCCTGACCCCACCCTGTCCTGCCAGCGGGAGAGGGTCTCGCTGGGGGCACGGCGGACAGAGACAGTCCTGTGGATGGAGGTGAACTTAACTGTTCAGTCCACCTGGGTACTTGCCTTGGGGGTCCGGAAAGATGCCCACCAGACACAAATCCCATTACCCCCCAGCAGCTGCAGGGGGAGCCCCAGCCTGCGGGGTCCGGGGTGGAGCCCGCCAGGCCCGCAGCCCTAACAGCTGGCTCCCGTGGCTTCTGAGCAACCCTGGCTGCCAGCCCCTCACCGGCCAGAAACAGGAAGTGGGGGGCAGGGAGCTGCCCTCCGGGACTCGGGGTCACTCCCCGAGGAGATGGAAACGTGGGAGAGCACACGCCCCCTTCTGAGACGACTCTAAATGGTCCTTTTCTTCTCCACCCGCACTTGGTGTCAGCAGAGGGCAAATCCAGCCTGTCACACACCCACTCGACGGGGATGATGCTGTTTCTCTTTATGAGCAAACCACTCACGCCTTCCTCCCTTCACACATCTGTGCCCACACGTCTGGCAGACCAGGACCCCAGAGCAGAGGATGGCGGTCTTGGCCAGAGCCACAGCAGCCACCTGTGGGCTCATGAGGCCCTCCCCAGTGCAACCTGGCCCTAGATCCCGGAGACCCGGGCTGTGCGGGCGTTCTCCCAGGGGGCCGCTCAGTCTGCACGGCAGGCCCAGGGCCATGAGTGGGGGCCGGGCACCAGCAGCTGTGTCTCGGGAGCAGTGGACTCCCAGCAGCTGGCACTGGGGTGTTATGACCCTAAACCGGGCCCCTTCCCTCACCCAGTAAGGTGTCGGCATCTGAACTCAGAGAGCTCGCCCCTGGGTGGGGCAGCAAGGAGGGAGGCTCTGCAGGCCAGAGAATGGGGAGGGAAGAGAGGAAGGAACATGGGGGTGCAGGTGGCACCTCCTCTCCAGGCCCCAAGGCCTGTGACCTGCGCCTTCAGCAGAGCCACTCGGAGCCACGGCCACCTAGCAGTCAGCTGCCCCTGCGCCTGGCCTCCAGCTCCTGGTCACAAGGCTCCTGGCAGGTGCTGGACCCATCCGGAGCCAGGCGGACAGTCCCCTGCCTCCCCGTGGACACCAGGCCCTCCACAGCGTCCCCTGGCCCCAAGGACAGGCCCTGCACTGGGTCTCCACAGCAGCTCCCAGCCTGCGTGGGCACGGCCAGGCCCCGCCCTCAGTCCCTACGAGGAGACATGAAACCCGGGAGAGCACGGCATCTGCAACCACACGGCCGACGAGGCCGACGAGCGTGGGGCCGGGCCTTGAACACACGGCCGACGAGTGTGGGGCCCGGCCTTGAACCCCGGTCCGCTGCTCTCACGCCGGGGCGGAACCAGGGAGGCCGCTGGTGGTGGTGATGAGACAAAGCATGGGCTTTCCCTCCCACCGCTTTCTGTCACCTTCAATCAATGACCTGGTGATGGAGAGCCAGAAAGACGGCCCCCGAGGGGTGGGGGGGGAGGCGGGGTGTGCCCCGGGGGACCCTGGTCCTCAGCCCACACCGCACCCTGGCCGCCCCACCACCTCCCCAGGCAGCCCCCCAGCGTGGGGCGGAGCAACAGGGGCATAGGCAGAGCCCCGCGCTCCCGGGAGGGGGGCCCAGCGCCCACACCCAGCTGCCCTCGCAGCTATCCTCCAGCAGGGCCGAGGCCCTCGCTTGCCCGGCTCGCCTCCACGTCTTGGCAATGAGACGTTCGAGCTGCCTGGGAACAGTTCTTCACTAGTGGAAGGACCCTGGCTCTGAAGGGGAAAGAACAGAGGACCTTAGGAGCGGTGGTGAGGGCTCCTCCAAGCGATGGAGCCAGGACACACCTGGGAGGGGCCGGGCAGGGGCTGTGCCCACCACCACCTCGACGCCGGCCACGTGAGAGCGGCCCCCTAGGCTCTGGCGCACTGATCCCGCCCTGAGGAATCGCAAGGTCTGGCCGACTTTACAGGTGACAGACCCCAGTAACTACAGCCAGGGTGGGTGACCCCACCAAACCTCAGATCAGGTTTAGCACGCACCGCCCCCTCCCCCCGCCTGATCCGGAAGCAAAGATGGAGGGGGGTCCTGGAGTGGCCGCCCGAGGGCTGCACCCGAGTCACCCGCTGGACACAGCAGGTGCACGCGGAGGGCTGGAGGCCCGGAGGCCCGCACACGGCGGGGCCTCACCCCCATCTCCACACAATGGCGAGGGGCTAGGAGACGCTCTAGGGCTGCGGCGCCCACCACTCTGGGAGCCCCAGGGGAGGGATGCGGCCCTCCTTCCTCCAACAGTGGGCGGGCTTGCTCCTGTGAGGTGAACAGGGCCCCAGGTCCAAGGCCCAGGCGTCTCCCCGGCTCCCGGCGGCGGTCTCGGGGTCCTCCCAAGGGTGCTGCTTCGTGAGCTCGCACTCCATTTCTGCCCGTCAGGCGCCTGGGCTCGGGGACTGGCGGCCTCTGGGCTCTGTGCTCACAGAGCCGGGGGGCACGAGCGCGAAGCGAGGGAGGGCAGCCGCTGGGAAGAAACGAAGCAGCCCTCCGGGAGCCAGTGCCCAGCTTCTGATCTCCCTTCCCGCGGTCCCCGTCCCCTCTCCCTCTCCCTGCGGCCGACAGCACTGCGAAACCCCCGCCCGCGGTCCCGGCCACCCCTCGGTCTGCGAGCGCTCTCCGCCCCCCTCCCCCATACACCTGACCTGCTCCTGGCCCGACCCCACCCCTTCTCCAAGAGGTCACCTGCCACCACCCGGCGGCCCCAGCCCTCGGACAAGCCTCTGCCCCGCTCTCGCTTCTCGAGCACCCAGAGCATCACGTGGAGGGCACAAAAGCCGGCCGACGATCTCCGGCAACCAAGCAGCGGGTTGCCTCTGAGCGTGAAGGCGAGCGGTTGCGGGCTGCTCTCTTGGCTCGTTTCCCGCGTACAGCCCCCCACCCTCCTCCACAAAAAAATCAAGACGGAGCTGGAGCCGCGGGCGAGGAGGTTGAAACGGGCGCGAGGGTGAGGGGCCGGTGAAGGGGTGAGGGCCAGGTGCGGGCGGCGGACACAGGGGGCCGAGCAGGCTGCGGGACCCTGCGCGCGAGGCACGCTGCCAGCAGGGCGCAGGCCGGCAGGGCCGGCGCGGAGTCGAGGGAAGCTGGGAGGGAGGCCGGCGGGGGGCGGGGAGGCCCCTGATAGGCGCGCGGGCGGCGTGACGTCACGTCCGGCGGGGGAAGCCCTGCCTCAGCGCCCCCGCCGCCGCCCCCGCAGGTGGTGTCGCCGCCCCGGGCGCTGGGTGTGGGGGGCCCGCCCTGGGGACCCCGGACGCGGCCCCGCGCTCTGCGCCACCCCGCTCTCCTCCAGCTGTTGGCAGGTCCGCGCGAGCCGGGCAGCTCCCCGCCCCAGGCCCGGGAGCCGGAGGGGCGCCCCGCGCGCCCGGGCTCGCGCCCCCGCCCCGCGCGCCCCGCGCCCCGCCCGCGCCCCGCCCCGCCCCTCTCCCCGCCGCCCAGGGGCCGGGCCCGGACTGCGCGCTCGCCTGCCGCGCTCTGGGGCCGCCCGAGCCAGCGGCCGGACCTCGCGCCCCGCGCGCCCCGCGCCCCGCCGGCTTTTGTTGTCTCCGCCTCCCAGGCCGCCGGCGCCTCCGGACCGCCAGCCGAGTGCGCGGGGACCTTGGCTCTGCCCTTCGCGGGCGGGGGCTGCGCGGGCCCGGCCGGGGGCGCCGCCGGCACCGCCATGGAGCTCCGGGCCCGAGGCTGGTGGCTGCTGTACGCGGCCGCCGTGCTGGTCGCCTGCGCCCGCGGGGACCCTGCCAGCAAGAGTCGGAGCTGCGGGGAAGTGCGCCAGATCTACGGGGCCAAGGGCTTCAGCCTGAGCGATGTGCCCCAGGCGGAGATCTCGGGTGAGTGACCCGCGCGCCCGGAGCGCCGCTGCGCCCCCTCCTCTCTCCCGCCCTGCGCCCCCGCGCCCCGCGCCGCCCTCCCTCCGCCCGGGTCTCCTCCACTCCGCCCGGCCTTCCCCGGCCGCCGACGCGCACACACTGGCCCCTTCCCCGCGGAGCTGTCCTCGCCGCGCAGCCAACGGGGCGCTCCCCGACCCGGCGAGTCCTCCAGGGCAGCTTGGGCTGAGCCGCTGAGTCGGCTGTGGGGGCGCAGAAGACCGCGGCCGTGGGCTCCGGACTCCCCCGGGGCCGTGCGGTCCTTCCCCGGAGGCTCCTGGGGTCGGCCCGCGGATTCCCGGGGGTCCCCAGCAGAGACATCCTCGGGGTCCCGGCGAGGCAGGGAGCGAGCTGTGCGCTTGGGGAGGGGCGAGGGCCGGGGCGGACGGGCGCGACCTCGGCCAGCGGGAGCGGAACGCCGCCTCGCGGGGACTCCTGCCTGGGGAACTTGTGCTCGCCTGGCGCTCCGGGCCGCCTCCGGCGGGGAGTCCAGCTGCAGGTGGTCGGCGCCTTGGATCCCGCCCAGGGGCCGTGCCGTTTCTTTGTAAGAGCAGCGCCGTCGCAGGCGGCCTGGGCCGTGCAGCTGCCCGCAGTCCTGCACACCCTTCTGCGGGCCTCGGAGGAGCTGTAGGGACCGGAGCGGGGGTGAGGGGGAGCGCGGAGTCTGCGGAGCTCGCAGACACTCCCCCCACCCCCAGGCTCCTTCCTCAAGCTGCAAACGTGTCCAGAGCTGCACCGGGCGTGCACGGCGGTGCAGGGTTCCCGGGACCGGGGTGGAGGGGGGCGGCCGGGAGCAGAGTTCCAGGCTCCTGCCCTGGGGACGCCTCCCAAGCCGGGGCGGGGGGTGGCGGGGTGGGGAGCGGGGAGAGACCACACTAACGTGGTCACACGGGGCGCGGGGAAGGACCGCAGCCACAGGAATTCTGAATGAGAGGGGAGAGTGAGGGCTGCGTCCATGGCCGGGCCTGGCTGGGGAACGGGAGGTGGGGGGCAGCCAGGCCCTTGACCCCTGCCCCCAGGAGGGCAGAACCCACAGAACACTGCCTGGGCTCCTTGCCAGCCCCCTGCCCGGGGCTCTGGAGATCCCCCCTCTCAAGTCCCCCAGGCAGGCCTTCCGAGCTTCTGCTGACAGAGACCTGCCGTTGATCGTCAGAGCTGCCTCCTCCCTTGGAGGGGCAATTTTGGTGGGTGCGTCTGGGCACTCGGGACCAGCACAAGACCCCCTGCACAGTCGGTTCAGGCTCTCCCCCGACCCTGCCCCATGCTAGGGCCGGAGGCCTGGAAATGCTTGACCTTTTGGGTGAATCCCCGAGCCTCAGGGTCTCCCAGCCCCAGCCTCCCAGCCCCAGCCTCGGCTGGCACCCCCAAGACCCCTGGACTCCACAGCCCCCCCTCAGAAGCCCACTCCCACGCGGCCTTTATGTCCTTGGGGGCCGTCCTACTCTCGATCGCACCCACAGGCCTCTGTCCCAGTTAGGCCGAGACACAGGGTGGCAGGGTTTGGGCAGCCGCCAAGGGCTGGGAGCGCGGCGGGCAGGCTAGGGAAGGCAAGGCGGGTTGGCGGCCAGGCCTCCTTGGACTGCAGGGTGCAGGCGCTTCAGGGCCCGGGACCGGCAAAGCGCGCTGCTGTGCATGTGATGGGGGACTTTGCAACTGGGGAGCGTGGTGCCAGCCGCGGCTCCGGGTGCCGCCCTCACGGGGCCTCCCTGCCTGGACTCTCTGTGACTCCTCCGCCCCAGCTTCCGGGGGTCCTGTGGCTGCACCCCGCCCCCCTGAGTGCCCCGCAGGGCCCAGGCACCGAGAAGAGTGCCAGCGCCACGTGGGGTGAAGGAAGCAGGGTGACCTCCCAAGGCAGCGGCCGGCCCTGTGCTCTCCTCCTGCTCCGGCAGCTTGGTGCGGCTCCGCGGGCCGGGCGCCCCCTGGTGGCCGCTTGGCGGCACGACGGTCTCCTGGAGCCGGGCCTTCCGTGTTGTCTTGGGGGCCGGTGGGTGCCTGGGGATCCCGCGGGGGTGGGCGCCTGAGTTGGCTGGTGGGGTGGAGGCTCCGTGTTTCCCAGGACTGGAGGGGAGGGAGGACGGCCCTGGGCCTGTGGGCGACCTTTCCAGCCTCCACCTCCCCAGGGGGTAGAAACTCCGTGGGCTCACGAAAGAGGGGCCGTCAGAGCACGAGGGGCTTCTGTTTGTGACCTGTGCAGTTTTTTGGATGGACAGCCAGGCTCAGCCAGGGTGAGGAGGGCAGCCATCACATTTTACAGGGGGGCCTCCCCCCAGCCAGAGCCCTGCGTAGAAAGTGAGAGGGAGCCGCCCCTCAGCCTCAGTCCGCCTGCAACGGCTGGGAAAAGCCCAGCCCCAGGCTGCATCTCAGTCACAGGACATGCACACACCCATACATGCATGCACACACACACATGCGTGTATACATGTGATGCACACACACACCTGCATACCCGTGCACACATACACGTGCAAACACACGCACACATGTGCACACACATGCACACACATGCACACATATGTGTGTACAGGTGCCTGTGGTCTCTCGGCCTTCACCTAGGGGCTTGCTCCCGGGGCACCTGCTGGCTCTCCTGACCCTTTGATGCCACGGTTCATCATGGCCTCTCTGACCCTTCACTAGGGTCCTGGGGGCAGAGGCGCATCTGTCTGTTCTGTTCTCTGCGGCAGCCGCAGAACCTCGCCCAGTTCCTGGCACGGAGTCGGTTCTCAGTCCACACCCACACACGTCCCACTTTATGCCCGGCCACGGTGGGGGCCGTGGGAGGCGGAGGGCCGGGCCGAGGAAGAAGGACCTGGCTGTCCGGCTTTGGGGTTGGAGGTTGGAGGGGAGCCCGGCACTGTCAGCGGCTCCTCGGCTCTGGGACCCCAGCTGCCCAGGGGCCCCCAGCAGGGGCCACCGCTCAGGCCTCCCAGCAGAAACCATTGCTTCACCGTGCCACCTGCCCAAGGCTGTCGCTCGGCCACAGTCAGCTGGCCTCGCACAGACCGCCTGGTGCCCAGCCCAGCCGCAGACCAGACAGTGCTCATCCCGCCCTGTTGAGACTGGGTCCCCAGGTGGTCTCCAGCCTCCTCTGAGCCGCTGCTTTGGCTCCTCACCCCTGGAGCCGCTGCGGTTTCATCATCCCCAGCCTGAGGACAAGGCTGGAGGGCGGGGGAAGAAGGGTGGGGACCCAGGGGAGCCAGGAGCCGACAGGCCACTGCGTGATGCAACGGCCTGGGCCCCCGCTGGAGCCCCGGCACGCTGCCGCGCTTCCCGGAGGGGCAGGGCGTCCTCCCTGGGCCTGGGCGCAAAGGCCAGCCCTGTTGCAGGCGCTCTCCCGGCCCCCGTTTCTCCACATGTGACAACGGACACAGTCAGGACCCCCCCCCCCGAAGGCCGCGGAGGGAAAGCGCGCCAGCCCTGTGTGCTCTGGGGGCTGCTTCCAGCCCTGGAGCCCACTCAGGCCCTTCCAGCAGTGCTGTCTAGCAGGTGGAAGCGCCATCCTGCCCCGGACTCAGGGGTCACTCCCCAGGACCATCTGCCAGGTGCAGGGGATAGGGGGTCTGGACCTGACTCGGGGGTCACTCCCTGGCACTGTCCAGTGGGACGGGGGGTCTGGACCTGACTCAGGGGTCACTCCCCAGGACTGTCTGGCGGGTGCAGGGGGTGGGGGATCTGGACCTGACTCTGGGGTCACTCCCCGGGACCGTCTGGCAGGTGCAGGGGGTGGGGGGGGGGTCTGGACCTGACTCGGGAGTCACTCCCTGGCACTGTCCAGTGGGTGGGGGGGTCTGGACCTGACTCAGGGGTGACTCCCCAGGACCATCTGGCAGATGCAGGGGTTGTGGGGGTCTGGACCTGATTCAGGGGTCATTCCCCGGGACTGTCTGGCAGGTGCAGGGGTGGGGGGTCTGGACTTGATTCAAGGGTCACTCCCCAGGACTGTCCAGTGGGTGGGGGGTCTGGACCTGACTCAGGAGTCACTCCCTGGCACTGTCCAGTTGGGTGGGGGGGTCTGGACCTGACTCAGGAATCACTCCCCAGGACTGTCTGGCGGGTACAGGGGGTGGGGTGCCTGGACCTGACTCGGGGGTCACTCCCCGGGACCGTCCGGCGAGTGCAATGGTGGGGGCCTGGACCTGACTCAGGGGTGAGTACCCGAGGCCAAGAAGCCCCGCCACTTCTCCAGCTCCACACTCACCCACTGGGCGCTCAGGTCCAGAGCCCAGTGTGCTGACCCCCAGGCCTGTGGCACTAACGGCTGAGCAGTGCTGGGCTCTGGGCTTCTGGACGCCTCATGCCACCCCAGCCTGGAGGGCTGCCAGCTGCCCTCTCCACAGCTCCCCTGGTCCCAGCCCCCCTCTCAGACCAGAAGCCTCTGCACTGACCCCTCCCGGGGGCCTCCGTGCCCCTCCCTCACTGGGCTGACGGCAGCCCGGCCGCCTTGCCCACAGGTGCACCCCTGGCCAGTCCCGGCGCCTGTCCAGTGAAGGCCCGCCGCCCCTGCCTTGCTCAGGAGAGCTCCTCCAGGGGCGTGACCCTTGGTGTGCCCCACGGGTGGCACGGCTGTGACCCTCGGGGCAGGCCTGGAGTGTCCCCAGCACCATAGCAAGCCAGGTTCCCCGGCAGTCACGGGGATGTCCTGTCCAGGGTGGGTGACTCCGGAGGGCTGGCCAGAGGTCTCAGTAAACTGGCCCCGTGTTGGCCCTAGTTAGGAACAGCGTGAGCCTGAGGTGGACAGGCCTCCTGGCAGAGGGGCTGGGGCACGCTGGCCCGGCGGCAGGCGGACCCCGGAGCCGGGGAGGGGAGCACAGAGTGGGTGTGGGCGCATTGGGCCTCTTCTCAGCTCCCTAGAGACACGGGCATGGGTGCCCGCCCGGCCAGGCCAGGCCAGGGGGACAGGCCTTGCCAGGTCAGGTCGGGTCCCGGCCAGGACTCGCCCCCTGGAGAGAGGCCGGCCGGCTCTCCCCGAGGCCTCAGCTTATTTCTGAAACATTTCAGACCAGGACTCAGGACCAGGCCCGTGCCTGGTGCCTGCCCTGACCACATCCAGCCACCAGGCTAGTCCTGTGGGGCCAGGCCCCTGCCCACGTTCAGGTGGGGCTCCAATGCAGGGCCACCCACCCTGTGCCGGCTGGCGGCCTTCTCATCGCGTGCGTCTAGGAACAGGCCTGGGCAGGAGCCCCGAGCTGCCTGCAGCCTCTGGGCAGGGCTGATTCGGGCGGGGTGGGGGCCACGGCTGTCCGCTGTCTCCCCCTGTGGGGTGGGGGGTGCCGGCCTGTCCTCCCTGCCGTGGCCTCTGCCCTGGGGGTACAGCCGGACCTCCCACTCTCCTGACTTCCTGCTCCAGCCTCGGGTGCGGGGGCACCCTGGGTGTGAGGGGTGTGGACCTGCTCCGCTGGCAGGAAGCGTGAGAGCCTGGGCAGGTCGGGGAGCCCCTGCGGGGCTAGGCCAGCCCCAGCCCAGCCCGCGTCTGCCTGTGGCCTCGGCGTCGGTTCCCACTGTCCTGGCACACACACGTCCTCCCGCAGGCTGGCCCCTGGCCCACCCGAACCAGCGTCCCTCGGGGGCGTGGTTCCCGGTGTCCCGAGGGCCCCCACCCCGCTCTGGGGGCTCTCTGCCCCCCAGGGTGCTCCCCAGACCGGACAGCCTCAGCAGTGAGGTCTCTGGGCACTGGCTGCATGGTGCTGGGCTGGGCTGGGCACTGGGACCCAGGCACGAAGCCGCTTTCCCGGGGCTGCCCATGGAGATGCCCCAGGCTAGGCGGCTCCATGGCAGGGGCTGTGGTCTTGCAGTGCGGGAGCTGGAAGTCTGAGATCTCCGTGGTTCCTCCCAAGACCGCACAGGAAGGCTTGCTCGGGTCTCCTCTGCTTCGGGAGGTGGTGGGCGACCCTTGGTCTAAGGGGTCTCCGCTTCGTCTTTACAAGGCCTGTGCCAGCCTGTGTCCGGATTCCATCTTATGGAAATAAGGACACCAGTCCCATCAAGTTAGGAGGAGAGCAGTTACATCTGCCGAAGAAGGCAGTGGCACCCCACTCCAGTGGGCTGCAGTCCATAGGGTCGTGAAGAGTCAGACACGACTGAGCGACTTCACTTTCACTTTTCACTTTCATGCATTGAAAGAAACGGCAACCCACTCCAGTGTTCTTGCCTGGAGAATCCCAGGGACGGGGGAGCCTGGTGGGCTGCCGTCTATGGGGTCGCACAGAGTCGGACACAGCTGAAGTGACTGAGCAGCAGCAGCAGCCCCAGTTACGTCTGCAAAGACCCCAAACTCAAACGAGGCCCCATCCTCAGGTCCAAGGGTTTGATGTGTGGACTAGGGACAAGGTTCAGTCAAGGTCAGGGGTGTTTCTCATCCGGTGAGCAGGGCTCCTGGGCTCTGGGTGCTCCCTGAGGGGTGGGGGACTCCCCGGGCCAGGGCCTCAGTGCAGCTGACAGGGTGAGGGGCCAGGCCACCCTTAGCTCGCTCCTCACCCTCACTGGCCTGCAAGCATCTCAGAAAGTGGCCAGGGCCTTCCCTGCCCCCGTGGGCCTGAACGTCTCCATCGGAATCGGGGAGGAGGGAGGGAGCAGGGTCCTCTGCCTCTGACCTTCCCGACCTGCTGAGGCGTCTCCCTGGTGGCAGGGACCACCCAGAACTTAGTGGTCAGTGAGGGCCCGTCGTGAGGACCTCCACAGTAGGCAGGGCCACCAGGCTGGGACCATCGTGACTCAGTGGCTCTGGTTTGCGTGGACAGGCTTGGTTTCCCCACCGATGCTTGGGAGGCCCTGGGAGGGGATACAGTGCGGGGCTGGAGTGAGTGTGTAGGGGCGGGAGTGAGTGGGGGGTGGGGGGCGGGAGTGAGGGGGGGCGGGGGCTGGCTCCTGGCTCCGGAGGACCCAGGCTGCTCCTTTGTGCTGAACGATCCCGGGTTCTGGAGGCTTGGCCGGGTGACAGGACAGCCCCGGGGGCTCCCCCACGCGCTGTCCCCTCACCCCGCCCCATCTCAGCCTCACAGAGGCCACGGCTGGAAGGAGGGGCCCTGGGCGGCTAGTGGGGACGGCCAGAGCCCTGGGAGGCTGTGCTGTGCCAGGCCCCCGGCCCCGCAGGTAGACGGGGTGAGCACAGCCAGGCCTGGGCCGAGGGGAGGACGGGGCCGGAGCTGGCCACACAGGAGGCCCTGCGGAAGCACCGGCTCCAGGCCCTGCCTTCTGCAGCCCGTCTACCCACCAGGTGCCCACGAGCCAGGCCAGGCCCGGGTTCGTGGCCCTGCCTCCTTCCTCTACTCCCTGGCCTCTGCCCGGCCCTTGCCCGGCAGCTAGTCCCGCCCAGCCTTCCGGAGCTGGCAGGTTAGGGGGCTTGCAGGGCAGGCCGAGTGCCACTTGGTCCAACCACTTAGTGGGTCGGGGGGGAAACTGGGTCCCAGCAAGAGGTCCCCACTGCTCAGGGCCCTGTCCCTGGAGTGGCTGCTCCCCCATGGCCTCCCTGCCCTGGCCTCGCTGTGCCCCCGGTGCGTGGTGTGGGCACCAACGGGGTGCCCAAGAAGGGAGCAGGTCAGGGGTGGGGCCATCACGGGGCACTGGGGGGGCATCTGTGTGGCTCTGTCCATGGGCGCTGGGCACGTGTTCCAGGTTGTGGGGCGTGGTCAGTCAGAGGATGGAGCTGGGGGTGAGGTCACAGAGCCCCTCGCACCCGCCTTGGCAGACTCCAAGGACCGACTTCTCCAAGGCTGGGGGGCAGGTGGCCAGTCCCAGGTGGGGCCGGGGCCAGCAGAGGAGCGGGGCCCATGAGACCCCCAAGTGGACCTGGGCCACAGGACAGCCTCCTGAAGTCAGAGCTGGTCCTGCTGACGGCGCCTGAGGTTTGAGCCCCACCCACCAGGAAGTTCTGGCAAGAGGCGAGGACCCTCACCCTCCCACCCATCCATCCTTCACTGCTCCGCACACACCCGTAAGCCACGGACCCCCTCCACAGGGTCAGAGTCTAGTGAGCTGGGGTTGCGAGGCCCCCCAGCCCCCGCAGCCCAGGGCCTAGCCGTCAGCGGCTGTACCCCGCACCTGTGTGCCCAGCTGTTGGCCTGGGGCGTGTGTGACCACAGTCACACCCTCAGTTAGCCCAGCGGCCTGAGGGGTAGGTCAGCACGTCTCCCTCCCACATGGGCAGCCAGCCCTGGACAAGTGCCCCTGCGCCTCCCCAGCGGCGACATTCCTTGGGCTCACTGTCAGCCCAGGAGCCTGTGGCAGCAGGCCCCTGGGCGCCTCCCAGCCAAGGCACGCACCCTTGGGGGCCAGCCTTCCCGGCTAAGCACACCCTGGGCACCCAGGGCCGCCTGCAGCGCTCCGGGTCCCTGTGCTGAGCCATGCGCTGCATCTGTGTGGCCTGGAGCGATGGGCTCCGGGTGCCCATCCAGGCTCTGGGCCGCGGGGAGGGCCTCCCGCCACCTGTGACCGCCCACAGACCCCCCGGGACACGGTTACACCCCCTGCCATAGGGCTGGCTCAGGCGCTCACGCCCGCCTCCCGTTGGCTGCAGAGTTTGGGACGCACTGGACCCACAGTCATATTTTAGAGGCTCTTACGACGTTTAGCCCCACCATCCCCAACCCCCTCCCTTGGCCTGGCAGTGGCTGTCCCCAAGGCACTCAGGCGCCACGGCAACCTCTCTTCAAGTGACCTAACACCCAGGTGACCTCCCTGTCACTGTGTATTTGGGGGCTGGGGGGACACTGGGGCAGCTGCGGGTCAGACGCACAGCTGACCGCCCTCCCCCAGGGTAAAGCGGTGTCCCCAGCCAGGAGCAGTTCCCTGGGGCCATGTGTGGTCATCACAGTGTGCAGGGCAGGGGACAGGGAGACCACGGGCCCCGTGGAGTGCAGGTCACTCCTGAACAGGTCAAGGGGCGGCTTCCAGAAACACTGGTCGCACCTCACGGGAAGCACTTGAACCACAGGTCTAGACAGGACGCAGTCAGCGCCCAGGGGAGCAGAGCGGAGGGGGCAGCCTTCTGATTAGGGCCAGGACAGGCTTCCGGGCTGGGGTGGGTTCAGCTCTAGAAAGACCGGCGACTGCGGTGGACAGACTCAGGTGTGATGGCAGGTCATTTGAGGCTGGGGTCCTCAACCAGGGTGCCCGGGGGAAGCCCAGGCTTAGGAATCCAGGAGTTCACGGACTCGACTGAGAAAGACAGTACAGTCTCTTTCTTGCCTGGAGAATCCCATGGACAGAGACAGTCCTTTTTTGCTCACCTTTAGCCAGAATTTAGCGCTTCTTGTCATTATGAACAAGGTGGCGATGGCATTCTGGAGTCCGGGGCGCGCTCACCGCGACTGCCCCCTGCCCCGCGTCTGGAGCGGCCGCTCACCGCGGACTGCTGGGTCCCCTGCCCCTTTGCGTCTGGAGTCCGGGGCTCGCTCACCGCGGACTGCTGGGTCCCCCTGCCCCTTTACTTCTCGAGCAGATGTCTCCAGGTGCCGCTTCCACTCATGCAGCTTCGAATTCCTGGTGGGTGTCAGCCAGCTCGCAGGCACCGCCTTGCTTGCCCGTTTATCACATTTCAACAAGTCACATCACCACACCTGCGGCTTCCTTCACTACCCCCTGCATAATCTTTTCTTTCCTAAGTGTTATTCTGAGAAAGGGTCTGCGGGCTTCAGTGGACAGTTAAGGGCACAGAGGAAGGAGGCCTCTGCGTGGTGGGCTGGACCCTCAGGTGGGTCCTGGCGGGGCCCTGTCTGTTCCAGGAGAGCCTGTGGGCCAGGGTTGGGGGTGTGGGGCACACAGATCAGTCCAGTCCTTTGGAGAGTCCTTGAGCTCCTACTGCGTGCCCGGCACTGTCCTTGGTGCTGAAACGCAGCCACAGTGCTCTCTCTGCAGGCACTGGGCGGCTGTCAGAGGTCTCACATGAGCTGCAGCTCTGCCGGCCGTGGCGACCACGTGTTACTTTTGTAAGTTACAAGTAGAGAGAACCTGTGCAGGGTTAGATGGATACATGTGGTCTACAAGCCTCACAGCTGGCAAAGGGCTTGTGTGCCAGTGCAGGAGACATGAGGCCCAGGTGCGATCCCCGGTGGGGAAGCTCCCCTGGAGGAGGGCACGGCAACCCACTCCAGTGTTCTTGCCTGGAGAAGCCCATGGATAGAGGAGCCTGGCAGGCTGTGGTCCATGGGGTCGCACAGAGTCGGACATGACTGAGCGACCTAGCACGCACGTGTGGGGTACCATCATATACGCCCCCCCACCTTAACTGTAAGCAAAGACCCACACTGCACGACCACTCTCGCTGAGAGCCTGGTCTTCCTGCCCTGCCCTCCCTGGGGACTTGAGATGCTCGTGCGGCCACAGCTCCCCTCCCAGCCCGAGGGCCCTGCGCTGCCCGTGCAGGACTCTTCCCTTGGTGGACCGCCCACCCCCAGCTGTTCCTGGTTCACGGAGCCCAGCCCCCAGCCCCTCTGCTATCTGGAGTTTCCAGCTGGAGGCCAGGGGTCATGGGTGCACTTGGCGTGCAGGGTCAGAGACGGAGGAGGAAGATCCTGAGGCTAGGCACCCAGAGGGGGACACAGAGGACGGCCCTGAGGAGGGTGGGCGCTGCCCACAGGGCTCTGAAGGAGGCAGCCTGCCGGGCTAATGGGCAAAGCCCCTCTCCTGGCGCAGTGGCCATTCCCAGTGGCCGATGTCTTAGGAAAGACGTGGGGCCGTAGCAGAGGCTAAGACCTGGCTGCCCGGACCCAGCCATCCTGCCAGGGTTCAAGCCCAGCTCCACGCTCAAGCGCTGTGTGACCTTGAGCCATTGCTGAACCTTTCTGAGCCTCAGAATGCCTCTCTGTATAACAGGGATGGTAGCAGCGCCTGCCACGTGGAGTGGCTGTGAGACTGGGTTCTCGTGTGGCATGCACAGCACAGGGCAGCCAGGGTGCACGTGTGTCTTGGGGGCGTCACGTCAGGGTGCACCTGTTGGAGGCCCAGCCTGTGTCCAGAGGCAGGGAGACTGACTCCTGGGGGTGAGGCAGGTCGGCCTACCCCGGCCAGGCCCCGGGGCCCTGCTGGGGGTCAGCGGGGCATGGGCTGGAGGCGGGGGACTGCCTGCCGGGGGTCAGTGGGGTGCGGGCGGGAGGCGGGTCTCCCCGTCGCCGCCACCACGTCCTGGGCGGCGCCATCTCTTGGTGTCTCTGCTCCCACTTGGCTGGTCCAGAGAAGCTAGGAATTTCAAGAAGCGTCAGCTCTGGGACCCCCAGGAGGAGCAGCCCACAGTGTAGAGGATCCCTCCCGCCCCACCGCTCTCCCGCCAAGCCCAGGGCCAGCCAGGAGGGCTCCTGGCGCAACCTTGAGGGCGGCAGCTGGCTTTCAGAAAGGGGTCCAGCAGAGTCTCAGAGGGCGCTGCAGAGAGACGGGAGGCGGTGGGGAGAGGTGCCCGCATGGACCTTGCTCATGGTCAGCTCGCAGCCAGCCTCGGGCCCTGGCGGCCCACGTCAGAGGAGGCCTGTCCTTGCCCAGCTCACTGGAGCCGACCCCTCACTGTCCCTTTGGCCCTTTTGGGGGATGGGGTTGTCTGCCCCAGGAATCCCGGCTGCCCCGGGGCAGGGCCATCCTACCTCTGCCTGGTGGACGTGGCTGGACAGAGTGGGGACCGAGACACCGGGTGCCTGGGGGTCCAGATTCCCGGCCGACCTGGAGACCGTCTCTGACAGATGCTTCAGCTTGACCGTCCCTGAGGAGCTGAGCTGGAGAAGTCAGGAAGCAGGCGGGTCCCACCTTCCCACCTGCCCCCAGGACCCAGAGGAGCCCAGGGTCCCACCTCTGGGGAGCCGGGCAAACAGCAAGTGCTGAGCTCAGTTGACTGCCCAGGGCTGGGAGCCCTGTGCATGTCAGCTTGTGGGGGCCCTTTCCAGTGGCTGTCCTGGCCTCAGTCCCTCCTGGGTGCAGGTGGGGTGGCTGCTGGCCCTGCACGCTCCTGCCAGTGTCCTGGGTCACTGAAGGAATGGTGCAGCCAGCGGGGTGGCCAGGCCTGTGTCTGGTGAGGCCCACTCTGCCCTCATCTTCCAGGAGGCTGGTGGGCCCCTCGGTGCCCGGGACATTCATCTCCTCCCCTTCAGTGAAGACAGGGAGGCCTGCGGGCCGGTAGAAGGAGGCAGCGTTAGGCAGCAGGTCTGAGCCATCGAGCGAGTCTCAGACCCCTCCAGCCTCAGTCTTCTCATCTGTAAGATAGGGATAATTGTATCTTCTGTTGACAGAGATGGTGAGGCCCATCATTCTCCAAGGAGTTTGGGGGCTGTGGGAGGGTAGGCCCCCTCTGACGCCCACCTCCCTGCTTCTGCTGCTAGGCTGGGTGGGGCCTGGGGGCCCCAGAAACGAGTACACACGTGTGCACACGCACCGGTGGTGGGAAGCATGGGTGACGCAGTCAGTCTTCTCCCCACACCCCACAGAGGACTGCCAGATTTAGCAGATAAAACTACTGCAGGCCTGTTTAATAAATTGGTATTTTCAGGTAGTTAATCATTTGAGGGCATGTATCTTGTATATTTAAATTTCAAATAAATAACAGATGTGTTCTTAGGATAAACATCTCCAGATATGTAGTACAAGTATGTCCCAGATATCGGGGAGGGGGCTTTGCGTGCATTTTTGTGGTGAAATATACATAATAAAGTTTCCCACCGTGACGATTTTAAGTGTACGTCCGGTGGCACTGTGGGCACCGACGCTTGTGCAGCTGACCCCACCAACCATTTGCAGAGCTTCCATCTTGCCCCTGCTCTGTACCCACTGAACACTCCCCACCCCCTCAGTCCCTGCTCATCCCCATGCCGCTTCTGTCTCTAGGGGCCCTCACTGAAGCGGAGTCCTGAGTGTTTGTCGTTTTGAGCCTGGCTTGCAGGCTCCGCATCTTGTCTTTGGGGTTGATCCACACTGAGGTGTGCTGGCGCTTGGTGACTCCCTAAGGCTGCGTGGCGTCTGCCCCCTCGTCTGGCTGGGCCCCCATTGTGTCTATCACTTCACCGGACAGTGAAGTGGACGCCTGGGCTCCTTCCCCATTTGGCCTTCGCCTAAAGCCGCTGTGCACGGGGGTGGACAAAATTGCATTCAGGCCCTTGCTGTCAGTGCTTTGGGGCCAGATACTTCCATTCTGGAGAATAATGCACCATTGATCTGAAATGCACATGTAGCTGTGTCCTGACCATGTCTGTGCCCCACCCCAATTGTGCCCTCAGGGCTGGGCTCGGAAGCGCCCATGCGCGGCAGGGAGGTGGGCGATGCTGTGCCTGGAGGTGCTGCCTGGGTGGCGATGCTGGATCTGCACCGGGGTGGGGAGGCACCCCACCTGCTCCTGCCCGGGGCCCTCCAGGCGGGCGGGCCGCGGGTGACCGGCTCGGTGGCAGAGCGTGTCGGCTCCTGCCTCGGCCTCCGCCCTCCTACTCAGGAATTCCCCCGGGACTGGAATCAAGGGCGGCCTTGCGCTGGGAGAGGCGGGGAGGCCCGGGTCCTTCCGGGTCCTGTGCACCAGTCCGGGCTGAGTGCCCTGGGCCCCGGAGTAGCTCTGACAGGAAGAACCGGAGGCGACAGTCATGAGTGTGAAAGGATCCTCGGACCATGCAGGCCCCCAGTGCGCGCTGCACCTCGTCGGGGGGTGGCAGGGCCCCTGGAGGAATGAGGGGGTCCTCGTGGGTGGTGGAAGCACCCCGCCACGCCCCTCGTATCAGCAGGGAGCACCTGCTCTGGGGAGGGGTCAGGTCAGGGGGGTGCTGGCTTTCCAGCGGAGGTGGAGGCCCGAGGCTGCAGGTTTGCAGCTGCGCTGGTGCCCAGCCCCATCTCCTGGAATGCTGGCACGGCCCAGAGAGTCTCTCTTTGGACACAGGTACCTGAGCACCAGGTCCACCTTGGGCATGGGCAGAGCAGCCCCTACCGGCAGGCCCAGCAGCTCTCCGGCTGCCAGGCAGGGTGGCCAGACAGGAAGCCCCCACCGAGGCCACTCACGCTCCGAGAGGTCAGAGGCTGGGCAGGCGCTTTGGCCCAGAGGAACCTGGAAGGCTTCCTGGATGAGGGCTAGACGAATGGGTCTTGAAAGAAAAAGTAGGGCAAAGGGGAGGGTATGTGCGACCTGGGGGCTGGGGGAAGCAGCAGGTCAGATGGGGCGCCAGCAGGGGCGCTGTGACCTTGGACTTGGCTGCCAGGTTTCCTGGGGAGCGGCTGGGTTGAGGGGTTGGTGAGCAGCTGAACCCATTTGTCTGCTCACTGGGCATGGCCGGGGACAACTTCTGTCCCCGAAGGCCCTGCAGTGGCACCAGGGTCTGCTGCGTTCTGGCAAAGCCAGGGGGCTGTGTCCACCACCTCTCCAGGGTCAACAGGCCGGCATGGGGCCTTTGTGAGGAACCTGCTGAGAGGGCCCTGGGACTGCAGCACCCGCTTCTGCTATTCTAGAATATCCTGGGCAGACGCAGCAGAGGGGGCGGCACCGGTCCATCTCCTGGGCTGCTCCCAGCCCAGAGGTTGGGTGGTCAGGCGAGGGAGATGGGAGAGCCATACGGAGCTCGTGTTCCCGGGGCCTCCTGTCAGGGACGGGTCTGCAGCGTCTCAAGTGAGCGCCCTCTGCAGCCTGGCCTGGGCCAAAGATGAGTGAGCCACACGGAGCTTGCCCTGGTGGGCGAGGCTTCCGAGAGACACCTCACTCCCAGGCCCGGAAAGGACCCCGCCGCCCTGCAGCAGGGCCTGGGCTCATGGGCAGAGCAGACACCCCTTAATCCTCAGTTTATTCTGAGGCCTCAGTGTGAGCTGTGGACCCTGAAGCACTGTGGGAAGGCCAGTGGGAGGGGGCCTGGCCCCTCAGCCAGAGCTGGGTCCAGGCCCACATCCAGGGGGGCCTACCGCCTCACCAGGGCAGCCTCCAAGGCCAGTGCCCACTGGCAGGGTGGCCTGCTCAGGGGTCTCCGAGCAGAAAGCAGGCCGCAGGGAGCAGCCTTGTGAGCTGCCTGGGGGAGCCCCCTTGCTCCGGACCTTGGGTGCTGTGGGCTGCCTTCGATAGGCTACTCTGCTGAGAGCTGCCTGTCCAGCAGGTCTCTGTGCAGGCCAGCCTAGGGGGGTCCCGGGCGTGCGGCGCTGCAGGGAGCGGGGCCTTGGCGGGCAGGCCCTGCAGTGGGTCTGGCTTGTGCTGTGGCAGCCGGGACCAGGGCTGAGGCTGCAGGGAGTGGCGGGGACTGGGGAGAGCCAGCCACGGTGACCGCCTAGGCGTGTGGGAGGGGGATCCAGGAGGAGGTGGGGACTGGGCCGGAGCAGGGTGTGGCCAGGCGGGGGCCTTGTATTTCGCAGGGGAAGCAGACAGGACGCTAGGATGCAGACCAGGATCACCGATTCAAGACTAGGGGCGGGTAGAGAGTGCGAGTGGCTGATGGTGGCCTTTGAGCGCCCAGCGTAGGGCTCTGGTCGTTGTCATGGGGAGAGGGGGCTTGCTGGCGGGGGGCTGCCATGCTCATTGGGGAGCGAGCTGGCGCCCCCCCTCGCATCCCCATGCCGGGAGGAGCCCCGTGGGGCAAGAGCCAGGCGGAGGCCCGGGCCGCGGGAAGCTCTGGGGCTGAGTGAGGCCGCAGCGGTTTCCGGGGGAAGGGGGCGGTGCGGCGCGCGGCGGGGCGGGGGCTGCGGGAGGAGGCGGCGCCGCGCGGGGAGCCGCGGTCCCTAACCGTGCGCGCCCGTGCTGCGCGGGGCTGCGCGGGCGGCGGCCGCCAGTGCGTCCCACTCTGCTGCGCTTCCGCTCGCCCGCTCGGCCGCCTCTCCCGGGTGGATCCCAGACCTCCACGCACCAGCGCCCGGAGTCGCACGCCGCCTGCCGGGACCGCCGCCGCCGAAAAGGGGGTTCGGGCTAAGCCCGGGGGCTGGCATCCAAGCGCGGGGACCCGCCGGCGCCCTGCACCGTCTCCGTCTCCGTCGCCCGCCTCCCTCCGGACTTCCATCCCCGGGCGCGTCACCCCCACCCTTCCTACTGATCCTCCTCGCCGCTCACTCCGCTGCCTCCATCACCGTCGCCCAGACCCCACCTTCAGTCCGGCCTACCCCACCTTCGCCCCCAGCGCAAGCCCCTCGCCGTCTCCGTGTGCGCCCCATCGGGCCCCGTCCTCACCGCGCCCATCCGTCCCCCAACTTCGCCCCGTTCCCACGGCCCCCTCCGCTGCCTGCTCGCCACCCCTCCCCGCTCCTGCCGCAGCCCCCTCCTGCAGCAAGCCCCCCTTCCTCCTCCATCAAGCCCGTTTCCCTCGCCTTCGCTCTCGGTAGCCCCCGTGCGCGCCCCGCCTGCCACCCCCAGCCAGGCCCGCCTCGCCCACTGCGGCAAGCCCCTTCCCCGCCAATCGCAGCGCCCCCGGCCCCCCTCCTGCAGCGCGGCCCCCCTCCCCTCGGCGCTGCCGCGCCCACTGCGCCAGCGCCCGCTCCTCGCTGCGCCAGGAGCGCGGCCGCCTCTCCAGACCGCGCCGGCTGCGGCTCCGCGCGTGCGGCCCTCTGTTCCTGGCCGGCGGCCGCTGAAGCCCTGGAGCTCGGCCTTTGTCCCGCCGCCCGCGCTACCGCCCCGCGGCAGCGGGGTCCCGGACGGGCCGGAGGCACGGACCTCTCCCGCCCGGCCCCGGGGTGTCGCACACCCCCTGAGTTTCGGGTTCCCGCCGGTGACGGAGGCGCGGCGGCGGCGGCTGCGGGCCGGCTCGGTGATGCTGGCAGGTGGCCGGAATGGTGGAGGGGCTTGGGGCCGGCGGTGAGGTGCTCCGAGGGGGATAGGGGAGCGGGGCGGGGACGGTTGCGAGGTCTGTTGCCGCGTTAGGAACCCGGGAGGGTGGCGGTTGAAAAGCTCTGTCCGCGGTGGGTCTGTGGCTGGCCCCCGGGTGGACCCCAGCCCTCAGGGCTGACCCTGCCGCAGACGGAAGCCAGGGACAGACGCCTCTCCGGTGGGAGGTGGGGCGGGGTGAGGAGATGCAAAAAGGCGGCCTGGGGCTACCATGGTGGGCAGTGCCCAGGGGACCCGGGGTTGCTTGTCCGGTGCCTCCCCACCACGTCCAGGCTGGTGGACGTGCCCTGGGGGGTCCTGCAGCCCATCGGAGCAGGAGTGGGCACGGACAGTCGTCCAGAGAAGGGTCTGCAGCTTGGGGAAAGGCTCTGCCCACCCCGCCCCTCCTCAGGAGGCCCGCGGGGTCCAGGGCAGAGTGGAAGGGCGGGGTGGCCAGGGCCCCTCCCTGCTCTTCCAGCCCCAGCCTCCTCTGGTGTTTGGGGGCCCCAGTGCCCGGAGCTGCCTGCATAACTGTGTTCCGAGGGGTCTGGGGAGGCTGGCTGTCCCACTGAATCAGCCAGCGCATCCTGGAGGTGGCTGGGGGAGCTGGTGCCTAGCACCCGATCGTGCCTTCAGACGCTGGTGCCGCAGGCGGTCTGGTGCTCCTGTGTGAGGCGCAGAAGCTTCTGGAAAGACGGGCTTGGCCTGGCGCCATCTTCCCGCTGCAGTCTCCTTGGGAGGGCTCCCAGGCACCAGTCAGGACTGCTGGGCTGGGCTGGCACAGATACGCGCTCTGTCCAGCCTAGGAGGTGAGGACCACCGCTGGCATGGGGTCTTGGGCTCCAGTGCTGGGGTCACAGAGCTGGTGGGGGTGAGGAGGGCCGTGGGCGTGTGCACAGGTGGCAGGAGGCGTGAGCCTCAAAGATGTCTAAGCCGTAGTGATGGGACCTAGCACCAAGGAGTCTGGGGGAACTCCGGGAGGTCAGAATATGGGGGTGCGGCTACGTAGTCTGCTTGCTGTCAGCAAGGGGAGGACCTGCTGTGGGGTCAGGAAGCAAGTGTGGGTGTTTCAACCTGGGGAGGGCAGCGGGGGCACTCGGAAACGTGCGGGTGGGGCACAGAGGTGGGGCAGAAAACCCAGCATGAAACGGTCCTCCCCTCTCACACCCCCCAAAAACCTGGATCATGAAAGGAGGTGCCACAAAGAGGAAAGGGAGAATTCTAGAAGGATCTAGGTGGCTGTCGAAGGAGCAGCAGCTGCTGAGAAAAACAGGAGGGGCCATTGTGGATTAGCCTGGAGTGTGGAGTCAGTGCAGGTGGGAGGGGTCAGCGGGCAGGGGGGTCAAGCTGATGCCTTCCACTGGGGATGGGAGGGGGTCGGAAGGGGGAAAGTGGTGAGGAGAGGGGTGGACTGGGCAGCTCTAAGGTGGACGGGAAGCCAGCCGCGCCCCCACCTGGCCCAAGGACCCCTCCCCACCCTCCAGCTGTTTAGCCGAGGTGGGGTTTGGGGATGGAGATTTGAAATGATGGGAAGAAAATTGCATCCGTCTGCCTTGCACACCTCCAGGGACCCGGAGCTCATTACCTCCTCACACCGGCAGACCCCCCCCCGACCCACCCCCCCACTATTTGGCCAAGATGGGGGAGCAGGCCTGCTGTGCAGGAAGGCGCCCTGCAGAGTCTGCCCTCTGCCCGGCAGGTGTCCTGACCCACGGGTGACGCCGGGGCACGGGCCCTGACCACCGGCCACCACGTCCGCCCCGCAGCGGCTCGGGGCGCCTCGGCCCAGCCCGCCCGGGGCCCCAGGCCGGCGCCCAGGCTCTGGCTCCGTGTCTTCACTCCCGTGTGTGTCCACCGAGGGAGGGAGGGACGGGGGCTGTGCTGGGGCGGCCGGGAGAACGCAGGCGCCCGGGCGGCTGGACGAGGTGGCAGGGCAGGGGCCAGGGCCGGCAGCTCCCTCCCAGTTGTGGGCGGTGCCCAGGAGCCCCTCCAAGCCCACCCAGAGGGGGCTTCCTGTGTGTCCTGGATCAGGGGTCGGGGGAGGGATCAGGTTCGATTAGGAAGGTTGGGGAGGGAGACAGCCTTGCCAACCTGGGACGCCGCCCCCAAAACCCACCCCATGGCGCAAGTGCTTAGGTGCTGGCAGCTTGCAGCCCCCTGCCCACCCACCACTGCCTGGCCCTTGCCGCCTGCCCCCAGCTCACCCCCCACGGGGCTGGTGGTCACAGGCAGCAGGGGAGGCGTGCTCCTGGCCCGTAGTTGGCAGGGAGGCTCAGGCCCGTCTGACTGGGTGCACAGCCTCCGGCACCCGGGAGACGGCCAGTCTCTGCCAGCTGGCCTCAAGGAGACCCCAGGCTCGCTGTCCTGCACCCCCTCCCCCCGCTGTGAAGGGCCAGGCCAAGGTCACAGTCAGCAACAGCCAAGAGAAGGAAGAATCCGAGGAATCGGGCGCCTCCTCTGGTTCCAGCCCCCCTGCCGGGTGGTGCCTGCTCACCCCCCCCCCACTCCTGCCCCAGAAGCTCTGCTGATCAGACCGGGTGCCCAGGCCTCTGACCCCAGCCCCACATGGCCTCCATCCAGGCCGGACCCCTGAGACCACTCCACTCTGCCCACCCCAGGCCGGCACAGGAGAGATTCTTCTCTTGCACTGCTCCGACAGGAACTGTGGCCTGTGCGGGGTGAACCATGGCAGGCTGGGAGCTGGGGGTGGTGGGCTGAGGCAGCTCAGTGGGTGTGGGGCCTGAAATCGGGCAGCCTGAGCCGCTTGGCCCTTCACTGTGTAACTTTGGACACGAAACCTAACCTCAGCCAGCCTGTTTCCTGGTCTGCAAAGTGGGTTCACAGCACCGACTCAAAACCTGGACCGGCACATTTTGAAAGGTGCACCCTGCACCACAGGGGCCACCGGGCCAGCCTCAGTGCTGCCCTGGCGCTGCCGTGAGCTGGGCCACCAGGAGCCAGTGCGTGGGCAGCAGCAGGGGGCGGTGGGGGCCCTGAGGGGCCTAGGTGTGTCCTGCTGAGCGGGGGGGCTCACAGCAGGGCCCCATTGGACGTGCTTCTCGCTTGTCCTGGCGAGAGGCCCCTGCCTCTGGCCAGCCCAGAGCTGTGGGTGGGCAGCCCCCCAGCCTGCAGGGCTGCCCGCCCTCGGTGGGCCGGCGCCCCGAGGTGCTGTGGCGGAGGCTGGGGCTGTCCTGCCCCTCAGGGGTCCTCTTGTCCCCCTGCCCTCAGCCTGGACACGGGAGGGCTGCCAGCAGTCCTGGACGCCCCTCGCCCTCCTCCATGAACCTGGAGTCTGGCGGGGCCCCCCGCACCCACAGGTCCTGCGGCCTCTGTGCTGAGTTCAGGAGTTGAGCTGAGCTGCTCCAGGCGCCTGGGACACCTCTTCACCTGGATGGGGGCAGGGAGGGAGGCTGGGAGCGGCACCCCACACCCCTGCCCTGGCTCTCAGCCTCCCCACCCCCAGGGGCCTGGGGGACGAATTCTGCCGAGGGCAGCGAGGCCCCTGTGGGGCCCAGGCCCTTCCCGGGCCTGCCTCCCCCAGGCGGGCCCCCACCCCCGCTGTGCCCCTTCCCGGGGCCAGCCCCCCCACCCCCACTCCTGCTCTCCCTCACGCCAGCCCCTCCCCACAGGCGAGCATCTACGAATCTGCCCCCAAGGCTACACCTGCTGCACGAGCGAGATGGAGGGGAACCTGGCCAACCGCAGCCGTGCTGAGCTGGAGACAGCGCTCCTGGAAGGCAGCCGGGCGCTGCAAGCCACGCTGGCCGCCCAGCAGCGGGGCTTTGACGGTGAGCAGGCTCGGGGGCCGCAGACACTCTTGGCAGGGGTGGGCCAGAGCGGGGCGTTAGCAGATCGCCTGCAGGCCTCTTCATCTGCTCAAGGAGCCAGCATGTCTGTCCCGTCAGCCCTCCAGAGGGGATCCTCCGCCTTCAGGTGGCTCCCCGGCACCCAGAGCTCTCCCAGCATCTGCCAGGGACTGGCCTGAGGCGGGCCACCAGGCTCTGGAGCCGGGAGCTCTGCGTGAGGACCACAGGGCGCGGCGAGCGGGGGGCCCATGGTGTGGTCCCGGTGTCTCCGGGGCAGCCGTGTGTGGGTCAGCGGTTCCCTCCAGGCTTGGCCATCACGTCTGGGCCCAGAGCGAGGATGGGCCCCTCGGAGGGGGCGGCGGCAGGGGCCCCCGGAAGCAACTGAGCTGCTGTCAGAGCCTGCACGTCACCCGCTCAGGACACTCACTGTGTTAAAAGCAGTTCTTCACCCGCTTCCAGTCCCACCTGGGCCCCCCACCCCTCTGCGTGCCACCTCCCACCCCAGCCCCACCCCTGCACCTGGTCCGGCCACCCTAGGTCTCCCCAGCAGCCCTCCCCAGGCCGCCTGGCACAGGGGGCCCTGGTCTGAAGCACTCCAGGCCCTGAGCCCAGCGGGCCCACGCTGGCTGTGTTCCAGGACACAGCTCTCAGGCTGCAGCCACCGGGGCCGTCATCTCCTGAGAATGGGGGGGCGGGGCAGGGGGCCGGGCATGGGCATGGTGGCCCCACGACCACCCTGTGTGCTTCTGGGCTGGTCGTGAGCTGCAGACAGCCTGTCTGGAGGCCGGGCTAGGGTGGGGACCAGGCCCCCGGAGGGTACAGGAATATGGACTGGCTGCTTCCTCCCACAGCCCCCACCCAGCCAGGGTCGCGCCAGGGTCTCCTGCCCAAGGCCTTGGGTGGGGCGGGTGTGGGCACTGGTCTGGGGGCCACAAGCCTGACATCTCCACAGCCTCAGAGCAGAGCTGAGCTGGCCTGGACACCCGAGGGTGGGCCTGGGTGGGGAGGGGCGGCCGCAGCTTGTGAGGATGCGTCTGCATGGGTGGGTGGTGTGCCCTGTCCCCTGCAGTCTCCCTGCTGAGAGGAGGATGATGTGGGGGCCCCGGTTCTCAGCACATAGGACAGAAGCATTTCCCCCAAACCCCCGACACTCACCCCGTACCTCCACGGCCCTGTCTGGACTCTGGACATGTCCTGAGGGCTGCAGGGGGCCCTCTCCAGACCACCTGGCAGGTCGGCTTCCAGAACCAGATGGAGCGCCGCGTAGAGAGGCAGGAGGGCAGGAAGCCCAGGAGAGCCCCAGAGACCCGCGGGGTGGAGGATGGACAGAGACACACAGTGGGGGACTCAAGACTCCCCAGGATGGGGGGCTGGCTGGGTGACAGTGGAGGGAGGAAGGAGAGCTGCTGGGAAGGAGAGCAGGTGAGGGGCGCCCAGGGCCCTCCCCCTGTGGGTCCCACCCCAACTCTGCACCTTCCTGCCCTCGGAAGCAGTCCCTTCGAGGTGCTTACGTGGGGCTCAGGTCAGAAATAGACGCTGGACACTGCAGTCCCCAGGCCAGGAGGGGAGTGCTCAGGACGCCATCGGGGCCGGCATCCAGGGCCCCCACAGGTTCTGATGGCTCAGAGCACCGGGGGTGGGGGGGGAGGTCGCCAGCGGAGCCCGCAGGAGTGCTGGTCAGGGCTGCCGCAGCACGTGGAGTGGGCAGAGGGCCCCGGAAGGCCTCACGCCCACCTCCCCCCGCGCCCAGATCACTTCCAGCGCCTGTTGAACGACTCAGAGCGCGCGCTGCAGGAGGCCTTCCCGGGCGCCTTCGGAGAGCTGTACACGCAGAACGCCAAGGCCTTCCGCGACCTGTACGCCGAACTGCGCCTCTACTACGGCGGCGCCAACCTGCATCTGCAGGAGACGCTGGCCGAGTTCTGGGCGCGCCTGCTCGAGCGCCTCTTCCGGCAGCTGCACCCGCAGCTGCTGCTGCCTGACGACTACCTGGACTGCCTGGGCAAGCAGGCCGAGCCGCTGCGGCCCTTCGGCGAGGCCCCCCGCGAGCTGCGCCTGCGCGCCACCCGCGCCTTCGTGGCGGCGCGCGCCTTCGTGCAGGGCCTGGGCGTGGCCGGCGACGTGGTGCGCAAGGTGGCCAAGGTGCGCGCCGCGGCCCCGCCCCTGCCCCGAGGGAGTGTTGTGGGACCCGGGTTGTCGGAGCGGGAAGGGGAGGGGCCTGGGACTGGCCGCACCGGCGGCTCCAGGGATCCGGTGGACCGGACGTGAGAGGGCTGCTCGCTCCTAGGTGGAGCGGCAGAGTGAGGTGTCCGGTGGGGGGGTGGGGGAGGGCATAAGCGTCAGACCCCTACGGGGCTGGGCAGAACCCAGCTCTCCACCCCCACCTCCCCAGCGAGGGCCCTCAGTAGTCGCCCCGGCCTCGGTGCCCTCGTCTGCATGGCGGGCAGTGTTCCCGCTTCCCTGGGGAGGTTTCGTGACCGCAGTGTTCCCGGCGGAGTCCCAGCACGGCGACCGGACTGGTTGGACTGAGTGCGCCCCGTCCCCGCCCCTGCCGGCCTGCAGGCCTGCTTGGTCATCTGGGAGGACACACGGCCCCGGAAAAGGCCCCGCCACGGTGGGGCAGACCCGGGCACCCTGACTCCCGCCGGGGGTGATCGCGTGCTGTGGCTTCGCGGTCAGACTGCCTTGGCCCTGCAGGTGCCCCTGAGCCGCGAGTGCTCGCGGGCCGTCATGAAGCTGGTGTACTGCGCCCACTGCCTGGGGGTGCCTGGCGCCCGGCCCTGCCCCGACTACTGCCGCAACGTGCTCAAGGGCTGCCTAGCCAACCAGGCCGACCTGGACGCCGAGTGGGGGAGCCTCCTGGGTGAGCCCCCGCTGCCCCGACTGCCCTCAGGGGGCTGGCCTCCAGAGCACGTGGTCCCCGAGGCGGGGGGCAGGGTTCCCTCTGGGTCTCCCAAAGGAAGGTGCTATGGCCAGCCGCCCGGAGGGCGCCCTGGGGGCCAGGTTCCTGTCCTTGCCCACTGAGTGAGCACGCCGAGGTATACACGTGAGACGCACGCAGGGCGGCCCACGCCTGAATTACCGTGGGCGTTGCTGCCAGGGGGTGAGCCGGCTGGCATGTGCAGACGTGAGGTGGGTCTCCAGACACACGCACCAACACGCCTGCACTCGTGTGTGCATCTGCTTGTGCGAGGTGAGCCAGCACGCATCCGTATTGACCCCCGTGGTGACACAGGCCAGCACACATACACGCCGAAACACACACTAACGTGGACGTGTGATGGCGTGATGCAAACGTGAGACGTGAGGCGACGTGTGCACACAGTGGGCCAGGTGTACGTGTATGTGCCGACAGGTGTAAGCTTAGAAACACGTGCTCAGCCTATACACGCATGCCAGCACATACAGGAGCTCACGTGTAGGTGGGCTGGCCTGCAGTGAGCAGACACAGAAATGCTGCGGGCTGACAGGCCTGTGTGTAGCTCAGCCATGGGCCAGCGTGCGGCCATGCAGAGCGCCCCGTGTTTCTGTTCACGCTGGCCCAGACTCCATGGTGCTCATCACGGACAAGTTCTGGGGCCCGTCGGGTGCGGAGAGTGTCATCGGCGGCGTGCACTACTGGCTGGCAGAGGCCATCAACGCCCTCCAGGACAACAGTGACACACTCACGGCCAAGGTGCGGCAGGAGGGGAGCAGGGGGCAGGGGGGGCCCGGATGCGGCCTCGCGCCCATCAGGACCCCTGCGTGCTCCCCTAGGTCATCCAGGGCTGCGGGAACCCCAAGGTGAATCCCCAGGGCCCTGGGCCCAAGGAGAAGTGGTCCAGGGGCAAGCTGGCACTGCAGGAGAGGCCGCCCGCCGGCACGCTGCAGAAGCTGGTGAGTGGCCTCTGCTGGGTGGGCCCAGGGTGGAGAGGGCGGGGCAGGCTGGCGGGGGCGTCTGGTGGCCTGACCACTGCCCGCAGGTCTCCGAAGCCAAGGCACAGCTCCGAGACGCTCAAGACTTCTGGATCAGCCTCCCGGGGACACTGTGCAGCGAGAAGCTGGCCATGAGCTCAGCCAGTGACGAGCGCTGCTGGAATGGGATGGCCAAGGGCCGGTGAGTGTCCCGCCGCTCTGGCCCCTCGGCTTGTCCGTGGCCCCGGGTGTGTCATGCCCTGCACCAAGTCTGACGTGGGACACCCCGCGGGACCCAGAGCCGGGACGAGGGCCAGGTCCCCACCGCGTACACACGCTCAGTGTTTCCACGCTCTGCTGCAGGGGCCTGTGTGGGCTCCTGGCAGCCCTTGAAGGCTTCGGGAGATGGGGAGGGGGTCTCAGACTTGCCACTACCCTGACTGGAGGAGCGAGGGCTGGATGGGTGTTGCTGGGGCCAGGCCCCTTTGTGGGGAGCAGGACAGTGACCCAGGGCTTGTCTTTCTGGTCTCCAGGTACCTCCCCGAGGTGATGGGTGATGGCCTGGCCAATCAGATTAACAACCCCGAGGTGGAGGTGGACATCACCAAGCCTGACATGACCATCCGCCAGCAGATCATGCAGCTGAAGATCATGACCAACCGCCTGCGCGGCGCCTACAGCGGCAATGACCTGGACTTCCAGGACGCCAGTGAGGGCGGGCGGGGGGTGGGCAATGACCTGGGCCTCCAGGATGCCAGTGAGGGCGGGCGGGGGAGTGGGCAACGACCTGGGCCTCCAGGATGCCAGTGAGGGTGGGCGGGGGGTGTGGGCAACAACCTGGGCCTCCAGGACGCCAGTGAGGGCACCCGGGGTGGGGGTGCCAGGGAGCCCCAGCTGGAAAAGGGTGCAGGGTGGGGGGAGGCCCTAGATAGGGAAAGGTGGGCGGGGGCGGCCCCACCCCGGGGCCCAGGTGGCTCTGAAGGCCCGGCTGATGCCCAACTGTGGTCCCGGTCCCCCACCCTGTTTCCAGCACGGCTGTGAGCCCGCCAGCACATCCGCCCAGCCTCGGCAGGCTCCAGGAACTGCCGTCCCCAGCGCGGGAGGCCCAGGCAGAGGGTCGTGGCCCTCGGGGTCCCCTAGAAACTCCTCCCCTCTCCCCCCCAGGCGACGACGGCAGCGGCTCAGGCAGCGGCGAGGGCTGCCCAGACGAAGTGTGCGGCCGGAAGGTCGGCAGGAAGAGCGCCAGCTCGCGGACGCCGCTGACGCATGCCCTCCCGGGGCTGTCGGAGCGAGAAGGCCAGCAGACCTCGGCCGCGGCCCGCCCCCCGCCCCGCGCCAGCCCCTTGCTGCTCCTGGGGCTCGCCCTGGCCCTTCTGGCAGCCGCTCCCCGGGGGCGGTAACTGCCTCAGCACCCGGGACCGTGGCCAAGGACTGACTTTGCCAAAACCCGCAGCAGACGATATTTAACTCCCTGGGCCGGGAGGCCCCGAAGCGGGACAGGAGGGGTCGCTGAGGGACCCGGCTTGTGACTGTGCTGGGGGCAGGGTGGGGGGCTTCGCCCAGCCCCCCAAGCTTTTACTTTTGTATGGGGCCCTCAGGTCAGCCGGGGACGGTGTGCCCCAAAAGCCATGCGTTTCAGAGACCTCGAGGTGCCGCTGGCCGTCTCTCCCCACAACCCCTGCGGCACCGGGGCGGGTGAGGAGGCCGCCTGACCGGTGTCCGGCTAAGTGCGGGCTGTGCCCTCCTCCCCCGCCACCGAACACCTGGGACTCAGGTGTCTGAAAGCCACGCCCAGTCCTCAGGCCCAAGAACCCCCCAGAGGGTGTCAGGGTTCCCACCAGCGGGCGAGCGGGGCCTTTGGGATTATGCATGAGCCCTGACCCCACCCCCAGGACCCCGTGGGGGCCCCCTCTCAGCAAGGGCGCTGGACTGCGCTCCTGGCCGCCCGCACCGGGACTTCCAGAGACGCCGCCCGCCCCCGCCCTTCCCCACCCCCACCCAGACCAGGGCCACGTCCCAGCTCAGGACGACGCGGACCAGGGCCACAGCCGACCCCTGGCCACAGGGATGCTGGGTGGCTGGGGAAATCTGAGCTCAGGGCCAGCGAGACCCGGCGCCCACACCAAGGGCCTTCCCTTCCCTGACCTTGCCGGCCGCAGGCCAGGGCGCTCGACAGTTAAGGGCTTTCCTAGCCACACCTCCTCAACAAGCCCCTCCCGCCCTTCTCACCCAGAGCTGCCTTCTCGGCCCCTCCCCGGAAGCTGCTGAGGGTCCCAGGTGACCTTCCGCGGCCCCGGGTCTCTGCAGGCTTCTCCGCGAGCCAAGGCCCGCCCTCCTAAGCCCCGTCCACTGCAGGGTCTGGGGAGGGGCCGCTCCCTGCCAGGGAAGGCTCGGGCAGGGCAGGGTGGTCTTGAGGGTCGGGGATGCTGAGGCACGTAGCCACGCCAACCTGCTGACCGGCCCCTGGGCCTGGAGAAGGCTGCTTCCTGCCGCTTTGCTTTTTCTCACCGGGTGGAGGGCTTCCGGGCTCTGGGACACGCGGGGTCCGGGGCTGCTCACACAAACACGCCAACCCTATCAGAACCTTGTGCCAGGGCGGGGTCAGGCCAGGGCCTCCCTGCCTGCAGGTGTGGGCTAGCTGGACTCTCGGCCCGGGGCAGCATCACCGTGTGCCCAGACGGCCACCCCGGCCGGCACTCGGGCCCGCCCTCCCTTCGTTTCTGGACGGGGCGGCCCTGTGTGATCAGTGGCCGGGCCGGCTGTGTCTTGGGCCGCACAGCGTCCACAGGTGACGCGTGTGCTTCGAGTCCTCGTATGAATAAAAGGCTGGAGACCGCGTGTCGCTGCAGTGATCTTGCCGTACCCCGCCTGGCAGCAGGTGTGTGCTTGGGCGTGCCTGGCACACTGGGACCGTTGGGGAGGTGAGGGTGGGCTTGCACACAGGTCCCACCTGGTGGAGTGGCCCACGGCTGGAGAGTGCCCATCCTGCCCCCGGCCCGGGTCCTCCTGCCATCCACCCTCCCTCTCCCCGCTCTGGACGCACACATCTGGGCACGTCCAGGAAACTTCCCATTACCAGTTCCTGCCGAGCAGCCTTAGAGATACCCTGGAGGCCGCAGCGTGGGGGGACTAGCATCATCCCGTAGCTGGGCCTGGCCTGACATCCTGATGGTTTCATCAGCCCCCAGCGCCACAGAGAGAGCTCTGCCTAGCTGGCATCTCACCAGAGCAGGGACCCCTGCCCAGCTGCTCTGCCTGCCCAAGCAGAGTCCTGCACAACCCGAGTGATGCCACCAGCCCCGCCCTTGTGCCCCCACGTGCCCTGCAGCCCCAGTGGGGCAGCCTCTCCAGCGTCAGCGTCTGCGGGCCCCAGACCCCAGCCGGAGGCAGCAGCAGAGGTGCCAGCCACTGACGGTCACTTTATTCAGGGGTCACCACCCACTGGCTTGCTGTGCAAGCATTCAACAAAGCTTCTTGGTTGTCGGGGCCCTGTAGCGCCAAGGGCCCCCAGCCTGGGGAGGGGCCGGGCAGCAGACTGGGAGGAGGCTTCCGTGGACCCCGCCGGGCAGCATGGGGTGCTCACCTGCCTGCCCCTGCTCGAGTCCTGACAGGCCCCCGAGCCCACTGGCCCAGCTCCCCCCGGAGGCCAAGGTTGCTGTGAAGGCCTTCTTCCCTCGGCAGGCAAGGACGAAGCCTCGGGGTGCTCTGGGAGCCCCGTGTGTCAGCGGGGCGCCCAGATGCTCACTCATGACCGTAGGTGGAGTATGACACGTGGCACCTGGCCTTGCGTGGCGGCTTCTGGGCCTCAGGCCCCTGGGGCTCGTTGCCAAGTTGCTTCAGGGGTTTCTTTATGAATGTCATTCGGTACATTTCTCCTGTTAGGGAAAGGAGGACACAGGTAAGGCAGCATCTGGCCCAGGATAGCCCCCAGGTCAGGAGGGGAGGGGGCTGTCCTTGTCCCTGGAGGTCTCTCTGCCTTGTCCCTGAGCACTGGGCCCTCCCTGCTCTGGGTCAGGCCCGGGGCCACCCTTGAGCTCCCAAGCCCTGCCCACTCCAGGCCCGGTGCCAGTCAGTGAGAGGCTCCCTCCTTGCCTCCTGTCCCTGTTCATTTCTCGAGGGGATCCGGAAGTCACAGACATCCTGACCCACACTGATGGGCACAGAGCAGCCAGCGCCTCGGAGCCACCTGTGCGTGGCCTGGGCATGGGTACACACTCAAGCACGCAGGTGTGCACACACGCAGGAATGCATCCTTCACTCCCCTCCAGGTGACACTCGGCATCCCTTTACCTGGAGACAACCCCTCTGTCTAGAAGTGATGGTCATCATCACGGTGCTGCTACGCAAATTCTGAATGGAGAACCAACTCTCCAACCCTAAGTCCCTAGTGAACAGTGGAAGGGTCAGAACCAGGGTGTCTGTCCCTACAAGAAAGTGAAGACAGGGCAAGTCAAGTGTCAGAGCCATCAAAGATGGGGCATGTGGGTGGGATCCCAGGGGACCCCCAGCAGACGCCCCCTGCACAGCAGGGACACCTTCCAGAGAGGACTTAGCCCCCTAAAGTGAAACCTGTGTGTGCCCGCTTAGTCGCTCAGTCGTGTCTGACTGACCCCATGTACTGCAGCCCGCCAGGCTCCTCTCTCCATGGGGACTCTCCAGGCAAGAATACTGGAGTGGGTTGCCATTTCCTTCTCCAGGGGATCCTCCAACTCAGGGATCAAACCCAGGCCTCCCGTATCGCAGATGGATTCTTTACCATCTGAGCCACCAGGGAGGCCAAAGTGAAACCTCCGTGACCCTATTTCCCTCCTTCCTCTTCGCGGCGTAAAAAATAACAAGAACCTCCCCAGTTTCTATTATACTACAAACCTATTTCTATACCCAAACTGGGAAAACGAGAAAAACACCGGCAAGAAGCTTACCAAATTCTCAAAATATGCACCAGCACCTACCTGGGGAATCAGACCGACTGGGCTAAGATGTGAGTGTCAAGGAAGAGGGGTAAGTATTCAGAAACGTCTATTTTGAAGAAGTCATAGCAGTATGCTAACTGTTGAAATGACCGCCTTCCTGGCAGATACATCAAAATGTTGGGCAAAATCAGTATTTATTAATATAAAGTCAATAGCCACCTGAGGTCACAGGGGACCTAAGTCCCACACACTTAAAACACCTGTGTGGCCGTAGTGAGTGTGTGTGGATATCAGATGCAGCAATATCTCCTGCAGGACATCACAGGTGTGGAGCTGGCAGCCCTGTGCGGCCTGGACTGGGGAAGGGACGAAAAGTTCTCCCTGTGGGCAGAGGGGCCAGGAAAGCTTTGCTGCCAGGGCTCTGAGCAGAAGCGTCTCCCAGCAGCGTGGGCATCCCACAGATCCTCAGCTGACAGTGGAGAGGAGCAGATATGAAAGAACCCATAGGATTCTCCCAGTGTCAGACAGAATGTGATTCCCCTGGGTGGGGGAGGGAATAGAAAATCCCCAGTGATAGGAGCTCAGGTTTTAAAATTCCAACATGCCAAAACATCCCAGCCGAGAGAGCGCCCCAAGAACATTAGGTATGATGCAAACCGGTGCAGTGGATAAAGTGTGTGCAGCAGCCGCCGGCACAGCCCAGAGGACGCGGCCAGGCTCAGTTCAGACCTAGCTCTGCCGCCTAAGCGCTGGCACACAGGTCACGAGCCCCCACACGAGGACATGCCTTCAAAGCCGGCACAAATTTGCATAACTTCGTAGAGACAGACAGAGAAAGCCAAACAACTGAGGCGACAGAGGACCATGTTCCAGATAAGAGAACAAGACGAAACCCCAGGGGGAGAAAGGCCCCGAAGAAACACGAGGAGTAATTCACCAGGTAAGAAGTTCAAAGCGACAGTCCAGAGAAATACTGACCAAGCTTGGGGAGAGAATTTAGGGACACAGAACTTCAACAAAGAATTGGAAAATACAAAGAAAAGAACCAACCAGAGCAAAAGAAGCCGCGGAAATGGAAACCACACTGCAGGGAGCCAACTGCAGACGAGCTGACACAGAAGGACACACAGGAGGCCTGGAAGACAGTCACGGGGGCCACCCAATCGGAACAGCGGGGAGAAAGCATCTCTCAAACGAGGACAGTTTAAAGAGCCTCCGAGACAACAGCACGCATGCTCACACTCACACTGTAGGGGCCCCAGGAGGAGAGGAGAGAGAAAAGGGGCAGAGAACGCATTTGATAAAATGATGGCTGAAAACATCCCTTTCCTGAAGAAGGAAGCCGATATCCAGGTAAAGGCCACGAAGGGTCCCAAACAAGACGAACAAGAGGGACACGCACCAAGACGTGTCGTAAGGAAGATGGCGAAGGGTAAAGGCGAAGAGAGAACTTTAAAGGCAGCAAGAGAAAAAGAGTCACAAGCAAGGGAACCCCCACAAGGCTATCAGCTGATGTTTCACTAGAGGCTTTGCAGGCTGGAAGGGGGTGGCATGATGTAGTTAAAGTATTGACAGGGAAAACCTACAACCAGATACTCCACCTAACAAGATCATCATTCAGAACTGAAGAAGAGGTCCTCAGACAAGCGAAAACTAAGAGTCTGTCACCACTGAACTAGCCTTACAAGAAATGCTCAGGGGCCCTCTTTAATCGAAAAAAGAAAAGGCCATACAAAGAAATAAGAAAATCTATGAAGGAAAAATATTTCGCGGGAAAGGCAAATATATAGCAAAGGCAGTGGAGCAGCCACTTAAAATTTAAGCGAGTACGAAGGTTGAAAGACAAAAATCATAAAATTAACTACATATAACTACAATGAGGACTTAAGAGATACGCATAAAGATGTAAAATACGACATCAGAACATAAAATTGTGGAGTAGAGGAGTGAAAAAATGCAGTTTTTAAAATGTGTTTGAATTAAAATATGGTCATCAGGGTAAAACAAATTAGAGATATAGATAGATACAGACACAGTTACACAGAGACATATATATGAACCTCCCAGTAACAGCAAAGCAAAACCCAACGGATACACACACAAAAAGAGAAAGGAACGCAAACATAACATTAAAGAAATTTATCGAACCACAAGGGGAGAGAAAGACTAAAAAAAGGAGAGATCAGAGAAGAACCACAAGACCAGGGAATAAGTAACGGAGTGGCGGTGAGTGCACACCCGTCACGAATCACCTCCGTTAAAGAGACATGACGCAGCTGAACGTGCTTGTCTTGTTTGCTTTGAACTATCCAAATGCTGCCCACGGGAGATTCTTCTCAGAACTAAAGACACAGAGCCTGAAAATGGAAGAATGGAAACAGATATTCCTTGAAGACGGATACAAAAAGAGAGGTGGGGCAGTAATACACATATTAGACAAAACAGAACTTAAAACAAAGTCTACAACAAAAGACAAAGGAGGGCATCGTATAATGATTCAGTAACTATTCCAAGAACAGGATATGATGTTCCTAAACATATGCATATGCTCCTGACATACGAGCACCTCAAACATATAAAGCAAATGTTAAGACGGAGAACACCATACAGTGATACCTGCCATACATTAAGGGACTGTTCATCCAGAAGGAAAATCAACAAGGAAGCAACGGCCTTAAATGACACACTCGGCCAAACAGGCTTGATAGATATCTATTGAACATTCCATCCCCAAACAGCAGAATACACATTCTCTTCAAGTGCATGGGGAGCATTCTCCAGGATAGATGGCACGCTAGGCCACAAAACAAGTCTCAGCGGATTTATGAAGACCGAAATGGTATCAAGCATCTTTTCTGAACCCAGCGGCATGAAATTAGTACTCTACCACAGGAAGAAAGTGGGTAAAAAACATGGAGACTAACCAACATGCTACTGAAAGAGAAACAGAGTCCATGAAGAAATCAAAGATAAAAAGCACCTCAAAATGAATGAAAGTAGAAACATAACTTTCCAAAATCTGTGGAATGAAGCAAAGCAGTTCTAAGAGGGAAATTTATAGCAGCATAGGCCTTTGCTGTTGCCCAGGCATTAAGTCCTGTCCAAATCTGCAACCCCACGGACTGCCGCACACGAGGCTTCCTGTCCATCGCAGTCTCCTGGAGTTTGCCCAGACTCTTGTTCATTGAGTTGGTGATGCTATCCATTTCATCCTCTGTCTCATCCCCTTCTCCTCCTGCCCTCAATCTTTCCCAGCATCCGAGTCTTTTCCAATGAGTTGGCTCTTCACATCAGGTAACCATGTACTGGAGCTTCAGCATCAGTCCTTGCAACAAATATTCAGGGTTAATTTCCTTTAGGACTGACTGGTTGGATCTCCGTGCTGCCCAAGGGACTCTCAGGAGTCCTTCAGCACCACAATTCAAAAGCATCAAATCTTCAGGGCTCAGCCCTCTTTACGGTCCAACTCTCACATCTGTACATGACTAGTGGAAAACCCATAGTTTTGACTAGAAGGACCTTTGTTGGCAAAGTGATACCTCTGCTTTTGAATATGCTGTCTAGGTTTATCATAGCTTTCCTTCCTAGGAGCACCCTTTAATTTCATGGCTGCAGTCACTGTCCACAGTGAGTTTGGAGCCGAAGAAAATAAAATCTGTCACTGTTTCCACTTCTTCCCCTTCTATTTGCCATGACTGGATGCCTTGATCTTAGTTTTTATAATGTTGCATTTTAAGCCAGCTTTTTCACTCTCCTCTTTCACCACCATCAAGAGGCTCTTAAGTTCTTCTTCATTTTCTGCCATTAGAGTGATACCATCTGCATATCTGAGGTTGCTGATATTTCTCCTGGCAATCTTGATTCCAGCTTGTGACTCATCCTGGCAGGTATTCTGCATGCTATAATTTGTGTATAAGTTAAATAAGCAGGGTGACAACATACAGCCTTGACGCACTCCTTTCCCAATTTTGACCAGTCGATTGCTACATGTCTGGTTCTAACTGCTGCTGCTTATCCTGCAAAGAGGCTTCTCATGAGACAGGTAAAGTGGTCTGCTATTCCCCTGTCTTTAAGAATCTTCCACAGTTTGGTGTGATCCACACAGTCAAATGGAGCAGATGTAGACGTTTTTCTGGAATTCTTTGCTTTCTCTCTGATCCAAGGAATGTTGGCAATTTGATCTCTAGTTCCTCTGCCTTTTCTATATCCAGCTTGTATATCTGGAAGTTCTCAGTTCACATACTGTTGAAGCCTAACTTGAAGGATTTTGAGCATGATCTTGCTAGCATGTGAAATGAGTGCAAGTGTGTGGTAGTTTGGACATTCTTTGGGATTGGAATGAAAACTGACCTTGTCCAGTCCTGTGGCCACTGCTGAGTTTTCCAAATTTGCTGCCCTATTGAGTGCAGCACTTTCACAGCATCATCTTTTTGGATTTTAAGTAGCTCAGCTGGAATTCCATCACCTCCACGAGCTTTGTTTACAGTAATGCTTCCTGAGGCCCACTTGACTTCACACTCCAGGACGTCTGGCTCTAGGTGAGTGGTTATCCAGGTCATTAAGACCTTTCTTACAGTTCTTCTGTGTATTATTGCCACCTCTTCTTAATCTCTTCTGCTTCTGTTAGGTCCCGACCTTTCTGTCCTTTATTGTGCCCATCTTTGCATGCAATGTTCCCTTGATATCTATCTCCAGTTTTCTTAACGAGATCTCTTTCTCATTCTACTGTTTTCTTCTATTTCTTTGCACTGTTGACTTACAGCCTTCTTATCTCTCCTTGCTGTTCTCTGGAACTCGGCATTCAGTTAGGTACATCTTTCCGTCTCTCCCTAGGCTTTCACTTCTCTTCTTTTCTGAGCTATCTGTAAAGCCTCCTCAGACAAACATGTTTTGGTTTTGGTCACTGCCTCCTACATAATGTCGTGAACCTTTGTCCATAGTCCTTCAGGCACTCTGTCTACCACATCTAATCTCTTGAATCTATTTGTCACCTCCAGTGTATAATCATAAGAGATTTGATTTAGGTCATATCTGAACGGCATAGCGGTGTTCCCTACTTTATTCAACTTAAGCCTGAATTCTGCAATAGTTCAGTTCAGTTGCTCAGTCATCTCTGATTCTTTGCGACCCCATGGACTGTAGCATGCCAGGCCTCCCTGTCCATCACCAACTCCCAGAGTCTACCCAAACTCATTTCCATTGAGCTGGTGATGCCATCCAGCCATCTCATCCTCTGTCGTCCCCTTCTCTTCCTGCCCTCAATCTTTCCCAGCATCAGGGTCTTTTCCATTGAGTCAGCTCTTCACATCAGGTGGCAAAAGTATTGGAGTTTCAGCTTCAGCATCATTCCCTCCAGTGAACACCCAGGACTGATCTCCTTTAGGATGGACTGGTTGGATCTCCTTGCAGTCCAAGGGACTCTCAAGAGTCTTCTGCAACACCACACTTCAAAAGCATCAATTCTTCACTCCTCAGCTTTCTTCACAACCCAACTCTCACATCCATACACGACCACAGGAAAAACCATAGCCTTAACGAGACGGACCTTTGTTGACAAAGTAATGTCTCTGCTTTTGAATATGCTATCTAGGTTGGTAGTAACTTTCCTTCCAAGGAGTAAGCGTCTTTTAATTTCATGGCTGCAATCACCATCTGCAGTGATTTTGGAGCCCCCAAAAATAAAGTCTGACACTGTTTCCACTGTTTCCCCATCTATTTGCCATGAAGTGATGGGACCAGATGCCATGATCTTCTTTTTCTGAATGTTGAGCTTTAAGCCAACTTTTTCACTCTTCTCTTTCACTTTCATCAAGAGGCTTTTTAGTTCCTCTTCACTTTCTGCCATAAGGGTGGTGTCATCTGCATATCTGAGGTTATTGATATTTCTCCCGGCAACCTTGATTCCAGCTTGTGCCTCTTCCAGCCCAGCGTTTCTCATGATGTGCTCTGCAATAAGGAGTTCATAATCTGAGCCAGAGTCAGCTCCAGTCGGCTCTACGCAAAGAAACAAACAAACAAAATAAACTCTCAAATAAACTACCTAACTTTCCACTTAAAAGATCAGGAAAAGAAGTCCAAAGTCCAAACGTAGCAGAAGGAAGGGAGTGATAAGGATGAGAGCGGAAATAAATAGAATGGAGACCAAAGAGTGTCAGAGAAGCCGATAAAAATAAGAGCTGGTCTTTTGAGAAGATAAAATTGATAGGCCTGTAGCCAGAATTATCAAGGGAAAAAAGGGTGGCCCAAATTTTAAAACTTATAAATGAAAGAGAAGTTATAACCAATATCTGAAAAATACACACCATCATATGGAAATACTATGAACAGTTCTGTACCAACAAATTGCACAACTTAGAAGAAATGGATAAGTCCCTTGAAACACAATCTTCCACGACTGAATCAGGAAGAAACAGAAAATCTGACCAGACTGACCACTAGCAATGAAATTGAATCAGTAATTTAAAAACTCCCAATAAATAAAATTCCAGGGCTAAATGACTTCACAGTTGAATTCTATCAAACATTTTTTAAAGTGGTAACACCTGTCCTTCTCAAACTATTCCAAAAAACTGAAGCGAAGGGAACACTTCCAAACTCATTCTATGAGGCCAGCCTCACTCTGATATCAAAACCAGACAAACTCACTATAAAAAGAGAAAATTACCAACTAATATCCCTGATGAACAAAGATGCAAATAGTCTCAACAAAATATTATCAAATTGAATTCAACAATAAGTAAATATGATCATACATCATTATCAAGGAGGATTTATTCCAGGGATGCAAAAATGGTTCAGTATATACAAATCAATCAGCATGAAACACCACATTAGCAAAACAAAGGATAAAAACCACGTGATCATCTCAGTAAATAACTAACCAAAAAAGCATCTGACAAAACTCAATACCCATTTGTGATTAAAAGAGCAAAACAAACTCTCAGCAAAATTGCTGTAGAGGGAATGTACCTCAACATAATAAAGGCCATTTGAGACAAACTCACAGCTAACATCACATCAATGGTGAAAATCCGAAAGCTTTCCTTTTCACCACTTCTGTTTAACACAGTATCGGAAGACACAGCACTCAGACAACAAAAGGCATCTGAACTGGAGGAAAGAAGGAAACCTGTCACCGTTTGCAGATGACCTGATGCTATACAGAGAAAACCCTGAAGACTCCACCAACAAACCATTAGAAGTATTATAATAAATACAGTAAATTTGCAGCATACAAAATTAATATTCAGAGTTCTGTTGCTTTTCTATACACTGATAATGAATTATCAGAAAGAGAAAATAAGAAAACAATCTCATTTACAATCATGTCAGATAAAATAAAGCTCCTAGGAATAAATGTAACCAAGAAAGGAAAATACCTGCACTGTGAAAACTGTAAGACACTGAAGAAGGAAGTTGAAGACCATACGTATAAACGGAAAGCTATCACTTGCACATGGATTAGTAGAGTTAATATGTTAAAATGACCATAGAACCCAAAGCAGTCTACAAAGTCAATGCAATCTCTGTCAAATACCAATGACATTTTTTCTCATTGAAATAGAGAAAATGATTCCTGCATGTGTATGGAATCATAAAAGACTTCAAATAGCCAAAACAATCTTGAGAAAGAAGAAAGAAGGCATCATACGTCTTGACTTCAAACTATATTACAAAGCTATAATAATGGGGGAAAGACGGACTCTTCAAAAAGTGGTGTTGGGAAAACTGGGCAGCTACAGGTAAAATCATCAAGCTGGACCACTGTGTCACACCGCACACAAAAAGGAATCAAAACAGACTCAAAAGTTAAGACCTGAAACCACACAACTCCGAGAAGAAAACACAGGCAGTGTTGTCTCTGATATCATCATCCTTAATAATATTTTTACGGATCCATCTCTTCAGGCAAAGGCTTTTAAAAAAGCAAAACTAATCAGATGGGACTACATCAAGCTAAAAAGATTTTGCACAGTGAAAGAAACCATCACCAAGATGAAAAGGCCACCTACTGAACAGAAGATATTTGTAAATGAGATGTCTGATAAGGCATTACTACCCGAACCATATAAACAACTCATACAAGTCAATATGTTTTTAAAAGCCCAATCTGATTTTAAAGTGGGCAGAGGACTGGAATAAGCCTGTCTCCAAAGCAGACAGACAAACGGCCAACATACACACGAAAAGATGCTCAATATCACTAACCAGCACGGAAATTCAAATCAAAAACTCCGTGGGACACTACTTCACACCCGTCAGAACGGCCATCATCAAAGACAATAAATACGTGTTGGCGGGGATGTGGAGAAAACGCAACCCTCAGGCACTGTTGGTGGGAACGGAAATTGGGGTGGCCACTATGGAAAATAGCATGGATTAAAAATTAAAGCCAGAACTATGATACAACCTATCAATCCCACTTAGGCATTTATAATCCAAAGAAAAGGAAAACACTAATTTGAAAAGACATATGCACCCCAAAGATGCTGGGAAAGATGGAAGGCAAAAGGAGAAGAGGGTGGCAGAGGATGAGTTGGTGAGATGGCATCACCAACTCGATGGACATGAGTTTGAGCACGCTCCAGGAGTTGGTGATGGACAGGGAGGCCTGGCGTGCTGCGGTCCACAGGGTTGCAGAGTTGGACACAACTTAGCAACTCGACGACAAAACACCCCAATATTCACAGAAGCAATATTTACAACAGCCAAGATATGGAAGCAATCTAAGTACCCACGGACAGATGAACGTAGAGAAAGTGTGGCCTGTTTATACAACGGAATACTGTTGTGGCTGTTCAGCTGCCAAGCGGTGTCCAGCTCTTTGCGACTCCACGGACTGCAGCATGCCACACTTACAGCTGGGGGGCTCTGCGGCCTGGAAGGACACCTGAAGCTCCAGGACACACAAACCTGCCTTCTGCATCCTTCCTGAGACTCACCCTGCCACTCCCCACCTCTGCAGAACACAGAATGCTGGGTTCTGGGCAGAATCCCGACACCTATAAATTCCAGGCCCTTTATGTCAACCAGCAACCTTCCAGGCCCAGTGCCACTGCCCTTGCCCATCCCAGGCTGCCCCCCAGGCTGCGCCCGTTGTGGGTTCCCTGACTGCCCCAGCTCCAGCTCCCCGGCCACCTCCTCCCGAGGTTCCCCTGACCTTATCTGGCCCAGGCCCCAGCCTCCATCCCCAGCACCGCCCCTCCCCTCATGCTGAGGACATGGGCTCCCCGTGTATCGTCCCCACGGCCCACCCCCCAGCCCCTGACTCCCTTGCTCGAAGAGGGGCCCATCAACCGCTCTCCCCGCCCCCCTCGCTCCACCTCCTGGAGCTCGCCTGCTCTGGGGCACGCCCACCTCGGGCGGCACCCCAGTCTGTCCCCCGTCCTCCCCCACCGTCCTCATGACCGAGTCTGGACTCTGAAGGCCACCGCGGCCCCGCGCTCTGCAGTCGCCCACGATCACCCTGGGACACCGCGCCCTCCGCAGTCCTGCCTTCCACCTGCCCCACCTCAGCTGCCCTCGGGGCGGGTCTGGGGCAGGGGCCGGGACTTCTTTTCCCAGCCTGAAGGAGGGCTGGAGTCCAGGTGGGTGGACGAGAGAAGCCTGGAAGGCAGGGAAGTGAGAGTGAGGGTCCTGGAGGGCAGGGTGAGGGGGCATCGGGCACACACTCAAGCTGGAGTGTTGGGGGGACTGGGTTGGGGAGGGGAGGGCGAAGCAGAGGGGGCCTCGGACCACTCACTCCCCGCAGACTGACTCCTCAGCAGCTGTCTGGAAAGGCGGCTCCAGGGAACCCGGCCCTCCAGCCACGTGGCGTGACCCTCTACACACTCACAGGCGCACATGGACGCACACACTCACACAGGCATCCGCCCCAGTTGAACAGGGCAGGAGAAACCCCAACCCGCCACACCTCGTCTCCCCTTCCTGCGTCTGTGGGCGGCCCCCTCTCCTGTCCCTCCCTCCCCTCTCCCTCCCCTGCCCCTCCCCCTCCCCACTTTTCTCTGCAGCCCCGCCTCCCAGATGCTCCCACACACTGACTATTTCTGCACTGAACTCTGACCCCTGCAACCCCCCTGGCCAAACCTTGACCCCCATCAGTCACTTTGACCCCTGCTTATCACTGCCATGCGGTCCCCACTGCCTCTTGGTGGGCTGGCTCTCCCCTCTCCCTGACGCTCAGCCAAGCACCCAAGGGACGAGACCAGGCCGGTGCTCGGCCCAGCGCCCGGCAGGCAGCCTGAATAGGGCAGCACCGCTCCCCAGGGACCCGGCGTGTCCCCCACCCAGCCCCTCTCCAGCAGGTGACAGACCATCCCCCACGACGATGACGGCCCGGGGCCACAAGGGTAGGTCTGCAGCCTCCCCTGGGGCCCAGGCCGTGGGGGACAGGTGGGGCCCCCCTGGCCTGCCGCGAGCCCTCCCTCTTGCAGCCTGAGTGACTGTAGCTCCAAGTTCTCAGAGAGCTAAGAGGCCGCGTGGCCTGCCCAGCAACCAGAGAAGGGAGGCAGGATATGGGCGCCTCCTCTCACTCAGAGGGCAGAAGCCAGAGGAGGGCCTCGGTAACAGCACAGAACTTTCTGGAAAGGAAGCTTGGCTTTGCAGCAGCCCCAGGGATGTGTGACATCCACTTGGCTCCACGCACACTGGCAGCGCCAGGTCCCTACACGGTCTGAGTCTGTCCATGGGAGAGAGGAGCCCAGCCCGGACCGTCCCCGCATCCGAAATGCCAACCAGCTGCCCGAGGCACTCGGGGTCTGAGGGGGTGGCCATCCACTTGGCTGCAACCCCGCTCCAGCCGGAGTCTCTGCCGACGGCAACGAGGGAGGGGAGCATCCGGCAAGGAGGACCCTCAGGCTGGAGCTGGGCATGGACGAGGGCTGACAGAGCACGAGCTCCCATCACCATGGTGACCCCCAGGGGCGAGGCAGGAGGCGCTGAGTTTCCGGGAGAGAGAGGGAAGTGAGCGCAGCCCCGGCCTGTGGCCTGAGGGTGGTGGGGCTGGGGAGACGGCGCCCCGCCCAAGTTAAAACACACAGGGGCACAGCACCTGCTCGGGAGCAAGATAACGGAGCAGGGTGCAGCCCACGGGGAGGGGAGACGTGAGCCGGCACAACTGACTTCAGCGCGGCAACCACAGGAAGGCAGGCCGTGAGCCCTGCTGTTAAACCAGAAGCCGAGAGCGCTCCCAGGAAGTCACAAAGGGCGCAGCATCCACCGCGGCCTCGACCAGCGAGCCCGGGAAGGGACAGACCAGGTGTCACAGGCCGCAGAGCCCACGGCCGACCGCCCAGAGAGCCGGGGATGAGCGGCGGCCACGGCGGCCTGCGCGCCTGCACGCTGGGGACCTGCAGCCGGGCCCCCGGGGACGGCACTGGGGCTCGCCGCGGCGGCTGCGGGTCAGCCGCAGACACCGCTCCTGCCCTGGCCCAGGCCGGCAGCTGTGGCCTTCTCCACACCAGGGCTCTGCCTCCTGGAACGTGGGCCCCGCGGGGCAGGGACCGGCGTCCTTGGCCTCTGCAGAGTCCTGGGAGCCCGGTGCACACCGCGCGGCACAGAGGCACTCGGGCACAGGCTCACCGCAGGGGAGTGGGCGTCGCCTCGGGGGCGGCAGGGGGCGCGAGGGGCCGCCCGGCCGAGGCAGCGTCGGGGCGCCTACGATGAAGGCGGAGCTGAGCAGCTGAAGGCTGGGTGCGAGGTGTGAAAGCGGACGACGGTGATTCCCACGACGGAAAGGATCAAACGACGGCAACACACGGTGGACTGGAAAGCAACACATGAAAGGTGGCAACTGTCTCCGAAACTAAACACTGAAAATAATTACAGCGCCCGACAAGACGCTCTCGGACCTGGCACGCAATCGACTGAGTGAGCACGGACAGCAAACAGCGCGTCTGAGAGCAGGAGCTCCGGTGCGGCCGTCCCGGGCGGTGGGGCCAGCACCCAGGACGGGCGGCAGACGAAAGGGGACACTCAGTCGCCACTAACCCCGGGAAGTGGGCTCCAGCCAGGCGGCGCTCATGCCCTGCACCAGTCACTAGGCTGACTATACAGTTACAGGTTCAATTCAGTTCAGTCGCTCAGTCGTGTCCAACTCTTTGCAACCCCATGAACCGCAGCATGCCAGGCCTCCCTGTCCATCACCAACTCCCGGGGCTTACTCAAACTCATGTCCATCGAGTCGATGATACCATCCAACCATCTCATCCTCTGTCGTCCCCTTCTCTTCCCATCTTCAATCTTTCCCAGCATCAGGGTCTTTTCCAGTGACTCAGTTCTTCACATCAGGTGGCCAAAGTACTGGAGTTTCAGCTTCAACATCAGCCCTTCCAATGAATATTCAGGACTGATTTCCTTTAGGGTGGACTGGTTTGATCTCCTTGCTGTCCAAGGGACTCTCAAGAGTCTTCTCCAGCACCACAGTTCAAAAGCATCAATTCTTTGGCACTCAGCTTTATTTATGGTCCAACACTCACATGCATATGTGACCACTGGAAAAACCATAGCTTTGACTAGACAGACCTCTGTCAGCAAAGTGATCTCTCTGCTTTTGAAGATGCTATCTAGGTTGGTCATAACTTTTCTTCCAAGGAGCAAGTGTCTTTTAATTCCATGCCTGCAGTCACCATCTGCAGTGATTCTGGAGCCCAAGAAAAGTCTCTCACCATTTCCACTGTTTCCCCATCTATTTGCCATGAACTGATGGGACCAGATGCCATGATCTTCATTTTCTGAATGTTGAGCTTTAAGCCAACTTTTTCACTCTCCTCTTTCACTTTCATCAAGAAGAACTTCAGTTCCTCTTCACTTTCTGCCATAAGTGTGGTGTCATCTGCATATCTGAGGTGATTGATATTTCTCCCAGCAATCTTGATTCCAGCTTGTGTTTCTTCTAGCCCAGCATTTCTCCTGATGTACTCTGCATAGAAGTTAAATAAGCAGGGCGACAATATACAGCCTTGACGTACTCCTTTTCCTATTTGGAACCAGTCTGTTGTCCATGTCCAGTTCTCACTGTTGCTTCCTGACCTGCATACAGGTTTCTCAAGAGGCAGGTCAGGTAGTCTGGTATTCCCATCTCTCTCAGAATTTTCCACAGTTTCTTGCGATCCACATAGTCAAAGGCGTTGGCATAGTCAATAAAGCAGAAATAGATGTTTTTCTGGAATTCTCTTGCTTTTTCCATGATCCAGTGGATGTTGGCAATTTGATCTCTGGTTCCTTTGCCTTTTCTAAAACCAGCTTGAACATCTGGAAGTTCATGGTTCACGTACTGCTGAAGCCTGGCTTGGAGAATTTTGAGCATTACTTTACTAGCATGTGAGATGAGTGCAATTGTGCGGTCGTTTGAGCATTCTTTGGCATTGCCTTTCTTTGGGATTGGAATGAAAACTGATCTGTGGCCACTGCTGAGTTTTCCAAATTTGCTGGCATATTGAGTGCAACACTTTCACAGCATCATCTTTCAGGATTTGAAATAGCTCAACTGGAATTCCATCACCTCCACTAGCTTTGTTCCTAATGATGCTTCCTAAGGCCGACTTGACTTCACATTCCAAGATGTCTGGCTCTAGGTAAGTGATCACAGCGTTGTGATTATCTGGGTCATGAAGATCTTTTCTGTATAGTTCCTCTGTGTATTCTTGCCACCTCTTCTTAATCTCTTCTGCTTCTGTTAGGTCCAGACCATTTCTGTCCTTCCATGTGCCCATTTTGCATGAAAATTTCCCTTGGTATCTCTAATTTTCTTGAAGCGATTTCTAGTCTTTCCCATTCTATTGTTTTTCTCTATTTCTTTGTATTGATCACTGAGGAAGGCTTTCTTATCTCTCCTTGCTATTCTTTGGAACTCTGCATTCAAATAGGTATACCTTTCCTTTCCTCCTTTGCCTTTCACTTCTTTTCACAGCTATCTGTAAGGCCTCCCCAGACAGCCATTTTGCCTTTTTGCATTTCTTTTTCTTGGGGATGGTCTTGCTCCCTGTCTCCTGTACAATGCCATGAACCTCTGTCCATAGTTCATCAGGCACGCTATCAGATCTAGGCCCTTAAATCTATTTCTCACTTCCACTGTATAATCGTTAAGGGATTTAAGTCATACCTGAATGCTCTAGTGGTTTTCCCACTTTCTTCAATTTAAGTCTGAGTTTGGCAATAAGGAGTTCATGATCTGAGCCACAATCAGCTCCCAGTCTTGTTTTTGCTGACTGTATAGAGCTTTTCCATCTTTGGCTGCAAAGAATATAATCAAGCTGATTTGGGTATTGACCATCTGCTGATGTCCATGTGTAGAGTCTTCTCTTGTGTTGTTGGAAGAGGGTGTTTCCTATGACCAGTGCGTTCTATCGGCAAAACTCTTAGCCTTTGCCCTGCTTCATTCCGCGTTCCGAGGCCAGACTCGCCTGTTACTCCAGGCATCTCTCGACTTCTACTTTTGCATTCCATTACCCTGTAATAAAAATCTTTTGGGGGGGGTTAGCTCTAGAAGGTCTTGTAGGTCTTCACAGAACCATTCAACTTCAGCTTCTTCAGCATTACCAGTCGGGGCACAGACTTGGATAACTGTGATATTGAATGGTTTGCCTTGGAGACGAACAGAGATCATTCTGTCGTTTTCGAGATTGCATCCAAGTACTGCATTTCAGAGTCTTTTGTTGACCATGATGGCTACTCCATTTCTTCTGAGAGATTCCTGCCCGCAGTAGTAGATATAATGGTCATCTGAGTTAAGTTCACCCATTCCAGTCCATTTTAGTTTGCTGATTCCTAGAATGTCACGTTCACCCTTGCCATCTCCTGTTTGACCACTTCCAATTTGCCTTGATTCATGGACCTGACATTCCAGGTTCCTATGCAGTATTGCTCTTTACAGCATCGGACCTTGCTTCTATCACCAGTCACATCCACAGCTGGGTATTGTTTTTGCATTGGCTCCATCTCTTCATTCTTTCTGGAGTTATTTCCCCACTGATCTCACAGGCATTGGAGGAACTGTGAGGAGACACCCCATGTCTAAGGGCAAAGGAGAAGCCATAGAGATGGTGGGAGGGGCAAAACCGTGTTTGGAATCATCCCCACACCTGGGAATCATCCGCACACCTGGGAATCGTCCCCACACCTGGGAGTCGTCCCCACACCTTGGAGTCGTCCCCACACCTGGGAATCGTCCTGGGAATCATCCCCACACCTGCCAGAGACACTTGGGGGCTCAAACATACCATGTGCCCACCAGGACCCAGAGACCCCACAGAGACTGAGCCAGAACTGTCTTTGAGTGTCTCCTGCGGAGGTGCACATCAGCATGGCCTGCTGCAGGGGCAGGGGCTCTGGGTGCAGCAGACTGGGTATGACATAAGCCCTCTTGGAGGAGGTTGCCATTAACCACACCGTAGAGCTGCCAGAACTTACTCAGGACTGAGGAAACAGACCCTTAGAGGGCACACACAGAACCTTGTGTGCACCAGGACCCAGGAGGAAGGGCAGTGACCCCGCAGGGGGCCACTTGCTGTGAGGGTCCAGGAGTCTCCGGCAGAGGCGTGGGCTGGCGGTGGCCTGCTGCAGGGTCGGGGGCACTGAGCGCAGCAGTGCATCATGGGACCTTTGGAGGAGGTCACCATTATCCTCATCACCTCCACCATGGTTTGGCCTTAGGTGAGGCCAAACACAGCCCGGCCCAGCAACAGGAAATTGGATTAAAGATTCACTGAGCATGGCCCTGCCCATCAGAACAAGACCCAGGCTCCCCCTCAGTCAGTCTCTCCCATCAGGAAGCTTCCATAAGTCTCTTATCCTTCTCCGTCAGAGGGCAGACAGAGTGGAAACCACATCACAGGAAACTAACCAAACTGATCACATGGACCACAGCCGTGACGAACTCAGTGAAGCTGTGAGCCATGCTGTGTTGGCCACCCAAGACAGACGGGTCACGGTGGAGAGGTCTGTCAAAACGTGGTCCCCTGGAGAAGGGAACGGCAAGCCACTTCAGTGTTCTTGCCTTGAGCACCCCATGAACAGTATGAAAAGGCAAAAAGTGGGACCCTGAACGATGAACTCCCCAGGTCAGTAGGTGCCCAATATGCTACTGGAGAAGAGTGGAGAATAGCTCCAGAAAGAATGAAGAGCTACAGGTAAGCAGGTGAAACCACAGTGTAAGAAAATCGTTTGTAGAACCTGAGCGCAGCCTCGTACAGTCTCATCCAGGGTTTCTTCCTAAGCACACTAGCAAACTGGGCCCTCAAGGACAGGACGGACAGAGTGGACCACAGAGCAGACATTTCCACGTGGCCAAGTTCAACCGAGAGAAGGCCTTTCCCATGGGAGCCGGAGACGGGGTGGGGTGTGCTTTAGGGGGTCCTCACAAGTCAGGGAGAGCACACCTCCCCAGGAGAAGCAGGCAAGGGGAAAAACAAATGCAGAATCGGCGTGTGGAAGTGAGCCGTGAGCTGAGGGGTGCGGCACCCTGGGGACTGGACGGGCCGACACCACCAGAGCCCGGGGCTGGCGGGGCGGGGGAGGGACACGACCAATGACCTCCAGAGGGCGAGCCATGGATACAGAACCAAGGTGTGAAGAGCTAATCCCCGTGAATTTAGACAAAGTGGAAAACGGGCCAACAGCGTGTGTGCAGCGGCCTTGCACATGTGGACGGTGAACCTACATGCCCATCAAAGGGGCATCAGGCAGACACGCTGGGGTTCCTGCATGGAAGTGACAGGACCCCACAGGGCGCTAGGAAGGCAGGTTAAAGTTCAAAGTGCACCTTTCTGTTTTGATGATGGATGGATGGAGTGCATGGAAAAGCACACACGTGTGCATGGGGTGCTGGAGGACATATGTGCGTGTGTGCACGTGTGCACAGATTAAAATCGAAACACATTAAGGCATTATCCTTGAGTAGACTGGGATGCTTTCTGCTGACTTCATCTTGCACAACCAGAATAAAGACTGTTTTCATTTGGGGAAAATGATGTTGCAGATAAATAGCACAGATGTTCACAGCCTAGGTTACAGCGTGACCACGCTCCCACTGTAGGTGTGCATGTGTGTGGTGTGCACACATGTTACATATGATGCCTTCTGTTGTACAGGCGCTCAGTCGTGTCCGACTCTTTGCAATCCCATGGACTGCAGCACGCCAGGCCTCCCTGTCCATCACCAACTCCCGGAGCTTGCTCAAACTCCTGTCCATTGAGTTAGTGATGCCATCCAACCATCTCATCCTCTGTCGTCCCCTTCTCCTCCTGCCCTCAATCTTTCCCAGCATCAGGACTTTTTCCAATGAGTCAGCTCTTCGCATTAGGTGGCCAAAGTGTTGGAGTTTCAGCTCCAGCATCAGTCCTTCCAATGAACACCCAGGACTGATCTCCTTTAGGATGGGCTGGTTTGGGGACTCTCAAGAGTCCTTTCCAACACCACAGCTCGAAAGCATCAATTCCTCAGCACTCAGCCTTCTTCACAGTCCAACTCTCACATCCATACGTGACTACTGGGAAAACCATAGCTTTGACTTAAAGACCTTTGTCATCAAAGTGATGTGTCTGCTTTTTAATATGCTGTCTAGATTTGTCATAGCTTTTCTTCCAAGCGTCTTTTAACTTCATGGCTGCAGTCACCATCCGCTGTGACTTTGGAGCCCAAGAAAATAACGTCTGTCACTGTTCCCACTGGTGTCTACATAGACTCTCGGCTGAAACTGGAAGCACACACCACAGTGCCAGCCGCGTGATTCCAGGTGCTGGGATAACTGTCATCGCCCATTTCTTACTTTTGTGTATACGTGTTCTATAACTCATAAGTCATCGTTAGGAAAGTTTTCCTTCTGGCAGATGTAGTGAGAGGCACCCACGTCCCCCTCCTCCAGGAAGACACTCCACAGCCACGTCACGTGTCCCAGGGTGGCTTGCAGCCAGAACTGGCTGAGGCAGGTGCAGAGGCCCACCCCCAGCCTCCACGGGGAGCCCCTCGGCACAGCTAGCCCAGCTCCAGGGCGACGGCCAGGCCCTCTCCTCTGCCCAGCTGCCGTCCTCAGCCCTGCCGGGAGCAGCAGGCGGGACGGCCCCAGCGAACGTCCCTCGGGGAAGGAGGGAGCCTCACGAGGGAGCCCGGTCCTCGACAAGACACTCCGGAAATCAGGCCAAACCAGCATGGCTGCAGACACCACGCTAACCAGCGAAAAGCCTGCTGGGTTGGGGTCCTCCCCGGCTGGGCTCCACCCACCCCACCTCCTCTGCCACCTGCCCACCCCGCCCCCATTCTGTTCTCAGCAGCACCTTCCACCTTCCTGCTGGAAGATGGAGTCCCCTGCCCTCACGCCTCACCACCCCTCCTTCCGCCCCTCCATGGGGGCAGACGCGCCACCTGGGGACCCTCCTTCCTGGCTCACGGTCACCCTCTTGTTTCCCCTCCATCAGTTGGGGGTGATTCCCACATCCACCAGCCCCCCTAGAACAGCCCTGGCAAAGCAGACGTTCAGTAAATGCGCATGGAGAAACGGATGCCCTGGCCACTAGTGGACAGCCTGGAGCCCGTGGGCAGGAACAGGAGGTGCCGCCCCACCCCCTGTGAGCCGCGATGAGCCCAGACACCCCCACCTCCTGGCGGCACCTTCAGAGCACGCTCCAGTCTTGACGCGAACCCACCGCCCTGCTCTCCCGACAGACAGCCGAGGCCAGGGGGGTCAGATGCAGAGCCCCTGGCCCGGGTAGGGGTGCGTGCGCACGTGCTGACGATTTAGTCGTGGCCGAGTCCTTGGGACCCCATGGACTGTCGCCCACCAGGCTCCTCTGTCCATGGGGTTCTCCAGGCAAGAACACTGGAGTGGGTTGCCACACCCTCCCCCAGGGGGTCTTCCGCACCCGGGGATCGAACCTGGGTCTCTTATGTGTTCTGCACTGGCAGGCGTGTTCTTTTACCACCAGCGCCACCTGGGAAGCCGGGTCAGGGTGGAGAGGGTTCAAACCCCTCCAGGGGGGCCGCTTTATTTCAGGGTCAGAGAGCAGACCCCCACCTTAGAGTCCTCAGGGCCAGCAGCCCAGAGGCGGCCCCACGGGCGGGTGCCAGCAGGGGGGCCGGCGGCCCAGCCCTCCTGGCCACGGAGCCCAGCGCCACTTCTTCACTGAGGTCCATCCACCCTCCAGGACTCCTCCTCCTGCTGCTCCCCTGGACAAGAAACTGGCAGGGAGCAGGGGGCCTGGGGGTGAGGGGCCGGGCCATCCCCGAGGGGCCCACGTGCCCACGCAGGCCAGTGGCTGCTGCTGGAAGCGCCGCCCAGAGCAGCCTCTTCTCTCGGCTCCCCCGCGTCCCACCGCAGCAGGGGCGCCCAGAGCCCAGGGCCCGACATGGGGTGAGCGCTGCACAGGCGCGCTCTGCTCAAAGCTCATGTGTGCACGGGATGCATGGCGAGAACCAGCTATCAGGGCAACTGCTCCTCAGAGATGACCCAGGCCTCTGTCCTGCAGCCCCCGAGGTGCGGGTACTGTGGCCAGATCCAGGGTGCCCCCCACAGCAGTCTGTTACTAAAAGACCCATTTCACAGAGTGGGAAATGGAGGTGATGCTGTGGATCAGAGCTCCAGGGGCACGGGCCCAAGGGCAGGGGTCCGTCCAGCCTCTCCACTGGAGCCGAGGACAGAGTCTAAGAAAGAGCAGGACACCCCTGCCTCCCCCCCGACCCCAGCAGGGCCCAAGCCGCCTGGCCATGTCCCAGGGGACAGCTCTGCACACCACCCTGCCCAACAGCGGCCTCGCCGGAGCAGCAGGGCCAGGGGGAGTCACCGCCCTCAGCCCCCGCCTCTCCTCCCTGCGCGCCTCCCTGTCCGCACACAGGCCCCCTCCCCGGGAATCGCACGAAGTGGCTGGAACTGGGGAGATTCCGGGGCATGGCCGGGGCCACCCTCCCGGCCCCGCAGCAGCCCAGCCGCCCCGGCCTCACCAATGGCCACGAGGCCGCTGCAGTCCCTCTTGTGGAAGTCGGACCAGGCCTTGGTCTTGCAGTACTTGCTGCAGGCCAGGATCCCGTAGCAGCGGGTGCAGGGTGCCAGGCGCACCCCGACGGAGCGGCCGCACTGGTAGCAGAACTTGAAGAAGGGAATCCTGCAAGGGGGCGGGCGGGCAGGGGCGCCCGGCGCGTGTGCCTGAGGCCCTGGGCGCCGGGGCCCGCCACGTCCTGCGCTCAGAGCGGACAGCTCACGAGTCCCGGTCTAAGTGTGTCCAGCCCGGCACTACCCAGAGCAGGAAACAAGCCCCCACCCTGTGCTGGCCAACACCCCCCGGGCAGGAAATGACAGCCCCTATGCAGGGATCCCCCGTCATCACCACGGTGAGGGGTGGCAGGAGTCTGCAGTGTCTGGTTCTGGGCGGATCTGCTTCGGGGCCGGGGGACAGTGAGCTGGGTGCGGGCCCTTCCCCCTCCCGCCCGCCCACCCCCCGCCCTGCCCCCCAGGGTGTCCTGGGCAGAAGCTATCTGGGACGCCCGTGGGGATAACACAGCACTGGGCATGCAGGGCTGCCCGTAACTGCAGGGACGGGGCAGAGCTGGGGCCCGAGGGGGCCAGCAGTGAGGGGCGAGGAGGGCCTCGGCCTGACGGTGGTGGGGGGCATCTCCGAGCAGCAGAGCTGGGCTCACCCCCACTTAGCCACTCCCCCCTCCCCGGGGGTCATGGAACCCACCCAGAGCCACCCAGGCCAGTCCACAAGTGAGCCTGCAACCCCCGGTGCCCCCATCCTGACTTGAGCCACGGCCTGCAGCAGAGCTGGGCCTCTCAGGAGCGACGCTGCCCCAGGCAGGGAGGCTGCAGCAGGCTCGGCATCACCACCCAGCAGGGCACCACCCAGCCACTTACTGCTCCTGCTCCGGCAAGTCCTGGCCCTTGGGCATGCCACCCCTCCGCTTCAGCCGGAGGCAGGGGGCCAGCTCCGCTGCACCGAGAGAGACCTGCATTAGACTCCACGGCCCCCGGTCACACGTGATGCCCACCTGTGGAGGGCGGCACTGTGCTGCCCGCCTCCACCACCCGGTAAGCCCCCTCCCCGGCCCTGCAAGGCCGGCGGGGCAGGCAGCACTGCCCTTGAGCGGCCCCCAGCAGGTCCAAGGGCACAGAGCGGGCTGTGTGCCCCTGCTCCTGCACCCATGCCCCGAGCTCTGCAAGCCTCCTAGCCGTCGGCCCCAGCTCCGGGTTCCTGACTCCGCTTTTAATGGCCACAGGGCAGCAATAGCTCCCCTCTGGCCTTGGCCAGCTCACGCGCCCCTCTGGTCTGGAGACCCTTGGCTCTGCTCTCTGGCCACTGGCGGCAGGATGCCCAGAGGGCTGGGGGACAGGAGAGCAGAGAGCCCCCCGACAGTAATCACCTGATGCTCAACCACACCCCTCTGCTTTCTTGTGCTTAGACAATGCGCCAGTCCTCTCAAGGAAGGCCACCCATCCTCCACTCCCCCGGCACCCCTTAACATGCAGGAACCCCACAAAGAAACACCCGTTGGCCAGGACAGTAGAGAATGTGGGAAACCCCCCTCCCCGCTCCTCATGCCCCCCAGCCCCCAGGACCACTCCCCATGCTGTTGAGGGGTCCAAGCAGTTCTGTGAGTGACAGAGCGGGGCAGGGCCAAAGCGCCCTCCTGAGCCACTGGGCAGAGCGACGCTTCCCGAATCAGATCCCTTTCCTTCGTTTTCCTTGTCTAATTGCATAGATTACAACTCTAGCACAACCTCACACAGAAGTGGGGAGGGAAGACGTTTCTGCCTTCTTCCTGGCGCTGGGGGCACTGGCTTGACGCCGGCTGGGGGTGTTTCTCACGGGCGCCCTCCATCAGGTTAGACAAGTGCCCTTCTGCTCTTTGCTGCGTGTTTCGTCATGAACGGATGTTGGATTTTCTGCATCAGTTTTTTTTTTTACATCAATTGAATTTTTTCTTCCATTTTAATAGTGTAGTATATTACATTGACAATTATGTTGCTGTTAAACCATCCTTGCATTTCTGGAGTGGATCCCACTCAGCCATGGTAGACAGTTCTTTGGCACGATGCTGAGTTTGGCTTGCTACTGTATGTATATCTTTGGCCACACTACGCAGCACGTGGGATCTTAGTTGCCCAGCCAGGGATGGGACTCATGCCCCTGCACGGTAAGCACAGAGACTGTCAGGGAAGTCCCAGTTCATTCGTATTTTGTTGTAGGTTTTTGCATTTATATTCATAAAGGATATTGGTCTTTAGTTTTCTTATAATGCTATTGTCTGGCTTTGGAATCAGTAACGAGGCTTCATAACATAAGTTAGGAAATGTTCCTTTCTCTTTAATTTTTGAAAGACTTAGAAAAGGGTTTGTGCTAATTCCATGTTAAATGTTCGGTACAGTTCACCAATGGAGCCATCCGTACCTGGGTTTTCCTTTGCTTGGAGGTTTTTTGTTACTTAGTCAATCTTTTTAATTGTTATAAATCTGGGCAGATTTTTTATTCCCTCTTCAGTCAGTTGTGGTAGATGCCATGATTCCAGCAACTTGTCCGTTTCATCTTACTGCTCCAACTCGTCGTCATAAAGTTGTTTAGAATATTCTCTCACGAGTCTTTTCGCTCCTAGATGTTTGTCATGCCTGCTCTTTTCATTCTGATTTCAGTGATTTGAGTCTGCATTTTTTCCTGGTAAATCTAGCCAAATGTGTCAGTTTTCCTGATTTTCTCAGTGAAGCATTTCCAAGGTTTACTGATTTTCTCTATTATTTTTCTATCCTGTATTTCACTAATATTCTCTCTAAAAGACACACATACATTTCTCTAGCTGGCCAACTAGCTTACTTTAGGTGTAGCGAGCTCTTCTTCGCCACTGTCTTAAGGAGCAAGGCTAGGGTATTGACTGAGGTTGTCTTTCTTTTCAGCCTGGGCATCCACAGCTACACATTTCCCTGTGATCGCTGCTTTGTTGCCCTCCGTGAGTTTTGGTATGCTGTCTTCTTCCGCATTCAGATCAAAGTACTTTCTAATTGCTTTTTTTAATTTCTTCTTTGACCCCTGGTTATTTAGAAGCGTATTGTTTTATGTGATATCTCCAAATGTCTTCCTGTTATACTCATTTCTAATTCCATTCCGCTGTGGCCAGAGTACCTCATCTGCATTCTTTCTATGCCTATAAACGTATTAGGAGCTTTGTGTGGGGAGGGGTTTCTGATGACCGAGCGCATGGTCTGCCCTGGACAACGTCCCGCGTGCACTTGAGGAGAGTATGCGTGTGCTGTCTGGCGGGCACAGTGCTCCGTAAATGCACGAGGTCTCTGGTCTAGCGTGTGTGTTCAGCCACTCGGCCGTGCCTGACTCCTTGTGGCCCCGTGGACTGTAGCGTGCCAGGACTCCCTGTCCTCTGGTCTAACAGTATTGCTCGATCTTCTTTTCTCTATGATTTCGAGCCTAGATTTTCTACAAATTATTGAACATCGGGAACTGACATCTCCAACTATTTTATTATTGGATCATTTGTTTTGCATTTCACATGTGTCTTTTCTGCTTCGGTTATTTGGGTGTCTGCCGTTAGGTACATAGAGGTTTATAATTACTCTATCTCCCTGATTAATTGACTCTTTCATCTTTTAAAAATGTCCCTCTTTATCGTCAGTAATATTTTTGCTTTAAAGTCCATTTTTAGGTAATATGGGTATAGCTATTCCAACTTTCTTGTGGTTGTTATTTTCACGATGCAAGATTATCATTTTACTTCCAATCTATTTGTATCACTGAGTCTAAAATATGTCTCCTGTGGGAAGCATGTAAATGGATTTTTCTTATTTTTAGTCAATCTGCTGGTTTCTGCCTCCTGACTGTATTATTCAGCCCACTCAGACTTAATGTCGTTACTGACACGGCTGGGTTTGCCTTTGCGGTTTCGCATCTTGTTTTCTGTGTCTCGTATTTCTGTCCTTCTACTCCGCCTTTATTTACTTTTTTGCATTAAGTGAATACTTTTAAATGTCATGTTTAATTTCTTCAATTATTTCAAACTATACTTTTGCTATTTCCTTGAAAGTGAAAGTGAACGTCACTCAGTCATGTCCGACTCCTTGTGACTCCAGGCCAGAATACTGGAGTGGGCAGCCGTTCCCTTCTCGAGGGGATCTTCCCAACCCAGGGATCAAACCCAGGTCTCCTGCATTGCAGGTGGATTCTTTAGCAGCCGAGCCACCAGGATTACGATAAATAAAATCCATATATATATATATATGCTTATAGTAATTTTTAAATAAAATGCTTATATAGAAATCATGCGAATTTCTTTTTAAATCTGTTAAGAAAACATGCGTTTATTTCTTATTTTTACAATTGGCTTTCCCAGTGCTCTTTATTCACATGGATGACTTGATTTCCATCCGGAGTCACGGCTTTAGTACTTCCTGTAAAGCAGGGCGACGAGGGACAAGTCCTCACGGGTGCTGTCTTCGGGAATGCCTTTCTGTAGCCTCCATCCGGCTTTGCTGGACCTAGCATTCTCGGCTGAAGCTTCCTGCCTTGAGCGCTTGACTGTGCCATGCCCCTGCCTCCTGGCACCCGCGGCTTCTGCGGAGGGGCCAGCTGCCGGCTTCACTGGGGTCCCGTGTGGTGAGTCGTTCGGCTCTCAGTATTCTAACTGTCGTGCGTCTGTTTGTGGGTGTCTGTGTGTATCCTGTTGGGAGTCCATTAAGCGCTCTGGATGCATAGGCTGGCGACTCTCAGCAGACTTTGGGTGTGTTCGTCATGGTGTCTTCCGCTGCACTTCCTGCTCGCCTCTCTCCGCCGCGCCCACGCGGATGTGCCCAGCGGTGCCCACTTCTCACTGGGGGCCTGTCCATTTCCCATCATCACTGCTCCCCTCTGGGGCTGACTCGTCATCTGTGCGCTGGGTGGTGTGTAGGTGAGAGGGCAGGGGAGGCTCGTGTTTAAGTCAGGGCCGGGGAGAGGTGTTATAGACACACCTGTATCCTTCCAAGATTAATTTGCTAAAGGCCTAACCCCAGTGCCATGGGACTTGGATGGGGGCTTTGGGGTGACGGGGGCAGAGCCCTCTGGTGGAATTAGTACCCTGTAAAAATAGGAAGTGCACGCTCTCCCTCCCATGTGAGAACAGGACAGGCAGACGGCGTCGAGGAGCCAGGAAGCGGCCCTCCTCAGAACTGGCCACACCGGCTCCTGGCTCCTGGAGTTCAGTCTCCAGCCTCCTGAACACCTGCTTGTTGACTAAGCATCTCCCGCCCCGCTGAACTCAGGCCACAGTACCCTTACAGCCCCTGACCCAACGGGACAGCGAGGTCGTGTGTGGGCACGCAGCTGTGAGGGGTTGGCGGCCACAAGCTGGTGTGAGGGTGAATGGACGTGCGTGGCTGTGGGTGGGCTGGTGAGCGTGGGGGGCGGGTTATGATGGATGGTGGGTGTGTATGTGCAAGGAGGTTCTGTGGGGAAGGATGGGATGAGTGTGCATGTGGGGAATAATGGTGTGGGTATGTGGGGGGGCGGTGAGGAGGTTGGTCCCTGGGGGCTTGTGTGGGGGCTGGGCTGGGGTAGCGGGTGTGTGAGGACAGGAGTGTGAGGGGTGGTGGAGATGAGCAGTTGGCAGGGATGTGTGTGAGCGGGTGGTGGGCATCTGGTTAGTAACTATTTGTGGGCTGGGGAACAGGGGTCTTATTTTGTGTGTGCAGGAAGTTTGGATATTGGGGTGTGTGTGTGCGACAGAGGTGGGTGAGGATCTGAGGGTGCGCTGGTTTGTGGAGGGGTTTGGCAGGTTTGTGTTAGTGTGTGAGTGTGTGTACAGCAGTAAGGAGCGCTATGTATGGAAGGTGGGCATCTTGGGGCTGCAGGGTGCAGACAGTCAGGCGGTGTGTGGAAAGGTGGGTGGGTGTGGGCTTGGGGGTTGTGTGTGTATGTACGTGTGTGGATGGGGGCCTGGCAGGTGGGGGAGGTGGAGAGGCTGGTCCATGTGTGTGTGAGCACACACGTGGGTGGTGGGCAGGGCGGGGTGCTGCTGGGGGGCTTAGGGTACATGTAAGCGAGTTGGGCAGGGCGGAGGGGCATCGGGGTCCCCCCTCCCAGCTGCTCTCTGAGCGCCCCCGGCACCACCTCTGTCTCCCCATCACCCGCTGTGCAGGTTCTGGGCAGCAGACGGGAGCAGAGGTGTGGCTGAGGAGAGGCCACCGGTCCCCGGCCCCCTACGCAGGCAGCCGTGCCTCAGGCTCGCCGCACGCCCTGCCCCACCCCCACCTCCTGGAAGGCACAGCCCCTCCCCTGGGCCCGTGGGCTTCCCTGGGAGTCCACTCTCTTTCACCAGCTGAGCCAGGAGACAAGCTCCCTGTCTGTGCACCATGGGGTTATGGATCCTTCGCCCATGCCCGAGGACCCGCCCGGCTCTCACCCAAGACCGCAGCTCAGGCTGGCTCTGCCATGGGGCTAGACCACGCAGGGCCCTCAGGAGAGGGTGACCCAGGGCTTCACCCCTAGGCCAGGCTGCCTACCAGCTCCACCCCCACGGCACAGCTCACCAAGCAGACCGCAGGGCACGGTCCCTCGCCCCCAGCCCCGGTGCAGGCACGTCGCCCCTCCTCAGGTGTCGAGTCCCCCACCGCGGCAGCAGGGGAGGCAGGGGGTGGGGCCGGCTGGGACACTGGGCAAAGGTGATGCTCCCAGACCTGTGATGGGACCTCCCAATCTCTCTTCCCAGGCTCACCTCCCCAGCCCAAGAAGCCCCTTCTCAATTCCCCTTGCATACATCCTTGGCAGAACATCTGAGGGCCAGGTGGACACTGGCCCAGCAGGCGTGTCCTCTCCTGGCCCACCCCACGCAGCCTCCTGGAGCCAGACCTTCGGGGGATGCAGCCCCTAGCACAAGGCACCCATGCTCTTCCACAATGCATAAAGCCTGTCGCACACACTCAGGCCAAGGGGTCCTCCGGGTCAGCTCTGAGCTGCCTGAGGAGCCCACTGCAGCTGCCCACCCCGCTGGCTGCCCACCACACCCACGTGACCACCCTGCCCGAGCGCCCACCACACCCACCTCTCTTGCTTAGATGCAGCACCTTCAGGTCCCACTGGGACTCCTTGGCAAAGACAGCCTGGCGCAGCTGGAGGCCCATGTATTCCAGGAGCTTCTTCCGGGCCAGAAATGTCTCCCGCTCTGCGGGCATCAGCATGTGGAAGGGGCAGTGGGCTATCTTCCGGTCCTGCAACCCAGCGCCAGTCACCACCTCTGAGCACGGGGCACCTGGCCCCCAGTCCCCCAGGGGGAGCAGGTTCAGCAGCCCTGGCCCAGGCCCAACACTGTTTGGGATACACTGTGGTCGTGACGGTGATTGTGAGGACAGACCAGGATAACGCTCAGAGAGCTGGCACAGAGGCAGCTATGCTGGCAGCACATGCTTGGGGGGCCTGGATTTTCCCTTCTAGGAAGCCAGGGGAGGACTTTGGTCAGAGGCATGAGGGACATTTGGCCCGCCTTACCCAAGAGTTGCTAAAAGCCCCAGTCCACCCCCACCACCAATGAGAGACTCAACCCACCTGGAAGAATCTGAAATACCCATAGTCGACCGCTGTGCCCACAGCCGTTTTGTCCCCCTGTGAAAGTGTCACAGGGTTCAGGATGTCAGCCCCGTAATTAATGAGCCGGTCAATCTGTGGAGAACAGAGCCCACGTCATAGGCTCGCATTTGCCCCAGCCACCAGGGGGTCCTCACCCCCAGCAGGAGAGCAGGGCCGGGCTCCTGCCCCCTGCATGACCCAGCTGGGCCAGACTCTCAGGTGTGCGGAGTGTCAGCAAGACAAACAAGACAGATGGACGAGACATAAGCGTGGTGTATCCTCAGAGCAACCCTCAGAGCAAGGTTGAGTCTGAGGGCTGGCCAGCTCCTCGGGCGGCCCTCCCTGACCCAAGCACACCCCCAGGGCACCCTGCTGAGGTCTGGCCCCACTCCACTAGCTGTAGGTGGTGGGAGGGCAAACCCCAAGCGGTTTGTTGGAGACAACAGCCGGGTGCACGTGCAGTTGAGGCAGATCATGGACAACAAGATACAGAAAGGCCAGAAGCCCAGCTGCCACTTCTGAAGGCCAGGAAGCAGAAGCAGGGCACGCGCACACATCCTGCGCTCAGCACCACCAAAGGGCGGGCAGACCGCCTGAGCCTCCAGACTGACCCCGGACACAGCCTCTATCCACCCCATACAGGAACAAGCGCACCCCGCCTGGGGAATGAGCACGGGAACCTGTGACTTGTTCTCAAGTTCTGTAGGCTGAAGAGGCCAAAAGCCCTAGTCCATACATGTTCACCATCCATCCAACCACCCAGGGCACTCAGTAAGACCACAGGCGCTGTGTGCCTGGTTGCAGAGACCAGCTACGTGTGTGTGAGTGTGCAGGGGCTTGCACACGTATTCAGAGGCATGTGGATGTGTGTGCATGCATGTGTGTGGCTGCAGAGAGCAGCTGTGTGGATGTGTCCATGCGTGTGTGTGCTGCAGAGCAGCTGCTTGTTTGCACATGTGCACCAGTGTGTGGCCATGTGTGTCCATGCGTGTGTGTGGCTGCAGAGAGCAGCTGTGTGAGTGTGTGGGTGCTTGCACACGTGTGCACCAGTGTGTGGCCATGTATGTCCATGCGTGTGTGTGGCTGCAGAGAGCAGCTGTGTGAGTGTGTGGGGGCTTGCGCACGTGTGCACCAGTGTGTGGCCATGTGTGTGCACGCGTGTGTGTGGCTGCAGAGAGCAGCTGTGTGAGTGTGCTGCGCCGTTGCACCAGTGTGGCCATGTGGCACCGTGTGTTGCGAGCACTGGGAGTGGCTGCACATGTGCCTGCATGTGTCTGTACATGCACATGTGTGTGCATCTGGACCCTGGCACACCCCGAGGCGAGGTCCTCCACTTCTGACGCAGCACCAACTGCATTCATAGCAAACAGCATCCGTCAGAGGCGCCCACCCAGACCACGGCAAGCAAGCATGCTGTGCTGCACAGAGGTTCTCTGGTTTCACAGTCTCATCGAGAAATGCTGACAGAACCACAAACCGCAAGGCTCAACGTGACAGACAAGAATCCAGCTGTCATCTACAGGAGTTCAGAAGCCACATTTGCTGAGCAGGTGTCAGCAGGGTCGCTATTTGGGGAGACACAAGGCGGCCTCAGTGACTCACCAGCCTCTCATCACTCAACCTTCCTTCCTCACAAACAAAAACCCTGGGTTCTGGGGGCGCTGCCAGTGAAGCTTTGCTTCCAGCAGAGAAAGCACCCCTACCCAGGACACAGCTCCCCCATCCCCCACCCAGGGGACAGCTCCCCATCCCCCACTGAGGACACAGCTCCCCCATCCCCCAACCCAGGGGACAGCTCCCCATCCCCCACTGAGGACACAGCTCCCCCATCCCCCCCCAACCCAGGACACAGCTTCCCCATCCCCCACCCAGGGACAGCTCCCCATCCCCCACTGAGGACACAGCTCCCCCATCCCCCAACCCAGGACACAGCTCCCCCATCCCCCCCCCCCCCCCCCCCCCCCCCCCCCCCCCCCATCCCCCACCCAGGGGACAGCTCCCCATCCCCCACTCAGGACACAGCACCCCATCCCCCACTCAGGACACAGCTCCCCCATCCCCCAACCCAGGACACAGCTCCCCCATCCCCCACCCAGGGGACAGCTCCCCATCCCCCACTGAGGACACAGCTCCCCATCCCCCAACCCAGGACACAGCTCCCCCATCCCCCACCCAGGGACAGCACCCCATCCCCCACTCAGGACACAGCTCCCCATCCCCTCACTCCCCCCATACAGCTTCTGGATCCCTGCTCATCCGTTTCTGTCACTGAAAACTCTAGAGTCCTGCAGCCAGACCAAAGCCAAGCCCAATGCCTCTCAAGACAAACTAGGGACTCTGTCCGGCCTTTTGAGTGGGTTTGCCACTAACATATTTTAGGTCTATAAACTATAAAAGGCAAGAATTGTTTGTACTTTCTCAAGTGTTTGGAACATCGAGTCTTGAACACAGAGCAACAGCCCATGAAGTGCTGCGAAGCGCCTTGCCACAGGCAGGGCCAGAGGGTCCAGTGCAGACCCCAGCCCCTGCCCGCCAGGGCCGCCCCGTCTACCCTCTCGCCCCAGGGCCACCCCCCACCCCCGGCTCACCAGGGCCAGCCTGCTCTCCAGGCTCCTCTGGCTCTCATAGATGATGTCACAGGCCACACACAGGGCGCTGCCCAAGCCTTTGGTCAGTAGCATGTTGGGGTCAGCTCCGCAGGACAGCAGCTCCTTCACAATCTGGACACAGACAGCCCTGTCAGCACCCGCCACGCCCCCTCCCAACAAGCGAAGGAAGCGCCCGGAGCCGGGCCACACGGGGCGGCTTCCCTGCTTCTCACCCCAAGGGGCCCGGCTCAGATGGCGAGGCTGGGGCGGGCACACGGCGGCTCCCTAGCGAGGCCTCCCACTCCCCAGGGCAGCCCAGGTCCAGCGCTTCCTCAGAACAACATCCAGTTGCTCAGAAGTGGTCCTGGCGCCTCTCTGCTTTCCACCCGGGGACGCAGCCGGATCCTGCCGGGCCTCTCACCCCACAGGGTCAGGCGCACGTCCTGCTGGTCCATGTCCCCGGGACCAGCCTGCTTCTACCCGGGGTAGCTGGTCACCGTGATCACCTGAGCACGTGCAGAGGACGGGGCTCCTTTGCTCCCTGCTGCGTCCCCAGTCACTAGCCCAGGGGCCCCTGGGGAGCCTGGAGTCAGAGCAGCTGCTCCAGACACAGAGACACCGAGACACCAAGACACCGAGCTTGGCCCTCCGGGAGCTTCTGTGCCTGGGGTGAGGCTCTCCTCCAGGCTGCCCGCCCCCCACTCCAGGGCTGGTCACAGAGCAGGTGCCCGCGTGACCCACTGAGCGAATGACTCGGAGCACGAGACAAGGCAGGAGGCGGAGGGGCCGGGCAGAAGGCACGTGGGAGCCCCAGCCCCTCACCAACAATGGCTGCCTCAGGCCTCCCCGACATGCCATTTCACCAGAGAGGCCCTCCCGCCACCCAGCTGAAGGAGTCCCCGTCATTCTCCTCCCCTCACCCATCATCACTTTCCTCATAAACTTACTGCCTGACAGTCACACACCAGACTGTGGTCCATCTGCCCCAACTAGAACGTAGGATCCTTGACACTTCTGTTTTATTCAGCACCTAATGCCTGGAATGGTGCCTGCCTGGTACATAGACTACTGTGCAGGCAGCACCACCCTAATGGCAGAAAGCGAAGAGGGACTAAAGAGCCTCTTGATGAGGGTGAAAGAGGAGAGTGGAAAAGCTGGCTTAAAACCCCACATTCAAAAAATGAAGATCATGGCATTTGGTCCCATCACTTTGTGGCAAATAGATGAGGGGGGGAATGGAAACAGTGGCAGATTTTGTTTTCTTGGGCTCCAAAATCTCTGTGGATGGTGACTGCAGCCGTGAAATTAAAAGACACTTGCTCCTGGGAAGAAAAGCTATGACAAACCTATACTGTGTATTAAAAAGCAGAGACATGACTTTGCCAACAAAGGTCCATACAAAGTAACGGTTTTCCTAGTAATAGTCACCTACGGATGTGAGAGTTGAACTATAAAGAAAATTGAGCACCGAAGAATTGATGCTTTTGAACTGTGGTGTTGGAGAAGACTCTTGAGAGTTCCTTGGACTGCAAGGAGATCCAACCAGTCCATCCTAAAGGAGACCAGTCCTGGGTGTTCATTGGAAGGACTGATGCTGAAGCTGAAACTCCAGTACTTTGGCCACCTGATGCAAAGCGCTGACTCATTTGAAAAGACCCTGATGCTGGGAAAGACTGAGGGAAGGAGGAGAAGCGGACGACAGAGGATGAGATGGTTGGAGGGCATTAGCGAGTCAATGGACATGAGTCTGAGTGAGCTTTGCAAGTCGGGGATGGACAGGGAGGCCTGGCGTGCTGCAGTCCATGAGGTCCCAGAGTCGGACACGACTGAGCAACTGAACAACAAGACAGAAGGAGGGATGGATGATGAAGACTGGAGGGTTGAGGGTGGGTGGGCAGGTGGACGTGCAGGTGGACAAAGGCATGGAAGGAAGGAAAAGTGCAGGACTGGGAGGGTGGATGATGGATGGATGACTGGGTGGTGAGTGGATGACTGGGAGTGTGGATGAGTGGGTGAGTGGACACTGGGTGACTAGTCAGGGGGGTGGGTGGGGGGTGGGTGGAAGAACAAACATGGTCCTTGGCAGCGGGGAAGGTGGGAACTACCCAGGGTGCCCTCCCGGAGCTCTGAGGCTGAGTCAGCACCTCCCGGGTGAGCCCTCACCCTCATGCTCACTTCCTCCCTCCACCCTTCTCTCTGAGGGGCACTCCATCCTCGCAGGAGGGGACCCTCTGGCCATCACACCATGCTGTCCCTGGGGCACCTCAAGGACAGCACATCCCAGAGCCTGCGTTGGAGCGGCGGCACAAGACAGACACGTGCAGGTATACCAGTGGGGTAGGACTTGCTCACCAGGTCGTTGCCACTGGCGATGGACAGGGAGAGCGGGGAGTGGCCGCTCCACAGCAAGTTGGGGTTGGCTCTGTGGGCCAGCAGGAGCCGGACGACATCCCTGGAGCACTGGGCGGAAGTGGTGGGAGGACGGCGGGTTACAGGGGCACCTCCCCTCCAGGGGAATCTCACACGGTGTGCCATCAGCCCAGCCACTGACTGCTCCTCCCTTGCACTAGGGCCCTGCCTGGCACACAGAAGTGCCCTGAATGCTGGGTAGTGAACGGGGTTGGTGGATCAGCAAGCTGAGAAGAGGCTTTCCAAACGTTGATCATTTCAGATGGAAAACAGGGATGTAGGTGATGAGGAAGTTGATTGGAAGAAAGGAGAGTCGGGGCCGCTCGACTGCAGCTGTTGCAGACCCTAACAGAGCTGTTGCCGCTGTATCGGGACTACTGCAGCCGGGCCAGGCAGAGGGCAGGCAGGGCAGAGGATGAGCCCTGCACCAGGACACACCAGGTGTGAGGAACGCAGGGGCACTTTCAGCCCTTCGCCCCCCAGGGAGCTATCGGCTTCCCCCTCCTCCTCTCTGGGATGTGCTCGCAGGAGTTGACCCAGACTCTCCTCGCCACGGAGCGCTCTGCTTAACCCCTGCTGCTCTGCAGACAGGCAGACCCCAGGGGCCAGCTGGGCCACCCTGCAGGACCACCCTCTTCTCCAGCCTAACTGGCCAGGCCAAGGGGAGCCCACAGAAGTGTGCCGAGGGGTTCCTGGGAAGCTTCCCCTCTTCTCACTCTCCCTGCTGGAATGCAGGCGTGATGGCTGGATGGCTGGATGGCTGCAGCCCTCATGTCTTAGCACTAGACTTTACACTGGTGATCTGTCCTTGATCTGATGAAGACGTGGCCTATGGTGTCTCCTGACTTTGTTTCCTCTTAACTTTTCAAATCCAAAATCAGTACAAAGGACAAAGGCGTGTGAGCTAGAAAGAGCTGTGTGCTCCAAGCCCAGGCCTCCAATTTACTGACCAGGGGCCTTGGGCAGCCTGCCTTCCTGGAACCTTGCTGTCCCCAGCCTCAGCCTGGGCTCGCCGCCCCTCTCTAGGGGGGCACAGTGACACAGCCCGAGGATGCATTGGTGAGACAGGGATGTTCCGGAGCAGGTGGTCCCTTGCCAGCATTGCGCGGGTGCCCACCCCCACGCAGGCCCTCACAGCCCCCATTGGGATGGCATGTGAGATCCCCACCCTGGGCAGTGACAAAGACCTGCTGCAGGCCCATGACACTGCTGCTGTCTCGTTGTACAGGCAGGTAAACGGAGGTTCCAAGCATCATGCACTCAGGGGCTCTCTGGCCCAGCTCCCCAGCTCCCCTGAGGCCCCTCACACCCTCCTCCAAAGGGTTCCTGCACCTGCCGCGTGCGAGCTGATCCCCAAAGTGGACAGGAGGCAGTGGCACCAGATGGGGTCACCCTCCGGGGGCCGATGGGCTGGCAGCACAGATGTGTGTGACCACCGCCTGCAGTACGACAGTGACTTCACGAGGCAACCCAGGCCCCCACCCCCAGGTACACAGGCCTGCGTGTGGTCATGTGTCCCCAACACGTGCTCTGAAATAACATGTCCATGAGCACGAGTTCCACAGCGCTTCCCATCCTATCTCAGCGCACGTGTCCTGGCTCCCTGCTGACCTGACCTAGTCCCCCGAGCCTGGGGCCCACTCAGGCAGCACGGCCTGTAGCTGGGGGACCCTGGTCTGGACCACGGCAGCCAGAGGCAGACACGCCCGGCTCTGCTCGCGTGGCCACGGGGAGGCCTGGCCCAGCCCATGAGGGCGGAGGGCTCACCGCCCCACACGTGCACATGTGCACACATGCACACGGACACACACACCGACCTGCAAGCTCACACACACTCCTGCATATAGACACACGCACACTCACGGACGTGCACTCACGGGGACGCTTCAAGGCGCCCGCGCACACCCGGAAGGCCACCTCACCCTGTAGCTGTCCTCCCGCTCACAGGCCACGTGCAGGGCCGTCCTGCCCCCCTCGTCAGGGACTGATGTGTGCTTGCTGTAGTAGGTCCCGGGCGGGCCCGCTTCGTTGTTGAGCTTCAGGCTGGAAGGCAGCAGGTCCAGCTGTGGGCAGACAGAGGGGTTGAAGGTGGCCCCCGAGCCCGTCCTCCCAGAGTGCAGAGACCCACCATGTGCCGCCCAGGCCCTGTGCCCCCTGCAGGCAGCAGCTCACACCCAGAGCTCCCCCAGGGCTGCGCCGCCTCCCCAGCCCACAGGCCTGCAGCGGTGCCCTGTGAGCCACCCTGACTCCTCGAACCCACCCTCCTCTCCTGGCCCCACGCCCTCGCGTGCTGGGGGCTAAATGAGGCTCGAGTGGATGTGAGGATGAGACGGCAGAGCGGCTGTGCTCCAGGGGCTCAGCCTGGAGGAGGAAGGCTGGGAGGGCTGCATGGAGGGGGCCTCGGCATGGCCTTGCTGAGGCGGGGGGTTGCTGCATGTGCCAGGAGGCAAGCTCTGCCTCACCAGCCCTGCACCCCAGAACCCGCACCCAGCGGCTCCAAGCCCCACCGCTGGCCCCTAGGCCCTTCTGCAGCGTCACCCCCCGACCCGGAAGCCTGCCCTGTCCCCTGAGGGTCCATTTGCCTCCCCGTCACCTGTTGGAGCAGGTTGGCAGAGGGCACTGGGCCCTGAGCCCTGGTCTGGGGACATGAGGCTTCCTGAGGTTGGGGCGGACCCAGAGGCTGCCCGAGGAGGCCCACAGCCTGACTCTCCCGGGCACATCAGGAGCTCAAAGCCTGCAGGGTTCAGGGCTGGCCTTCTCAGATGGCGGCAGCCTAGAGGTGGCCCAGGGGTCGGAGGGGCGGCTAGGAGGAGGCGGGGCTGGAGAACCCGGCCAGGGAGCGCGGCCCCTCTGCCTGGAGATGCAGAGGGGCACCCCCGAGTGGAGTGAGACAGAGCTTCCTACAGAATGCCCTCCCGGGGGCCCAGCTACCCCGGTGAGGACCCCTGGGCTTTGTGAGCTGCCTGAAGAAGCAGGTTCTCACTCACGTTCATCAAGTGTGCATGCCTCTCCCACACTACAGGCCTGTGTGTGGAGTGTTCACACTCGGTGCCCAAGCCACAATGCCTCCCTCTGCCCCAGACAGGCCCCGGCCCGCACAGACGACCGTGGGTGTGTCCAGGCACATGCCGTCCGGATCCAGGCCGGCCTGCGGCTCACAGAGCATCGGGCACCCCCCTTAGGGATCTCTGCAGAGGGGCCCCACCCTCCACGGGGCGGACGCCCACCTTGCCCTGTTTGTACACGTCGTCCTGGTCGGCTGCCCTGGCGTCCACATCGGTGATGGCGTGGAGCAGCAGCTCTGTTATCTTGACGCCCTCCTCCCCAGGGAGGGCGGCTGCGATGTGGAGAGGGGTCAGGGCCCCCAGCTGCAGAGGAAATACAGGCAGGTGAGGGTGCAGCCCCAGCTCCCCGAGGAGCGACAGCCGTCAGCCCAAGGGTGGGGTTCTGTGTGAACAAGGCCCGTGGCGCCCCCAACCAGAGCGAGAGAGTGGCCGTCTGCCCCCCGCCTGCCTCAGGTCCCCAAGGCACCATGTTCCTGTCATCCCGGGACATTCAGGACAAGAGGCCTGCCCACAGGGGACCACAAACACACAGCCCATCCCCACCCGTCTGCTCTGATTCATGATGCTTTCGTCCGCCAGCGTGACAGGCGGGAACACAGGCCCTGGTGGCCCAGCGTCCTATTAGACCGACTGTCCCCGCCCTCCTCCAGGAGGTTTCAAAGATGGAGTCCAATCGGTGAACCCAAAGAGTTCCTGTGAAATCCTCCTGGGTCTGACACCTGAAATCCCACTTCCCTGCACCCCTGCACTTACACCCAAGAAAAAAGAGGAAATAAGCGACCCGGCTCAGGGGCCCGGAAGGTGAACAAGCAGCCAGAGGGAGACTGGGAGCCTTTTCAAAAGCCAACGCCTCTGAATAGGAGAGGCCTAAGCGGCTGACGAGCGACACAGCCAGGCAGGAAGCCCAGACGCTACGGGCGACCCTCAGGGTCGGCCCCAGCCCCCGCCGCCCCGGCCCGCGCCGCCGGCCCACCTCCGGCGTGAACTGGATGTCCGTCCTGGCCCGGTTCTCCAGCAGCAGCCTCACCCCGTCCACGTCCCCGGCCTTGACGGCAAAGAAGAGGGCCTGCATGGGCGTGCGGCACAGGCTGGGGTCGGCGCCGCGTTGCAGCAGGAGGGTGATGGTCGCCCACCTGCGCCTGTGTCTGGAAGGAGCAGGGAGACTGTCACGGGCTGGCGGAGGGGCACGCATGGCCCGCAGCCCGGACATGCCCCGGGCCGGAAGGAGCCCCCACCGCGGGCGCTGGCGAGGCCTGACGCGGAGCACGCCGCCCCCGGGGTTTGCCTCACCAAGACTACAGCCCTTCTCTGCTCCAGGGCAGCCCACCCCGAGTGGGCCGGCCTGGCTGAGCTCAGGTCCAGCTGCGGCCCTGCCCGACTTCAGCCCCGGTCCTCACTTAGCCTCTCTGAGGTCACCTGTGATACGGGGTGGGGGTGGGGGCCAGTCTTCCTCCTGGGGCTGCCGTGAGGAGATGATGTACATTGCCTGGCACCCATAGGGTCCAAGCTTGTACACGCACAGCAGACGTGCACATACATACGTAAATGCACACACCTACACACACAGATACAACATAGCATGAAAAATCCCACGGACGGAGGAGCCTGCTGGGCTGCAGTCCATGGGGCCGCTAAGAGTCGGACTCAACTGAGCGACTTCGCTTCCACGCATTGGAGAAGGAAATGGCAACCCACTGCAGTGTTCTTGCCTGGAGAACCCCAGGGACGGGAGCCCGGTCGCACATGACTGAAGCGACTCGGCGGCGGCAGCAGCAGCAGCGCACACGTGCAGAGCACACCGCATGTACACACAGCACACACACGGCACAACACGGCACGCACATGCAACCACACGCGTGACACAGCGCACACGCACACTGGCACACACATCTCTCACAAGCAGCACACAGCCTCTTGTGCAGACACGTGAGGGCTGCGCCTGCAGGGCCTGGGCGCGCGCGGCGGCAGGGAGAAGGTCCGGGTGGAGGGCGGGGTGTGTGGAGAGGCCCATCTCGGGGCAGGTGGGGGCCCGCCCTCCCCGCTGACCGCCGGCAGAGCAGAGGGAGAGAGGAGGCTGGGTCAGTGCAGGGCGGCAGCGCTCAGACGACTTGCCCTCAGACCCCTCCGCACTTGTACAATCCTTCCAGGCCCCAGAGGGCTTCGTTTACCTGGGTTCTAGCCATCCCTGTCTGCTGTCTTACAAATTAAGACTGAGAAATGTGTTCAAATATTTAGTAAAACATTCAAAAACTAACACTGCTGCTGCTGCTGAGTCGCTTCAGTCGTGTCCGACTCTGTGCGACCCCAGAGACGGCAGCCCACCAGGCTCCCCCGTCCCTGGGATTCTCCAGGCGAGAACCCTGGAGTGGGTTGCCATTTCCTTCTCCAATGCATGAAAGTGAAAAGTGAAAGTGAAGTCGCGCAGTCGTATCTGACTCTTAGCGACCCCATGGACTGCAGCCCTCCAGGCTCCTCTGTCCATAGGATTCTCCAGGCAAGAACCCTGGAGTGGGGTGCCACTGCCTTCTCACTAACCATTGCATATTCACAGAGACAACCAGTTTTTATGAAAAACTTGGCCACCTCAGAGCCCTCACCACGAGGGGCCGCTGGCCCTGAAGACATTCTGTGTGTTCAGGACTTGGTGGAAAAAGGCAGCCCTGCTTCAGTGAGAGGCTCCCCAGGCGTGGTGCGCGTGCGCATCCACGGTGAGTGGCCGTGTGCGGGCGCGTGTGCACGAGGGCACGTGTGTGTCCCGGGGTGACTGAGGGTGAGCACCCGCCTGTGCGTCTCCGGTGGGAGGGCAGAGAGGCCAGCCGCTGGGAGCCGCCCTCGGTGTGCAGAACCGCCCTCCCGCAGGAGCGAGGCTCGAGGCTCCCCCTGAGGCACCCCTGGGCCCTCCACCTACTGGACCATGCCCAGCGCCATCCTCCTCATGACACCCCGGTCAGCGGGTGCGGGGCCCGGGGTCTGCAGCAGGCTGTGCCCCCGCGCGCCGCACTCCAGCAGCTCCTGCGGCAGGTCGATGTGGAAATGGCGCACGGCCCGGCTGGACTCGAAGTCCGAGTCGTGGCTGCAGGCCGAGCTCTGGCCAGGCGTCCCCAACGCCGCGCCCTGAGAGCGCCCCGAGTCGCTGGTGCTGCTCCTCCCCGACGCGGAGCCCCGCTCCCGAGCCCCGCGGCGGCTCTCCTCGATGTTCAGCCGAGTGGAGGGCTGCTTCCACTCCGGGCCTGCCGGGACCGGCTCCTCCAGAACCACCGGCTCCGCGGGCGATTCCGGAATAGACAAGGAATGCTGGGTCGTGGTGACGGGCTTCGAAGCTTCCTTTGGAAAGGACCAAGAAAACATCCTTAGGACAAAGCGGAGAGTGCTGACCCAGCAAGCCGCCTCCGTCTGCAGGGCCGGCCCGCGGCCCCCGGCACCTGGACCTGCCGCGCTAAGCAGGCCCCCGTGCGGGGACGGGGCTGGCGCCACGCAGGCTCCAGGCGCAGACCCCCGCATCGTAGGCGAGGCAACTGGAAAATCAATGCCAAATGTCTCCCCACGGGCCGCTATACTGATTACACACCAGAACGGGGAATTCTGGATACACGGGTTAACAAATGACATTATTACAATGAATTCCACCTGTCCTGCCTTTTCCTAACGTGAGCCCTGGAAACGTCCGAATCCAGCGGGTGGCGGCGTCATGCTCTGCCCTCCACCTGCCGTCACAGCCTCTGTTCTCAGCAGTGGCCCAGGGACAGGAGGCAGCAGCGCCAGAAATGCAGGTTCTCAGGTCCCACCGCGGACCACCCCCAGGCAGAAAGGCTGGTGCCGAGCCCAGCGCTCTGTGACTAACTGCTTCTGTGAGGGCCCGGCAGTTCCACCCTGAGTACCCGCCCAGAACCACCGGAGCAGGCATCCTGCGAGGCTTAGGGGCGTCCAGCAGTGCCAGTCACCAGAGGCCCCGGTGGGCCCTGTGCGGGGTCCACGGCGGCCTCGGTCCTGAGGCCCCAGCGGCTGTGCGTGGCCTCCTAAAGGACATGGCCTCCTAAAGGACATGGCCTCTGTGTCGTAGCAACAAGCTCAGGGCACCCAGTGACCAGGACGATTTCCTCCCATTTGCTGCCTGCCCACCTTAGTGTCAATTCATCCCATTTGACCCTGGTCTGCACAAGAAGGCTGGGGAGCTGGGGGACAGGAGCAGGGAAATGGAGGACTGGGGGACAGGTAGACAGGTGAGGGACGAGTGGACCAGCAGACAGTTGGACGAGGGAAAGTTGGATGGGTGAATGGGGGAGGGGGGCTAAGGAGGGGGAGGGGTGGATGGCAGGGGATAGGGAGGGGGACGGGTGGATGAGTCTGGGGTGCTGGGGGACAGGTGGTGGGGGTGAGGGGGAGGGGAATGGAAGGTAGGGGATAGGGGAGCAGGGACCACTAGATGGCTAGATGGGGAGTAGGGGGCTGAGGACAGGGGGTGGGGGGGCCTGAGGATGGGGGCGTGGATGGAGGTTGGGGAATGACGACACAGAGATGGCAGGGGATGGGGGAGGGGGACAGCTGTGTGCGTGGACAGCTGGACAGGAGACTGGTACCCAGGGATAGGTGGGCTGGGCTGGTGCAGACCCTGAGCCAGGGCGCAGGGCCCCCCGGGCTGACCTGGGGCTCGGGCACCGTCCTCTCGGCGATGTTGGGCTTGAAGGACGTGGTCGGGTAGTGGAGGAGGAAGCACATGCTCAGCGGGGTGAGGCCCTCATCCGTGCACTTGTTCACGTCGGCCCCATTGTCCAGCAGGAGGTTGACGATGTCAATGTGACCGTGAACCTGCAGGGAGGGGGCCAGCCTGGCGAGGACAGCGGGCGCTCTCAGCAGAGGCCAGGACCCCAGCGAGGCCCCATGCCCCAGCCAGCTCAGGGGTGGCCCCCTGCTTGCAGCTGAGCCATGCACAGGCGCCCACCCCCCTCCCCATCCGACCCTGCACGCCCATCCCACAGGCGGGCTTCACAGGGGGAAGGGGGAGGGCAGTCCGTGCCTACGAGGGGCCATCGCCCAGGGCCCTCCAGGTGTGCGGTCCTGTGCATGACCCTGCGGGTGGGGTGCTCACAGCAGCGGCAGCAAGCACCGTGTAGCCCTTGGCATCGGCCACATCGGGGCTGGCGAGGTTGTCCCTCAGGATCCCGTAAATCCAGTCATAATTCCCTTCCTGGGCCTTCAGGATCATCTCCTTGGAGAGCCGCTCCTTGGGCCCACGGCGCGCAAAGCCACTCCGCCGCCCCTCCAGGATGGCATCCATGTTCCAGCTGCTGTAAGCCCTCTTGTTCCTGGCAGTCAGGGAGCCTCAGTGGGGGGAGCCCGACTCTGGACGCCAAGCCCTGCCACCAAAGGGGCCCACCAAAGGGGCCCTGCCTCCCGTCCACACTTCCTCTTTCATGCCTCTGCCCCAGACCCCGCCTTCCCCCCAATCACAGTCTGCTCCTAGGGCACCCTAAGCCCTAGGCCTGCACAGCTGGCCGGCCGCTGGGGGACATGCTACCCACAGATGAAGATGCTATGGCTAAGTAAGCATTTTTCCTCAGCGGGAAGAGCTGTATCACTTTAAAAATCAAAAAAAATTTATAGGCTCAGCTGATCTTTGCATGATGGACAGATGAATGGGTGATAGATGGGTGGATGGATAGGTGAAAGGATGGGTGAATAGATGGATGGATGGGTAGATGGGTGGATGGATGGATGTGTGGGTGGCTGGGTGGGTACATGAGTAAATGGGTGGATGGATATGATAGGTGGATAGAGGGATAAGTAGGTGGATGGATGGACGAATAGATGGATGGATAAGTGGATGGATACGATAAGTGGGTGGATGAATGGGTAGATGGATTGATGGGTAGATGGATGGATAGGTGGATGGATATGATCAGTGGGTGGATGGATTAATGAGTAGATGAATGGATAGGTGGATGGATATGATAAGTGGGTGGATGGATGGGTGGGTGGGTGAATGGATATGATAAGTGGATGGATGGATGGGTGAATGGATATAAGTGGGTGGGTGGATGGATGGATGGGTGGGTGGGTGAATGGATATGATAAGTGGATGGATGGGTGGATGGGTGGATGATGCACGCATAAGTAGCATCTGTGTTCACAAAACATGCATTCCAAAATAGTTAACAGATATTTGAGGACAAAGTGTAGGAAAGGGGTAAAAATATTCTTCTTTAAAACTTTAACTTAAAAAATAAGTCTTCCTCAAGTGGCTGCTGACTTCCCCAGGGCTGCCGGGGCAGGCAGCGGTGATCTTTGGAGACCAGCAGAGCACTCCATCTTTCCCCTACCACCTGTGGAGAAACCAGAGGCCGAGCCAGCCGCCCAGCCTCCTCCTGCCCTGCTCTCCCCCAGCCCTCAGCACTTGGGCAGAGTGTTCCAGCTCCAGGCACAAGCTCCCTCACCATTCATCACTGGGCTGCATTGGTTAGTCAAACAAGACAAGCCTGACAGCCAGCCAGGACAGCTGAGTTGTGGGGCTGGCTGCCAGAGGCCTTCAGGACCCCCGCGCCTGAGTGTGCCCCCATCAGAGGACAAGAGCCCTGGGCTGAGGAGAGAGGACAGGCCGGGTTACCTGAACTTGTAAGCCTGCTTCTGGATTCTGACCAACAAAGGGGTCTCGTTTCTGATAAACCAGGGCTCCCCGTCATCAACGAACGGCGGGATGTCGTTCAGAAAGATGTGGGCGTCCAGGTCTTTGCGGAAGGAGGAGGTCATGGGCAGGTGGCTGTTGTCGGTCGAGTAGATACAGATTTCCGGAGGCAGAGTGAGGTCGTCATTCAGGAGAAACCGCTTGTAGCTGTAGAAGAACGGGTCCTGCCCCTCCTCCAGGCCCCAGTCCATCTTCTCCTCGTCCGCGAGGGTGACTATGGAGGGCGTGTGGGTCAGGTAGCCCGAGAACTCGGGGTAGCTGTGGATGGAGAGGCTGTTGGGGATCTCCACGCACAGCTTGAGGAGGTGGTCGCGGAACCACAGCCCCACGTCCTGGCTGCCATCCCGGTAGGTCTCGACGCCTGGCCCGAATCGCTCGTCTGCCTTGTACAGCCCCTGCGGGACGGCACAAGGGGGCAGAGCAGGCGGCTGGGCGGGGCCTGCGCTCTGCAGCCACTGTCTTAGAGGAAGAAAGCATTGTGCTAAGAAACATGTTCATTCAGTCGACAGTTTGCTGAGGCTTTGGACGCTTTAGGCCCAAAGCACGGGCGTCGGGACAGACGCGTCATGGGCAGGGGGTCTGCGGGCTCGGGGGCCTTTTGCGGGGAAGCCAGGGATGCTGCGTGCAGACTCATTGCAGGGTGCCCCCAGCTCCTCTAGTATGGTGAGCCTGGCCCAGGCACCCACCAGGCTGGGGAGGAGCACGCGGGCAGAGGTGCCAGGTGCAGAGTCAGACACCCCAGCAGGCGTGAGCCAAGAAGGAGCAGTCAGCCTAGCCTGCCTTGAGCCCAGGAGAGCGCAGCCAGCGCCGGGCGGCTCTGATGCTCCTGCTGGCATCGGTGCCTGGTGGTGGGTGTGAGGAGCAGGGAGAGCCAGGAGGGTCTCAGTGAGACACCAAGAGGCAGTGCCTCCCTCAGCGAGGCACCTGGGACAAAGGTTCTGGCCGGGGACCATGGAGACCCAGCTTCCCGGGGAGGACGGGCTGCATCTTCCCTGAGACAGTGTCAAGGGATGATGACTGGAGGTCGCTGGGTGGGCAGAGGAACTGCCCAGCAAGAGCACAAAGGCCTGAAACCCTGCGGGCACATGCATCAGTCCCTGGAGCTGTGCCCCCCGCCCCCTCATCTGCGAGCCGAACGGCAGCTCCACTCTCGGGAGCGCCCCGTTGTCCAACGTGCCCATGGATCACCTCTGGCTGCAAGCCTGGGGCTGGGCACCGTGGACGGAAGGCCCTGCCCACAAGAAGCTGGCAGGCCAGCCCAGACGGCAGCAGATGAAATGAGGGAGGGAAGCGTGTGAGGACCACAGCACAGGCTTGGGATGCGACCATGGGGGTTTCCAGGAGAAGCTGTGGATGGGCCAGTGATGGGGGAGAAACGCCACCAGACTCTGAAAGTGGCGGGGTGGAGGCACAGCTCCCCCAGGAGCTACGAGCCTGGAAGAAAGACTTGGGCAGGGAGGCAGGCATCCGGTCAGAAAAGCAGCTGCCCCAGGAGTCCACTTCTAGGAATCTGTCACAGGAAGTAATCCCAGCTCATCAAAGCTGTGATATGCTTTGATATCATAAGGCTGTGATAAGCTCATCACAGCCTTATGCGAACAGGAGACGACGATCCCAGAACCTTGATGGTTCAGTAAAGGGGGGCTGTCCAGAGGCACTGGCTTTGAAAATTCTCTTCTTAATATGCGTTCACTTTTTGACCAAACGATCCCACTTCCAGGAATGCATCCCAAAGGTCGTGGGTGAAAACATGGGCTCCTCAGTGAGGAGGGCTGCCTAGAGATACAGGCCTTTTGCAGCTGCTGGGAAGGGGAGGGCTCTGGGACCAGGTGTAACTGCAGGTGGAGGGCAGGGAGGACAGGGTGCCCTCGGGGGGGAACGTATGTGCCTGTCACCCGTCATTTGTAAATGCAGAGAGAGAACTACAAGATGATCACCAAGGACCAGGGAGGCTCGAGAAGGAAGAGAAGGGCCTCCTGTGGGGGGGACCATGTTTGATGGATTTGACTTGGGAAAAGCATCAGATTTTTGCATAATCACAAAATGAAATCAAAACAAGACTTTCAAAATAGAATGCCCAAAATAACAAAAGCTAAATAAAGCAAGTGACTGCAGCTCCGTACCTACATGGCACAGGGAGTAGGGGTGGGGGGTGCAGTGACCATACGGAGAGGAATTATTTCACGTGACTGGACCCAGCCTCCCCAGAGGGGCCACCCTGGGGACAGAAGGACAGCAAAGGAACCTGAGGCTGTTTTTAATCATCAGAGTGGTGCTGATGAGGCTCTGCCTTTCTCTGAAACTCTTATACACATGTTCAGAGATAAAGCAAGTAGGAAACCTTGTTAGAAACCAAGATTGTTGAGATGAAGAGATAGGCAAACAGCACCACAGCCGTTGAGTGCAAAGCCCACACCCCTGCACTGCAGCTAGAGATACTAGTATGAACCGATTATGTATTTTCTCACTTAAAAAACTGTACTTTCAGGGACTTCCCTGGTGGTCGTGGTTAAGACGCTGTCTTCCAATGCAGGGAGTTCAGGTTCAGGCCCTGTTTGGGGACCTAAAACCCCAGATGCCAAAAAGGTAAAAAAAAAAAGTGTGCTTTCAAACAAAGAAGGAAGCAGGGACGTGGGTAGAGAGAGCAATCTAGTGGTTGCCAGTGGGGAGAGGGATGGGAAGGGGGAGAGGGGGAGGGCACCACAAAGGGTTACCGTGGGGTTATACGGAATCACGAGGCCACAAGTGTGAGACGGTGGGAGGAAGCTGTAAAGAGCCCTGGTAAAGCACTGCGGTGCTGGAGAAGACGCCAAAGAGCCCCCGGGACTGCACGGAGGTCACACCAGTCAGTCCCACAGGAAATCAACCCCGAGTGCTGATTGGAAGGACTGATGCTGAAGCTGAAGCTCCAATACTTTGGCCACCTGATGTGAAGAGTCAACTCATTGGGAAAGCCCCTGATGCTGGGAAAGACTGAAGGTAGGCAAAGAAAGGGACGACAGGAAATGAGGTGGTGGGCGGCATCAGCAAGTCAGTGTGCATGAGTTTGAGCAAATTCCAGGATATGGTGCAGGACAGGGAAGCCTGCTGTGCTGTAGTCCATCGGGTCGCAGAGCTGGACACAACCTAGCGACTGAACAACAGTGGGATTTTTAAAATCGTGAAAAAATGTCATATAAATAATCCGAGAAAAAAAAAGTTTTGAAAGGTGTTTTCAAGATATTCTATTGAAAAGACCTAGAAATAAAAACCAACCAGTGCAGTAGTGATGAGCAGCCAGAGTGGTTTCTAAATACCGTATCCCACTAAAGCAGCCAGGCTCCACCCAGGGCAGGGCAGGAAGCGTCTGAGTGAGGCTGGAGATCCTTGCAGAGTGGGAAGCAAGACCACGTGAAGCTCTGAAGGGCAGAGCCAGGCTGCTGGCACCCGTGCCCACCTGTCAGTCCTGACATCACGTAACGAAAGAACCAGGCAGCTGCCTCCAGATGTGACTTCTGACAGAGGCAAAGGCTGGGTGGGAAGGAAGTGAGTCTTTCCAGCAGATGGCCTTGGAGCACCCAGATGTCCCCGCGTGGCCGAGGAGGGGGCCTTACTTCCCGGGACACACCAACATTAATGCAAACACAGACGGGCACATAACAGGCAAAGCCATAAACAGAAGAAAACGCAGACGATGATCTCATGACATGGCAAAATTATAGGCAAAAGCGGAACAGCCGGGCGCTGGGGCAGGAGGAGACCTGCTCCAGAGGGACCGTGTGCACGTTCTGGGGCTGACGGGACGATTGTGACCCTTGACCGCGATCGTCGTCACACAGCACCGTGCTTGTCAAAACCTTCAGAAGTGAAAGCCACTCAGTCGTGTCCGACTCTTTGCAACCCCAGGGACTATACAGTCCGTGGAATTCTCCAGCCAGAACACTGGAATGGGCAGTCTTCCCCTTCTCCAGGGGATCTCCCCAACCCAGGGATCGAACCCAGGTCTGCCACATTGCAGGTGGATTCTTTACCAGCTGAGCCACCAGGGAAGCCCGAGAATACTGGAGTGGGTAGCCTATCCCTTCTCCAGCGGATCTTCCTGACCCAGAGATCAAACCAGGGTCTCCTGAATTGCAGGCGGATTCTTTACCAACTGGGCTATAAGGGAAGCCCCCAAACTTTCAGCACCACTTGCTAAAGGGGGCAAGTGTTACTGTAATGAGTAAAGCGGGGGTGGGGGAAGAATCTGTATTTGGAAAGCCAGGAATGTTCTCCCAGAAAAAGGGAACTTCCAGAACAGCATGTATGCAAGGAGCCAGTCTGCATGTAGAAAGGTGAATGTTTTCACTGAACTTACTGCCTCATCTACAGGACACACAGCAGCCTGCTGGCGACCCCGGGCCCGGCCGGGGAACAGGACAGTGACCAGCTCTCATGTCCTCACTGTGCGTTCATCTTCTTTTCAGGCGCCTTGTGACTGGCACTATCACAATCGCTTAGACCAAGAAAGCCACTTCTCGTCAGGCACACCCAGGACCCAGGAGCGCCTGCAGCGCTGGCCGGCAGCCTGGACGCCCAGGCCGTCCCCTCACCTGGAAGAGCCTCTCCTTCAGGTACATGGTGCCGTAGCCCTCCCGGGCGCTGAGGTAAAACATGCCCGTGAAGCTGGAGCCGTCCGGCCACATGTAGGTGCCCAGGCCGTGCCGGTGGTCCCGGTAGAACTGCCCGTGGTAAGACTGTGAACAGAGAGTAGGGTGACCGGTCTGAGGAGCCGCCCCTTACCACCCCAGAACCTTCCAGAAAACCCTCCCAGCTGAGCCTCTGGGCCTGGGCCACTTGGAGTGGGACTATGGCGCTGCCCTGGGCTCACGAGGGGCGGTCACCCACCTCACACAGAGCAGGCGCCAGGCACACTGGCCCCCTGATGGCCATGCCACCCCCGTCTTGGCTCAGGTGGGGAGGCTGCAGGTGTCTGCACTGCCTGGGCTGGGGCATGGCCTGTCTCCACGCGTAAGCCCTGGCCCCGGCTCTGCCTGCAGCCCCCCGGCTGGCCCAGGGAGTGGGGGCCACCAGCCCGAGGATCCCCGCCCTGGCCCTGGCTTAAGACCCCTGGCTTCTGAGGCCACGCCCATGGGCTGCTCTGTGCTCTGGTCCCGAGCCCCAGGGGAGTCTGATGGAGGTGCCCCAGGAGGGAGAAAGGACACAATGTTCATCCCAAGCCCTTCTCAGTCTCCAGGCCTGACTCTCATGCGTCAGACGGCCGCCTTCCAGCCAGAAGCAGGCGGGCCGGGCCCTCATGTGGCCGGCGGCCGTGCTCACAGAGCCCTGCCCACCACCCCCCACCAGCAGGCCGGCAACAGCTGCCTGCCCAGTGCCCCATTGTCCTCTGGCAACGGGCAGGTGGTACCCTGGCCCCAGCCTCCTCGGCACGATTGGCCAAGCAGAGGGCTCCCACCTCCAGCCCAGCCCTGACTTGCATTTGGACACAGGACCCATCCCTGAGTCACACCAGTGTCCACGGGGCCTCTTCTCTCTTGCAGGAGGCTAGGACCCCAACACCATCCCCCTCTGCCAGATGGCAGAAGGTCAACCTTGGTCACCCCCAGTGACCTGATGGAGTCATGGGAACCCCTGGATCCAGCCAAGCCTGGGGCGCTGGGAGCCGGTGACGGGCTTTCCAGTCATTTCACTCCTAGAGAATGGCTGGGGCAGGGACATGGAGAGCAGAGAGACGCCAGGCAGGAGATGGCCCATCATCTGCCCACATTCATTTCATTGGGATCAGCTGGGTGGCGTACAGTTTACCCAGCTGAAAGAAGTCCTGAGTTGCAGAGCATCTGCGTAGAACTCTAGGGAGAATCTAACCCCTGCTCTTCGGTTCGCCCATAGAAGACGGGGTTTTTGTCCACCCAGGAGGATCCTCCCGATCCGTGCTCCACACAGACCGGGAGCCTCATCTGACCAGCCCGATGGATGCGCTGGGGCCCGCTCTTCAAAGACGCTGCCCTCCACCCCAGCGCCCTCTCGCCTTCCGACTCCCTCTGGTTCCTGAGCCGCTATGGCGGCAGGAGCGTCTGGTCTGCTCGGAGGACCCAGAGGTCCCCCAGGCAGTACTGAAGCGATGCTCCGCCCACCACCGTCGCCCTGCGCGGGGACGACTGGGGCTGCAGGACCCGTCAGCGGGCCCCCACCCCCCACAACTAGGAGCTCAGGGTGTCTGACCGCTGGACCCGTGTTGGGGCAAAGAGAAGCCGACGGAGGACTAAAGAAGCAGATGCTGAACAAAATCAGTGCTGCGTCATCGACGGCAAGGAGCCTCGCGTGCTTGGCAGAAGCTCAGGTCCCTCCCGGCCTCTGCCCCTGCTCTGGGGGTGCAGTCCAGGTGGGACTGGGCTGGGAGCCCCGAAGCTCCGCCTGCGCCTGCAGCTGCTCCTGCCGCCTCGCTCTGCCCCCACCACTACCCAGGCTCCAGCCCAAGACCCCTGAGCGTCTCCTCCCCTCTCCTCCCTGAACCGGGAAAACCAAGTGCAGAAGGTCAGGGACGGGGAGAGGCACCCAGCCTGGGGCACCAAAACCAAGCAAACGGGGCCCCTCGCAGCCCCTGGGAGGTTGCGCCGCCCAGTGCCCGTCTCCCAGCAGGGCTTCGGTGACAGGGGTCCTGCCCTCTGGGTCCCCAGGGCTCCCCCACATGCTTTTATAACCCCCCAAATGCAGCCCTGTATTGCCTTTTTATGACTTGCGAGCAAACACTAGGGCAAGCAGCGCGGACCCCGCCGGCAGTGCAGATGCGGAGGGTGGGGAGGGGCCCGCAAGCCGTGGGAAGCCTTGAGAACCCAGCTGCCCGCCGGGGGAGGCGCAGTGAGCCCGCAAGGCAAGCACACCCCCAGCTTCGCCTCACACACGGCTGCTTCTCCCCCTAGGGACACCAGGTGGCGCCAACAGCCCCTGCCACGGGCCCTCAACGTCCCCACAGCCCCAAACTCCGCCCACCGCGGGCGCACAGAAGCGCGCGTTCACTGCGTCTTTAAGAAGATCCATCTCTTCTGGGGGAGGCGCAGTAAGCCCGCAGGGCCCGCACACCCCAGCTTCGCCTCACACACAGCCGCTTCTCCCCCCAGGGACACTAGGTGGCGCCAAGAGCCCCTGCCACGGGCCCCTCAGCGTCCCCGCAGCCCCAGACTCCGCCCACCGCGGGCGCACAGAAGCGCGCGATCACCGTGTCTTTAAGATCCATTTCTTCTGCTCGAGCTTAAATACAAGGCAGTGTCACCAGTGCAAATATACAACTCACTGCAGCAGTTGACAATTAAAAAGAAAAAATTTGCCTAGAATAAGAATTTATCTTAAGTCACAGTTTCCCGAGCTGCAGCCTGGGGACACCAGGTGAACCTCGGACGTGATCTCAGGAGTCTCTCTGGGTGCTGCTCACACAGGGACGTTTGTCTAGCCTCCTTCTGGATCCACAAGCTCACAGCACACGCCTCTCGAGAGAGGCCGGCCGGGGTTGGCCGTTACCTCGCCCGTGGGCCAGGAGAACTCTCCGTATCCCAGCTTCATGTCCAGCCCGAACTCCCCTTGGTAGACGCAGCCGTCCTGCCACTCCTGCGTGCCCCGGACCAGCTGGATGTAGGCCCCCTTCAGGTCCTGCTCCCTGAGCGGGCCCTCGGCCTCCTCTTCCTCTTCTGGGGCCTCCGGGAGGAGCCTAGGGAAAGGAAGGGGGCGGGGAGGGGAGCCCGTTGCCGACCGAAGGTCTTCAGGGCCACCAAGTCCCGAGAACCGCACACCATCGTGCTTCAACCGACAACCCCCAAAGCCAGCCAGGCGGCTGTCCCTGCTTTCCAGGGAGGGGAACGGAGGCACCGGGGGCACGGAGCGTGCTCAGGGTCACGCAGGAAGCAGGAAGGACAGTAAGTGTGCAGCTGTCTGACAAGGCTGCGGGCTGCTGTGCCCTCTGCCGCCCCCGGCAGCCCAACTGCCTGCAATCTGATGGCTGCCCCACTCCAGCTGTGCCCGGGGGCGGGGGGAGCTCCTCTGGGGGCCTCTCTACTTGGCTTGATATTCCATCTGGACGAGGACAGCGAGCTTCAGGCCCGGAGGATCGAAGAGTAGCTTGAGAAACAGCAAGCCGACCAGCAAGATGGACAGACAGACAGGAGGACGCTGGCAGGGGTGGGCGCACAGCAAGGGGCAGAGCCTGCCAGAGCAGGGTGCTTGCTTGTTGCTCTTACTGTCTCAAGTGCACGTCCTGACTTAAAGCCGGCCCGTGCCTAGCCTATCACACACACCCCCACCTGTCTCCCAACTCTAAAGGGCTCTCTGGGGTGCTGCAGCAGGGTGTCTCAGGGCTGGCTGGGTGGGGTACACACACATGGGAGCCCTCAGGCTCTGAGCCCCTCCACCAGCTGGCCCTCAGATGCCAGCCGTGAGCCACAGACACTTTAACAAAGCACCTGCCCGACGGTGAAGGGCTGCAGCTGCTGTGAGCATGAAGGAGAGAGACCTTCATGCAACAAGGATAAAGTCTGGGGGCTCAAAACTGGTTTGTTTTCCTTTTTCTTACCTGTAGCTGTGGGTTGAATTGTGTTCCTTCCCACGCACCCCACACCCCAAATTCATATGTCAGAGTTCTAACTCCCAGGGCCTGGCTGTGACTGTGTTTGGAGTCAGAATCTTCACAGACGCTGTTTCCAAATATTTATGTAAATAATCTAGGTAGAAGTCATGAGAATGGGCTCTAGCCCAGTGTGACTGAGGTCCTTATATCAATAAAAGGGGAAGTCTGGACGCAGGGAAATGCACGGAGAGAAGATGAAGTGAAGACTCAGAGAAAGGACAGCCGTCTACAAGCCAAGGAGAGGGGCCAGCCCGATTTCACACCCTCTCGGGAGGGCTCCCACACCTTTTGGCGCCGAGCACAGAGCTCTCCAGGGTCCCGGCGGCCGCAGGCACGCTGCCGCGCTCCTCCCCTTGGTTTTCGGAATTCCCAAACTTTGGGGCCTCGTCATGTGGGACCAAGGGATAACGATATTCCATGTCTCTCCTCTGAACCTGGAAGCAAGGTCGGGGAGCCACATTCTCCCTCGGAGTTCCTGGAGGGCGCCCGGACCGCCGACAGCACCTCGCGCCTCAGAGAAACAGGGACCCCTCCTAAAACGGCGGACGCCTGGATCCTGTTGGAACGCGCCCCCACACAGGGTAACCCCCTCCAACGCCTGAGGGTGTCCCTGAAACCAAGGAAGACAGCCTGGGCCACCCTCCCGCGACCTTAAATTAGGGCCACATTTGGGGCCGCAGACAGCGGGCCCCTCCTCCCCCCGAGGGCCTCGGGAGACGGGGCGGCGAGGACGCGGTCCCCACGTAAGCCTGCACATAAAAACAGCCTTCACGCACGTCGGGCCCCAAACCTCCTCCCCGCCGCTCTCAGGGAGAACGGCGGGCCGGGCCCAGGGGGCGTGGGGCCCACGCGCTGACTCCCCACCGCAGCCTCCGCGGAGCTCGGGGATGCCCTCGCTTATCCCCCTAATAGGGCCGCACCAAAGCTCAGAGAGCTCTCACCGACCGCACAGGGTCCGCGCAGGGCTGTGGCCAAAGCAGCGCAGCCGCGCCGGCCAGCCTGCACTCTGCAAGGCTCAGGGTGCAGAAGAGTCAGGTTTCCCTGGAGATCGGGCCACCGCCCACGTGCCCGGGTTCCGCCAATCCCCGCGCCCGGACACGCCCCGCCCCTCCAGGGCCACACCCCTTGGCCCTCGGCCCCGCCCCGCCCCTCCAGGGCCACACCCCCTAGCGTCCGGGCGGGGAAGGGCTCCCTTCTGTGACCTCACAGAGACCCCCCGCCCCGGCCGCCCGCTCCCGCTCCCCGCCGAGACCCTCACCCCCGGCTTGCTGAGCCCAGGCCGGCCGTCTCCACTGGGACACCCATCTCGAGGTGAAGCGGAGCACGGTGGGTCGGCCTCTGGGTCAAGCCTCCCTGACTCCAGAGGCTCTGTTGGTGTTTATGGAAGGCGCCGAGCTCACAGCCTGGTTGGGGGACAAGATCGGGGGCAGCCAGGGTCACGGGGGCGCCTTTACGGGGAGAGGATGCCTAGGTATGGTTTCCGGGGATGAGTAGGAGCTCTCAGAACAGAAGCGAGCACATTTCAGGGAACTGGACTAGCAGCACCCGGGAACAGCGCGAGGGCTTTCCGCGGCTTCTTGGAGAGAGGGGTCTCTAGAGGTGCAGACCTCCCCTTCTTAGAACAGCGGGAACGGATGACAACAGCTGATGCCCCTTCCGCCCCCGCGAGCTGCAGTGGCAGGAAGGTGGCTTTACCCGGACCCTAGGGTTCCGGGGGCGCTCCCCCAACCCTGCAATCTGTCTCCCAATTCATCTCTTCTACCCTTGGCCCCTCAGCACCACCTCGGCTCCTAGAGCCCTTCTCTACCCCTTAATCCTTTCCCTCACGTTCCCTCTTTGCCCTGCTCCAGCTGTCGCTTGTGAAGCTGAGCAAAGACAAATGGAGCCACCTTTAAAATTTGTTTCTGAAAAGATAAAGAGTCACCTAAAACTTCCTGTTAAAGCATACCACCTGTTGTGGGTTGAGCAATGGCCCCCCTACCCCGCCCCCCAAATGATAAACTGAAGTCCTAACCCCTGAGAATGAACCTTATTTGGAAATAAGGTCTTTACAGATGTAACTGAGTGAAGACCAAACAACTGGTGTCCTTACAAGGACAGATTCGCAGACAAAATAAAGAAAGATACATTTCTGTTGCTTGAAGCCTACTGGTTGACTGTGATACTCTGTTACGTTCAGCTCAGTTCAGTTCAGGTGCTCAGTCCTGTCCCACTCTTTGCGACCCCATGGACTGCAGCACCGGGTCTGCAGCACGCCAGCCTTCCCTGTCCTTCACCAACTCCTGGAGCTTGCTCAAACTCATGTCCATCAAGTTGGTGATGCCATGCAACCATCTCATCTTCTGTCGTCCCCTTCTCCTCCCGTCTTCAATCTTTCCCAGCATCAGGGTCTTTTCCAAGGAGTCAGTTCTTCGCATCAGGTGGCCAAAGTATTTGAGTTTCAGCTTCAGCATCAGTCCTTCCAATGAATATTCAGGACTGATTTCCTTTAGGATGGACTTGTTTGGTCTTCTTGCAGTCCAAGGGACTCTCAAGAGTCTTCTCCAACAACACAGCTCAAACGCATCAGTTCTTTGTTACACTGACTCTAGGAAACTCACATACTGTGCTGTACTCTGTTGGTTCCGACTCTTTGCAACCCCACAATCTGTAGTCTGCCAGGCTCCCTGTCCACGGGATTGCCCTGGCAAGAATACTGGAGAGGGTTGCTATTTCCTTCTCCAGGGGATCTTCCCTGCTCAGGGATGGAACCAGCATCTCCTGCGCCTCCTGCATTGCAGGCAGATTCTTCACCGCTAAGCCACTGGGGAAGCCCTAGGCAACTCACAGGAAAGGCTCTATGAGAAGCAGCTGACAGTGTTTTAGCAAACCTTACAATTTCAGAAGACTGACAAAGCAATCCTAAATCCTAAAGTGTGGCCACAAAAGAAAAGGTGTTCTGGAAGCTTCTGTAAACTGGAAAAAACACACTATAAAATGCTGAAATGTTACTTCTGTTCATTAGAATATATATACTGGTATTTTTAAAAAACAAAGATTAAAAAGCCTTATTTCCATAAATTGATACAAATCCTACAATGATGCTAAAGAGTTTATCCAAAAAGAAAATTTTCATAGGAACAATATGTTAATATTCATTGACAATATTCAAGAATAATTGTTTTAAAAGTTTTTGGTGAATTGGTAAACTCGATAAAAATTCAGCAAACTGACCTTTAGGACGACTGGTTTTCAGCATGTTAGTTGCTCATGTTACTAGTCATAGTGTTTGCAAACCTGAAAATGCTGGCTGAACCTATCATAGTTATGAAATTTAGTGAAGTATGACTGATGTCATGTGGATGGGGAAGCAGAGTGGTATTTCTATTAAAATTCAGGTGAAGGCTTTGAAAAGTCAACAAAAGTCACTTTAAGAAACTGCTATCAAATTAGATGCATGTGAGACTACTGTAAAGGATTTATGGGGAAAAGTCTTTTAAAAAATTCCAAAAGGATTCTTTCGGCAGATGGTTTCTCAAGTGCTTTTAAGCTCACAGGAAGAAAGGAAGGGAAACTGGAAGGCGCAGCCCGGGACGGAGTGCACTACGAGCAAGCCTCTGCTGACCCCCAGGGGAAGGCTCTAAACGACCTTTTATATTGACCAAATCATGGTTAGATTTTTATCTTGTATCAGAATCACTGGAGCACATGGCAACCCGTAGCTTCCTGAGCCTCACTCCTGGAGCTTCCGTTTCAGCAGGTCCGGACCAGACAAACCCTGAGAATGTGCATTCCTACCATGTTCCTAGATGCTGCTGAAATGTGGACCACACTTTGAGAACCACTGGGCCAAGGCCTCGTGCACAGCTGGTTTCGACTGAAAAAAATGCCCAGCCTGAGAATCTTGTTAAGTTTTCAGTTCAGTTCAGTCGCTCAGTCATGTCCGACTCTTTGCGATCACATGGACTGCAGCACGCCAGGCCTCCCTGTCCATCACCAATTCCCAGAGCTTGCTCAAACTCATGTCCATTGAGTTGGTGATGCCATCCAACCATCTCATCCTCTGTCGCCTCCTTCTCTTCCTGCCTTCAATCTTTCCCAGCATCAGGGTCTTTTCCAATGAGTCAGTCTTTTGCATGAGGTGGTCAAAGTACTGGAGTTTCAGCTTCAGCATCAGTTAAGTTTTACTGGGGGGCAAAATAAGGATGATACCCTGGGAGACAGCACCTCAGACGGCTCTGAGAAACTGCTCTGGAGAGGCCTGGGGGGAACGTCAGTACAGAGGTGATTTTGGTGAAGATGGAGTACCTCCAATCCAGCACAAATTTTTTGCAGGTTACTGCTAGTGACAAGGAGCAGACATCACCATGAAGGATTTGAGTGCCTTTTTAGACATGAGAAGATACAAGAATTGGGCTCATAAAATTTCTTCTCCAAAAAACATAACTGTCTGAAGAACTGTTCTGCCAATTTTCCCCAGAGCACAGAGCACCTCCATTCCTGATCTCCACCCTGAACTCCTTTCAGGAGATGTTGCAGGTCAGCAGCTGCAGCGGCTCATTATTTAATCCTTGTAGAGGTGGATGGCAAGGGCCAATTTGTAGGTGACAAGGGGAACAGAGAGAAAGGAGATAGATGGACAGAGCAGGAACAGCCTTGAATGCCAGGTTAAAGACAGAAGCATCAGAACATTTCAAACAGGAGAGCAGTGCAATCAAAATGTATGCTCTAAATGAGAGGTTTCCAGACTTTTTGCCTGGGGCCCACTGCAACTCCCCATTCCATAGCATGACTCAAAAAATCATGAGTGAGGGAAAACTCACTGTGCTGTACGCATGCACCCCAACATTTTCATGTAGTCTGTTCCTGTCTAAACCATTTTACTAAAAAATAAAATATGGCTATGACCTAAAATACTAGTATCAGTTCAGTTCAGTCGCTCAGTCGTGTCCGACTCTTTGCGACCCCGTGAACCGCAGCACGCCAGGCCTCCCTGTCCATCACCAACTCCCGGAGTTTACTCAAACTCATGTCCATTGAGTCGGTGATGCCATCCAACCATCTCATCCTCTAGCGTCCCCTTTTCCTCCTGCCCTCAATCTTTCCCAGCATCAGGGTCTTTTCCAATGAGTTGGCTCTTTGCATCAGGTGGCCAAACTACTGGAGCTTCAGCTTCAGCATCAGTCTTTCCAGTGAATACTCAGGGCTGATCTCCTTTACAACCCACTAATGGATCCTGCTGACCTGCTGAGTCAGGACCAACATTCAGAAACTCAGTGCTTTAAAAAGTGTATTCTGGCTACAGTGAGAAAGGATAGAAGGCTCCCTGCAGAAGGATGATTCCAAGTCCAGAAGAGAGTGTCCTGTAAACAAACATAGCAATCAAGGGAGAGAATGGACTTGAGATAGTCAGCATGAATTGTTACCCACTAACTAACTCAAGGTGGTGAAAGGAGTGTGAGGTTATTAGTTAAAAGGCCTTGGAACAGAAAACTCACCTCAGACATCCAACAATAAAGGATGGCTGGCTGGCTCAGGAAACCAGAGACCAGAAGCTGGAGGCTCTTCGGGTTTGGTTTGCTTCGGTGCCCAAGTGTCATTGAGGACGGTTTCTCCCACATGGTTTCATCCAAGGCTGGCTTCCCTTTGTGGTAATAAGGAGAGGACAGGTTTCCAAGCCCCTCTCACATCTTTGGTTCATAAAAGAAAGTGAAAGTGAAGTCGCTCAGTCGTGTCCGACTCTTTGTGACCCCATGGATGGTAGCCTAATGGGCTCCTCCATCCATGGGATTTTCAAGGTGAGAGTAAGTTGCCATTTCCTTCTCCAAGGGATCTTCCCAACCCAGGGATCGAACCTGGGTCTCCCGGTTGTAGGCAGACACTTTTACCATCTGAGCCACCAGGGAGGTCCTCTTTGATTCATATGACAGCCCAAACCCCGTCCTAAAGCAATCATGGGGACAGACGTCACTGACCAGAGTGTCATCAGAAGCCTGATTCTGGAGCTGGAGGATCGGTACTCCCACCTAGTTGGATGGCTCCTGTGAACTCTGGGGAAATGGGAAATGAGAATCCCATCCAGGAAAAGTTAGAATCCCTCCTTAGGGCACAGCAAAGGACATGGATGCTGGGAGTAGGTGATGTCTGTACCCACAGCCAGTGAAGACCTGGTTACAGACCAACATTTCAATCTTCAGCTCAAGGGAGAGCCCCAGGCAGCAAAAAATATCTGACAGTCACCAAGCTTGGTAGCTTTGGCTGGAATGGAGAGAATGGAGGTCACCCAGAAAGACTGCAGAGGTTCATTTTACGAGTAGTGTGTTCATGTGTGTGTGTGGCGGGGGTGCGGGGGCTAGGGATGTACCAGAGCAGTGGTCTCCCACCTTTTCGGCACCGGGGACCAGTTTCATGGAAGACAAGTTTTCCATGGGCTGGGGTCCGGGGGTGTTTTGGGATGATTCAAGCACATTACATTTCTTGTGTGCTTTATTTCTAACCTAATGCTGCCACTGATCTGACAGGAGGTCCTGGCCCATGGACCAGAGGTTGGGGATCCCTACACTGGAGAAAAATTTCGGGTCCAACATATCGAAAATCAGAAATGTTTCAGTATTATTAGAACAGAATCGAAACACCAATAACTAGATGCATACACAACTGCAAGACAGTTAATTTTCAGTGAAACCGGCACCTGAAAGACAATGGACATCAGAAAAATCTGTTGAAGAGGTCTTAAGTGGCAACTGTGTAATTCTTTAAAGCTATAGTAATAACCCCCCAAATAAGAAAAACCACAGGAACACTGGTCTATGAAAAATGGAAATGCTAAGGGTAAGTAGCTTTATTTTATATGACCATGTTTTACAATAAAATTAAATGCAGAAATTGCACAGGACCATTTATTAGGAAGCAGAGAACACAAAGGAATAAACACAAAGCTGTACTAAGGGGAAGGACTGATGCTGAAGCTCAGACTCCAATACTTTGGCCACCTGATGCGAGGAACTGACTAGTCCGAAAAGACCCTGATGACGAAGCCAGGAGAAGGGGACGAGGATGGAGAGAAGGCACGAGAAGAGGAGGATGAGGTGGTTGGATGGTATCACCGACTCGATGGACATGAGTTTGATTAGGCTCCCGGGGTTGGTGATGGACAGGAAGGCCTGGCGTGCTGCAGTCCATGGGGTCGCAAAGACTGAGCGACTGAACTGAAGGGGCATCTCACCTGGCAAATGCGCTTTTAAGTAATGACTGGTCAGTGCCCAGATCAGACTCTGCGACAGGGCCCCTGGCTCAGCGCGTCAGCCACAGCCTGAGAAGCCGGCCGCCCCCTGCCCGGCCCAGCTGGAACCCTCAGGGTTCGCCAGGACCGCTAGGGGGAGGCTCTCAGACCTCGCGCCTCTTAACCGGGTTTGGCCTCCTGCACAGGTGAGGGCCCATTCAACCCAGGAACCTGAACCCGCCCACATTTCTGCGGCCAATCACTCTCTCCCGATGACCACGCTAACGGCCGCACCCCCATCGTCAGCCAATCAGAGGAGACCTCGCCCGCTCAGACCTGGCCAATGAGGCGGCGGCCAGGGCCTGGTGGGCGTGGCCGTTCCCGCACACCCGCCCCGGGGGCCTACCCCGGGAGGGGGAGGGGCGGCCTGAGGGAGCCGGGGGCGTCGGCCGCACCCGACGGCCCAAAGAAAGACACCCGGGCCGGGCGCCCGGGAGCCGGCCATGGACCCGCAACAGGCCGGACAGCGCGCGGACGCCGCGGCGCCCCCGCCGCCTTTCGTGCGCGTCGCCCCCTCGCTCTTCCTCGGGAGCGCGCGCGCCGCGGCCGCGCCGGAGCCGCTGGCGCGCGCGGGCGTCACCCTGTGCGTCAACGTCTCGCGCCAGCAGCCCGGCCCGGGCGCGCCCGGCGTTGCCGAGCTGCGCGTGCCCGTGTTCGACGACTCGGCGGAGGACCTGCTGGCGCACCTGGAACCCACCTGCGCCGCCATGGAGGCCGCGGTGCGCGCCGGCGGCGCCTGCCTCGTCTACTGCAAGAACGGCCGCAGCCGCTCGGCCGCCGTTTGCACCGCCTACCTGATGCGTCACCGCGGCCTCAGCCTGGAGCGGGCCTTCCGGGTAGGACGGGACTTCCGGCGGGGAGGGGCGGGACCTTCCGGGAGCGGCGGGCTCCGCCGCCTGGGGAGAGACTTCCGGGCGGGGCGGGGCGTCTGTGGACCTCGGCGCGAGCCGCTGCACCGGGGTCTACCCGCAACCTCTTCTTCGCAGACAGTGAAGAGCGCCCGCCCAGTGGCCGAGCCCAACCCGGGCTTCTGGTCCCAGCTCCAGAAGTACGAGGAGGCCCTGCAGTCGCGGTCCCTCCTGCCCAAGGAGCCCTCGGGCCCGAGTGAGCCCTAAGCGGTCAGCCCTGGAGGACGACCAGCCAACCCCAAAGCAGGACGCTGGGGGGTCTTCTGCATCCTGGGGGTGGGAAGGCGTAGTTCATGCACTGACGGGAGGCTGGGTCATCCGCTCCTGCCTCACGTCCCACGGAGATTTCATTTTCTGCAGCTTCCCAAAGCCCTCTGTCCCCGCTTGATGGTATTGTAGGGGTGTGTCCGCAGAGAACTGGGGAACCGCTCCTCCCCTGCTTCTCAGGTTTACTAGACAGGGCTTAATCAGGAACATCAAAACCACTCGAGAAAACTTAGCCAGAAAAACATTTACTACAGAGAGGTGGAGGGTGGAGAGCCAAGGTCAGGAGATGGGGAAACCACAGGAGTCACGAGGACTTGCCACCTTGACCCTGGCTTCCTTCCACATTCGGGACTGCCACCAGCTCAGGCCACAGTGGCTTTCCGAAACAGACTCGTAGCTGCTGTGACACACGGGTGCGGGTTCGAGGCTCTGTAGCAGACCACTCAGCTTGGGCTCCCCTGGGGCTCTCAGTGCCCACACCCACTTCCTACCTTACTGACCTCCCAGTTTCAGCCAAGGTCAGGCCCAGACCACACTAACCACCCATGTGTCTGAGCGCGTTGATTACTCTGATTCAGAGGCACCTCACCTGGGCATCCTACAGCCTGAAGACTATACTAGAAAATTAATCACCCTCAACACTCCTTAAATAAGATAAAGAGGAGAGAGTAAAGAAAAAAATGGATAATACATGAATTACAGATAGTGTAGTCCCTGGTTAACACATACAAGTGTACACGTAACAAAATAATGGACAGAACACCGCATTTGGTGTTTGTCATTTCCCTTGACCCTCAGCCAGTGCCTCAGGCCCTGGTCCTCCTAGTGGGGCATGTGGAGCCTTCATCCTGAAGGCCGAGCGTCCTGCCCACACTGTGCTGAGCCCTCTGTGATCTCCTGCACAAGCCGGGGGTCTTGAGTGGCATGAGCACAGTACCCCGAGTCCCGGCACAGCGAAGCCCTGCCGCCCCTTCAGAGTCAGGGTCAGGGAGTTTCCGTGAGGTCTGGTAGTTAGGATTTGGTGTTTTCACTGCTGAGGCCTGGGGTCAGTCCCTGGTCGGGGAACTAGGATCCTACGAGCTGCACAGCACTGCCCCCCCCCCAAAAAGTGTCAGTCACCAAGCAGAGCAACTCTGATTTGTGCCTTGAGGACTCTCAACTGGCTAAGTAGGGTCTCAGCGTCCTGTCCCAGGTGTGTCCCAGATGGAAGCATCCCACCTGCAGATGAAGACCTCTGACCAAGCAGAGCCCAAAGGGTAAAGCTGGGGAGCCTGCACTCCATGAGCGAGGCCCTGGGGTGGTTGTGAAGGGGGCCCCATCCTCCCCAGCCTTCCTGCTCCTGCTCCTGGTTTGCCAGCACGATGGCCCCTGGCTCAGAGCACACCCCACCCCCTGCAGGTCCGCACCCAGCCCTGCGCAGCACCACGCATCAGCAGCGCCCACCTCCAAGAGCCACAGCCCTGGTCATAACCAGACTTCTGCCACCTTTATGGAGGGCTCGCCAGCTGCTGCCTACTCCCGACAGGCCCCTCACAGCTCATGTTGCTTTCCATCTACCTGTGAACAGCTCCTGCCGTTACCTTCACATTGCGGGTGAGGCCGCAGTGACTGCATCTGTGACCTCAGGCATACTGAGTGGTTTGCCCAGCAGGGAGGTCAGGAGCCAGGACCTGAGCCCAGATCTTTTCCGTGTGCTTGTGGTGCCCTTGCTGGCATGCCCCCTCACCTGCTGGCGTGGCCCGGGTGACACAGGCGCACGGATGTCAGAGCCCGGGCCAGGCCTTGGTCCCCTAGCTCCATTCGGAGAACCGGCCAAGTCTGCCTGCCGCCAGAGGCCCAGGGGCAGCACAGCCCCCACCTGAGCCCACGGGCCTCCTGGAGGTCCTCCCACTGCCGGGTCTGCCCGCTAGCAGACGAGGCCAGGGGCCGGCTCCCCTCCCGGGGCCTGCACACTCGAACAGGGGCAGCCAGTCTGTGCCCACCAGAAGGCTGGGTGCAGGCGCATCCGCCCACCAAGCCAGTCAGGGCTGGACCATCCGAAGGCTGGTGTGTGGGACTTCCCTGATGGCCCAGTGGTTAAGACTCCACCTTGCAATGCAAGGGACACTGGTCCAGGAAGATCCCACATCCCACGGGGCCACAAAGCCCTGCGCCAGGGAACTGTGGAGGCCTGCGCTTTACAGCCTCTTCTCCACAAGAGAAGCCACCGCAGGGAGCAGCCCGCACACCGCAAGGAAGAGTAGCCCGCGCCAGCATGAGTTTGCAGCAACAAAGGCCCACCAGTCAAAAAATAAAATAATTTAAAAAAATAAAAAGCTGGTGCATGAAAATTCCTTTGGGAGAAACCCCAGCCTCTGGCAGTCCCAACTTCCAGCTCCTCTCCCCCAGGTGGACTGGGGGAGGAGCGTACTTTGCAGCCACCCTGGACCTCTGTCAGCAAAGCAGCACCCCTGACCCCCGACACTGAAGGCACCGTCCTCCGCAGGACAGGGACGAGGTGGAGAGTGGAGACGACCGCTGTGCCCTCCACAGTGCACAGATCCATCGGTGAACTGCCTCTAGTGCTGCAAGACACATCTGCTTGCTCCTTCAGACAGACTTGTGTTGGTTCCTTGTAAAAATGTGGGGTGGAAGGCACGGCCCTGGGAGGAGTGCTAACAGCTCCTCCGGACCTACACGCCTGCACCTACCCACCCGTCCTGTGTGCAGGCCAAGCCACTGGGAGGTGCCCAGGACCCTCCAGGAGAGAAGGAACGAGACTTAACCCCTGCTCCCGAAGTCCAGGGCACCAGGAGGGTAAGAAGCCCCCTGAGGTTAACTTAGCCTGTGCTGGGGGCTGGCAGACCTGCCTGCAGGTGCTTAGGGCAGGCCGGTGTGGGTGCCCACACGCAGTCCCTGATGGTCTTCCAGCCCCAGCCCCACTGGCCAAGAGAGGGGAAAGGATGGCTCCAAAAGGCTGGTCACGCTGGGAGTGCCATCTGAAACTGCCCTCGGCCTCCGGGCAGGCGCTGGGCCCCTGAAGGCAGTGAGGACTGATCAGACCCAGTTCTTCCCCATCTTGAGTCTCGGCTGCAGGGCTGAACCCCTTCCTTTTAAGTGGCTGGTGAGTTTGTGTCCCCAAGGCTAAAATGACACACGGGGCAAGTTGAAGAGATGCCTCAGTGTGGGTGCTGACTCCATGAACATGGGTTCTCAGCTCAGCAGTCACACCCTGCCTGCCCCCCAGCCCCCTGGGGGGGGGGTGCGGTCAGGCAGGATCACACGAGTGACAGGTGGAGATACTGAGTCCAGAAGGATTAAACACCCCTCAGGGATGCCGTCGAGGGCGAGTGCAGCACGAGGCAGGCCCCAGCTGTGCCGCACAGGCGCGGAGCAGGGAGCGAAGTGGGTGGGGCTCCAGGCCCAAATGGCCTGGCTCCCTGAGGACCTGAACTCTCCCATGACGACAGATCGCCTTGGCGGCCCCTCTCGTTCGTGGCTTTGAGACCCACCCATGCTGGTCTCTGGGCATCCTCGCTGGTCTCCAGCCACACACCTCGGGCCCAAGTCTATGGGCAGGCCTGGGCAAGAGTGGAATGACTGGCTGGCCAGGTCTCGTGACTGCCCAGCTCTCACCTCCTCAACAGTCATCCTCCAGGGCCCAGATAGCCCTGAAGGGAGCAGAGCTCAGCAGGACTTTCTGTGATGATGAAATACCTGCTCTGTCCAGTATGGCGCTACTGGCCTGATGCGTGCACGCTTGTTCAGTCATGTCTGACTCTGCAACCCCACAGACTGTAGTCCACCTGGCTCCTCTGTCCATAGGATTCTCCAGGACTAGAACCCTGGAGTAGGTTGTCATTTCATTCTTCCCGGGATCTTTCCAACCCAGGGATCAAACCTGCATCTCCTATATTGGGGGGCAGATTCTTTACCACTGAGCCACCAAGGAAGCCCCACCTTCCTGACATGACCCCCCAAACACACATGGAGACCCTGAAATAGGGCCAGTGCAACTGAGGACCTGAACTTCTAATTCTATTTAATTTCAATCTAAGAAGCCTCACACATCTAAGGGTACAGTCTCAAGGTTCCAGAGCCACCAGCATGCCCCACATGGCACATAACACAGACCACTGGTCTCACAGGAGAGCGGGCCAGGGTGATGGGAATCACTGCATTTTTCTCCAGGCCTGAGGCTCTGGAACGGACGAGTAACATTTCCCTAACACAGGTGTCCCAGCAGTGGGTGACCGAGGAACCTCCAGCGCGCCCGGGTCCCCGCGCCTTCCCCTTCCTCCAGCCCAGTGCCTGGGCCACCGGCACGCAGCGGCTGCTCCGGCCCCGTGCATCGCACCTGGTTCACGGTCGCAGCCCAGCGCACAGCGCCCCCGGGCCCACGCACAGGGCCCGGGCTCACGGCCGCCAGCCGCGCTTTCAGCCCCTCGGCTCCTCGGTCTCCCCACTCCCTGAGCCGCGGGCGCCCCGGCCCCCCGCGCACCGCGCGCCCGGCCCCGCGTCCCCCGTGGCCCGGTCTCCCCGCGCACAGCGCCCCCGGCGGCGGCGGCCGAGCGGAGCCGGAGCGGGGCGGCGCACGGCGCGGGGCCGGGCCGGGCGGCTCCCGGCGCGACTTCCTGTTGTGCCCGCGCCCCGCCGCCCGGCGCCCGGCGCCCCTCGCCCGCTCCCGCGGCCCGGGCGGCCGCCGCCCATGGATTTCACCTAGCGCGGCGGCCATGGCGGCGCAGTGCTGCTGCCGCAAGGCACCCGGCGCCGAGGCCGCGCCCGCCCGCCCGCCGCCTGAGCCGCCGCCCGCCCTGGACGTGGCCTCGGCCTCCAGCGCGCAGCTCTTCCGCCTCCGCCACCTGCAGCTGGGCCTGGAGCTGCGGCCCGAGGCGCGCGAGCTGGCCGGCTGCCTGGTGCTCGAGCTGTGCGCGCGGCGGCCCGCGCCCCGCGCGCTCGTGCTCGACGCGCACCCGGCCCTGCGCCTGCACTCGGCCGCCTTCCGCCGCGCCCCCGCCGCCGCCGCCGCCGCCGCCGCCGAGCCGCCCTGCGCCTTCGCCTTCGCAGCCCCCGGGCCGGGACCCGCACCGCCGCCGCCGCTGCCCGCCTTCTGCGAGGCGCCCGGCGCGGAGCCCGCCTGCTGCCCGCTGGCCTTCAGGGTGGACCCGTTCACCGACTATGGCTCCTCGCTCACCGTCACGCTGCCCCCTGAGCTGCAGGAGCACCAGCCCTTCCAGGTCATCCTGCGCTACACCTCGACCGACGCCCCCGCCGTGAGTCCTGCTTCCGGGCGGCCTCTCCCCGTGCTGCCGGGCTGGGGGGCGTTCTTGGGGGCGCTGCGCCCGCGACACCTGCAGAGGGGGCCCAGCCCGGCTCTCCGCGAGCCGGCCCCGGAGTCCTGTCCAGGCGCCGGCGGGGCTTCCCAGCTGGTGCCAGGGGAGCCCTTAGGAGCCCTGGACCGAGTGAGCCCCCGGGTTCTGGTCCTGGGGAGGGGCCTGTGTGCCACCAGGGAAGCCTCTCCCTTCAGCTGTGCGGGGACGGGTCCCTGCCTGGAGACAGGGGCAGCTTCTGGTGAGCACATGCCAAGCCACGCAACTGCCCGAGCCTGACACTGCGACCAAGGGCCTCCGTGTGACCTGGGCTTCGGAGGACTGTTCCCTGGGGTGGCAAGAGGGACAGACTTGCCGGAGTGGGAGACCGAGGGGCCTGGATCGAGTGTAATGCTTCAGGGCGCAGGGGACTGGTGGGTGCTCCGGCAGGTTGGCCCCGTGTCCTCAGCGCAGACACGCACAGGCTCTGCGGGGCTTTGGACATGGAGCGCCAGCCGCCCAGGGGCTCAACAGGAAGGCTGGGCAGCCCAGACAGCACCCTTCCACCGCAGGGCCACTTTCAGGATGGAGCATGGGGGTTCCTGGGTCCCTGTATGGGCTGCACGTTTGTGACAGTAACCCCTCAACACACAACATTCAAGTAGCTCTGGGAGGCCCCAGGAGGTTCCATCCGTCACTGCTGTGGCATGTGAATAGACAGGGTGGCGGAAAGGCATCAGGCCAGAAGCCATCAAGGAGAAATCAGGATGAGCCTAGGCCAGACACACACCTGCGGGCTTCCTGCACGACTCCCAGGAGCCCCCAGCTGCCACCTCACCCCTTTCTGAGCTTCTGCAGATGTGCCAGCCTGGCCCCTGCTGCCTGTCAGCCTGGCCCCTGCCCTGCCCGCCTGGCCCCTGCCCTGCCCGCCTGGCTCCTGCCCTGCCCACCAGGCCCCTGCCCTGCCCATCTGGCCCCTGCTGCCTGCCTGGCCCCTGCCCTGCCCGCCTGGCCCCTGCCCTGCCCGCCTGGCCCCTGCTGCCTGTCGGCCTGGCCCCTGCCCTGCCCGCCTGGCCCCTGCTGCCTGTTGGCCAGGCCCCTGCTGCCTGTTGGCCTGGCCCCTGCCCTGCCCGCCTGGCCCCTGCTGCCTGTTGGCCTGGCCCCTGCCCTGCCCACCAGGCCCCTGCCCTGCCCATCTGGCCCCTGCTGCCTGCCAGCCTGGCCCTTGCTCTGCCCGCCTGGCCCCTGCTGTCTGCCTGCCTGGCCTTTGTCCTGCCCACCAGGCCCCTGCCCTGCCCGCCTGGCCCTTGCTTCCTGCCAGGGGCCTTCTGGGGCTCTGACAGCTGGCGGGCATGGCTCCCACCACAGCCGTGAAAACAGAGGCTATGGTTCTCCTGACCTTGGAGCCCATGTGTCTGGTCCACCTAAGACCAGCAGAGTGGTTGGAGAGTGGTGGGACCAGGGCCCACAGCCGGCTACCCTGCTGGCCTGACCCTGTCCCCAGCAGCCTGACCACGGGGGCCTGTCCCCAGCATGATCTGGGGACGACTTATCCCAGGAACTGGGGGTGTGGGGGGTGGGGAGGTGTGTGAAGTGCAAGTTCCTAAGTCCTAGCTCTCTGGTCAGACCCAGGAGTTTGCATTTTTGAACAGTCTCCCCAGACAGGCCTTCCGAACATCTGGGGCAGCCCTAGGGGTCAGCAGAAAAGGAAGATACTGCTGCAGGCTCTGCTTGGGCAGAGAACAGAGACATAGAAGCCAAAAAGAAGTTTTGTAGAAGTCCATGAAGGCTGACAGTGGCCTGGCTGGTCTGCAGGAACTGTCTAGGCAGCCCTGCAGGCCTGGACATCCGCTAGGATCTGGGGACCCAGGGGTGGGGTCTCGGCACATATAGCCTCCAGCGGCAGTCCTGGGTCTGGGGTCCCCCACCCCTGGGGTCTCGGCACAGACAGCCCCCAGTGATGGTCCTGGGTCTGGGGTCCCGAGTGGCAAGCAGCTGTGGCTGCCGTCCTCGGGCCTGTCACTTGCAGGGGCCTGGGGCCCCTCCATCATGGCCCTGGGGGGACCTGTGTGCACTTGGTCACTGAAGACCCGTCCAGTTGGCCTCAGTGACCACATTGTCCCAGCAGAGGGGATATGGGGGAGATTTGGGACCCCACCAAGTGGCTGCAGTTGGGTTGGGGAGGCCCCCGGCCTCCAGCCGCCCTTCCTGGAGACATCAGGATGCTTGGTGTTAAGAAGGGGAGTGCTGAGTTGGCCTGGGCAGGCTGGGGGCAGTGGTAGGCCGGAGTACCTGAGAGACGGCTCCCTGGCCAGGTGGGGCCGTCGGCCTGTGGCCCTGGTCTCCAGGAGGGCTCGGCCCGCTGTGCCGGGGAGGGCGCCCCAGCTGGAGCTGACCCCTTACCCACCACCCGCTGCAGATCTGGTGGCTGGACCCAGAGCTGACATACGGCAGCGCCAAGCCCTTCGTGTTCACCCAGGGCCACTCCGTCTGCAACCGCTCCTTCTTTCCGTGCTTTGACACGCCCGCGGTCAAGTGCACCTACTCAGCTGTGGTCAAGGTCAGCGCCCAGCAGCACGCCCTGCCCCCAGCTGCCGCCCAGACGGCCATCCGAGAAGGCGCGCACCCTGCCCACGTCAGGGTCCTAGACCTGGCCTGAGCCCCGGGATGCCGACACAGGGATGGGGCAGGCAGAGCGGCCGGGTCCCAGAGCTTCTGGCAGCCCCCCAGCCCTACCTCCACTCCCGACTGGGACGAGAGGTGTGCGGGCCAGGAGCTGGGGGCTTCCGGAACAGTGTGGGGGGTCCCTGACAGGGACGGGAGGATCCCTAGCAGTGTGGCTGCCTGACCCAGGTGCTGGGCTTTCTCACAGGGACACGAGTCTTGCCCACCGGGCTGTGGGGTCCCCACCGGGGACACGGGGTTGTCCTGACGGGGGCGTGGGGCTCCCCGTGGGAGACGCACTGTCCTGATGGGCGGGGCCTCCTGGGACGCAGGCCCCGTCGGGGGTGCAGGTCCTGATGAGCGCCACACAGAGCACCTACGTGGAGGAGGAGGGCGTCTACCGCTTCCACATGGAGCACCCCGTGCCCGCCTACCTCGTGGCCCTCGTGGCCGGGGACCTCCAGCCCGCAGACATCGGGCCCAGGTAGGCCCACCTCTTGCTTGCTGCCCGGGGTCCAGGCTCAGGAGATGCTGCCGGGGCCCGGCGTGCGGCCTGCCTGCATGGCTGCCCTGTGTGGCCCCGCGCAGTGGGGCCAGCCCTGCCCCTGCCTAACTGTCACTGCCCAGGGGCCATCCTCCCCCGGCTGCTCGCACCCCGGCGCCCTGTGCCGGTCCTTCTGGACAGGGCCTCTGCAGACACACCCGCTGCGCTCCAAGACGGCGCATGGATGGGCCCGCCCGCGGAACGTAGGGCCCGCGGAGTGAAGGGCAGGTGGGGTGGGCGGCTGGCCGGCCTGCGCTGGGCATTGCCCAGAACCGGAGGGAAGGCCCAGGGGCAGGCAGGGGGCTGGGCTGGGGCTGGGCTGGCCCCGCCCACCGTCTCCCCCATGACAGGAGCCGTGTGTGGGCCGAGCCGTGTCTCCTGCCCACGGCCACCAGCAAGCTGTCGGGCGCGGTGGAGCAGTGGCTGAGCGCGGCCGAGCGGCTCTACGGGCCCTACCTGTGGGGCAGGTATGTCTGCGAGCCTGGCCGGCCGCGAAAGGGGACAGTGGGCATGTGCACGCCGCCCCCCCCAGCCCGGCCGGCCACGAGAGGGGTCAGCAGGCACGCCCGCCCCCACCCAGCCCGCCAAGAAGCGGCAGGAGGCAAGGCTCACCCGCGGCCCCCGCCCCCGGCCCCCCGCAGGTATGACATCGTCTTCCTGCCCCCGTCCTTCCCCATCGTGGCCATGGAGAACCCCTGCCTCACCTTCATCATCTCCTCCATCCTGGAGAGCGACGAGTTCCTAGTCATCGATGTCATCCACGAGGTGGCCCACAGCTGGTTTGGGAACGCCGTCACCAATGCCACATGGGAGGAGATGTGGCTGAGCGAGGGCCTGGCCACCTACGCCCAGCGGCGCATCACCACCGAGACTCACGGTGCGCCGGGCTTGGTGGGACACATGGTACCCCCGTGGCAGCGAGGTCCGGTGGGGGCGGGCACCGTGCATGGGGCTGGTCCCAGGCTGCGGTCCCCGCTCTGTGTGTGTGTGTGTGTGTGTTTCCCGCGGGGGCAGCTCGGTGGGGCCCAGGGCAGGGAGCAGCCAGGGCAGCGGCCTCTCTCCCACCTGCCCAGGTGCGGCCTTCACCTGTCTGGAGACAGCCTTCCGCCTGGACGCCCTGCGCAGGCAGATGAAGCTTCTCGGAGAAGACAGCCCGGTCAGCAAGCTGCAGGTCAAGCTGGAGCCAGGTACCTGCTGCTGCCCAGCCCTGCACTCGCCACCTGCAGACGCCAGTCCCCCCGCCCAGCCCAGTCGGGGTCTTCGTCCCCACGAGGCTTCTCTGCAGAGGCCGGGCCAGGGGGGCTTCCCTCCACGGCCTGTGCCGCCTCTCACGGGCGCTGAGCACCCATCTCCCCAATGTGTGGACCTGAAGTCTCCACCGAGGGCCCCCCAGCAGGGCAGGACCCCCCACACACACACTCTCGGGGCATCTGGATGTGAGCGGCGGGGCCCTCGGTGCCCCCTGCCATGCAGAGCCCCACCGCCATCCCGCCCCCAGCCCCGGGGCCCTGGGCGGCTCAGAGTGCCTCCCAGAGCCACGGTTTCCCTCGCAGGTGTGAACCCCAGCCACCTGATGAACCTGTTCACCTACGAGAAGGGCTACTGCTTCGTGTACTACCTGTCCCAGCTCTGTGGGGACCCCCAGCGCTTTGACGACTTCCTCCGAGTGAGCAGCGCACTCCTGGGGGTCGGGGTGGGGGTGGAGCGGTGGGGCCCATGAGCGGGGCTCTCACCAGGCTCCTGGCTCTCCCACCTCCCAGCCTCGGCTGCCTGGCAGGTCCCTGCAGCAGCCGTGGGTGCCCCTGTGCCCGCCCTGGCCCTGCCTACCCCTGCTCAGACCCCTGGGTGCCAGGCCCTTTCTCGCGGTGTGTGCCCGGCCCTGGGGGGTAGGGGGACAGTGCCGCTCCCAGCCCCCGGGCCTGCTGAGTCCGCGCCGCCCACAGGCCTACGTGGAGAAGTACAAATTCACCAGCGTGGTGGCCCAGGACCTGCTGGACTCCTTCCTGACCTTCTTTCCAGAGCTGAAGGAGCAGAGCGTGGACTGCCGGGCAGGTGAGGCCCCCCCCACCGGCCATGTGTCCACACGGGCCCACCCTCGGCCTGTTGGGTGCGGGGGTGTAACGGGGCCTGGGGGCTCTGTCTGGCTGGTAGCCACCGTCACTCGTTGGTGTGGAACTCGGGCTGGACCACGTGGAAGGAAGAGAGAGGAGAGTGCGATTCCCAGCCCGGAGGGGCCCCGGGGGCTCCCTGGAGGAGGTGGCAATTAGGCTAGGTGGTTCAGTGGGTAAAGACCGCCTGCAACGTGGAAGACACAGGAGACTCTGGGTCGAGAGGGTCCCCTGGAGGAGGGCCCTGCACCCCACTCCAGTGTTCTTGCCTGGAGAATTCCATGGACAGAGGAGCCTGGCGGGCTACAGTCCATGGGAGCGATTGAGCACCCCATACATGCAGAGCTGAGTAGGCAGTTCCAGAAAGAGCCTTGGAAACTGCGCAGTGAGCCTGGGGCAGGATCCAGGAGCAGAGGGCAGTTTGCCTCAGAGCAGGCTGAAGGCAGCCAGCTTGTTCGCGAGGGTGCCCCTGGGCCAAGGGCTTAGGCCAAAGCAGAAAAGGGTCTGCTGTCTCAAGGGGGGTCAGCATTTGTGGTAGCACAGTGCACTGTGGGCCGGGGACCCTGTGTTGGGGAAGGTTTGGGAAGTGCCCTAAGGGTCTGGGGGGCAGGGATGGCACGACTTGCCCCCACAGATGCCCAGGCTCCAGGGCTCCAAAGCAGGAACAGCCTTCTCCCAGGGTGGTGTTCCCACCCCGCGCCTCCCGCTGTACATGCGCAGCGTCTCCCTGTTTCTGCCCAGGAGGCGCGGGCAGATAGGGGGTCCCTGGCCACTGGCTCCAGCACTCTGTGCCCCCTTCCCGGAAGCCACCGCGGCCTGCAGGGTCTGCAGCCGGCTCCCGCCTCCCCAGGCCACCCCCACCCTTGGGGCTCCTAGACCCTGGCAAGGTCTCCAGGCACATCCTCGGGGTCTGCAGTCTCCTGGGGAGGCCTGCTCGGGAACCCAGGAGGGCGTCTGTCCTGCAGGGCTGGAGTTCGAGCGCTGGCTGAATGCCACGGGCCCCCCGCTGGCCGAGCCGGACCTGTCTCAGGGATCCAGCCTGACGCGGCCCGTGGAAGCCCTCTTCCAGCTGTGGACCGCTGAGCCCCTGGACCAGGCAGCCGCCTCCGCCAGCGCCATCGACATTTCCAAATGGAGGACCTTCCAGACGGCGCTGTTCCTGGACCGGCTGCTGGATGGGTCCCCGCTGCCCCAGGGTGAGTCCCGCAGCCGCCGGGGTGGGAGGAGGCGGGGTGGTCGCCGGCCCTGACCTGCCGTGGCCCCGACAGAGGTGGTGATGAGCCTGTCCAAGTGTTACTCGTCCCTGCTGGACTCCATGAACGCCGAGATCCGCATCCGCTGGCTGCAGATCGTGGTCCGCAACGACTACTACCCCGACCTCCACAGGGTCCGGCGCTTCCTGGAGAGCCAGGTGCGGCCACACGAGCCTGCCTTCACCCCCACCCGGCCACTCAGGCTGGCGACCCCTGCCCTCCGCTGACCTGGCCACTCAGGCTGGGTGGCCCAGAGAACGGGGTGGGGCCCAGACCCCAGCAGACCTCGGGGAGGCTGTGCCCAAGGCCAGTGGTCAAGCCGGGAGCAGAGTCCTGGGGTCTTGCCGCAGGGCACGCACACCGGGGCCGCCTGAGGGTCACTGGGTCCCCGGGCTGCGCCCCAGCAGGGCCCCTGCAGCCCAAGCCCCCGGGAGGGGGAGGGCAGGGCGTGGGGGCCGGGGGAGGGGCGGGCGCCCCGTGACTCGCGGCTGCCCGCAGATGTCACGCATGTACACCATCCCACTGTACGAGGACCTGTGCACCGGCGCCCTCAAGTCCTTCGCTCTGGAGGTCTTCTACCAGACGCAGGGCCGGCTGCACCCCAACCTGCGGCGGACCATCCAGCAGATCCTGTCACAGGGCCTGGGCCCCGGTGCAGAGTCAGGCGGGGCCGCGGCGGACTCGGAGCCGGGCCTGCTGCTCGGGGACGAGGCCCCGGGCAGCGCCATCTCTCTCAGGGACGTCAACGTGTCTGCCTAGCGCTCGCCTCCCAGACACCACGATTGTGCCTTCTGGGCCCCAGGCCTGGCTGGAGGGGCTCTGCCGGGGCCCCTCCAGGGTCGACCGAGGCCTGTGGACCTGCCCCCCCACACCCCAAGCGCTCTTGCACTGCGGGCCCTCCTGTCTCAACACTGACTGCCAGGCACTGCCCTGGGTCGACGGCAACCGCCACACTGTGCCTTCTGCCCGCCAGGAGGGCCTGGGCTGCCATGCCCACCCCGCACGCCTGCCTCCGTGGAGCCCTGGACCCTCACCCCCCACCCCCAGGCCGGCAGCCTCCCTCAGTCCCTGCCCGAGGGACGAGGACGCAGACATGCCCACGCCCTCCCCATGGGGGACGGGGCGCCGCAGAGATGGTGGATGTCCCTGGGGAGGGGGGCCCCGGAAAGCCTTAGCTCCTCAGGGAACTCAGGGCCCCAGGCCCCGGGGCCAGTGCAGCAATAACGCGCAGGAAGGCGGGCGGCACTGGTGCTCTTTCTAGGCCCACCCTGCTGGAAGAGGCCCGGGGAGCCCCGGGGTTCGAGCTGGGCCCCCGGGGGGACCTCCGCTCGGGGTCACCACGATTGTCCCATTAAACCTCCACTCTGCAGACTGCCTCCCGGCCTGTCCGTCCTGGCTCTTGTCCTGCACAGCTGCCCAGCAGCCGTGGCGTGGGGTCTGGAGCTGGTCACAGCCCTGTCCTCTGACCCAGGCTTCCAGCCAGAGGCGGGGGCTCTCGCCTGCATCCAGCCCCTCCTGACTGTTCTGCTCTGCACCAGGAGGCCCCACATCCTGCCCTGCGGCCCCCTGGGGTCCGAGCACCAGCCGCTGGCTGCCCCCGACCTCCCCAGCCCCTCTGCCACCCCCAGGACCCCCTGTCGGCATCGCCACTGTGGGCCCTCCTCCCAAACGGGAGTAAAAGGAGAGGCGAGCGGCGGGCCTGAGTGTGGCCTGGGAGGACGGGGCAGAGGGGCTGCGGCCCTCGCTGGCCCAGGGGTGGCCCCAGAACATGGCCAAGCCGTGGGTGCCGGGAGCAGTGCCCCGCGGTGACCAGGGCAGCGTCCGGGCCCCTCCCTCCGGCCGCCCACGGGCTGGGCTCCTGGGGCGGCGCCTCTGCTGTGGGTCCGGTCAGCACTGCAGGGTCTCCCCCAGGATCACACGCGCGGACCCCAGAGTGACCTGTCAGCTGGCCCACTGGCGGGACCCAGTCACAGAGCCCCCTGTTCCCAAGGGGCCGAGGCGCTGGAGGACGGGGCGGTGGGCCAGCCGCCAGGTTGCGAGTGCCCCAGTGACTGTCCTCCCCACAACACCCTCCACCCCCGGGAGCTGACCCAACCCCACCCAGGCGTGGCCCTAGCTCTGGGGGGCTGTCCTGGCACCGTGGCCGGGCGTGGCTCCTCCGAGCCCAGACACTTGGAGTGGGAGGGCTAGTCCCCCGCCGTGGTGAGCGGGAAGCCCTGTGGGGAGAAGCGGGGGCCCGGGAGCTCCGCCTGCAGCTGCACTGGAGCCTATGGGCCTGGGCCCCCGAGTCCTGGGCTCTCCGCAGCCCTCGGCTGTGCCCTGGGAAGGGCCCACCCTCCCGTCTTCTGGCCAAGCCCTCCGTGGGGCTGACCTGCTTCCTTAGCCTCCTCCCTGCCACGGCTGTTCTCGGGTCTCCAGTCACACTCTGTAGCCCTAGGCTGTTGGTTTCTTTGGCAGTTCAGCCCTCAAAAGCACTGTGGTCCCCTGAGGTCCCGATCCCAGCTCAGCAGGCAGGGGCCACGTTTTGCCCCCCAGGGCCCCACCTGACGATGGGAGGCTCAGGGGCAAGCCCACAGCCTCCCTGGGATGACCCCAACACCTCGGCAGCATCCTTGCCACAGTCCATCCTGGCTCTGACCTCCCCTCCGGGCCATTCCTGCCTTTCTCTTTTCCTTTTCCTCCCAGCTTTGCAAACCTAGGGATGTTTTTCTCAGCCCATCTTTTTCCACGTGGTATCTTGCCAAACACAGCCTGTGACCGACGTGTGCTGCCAAGGTTTCCCAACCCCTTGCACCGGACCTGCGAGTTATTTTGGACGTCATTTGCCCCATGAGTCATCACGGTTGAGTCTTACCAGATGTTTTGCGGCTGCATACCACGGCCTCCAGTGGTGGGCTCCCGCCAGCACCCCCCCACCCCACCACAGGCCTGTGTCCTGTGTCCTGACAGAGCCGCTCATCTCTTCGGGGGCTGATGGCTGAGCCTCGGCAAGTGAAAACACTTCAGACACCAGCATTTTAAACAGCGAAGGTTTATTTCTCACTTGTGGCACTTGTCCAGGCCAGGTCGGGGGGTGGGCTTCCCATCACTGGTTCCTCAGGGGCCCCAGCTGATGGACAGTAGCATCTCGGCAGAGATAAGGGGGTGTGGGGGGCCCAGGCCGGCAATCGGACATACTGGGGCCATGTGCCACGTCTGCCCACAGCATTCACACTGGCCCACACGGCCACTCCCACCAGGCGCGTGGAGGTGGGGGGTTTCCACCAGCAGCAGTAATGACCGCCATAGGGGCTGGGGGCACGGTGCTAGGAGACAGAATTCTGGGGGCAGAGAAGGGAGCAGTCAGGCGGGAGAGTGGAGCCAGGGGGGTGGCCATGAGCACCGGACCTGCTGGGGTCAGGAAAGTGGGACAGTGTGTGGAGAGCCCACGCGGCCTGGAGCCTGGGTCCAGGGACTGCGTCCGCCGCAGGCCTTGTCCTGGGGGTGCACCCTTGCCCTGGGAGGCCTTCTCTCCCCTCCCCCATCTCACTGGCCAGTCCCCTCAGGCCAGGTGCCTTGAGTGGAATGTCAGATGTAAAAGACAAGGCCCACCCAATCGGGCACCCGCCCAGGAGCGTATAGGCCACGTGCAGCAGGGCCAACACTCACCAGACTGATCCCCAAGGAAACCGAGCTAACAGCAAGCAGAGGAGGCCTTTACAAGCGTAGTGCTGACATCTCAGCCACGCGCATGGAGGCGGGGGCGTTGAGAAACCAGGAACAGGCACTTGTGAAATGACCGGGACTTGGGCCAAAGAACCTCTCAAAGATCTGGAAGTTTTTAAAGGGACAATTCTTAAAAAACGAAAACTAGGAAGAATGGTCACGAAGAAGAGGGGTCACGGACTGGAACAGCAGACAAAGAGCACTCTTAGCATCAGCAAATGACCCCACGATGGGACAGTGCGCAGGGAAAGAAGTGGGACTCGCCCCAGACCTGGGGTCATGACCTGCCCCTACAGAGACGCTCAAACTGATGGAGGCATCCCCGTCCTCCACGCATCGGGAGGCCACCCTCCCTTCCTCAGCCATTGCCCCCCAGCCGCCCATCAGCCCTCCATGGCCAGACCAAGCCACCTGGAGCCACCTTACCCGGGGGCACCCTCCCTAACCCACCTGGTGGGCGTATTCCCTGACACAGGCTGTCATTTCACCAAGGGCAATCAGATGCCAGCTGTTAAGGTTTCTTTTTTTCCCACTTTCTAAATAATCCCTGACCAGACCCTGGAAGGATGAAGGCCAAGGCAGGGCAATTGAGGGGCATGGGCAGTGTGCTGAGAGGACAGCCGCCCACCGGCCAGGCCTGGATAAACCTCCCTTGTTCAAAAACGCATGAGCAAGCGGCGAGGCACAGACTCCACGACCTGAAGTGAATGTGACGGCTCGCCCACACTGCAGAAAACATCCCACTTGGAAAAACGGTCGTCCCGGGGGATGGAAGTCAACAGAAGAAATTATCTGTATTGTGTTAGTAATAAAATGTAAGGACACATTACCATTGCGGAGCAACAGGCAGAAATTCCAGTAAGAACATCTATTATTTGTAACAAGGTTAAAAAACCCCAAGGTTGATCTAAAACACCACCCTGCAAGCATCCATTCCTCTCGTGAGCAGAGTGACCTGGGACTGCCTGGCCTCTGTCCGTCTATAGCTGTGTGGGGTCCTGGGCTGCTGCCTCTTCCCATTTAAGTCCAGGTTCCTCGTCGTAAGACGGGACAGTGACACCTACCGCTGAGGTGCGTGAGGACCACACAGACTCCACGTCTCGTCGCTGTGAAACGAGCCTGACCCTCCTGCTCTCGGGGCGGACCCTCCTCACTTCTGTGAACTGACGGGGCCACGGGGCTGACACGGGTGCCTTTGTTCTGGCCCTCCTGGGACGGCTGCTCAGCTGGACCCTCCAGACGGGCAGGGGAGAGACCCGAGCTTCCAGAACCCCTCCCCCCGCCAGCTACCACCACCCCACAGGGGAGCAGTCCACGTCCCCGGTGCTCACGACTGCTCCCCACAGCCTAGGGCCATGACCCCCGACAACCGGCCCCCTAGCCCGGGCCCAGGGTGGTTTCTCACAAGCCTCAGCCCAGCCCGGGCCCTTGCACCACAGGGTTTGTAGTTGCAGACAGGGGCCTGGAGCGCAGCCTGGAAAGCCACCCAGCGGGGCACAGCCTCCGGTGATCCTTCTTAGGTGACTCCTGGCCCTGCTGCAGTAGACGTGGTGGAGGCTGGTCCCGTGGGCCCAGGCCTTGCTCAGGTGGGGGACCTCTCACCTGTCCCGTCCCCTCAGGAGGAGAGTCCCAGACGGAAGGCCCCGCCCAGAGGGACAGGCGCCCCGCCGCCCACAGGCCCAGGACACGGGCAGATTCCCTGGCTGCCTCTGGTGGGGCACGTGCCTGACAGTGCCCTGCAACGCAGATGCACCAGCGACAGAGAACACGTCGAACTGCCCGCCTCGAGGTGTTTTTCCCACTGTTGTTCTGCTGCGAGTCCAGCAAGGCTTCCTCACCTGAGGGGCCCAAGGTCAGTTCTTTCAGCTCCACGGGGCCTCCCGCTATCTCATTTGTGCCCGTCAAACACTGGGATAACATGGAGCTGGTGTTCCCATCTCATTGAGGACTGAGGTCAGACTAAGTAACTGCCCATCTCAGGGCCTGGAGACTGGGGTTAACTGGTCATATCCCCAGTCCAGGCTGCTTCCAACTCCTCCTTCTACCCACCAGCCAGATGCTCTACTCTGCACAAGGCAGGGGTGCAGGGGTGAGCCCAGGAAGGAGAGGAGAGTGCTGCTAACTGGCCAGTTGGCCATCTTCACACCCAGGGGGTGGGGAATGGGACCCTGAAGGGCTCACGGGTAAGTGTGGCCCAGGAGGAGCTGTGCCAGGCAGGCCGACAGGAGAGCTAGCTGCCTTCAGCCATCTCAGTGCTGGTCACAAACTCGTCCCTACGGTTGTGGGCTGCTCCCTGCCCCAAACCAACTGTCTCCTGCTGCTTCTCTGGGCATAAGCCCAGCCCTGGACACCGATGTGCCCACAGGAAGCTGCCTGCTCTCCAGAGCTTGCAAGCCAGGGTTAAGAGGCCCAGCAGAGGCCCCCACTGGGATTCCAGTTCTTGGGCTGGTCCCAGCTCATCTGCTAACCACCCTTGTGTTACCTGGAGCAGACCAGTTGCGCAACACCCCAGGGTAGCCAAATCTGTCCCCTAATCCTTTAGGACACCCACATGAGGCAGCTCCTGGGCCATTCCTGACTCCCTCCAGCTACGGTGCAGCATCCAGCCTGCCATAAAACATCTCCTGTTAAGAGTCAGTGCTTCAGGGTAAACTGTCATGAAGTAAGCTTTGCAGGGGGTAGATGTCAGATGATGCTGTGGTTCCAGAACTTCAGAAGAGATGAGGACCCTAGGCCCCCAAACCAAGGGGCTGGGGCCTGGTGGGTTCGAGGTAGCCCAGGTCACATCACCACTAGCAGCTGCTCCTCATGCAGGCCCCATGGGGGCCTCAGAGGGAGGAGCCGCAGCTGTCACAGCCTCACACTGGAGGCTCTGGAGCAAGGTCGGCGGGCGTTCTTGGATCAGGCTCAGTGTCTCATCAGCGGGAGGGCCTGTGGGGATCTGATCTGACCACCCTGCGTATGCGGGGTCTGAGCAAAGACGGCCTGAGGGCGCGAAATCTGAGCTTCAGGTGGTAGCAGAGAGCTGTCCGAGGATTGGGTCCTCCCCACCTGCCCCCGCGCGGCCCTCTGTGAAGGGTCCAGCTGCAGCGAAGCAGGCCTGGAGAGGCAGCCGGACAACAAGCGCCAGGGTGGCTGCCTGCCCTCCTTCCCGAGGAAGGGCAGTTTCCTCGAGCAGATCCTGAAGTCGGCATCCTCACCAACCCGCAGCGCTGAGCGGCCATGAGCTGCAACCGCAAGCCCAGCGGGTCCCTGTCCAGCCCTCCAGGACCACCTAGATGGCCGGCCGTCTGGGAACCAGCACTGCGCTCCAGCCTGCCGACTCACGGTCCAGGGTGTCTAACCTCAGCCGGCCTCTCAGGCCTGGGACGGCCGTCCCGGGGCTGCCACACTTCCCCGGACCCCAGCACACAGCCGCAGCGGCAGCGGACACCGCACGGCCTACAGCCGGCCCTCCCGAAGGCGTCCAATTGGCTCCCAGACACCCCAGCGGCGGGGCCCGGAGAAGTGCATTGTGGGAGGCAGCGCGGCATGCTGGGACCTGTAGTCCGAGGCTCGACGTCGTCCGAGGCGGCCTCGCCGGTCCCTTCAGCCTCAGGAGGCTGTCCCCACGCCCCGGCCGAACCACGCACGTTCGAGGAGACGCCGGCGCCGGACTCCCAGGCGTGACTCTCGGCTGAGACACCTCCAAGCGGCCCGCGGCCCCCAACCCTGGAAGGAGAGGCACAACCGACGCGACCGCGCGGCTCGGAGACGCGACTTCCGGCGCCCGGAGGAGGGGCCATCCTGCCACGTGACCAGGAGCGCCGCGCCTGGTTGGTTGCTGGGACGACGGTTACCGGGGCGACGGGGCGGGGGTGCACCCGGGCCGGGGGCTGCTGGGGGTGCAGCGGGGCTGGGGGGCCGGGGGGCCGAGCCGGGCCGGGCGAGTGGGTGCGGGCAAGTGGGACCGCGCGCGGCCGGTTCGCCCTTCCCTCCGGGGCCGCGCGCCCGCTCGGCTGCGTTCGGCACCGGGTCACGGGCTGCAGATGGGCGCCCGGGGTGCCCAAGATGCGGGCGCCGGCCAAGGAGCTCTTCCGCGACGCCGCCTTCCCGGCCTCGGACTCCTCGCTCTTCTCCAGCTTCTCCACGCCGCTGGCCCAGTTCCGGGAGGAGATCACCTGGAGACGGCCCCAGGTGGGGCGGGCGGGGGCGGGGAGGGGGGTGGCGCGCGGGGCTCTCAGGGGTCTGGCGCCGCGTTTCCAGGCCCGCTTCCCGCTGTCCTCAGGAGAGGGCTCCCCAGCCCACCCCTCAGCCAGCTCCGAGTGTGCTGGACCGAGCTCACAGCCCCCACCTGAGAGCGCTCGCTTCTGCAGGGGATTCACGGCCCCGCGAGCTGGGGGCTGCGGCACACGGCAAACTCAGCCCCACTTGGGTCTCCTGTGAAGGGCTTCTAGTCTGTAGGACTCTTCTGATCACAAGCGGCCTTGTTCTGTTTCTCCTGCTCCTCTGGAAGGGCCAGACTGAGCCTGCAGAGCCACTGCCGTTTTGTTCTGCACGCTCGTGTGGTGAACCTCATGCCCTTTCAGGTGTAAACATCTCAAGGTGGCAATTTAGAGGCATGTTCCGGCCCAGTGTGCTATGCTGATAGCTTGAGAAATGGAGTATCCCCTGAATAAGGCTGTCCCCAGAGCAACCTTGTGGAGACCTCGGCATGCACCCGCCCTGGAAGAGAGCCAGAACTGGCTTTCCTTGGACAGCACCAAAGGCCTGTTTGCCATGGAGGTGCCAAGAGGCCACAAGCCTGATCAGCAGGGCCAGTGGAGACCATTAGGGTGCTTTTAGCAGAGGAGTGATTGGGTTGGGTTTATGTTTTAAGAAGCTCCCTCTTTGGCCGGGTGTGCAGAGGGCAAGAGTGCAGGTGCCCGTTGCAGTGGTCCTGCAGAAAGAGGCAGGGGCTCAGACCAGTGCAGCAGCCTCAGGCGGGGCTCTGGCGTGGGCGGGTTTAAGGGAGATGCCCAAGCCAGGAGTCATAGGTCTCCGTGACCAACTGGAAGTAGAGAGTGAGGATGAAGGGGGGATCAAGAACTTCTAGATTTCTAGCCTGAGCACCTGGGGGGTGGGGGTCCTGGCTGATACGCTGCAGAAACGGGAGGTGGGCTGGAAGTGTAGGCTTGGGTTTTGCTCTCACAGGTTCAAGCGGAGCTGATGGTAGGCAAGTGGGTGTGACAGCCAGGAGCTCAGGAGGAGCGGGGTTAGATGATGCTCCTGGGAACAGGGACGGAACAGATGGCTTACTGTCTGGAGTCTGGGAGGGCATCTCGGAGAAAGTAGGGGCAGAGAAGAAGAGACAGCTTGGAATCAAGCCTTAAGGAACCGCAGGTGCCTTGACAAGCAGACTTGAGAAGCAGCAGGCAGCGAGGGGAGAGGACAGGCAGAGCACAGTGGAGTTGTGGATTCCGGGAGGGGGGCTGTTGGGCACGGGGGAGCTGCAGTTCTGATGCCACTGTGTCAGGAAAGAGGAGCACAGAGGATGCCCGTGGGAGGTGACGACTCGGAGGTGATACTGATGCAGAGCGGTTTTGGGGCTGTGGGCCTGCTCGGAAGCAAGGGTGTTGTAAGAAACGGGAGGGAGGAAGGAAGTGGGGGAAGCAGCTCTCGGAGGAGATGGAAGCAGTGCCCAGGGACAGTGTGTCAGAGGCGGCAGGCCCGCTCTCCCAGGGGCGGCGGGCCCCCTCTCCCAGGGGCGGCGGGCCCGCTCTCCCAGGCCTGTGCTGGTGGGGTCCCGCCTGCAGGGCTGGGGGAGGTCGGGGGCGTGTATGGACTCAGACACTGAGAGCAGCAGGGGTCAGGTCAGAGGGCTTCTGGTGGGGCCCTGGGCACGGCCACTGCTCAGAGGGACCTGGGTGTTGTGAGGAGAGCAGGAGGAAGGTCAACTCGTCTGGGGTGTGGAGAGCTGAGCCTTGTAGAGAAGCAGTACGGAAGACCCCCTTGAGACCTGCCTTTGTGAATTTAAAGGGAAACCGTTTTCTAGACCAACATTTCACTGTTCCACAAAGAGGGTGGTGGGATTTGTCCAGAGTTGGGGGGGTGCCAATCAAGGAAAGTGGGCGGAGACAGGGAGCCCAGAATCCAAGCTGGACAGGCTGATGTACAGCCTGGAGGGGCTGACGGGTACCGGCTGCAAGAGGCCAGCCATTTCCTGTGCCCTCTTAGGCAGCGTGGATGACCAGAAGAGCTCCTCCCCGACCCTGTCACACGGGGCCTCTGCTCTTGGTTTCCCGGCCAGCCCCCAAGCACGATGTCACTCTGGACGATTTTCTTTATTTCAGGAAATCTGCGCCACGCCCCGGCTGTTTGCAGGTAGCCCGCAGGAAGGGCAGGTGAAGCAAGGGCTGCTGGGGGACTGTTGGTTCCTGTGTGCCTGCGCCGCCCTGCAGAAGAGCCGCCACCTCCTGGACCAGGTGTCTGCCTGCCGCCCGCGGCCTCCTCTCCTCCTCTCTCTTCCTGTGTGACCCGTAGGAAGGAAGCAGGGTGGGGAGGGGGCTCCGCCATCAGGCCCGGCGGCCCCCTCCCCCACAGGGGCTGGCAGGGCGCTTTCTGCTGCCCCTGCTCCACTATCTCCCAAGCCCTGGGCCAGCCGCGTGTGTGTGACACATGTGCGCACACGCACGTGTACATATGTGTTTTAATTTGACGGCACTGGGTTTTAGTTGCAGCATGTAGGATGTAGTTCCTTGACCAGGGATTAAATCCAAGCCCCCTGAGTTGGGAGCACGAAGGTTTAGCCCCCGACCACCAGGGGAGTCCCAGGCAGGCATTTGGAAGGAAAAGACAAGCGTGCCAGCCCAAAGTAGGAGAGGGACAGTTGAGGGACCCTGTGCTCGTTTGGAGTAAGTTTCCTGGCTAGTTGGGGTGGTTGTTCTCTCTTCTTATAGATTTTGAATATCAATTGGCAAAAGGTGGTTAGAACTGTCTCAAATGTAGGTGGACCCCACAGGAATAGGAGGCTACTCAGACTCCTTCCCCAGGAGCGCTCGCGGCCTGGCTGAGTGTGGCCAGTGAAAGCAGCAGTGTTGACCCCTTTCCCAGCGGCCCCCATGTCCCCGTGCTGGGCCAAGCCCACCACAGTTGCCAGCTTTCATTCTCACAGGCCTTGCTGGCCTGGACCCCCTCTTACAAATGAGGCGCTGAAACCATGGTCACGTCCCAGCTGACAAGGGCAGAGCCGGGATGCAATGGGGCTGTCTGGGTGCAGACCCCCTCCTGTCTCAGCCCTGGGCCAGAGTCGCAGCCCCAGCCGTGAGCACGGGCCGGGCGCTGGTGGCACTGAGTACCCAGGCTCCAGCTGGGGTAGCTGCCACCTCCGCCATGCAGGCCTCTGAAGTCACGCTTGCCGTGGACTCAGGGCCCGTGCTACCAGGGGACGTGAGCTCATGATGGCTGGCTAGAGCTTTGGGAGGCACCGGTCGCTCACAGTGGCCCTGGCACCTTTCACTGGAAGGTCTGTGACCTTCTGTCCCCCAAGTGGTGTTCGCACGAGCCGGACAGTGAGGCGCGTGCCTGGGGGGGGCAGCGTCTGGCGCAGTCACGCTCTGGCCAGGGCCGGGACGCGCCGCCTGGGCCTTCTCTCACCGTCTCCTTTTGCCTCCCCCCACGCACGCTAGGTCTTCCCTCCAGGACAGCCGAGCTGGCTCGACCAGACGTACCGGGGCTCCTTCACCTGTCGAGTCTGGCAGTTTGGACGCTGGGTGGAGGTGACCGTGGATGACCGTCTGCCTTGTCTTGCAGGGAGACTCTGCTTCTCCCGGTGCCAGAGAGAGGACGTGTTCTGGCTCCCCTTGCTGGAGAAGGTCTACGCCAAGTACGCCAGCCGGCGTGGATGGGCCGGTCGGGCAGGCGGGTGGGGGTCCCGGGCCGCAGTGCCCTTGTGGGCTCTGAGGGCCTCCAGGGTGGGCTGGCCCGTCCAGAGACCGCAGCTCTGAGGCTTGGCCCATGGGCTGCTGTACCCTCGCCCTGCCCTCATGTCACAGTCAGGCACGGGAGCGTCACCTCTAGAGAGAGGGTGTATGTTGTCCTCTCTTTCCTTAAACCTAAGCGAGACAAGTCTCTCTGTCCACCTGGTTCTCTGGGGACGGGCGGCCTCTCTGCAGGTCGCTGGGAAGGAGTGAGGCATCCGAGGCGTCAGGCTTGTCTGTCGTGGTCCTGAGACCATGGATGCCCTCTTTGGACGCGCTCGCTGGTGGTCGTGCTGAAGGAGGCTGGGTCGGGAGGTGGGCCTTTGCGGCAGGAGTGAGCCCCTCCATCAGCCTCCCGTCGGGCCCAGGGCCTTGATCACGAGAGGTGGAGGGGTGGGTGCCCACGGCCACTGTGCCCGCTCTGCTGGTGCCTGCATGGGCATTGTGCCCTGGAGGCGAGCTTGTGCCTGGACGTGGTGGGGACAGGGCGGGGTGGAAAGAGAGGTGATGCAGGTGGGTCAGAGGCAGGCCAGGGGGGCAGGAGGCCTGGGGGCCCAGTGCCAGGCCTCACGCCGCCTGGCTGTCTCCCCAGGGTCCACGGCTCCTATGAACAGCTGTGGGCGGGGCAGGTGGCAGACGCCCTGGTGGACCTCACTGGTGGCCTGGCCGAAAGGTGGAACCTGAAGGACGTGGCTGGATCCAGTGGCCAGCAGGACAGGCCCCGCGGCACGGAGCGCAGGACTTGCCGGCAGCTGCTCAGCTTGAAGGACCGCTGTCTGCTGAGCTGCTCGGTGCTCGGCCCCAGGACAGGTAGGGTGGAGCGGGTGGCGGCCTCGCGGGCCTGCTCACCTGAGCCCTTGCTGGCTCCTGCTGGAGCTTGGAACTCGGGTCCTGTTGGGACTGGGTCGAGAGAGGACTTCTGTCCTCAGAGCTGGGGTCCCAGGTGTGCCCTTCCCTCCTGACCACCCTTCTCCGGAGGGCAGTGTCCCGCCTTCCCTTGACCGGCACTGGCCTCCAGGGCGAGAGGGCGTCTGCACTGGGGTCCCAGGCATGCAGAGTGGTGGCACCATCTCTGGCACAGCTGCCGACCGGGCAAAACCAGCGCTCAGGTTTCCATGGTAGTGATACACGTGCTCACGAAGCAAGTCTGTTGAAAGAAAAAGTCACCCAAGCTTGACCACCCTGACTTGGTGGCCTTTCTCAGCTGTCTTCTTCGTGAGACGCTCGTGTCCTGTGTTACGTATCACTCTGTGCACCGCGTGGCCTTTGTCAGGATGCTGCTTAATCCCTGTATCTGCTGTGTTTTTCTGAATCCGTCCCTTAGTGTCGATATTTACGGTGTTTCCAGTCTCACACTGTTAGAGATGACATTGCAGTGAGCATCTTCGTGCACAATTGCTTTCATATTTAAGAGTGTTTTTGTAACGGACTTTTGTCCCAAGTGTCATCTGGGCGAGGACCAAGGCCCAGAGAAGGCAATGGTTAGCAGGACTGGTGGCAGCCAAGCCCAAATCCGAGGCCAGGCGCTCCCAGTGGCCCCACGCTGGATCAGGTCACGCCCCAGCTGACTTGCGCGCCGTGGTCAGGATACAGTCACGCCCCAGCTGGCTTGCCCGCCGTGGTCAGGATACAGTCACGCCCCAGCTGGCTTGCGTGCCGTGGTCAGGATACAGTCACGCCCCAGCTGGCTTGCGCGCCGTGGTCAGGATACAGTCACGCCGCAGCTGGCTTGCGCACCGTGGTCAGGATACAGTCACGCCCCAGCTGGCTTGCCCGCCATGGTCAGGATATAGCGCCCGTGCAGTGCAGCTGGGTGGGCTGTGTGTCCGCTCAGTGTGGACTTTGCGGCTGTTCCTCCCCCAGGGACCCGGGAGCTGGGCGAGTTTCATGCTTTCATTGTGTCGGATCTGCACGAGCTCCAGGATCGGGCTGGCCGGAGTGTCCTGCTGCTGCGCATTCAGAACCCCTGGGGCCGGCGGTGCTGGCAGGGGCCCTGGAGGGAGGGGTGAGTGCACGTGGGCGCTCTGGGCCTCCCTCTGCCTGCGGTGGGCCGTGGGGTGGGGCAGGGCCGCCGTGGCCCAGAGCCGTCTCGATGGTGCGTGCCCAGTGCCCTCGGCTTGGACCAGGGTCAGGACAGCGCCTGCTTGGCCTCCAGCAAGGCCCCCTTGGCACCTGCTTGTGGGCCGCCTGCTCTGTGCAGGGCCCCGGATGGCCTTGGGAGGCTGGCATCCTGCTGGACCCCGGGACCCCAGCGACGCTGAGGGGCGGGGCCTGTCCTGAGGGCACCCACGGACGGAGGATGGCCCCTGGGCTGCAGGTGGGCTCTTGCTCCCGGGCTTCCTCTCCGCTGAAGGGGGTTCCTTGCAGCGGTGAAGGATGGAGCCAGGTGGAGCCGGCGGCCCAGGCCGAGCTGCTGTCGCAGCTGCAGGACGGGGAGTTCTGGGTGGAGGAGGACGAGTTTCTGCGGGAGTTTGACGAGGTCACCATCGGCTTCCCCAGCACGGAGGCTGGCCACCTGCAGAGCCTGCACTCAGGTGAGGGAGGCCCGAGCAGACCGCCCGCCCTCTGAAGGGGGGCGGGCCCCCCGACTCCACTCTTGCCCCCCCCCCGCTTCTCTCGAGGGCGGAGCAATGGTCCCATCCCCGCTGCCCCGGAGGGGACAGGTGGCCGGGTGGGGTGTCCTCATGGGGCAGGGGTCCTGACGTCAAGGTGGGGCTGGGGGCGAGGGGGACCCCGTCCCCGTGTCTGAGCAGTGTATTCCCGCCCAGGAAAGGTGCTGTGCCACACTCAGGAGTTGCCCGGGGCCTGGGTCAAGGGCCAGTCTGCAGGAGGCTGCCGGAACAACAGCGGCTTCCCCAGCAACCCCAAGTTCTGGCTGCGGGTCTGTGAGCCCAGCGAGGTGTACCTGGGCGTCCTGCAGAGGCCCCGGGTGCGCACAGCTGGCCGCCCGGGCAGAGACTACCAGGCTGTGGGCCTGCACCTCTGGAAGGTAGCCCCACCTGGCACCCTGCCCCGTGGGACGTGGAGGCCTGAGCCCCCGGAGCCCCCGAAGTCCCCTTTCCACCCCTACCCCGTCAGATCTGAGTCCACAGGATGTGCCTCCCTCCCCGGGCCTGGCTGTGTCTTCTGGCCAAAGGCAAACAGGGAAGCAGCCTGGCTGGGGGGGCCCCTCCTGTGAGCAGAGCTGCTGGGAGGGCTCCAGGGGCGGTCCCGGCCAGCGCCGGGCTCTGCTGCTGCCCACGTGCCCCTGGGAGCTCCTGTCCGCTCCCTGAGCCCCCTCCCTCCAGAGCGGATGGGAGGTCCCAGTTCGTGGGTCACCGCCTTGCTGGCAAGCCTGACAGGCCTAGGTGGTGTCAGCCACGGGTCTTTACCGGCACGTGTGTCTCACGTGGGACGCAGCTACAGGTTCTCAGGGAGGGACCCGAAGGCCTGGGTACTCCCGGGGGGCCTCCGGCTCTGACGGGCGCCCCGGGGCCTTCCTGCAGGTGGAGAAGCGGCGGGTCAACCTGCCCAGGGCCCTGTCGGCGCCGCCCGTGGCGGGCACCGCGTGCCATGCCTACGACCGCGAGGTGCACCTGCACTGTGAGCTCGGCCCGGGCTTCTACCTGGCCGTGCCCAGCACCTTCCTGAAGGACGCGCCAGGGCGGTTCCTGCTCCGCGTCTTCTCCACCGGGAGAGTCGCCCTCAGGTGAGCGGCGGGCAGGGGGCGGGGGCGGGGCGGGGCGGGCAGGGGGCGGGGCGGGGCGGGGCGGGCAGGGGGCGGGGCGGGGCGGAGGGAGGGGGCGGGGCGGAGGGGGCGGGGCGGGGCGGAGGGGGCGGGGCGGGGCGGAGGGGGCGGGGCGGGGCGGAGGGGGCGGGGCGGAGGGGCGGGGCAGTCCCTTGCTGGCGCCTCGCTCACCAGCCCCTCTTGCTCATCCCCGCAGCGCCGTCCAGATGGCCGCCCCAAGCCCCGGCCGCCGGGAGGCGCCGCCGGCGGGCGAGTGGGAGACTGTGCGGCTGCGGGGCTCCTGGAGAGCCGGCCAGACCGCGGGGGGCAGCCGCAACTTCGCCTCGTACGCCAGCAACCCCCGCTTCCCGCTGTCAGTGCCGGCGGGCGCGGGCCCGCGCTGCGTGCGCATCTCCCTGCGCCAGCACTGCTGCGACCACCAGTGCCTCCCCATCGGCTTCCACGTCTTCCAGGCAGGCGGCGGGCGCGGCGCGCGGGGCCGGGGGCGCGGGGGCACCGGCAGCCAGGCAGGCTTGTCCGCACCTGGGCTCAGAGCAGCTGGACGCTGGGTCCTGTGTGCGGTGTGAAAGGGGGCTCTGTTGTGTCCAACTCTGCGACCTGGATTCTCATGGTCAGAATACTGGAGAGGGTAGCCTTTCCCTTCTCCAGGGGGTGTTTCCAACCCTGGGATCGAACCCAGGTTTCCTGCATTGCAGGCGGATTCTTTACCAGCTGAGCCACCAGGGAAGCCCCCCTGAGTCCTGAGCTGCCCCCAGAACTGTGCCTGCAGCCAGGAGCCCCCACAGGGTGCGCTGGGCACAGGGTTGAGCGGGAGCCTCCCGAAGGCCACATGAGTCCCCGGCCCCCACCCACCTAGTGCCTGGACCAGCGGGGGCCTCGGCTCGTGGGGACAAGCAGGGAGGGAGGGGCAGCCCACACCGCCCCAGACAGGACAGACAGATGCTCTACCTGCCCGTGAGCGCTTCTGGGTCAGAAAGGAAGCGTAGAGCGCGGCCCGAGGCGCTCAGAGCCCAGGAGCTCAAGGCGGGCCAAGTCCCCAGCAGGAGAGGAGGGAGGCTCTCGGGAGAGAGTGCCATTTCCCCAGCCCCACGTGGCCGGGAGCCGGGGCCCCACAGAGGGCAGACTGGCCCTGGGTCCTGGGGCCACCCAGGGTTGGGTGGCAGGCGGCCGCGAGATGGCCCGGGAGTCACAGCACCACCCAGAGTGCCTTCCCGGCCTCAGTCTGCCCTGAAATACAGGCAGGACGTCCTTTGCAGACCTGCAGTTGGAGTATTGGGGGGGAGGTGAAGTGCCAGAGGTCACAAACTCCCTACCCCTTCTGGGGGCCCCGCTTGAGGATGGGGCTGGGCAGGGGCCGGTGCCCCGAGGAGGGTGTGGGCAGAAGGTGGCCCAGAGCCGTGCTGTCGTGGGGCCTTGGGGGCGGCTCTCCTCAAGAAGCTCCTGTGCTCTTGGGCTGCTGACACACTGGCCGTGCTCCACCCAGGCCACCCGGGGGAGGTCCCCAGGGACTTCGAGAGAAGGGCCAGAGCATGGACAGTGAGATGCCCGCCTGGGGCAGCCAGCACGGCAGCGCTTCTTCAGGTCACTGGGCACAGGGCCGCGTGGGCAGTGGGGCCCAGTGAGCAGCCTGGCGTGTGACAAGGGCCAGGCCGACTGCCGGCTGTCCCCAGCCAGGGCGGCCCTGCCAGGAAGGAAGCCGGGTCAAGGCTGCAGGAAGGGGACAGGCCTTTGCGGTTCTGGCGGCCGCAGCCAGTCCAGTCACCCACAAGCGGGCCTGCTGTCTGAGCCCCGGCCTCCCCCAGGTTCCAGCAGACGGCGGGGGCCAGGACGCATCCTCCCTGCTGCTGCAGGAGCCTCTGCTGAGCTGCGTGCCGCACTGCTACGCCCAGGAGGTGAGCCGGCTCTGCCACCTGCCCGCCGGCACCTATCGCATCGTGCCCTCCACCTACCTGCCAGACACAGAGGGCGCCTTTACGGTGACCGTGGAGACCAGAATCGACAGGTGGGCGCCTGTGCACGCGGCTGTGTGTGGGTGTGGGGTGTGTCCCCAGCACCCCCACCCCTGGTTCTTTCCCAGCGACCCGCACACCTGTCCTGCAGAGCACGAGGCCTGTGGGAGGAGAGCCGATGGGCCTGGAGCTCACTGCCCCCCACGCCTCACGCCCCAGTGTGCGGGGAGGCCCAGGATGAGGGGCCTGGAGCTCACTGCCCCCCACCCCATGCCCCCAGGGTGCGGGGAGGCCTGGGGTGAGGGGACTGGAGCTCACTGCCCCCACCCCATGCCCCCAGGGTGCGGGGAGGCCTGGGGTGAGGGGCCTGGAGCTCACTGCCCCCACCCCATGCCCCCAGGGTGCGGGGAGCCCAGGGTAACAGTGGCATCCTCTCCTGCAGGCGCTCCATTCACAGCCAGGAGATGCTGGGGCAGCCCCTCCGGGAGGTGCGTGTTGGGTGCAGAGGGGAGGGCTCTCCCAGTGCCCTGGGGTCTTAGCTGCCTCCCAGACCCTCCCAGCAGCCACCCCACAGGCTAGGCTGGGCCCTCGGACAGGAGGGGCCCTCGTCCCCCCCAGGAGCCCCAGGCAGAGATTCTCAGGGTGGTGGCAGCCCCGCAGTAGGTGAGGAGGCTGGTCGTCTCCCGCCAGCCGGGGCAGCGCCTCCCAGCCCTCACGCCCTCCATCCGCAGGCCTCCTTCATGGCGGTGATGAAAGCCTGAGCAGCTGACCCTGTGTGCTCTGGTGACCCACGGCGGCCGGCCTGCGCGTGTCCCAGGAGCAGCAGCCCTGCAGTCTAGCAGGAGCCGCGGGAAGAGCCCAGGCGGGCACCAGGGACCTTGTGGCTGAGCCTCCCGGAATCCTCCACGTGGTCTCTCCACTGCCCGGGAAACAGGCCATACAGCGGATGGAACGTGTCGGGACACACCTTGTTTGAACTATTTGTTAGAAACGTTTTTAGGATCCAGTTTATAAATAAACACGAGCACCGAGCAGTGTCCAGCGGGTTCAGGTGGCCGGCAGGAGTAGGTGGGGGCTCACACCGGCCACTGACACTCGGGGGGTGATGCGGAGCCGGGCAGGGCTGGTGAGGGGAGGAGGTGGTGGGTGGTGAGAAGGTGGGCGCAGGGAAGGTCCTGGGTGGGAGCTGGAGGGTTTCCATCCACACAGGTCCCCCCTCCAACCGTGTCCAGTCTCCTGTCTCCTGGCCAGTGGCGCTCAGGGGTGGATGCTGCCCAGTGGCCGTGTCGGAGCTGCAGGGTGCAGCCCTCTGCTCGTGACTCGGCGGGGGTGTCCCTGCAGGCCTCGACCCCGGGCCCCCAAACCCCTAACCCCTTTGGAGTGGGGGCCCTGACCTTGGCCTGGCGTGTCTCCTGTCCCCACGCGTCCCCCGACTCCGCACCGCATTGTCACCGTGGTCGGGGTGCCTGCCCTGTTGGGCTCCTTGTCCCGAGTTACAACGTCATTTCCTGGGAGGGGCTGCCGCACCACTAGCCTGCGGCTCCCTGGGAGCAGGCTGCATGCTCTGGAAACCCCGATTCTGAGTCGGGGAGATAGGGTGGGACCACTGCCCCTGAGGGGACCATCCCGCAGCTTCAGCGCCTTGAGGGGGTCCCCGTCCCCACCCTCCCCAAGGTACGGTCTGTGATTTGTCGTCTGGGGGGCGGGGCAGAGGCGTCAGTCTCACCCTTGGCCTTCCTGCCTGCCCTCCAACCTCAGAGAGGGAGTTGGATGTCTGCACGAGGCCATCCCAGTTTCATGCTTGGAGACCAGGAAGTGACCCCACCGCACACCGTGAGCGGTCTTGGCAGGGGTCCATGGTCAGCGGCTCGCTGTGTCCCGCCACAGCGCGGGGGCAGTGTCAGCTGCAGGCCTGAGTGCCTGCGGCCTGGCCCTCCCCACCCCTCCCTGAGCACAGCCACGGAGCAAGGGTCTGCGGGCCTGGTGGTGGCAGCAGGTGGGGAGTCTGTTGTGCACACTCATTGGGGGAGGCGGCCTTCCTCTGGGGCCCGACCCCCTCTGCAAGTCAGCAGGCCCAGGCCTGCTCCCGCCCTGCTCTGGGGCTGCTCCCCTCAAGGCCAGCGGCGGCCTCACCCCTGGCCCCAGCTTCCTGGCCCATCCCCTGCAGCTGCTCCTGTCCCTGCATCTCAAACCCACTGTCCCCCAGCCCCTCCCCAATCCACCCGGTCAAACGGCGCCAGGACAGGACGAGACCACCCCGTGCCAGGACCACCACCTCCCTGCCCCCAGGGCCAGTGGGTGACCCAGCTCCAGACCACACGGTATCACCTCTTCTCAGACCACAGAGGCTGACGCTGAGACAAGTTTGGGGTGCAGGATGTTTACAAGGGAAGATCTGACGTGTACACCCGGGGGCCCACGTGGGGATGAAATGCAGGTCTCCTGGGCAGGTGTTAACCTCAGGCATCCTCAGAAGAAGGAGCAGAGCTTCATGTGAGCACACAGAAGTGGCCGCCTGCAAGCCAGGATGGGGCCTTCGCCGGGAGCCAGACTGGCCTGGGCCTCGACCGCGGACGTCCAGCTCCCAGAGTTGGAGACATCAGCGTCTGTGGTTAAGCCCCAGGCCTGCGGGGTTTTCTCTTGGTCCCGGCATCGGCTGAGAGCTTCCCTGGGGTGCAGCTTCTCTCTGAGCCTCCACAGGATGTGCTGTTTACAGCTGCCGCAGCCTCGAAGAAGAACTCGTCCTGAGTCAGCGGGGGAGAGGCCCAGGGGGTGGGGGGCAGGGAACCTCTCCAGACCCGCGGGTCCCCCCAGCCTCAGAGGCTGCTGCGGTCGGCCAGCTCACCCCTGCCTGACGGCCCCGCCCGGATGACCAGCGTCACTGCGAGCCAGCCCCTGCTGCACGCTGCTCCCTCGGGCCAGCCCCGGCTGCCTGCCCCGCCCCGGGCCATCGGGGGCCTCTGGGGGCGCCCTGGAGCCAGCCACCGCGTCTCGGCTCTGTCATTTAAGAGACTTAGCAGCAGTCCCTTCCCCACTTGGTCCTGGGAGGCTGGTGACTTCAGTGAGAACAGAGAGCCGGGGCTTCAGGCATGGGCTCTGCGGATCAGCCCCCTTCCAAAAAGCCTGAAAAGTAAGATGCTGCCCACCGCCCATCACCATCAGCCCTTCACCCCCAGGCAAGGCGCCAGAACCCCAGAAGGAGGGTGGAACGCTGCCAACTTTTTTCCAGGAGCTGGCAGGGTGGCCCATGGTTGCCCTTGGTTCCACTCGGGCCATCCGGGTCCCACGGCAGGGTCGGGTCAAGGGCAGGACCACAGCCACCGCAGATGGAAAGGCAGCCAGTGCCTGGGGCAGCTGGTACCAGCCTTGTGCCCTGAGCCAGAGGAAGCGGTGTCTGGGCATGGAGAGGCAGGGAGACGTTGGGGGCAGTCTCCGTGCCCCTCACACCAGGCCCCCTCCCGCCGTCAGCCCCTGGGCCTGCCCCAGCTGTTGTGCCATCCCTTCTCAAGAGGCACCGGCCCGCTGAGCTGAGGGGCCTTTCCCCAGGCCAGCCTCCGTGCCGGGCAGGCCGGTTCCAGTCGGGGCAGCCACCTCCTAGCCGAGCTGTCAGAGAGCAGTTCATGTTCTCTGGGCTCCAGTGTCCTTGCTGAAAGTGTGGGCAGGCTCTGGCCCGTCCCGTGTCCAGACTCTTCCCCTTTGCTTTGCCCTGGAGTCCTCGGTCTGGATGTGTCTGCTGCGGTAGCTCCAGGCCTGCTGACGAGGGACAGGGACCTGCTGCCCGAGGTCCTCACCGTCTGAACCCATCCCCTCCTGCCCAGCTGGAGGTCCTGATGCATTAGCATCCTCAGGCCGGTCTAATGTCACATCTGATTCCCGCCCCCAGGCCCAGCACAGAGTTCCCGGGCGGAACGGGGCTGCAGAAGGCAGGACCCCAGGCTCTGGGAGGGCCTGGGGCCCCGGGCAGGCCCACTGCTGCCCCCACCCTCCGCCACACTGACTGACACAGAGCCAGGCCCCGCTCTGGGCTCCACGGGACCCGCGCCCAGCTGAGGACACTGCACGGAGCCCAGGGCTGTGTCCAGGGCTGGGGCCCACCTGGGGTGCCCGTTCTGTGGGCATGCAGGTGGGTGAAGACCGCCTCCCTCCTGGGCACGTCTCCTGGCTGACCCAGGTGGGCGGGTCTAGGCACCTCCTTTCCCGGCTTTCCCAGCAGACTTTGCCCCGAATGCCTGCCTGAGTTTCCTTGTGGTCTTCACTTCCTGCTCCAGACTCAGCGGGCAGCACCTCCTCGGTGGGAGCCGAGTCCGCCTGTCTCGACCCTGGACCTCCTCTCTCCCCGCCCTCCCTTCCTCCCCAGGCGAGGTCAGCCTTGGGGTAGGCAGAGCTCCTAGGGTGAGTATCAAGACCCTAGCTCCCTGAAAGCAGGTGTCGGGGCAGGACGTCCTGGGCAGGAGGCAGGACGGGGCCAGCCAGGCCAGGGCTGAGACTCTCAGACGCTCCAGGCCCTTTTTCCTGTCTGTCTATCTCTCTCTCTCCATTCACAAGCATGCCCGGCTCAGTGCCCCATGTCTGCCTCATCTGGTTCTACTGAATTTCTTTTTCTTCCCTAATATTCAACAGATTCATCCTAGCTTTTACTGCCTTTTGAAATGAAGGGAGAAGTCACTTTGTTCCCGAGGATCCTCTAGGCTTTTATGACCCCAACACTCGGCCTTGGACATGGTTGCTCCATCAGACGCAGTCTTTTCTAGCTTTGAGGACAAGCTTTGTAGGCAGGCAGGGCCCGCCAGTCCGCCGAGTGCTCAGCTCTGCAGCCCTGGGTCCTATCCCTCCCCTCCCAGGGTCCTCTCCTCACAGGGGAGCCAGAGGCGGCCGTGGGTTCTGGCCGCAGCCCGGGGCGGGTCTGGTCTGTGCAGTGACCTTCAGGCCGTTCCCCTGATTCGCAGCAGGTGCGGGCTGCTGGGCCCGGACAGCGCGGCCCTGAGAATCACATGGGAGCCGGCTTGCTCGGGGCCCCTCAGACCGTGGAGGGGAGGCTTTGGTTTGCTCAGGAGCACGCCTGTGCACAATGTCCCAACTCCCCCATCCCCTGTACAAAGGGCGGCCAGGGCCCGGCCTCGGGTGCCTGGGACTCCTGGTCCTTCACAAGCCACCCAGGAGGTGAGGCTGCTCGCGAGGCTCCAGCACTGGGTTGGGCGGACCCCTGAGGGTCCCCTGCAGGGTCCGGAGCCTGGGCAGGAGTGACGCTGGGGCATGGCATGTGTGCGTCCTGTGGGCTCAGCCCTCAGCCCTAGCCCCGTGGAGGGGACCCGCCGGCATCGGCACAGCTCTGTCCACCACCTTGCTTCCCTGACCTGTTCATTCTGAAGCCGCTCCGTGAGCTCGTGAGGATGAGACCTTGGGCATCCCTGCCCTCCAGGTAGGCAGGACGGTGTGCACAAGTTCACCAGAGGCCTGGCAGTGAGGTGACAGATGACAGGGGTCTCACAAGGTCACCAGAAAGGCTTGACAGTGATCTAACAGACGACATGGGGTCTGCACACAGGTCACCCAGAGAGGCCTGGCAGCGGGGTGACAGACGACGCGGGGGCGGGGGGGGGGGTGGCGGTGGGGGTGGGTGGTCTTCGACTTGCCTGGGGTAGCCAGCTGCAGGGCAGGGCTGGGAGGCACCCTCAGTGCCTGGAGCTCTCCATGCCTGCGGGGAGTGGCCTGGGGCACATGGAGAGAAGGGTGGAGGTGAGGCCTCAGGCTGAGGGAGGAGCTTGCTCTCAAGTTTTGAGCAGGGCCAGGTGTGTGCCTGTTTGACAGGCACAGGTGTTTGTCTGGTTGAAGTCTCAGGAAGGACTGGAGGGAGGGCCTGGCCAGAAGGCTGCTACATTCTTCCAAGGAAGACAGCAGGGCCTCCTGCTGGCAGCCGGCGAGGGGTGAGGGTCGAGGGAGCGGGCTGAGCTGCGGTTCCCCGGAAGCAGAGCTCACGCTGCAACACTTGCTCAATCAGGCTGGCTGCGCAGAGACCGCCGCAGGGAGCGCCGGGGCCCTCCAGCCCAGGATCATGGTGCGGCTTTTCGTTTCTGAGATCTTTATTTCTCTCAGAAATGTTTTGTAGTTTTGAGCATGCTGGTTTCCATTCCTACTGTGCTGACAGTTTCTATCATAAATGAGTGTGGAATTTTGTAGAATGATTTTTTTGCTTCTATTGAGAGGATTACAATGGCACCCCACTCCAGTACTCCTGCCTGGAAAATCCCATGGACGGAGGAGCCTGGTGGGCTGCAGTCTGTGGGGTCGTTAAGAGTCGGATAGGGCTGAGCGTCTGCACTTTCACTTTTCACTTTCATGCACTGGAGAAGGAACCCCCTCCAGTGTTCTTGCCTGGGGAATCCCAGGGACGGGCGAGCCTGGTGGGCTGCCGTCTATGGGGTCGCACAGAGTCGGACACGACTGAAGCAGCTTAGCAGCGGCAGCAGCAGAGAGGATTATACGTTCTCTTTTGTTTCATTGGAATAGTGAATCACACAGATTGACAGTCTCATGTCAGAATACGCTCGGTAGTCCTGGGATGCTCGTGGCCGGTGGATTGCTTGCTCTCTGCACGGGAGGCTTCGGTCAGCTAATTCTTCTGTTTCGGCCGTGCTGGTCCTCGGTTGCAGTGCTCAGGCTTCCCCAGTCGCGATTCCTGGGCTTAGTTGCCCCAAAGCGCTTGGGCTCTACCTCGCCAGCCAGGCCCTGAGCCGAGTCCGCTGCACTGAAAGCTGAGTTCTTAGTCTGGGCCACCAGGGAGCCCCCGCTGGCATCTTACCCAGGATCTCTGTGTCTGCGCTCAGGCGTGATGTCGATCTGTAGTTTCCTTGTAATAGAATCTTTGTCTGATTTTTTAAAAAAAATGTTTATCTGTGTATTTGGCAGCACTGGGCTTTAGTGGCGGCACATGGGCTTTTTAGTTGTGGCATGTGGGCCTGAGCTCCCTGACCAGGAGTCAAGCCCGAGTCCCCTGCGCTGGACACAGAGTCCTAACCGCTGGGCCACCGAGAAGCCCCAGGCTTTGTCTACTTTTCAGCTCATTTCAGTTCAGTTCAGTCTCTCAGTCATGTCCGACTCTTTGCGACCCCATGAATCGCAGCACGCCAGGCCTCCCTGTCCATCACCATCTCCCGGAGTTCACTCAGACTGACGTCCATCGAGTCCGTGATGCCATCCAGCCATCTCATCCTCTGTCATCCCCTTCTCCTCCTGCCCCCAATCCCTCCCAGCATCAGAGTCTTTTCCAATGGGTCAACTCTTTGCATGAGGGGGCCAAAGTACTGGAGTTTCAGCTTTAGCATCATTCCTTCCAGAGAAATCCCAGGGCTGATCTCCTTTAGGATGGACTGGTTAGATCTCCTTGCAGTCCAAGGGACTCTCAAGAGTCTTCTCCAACACCACAGTTCAAAAGCATCAATTCTTCTGCACTCAGCTTTCTTTATAGTTAAGCTCTCACATCCGTACATGACCACAGGAAAAACCATAGCCTTGACTAGACAGACCTTTGTTGACAGAGTAACGTCTCTGCTTTGTAACATGCTGTCTAGGTTGGTCATAAGTTTCCTTCCAAGGAGGAAGCGTCTTAGCTTAGTTTTTTGTTGCTTATTTCTCATTTAGTTGTGTTGCACTTGAAGAACATATTATATATGATTTAAATCCTCTTAGCTGTACTGAGACTTGCTTTATGACCCAGCATATGGCCTCTTTTGAAGGCCACGTATGGGTATACAGTTCTATGGACATTGTGTGGGCAAGTTGATTCACACTGTTCAAATCTATCATAGTCTTAATAATTTTTTCTTAGTTACTGAGAAAGGAGTATTGGAATAGCTTACTATAATTGTGGATTTGTCTATTTATTCTTCTGAGTTGATTCTTTTATGATTATGAAGCTTCACCTTTTATCTCCAGTAAGATTCCCTGTATTGAAATCTACTTAGAGATCAATATTGGAGAAGGGAATGGAAACTCATTTCCAGTATTCTTGCCTGGAGAATTCTATGGACAGAGGAGCCTGGCAGGCTACAGTCCATGGGTTGCAAAGAGGTGGACATAACTGAGCGACTAACAGACACAGATATCAATATACCCAACCCAGCTTTCTTATGATTAGTGACAGTGATGTGACCCCAGGGACTATACACTGCACGGAACTCTCCAGGCCAGAATCCTGGAGTGGGTAGCCTTTCCCTTCTGCAGAGGATCTTCCCAACCCAGGGACTGAGCCCAGGTCTGCCACACTGCCAGGAGTCTTCACCAGCTGGGCCGCAAGGGAAGCCCTTATGATTCTTACGATCAGGTTTTATTTTCTATCTTCCACTCGTTTACTTCGTCATCACTTTTTACTTTTAATCTGTTTGTAAAGTGTGTGTCATTTACAGTGTACCTTCACCTCTTGCTGTTTTAATCCAATTTGATATTCTTTGTCTTTTAATTGAAGTTTTAGACCAGTTATATTGAATGTAATTGTTGATATGGTTGGGTTAAATCTACCATCTTGCTGTTTTCTATTTATCTCATCTATTCTTTGCTCCTTTTCCTCTCACTATTGGATTAACTGGAATACATTGTTTTATGTTCCATTTATCTCCTCTGTTATTTTATTTATTATACTTCTTTGTTTTATCTTTTCAGTGGTTGCTATTGGGCTTTCAATATGCATATTTAACTTATGGATGACTGATTGGATGTAAGAGAGAGGGGAAGCTTGTGCGTTAAAAATGACACTCGAATATCTGGCCTTGGCAACAAGAGGAGTCATCCTCTGAAATAGGGAACTCTGAAGGAAGATTGCGGTGTGGGGAGTGACAAAGGGGCTTGAAGATGTGATCAGTTTTGGTTCATTTTCTGAGATAGGGAAATTTGAAGGAAGATTACAGAGTCGGGGGGTGATGAAGGGGCTTGACGATGTGGTCAGTTTTGGTCAAGCTGCACTTAAATTGCTTGTTATGTATCCAAAAGAAGATGCCTGGTGGGCAGTTCACGTGTAGTCCAGAGGTCTGAGCTGGAGCTGGTGGCAGGGTCGTGGGCATGGGGTGATTCTTGAATCAGTAGGACTGAGTGAATCTGTTATGAAGAGTGTGTGATCAGGTGAGAAAAGGCCCCAGTGAAACTCAGCCCAAGACCCAAGGACCAAGCCCCAGGGAACCAAGTTAGGACCCACATGGAGAACAACAGGGGTGTGAGAGGAAGGGCCAGAGACGAAGAGCCGAACAAGGCACGCGTGCCGTCGCAGAGCCGAAGGGGAAGCGGCCTAGCAGGCGCCCCCGGGTGCCCCCTCCAGATGGTCCTGAGTCTGGGCGGCGTGCAGGGGGCCTCGGGGTCATCTGAGGACCTCCTCCTCACTGTGCACGAGTACCTCGGTCATCTGAGGACCTCCTCCTACTGTGCACGAGTACCTCGTGTGCACTGTGCCCCCTCCAGATGGTCCTGAGTCTGGGCGGCGTGCAGGGGGCCTCGGGGTCATCTGAGGACCTCCTCCTACTGTGCACGAGTACCTCGGTCATCTGAGGACCTCCTCCTACTGTGCACGAGTACCTCGTGTGCGTTTGGATCTGGTCCACGTTGCATTAAAGCACTTTTAAAATAAGGAACTAGGGATGGTTCCCCTCTGCCAAGTGCTGCTGGGAGGTGGAATAAGGTGGTGTATTGGGGGTTTGCGGGGGTCTGAGGCGCGGCAGCCAGAGGCCCTCGGGGAGGATGTTTCTGGGCACTGACCGGGGAGGGTCCCCTGGTCCCAGGGGTCCCACACGGTGGTGGAGGTGGAGGGACTGGGGAAGCAGACTCTGCGCGTGTGGATGTCTTTCTGGAGAACTTGGGCCTGGTGGGTTTGGGGCACCATATACCCTCTAGCTGGGCCCTGCAGACAGCTGTGCCCTGGGGAGGGTGGGCAGGCAGTGAGCAGGCCCAGGCCAGTCTTCTCTAGAGGGTGAAGTACGGGGGTGCATTGCAGGACCAGGGAGGACGAGGGGCCTGTGCTCTTGGCCTGCAGGGCTTCCCTGGGGACCGGTCCCCCAAGTCCTCTCCCTCCTGCTCGAGCAGCTGCTCAGGCAGCCAGCGGCCCCTGGGGGAACAGATTCCCCGGTCCCCACCCTGTCCCGGACGCTAATCTGAGCAGCACCCAACTCACAGGCTTTCCGCAGCCCTGCAGCCTGACAATCTGCCTGGTTGCTGACTTCCTAGAAGTGCAGCGCCACCACACCGACCTCGAGCAGGAGGCCAGCTGCTCGGCTCAGGGCCTGCCAGAGGGGGCTCAGCAGACAGGGGAGGGGAGCACACGGGGCGCCTGTGGCGAGGGGCCCAGGACAGGCAGGTGGGGGAGGTGGGAGCGTGAGGGCGAGCTGGTGCAGGCATCGGGCCCATGAGTGGCCCCGAACTGCCGTATGTGTGTGTGCGTGCGTGCGTGCGTGTATACCTATGTGTGCATACATGTATGTGTGCCTGTGATTGTGTCTCTGTGTTTGGCGTGTGTACATGTATGTGCGTCCCTGTGTTTGTGTGCATACATGCACGCACACACATGTAGACAGGTCGTGGGGGCTGCACTGCACCAACCACATCCGAAAGTCAGCCAAGTGCAGCTCCGCCATCTGCCCTGCCCCCGCCCCCCTGCTCAGACAGCCCGTCCACTCTCTGTTCGGCAGGAGTCCTCTCTCGGGCACAGGTTGGCCCGGGGTTGCCCTGTGCCATCGGCCCCTCAAGCCTCTGACGCTCAGGGATTTCTCGTCTTTTCAGGACCGCTCAGAGAACCCTGTCTCCTACACCACTTTGGAATCAAAAGTCCCAAATGTGCTTTCCACACTGTCTGTCTGTGGATTTTTAGTGGGGTGCTGGCCATCTTTTTAAAAACTTTTTATTTTGGAAAATCTCCAATAGACATAATTTTCATAATAGAGGCTATGATGAGCTCCAAGTGCCCTCCACCCCCAACTTCAACAGTGACCAAATGACTCACACAGTTGGTGCCCTCGCTCCACCAACGAAGGCGAAGGCGAAGTCACTCAGTCGTGTCCAACTCTTTGCGACCCCGTGGACTATGGCCCACCAGGCTCCTCCGTCCATGGGATTCTCCAGGCAAGAATACTGGAGTGGGTTGCCATTTCCTTCTCCAGGGGATCTTCCTGACCCAGGGATCGACCCCAGGAGGTTTTAAAAGAAGCAGACATTATATTGGGTCATCTACCAAAACTTCAGCCTAAAGGAAAGATAAGGGCTTTAAAGCACACTGCGAGGTCGTTGCCACCCCGAATCGGGCGAGCAGCCAGCGCTCACTTTCCCCACTGTTGTGTGTACCTTCAGAACTGTTTATCTGCATGCACTGGGGTCTGAGGGTTTTGGCCGCAGGCCCGAATCCCGTGTGTGACGGCGAGGCCTCGCCCACCGGCTTCTCAGAGAGTGCAATCAGCCCTGCCCAGCGGGGCCACGCTTTTCGCGCCCCTGCCTTCCCAGCCCGGGCATCGCCATCAAGGCCTCCTTGGGGGTACCGGGTTGAGGTGCTTCCGCCCCGACTCGACTTCCGCACTGCAGGGCCACACCTGGGGGGCTCCTCAGTAGAGGAGATCCCCCCGTGCTGTCTGACTGCCCGCGGTCCCACTGGGCAGAGTGGAGCTCCGAGAAGCCCTGCCCTCCCTCCCGGCTCATGTCGCGCCCTCGCACTGAGTGGGTAAGCTGCACTGCGGACAAGGCGCTCCACTCAGCATCCTGACTGCCTGGCCACCAGCAGTTCGGCAGGTCCAGAGTCCACGTCCCCTCCTGACGGGCGCACCACCAAGCGTGCCTCATCTCTTCACCTCCCCTTTTTTAAACAAATAGAAGTGTAGTTTGGGCTTCCCTGATGTCTTAGACGGTTAAGAATCCGCCTGCAATGCAGGACACCCAGGTTTGGTCTCTGGATCAGGAAGATCCCCTGGAGAAGGGCATGGATACCCACTCCAGTATTCTTGCCTGGAGAATCCTACGGACAGAGGAGCCTGGTGAGCAACAGTCCATGAGGTCGTGAAGGGTTCACACACGACCGAGAGACTAACATTTTCACTTCTTTTTCCTCACACTTGGTTACAATGTGTGTTAATTTCTGCTGCACAGAAAGTGATGCAGTCATACATGTACACATATGCACACGTGTTGTTCAGTCACTAAGTCATGGCCTACTCTTTGCAACCCCTGGACCGCAGCACGCCAGGCTTCCCTGTCCATCACCAGCTCCCAGAGTTTCAAACTCATGTCCATTGAGTGGGTGATGTCATCCAACCGTCTTGCCCTCTGCTGTCCCCTTCTCCTCCTGCCCTCGGCCGTTCCCAGCATGTGTGTGTGCACATATACATGTCTATATACAGACTTTGGCATAGTCTTTCCCATTATGGTTTATCACAGAATACCAAAAGTGCTTCCCTGTTCCACAGGAAGACCTTGCTTACCTCTGCTAGCCCCGGACTCCCAGCCCGCCCTCCCCCAGCTCCCTCCGCCTCCCCTCTCGACCAGGGCTTGGCCGTGTAGAGCGGCCCCCAGCCCCAGGCTCACCGTGGGCACCCCTGGGGTGCCACCAGCTGTGTTCTGTGCCCACTGCAGCTCCTGTCACTGGTGACCAACTCCAGAGCTTAGATCAGGTTCAGGTGTGATTTTGGGGGTTTGGCGGGACCACTTCATGAAGCAACTTTCTTTTTTTAAGTATAGCTGAAAACTCATGAGTGTGAACACTGTGCTCCAACCTGCTGAAAATTGCTCTCCTTGTGGGTGTTAGACGGTCCTGCCTCTGGTCACTAGGAGTGAGCTTGCTGTGGCTCTCGAGTCCCTTTGGTGTTGGTGACCATCTTGATCTGCTTTGCTCTCTGGTATGAAAAGCCATTCTGGGTGCATCTCAAATGTTCCCCAACCCAGACCTAAAAGCATCTACTTCTCTCTGCAGGCCTCCTTCCTCTTCATGAGAAATGCTAGCCAGAGACCACAATCTGGCTGTTAGGCAAGTTGGTTTCTAAGCCTTATCAGCAGTCAGAAAAAATACGCTTCATCTTTAAGATAAGACCCAGCAGGAGTACAAACTGATGCCCTCCTCGCAGACTCGGGTCAGCTGGCTTCCTTTCTTTTCCGAGTAGGTTTCTGCTTCCTTGTTTGTTTTCCGCTGTCCTGGGTCCTCATAGCTGCGCAGGCTTTTCTCTAGCTGTGGCGAGCGGTCTACTCTCCAGGATGGAGTGAGGGCTCCTTGTTGCGAGGGTTCATTCCTGCAGAGCACGGGCTCTGGGCCGCACGGGCTGCAGAAGCTGTGGCTCCGGCTCCAGAGATCAGCTCGATGGCCGCAGCACACAGGCTCGGTTGTGCCGAGGCACCTGGGATCCTCCCACACCAGGGATCGAACCCGCGTCTCCTGCACTGCCAGGCAGACTGTGTACCACTAGGCCACCAAGGGAAGCCCCAGGCCTGCTTCGTTTTTACTGTTTTATTGCTGATACACGTTTATCCTACAGCAGAAGTCTCAACAATGCCCGACACAGTTATCCACTTGCTTTATCCCATAGCACAACAGTCTCAAAATAAAGACCTCACACTACTGTCAACAACATGGTTACTGAAAATAATTGAAGATGGCACTTTTACAAAAATCATTCAGTTACACAGACGTACAGGCAAGACAGTGTTTTAAAAATATTTGGAAGGTGATTACGCACAATGGAACGTTTTGGCCATTCTCTTTGTTGTCAGGCTGTGAGGATACACAGTCGAAATACTGGATTTTAAAATCGCTTGGAAGAATTTGGTAGGGTTATGCTACCAACTGATCTTGCAAATTAATTGTCTTCACCTTGCTTTCAAGTTCAAGAATCCCTTTTAAAATATAATGTAATTTAATTTAGTAATTGCATAAATATTTACCTGGTTCCAAAGCCAAATCTACAAATGAAAGTATATTCTCCGAAGTCCAGTTTCGATCCCTCTCTCCCTTCACCTCTCTTCTCCCTAGTCCCTGCAGGTAGCAATTTAATTTTAAACAAATGTTATGGCTTATTCTTCCATTTGTAAAAAATACAGCCTTCTGCTCCTACATAAATACACGAGCATCAACACCTTTTTTTTCACTTAACTGTATATCCTGGAGATGACCATAAGCTAGTGTATGGTCAAAGACATTTCTCTTCACTTTTTGCAACTGCCCAGTTCTGCATGGCAGGGAAGGGACAGACTCCACGCCACCCGGGCCCGTGGACAGCTATCTGAGCGGGGTCCAGGCTGTTGCTGCACCGCAGCCCCACAGATCAGCCTCTCCTGCACCCTCTCCCTAAGTCCGCCGTCCATCTGTGGAGGAGATTCCCAGAGGTGGGGTTACAAGGTCAAAGGGCCCAGCTGGATGCTGCCCGGTGCCCCTCCAGGGGGTTAGAAGTCAGAGGAGAGTGTCCAAGGGTGTCCTCCCCCCACGGATGGTTGTCAGACTTGGCTCTGGCCCACCTGACGGGAGACAGGGCTGCCGCGCCCTGTACGCTGGGGGCCCTCTTTCGAGCCATTTCCGTCTCCTTCTCTGTGAACCTTCCAGCCGTCGCATTACCAGTCGGCATCTTGCCCACCCTCCAGAGGGCCTCCTGCCTCAGAGTCGCTGGGGTGCTGATCAAGTTGGGCTCCCCCTAGACAGACTGGCTCGTACCAGCCTGAGCTGGAGGCCGCCTGCCCTTGGGGTCGGGGGCGGAAGACCCCCTCGTGGAGAGACAGAGCCCCAGGGTGCTCTGAACCTGGGTGCTGACTTCAAGGCGAAGATGACGTGCATGAGGCACACGTCTGCTCTCTGCCCACCAGACTCCCCAGCCTGAGGTTGCCACCAGGGAACAGCGCCTGGGAGCTGCTATCGGGCTGCAGGGGTCCCTGCAGGGAGTGGGTGCCTGGAGAGAAAGAGGGGCAGAGAGTGTGGGCAGGAGCTGCCTGGTTGGGGCGGGCCCAGATGGCCATCTCTGCTGGGAAGGGAGGCCCGAGACCAGGCAGGCGCTGATGGCTGGAGGCCACAGGGAGGCGGTGTCCCCAGGAGGAGGGCTGGTGTGGGGCAGTGGTCCTTCCAGGCAGACAATCCCCAGGCAGAGAAAGGGGAAGGAGGCCCTGGGGGAGGCAGGAACCTGTGGCCAGCTGTACCAGCTCCTCACCGCTGTGGGGGGCGGGGGGTGGGTCCCAGGGTTCAGAGCAGGAGGCAGAGCGGGCAGCCTGGCAGCCACCCTGGAGGAGGCCCCATGAGCCGCCAGGCACCCCTGCCCTCAGCCCAGCCAGGCCAGGGAGGCAGGATGGTGCTCACGCGTCCCCATCCTGGGCTCCGCCTGCCCGTGGCGTCTGAGGTGGGGCTGCAGGAGGGGAGCTGCCCCCGGCCCTGGTCCCTGAGTAATGCTACTGTTGGCTGGATGGGGTGTCAGGACCAGGCGCTGGGAAGCCCGAGGCCCCGCTGCCCGGCCCGTGGGTCCGATTCTGTGGGCCAGAATGACAGGTCCACCCCTCAGGCCCAACTACTCCCCAAGGGGACCCAGAGGTGACCCTGGGGGCAGCCAGGCCAGGCTGGCAGAACCCCACAACACCTCAGGGGTCCCTCACAACCCCTCAGGGGCCCCAGCTATGCAGTTTCTCTCCCTGGGGCAAGTCCCCCAGCTGGGAAAGGACTGGCCATGCCTGGCTGGGCCTCTGTCGGGCACCCTGGGGTCCCAGGGCGAAGGGCTGTGGAAGGGGCTGCAGAGGGCAGTAGGGCTGAGGGGGTCTGTCTGAGAGCACGAGGGGTTTGGGGGGCCACAGGGAAGTGTGTGGTGAGAGCTCAGGGGCACCGTGAGGGCTGGACAGCAGAGCTGCCCACCCTGGGTGCCGGAGTGGGAGTATGCGCCCTGGACATGTGCCCTTTGGCCACCAGGCCCCTGGCCTGAGCGGTAGTCACAGACGGAGCGGCAGTCCAGAGCCTGGAGGGCGTCTGGTGTGCTGGTCATCTGACCAGAGGACCACGGGCTCCGCTGCCCGGGTGAGCCGGCTCCTTTCTGGAAACAGAGCGGTCATCCCTGGGCCCCTCAGCACCCATCCCTCGTGGGCTCACCGGCAGGAGGGCCCAGGGGGCAGTGCAAGCCAGAGGCCACAGGTGGGCAGGCAGCGTGGCCTTCTCAAGCCCGACTGCGCCCCTGGGCCTGGCTGTGTCCCCCAGACTCCACCCCTGGAGCGAGAGCAGGAGCCTGTGGGGACAGCAGGGGGCCTGTCCCCCACCCCGGGCACAGCCAAGCCCTGCTCTCCGGCCACCAGCCCGCTCCCCGCTCAGCCACAGGTGCTGAGCGATGGACACCGGGGTGCGGGCGGGTGAGCAGCCAGGTCTCGGGCCACGGAGCGCTTCCTGGAGCAGCAGAGGCAGCCTGCCCCCTGGGAGGCCCCCGGAGCCGGTGGGGGCAGGGCGGGAGGAGGGGTCCCTGGCGCCCTGCGCTTCTCACCGAGGAGGTGGGTGGCAGAGCGGCTGGGGCTGTGTGCGCGTCCCCTGCCCTCCACCCCCGCGGGTCGGGTCGGGGCCTTGGCTCTCCCTGCCCCTCAGCCACTTCCGCGGCAGGACCCTGTCTGATAGACAGGTGGTCAGTGCGTGATGAGTCACAGGTCACATCCGAGGGCCTGCGGAGGCGGCAGGGTGAGCCTCGCACAGGACAAGTCTCGAGTGGAGGGCGTCTCACGCCAAAGAGCTGCACCCAGGCAGCCACGTCCCGGGGCTGAGGGGCCAGCTCGCCGCCCACCTGCTGCAGACCCTTCCCCGCTGCACATCACTTCTCCATTTTTATAAACTTGTTTTGTGGAGAAATTCAACTGTATGTCGAAATAGGGGGTCTCGTACAGAGACTCCCAGTGTGCCTGCCCGAGGACTGAGGCCGCCTGGCCTTACGGCAAAGCCCCGTCCCGTGTCACCTCAGCCGGTGACTCGGGAGTGAGCGTCCAGCAGGCAGGATCAGCCAAGGCGTGGTGATGAGCCCGAGGACAGGAGCTGGCCCCCGGCCCTGCCCACACTGGCCAGTCCCCGCCATTCACGCACAGAGGACGCCGGCCCTAGGTGGCTCTCGACAGTCCAGGCCTGCGGGGTCCCTCGGGGGGCTGGGGGCAGAGCTCGGCTCCTCCAACTGCCCCTTCATGAGGGACCGGCCTGCAGGAAGATGGAGGGTGCGAGTTCAGGAAGAAACAGCCAATGGGGGGCCCAGACCCCCAGAGAGACGCGCCTGGAGGTGCAGCGGTCGCCGTGGGGGGACCAGGGAGGAGGGACGAGCGGGCAGCCTGGCCAGGAAGGGTGCAGTGCCCCCCGTTCTCCTGCCTTCCTCAGGCCCTGAGGCCGGTCTGGCGGCTCAGGTGACACCTGAGCCCAGGGCCTCTGGGCAGCGTTGGGCGAGGGAGGAACAGCCAGTCAGTTGAACAGCGCCTGCGGTCTTCAGGTCTGGGGTGGAGTTCAAGGCTGTTTCCTCAAGATGGGGCCTCATTTTCCTGTGAGGTGGGGTGAGGATGGTCCCCAGGAGTGAGCGGTGAGCCTGGGGTGAGGATGGTCCCAGGGGTGAGCCTGGGGTGGGGTGAGGATGGTCCCGGGGTGAGGGGTGAGCCCGCGGTGGGGTGAGGATGGTCCCAGGGGTGAGTGGTGAGCCCAGGGTGGGGTGAGGATGGTCTCTGGGGTGAGGGGTGAGCCCAGGGTGGGGTGAGGATGGTCTCTGGGGTGAGGGGTGAGCCCAGGGTGGGGTAAGGATGGTCCCAGGGGTGAGGGGTGAGGGGTGAGCCTGGGGTGAGGATGGTCCCCAGGGGTGAGCGGTGAGCCCAGGGTGGGGTGAGGATGGTCTCTGGGGTGAGGGGTGAGCCCAGGGTGGGGTAAGGATGGTCCCAGGGGTGAGGGGTGAGCCTGGGGTGAGGATGGTCCCAGGGGTGAGGGGTGAGCCTGTGGTGAGGATGGTCCCAGGGGTGAGCGGTGAGCCTGGGGTGAGGATGGTCCCCAGGGGTGAGGGGTGAGGATGGTCCCAGGGGTGAGGGGTGAGCCTGGGGTGAGGATGGTCCCAGGGGTGAGGGATGAGCCTGGGGTGAGGTGAGGATGGTCCCCAGGGGTGAGGGGTGAGCCTGGGGTGGAGTGAGGATGGTCCCCAGGGGTGAGGGATGAGCCTGGGGTGGGGTGAGGATGGTCCCCAGGGGTGAGGGATGAGCCTGGGGTGGGGTGAGGATGGTCCCCGGGGGTGAGGGGTGAGCCTGGGGTGGAGTGAGGATGGTCCCCAGGGGTGAGGGATGAGCCTGGGGTGGGGTGAGGATGGTCCCCAGGGGTGAGGGATGAGCCTGGGGTGGGGTGAGGATGGTCCCCAGGGGTGAGGGGTGAGCCTGGGGTGAGGATGGTCCCCAGGGGTGAGGGGTGAGCCTGGGTTGGGGTGAGGATGGTCCCCAGGGGTGAGGGGTGAGTCAGGGTGAGGGGAGGGCCTTGGTTCGGGGGAGTTTGAGGCTGGTGGTGGGAGGAGCTGTAGGCCCACCGCTCTCCTCCCCCTCCCCCGGCAGTGTCCCCTTCCCTAGCAGCTTCCACGGGTGTCCCCCCTTCCTCCTGCACCCCCCGCATGGTGTCCCGTAGTCACCCCTGCCTTGCCCACTACAGTGGCAGCGTGCAAATAACAGGCCCCAGGCCGGCTTGGGGCCAGACCAGTGGTGGGGGCGGGGGGTTGTTTCCCAGCCGAGTTTTGAGAAGAGGGGAACAGAAAGTGCTGGCAGCGACAGAAGGCTGAGCCTAAGGCCCAGAGGCCCGCCCCCGGGGTGCCCTCGGCCCCCTCCCCGAGGTGCCTGGGGCAGGGCTGGCGCTGGGCGAGGCAAGTGAGGTGCTGCCCCCACCCCCTCATCTAAGGGCCCGCGGTCAGCAATCAGGGTAAACTGTCCTCCCGAGCAATACACCGGAGACAAGGCAAGGTCCAGGAAGATGGAAGCAGCAGTTAGACCACGGCGGCTGGTAGGACCAGCGCTCCTTTGCCTCAGGCTGAGGTGGGCGGTGAGGGAGCCCCTGCGCCCGCAGCAGCGGCCACGTCTCCCCGCGGAGAGCGCTGCTCCCCCCACCCCCACCCCGCGCCCAGCTGCGCCCAGATTGTGAAAGCGAGGCCGGCCCGCCCCGCCTCTAGCCTCCCCTTCCAGCGCCGAGGCACCGCGGCTCCGGCCCTTCCATCTTGCAGGAAGCCCCTCCCCACTCCGCTCCGCCCACCTCCCAGGTCCGGCTTCAGGGCTGCCTCCTTCTGGAAGCCTCCCGGTCCTGACCTGCCCTCCGTGAACCCCACGAGGTGAGTGCAGGCTCCCCTGTGCCGGGTGCGTCCCCCTGGGCCATCTCCCCAACGCCCTGCCAGCCGTGCCCACGAGTGAGGCGCCCACGGCTAGGGTGGGCATGGAAGGGGGCAGACCAGTGTAGAGCCAGGCCAGGGTGGGCACAGAGTCACGGAGCCCTGGGGAGGACCGCCGGGGGGTCGAGGCCCTCGGCCAGTGGCCACACTGAGCGGCTCGTGACATCCCACCTGCATGTCCTCAGGGTCCTTTGCCCTCGTTCTGGGCCGGTCCTGAGTCCCCCACTCCTGGCTCCCGATGGCGGGGACATCACTCCCACCCCACGTGATGACGTCGGGGATGGGGGTGGTGGAGGACAGGGGGTCCCGGAGGCAGCGGGGTTCCCAGGGGCAAGGGTAGGGATGGGGATGGGGGCCCTGGGCACACCCAGCAGCCTCCTAGGGAGCGACTCCGCCTTCTGGGCACTTCCCTAGAAGAGGTTCATCTGGACAGGGCAGGGATGCCAACATCCAATCTCAGGAGTGTTTCCCCCCGCTGCAGCATTGCCAGTGGTCTTTTCTCTCAAACTCCAACTATTCTGAGGGGTGAAGGGCCAGGACCCCGGAGCAGGAGGAGCCCCCTGCCTTCAGTCCCACATTTGGAAACCTGACCCCCCAACAGGCTGCCACGCGGGCTCTCGGGCAGGTGTGAAGCAGGAGAGGCGGGTGCTGGGGCCAGGGGCGCTGAGCAGTGAGGGTGGGGGGCCTCGGCGACGGAGCCTTGTCTGAGCCTGAGCTTGGAGCAGTAGCGGGGCTGCGGGCCCTGCCCGCCCTGCTCTGCGGAGGGCGCCTTAGGGCTCTGAGCCCGCCCGGCAGCGGGGATGGGTCTGGTCTGGACTCTGAAGTCGGCCTGGTGGGGCCAACCCTCTTGGACCCCCGGGAACCCAATGGACCTGGAGGAAAGGACCCAGCCCTGCCCTCCCTCTGGTGGGGGGATGGTGAGTCGGCTGCAGGGCCAGTAGAGGGAAGGGCTGTGGGGTGGGGAGGCGGGGGGGCTGCACCCCACTCCAGGCCGCGGCCACTCATGTTTACATGCGCCTGCTTTGGGCCAAGACTCTGCTTGTCGCCGGGTGCTGGCCACCCGGTTGATTCTCCCATTGGGCCCTGCTGATCCGTGAATGGGACTTGTGAGGCCCTGCTCTCTGCAGGAGCAGGAGGGGTCCCGGCCACAGGCCGGGACAAGGACACGGGGAAAATTCAGGAGGAGGTCTGTGGCTGAACGCCAGGTTGCAGAGGGGCGCAGAGGGCTGCAGAGGCTGGGAGCTGGTGGGGAGGGGTGGTCGGAGAGGAGGGACGGCAGGGCAGGGGCCGACAGTGGGACCCTCCAGCCTGGTCTGCAGGGTGAGCCCAGTCCCCTCCTCAGGGCAGGGTCCCTGGTTCCCGAGTCAGGAGGCCAGCCAGTCCCCTTCGTGGAGTCCCAGGTTCTGCCTGTGGAAACGGGCAGGGTGGGGTCGAACTCGCCCCAGCCCCTCACAGGCCATGCAGGGAGAGGTGCTGAGGTCAGGGGCAGACAGCCCAAGCCGAGGGGACAGGGCGCTGCCCTCGGGTGTTGGGGTAGGGCAGAGTGGTCCCTGTGAGCAGGGTCTGGGGCCCTGAGCTCAGAGGGGAGGGAACAGGAGAGAACATTCTAGAAGGGGAGGAGGTGGTCTGCAAGGCCGGCTTCCGAGGAGGGGCGGTGAGGCGGCTAGCTGGTGGAGGGGCGCGGGGGTTGGAGCAGAGCGGCAGGAAACCCACCCGGAGGGGGCTGTGCTGCGCTGCCCTGCGTGCAGAGGTGCAGGGCCTTCCTGCCAGGACGCGGGGGCGGGTCGGGCACTGACCGCAGACACGGGGTCCCCGCCCGGGAGATGACGGGGAAGGTGTCTCTGCACCACGGGAGGTCGCGACCTCCGGCTCCGCTGTCTCCAGGAAGACCACTGCTTCTCTGGGCGTCAACAGAGGCGGCTGCTGGCACCCCACTTCCTCTCCCAGGAATCCCCCAGGCAGCCCCGGTCTGGGCCAGCAAGGGCAGTGGGGAGCCCCGCACACTGCCACTGTGGCGAGCCCGCCCACTGCCTGCCGGCGTTAAGGAGGGGTGCGGTCGGGACAGCGTGGGGGCCCGGCTCCCCCGGCCCTGCTTCCCTACCAGCCCTTCGCAGGACCTGTCAAGGCGTCAGCAGCTCAGGAGGGAATCAGTGAGTCCGGTCAGTGCCCGCGGGGGCCGGGGGTCTCAGGGGCGAGGCCCGTGACGGGGGCTCAGGGGCGAGAGTGACGGGGGCTCAGGGGCGAGGCCCGTGACGGGGTCTCAGGGGGTGAGAGTGATGGGGTCTCAGGGGGTGAGAGTGATGGGGTCTCAGGGGTGAGGGTGAGGGGGTCTCAGAAGGGGTCTCAGGGGCGAGGCCCGTGACGGGGTCTCAGAGGGTGAGAGTGATGGGGTCTCAGGGGCGAGGCCCGTGACGGGGTCTCAGGGGCGAGGCCCGTGACAGGGTCTCAGGGGGTGAGAGTGATGGGGTCTCAGGGGCGAGGCCCGTGACGGGGTCTCAGAGGGTGAGAGTGATGGGGTCTCAGGGGCGAGGCCCGTGACGGGGTCTCAGAGGGTGAGAGTGATGGGGTCTCAGGGGCGAGGCCCGTGACGGGGTCTCAGAGGGTGAGAGTGATGGGGTCTCAGGGGCGAGGCCCGTGACGGGGTCTCAGGGGCGAGGCCCGTGACGGGGTCTCAGAGGGTGAGAGTGATGAGGTCTCAGGGGCGAGGCCCATGACGGGGTCTCAGGGGCGAGGCCCGTGACAGGGTCTCAGGGGGCGAGGCCCGTGACGGGGTCTCAGAGGTTTGAGGGTGAGGGGGTCTCAGGAGTGAGGGTGAGGGGGTCTCAGAAGGTCTCAGGGGTGAGGGCCGTGATGGGGGCTCGGAGGTCTGAGGGTGACTGGATCTCAGAGGGTGAGGGTGAGGGAGTCTCAGAGGGTGAGAGTGACGGGGTCTCAGGGGTGAGGGTGAGGGGGTCTCAGAAGGGGTCTCAGGGGTGAGGGCCATGACGGGGTCTCAGAGGTTTGAGGGTGAGGGGGTCTCAGAGGGTGAGAGTGAGGGGGTCTCAGGGGTGAGGCCCGTGACGGGGTCTCAGAGGTTTGAGGATGAGGGGGTCTCAGAGGGTAAGGGGGTCTCAGGAGTGAAGGTGAGGGGGTCTCAGAGGGTGAGAGTGACGGGGTCTCAGGGGTGAGGGTGGGGGGTCTCAGAGGGGGGGGCTGTGAGGGGGTTCAGAGGGTGAGGGGGTCTCAGGAGTGAAGGTGAGGGGGTCTCAGAGGGTGAGAGTGACGGGGTCTCAGGGGTGAGGGTGGGGGGTCTCAGAGGGGGAGGGCTGTGAGGGGGTCTCAGAGGGGTGAGGGCCGTGATGGGGTCTCCGGGGATGAGGGTGGGGGGTCTCCGAGGGGGAGGGGGAGGGGTCTCAGCAGGTGAAGGCTGTGCCGGGGTTCTGAACCTCGGCAGGTAACCCGCAGGAGGAGCCCTGTGGGGGCTGACGGTCTGGCACCGGGACGTCACTCGTGGGCAGCAATGCAGAGGGTCTTAGGGTGACTCCTGGGGCCTGGCCCCCCCTTACTCGAGTCTCTGAAGTCTCTCGTGGGCTTAGACCAGTGTCTGAAGCTAGAAGGGAAGATCTGAGGGGGCCCCTAGCACAGTGAACGCGGCTTTGTGAAACTCGTCCCGGGTCCTGGGCTATTTCTAAGTTGGGGTCCCAGCTCCAGAGGTCTCTACGGCGCCTGGACAACGGGGGTCAGCACTCCACTCTCTGCCCCAGATCCCACTTAGGGCCACAAAGGCACCTCAGCGCCACAGCGAAGGTGGCCCCCACCCCGCTGGGGGAGCGGACTGACCCGCCACCGCTGTGGGAGCAGGAAGCGAAGCCTCTGGGCTGCTGCCCCCCTCCCAGGGCCGCCTCCCCCAGCAGGAAGTGGCGGTGCCCCCACAGCTGAGCGCTCCGAGCCCCGGCCACCCCCCAGCCCTGCCCTGGGGCCCCGCACCCTCGCCTGGGGTAGGCAGGACCTGAGTGGGTTGCCATGGCTTCTGGGGACCCGATGCTGTTTGAGCTGGACCTTGGGACTTGACCCCTCAAACCTTTTCCACCCCAAGGGAGAGGCCCCATGAGCAGGGGCCTCGCGTGCACCCTGATAATCTTGCAGAGTTGATGTCCTTCTGCCTGACGGTTATCAGTCATTATAGAGGGGGAGATGTAAAGATGGCAGCTAGATTTTTTAACTTGCTCTCTCCAAACGTTGGACTTCCCTGGTGGCTCAGACGGTAAAGCGTCTGTGTACAGTGTGAGAGACCTGGGTTTGATCCCTGGGTTGGGAAGGTTCCCTGGAGAAAGAAGTGGCAACCCGCTCCAGTACTCTTGCCTTGAAAATCCCATGGACGGAGGAGCCTGGTGCAGGCTACTATCCACGGGGTCGCAAAGAGTCGGGCACGACTGAGCGACTTCACTTTCACTTTCTCCAAACACTGGGCCACACGAGGCTGGACTGAAAGTTAACACGCCTACAAGTGTGGAGCAGGACACAGCCCCGAGACAGCCGTTGGGTGCAGGGCATCCCGTGAGGGGCAGGCCTGCCTCCCCCTGCTGTCCCAGGCAGTGCCCGGGTGACCGTCTGCTGCTGCAGGCCTCGCTGCCCAGAGGAGCCAGGGGCAGGTGGGAAGATGGCCCGGAGGCGCGCGTGTGGCAGGATCACCCGGTGCTCCCAGCAGGCTCAGGGGCTCTGGGCCGGGGGCAGACACGCAGGCAGGGAGGACCCTCAGCAGCTGCCCCATTGGGTTCTGGAGTCTGGGGAGCCTGCCTGTGTGGGCCTGGGGCCAGAGAACCAGGAGTGAACAAGCGGAATCCTTCAAACACGAGGAGAGAGGCTTCGCACACAGTGGAAGCGTTCGTGAAACTTGAATTGCTGGCAAATGGGCACTTAAAGTTAAGAAGGATTCACCAGGATAATTGGGTGGAATATTTCCGCTCCCACTCGCTGCGGTCTGGGCGCCAGCTCCCCTAATGGACTGTGGCCTGGACGCTCCCAGGGGGCTGTGTCTCAGGAAATGAGCACCCTGCTGCCACCCCCGGCACCCGTGAGCCTGATACCCCGCCTCTGGATGTTTCTTCCCTTCCTGTGTGTGAGTGGGGGCAGGGGAGCAGACTCCCCGCTCCAATGGACTGAACCCCCTTCTCAAACTCGCCTAAAAGTCAGGGATCCCCCAGGGGCCCGGGGCTTATGGAGGGAGGAAGGCCTCTCCCCCCACCCCTCCAGGTCCTTCCAGCCAGAGGAACCAAGGTGGGGTGTGGGAGGGGGTCCGGAGGGTGCCTGCCACTCACACAGGCACGCTCCATGGGCCCACACGTCTGACGCCCACGCCTCTGGGTGCCGCCCAGCTCAGGGTGCCACACCAGGAACGTCAGACCGCTGACCAAGTCCATCGCCAGCCTGGGGAGCTGGTCCTGGCAGTCCTGGGCTGTCATGGAGTGTGTGCAGGGGAGTGAGAGGTGTGGAGGGTGAGGCCGTGTAGGAGCTTCTGACGATGACCGGGTGGAGGTCACCCAGCAACACCCCAAGGCCGCCAGAACCACAGGGCGGCCCTGACCACAGGGAACTCAAGGGGACTCCTGAACCAGATGGGGCATCAGGCCAGTCTAGGTGGGCTGAGGGCAGCTGGGGAGGCTCTCGGAGGGGAGGAGGGAGGGAGGCTGGGAACCAGAGCACCCAACCACCGTCCCCTCAGCAAGAGGACACAGCACAGGAGGGAGAGAGGGGCTGGACTTCTCTGGAGGGCCGAGCTGTGCCCCTGCTGCCCTGGACCTCAGTAGCCAGGAAGGGCCCAGTCGGGAGGCGCCCGCCCTGCTGAGGTGCAGGAGTGCGTCAGACGCGGGTGCCTCCTGCAGCCAGGTTTGCGGAGGACATGGCGGGGCAGTGAGCCACCCTGGGGCCCCCCGGGCCGCTCAGTCTACCTGCTTTCGGACTCCAGTCCCTGTCTTGCAGTCGCCTCTGAGCCCCCCTGCTGAGCATGGCACTGGGCTGGGGCGAGGCTGGTCACCCCTGGGCCCCTGTTCTGAGAGCAGGTGGAGTGGGGGCCCTGGGGTCTGAGAGCAGGTGGAGCCGGCCTGGCTGGGGCTGGGGGTGGACCGTGCACTCCCGCTGTCCTTTCTGCCCAGCAGCCAGCAGGTCCCTGCAGAGGCAGGCTCAGGCACGGGGACCTGGGTCCAGCCCCGGGCTGGCTCCCCGAGCCATCTCAGGCCCACAGGCCTCTGAAGGCCTTGGTTTCCCACAGGTGGCCTGGAGGGTGCCTCGGGGCTTCCTGGGGTGTCCTTGGGCAGGTGAATGTGGGGTTCTTGAGGTGGGGTGGCCAGGCTCCCCCCGCTGGCCTGCCCACCTCACACCCTGCTCCCCCTCTGCAGCCCTGGGATCATGAACAGCAGCAACTGCAGCTCCTGGGAGCCCCTAGTGGTCAAGGGAGTCTTGCTCACCTACCTGGGCGGGCTCCTGGCGCTCGGCCTGGTGCTCAACGGGCTGGCGCTCTGGGTGCTGTGCTGGCGCCTGCCGCGGTGGACGGAGACCCGCATCTACATGGCCAACCTGGCCGTGGCCGACCTCTGCCTGCTCTGCGCCCTGCCCTTCTTCCTGCACTTCAGGGAGACCTCCAAGGACACGCCGCTCTGCCAGCTCTCCCAGGCCGTGTACCTGCTCAACAGGTACATGAGCATCAGCCTGATCATGGCCATCGCCGTGGACCGCTACATGGCCGTGCGGCACCCCCTGCGCACCCGCAGGCTCCGCTCCCCCGGCCGGGCTGCTGCGGTGTGCGCCGCACTCTGGGCCGTGGTCCTCGGCTCCCTGGTGCTCCGCTGGTTCCTGGATGTGCAGGACGGTGGCTTCTGCTTCGCCGTCCGCTCGGGGCGGAACACCTCCACCGGGGTCTTCTCACTGCTGGGCTTCTACCTGCCGCTGGCCGTGCTGGTGTTCTGCTCTCTGCAGGTGGTGACCGCCCTGACCCAGAGGCCCAAGGCCAACCCGGGCCAGGTGGAAGCCACGCGGAAAGCCTCTCGCATGGTGCTGGCGAACCTGGCCGTCTTCGTGGTCTGCTTCCTGCCCTTCCACGTGGTGCTGACTGTGCACGTGGCCCTGGGCCTGCAGACCTGTGCCCTTAAGACGGCCATCCAGATCACCAGCAGACTCTCAGATGCCAACTGCTGCCTGGACGCCATCTGCTACTACTTCATGGCCAAGGAGTTCAAGGAGGCGTCTGTGTCAACCACGTCCCTCAGAGCTGAGGCCCACAAGAGCAAGGACAGTCTGACTGTGACCTTGACCTAGGAGATGAGCCATGGGCTCCCCTGCGGGGGGACCAGTGACCAGAGACCAGCCCCACAGTCTGCCCTGAACTCGCTGTGGGCCGTGGGCTGTGGACACTCAGGAGGCTCAACTCAGCAGGACAACCTGGGCATGGAGCCTGGGGAGGCACCACCCCCACCCCCAGGGCAGAAGAGAGGCAGGATGAGGACAGGAGGACTGGGGCCTGAGCGGGGCCAAGCCCAGGGACCCTGCTGCGTCCAGAGCCTGGCACACCGGGGCCCTGGGAGGGGGGTGTCTGCCAGGTGCCTGAGGCTCTGGTGGCCAGCCTTCTGCTACTGCCCCACAGGGCCCAGAATAAAGCTCTCCCCTGGGGCTCTGTGCCACCCACGGCCGCGTAGTGGGAGGTGGAGCGCCAGGGGCGTCTTCCAGGTGGCTTTCTAGGGCTTTCCACTTGGGGGCTCTCCACGGGCCCTGCCAGCTGCTTCCCACCCTGGCCCACTCCCCATTATCTGGGGGGCTGCCGCCAGGGAGGGCTGGTCCTCAGCTGCCTTGTTGGTCCCAGGCCTGGCCCAGGCCTGAGTGTGAGCAGCTGGTCCTGAGCTCCAAGTCCAGGTGTAGGGAGAGGTGGGGGGACTGTTAACCTCTGTGTCAGCACGTGACACAGGTGTCTACAAGGGCCAGAAGTGGAGAAGTCCCAGGAGCCACCTAGGGCCTCAGCCTGGGTGTCAAGAGCTGCTGTCGGCAGAGACAGTCTCTGGGACAGAGAAAAAGTGAGAGATGGGAGAGAAGGAGAGACAGACAGAGAGGAAGCAAGAGAGCGGGGGCGGGAGACGGGGGCGGGAGAGTGGGGGCGGGAGGGTGGGGGCGGGAGGGGGGTGGAGGGGGGTGGAGAGCGGGGGCGGGAGACGGGGGTGGGTAGTGTGGAGGAAAGAGCGGAGACAGTGGCGGGACGGGACGCGAGTGAGGAAGATGGTCAGCAGAGCGAGACAGAAGGAGCCTCCAGGGCACAAGCAGAGGGCACGAGGGCAGAGCCGGGAGGAGGGGCAGAGAGACAGACAGATGACGGTTCAGCCTGCTCTGCCCCAGGCCCAGGTCCCTCCTGCTCTCCTGCCACCCGGGAACCCCAAGGGCCAGCCTGGGACCCCGTCTGGCCCCTCAGAGGGTCCCTGAGAGTGGGTGGAGGTCAGGGGTTCTCAAGGAAGGACCAGGACCAGCTCTTCCGGCCAGAGGAGTTTGGGGCCTCACACCCAGGCCCACAGGAGGAGGGGCCTTCCAGGAGTCATGTGGTCTGGGGCAGACGGAGTAATAGGGTGGAGGGGTGGGCCAGCAAAGGTCCTGAGCTGATCTGATGAAGCCTTGGGTGGAGAGGCTCAGAAAAGGCAACCTGCCTGGCAGGGTGCCACTGCTCCAGGGCTGGGGGCCCTCATCCCACGGGGAAGGGGAGGTGACAGGTCTACAGTCTGGAGGGGCCCTTGGCAGAACCCCTGAGGTGAGGGAAGGAGGCACCCTGACCCAAGTTGTGTGGGAGCCCAAGGCTGGCACCTGAAATTGGGGAGGGGGAGAGAAAGATGGAGGTGGGGGAGGGGAGGAGGGGGGAGGGGAGAGGAAGAGGGAGGTGGGGGAGGAGAAGATGGGAGAAGGGGAGAGGATGATGGGGGAGGGGGAGAAGAAGATGGAGGGGGAGGGGAGAGGAAGATGGAGGTGGGGGGGGGAGGGGGGGGGAGAGGATGATGGGGGGGAGAAGGGGGAGGGGGAGGGGAGGGAGATGGAGGTGGGGGGAGGGGGAGAGGATGATGGGAGAGGGGGAGAAAGGGGGAGGGGGGGGGAGAGGAAGATGGAGGTGGGGGGAGGGGAGAGGATGATGGGAGAGGGGGAGAAAGGGGGGGAGGGAGAGGAAGATGGGAGGGAGGGGAGAGGACTGCGCAGCCTCCCCCTGTGGGCCAGGTGGAGTCCGCCCAGCAGGGCACCCTGGCCCTGAGCCCACTGAGGCTCCCACCCCGTCCCAGGCTGCCGACCTCGGTGTCTGTGGCTGCCGTCTGGGGAGCAACCACAGTGGCCACAGCGAGGGCAGCGATGTCCTGCTGCAGGTGGTGACCACTGTCTCCGTCTGCCTCCCTGCGGCTCTGGGTCTGCTGTGACTGGCGTAGGTGGACAGAAGCCTGCATCCTGTGGTCAACCAGGCGGCGGCCACTGCCCACTGCTGCTGAGCCGGCCGTATCCTGCCTGAGAGGTGAGGCATCTGGCTGGGAGGGCCCCTGGCAAGGAGTCCTGCAGACCGTCCACGAGGCCAACACCTGCAGGAGCAGGTGCGTCGTCAGCACGGCTTGAGAGGAAGCTCCGGGACCCTGCCACACCCAGACCTCCATGGGTCTCAGGACGTGTCCACTCCACTGCGGCCAGAGGGCCTGGCGGGGAATCGAGTGGCTGGATCAGCACCAACACAAACCCGCACTGTGAAGTCCAGGCAGGAGACCACCCTGGGGGCTCGTGCTGGGCCAGGGCAGCAGGGCGGCTGCTCAGCCTCAGGCGACCAGGCCCCACCTCAGCCTCCCAGGACACACAGGGAGATTTGTTTGGGCATAATGAGGGCAGACAGGCCTCAGGCAGGGCAGAGCCTCAGGCCAAACCCACCTTCCTGCCGGGCCACCAGCCCCGACCTGTGAGACAGTGCGGCAGGGCCCTGGACCCACACGGCGGTCAGCGCGGCTGGTGGGAACCCCCCCCTCTGCCAGGGTCCTGCTCTGGTGGATCCAGGGTAATTTGAAAGGGAGACAGAGTAGGCGAGGAAAAGCTTATTTAATTAGAAATATAAAGAGAGATTAGGAAGAAATAGTGTAGTAGGAAAATTTAGTGGAGAAAAGAGGCTGAATAACTTGGTTTACGTGGAAAACCAATAAAGTTCCAAGACAAGGAACTTGCACCATCTACGTTAGGACACCGGCGTCCTCTTGAATAGCGGGGGGTGCCCCACCTTGGGCTCCCTCTCACGTGGATCTTAAAAGCCGGGGCAAGTAAGTAGATATGGCGAGCCTCCACGCCCCAGATGGGAATTCAGCCAGAAAATAGAGTAAGAAAAGAAGACACGGGGGAACCAGTCTTTCCAGTGACTGGTCCCGCCTCTATTGTCCGGAAAGGCTTTATATACTCTTGATTTTACATAGAGATCAATGGATAATACAAAATTATGCAGCGTCAGCCGCCCTGACTCTTATCGAGACCAGGCTTTCTCTCTGCATACCTAGTTGTATACATAAGTCTTAGGTGATTTACATCATCTTCTGGCCAGAAGGCCAATTAACATTTTACAGCCCTTTTCTGATAAGGGTTTGTCAACCAGAAGACTTATTTGTGTTGTTCTTCCCAAAGTCTGGCGCCACTCTCAGAAAGCACTAAATAAAGTTACATTCTTACACAGCAAGGATACAACAATTTATAACAAGTAAAAGGAGTACAGTGATTTATAACAAAGAGAAAAGTAATTAACTCAAAAGTCTAGTGTTGCTAACATCAAAACTACAATATTCCTTTTTCTATATCCCAATTACATTGATTAATATCCTTCAGATGCCTAAAAGATAAAGAATATGGAGGGCTGGCAGCAAACATTAACTTAACAAACTCTTCACCGAACTAATTCTTAACTCCAAAAGGCTCTATATCTTTTAGCTGTTTTAAGCTTCGTGCCTCTCACGGTTGGGGGCTGTAAACAAATTGTAAATTTGTAAAGTCGGGCAGACCGGTCAGATAAGTTAGAAATCCATCAAAGGGGCTTAAGCCGAGACATTCCTTTCATATGCAGGGGACTGTTAACTGGAGCCCTAAGTTAATTCCTTTTAGAGGCAGAAGAGGGGAAAGCACAGCACAGTGAGGCAGGCAGGCTCTGGTTTTGGGGGTAGATGTTCAGGAAAACCCAGGGGGAACCCCTGAAGCCTGACCCGCCTTGCCCATCAGGCCTCTCCGCATGACCTCGTCATGGGTGGGGTCTCCCATGCTGGCTCCCAGCATCCCTCTGCCCGTGCAGGTGCCCCACCCACGGCCTGGTCCTAGGGTCTTCTCCTGCCAGGAGGCACAGGCCTACCCATTCCCCCACCACTAGCACCAGGCACGCTGTTCTGGGGCCAGGCACAGGGGTGCTTCAGATGGCCCACTACAGAAGCCGTTTATGTGGCCAAGGCTGCTGGCGGCATCAGGGCCCTTGACCACCGCTCCGGTGCCAGGGAGATCAAGCGCAGCCGTCTGTCTGTGGCTCAAGCACAGAGCTTCTCCACAGGCCAAGAGCACGGCCACAGCCCCTGCCCCCATTTCCTCTTGGGGCTCTCTGATGGCCAGAGCAGCAGCTGGCTGGCAGAAGGAGGTGGGGCCCTGGCCCTCCATGCCCCCAAACCCGGAAACTGCAGAGTACAATGTCTGTCCCGCCGGGTTCAATCCTGACCACCGGTTCCTCGGGGCTCCTGAAGGGGGGCCCTGCCTTGGAAGACAACCTTGAGCTGCAAGTGAGCTGGGAGGGCCAGACCCTCTGCCTCCCCGTCCCAGCGCACTCCGTGTGCAGTGAAAAGCATCCCAACACAGCCGGTCCAGCCACCCTCCCCAGCTGGTGCTGCCCTCTGCCCTCAGCCACAGAGGCCCAGCTCTGCCTCCAGGAAGACGTGTGCTGCTGGCCGTGGGCACCTCCCCTCGCAGAGGCCCAGGGACAGGCGAGGCCTGGGGTTCAGGCTGGTGGCACACTCACTGGAGGAGGGTGGGCTCATTGGCCTGCTGCATCCTCATCCCTGCCTCAGAGGCCCCCAGAGTCACCGTTCAGGGCTGGTCCCCTTGGGGAATCAGGTGCCAGGGACCAGGCCCTCCCACCAGGTCCAGAGACCACTGCCCCCTGGAGGCAACGCTGGGGCTCAGCAGGCGGTGTGGGGCTGGGTGTCAGACCACAGAGCCGGGAGGGGCGCCGTCCACACAGGGAGCTGGCTAGAGCTCTTGACCCGCTCCGAGGCTGCGTCCTGCGGGTGCACCCAAGCCCATGATTTATCAGTATGCTCAGATAAAACCTGCCATGTGCCTGGCACTGGACTCTGAAATGTGCACCCAGAGCCTCACAGGGCTGCACTCTGGGGTCCTCCATGGAGCAATGGAAAGGAGAGAGGCTGGGAAGTGGGCCAGATAAGATGGCGGGGCTGAGAAGGGGCTGCTCTGAAGGTGGGGAAGGGTGTGCCTCAGAGGAGCAGGAGGCGTCCTGCACATGGGCCCCACCATGTGCTGCCGGCTGGATGCTGGATGAGGGTCAGGACAGGGAGCCGCCCTGGGGGGGTCCAAGGGGGACATGACCAAGGCCAGGGTGGCATGGGGGACGTCGGGACAGCAGCAGCAGGTGTAGGCCAGGACGCGGACTCCGAACGTGATTAGGGGGTGACGACGGGACTCCGAGGGACACTCTAGGGGGGCGTGGCTAAGGAGGAAGCAAGAAGGCCTCCAACAGAAAGGGTGCCCGGGTTCCAGTGTGGAGGGGTGTGAGGGCCAGAAGGAAGCAGGGAGAGCCGGCAGCAAGGAGGCGGATGTAGCTGTGACCCTGTAACCAGGAGGGTGCTCTCTGGAGAACAGGCGGCGGACTGCCCGAGCGGTCACGCTGTGTCCTGTCTCAAGGACACCCACGACCATGGCCCCACCTCGCACACTGCGCCTCGCACACTGGGGTGGGAGCCAGAGTCACTGTGCTCGGCGCTGCTCAGCTTGCTGGGCCCGGCCCGGTGTCCAGCATGTGGCAGGGACAGCCTAGACAGGCCAGCCCTAGAGGGTGGGCGAGGTCAGAGCCTCGGTGCGGAGGTGCAAGGCCAGGCGGCGGGAGGCGCCCACTTCGCCCCGCCTCTGCTCTCTAGGTCCCGCCCATGAACAGGCCCCGCCCCTTAGGCTGCACCAAGGAATAGACCCCGCCCCTTATGCCCCGCCTCAGAACTTCTTTCCCGGGAGGTTCTCACTAGGTGGGGCTGGGGTTGACTGGTCCCACCCTCCCCTCCCCAAAGACATTCAGGCTCCAGAAAAAGGGGGCAGCCCTGCGCTAGTGAGGGGCGGGCAGAGGCCTGGGCTTTGCCTCCCAGCACACCTGCCTCTCATCGCAGCGTGTCCAGCTGTGATTGAAGTTTCAGTTAATTTGCCGAGGGAATGTGAATTCTCACTGTGACCCAGACCACAGGGTGAAAGTAGCCTGCTCAGCAGAGACCCAGCCAGGGCCCGCTGGCAGCTCAGGTCGGGGGGTCGTCCCACTTGCCCGGGGCCTGGGTGCAGGACTGCCCCTGTCTGGGAGGGGGACTGTTAGAACACCACTGTGGGGTGGCTTCCAAACAGCAGGTCCCAAGGCTGGAAGTGGACCTCCGGGCACCCGCCTGGTCCAGGTGCCAGCACGGCCGCTTCGTGGTTCACAGACCATTGTCTGCTGCTGGGTCCTCCCTGGTGGAGGGGACGCAGGAGACCCCTGGCTTCTCTTTCCCAAGGGTGCTGACCCCATTCCGGAGGGCTCCACCCTCATGACCTCATCACCTCCTGAGACCATCACATCCAGCTGGGCTGGGTTAGGCTTCCAACTTTGGAAGTTTGGACATAGACACTGTGAGCACAGCAAGGGAGCTGACTGAGGTGATCGCCCAGCGTGTACCCAGGACCTAGTCAGCATCACCGGTGCTGGCGTCCGTGAGGGGCTTCTAAGCATCCGCATGAGGACGACTCTGATAGTGAGCTGCCCCTCCCTGCCTTCTCCAGAGACGTGCCCCTCAAGAGAAACAAACCTGAGACCTGGGCGCCTGCCCTCCCAGGAGCAGGAGTGCCTGTCTGCCCTCTCCTCTCCCACTGCCTCTGACTGTCACCCCTCAGCGGCCCTGTCCCCTCCCTGCCGTGGCCTCTGGACCCCTCCCTGATGTGGCCCAGTGTGCCAGGGCCTGCAGGCGCCGACCTCTCCGAACAATCGCCCACTGTCCCGTAGTCCAGAGAGTGGTCCTGTGTTCCGGCTGCCCGAGTGCGAATTCAGGTGGCTTCCTCCCGGGCCGCAGAGTTCCGCCTGTATCCTGGGATCCTCGGGTCCAGGGTGACCCCTGACACTGGGTAGAGGTGAGCCCCAGGCTCATTCGAGTATTGAACCCGTACCCTCAGAATCTGGCCTTATTTCCCAGCCAGATCCCCACCCCTGCAGACCACAGGGGCCCAGAGGCTGGGGAGCTGCCCCATCCCTGGCAGGGCCTGAGCCGTATCCCCGCCTTTGGGAGATGGCCGAAACTCCTGAGAGTGACTCCCTGGCTGGGAATGATGGGGGTCAGGGTGGCCTTCCTCAGGCACTCCTTTTCAGACATGAAATTCCGAGGACCGGCCCCCCACCCCCAACTGCTGCCTGAGCAGAGGATAGGGAAGGGCCTGTCCTGCCTGCACTCTTCCCCAAACGACTCAGCAGCGGCTTTCAGCGCTCCTCCTATCTCGCTCCCTGGACTTGCTGCACAGCCCTGGGGGTCCAGACACTGCTGGCCTTGGTCCCTCTATTTGTGGCCTAATATCACTGCCAGTGGGTTTCCCAGGCGGCACTAGTGGCCAAGAGCGTCTCTGCCAATACTGGCGAGCCTTTCCAGCACCACGGTCCAAAAGCATCAGTTCTTCAGCACTCAGCCTTCTTTATGGTCCAACTCTCACATCCGTATGTGACTACTCAAAAAACCACAGCTTTGACTAGACGAACCTTTGTTGGCAAAGTGATGTCTCTACTTTATAATACACTGTCTAGGTTTGCAAAAGATTTTCTTCCAAGGAACAAGCGTCTTTTAATTTCATGGCTGCAGTCACCATCTGCAGTGATTTTGGAGCCCAGGAAATTTTGGAGCTGTTTCCACTGTTTCCCCATCTATTTGCCATGAAGTGATGGGACCGGATGCCATGATCTTAATTTTCTGAATGTTGAATTTTAAGCCAGCTTTTTCCTTCTCCTCTTTCGTTACCCTAAGAATTATAATTCTATCAGGTCTGCATTTGAGATGTCGTTTGATCACTTCAACGACAGCAATAAAACCGAAAGAGAAAAACACCAAAATGATTTTAGAAGACAGAATCCTTGCTGCGAGTCTGCATTATTTTATTACCCTTGTTTGCAACAAGATCCTGTAATTACTCTTCCCACAAATGGAATAATACTGAAGCACTTACCTCCCAAGAGAAACTCAAAACTCCGAGTGGAGAAAAGCATGTGTCTTGGCCCTGAATCTTTGAAAGCCTGGGGTGGGGCTGTCACCTCAGAGATGAGCCGCTTCCAGGACTCCTTGACTGGAAGCCCTGTGCCCTGCAGTCCCAACAGCTGTGGGTGACACCCAACAGAAGTGAGCGTTAGGCTAGAGGGGACAGGAAGGCAAGAGCTGATGAGGCTGGGGTGAAAGTTTGGATGAAAATTGTCAAGTTTGAACACGGGCAGTGTTTGCACCTGCTGTAGCTGAAAGTATTCTGGGAAGGCATTCTGTGTGTGACTGGGGCATGTCCCCTACCTAATCCTGTACAACAGGAGGCCTGAAAACCCACCCTTCGGCCGCCGTTGATGGAACATTCCAAATGGGGGTCGGTCAGGTGGTCCAGCCCCCAGACGTTATTAATATGAAGGCGTATAGGATGGGATCTCCAGGTTCACTATGTCCCGTTAGAGGCTGGAGCGTAGGAAGGAGAAAGTGAATTATAAAGTGATAGGAACTACCTTGTGTGGAGCCCAGGAGGAACCTTAGGGCGGGAGTCAGTGAGCGTCCCCAAGCAGTCACCACTGGGGTGCTGGACCGGAACATTTCCCATGGAGACGGCTGGCCCACTAGCCAGCATCAGGTGTGACAGAGACCCCTCCCTGACCCAGGGGCACAGAGTAATTACGGAACATCCCATGTGATGCCACAGACCTGCCAGTGGGGAGGTCAGTGACCGGAAGAGTTCCTGAATGAGATGGGAATTTTATTTACCTATTAATACAGGTGCGTTCTCCCAGGGATGTCCATGAACAAAACAGGTGCGTTCTCTCAGCTATGTCCACGAACAGGACAGGTGTGTGCTCCCAGGGAACGTCCATGAACAGGGAGCCTTGTCCCCCCTGCAGTGGCCTTGGGACCCCCTGAGGAGCTGCCAGACACCACCACCATGTGAGCAGTGCCCACGAGCAGCTCTCAGACCGCAGGGCCTGCTGGGTTTCCGTCAGTCGAGGGGAGTGGACAGCGTCCTCTTGCATGGTTTCCGTCCGGTCAAAGAAGGGAAAGTGGATTGGCTCACGGCCGGTACACGCTGTCGCCTCTACGTTGGGTTTTACTGACTCGTGTGTGGTGGCCAGCAGCCTGGTCGTACAGTCATGCAGATGGGCACCGGGAAACTGGTGTTAGGGCCCACGCAGATCGCTATGGAGATTCAAGAGCTGTGTTAAGCTAGGACATTCCAGCACCCATCAGAAGTGCCCCTTCCAGGATCAGAGGTGACTGGAATCAGCAAATGGCTATCCTGGCGCTCTTGCCTAAGTGGCCCCCCGGGCTCTCAGCATGAGTGGGCATGGGGGCTCTGAGGGTAAGGTGGCCCCAGGCTCTCAGCATGAGTGGGCATGGGGGCTCTGCAGCCACGCAGAGATAGGCTGATTCCAGACACGGCCTCCTGCCCCTGGACAGCTGGGGGCAGGCTCCCCAGGGGAGGACCCCACAAGGCTGACAAGTCAGACTGATGCCCCGTAGCCCCATAGAGTACAAATGGGTCCTGCCAGGAGCGGACGCCGACTCTGGCCTTGGCTTTGTGGGTCCGGTGGGAGATGCAAGCACTCGGCTACACACATACACACACCTGTTCCTTCTCAGCCTCTTCTCAGAAAGCGGAGTAGAGCTCCTCGTGTGCTGCGGTAGGTCCTTGCCGTTGTCTCTTTTATGTACAGTAGTGTGAGTACATTCATCCCAAACCCCGACCTTTCGCCTACGGTGACCTGACGCTTGTTTTCCGTGAGGAGTTTGCTGCTAATGCTGCCCAGCCAGTCCCAGTCTTGGCCATTGAGGAACCTTGTTGTCTGGGTTGCTGTCTTTCTGACACACTCCTGCCAGTGTGGGTGTGTTTTGGGGGAGGGCAGGGAGGCAGATGCTCCAGGCTCACCCTGAGCCTCTCCAGCCCTAGGTCCAGAAGCAGCCGTTTCTCCTAGCAGTGCCGGAGGAGCCAGCTCTGGGGGCTGCAGCGCTGCTGGGGTGGGGCTGCTCCGGGGTCCTCTCTGCAGACACAGACTTCTCTCCAGAGGACCCCTCCACCGTAGTAGCCAGGACAGGTGGGGGTGGGCCGGGGCGAGGGAGGGGGCAGCGGTCCAGAGATGAGAGCCCCTTCTGGAGCCGGCCTGGATGCGGGGCCGTGGCATCTGCAGCCCAGGAAGCCACAGGTGGAACCAGGGAGGCCCGCCCACCAGAGCCGTCCAAGAGCCCCTCCCAGCACCAGCCTGGTCACTCCCTGCCTTCAGAATGGACCGCTCAGACCAGAACAGGGGGCGGGAGAGAAAGGGGTGCAGAGAGGGTCCCAGGGCCGCCCCTGGGGCCTCAGCGGAGGGTGGCCCCTCTCACCTGCAGCCAGGTGATGGGCAGACTCTTCACCATCTGAGCCCCAGGGAAGCCCTGCTACAGCACAGCGCCGTGCAGCAGCCGGGGCCAGCTGTGTGCCCAGGCTGGCTTTGTGGGGCTTATGGACACACTCTTAGAACCTGCTTGCATGTAGGGGACTTACTATACGTCACTCACAAGAGATTTTGATTGATTGTCCAATTTTCCTGTCTCCCTTTTCTGCAAATTTATTAATTAGCTAATTAAAATGTATACATTTGGCAACTTCATCTTCCATTAATCAAGCTGAGAGCAGTATCAGTCACTCTGGACAAATATAGGATTGCAATCATTTCTGACGATTTTCAACTTCGAGAAGGACCTTTCTGCTGATGGACCCATTGCTGGGACTGTTCGGAGTGTGAATCAAGAAGCTGGCTCCTGGTTCACACGTCATTTCAAGTAGTTCTCTGTGCACTCTTGTCACTGTGTCTTCAATTTTACTGAAAAGTTAATTTTAAGTTGCCGTCCATGTAGTAACTGCTTCGTCAAAGCCTCTTTTCTGTGTAATTTCCTTAAATTTAATTTTTGTTCCCAAGCCTGTGGGTTGTGCTTTGCAATGTTGACATATTTCAGAACAGGGACTCCAAGCTCCTGGAATAATTCTAACGACCCGCTGCTATCATGTATTGCAGCGCCCACGTTGGCGCTTTTCCTGAACTAACTCACCGAACAGCTCACAGCCCGAGCGCCCAGGGTCCCTGTCCTGGAAGCCCTCGTGCAGGGGCTGTGGGGCCTTTCTGTGGGGACTGCTGAGTGGCTGCCCCCCACCGGTCCTGGTGCTGCCAGTGAGGACCCCTCTCTCCGCCCAGGGTGACGGCCTCTCACCCCTGTGGCTGCTGCAGTGACTGTCCTCCCAGTGCTGACCCCCTGGGGACAGGGCTGCAGGAACCCCCAGCTGAGGGGCTGTGTTCTCTGGGGGTGGGAGATTCCAGGTGAGCTCCAGTCTTTGGGGAGAAAATGGCTGGGGGCTCCTCCGAGCCTGGGGGAGCCCGGGGTCTGCAGTGACGGCCCTGCTGTGCGTGCCTGGCCACGAGGGCCTTCAGGGCGGCAGCGTGCAGGGGGATGGTGGGGCTGGGTGTCCTGTGGCCCTGCAGCTGCGGGCTCCAGCCACCGCCCTGGCCGTCCCCAGCAGGCCTCGGCGCAGGAGCCGCTGGGCCGCGTCCAGGCCGGCCAGTCGCCAGCACTGGGACAGCCCACCCGTGGTCTCCTCAAGGCCGGCTGTGCTCACCCTGGACCGTGGCCTCTCCTCCTCGGTCTTACCTTTGATTTCGGTTGGGAAAGACCGAAGGCGGGAGGAGAAGGGGACGACAGGGGGAGAGACGGTTCGACGGCATCACCGACTCAATGGACGTCCACTCAATGAGCTTGAGTGGACTCTGGGAGCTGGTGATGGACAGGGAGGCCTGGCATGCTGCAGTCCATGGGGTCAAGAGAGTCGGACGCGACTGAGCAACTGAACAACAACTGTAGAGAAGAGGCCCCAGAGACCCCCTGCCTCCCCCTGCCTGCCCTTCACCAGCCTGCCAGGCCCAGGGACACGGCAGGCCTTACGGACAGTTTATTGACATGTGGTTTCTGGGGAGAAGGGGCTGGAGGTCTGCCCCCTGCCCTCAGCTCAGGGAGCCCCCGGGTCCGGCCACGGTCGGGCCCTAGCTCCCTGCTCACGGGGTCGGAGCCGGCGTGGCTGGAACTCAGTGGCTGCCCCCCAGCTACGGGGGCCCCCGTCCTCTGCTCCCCTCGTTAGGCGTCTGGCTGCCTCCAGGCCCCGGGACAGGCCTCCCTCTGGGGACCCGGTACTTGCTCTTCTGACTGTAGAGCAGGTTCCTCTGGAAAAGGCGAGGGAGGCGGCCGTGACACAGCAGGACGGCCAGGAGCATGCCTGCGGGAGAGCGAGCGTCACACGGAGGCCGGGGCTCCCCGGGCCCGAGGCCGCCGGGCGCCACACCCCACACCCTCCGCGGACAGGGGCCTGCAGACGGGGCCAGGCCTCGCCCTGGCCCGGCTCCTGCCAGCGTCCGCTCCCATGGGGGCCAACCCCCCGGAGGTCAGTGGGGACCGGGAACCGTGCGCACTTGCAGGCCGTGCTCTGGGCCCCGTGTTCCGGGCACAGGCGCCCCTTCCTCCCGGGGCCATCTCCTGATGCTGGCGTGTCGTCCTCGGGGTGGTGAGCGTGGAGGTGGGGCCGAGGGGGCCGGGGGTCGGGGGTGGGGCCTGGCCGAACCCTCACCCCCAGGTTTTGCCCGGAGCTTCCGGAGTGGAGGACCCTGGACCCCCACCTGGCCACCTCTCGTCCCCCGAGGCCGGGAGGCCCCCTTGCCTGAACCAACCCGGAGCATGCACACGGGTCCTGGCCCCCCCCGCCTCTGCCCCTTGCGGCTCCCAAGGGGGTCCTGGGGGCTCCAGTGCCGCCATGGCAGCTCGGGGGTCAAAGGCTGGAGCGGTGTCCCCCGGATCCAGGTCATTCCCTGACCTCGCAGCGGGGCTTCACCTTCAGCAGGTGTGAGTAGTTACATTGAGACAAGATGTCCCTGGAGCAGAATGGACCCCAACCCCGTGTGACTGCTGTCCTTCCCAGGGGACACGTGGCGGACAGGGAGGATGGGCTGGGATGGGACCGATGTGCCCGCAGGCCCCCGATGCCTGGGGGGGCGGGGAGGAGGCCGCAGCCCCAGAAAGGCCCCGCGCCCGGCTTCCCGCGCCCACCTGGGGACAGGTGAGTGGCCTGCTGCCCCAGCCTTCGCTTCGCTGTGGTTCCCGGGCCGGCGGCCGAGAGCTCCGAAGGACAGCCCCAGCCCGTCCAGCCGGCGCCCCCGTGGGTTGGGGCCAAAACGCTCTATTCCAAATCCCCGCGTCTCCAGCTTCCCTGAGAGGAACCTCCCCGCCCCGCCGCCCCGGGTACCCTGGGGAAGGCCCCGGAAGCAGCCCCTGCCTCGACCCCGGCCAGCAAGCTGGATGCCCTGTGGGCCACCCCTGTTCCAGAGGACAGCCCGGGCTGGCCTGCCCCCGCCCCAGGACCCCCAGCCCCTCACCTGTCACGGGGCCCAGCCAGTACACCTGGATGTACTCCAGCAAGCTGTGCCCCGAGCAGCGGAAGGTGACCGAGGCGGCCAGTGTGGGGTTCAGGAAGGCAGACGTTAGGGGCCCGGCTGCGGAGAAGTGCAGACGTCAGTCCTGGCCCGCCTGTGCCACCTCCGCACTGGACCCGCCCACCCACCTGGGGGGCCCGGCTCCACCCCCTGTGCCAACTGGGACACGGGGAGGCGGCCGCCCAGCCCAGGCCAGAGGTCAGGGGTCAGGCAGCAGCCAGACAGGAGTGTCTCCCGACCTCTCACCCCTGCGTGGACTTGGCTCCCCAGCCTTTCTCTGCACACCCTACGCCCACGGGAGGGCGTCTTAGAGAGAGACCCAGAGAGGTAGGGAGACACAGAAGGAGAGACAGGGACAGCAAGAAGGAGAGAGACTTGGCCGAACAAAGAAACAGCAGCAGAGAGGGGCACGCGGGGCCAGCGGGGGCGGGGGTGGGTCAGGGAGACTTCCGCAGAGGCTCAGGGACCCACAAGAGCTTGGTCAGGAGGCTTGGCCTGGGCGGGGGGCAGAGGAGGAGGGGGAGGAGGTGGGGAGGAGGGGGGAGGGGAGGAGGGGGAGGGGTGAAGGAGGGAGGAGGAAGGAAGAGGCTGGGGGGTTGCCTTGCAGTGACAGGTGGGCCCAGCAGGCAGCGGGCAGGGGCTGAGGAGGAAACAGCAGCCCCAGGCCCCGAGGAGGGGTGATGGAGGACGCAGGGGCTTCCAGACCAGAGCCTGGGCCCCGAGGAAGCAGCAGCCCCCCTCCCACCCGCCATCCGCCTCTGGTGCCCGCCTCCCAGGATGGGCAGGAGCAGCTCGGGGTGTGGACAGACCCAGCCGGGAAGGACTGCCCCACCAGGGTCGGGTCCCTGCCCAGCGCGTTGAGTCCCGCCTGGCTGGCCACCACCCCCAGCAGGTGCCCAGGCAGCGGCCACCCCAGGCCTGGTGGCCCCGTGCTGGCCTGCAGCCCCTCTCCTGGGCGGCCACGCAGCCCCGGGGACAGGCGGCCGGTCTTACCTGTGCCGGCCACGGCGGTGAGCAGCAGGGCCACGGCCGGCGCCCTGTGGACGGCGCGGCTGCCCTGGAGGCGGAGGAGCGCCAGGTGCAGCAGGAAGGCGCAGGAGCCCTCGAGCAGGGCGCCGTGGGGCACAGCCGTGCGCAGCGCCGAGCTGCAGTGCGGGTCCATGAGGCTCTGCAGCAGGTGCAGGTCGCTGAGCCCCCAGGCCCAGTAGAGCCGCGTCAGGGCGCCGGCCGCCTGCACGCCCAGCGCCTGCGCCACCAGCTCCAGCAGCGTGCTGGGCAGAGAGGCCTCGGCCAGGAGGAACCGCTGCAGGGACACCGTGGGGTTGGCCGAGGCCCCGTCCAGGGTGGCCCCGTGCACCAGGAGCAGCAGGAAGACCAAGGTCAGCAGCAGGTCGGGGCCAAAGCCTAGCGCCCAGGGTCCGAGCTCCACCAGCATCCGCATCTCCAGGCAGCAGGCCCCCAACTGGGCCGTGCCCGCCACCTCCCGGGCAAAGTGGGCGTAGGTGCCCCCGGGGAGCAGGGCCTTGGCCGCCCTCCTGACCGCCTGGCAGAGGGCGAAGGTGGCGAGGAAGAAGCAGAGAGACACGTTCAGACCAGCCATCGGCCTGGAGGCTCCGGGAGGGCGGGCCTGCAGGGCCTGAGCTGACGTGTCGGGCGGGGAGGGGGCCGTGGGAGCCTCACACCTGTGCCCCCCACAGCGCCTCTCCGGCCCGCCCCTCAGTCGAGCGTCCTCCAGGGACACCCGGCCCCCGTCAGCCACTCCGGGTGCCGCTCCCCAAAGCCGCCATGTCTCCGTGACTCAGCCAGGGCCCCTGGCTCCACCAGGCAGCTCCTGGAGGGCGCCTGTGCTGGTGTCCACCCAGGGGAGGGTTCCCAGGCACCAGCTCCCTCGGGAGGGCGGCACTGTGCTGGGTCAGGGGCCCCACACAGGGAGCAGGGGCCGCCCTGGCAGGGCTGCACGGGGCACCTTGGAAGCTGAGCCTGCAGAGACGGACCCACCTCACCTCACACAGTAAGTCCCCTACACGCGAACAGGTTCCATTCCGGGAGCACGTCTGAACGTCCACACAATGGCTACGTAGTTTTGTAACTGTGATAGGCTTATCATACTCTACACAAACATACAGTCTATCTATATACGCACTAGACAGTCCAGGGGATTCTCAGCCAGAACACTGGAGTGGATTGCCCTTCCCTTCTCCAGGGGATCTTCCCAACCCAGGGATGGGATGCAGGTCTCCGCATTGCGGGCAGATTCTTTACCAGCTGAGCTACCAGGGAAGCCCTTTATAATACTCTTTACACAAATAATACATAAAAAACAAACAAAAACATGTTCAACCTCACAGTACACACAGTGCCTTGAAAAGTGCAGTCGTACGCACCGACAGCCGGCCCCCAGGAGCAGGCCCGCAGGAGCAGGCCCGCAGGAGCAGGCCCCCAGGAGCAGGCCCCCAGGAGCAGGCCCACAGGAGGGGGCCCCCAGGAGCCGGCCCACAGGAGCAGGCCCCAGCAGGAGCGGGGGGCGGCCCAGGAGCGGGCCCCCAGGAGCCGGCCCACAGGAGCAGGCCCGCAGGAGCGGGCCCCCAGGAGCCGGCCCCCAGGAGCCGGCCCACAGGAGCAGGCCCACAGGAGCAGGCCCCCAGGAGCGGGCCCACAGGAGTGGGCACAGAGTGAACAGCAAGAAGTGTTACTGACTGGAGGGGGGGGCGGCGCGGGACGGTGGAGCTGAAGGGTCATCAGCAACAGGAGATGGAGGGTGAGCTGCCGCTTGGCTCACACCTGACACTGACGGAACGGACGTCTGCACCTGTGGAAGCTTGCAGCTTGAAGGTTCCTGAGAAGGGGACTTACCACCGTGGACCTTCTGCCTGGAGTGTGGGCATGTGACCTGAGTTTCTAGGGAAGCTAGAAGTTCGAAGTGAGTTTGTCTTGAGCAAAATGGCTGCTTGGGGGCTTCGGCGGCTTCCGGAAGGCCCCGGCACATGGTGAACTTGGAGGAGAGGGCCTGATCCAGGCAAGTGGGGTCCCCTGTGAACCCCTCTCCACACCCCACGCGAGTCCAGGTGAGCGCCTGGCCTGAGGACGTCGCTGGGCCCTGCCCCCCAGTTCGGAGGGACTGGAAGCCTGGTGCTCTGCCCGTGACTCTGCTGGACGCCTGCCGGGCTACAAGGACAGATGGCCCACGTTGTGGTCATGGTTGCTCCGCCGTGATCTCAGGACCTGAAGGAGCAGGGCCCCTGCATGTGTCAGGCCACTGCGGGCCCGGCAGCCACTCTAGGCCGAGGGGACAGGCTGAGCGAGGCTCAGAGGATGCGGAGGGGAGGCCCGAGCCAGGCAGGGGGCCCTGGGGGTGCGCAGTGCCCTCGCCTACAGGCCTGAGCTGGAGCAGAGAGCAGGAGCCGGCTGTGGAGGAGGCTCCCAGGGGAGGGGGTCTAAGCCAGAGGCCTGGGGAGCTGCTGCTGAAGGTCAAAGTCAAGGTCTGCAGGACAAAACCACACCCCACAGGGGCCAAGGCAGCGGGTGCAGGGCGGCAGAGGGGTCACTGGGCAGGTGCCCCCGGGGAGACAGGCAGCTGGCCCCAGCGTGCCCCTGCAGAGGGGGAGGGGGCCCTGAGCACAGGAGCCAGGGTCTCTGCAGGCAGAGGCCTCATGGCCAGCCACTGCTGCCGGGGAAGGGGTCCAGGCGACGCCCCCTTAAGCCCACCTGGAGGCCCCCGGCCCTGCTCCCGTGCTGTTCTGTCCCTCACATCCCCGCCGGCCCCTCCCTCCTTCCCAGGGGCTCGGCTCCAAAGATGAAAGTGAAAGTCACTCAGTCGAGTCTGACTCTGTGTGACCCCGTGGACTACACAGTCCATGGAATTCTCCAGGCAGGAATACTGGAGTGGGCAGCCTTTCCCTTCTCCAGGGGATCTCCCGAACCCAGGTCTCCCGCGTTGCGGGTGGAGTCTTTACCAGCTGAGCTACCAGGATGAAAGAACTGCCCTCCAAATCAGGGTGAGTTTCCTCCCGAGGAGCTCGGCCGGGCACGGAGCTGCAGGGTGCTGCGCGGGAGGCTGAGGGCCGGGCCTGGCCGTTCACTGCTGGCCGCGCCCACGCGAACCTGCCTCCTGCAGCAGTGCTGGTTTCCACACCCGAAGCCCTGCTCCCGACGGCGCCCCAGCTGGGGACGCGTCTCCCCGAGCAGGTCACTGCACTTCTAATGTGGGGGGTGGGCTCGAGACCAGCTGAGGCTTCCGTTCTGCCCCCACAAGCACTTCTGCTACGCAGAGGGGCCCTGCCATCTGACGCTCCCATCCCTGCCCCCTCACAAGTCCATCTGATGTCTTTCCCCACCAGGCTCTCGTCCCCCCACAGCCCAGGCCTAGGCGGGGGAAGCAGGGGGCAGAGACCTGCAGCTTAGGGACAGAAACTGACTGTTTCAGCTTTCCTGGCAGACGACCTTGGGTTCAGAACTCTCCTGGAAGTGGGAAGGTGTCTGGTGCCCGCATCTCCCCACCCCCACGCCCCGGGAGAGGGGTGGGGCTAACCCAGCAGGAAGGTCCTCAGGGCCCTGACCTCACCCAGGAGGCGGACACGCCCCCAGACTCCAGCCTGCCGGTGGGGTGCCTGTCTTTCCCTTCTGGCAGGCCCCCACCCTCTCCAAGGAGCAGGGAGCCTTTTGGACGCCGTAGCGACCTGGTGCACTGAAGCCCGTGATAAAAGAAACGCTCATGGAGTGAGGCGCTGGGAAGTCATTCCGGCTGTTACCCGAGTTAGCTTGTCTTAAAATGGATGTTTATTGGAATGCAGTTGCTTTACAATGCTCATTTCCACTGTGCAGCACAGTGAACCAGCTATACACACGCATATCCCCCCCCCTAGTCAACTTGAACTTGATGCTAACTGGAATAGCCTGTTCGTGGCCCAGCAAACACACATTGTACATCTGCTTTAATTATTAAAGGAAAGGGCGCACCGACCAGAAGGGAAGAATGTCCGGGGCCTCCCTGGCGGCTCAGTGGTAAAGAACTCACCTGCCCATACCGGAGACACGGGTTTGATCCCTGTGTCCTGGAGATCCCACGTGCCTCGGAGCGACTAAGGCCGTGCTGCGTGACTGCTGAGCCTGCGCTCTCAGGCCCGGAGCCTCGGCTGCTGAAGGTCCACGGCAAGAGAAGACACCACACTGGGAAGCCCGAACACGGCAGCTAGCCTGGGCTGCAACAAACGCTCAGCACAACCGAAAATAAACGAATAAATAAAAACAGAGGGTAGGATGGTGGGATGGCATCACCGACTCGATGGACACGAGTTTGAGCAAGCTCCAGGAGTTGGTGATGGACAGGGAGGCCTGGCGTGCTGCAGTCCTTGAGTTTGCAAAGAGACACAACTGAGAACTGAAAACAAAGAATGTCCAAATTAAAAACAAAGGTCAAATGCTTCCCTTCCTGGCCCTTCTTTAACAATAAGACTCCCTCTCAGGTGCCAAGGACAGGCTGACTCGCTGTGGAGTATGTGCTGGTCTGTTTTTTGAAAACTTGAAGGGATACAGGGCTTCCCAGGAGGCACTGGCAAGAAAGAACCCTCCTGCCGACGCAGGAGAAGCAAGAGGTGAGAGCTCGATCCCGGGTCGGGAAGGTCCCCTGGAGAAGGGCACGGCAGCCCACTGCAGTATCCTTGCCGGGAGAATCCCGTGGACAGGGGAGCCGGGTGGGTCTGAAGGGCCGCATCCCTGGCTTGTCGGACGGTCTCTGTCCCGACGAGTCATAGAGCTGCTCTGGAGCACTCCCTCCGAGTGGTCTGGGAAGCTCTTTCCTGGACAATCGTCCTCAGTTGGGGTTCCGTAAAGCTCTCTTCTCTTCCTGTTACAGATTATCAATGGTCTTCGTGGACCCCGCGTTTCCCTCAGGCCCACACAGAGCGTGAGTGCCTGCGGGGACCTCCGGTCCACCTCGGAGCCCTGGGCCTCCGCCTTACCTGTTGGCCACCCGTGGCTCCCCATGGGGCCTGGTCTCCAGGCGGCCAAGGTCCGCCCAGGTCGGAACACAGAGCGCGTGAGCGCCAGAAATCCTGCCTGGAGTTGGATGGTAATCCACACTGAGTCATCAGCCTGAACTGGCTGTATTTCTAGATACTTCACATTTTCAGATAAAACATAAATGGTGTGCAGCACACCTATCTTCAGAGTGAACTCTCACCCATGAGATGCACAGACGCAGGTCACCCACGGCTTTACCCCGGCGGGAGCGGAGTGCGCTCTCAGAAAGCCCCGTCCCTTCCAGTGGACCCCGCCCCTAATCAGAGGCATCCGGCTTCCTGCTTTGGGTCATCGGAGGCTTGGGGACCGTCCCACGTAACCCAAGTCCTGCGTCTGCCCTGCGTCTCCACTTGCGGCCAGCAGGGAGGTGGGCTGCTTTTGTTTCCAGTGTCAGAGTTTTGTTCCTTCTTAATTCTAATGGAATTCCATTTCATGGCTGAACCGCGATTTGTTAAGCCATCTTTCTGATAGTGAACAAACATTTAGGTTTTCTTCCATTTTTCCCCTACAATACAAATAAAGCTGCTCTCAGTAAGTTCATATAAGTCCTTATAGACAAATGTTTTTCGTTTTGGGGGGGGGGGGTGGTAAGTAGCTAGAGAATCTTTCTAAATCATAGGGCAGGACAGTACTTGATTCTGTGAGGTTCTCTTGCTACTTCCCACACGGTGGTTGTAGCATTCACACTCCCAGGAGCATTCTAATGGCAGAAAGTGAAGAATTTAAGAGCCTCTTGATGAGGGTGAAAGAGGAGAGTGAAAAAGCTGGCTTAAAGCTCATCATTCAAAAAGCTAAGATCATGGCATCCAGTCCCATCACTTCATGGCAAGTAGACGGAGAAAAGGTGGAAACAGTGGCAGATTTTTTTAGGCTCCAAAATCACTGTGGACAGTGACTGCAGCCACGAAATTAAAAGACGCTTGCTCCTTGGAAGGAAAGCTATGACAAAACTAGACAGCATATTAAAAAGCAGAGACATCACTTTGCCTACAAAGGTCCATACAGTCAAAGCTGTGGTTTTTCCAGTGGTCATGTATGGATGTGAGAGTCGGAGCATCAAGAAGGCTGAGCGCCGAAGAATTGATGCTGTTGAACTGTGGTGCTGGAGAAGACTCTTGAGAGTCCCTTGGACTGCAAGGAGATCCAACCAGTCCATCCTAAAGGAGATCAGTCCTGGGTGTTCATTGGAAGGACTGATGCTAAAGCTGAAACTCCAATACTTTGGCTACCTGATGCGAAGAGCTGACTCATTGGGAAATACCCTGATGCTGGGAGGGATTGGGGGCAGGAGGAGAAGGGGACGACAGAGGACGAGATGGCTGGATGGCATCACCGACTCAATGGACATGGGTTTGGGTGGACTCCAGGAGGTGGTGATGGACAGGGAGGCCTGGCATGCCGCAGTCCATGGGGTCAGACATGACTGAGTGACTCAACAGCAACAGTAGGAGCAAGATGGGAGACGCCTGGTGTCTACAAACACGATGCCTGAAGATCCCCACAGTCTCTCCCCCTGGTGTCGCTCTCTCTGGGGCGGGAAGCTGCATTCCCCTGATGACAGCTGATATGAGCACATTGTCAGGAGCCTACTTACTGGTCATTCAAATGCTTTTTGTTTCTTGCTGAGTTGTGTATCTTTTTCATTATTGAGTTATAATAATTCTTCCCATGTTCTGAAGACAAGTCCTTTGTCCTATCATTGTTTTTCCAAGTATTTCCTCCCAGGTCCTGTTATGCTGTGCTTAGTTGGTCAGTCGTGTCCGACTGTCTGCGACCCCATGGACTGTATCCCACCAGGCTCCTCTGTCCATGGAATTCTCCAGGCAAGAACACTGGAGTGGGTTGCTATGCCCTTCTCCAGGAGACCTTCCTGACCCAGGGATCGAATCTGGAACTCCTGCATTGCAGGACGATTCTGGCTCAGACGGTACAGTCTGCCCCAGTGCAGGAGACCCAGGTTCGATCCCTGGGTTGGGAAGATCTCCTGGAGAAGAGAATGGCTACTTGCTCCAGTGTTCTTGCCTAGAGAAGCCCATGGACAGAGGAGCCTGGTGAGACCCAGTCTGCGGGGTCACAAAGTGCCAGGGTCCAGCCCCGGTGGATCCAGGGAATTCGAAGAGTGGACGGAGTCGTCGAGGAGAGATTTATTTAATTAGAAATATAAGATTAGATTAGGAAAGAATAGTGTAGTAGGAAAATTAGTGGAGAAAAGAGGCTGAATAACTTGGTTTACATGGAGAACTAATAAGACCTCGAGACAAGAGGTTTGCGCCATCTACATTAGGCCACCGGCACCCGTTTGAATAGTGGAGGGTGCCCCGCCTTGGGCTCCCTTTCGCGTGGGTCTTAGAAGCCAGGGCAAGTAAGCAGACGTGGCAAGCCTCCGCGCCCCAGATGGGAATTCAGCCAGAAATTAAGGAAGACACGGGGAGACCAAGCTGCTTCGGTGAGCGAGGCCCCAATAACTTTATTTTTAAAAGGACTTTAATACCTTTTTCACAAATGATGTTGTATACATTATCTTCTGGCCTTGGAGGCCTGTGAAACATTTTAAGACCCTCTTTTGATAAAGGCCGCTCAACCAGAAAACTTATTTTCCCTTGAAGTGTTTTTTCTTTATGTTTCTAATCTATGTCAGCCTCAGAAAGTGTCAAACAAAGTTACATTTTCACGGAGCAAAGGTGCAGTAAGTTACAACAAAGAAAGAACCAATTAGCTCAAAAGTCTGATGTGGTCAGTTTCAAGGCTACACTTGTTTTTTCTTACATTCTCACTATGTTAACAAATGTGCTCCCAGGTGCACAGTGGATAAGAGATACGGGAACTTAGCAACAAGCATTGGCCCAATAATGAAATCCTACACCAGCGCTACTCTAATAACTTTTAACTCTTTGAAAGGCTCTCTGTTTTAGGTGTCCCGTGCCTCTCACAGCTGCGGGGCTGTAAGCAATCACATGCGTAGTTGTAAAGTCCGGGTAAGGCAAGCTGGAGAGCCGTCAGAGGGGTTTGAGCTGAAACGCTCCTTTCAAATGCAGAAGACTGAAGCCCTAAGTCAATTTTTCCAGAGAGTGTCAGAAGAGTGGAAAAGCACATTACACTAAAATCAGGCCGACCTTGGTGTTTGGGGGTGAATGTTCAGGAAAACTCAGGGGACCCCTGAATCCAGATCACGCCTTTGCGTTTTGTCGGGCTTCCTTCCTCATGACCTTTGCCATGGGCGGGATTCCTCACGCTGGCTCCCGGCAACAAAGAGCTGGACACAACTGAGCGGCTAACACTTCCTTTCTTCACCATCTGAGCCACCCGGAAAGCCCAGGTCCTAGTCATTTCTTAGCACTGATAAGTACTTGTAGAAGTTTTAGTTTTGTGCTTTGCGTTTAGGTCCAAGATCCACTTTGACTTAGCGTCTGAATGTTTGTGAGAAGTGTAAGATCTGTGACCAGATTCTTTAAAATGCTTTTTGCTCGTGGGCATCCCTTTGCCCCAGCCCCGTTTGCTGAGAGGATTGTCCTGTTGCCCTGAACAGCCCGTGTTCCTTTGTCAAAATCAGCTGACTCTGTGTGCGTCCATTTCTGGGCTCTCCTGTACCCTTACTGCCTGTCTGCTCGTTCACCAGCATCACACTATCTTGATTTTTTAAGCATTTGTTTTTATTTATTTAATTGTGGCAAGCGGGATCCTCGATCTTAGTTGTAGCATGCAAACTCTTAGCTGTGGCATGTGGGATCTCGTTCCCCAATCACGGATAGAGCCTGGGACCCCAACACTGGGAGGGTGTCTTGGCTGCCGGACCACCAGGAAAGTCCCCATCTGGCTGGCGCCCCAGGAGCGTGACTGGGGAGGCTGAGTCTGTGTGCGCCCTAAGTTGCTCCAGTGGTGCCCAGCTCCTTGCAAACCTAGGGACTGTAGCCTGCCAGGCTCTTCTGTCCACGGGAGGCAAGTATGCTACGGTGGGTTGCCATGCCCTCCTCCAGGGGAGTGTCCCAACCCTGGGACTGAACCTGGATCTCCTGCGCTGGCAGGCAGGCTCTTCACCGCTGGCTCCACCGGGGAAGCCCTCCTGAGTTTATAGGGCCAACCAGCAAAGCTCATGTCTTCTCAGCAGCGAGTCTCGCGGTCAGTGAACACAGAATGTCTGTTTACTTACACCACTGATTCGTCAGAATTTTGTTGTTTTCTACATCAGATACTGAGCATATTTTAATTTTTACCTATCTTTTTTTTTAAAACCTTCTCTCCTTTTTTTATTTTTTTGGCAGTACTATAAATGGTGATTTTAAAATTTCAAATTCCAGCTCTTTGTTGCTGGTACACAGGCGGGCCATTGACCTTTAATTTTGATTCTATATTGCCCCCCTTGGGGCATCAATGAGTAGTTGCTTTAAACATCTGCGTATCCATTTCTCGAAGGCACACTTTGTCACTTCTCTGGGGTAGATGCCCAGCAGCGGGACTGGTGAGGCATATGAAAGAGTACACTTAACTTTCTAAGAAAGCCCCAAGCCCTTGTCCAGAGGGACTGAAGCTTTTGCAGTCTCACAAACAGTGAAGCATTCAGCTGCCGCTTCTCACCAACACGCGACGTTCTCAGTTTTCGTAGCTCGTTTCTGATTCCAGCCCTTTAGTGTGTGAGTAGTAGCAGCGTTTAGCAGTTTTAAGTTGGGTCGTTGTTTTTTTTTTTCCTATCAGAGACTTTGGAGGATTCTCAGTGTATTCTGGAGACAAGTCTTGGGCCAGAGGTATGATTTGTGAATATCTTCTCTGCATCTGTAGCTTGTCTTTTCATTTTCCCTCACAGAGCAAAAGCTTCTTCACCGTCATAAAGTTTAACCTTGCATTTCTTTCCTTGTGAATAGAGCTTTTGGTGTCATGTCCAACAACACCATGCCCAGCTGTGTATCCTGCAGGTTTCCTTGTGATATTATTTTCTTCTGGAAATTTTATAGATTCAGATTTTACGTAAAAATTTGAGTTACTTTTTGTATAAGGTGTTAAGTTTATATTCATTTTAAAAGACGCATCGGAGTCCATCTGTTCCAACATCATTTGTTGGAAGTCTATCCTTTCTCCATTGATTGCTTTCGCATCTTGCAAACAGCGTCAGCTGGTCACATTTGTGTGTGTGTGTGTGTGTGTGTGTGTGTGTGCGTGTGTCCACTTCTGGGTTCTCGCATGTGCTGCACTGATCTGTGCGTCTGTTTCTTCACCGATGCCACACTGCCCTGGAATCTGGGAAAATGGCACAGCTGGCATTTTGCGGGTCAGGAATGGAGATGCAGACGCAGAGAACAGATGTGCGGACGTGGGGCGGGTGGGAAGTGGAGTGTGCGACGAGCCGAGCGGTCAGGACTGACGCACACACACCACCGGCGTAAAACAGATGGCCAGCGGCGGCTGCGGCGTAGCCCGGGGAGCTCAGCTGGGTGCTCAGCGATGCCCCCAGGAGGATGGCATGGTGGGCGTGGGAGGGGGGGAGGCCCGACAGGGAGGGGGCATGTGTGCGTGCGGCTGGCTCAGTCTGCTGTACAGCAGAGACACAGCATCGTAAAGCAGCCAAACTCCGATTTAGAAAAACACCACACTGTCCTAATCCCTGTGGTTTCGTAGGACAAAATGGATACTGTGACTTTTCTAACTTTATTTTTCTGGGCCAAATCTTAGCCATTCTAGCGCCTTTACTTTCATGTGACTTTTAGAATCAGGTGTTTGATATCTACAGGAATTTTGATTGAGACCATGTTGGACTTAAAGTCAATTTGGCGAGAGATGGCATCCTGATAAATATTGAACCTTCTAATTATGAACGCGACTCTCCACTTCACTTAGGTCTTTATCTCATCGGTGTTTTATTATAGCCTCGGCATTTCGCCTCTGCATGCATTTTGTTAGATTTATGCATATGTAGTTCACTTTTCCTGCTGCTGTAAATGCATGCTTAGTTGCTCCGCTGTGTCTGAGTGCAACCCCACGGACTGTAGCCCGCCAGGCTCCCCTGTCCATGGGATTCTCCAGGTAAGAACACTGCGGAGGGCAGCCGTTTCCTTCTTCAGGGGATCTTCCCAATCCAGGAATCTGCACTGCAGGCGGATTCTCTACCATCTGAGCCACTAGGGAAGCCGCCAGTACAAACAGTACAATTTTTTAAATTCAGAGTTTCAACAGTTTATTGCTAGTATATAAAAATAAAATTTGTGTTTTTAATTCTGTAGCTTGTAATAACATATAATGGAAAAGAATCCGAAAAAGAATATACATATATGTGTGTATTTATATAGATATATGCATATATAACCGAGTTACATTGGTGTACACCTGAAACATAGTAAGAAAAAGAAAGTGAAGTCGCTCAGTCGTGTCCGACTCTTTCCGACCCCATGGAAACCAGGCTCCTCCATCCTGGGATTTTCCAGGCAAGAGTACTGGAGTGGGTTGCCATTTCCTTCTCCAGGGAACTTCCCGATCCAGGTATCGAACCCAGGTCTCCCACGTTGTAGACAGACGCTTTCCGTCTGAGCCACCAAGGAAGTCGAAACATAGTAACTGTACTTTAATAAAACATAAATAAAATGAGCGTTTGTATATCAACTTGCATTCTGCAGCCTCGGTTAACTCGTGCATTAATCATAGCAGATTTTCGGTATACTCCTTTAGAACTTTCTGCCTGTCGGGCCATTCTTCTATCCTGATCTGTGCACCCGTTCTCTCCTCATTTTGCCTTACTGCCCTGATTAGGAGCTCCATTCCCTTGTTGACTCGGGGTGATGAGAGAGGGCATCCTTGTCTTGTGCCCAGTCTTAAGCTTCAAGTCTTCACTTCTTGCTGTTGAGTATGATGCTAGCTCAGCCTTCCCAGGGGGCACCAGCGGTGAAAAACCCGCTCTCCAGTGCGGGAGACAAAGGAAGCCTGGGTGCGATCCCCGGGTCAGGAAGACACCCTGGAGGAGGGCCCGGCACCCCACTTGAGTGTTCTTGCCTGGAGAATCCCAAGGACAGTGGAGCCTGGCAGGCTGCAGTCCATGGGGCCACAGAGAGTCGGACACACCTGACGTGACAGAGCACACACACGGTGTCAGCTACACACTTAGTGTGGACACGCTTTCCCACGTTAAGGAAGTTATCTTCTATTTCAAGTTTTGATGAGCAATGAATACTGCATTTTCATCAAATGCTTTTTCTGCGTCTATAGAGATGATAATGTGATTTCTCCTTTGCTGGCTTAATATAGGGAGAAGGCAATGGCACCCCACTCCAGTACTCTTGCCTGGAAAATCCCATGGATGGGGGAGCCTGGTGGGCTGCACTCCATGGGGTCATGAAGAGTCGGACACGACTGAGCGACTTCCCTTTCACTTTTCACTTTCATGCGTTGGAGAAGGAAATGGCAACCCACTCCAGTGTTCTTGCCTGGACAATCCCAGGGACAGGGGAGCCTGGTGGGCTGCCATCTATGGGGTCGCACAGAGTCGGACATGACTGAAGCGACTTGGCAGCAGCAGCAGCTTAATATAGCGAATTAGAATGATTAGCTCTTGAACTGAGCTTGCATTCCCAGGATAAACCCAACTAGGTCATGGGGTATTAGCCTATGTACCCCAACATTCAATTTGGTGAAATGCAGTGTGCGTTGCGTGCTACGTCGCTTCAGTTGTGTCTGACTCTCTGTGACCCCATGGGCTGTAGCCGGCCGGGCTCCTCTGTCCATGGGATTCTCCGGGCAAGAATACTTGAGTGAGTTGCCATGCCCTCAGTGAAATGTTACTGAAGGTATTTGTTTCTGTGTTGAGGAAGGACATTGGTCTGCGGTTTCACAGAACGTCTTTGTCCAGTTTTAGTGCGTAACACTGACCACATGAAAGGACTTGGGTCTCGTGGTGCAGGGCCGGTGCACCCGAGGGCACCTGGAGCTGCTGGGACAGGCGCAGCCAGTGCGGAGGGAAGCAGGGAGACACCCCCGTGATAAACGCCACGTCGCACCTCCCACCCCTCAAGCCTCTCTGCCCTCCCTGCCTGGCCACTGGGAGGCGCGTGCTATCTCTAGACACTGCTGGACAGCTGGCCCTGCGGCTATAAGGCCCCAGCAAACAGACCAACGCACGAGTAAAGCCAAGCGGGCACCCACGGGTCTGGGGTTGCATAAAGAGCCATTTTATTTCTTAATTGGACAGAGCTTAAGTGCACACACACGGGACAGGAGCCGAGAGCCTAACACTTGGGTTCAGGACACCAGGGGACTAGTCGTTACGTCAGGATGGCAGTCACGGTGCAGGGACCACACAAGCACATAGGTACAAGCCACGGGGGACTCGGGGGCTGGCCGGCCGCGGGAGGCCCGGGTCTGTCCCAGGGCATGAAGGAGGGGAGGGCTGGCAGGGACCGGCGTGGCAACCCCCTGCACGCTGTAACCTCGGAGACGTTCAGGGACCCTCCTTGGGCGTCTTGCCTCATCCGGCCCAGAGGCGCTGAGGGGGACCAGGGCTGACGGGGGGTCACCACAGTCACCCTGCGCGCACGTGTGTGTGTGTGTGTGTGTGTGTGTGTGTGTGTGCGCGTCTGTGCGCACTGTCAGAGAACAAAACGCTGGCTTATTATGAATAGTCACTCAGAGCACCGAGGCCTTGAAGCGGACAGGTCTCAACACCCGCCTCTAGCCCCCAGCCTGGTCACCGGGGCCCAGACTCTCCCTCCCGGGGCTCCACCCAGGGCCGCTGTGGAAGGCATGCCCCCTCCCTGGAGGAGCCGCCCCCAAACTCATGGCAGCTGCAGCCCGAGCAGCCTCAAGCGCCAAAACAAAACCTGTCTGAGAGAGGTGGCTTCTGGCATCCTTCCCTCCCCTCGAGGACACAGCTCGACCTCACACCTGACCTCCCCACCTGCGCCCACCCCCTGGGGACCCCCGGAGCCTCCAGGCGGCCCCCCGGGTCACAGATGGGATGGGGTCCCGGACCACTTCTGCTGGCTCCCACGGCACCCGGCCCAGGAGAGCAGCTTTCCCGATGCGCAGATGGAGCTCTTGGGCCCAGGCCGAGAGGAGGTGGTGTTGGGCAGGGGACACCCTGAGTGTTAAGTCCCCACCGGGAAGGCAGGAGGCCAGGACACAGTGGCCGTGGGGGCCCCCGTGGCCGTGGGGGCCCTGGACACGGGCGAGTGCCTCAGGCCTGCCCTGCGCAGCAGGGGCTCTGCAGGCTGGCTGGCCCCAGGCACCCTGCCCCCAGACAGGGTCATGGACGCTGACGAGGCTGTGGCCTCAGGCTGGCTGACCTGAGGGGCCGTGGCCCGGGCTCTGCGCCTCAGTCTCCCCGCAGGACAGCGGGGTGCTTGGGACTGATCCCCAGAGCTCACCCGCGCGTCCTCCCCTGCCCGCAAGCTTGGCTCAGTGATGGTTCTGGAACGGCGGTCAGCCTGCTCTCTGCGTGGCCTCTGGGGACCCCGGGGGGGCTCAGGCCCCCGATTTCTGGACGGCGTTCGGTCCTAGTCTAGACCCTCCGCCTCTGCCACCTGTTCCGGGCGCTGTGGAGCGGACAGGCCTTGTGCTACGGCTGCTCTCCCCTGAGCTGCGTGTCTCTGGGAGGAGGAAGGGCTCCTCAAAGACCCTGGGCAAGGGGGTTCCCCGACCAGACCCTCAGCCCGGGTGACCCTGCGCGATCCTGGGTGACCCTTGGGCCCAGATTCTGAAGAGGGGACGAGACAGGTACTGTCACAAGAGGCCGGAACCAGACCGGGCGACACCCTAGGACACAGGAAAAGGTGTCTGGAAGATGAGTGGCCCAGCACTGGCATTGGCTACCCACACTGACCGCCTGGAGTCTCCCCCCCGGGACCCCTGAACACTCCTCTCCTGGAAACAGAGAGGCCCACGGCCTCCTCCCCACGGCGACCCGTGGCTCACCCCGCGTCTCGCCCCTGCCCACGCTGCCCACAGCTCCTTGCCGCCCGGAGCACTCGTACACCCAGCCCCGCCCCCGGCCGGCCCAGACACCAGGCACCACCCTGACCCTCTCACCCCAGACCGGGTGCCTGGGCACCGCTGCCAGCGTCCCCGACGGTCACGGCTCAGGGGCTGCCTTCTGGGTGAGATACGCACCCTACTCCTGCTGGAAGGGACACACCTGCGCTGCTCGGCCTTCAGGCGTCACACCCCCGACACACGTGCGCGCACACACACACACACGGGCCCCGGGACCAGGCCTCAGCTCCGGCCGGGGCAGTGCATCCTCGTGGCTCCCGGAGGGCCGCCCCGACCCGTCTGTCCCCAAGAGGCTTGGGAGGTGTGTGTGGGAACAAGGGCGCGGGTCCGTCTGAATCCTACAGGTCTACGTGAAGGCATTAGAAATAAATACTTATAAATAGAACACAGTCTTGTCGTTAATGTCTGAGGGGACTGTCTCAACGTCACTAACTAGTGTATGTTAATTATAAGTCTGTCTATGCTTAAAAAAATATGAGAATGGCAGCGACGCCCCGTGACTCCTGCCCCCCGTCTTTCCGGCACCTCCCAGCTCCTCCCACCCGGGGCGCCTCCTGCAGAAAGAAAGGACGACACGCGTGGCCTCTGCTGGGACAGGTCGTGTGGCAGGTCCCAGGCAGGGCGGGCGTCCCAGGAGGCAGGCGGGGCTGGGCGGCACTGACAGATGGTGGCGATGACGGGAGGCGGGGCCGGGCCTGCGGGTGGCTGGGCTCAGACCCGCATCTGGGCAGACCTCCTTCTGGACAGCTTGGACCTGCGGGCCGAGAGGAGCAGCGGTCAGGGGCCCATGGGCGCCCGCAGGCTGGCGTGAGGGGCATCGCAGGCACGCCCCTGCCTCCCCAACCGCCCGGGAGACGTACCCTCTGACTCCTGCCCCTGGGACTCGGTGGGAGCAGCCCCCCCGCCCCCACAGCCTCCTTTGAAACGTCGCCCGCCAGGGGCAAGGCTCGCCCACCCGGAGCCTGGTGGTCCCGACACAGAGGCCACCTCCCACTGGCCGCCCGTGGGCGCTGGAGGCCGTGGGGACCCGCGCGGGGTGGCCGCCCGTGGGCGCTGGAGGCCTTGGGGACCCGCCCGTGGGCGCTGGAGGCCGTGGGGACCCGCGCGGTGGCCGCCCGTGGGCGCTGGAGGCCTTGGGGACGCGCGGGGTGGCCGCCCGTGGGCGCTGGAGGCCGTGGGGACCCGCCCGTGGGCGCTGGAGGCCGTGGGGACCCGCCCGTGGGCGCTGGAGGCCGTGGGGACCCGCGCGGCGGCCGTACCGTATGGTCCCGGCCAGCAGGGGGTTGAAGGCGTACAGCCAGTCGTGCATGTCCTTGTCGCTGCTGGCCTGCAGCAAGATGCCCCGGTGCTCCGTGCACACCGCGAACGTGTTGGGGGTCTGCAGAGGGAGCCGCCGTGAGGGGCGCCAGGCCTCCCCCGCTCAGCCCGGGGCGGCCGCGGCTCCTCGGGGGTCGGAGGGGGGGTGTTGGAGAAGGGGCAGAGAAGGAGGCCCGCGGGAGGGCCAGGGTCCTGACCTCCCATCCAGACGCCCCTGCAAGCGGGCCACCCTGTGCCTCTCGCCCCGTGGCCATGCCCCAGGCAGCCTTGTCACTGTTTTGCATCCCCAAGGGCCCCTCCCCGGGCCCACAGCTCAGCTGTGTGCTCAGCCCGTTAATCCCTCCTCTTCTCTCAAGCCTGAGCCCTCAGCAGGGTGGGTGTGGCGGTCAGGCTGAACTCACACCCCCCACCTTGGGGAACCCCGGGCCCCAGCCGGGAGGACTCAGAGCTCCTCACACACAGGCCCAGGCCACCGCCTGCTCGGAGAGGACCTGGGCAAAGCCCGGGGGCAGGAGGCTGCTCTTCTGGGACCTGTGCCCTGCTGGGCCTGCAGGGCTCCCGACACCCTCTGTGGGTGTCTCTGGAGGAAGCACTGTGTCATTAGCCATCAGATGGGGCATCCTTGGGACCAATGCTCAACCCACCCCTCACTGGTGGTTGTCACCAGGACGGCACGCCCCACAGGTAGGCAGAGTGAGAGGAACGAGAGAGGCTGACCCCGACACCCCCACCCGTGATGTCCAGCCACACTGCTTCGGCCGAGCAGTGAGAGGACGCGGCCTTCGGGGGACTGGGCCCGGCTCCCGCCCTCCCCGCCAGCCCGTGGCCGCGGCACACCTTGAGCATCGCCTGCTGGTCCTCACTGTACTCCACCTGGGCAGTGGACAGGTTGAGCACGAACCGCTCCACGGCGTCCTTGTCACTGTTGTACATGTAGGCGTAGGGCCGCCGCACCACCACGAAGCGCTTGGCCCAGCCGGCCGTGTGCGGCTCCAGGAAGTGCAGGTAGCCCTTCTTGGAGACGATGGGGCTGCAGGGTGGAGACGAGTCAAAACTACCTCTCCAAGGCCTCCCACCGGCCCCGCCCCCTCTGCAGCCTCCCACCGGGCAACACCCCCCCCACGCCCCTTCCACAGCCTCCCACCGGCCCCCACCCCCGAAGCCTCCCACAGGCCCCACCCTGTCCATGGCCTCCCACTGGGCCCGCCCGTCCAGGCTCTGGGCCACCCTCCCGTCCTCTGCATCAGCTCGTTTTCCACCTCTGCCCTAGGTTTGTCGGGGGGGCTTGGTCTGACTACAGCACAGAGCTGCCCCTGCCCCACATGAGGTGGGTTGGGTGGGGGGGGGTCTGCTTGCCCCCAGCACTGCCCCTGGTCAGGGCATGGTCTCCTGATGCCCTGCACTGCCCCTGCTCAGGGGGGGTCTCCTGGCCCCCGGCACTGCCCCTGCTCAGGGGGGGTCTCCTGGCCCCCGGCACTGCCCCTGCTCAGGGGTGGTCTCCTGGCCCCTGGCACTGCCCCTGCTCAGGGGTGGTCTCCTGGCCCCCTGCACTGCCCCCCCTCCTGCCCCCCTGCACTGCCCCTGCTCAGGGGTGGTCTCCTGGCCCCCTGCACTGCCCCTGCTCAGGGGTGGTCTCCTGGCCCCCTGCACTGCCCCTGCTCAGGGGTGGTCTCCTGGCCCCCTGCACTGCCCTGCCACTCCTGCCCCCCTGCCCTGCTCAGGGGGGTCTCCTGGCCCCTGCACTGCCCCTGCTCAGGGGGGTCTCCTGCCCCCTGCACTGCCCCTGGTCAGGGGTGGTCTCCTGGCCCCTGCACGCCCTGCCGGGGGCCCTGGCCACTGCCCCTGCTCAGGGGTGGTCTCCTGACGCCCTGCACTGCCCCTGGTCAGGGCATGGTCTCCTGACGCCCTGCACTGCCCCTGCTCAGGGGTGGTCTCCTGGCCCCCGGCACTGCCCCTGCTCAGGGGTGGTCTCCTGGCCCCCGGCACTGCCCAGGTCGGGACGGCTGCCGTCCCTGCAGGAGGCAGAGCTGGGGTCCTCAGGAGCCAGCTGGGCAGGGCCCTCACACACCTGACGCGGATTTCCTGGATGTCAGGCACCAGCAGGCGCTGGGGCTCCTTGTCGGCTTCCGCCGCCCGGGCAGGGGAGGGGGGCTTCTTGGCATCCACCTCGGGCAGGGGCTCAGGCTCCGGGCTGGCCGGCCGGGAGCAGGGCTGTGGGGTCCTGGGGGAGCAGAGTGAAGCCCCTGCAGCGCCAGGAGGCACCTGGAGGGCCGGGGAACCTCGGCCAGGCTCCCCAGGGGCCAGCGCCACCCCCGGGGCACCCACCGGGGCACCCACCGGGGCCCACCCGCCACCGGCTCCTTCTCCAGGGGCACCCTGGCCCCCCACCCCCTCCCCAGGAAAGTGGCTCCCCGTCCCGCCTCAGACCGAGGCTGACTCGGCTTCCTCAGGGACCATCTGCATGGAGGGAGCGGGTGGTCCGTGGCCTGGCCAGCGGGGCCGACGTGCTGGCCGAGGCGGCCTGTCTCAGGATGGGGCCCAGAGGGCTTCACAGTCTTTTTCTCAGTCAGAAGAAAAAGACCCCAAGGAGCTACAAGATCTGGGGGTCAGACACGAGTGGTGTCAGCAGGGGGCCCCCACGTCAGCAGAAGTCAGTGAACCCAAAGGGCCCCGAGTCTCTGCTTTGTCACCCTATTCCATCGGCCGCTGGAAAGGGCTTTCGCTGAGTGTTTTGACCTGTTCCCAGCCTCACGGAAGAGCGTATTTTAAATTTACGCTTTAGCAGAAAGTGGCCCGGAGGGGCAGCAGGAGCCCTGCCCCGCTGCATGGCTGCCCCCAGATGCCAGCGCCTCGAGCTGTCCCGCCCCCGCTGTCCAGCCCCCTGACCCCCGCCGTCCACACCTGGAGCCGTCCCACCCCCACCCCCGCCGGCCGTGGTCCACTCATTCAGGCCCGGCCCACACCTACCTCAGGTCGGCAGCCCCATACCGGCCCTCGATCAGGGAGGGGCAGGTGGAGGAGGGGGTGAGCGTGGTGGCCCCCAGCGGGGACATGGACGGGTCCCGCAGCAGGGTGACCGACATCTCGGAGAGCTGCAGAGGAGACGGTGTTCTCTGAGCCAGCGTGGGGCCCCCGTGGGGGTCATCCCCCACCTCAACTGCAGGCCAGACCCTCCTGTCCACCCCACCCAGGGCTTCGGGCTCTGCCTTGGGGGAACCATAGGACACCTGGGTGAGGACCGAAGAAGGTGTAGCCTCAGAGCCCCAACGTCAGCACGTGTAGCCCCACGGCCAGGGCAAGAGGAGCTCCGGGCAGAGGGAGAGGCCAGCGAGAGGGCAGAGGGCAGGCCGACCACAGGGCAGAGCGAGGGCGTGGGCAGGACCCCCCAGAGGCTCCGTGCAGAGCAGCACAGGAGCTGGGGGGACAGGCCTGAGGCTGCCGGCCCCGATGCACCCCCGGGTGAGGACTGAAGCCAAGGAGGGGCTGGACTCGCCCAGGACAGGAGCAGTGGGGTGAGGCCAGGTCGGACGGGGCTGCTACTGGAGACAGTGGACAGAGGAGGGCACCTCGCTCCTGCCCTGCACGGGCCCTGGCCTCCAGCCCTGAGCTCAGAGGCACCCCTCTGGGGTGGCAGAGGGGTGTCCCTAAGAAAACCCGAATTCTCTCTCGGCACCAACAGTCCCGCGGGCGCCCTGCCCCGTGCCCACCTTGCTCTCGCTGGCGCTGATGCAGACGTGGCTGTGGGTGTACTCTCTGTTGAAGGAGTGGGTGAGGAGCCGTAAGCACTGTGGGCAGAGCAAACACCTGGTCAGGGGCCCCCGGGACCTGGCTCAGATGTGGACGCAAGTGACTGGCCGAGGGGCTGGGCACCCCAGGAGGAGGTGGGCAGCACCCCACCTCTCCCAGGGAGCAGGGCCATCTGAGGAAGCCTCCTGCGGCAGGCTGGTTAGTGCTTGGGCAAAGGAGGGGGTGGGGGCACACGAAGTGCAGGAGGTCTTCCCTGTGGCCCACCCAGCGGCAGAAAGGGCCAGCTCTGGGGGAGGTGGTGAGTTCCCCGTCAGTGTAAGTATCCAAGGGGGGGAGCAGGTCACCGCCTGGGGGAGGAGGCTGTTAACAGTCCCTGAGTCCCAGCGTGGGTGGGGCTGGGTGGGGACGAGATCAAGGTGACTCCGAGGCCCTCGTTCTCCCAGGTCCCCCGCCTGCAGGCCGGCTGGCCACCCACCTTGAAAGCCAGCTCCCGCTGCCGCTCGCTGGGCGCCTCTAGGGATGCCGGCCGGGCCTCAGCCGTGAGCGGGGAGGAGGTGCTGGAGGAGATGGGGGCCTCGGAGTCCTCGCTGGAGGCGGGGGACAGTGCCTCGGGGCCGGGCCGCTGGGCCGCCTCCAGCTTCTCCCGCAGCAGCAGGTAGTGCCTGGTCTTCTCAACCTGAGGGGGGCATGAGCACGGCTCACCCTGCGCCCGCCGGGTGGGGGGGGCGGCATGGAGCCCGCAGACCTGCCCGCGCCCTAGCACAAGCGGATGGACAAGCTCCAGGGGCGCACCCTCGGAAGGGCCCAGAGCGTGGAGGGATGCGGACCCGACACCCTCTTTCCACCCGCTGCCCCGGCCGGCGGCCAGTGCCTGCTGCTGGACACGGGCTGTCCTGACCGGGGCCACCGGAGGGCCTCGCTGCCCCCAGCTCTCTTCCCAGTGTCCTTCCCGTCTCCGCTACACGCCCCCCAGTCCGCGGCTGGACCAAGTGCGAACGTTCCACCGGAAGCCGGAGGCCATCATGAGGCTCTGAGCCCCGTGACAAGCGGGAGAGCTCGAAAGTGCGGCTGGGGCGGGGGCGGGGGTCTGGGGGGCGCCGGGGGGCCCAGCCCTCACCTCCTGCAGGAGGCTCAGCTTCTCCAGCTCCCACTGGTGGTCCAGGATGAGGCTGTCGCTACGTGGCCTCCAGCCCGCCAGGTTCTCCTCGCCGCGGACGTAGGCCACGGACGTGTCCAGCACCCGCCGGCGCCGACGCTGCATGCCTGCATGGGCCGCGGGCATGGTGTACCCTGCGGGGCTGTGCCCACCCCCACGTCCTCCGGCCCCACAGGGTCTCCGGGTGAGGGGCTCCCCACACAGCAGCACAGCCAAGGTCACCCGAGTGTCCCACGCGGGCCCTCCTCCCTGACCCCCATCAGCGGCTCCCCCAGCCACGGCCAGAGGGCGCGGGGCAGACACCTACCTGGGCTGCCCGCGTCAGCCACGTGGCACAGACTCAGCTCGTACACGCCCGTCACGCGGTTGCTGCGGAGGGGGGGTTGTTACCCGCGTGGTGACGGCCGGGCACCCGTTCACCATCATACGCACTCTGGGCGTGAGCCCTGTGGCCCGCACGGCAGGCAGTGGGGGCTGCGGTGTCAGGGTCCCCGTCCCAGACCCCCGCTAGGCCCCCTTTGTCTTGAGACCTCTGACTCTGCCTAGGGCACCCCACTAACGCGCTCATGGAGGGGTCCCACAATCCCAAGGCAACCTCCTGGATGACAGGGTCATGGGGTCATGGCCATCCAGGCCCCCTACGCTCTTTCCTCCCGGCTGTGCCCCCCAGGGCGGCCGCCCACAGCACAGGGTGTGCGGGTATCACTGAAGGTGACCAGCAGGGACCCTGGGTGTCCCCGCTCCTGGGGCGGAGTCCCTCCACTGCCTTCCTCCCCTCCCCCAGGAATGCAGAGAGCGGTCAGAGTGCGAGAGGGCGCTGGGCCTAGGGTCTGACCCCCGGGGTGCTGGGAGGCCTGGCTCTGCACACGTCCCTGGAGACGTGCCGTCCAGGGTCCCTCTGTCCCCACCCACCCTGTGCTCAGTGTTCACCCTGCCCAGCAACAGGGCCCCACGGCCGCTGGGGAGGAAGGTCACCCAGGACCACCCATGGGAGCCCCAGAGTGGACACAGGCCTTCCTGCTGCACCTGGCAGGCAGACCCCAGCTCTCTCCTGCCCCACAACACAACATCCGTGTCCCCACAAGTGAGCAGAGGCCTCCCCCGCTGGTCCAAGCGAGATGGGCTAGAGAGCACTCCTGGTGGGCTCACCTCTCCGAGGCCCGCAGGCTTCCACTGCCGAACAGGTTGCGGATGGAGCGCGAGGCGGGCAGCTTGGCATCTCGTGAGTAGAAAACCATGCAGAAGTCCTTGGTGATCACGGCCGGCTGCGCGCAGCTCTCCATCTGCAGGGTGAGGGGCTCAGCACAGGCTCACCCGGGCCCACCCCAGCCTCTCCTTCCGGGGCTCAGCGCAGACTCGCCGGTGCCGACCCAGCCCCCTGGCCTCTCCTTCTGGGGGAGGCCCAAGAGCTGCACCACCCGCAGCCCCAGACCCTCCCCTCCCCCATCCCCGGGGCAGCCCCAACACAGGTGAGAGTCTCTGGCCCCGCCTTGAACCAACTCCGGCTGGAGATGCCGGGTGTCCCTGCAGGACACCCCGACATCCCAGACACGGGCCTCAGTCTCCTCACCATGCAACTGGGATGACACACTGCCCAAAATGTTTGTGAAGATCTGATTGGACCCTGTCTGTGCACCCACGGGTCAACCCTAAAGGCCACGGGAGCGAGCTGCTGTCTCAAACAGCAGGTTCTTTTGTTTTCCTGAAGCTCCAGGGTGACAACTGACACAGCGGACGCGTCCTGGGGTCCTGCTTCGGTGATACCCTGCCAGTGTTTGCTCAGCCTGAGCAAACCTCATCCCATGGGGCGGCCACACTGGTCCCCACGTTACAGCCACAGTAGCTAGACTCTGGGGGCAGGGAGACAGGGTGGCTGGGTACTTCTGTCTCTACCACCCTGCTGGCTGCTGCACCAGTGAGAAATGCCCACAGCCCCAGCTTCCTCCTATGCTTCCAAAGGAGTCGCAGCCAGAGACCCTTGCGATGGGGAAAAGGAGGCTTCTGTTCTTGTGCTGTCTGGAACACAGATGCAATGTCTGGTGCTGCTGCAGCCGTCTCGCAACCCCAAAGACAAACCCACACGCTAAAGATAGAGGAATTGACTAATTCTGAGCATTCCCACTAAAAGCACACAGATTTAACTCAAGGACTCAAGAAGCCCTCTGAGAAAACAACAGGGTTGACTGGGGTTGTATGGGACTAACAAGCACCCTTACTGTCCGTTGTCCAGCAACTCAGGCTCGGTGGGGGGGGGGGGCAGGTGATTTGAGGGGAGGCCCTGGGCATAGGTTTCTTGCCTCAATATAAGCAGAGAGGGTCATGTAAATCTTCTCTCTGTAAGGGGTGACCCGGTTCAGCAGGAGGGAGTTGTGCATGGAGCTGTCCCACGCAGCCTCAAACTGGTAAAAGGTTCTAGAAGGAAGCAGAGATGAGGCAGAAAGATGACGGAGCTTGGTGCGCTCTCAGCAGGGACAGGGACATGCAGACGGACACACAGAGACAGACAGACATGTGGGCCACCACCTCCAGGGCGAGCCGCTGGGGCCAGGGTCCAGGGAGGACAGACCCCTCCTTACTCAGGACGAGGCCGGGTTGGGGGCACCGGACGCCCCACCAGAGGGGGCCCTAGAGAGCTCTGAGTGCCACCCTGGGGGATGGGAGGTTTCAGCCCAGGGCTCTGGAGCAGAGGCGGGAATGGGAGGGTGGAGGGGAGAGGGGCTGTGATCACGGGAGGAGAGGCGAGGGACCTCCTGAGCCTGAGTAAGGAGGCGCACAGCCTCTCCCTGGACCCGAAGGGAGCCTGCCGGGTCTGTAGAGCTCTCTGCAGCATCTCCTCCCCAACTGACTGCCCTGGGGGATGATGCTGGGGGTGGAAACCGGGGCGGCCCCCTGAAGACAACACAGCCCCTGTGGCCGCAGCCAGACCCCACAGAGCAGGCCGCGAGTGCTTCTCTCTGTCCCCAGTGTCTAAGTCAGAAAGCAATGACCAGAGCAGGAGCAAGTGGCCAGGAGCCCACGCTGCGGGCGGCTGGGGGCAGCCTCAGGGGCCAGACCAGTGGTGGCCTCCACTCCTGGCCGGCTTTCCTGTTACCCGACAGTAACAATCATCCTAAACTCCTGCCTCACTCCCGGCCTAAGAGTCGAGGACCGTCACTCATGAGCTGGGAATCTGCCTCAAGCCCTAGCGTGGCCGCTCTACGAGCCCTGGCAGCCCCAGATTCTCCGGTTTCCACCCCGCATCTCCAAGAAGACACGAAGACACGGCAGAGAACAGGTCAGCGCAAGCGGGGCGCCGCACACGCCCCCGCACGGCCAGCCCCGCCCAGGGGTGTGGACGGCAGGGCAGCGAGGCCGCGAAGGCGCCGCCCCTTCTCCGCGGCGCAGGCCGGGGGCACGGGAGAAGCAGCGGGACGGGGCAGGGCCAGCGCCGGGCACGTCACGGAGGCAGACCCACGGGGAGGAGGTGAGGACAGCGGGGGGACCAGAGGGCGGGCGGGGAAACTGAAAACCAGAGAGGGCGGGCCAGCGGGCGCGGAAGAGAAAAGTGAGCTGTACCTAGTGTCACTTCCGAACGAAGCGCTAAGGTGGAGGCGGCCAGGACACACGGACACACACAGAAAAGACCACACGTCAGAGCGGGCGCCGCCACCCGGCCGGGTACACGCCGACTGGCCCGGAGCAGGCGGGCGCTGCACCGCACTGCCCACGGGGCTGCTGCCCACCATGCCCGGGGCCAGACACCACCCCGGGGGGGCCCACTGAGTCCAGAAGGGTGAGGGGGCCCACGCTGAGCACACGAGGGTCGGCGGTCCACTCTGAGCCCAGGGGGGGCCCCACTCTGAGCACACGAGAGTGAAGGGGCCCACGCTGAGCACACGAAGGTCGGTGGTCCACTCTGAGCCCAGGGGGGGCCCCACTCTTGAGTACACGAGCGTGGAGGGGCCCACGCTGAGCACACGAGGGTCAGGGGTCCACTCTGAACCCCCGGCGGGTGGAGGCAGCCCACGCTGAGCACACGAGGGTCGGGGGTCCACTCTGTACCCCCGGGGGGTGGGGGGAGCCCATGCTGAGCACACGAAGGTGGGGGGCCCACTCTGAGCCCCTGGGGGTGGGGGCCACTCTGAGCCCCCGGGGGGACCCCACTCTGAGCACACGAGGGTGGGGGCCCACTCTGAGTACACGAGGGTTGCGGGGGTCCACTCTGAGCCCCCTAGGGGTGAGGGGGCCCACGCTGAGCACACGAGGGTCGGGGGTCCACTCTGTACCCCCGGGGGGTGGGGGGAGCCCACGCTGAGCACACGAAGGTGGGGACCCCACTCTGAGCACATGAGGGTGGAGGGGCGCATGCTGAGCACACGAGGGTGGGGGGGTCCACTATGAACCCCCGGGGGGGTGGGGGGAGCCCACGCTGAGCACACGAGGGTAGGGGGCCCACTCAGAGCCCCTGGGGGGGCCCACTCAGAGCCCCTGGGGGAGCCCCACTCTGAGCACACGAGGGTTGGGCCCATGCTGAGCACACGAGGGTGGGGGGCCTACTCTGAGCACACGAGGGTTGCGGGGGTCCACTCTGAGCCCCCGGGGGGTGGGGTGTCCACTCTGAGCCAGCCCCCTGGGGGTGGGGAGGCCCACTCTGAGCACACAAGGGTGGGGGGCCCACTCTGAGCCCCTGGGGCTGGGGGGAGCCCACTCTGAGCCCCCAGCCTGGGCAATGCAGATACCCCCTTCCCCATGTCCTTGGGTTTGTCCCCAGCAGGACCAGCTGGGCCAGAGAGATGCCCTCTGTCCCCGGGGCCCCCAGATGCCCCAGCTCTGAGAGGCTGGGCCAGTGGACAGAGCCAGAGGCCCGCGGCAGCCCAGCTCGAAGCAAGATGCCACTTCACAGCACGTGACCTTGGGCTGTCAGCAGACACACCACTCCCTGCCTCCTGGTCGGATGGCGGCGGTCACTGTCCTGCCGGCTAAGTGAGCCGGTGTGGAGCGAGGACAGCGCCTGCGCAGTGTGGGTCACTAGTCCTCGCCTCAGACGCTCCCACTGGCTCAGCACCTGGCTCAGTACTGCCCCCTGTCAGCCTGCCTCAAATTTCGCTGAAGGACACTGAGGGCTTCCTTCCCTCGGCAAGGGCTGGGGTGTGAGGGCCCAGCCCTCCCCAGCAGGTGTGACCAGGCGGTCACACAGGGGCCCCTGAGCTTGCTGGACAGGCTGTGGGAGACACTGACTCGTGCCCCCTCGATGAGATGGCAAGAAGCTCAGACCCAGCGGGCTCAGAGGGAGCCACGGTGTACCCAGGCGGCAACTGGGAGGCGGGCCGACCCCCGCCGGCCCCCGTACCCGAGCAGGCATCAGGCCACCCGGGAACTGCCATCCCCTGGCCCACAGCACTGCTCCAGCGACACTCAGCCAGACCCCGGTGCCACTTTGAGGGGGATGGGTGGCCCAGACATGGGGACTCTGGAGCCACAGCGTCCGCTTCACTGAGAACTGGTCAGAAAAGCAGATTCTGGGGCCCTTGCACAACGGAGGCAGAGATGCCGGGTGGGCCACCTCGAGGGCAGAGAGTCAGCGCTTCATGGTCAGCTCGCCCATCATCCCGCAGACCCTCTGCACCCAGGCATCCTGGGGAAACTCTGAGCCACAGCAGGGCCAGTCCAGCCGCTCCCTCGGCAAGGCCACGGGGCCTAGTCTGCCCTCCCAGCCATAAGCTGCGCTCCGGACCCCACTTCCAAAGGGGCGGGCGCCCAGGCTGCACCAGCAGAGCCCCCGGCCGTGCGGAGCGTCCCCACCCACACAGCCGTGCAGTCTGCACGCTCCTCTGTCCACGGCCCGGAGGCTCGGCTGACTTCCTGACCCCAGGTGAGCCCTCCAGGCGGGGAGGAGGTCCTGGATGAGGGGCCCTGCCTGGTGGCCTAAGAGGTCAAACAGGGACCGGGCGACAGGACCACCCCAAGTTCAATTCTGGGACAGACAGTGTGAGGCTCAAACAAGCAAGGACCCACATGGGGAACACTGGAAACTCAGAAGTTTTGTTGGGACTTCCCTGGCGGTCCAGTGGTTAAGAATCTGAGCTTCCACTGCAGGGACACTGGTTTGACCCTGGTCAAGGAACTAAGATCCCACATGCCAAGTTGTAGGGCCAAAATATAAAAATGATTAAGAAGTTAAAAAAAAAATTGTTGACAAAGAAAATGTCATGTGTTGCAAAACATCCTCTCCATCTCATTTCTTGTTCAAACAGTGTGACTTTGTGGCCAGGCAGGGGTCCTGCCAGACAGGGTTCCATTCTCCCAGGTCTGTGTCATGGGAGCTCCTTAGCCCTGCCTCTGTACCCTCTCAGCATATTAAAAAGCAGAGACATGACTTTGCCAACAAACGTCTGTATAGTCAAAGTTATGGTTTTTCCAGTAGGCATGTATGGATGTGAGAGTTGGACCATAAAGCAAGCTGAGAACTGAAGAATTGATGCATTTGAGCTGTGGTGGTGGAGAAGACTCTTGAGAGTCCCTTGGACTGCAAGGAGATCAGTCCTGAATATTCACTGGAAGGACTGATGCTGAAGCTAGTGCTCCAGCAATACTTTGGCCACCTGATGGGAAGAACTGATTCACTTGAAAAGACCCTGATGCTGAGAAAGATTGAGGTGGGAGGAGAAGGGGACAACAGAGGATGAGATGGTTGGATGGCATCACCGACTCAATGGACATGAGTTTGAGCAAACTCGGGGAGTTGGTGATGGACAGGGAGGCCTGGCGTTCTGCGGTCCATGAGGTCACAAAGAGTTGGACACGACTGAGTGACTGAACTGAACTGAACTGCACCCTCTTGGGGCTGGAGGCCCTGGGGTGCTCAGAGGCTTAGGGGCTGCCCGGGGGGGAGGTAAGAGAATCTCAGGGCTCCCAGCACGACCCCCTGGGCACTCTGAGTGTGACCACCACCCCTGCTGCGATGGCCTGACAGGGCTCATTCAGACAACTTCTGACGAGCGTCACAGCCGTGGGCGCCCACGGGCAGGCCCAGTGGGCAGCCTGGTGCGAATGGGTCTGCTGAGAATCTGCACACGAAGCCCCTCCCTCGAGGTGCCAACCAGAAACGCCTTAGGCTCTAGGAAGTACGCTTCCTGAAAAAGTCACCTTTAGAAGTGGCCTAGGACTCGGGGAAGGAGATCCGAGCCCCTTGAATCGCAGCCCTCCTGTCCAGTGGGGACCGTGACCACAGGGCGCAGCCAAGCAGCTAAGAGCAGGGGGACGGCCTCAAACCTCAGAGGCGCAGCTCTGTGTCCGGATGCACGTTTCGCGCAGCCGAGCGGCGTCTCCTGCCACGCAGAGCAAGCACTCTGACCAGAGGGACAGAGGGAAGGCAGGACTGAGGGGTGAGGGGACAGATGAGCTCCTCAGCAGGCTCTGAGCTTCCTGAAGACAGACTCCTCCTGTTTAGTCTTTAATCCCCCTTTTGAACAATCGCAGAACGTGGCTCACGTGATGGATGAATGAATGAATCAGTGAGTGGGGTCGTGTGCCATGTGACGGGTGAATGAATGAGTCAGTGGGGTCGGGTCCCATGTGACGGGTGAATGAATGAGTGAGTGGGGGTAGTGCCCCAGGTGATGAATGAATGAGTGAGTGAGTGGGGGTCGTGCCCCAGGTGATGAATGAATGAGTGAGTGAGTGGGGATCGTGCCCCAGGTGATGAATGAATGAGTGAGTGAGTGGGGTCGTGCCCCAGGTGATGAATGAATGAGTGAGTGAGTGGGGTCGTACCCCAGGTGATGAATGAATGAGTGGGGTCATGCCCAGGTGATGAATGAATGAGTGGGGGTCGTGCCCCAGGTGATGAATGAATGAGTGAGTGAGTGGGATCGTGCCCCAGGTGATGAATGAATGAGTGAGTGAGTGGGGTCGTGCCCCAGGTGATGAATGAATGAGTGAGTGAGTGGGGTCGTACCCCAGGTGATGAATGAATGAGTGGGGTCGTGCCCCAGGTGATGAATGAATGAGTGGGGTCGTGCCCCAGGTGATGAATGAATGAGTGGGGCCGTGCCCCAGGTGATGAATGAATGAGTGGGGTTGTGCCCCAGGTGATGAATGAATGAATGAGTGAGTGGGGTCATGTCCCATGTGACGGGTGAATGAATGAGTTGGGGTTGTGCCCCAGGTGATGAATGAATGAGTGAGTGGGGGTCGTGCCCCAGGTGATGAATGAATGAGTGAGTGAGTGGGGGTCGTGCCCCAGGTGATGAATGAATGAATGAGTGAGTGGGGTCGTGCCCCAGGTGATGAATGAATGAGCGAGTGGGGGTCGTGCCCAGGTGATGAATGAATGAGTGAGTGGGGTCGTGCCCCAGGTGATGAATGAATGAGTGGGGTCATGCCCCAGGTGATGAATGAATGAGTGGGGTCATGCCCCAGGTGATGAATGAATGAGTGGGGTCGTGCCCCAGGTGATGAATGAATGAATGAGTGAGTGGGGTCATGTCCCATGTGACAGGTGAATGAATGAGTTGGGGTTGTGCCCCAGGTGATGAATGAATGAGTGAGCGGGGGTCGTGCCCAGGTGATGAATGAATGAGTGGGGGTCGTGCCCATGAATGAGTGCGGTCGTGCCCAGGTGATGAATGAATGAGTGGGGGTCGTGCCCAGGTGATGAATGAATGAGTGAGTGAGTGGGGTTCGTGCCCAGGTGATGAATGAGTGGGGTTCGTGCCCAGGTGATGAATGAATGAATGAGTGAGTGGGGTCATGTCCCATGTGACAGGTGAATGAATGAGTTGGGGTTGTGCCCCAGGTGATGAATGAATGAGTGAGCGGGGGTCGTGCCCAGGTGATGAATGAATGAGTGGGGGTCGTGCCCAGGTGATGAATGAATGAATGAGTGCGGTCGTGCCCAGGTGATGAATGAATGAGTGGGGGTCGTGCCCCAGGTGATGAATGAATGAATGAGTGAGTGGGATCGTGCCCCAGGTGATGAATGAGTGAGTGAGTGAGTGGGGTCGTACCCCAGGTGATGAATGAATGAGTGGGGTCGTGCCCCCCAGGTGATGAATGAATGAGTGGGGTCGTGCCCCAGGTGATGAATGAATGAGTGGGGTTGTGCCCCAGGTGATGAATGAATGAATGAGTGAGTGGGGTCATGTCCCATGTGACGGGTGAATGAATGAGTTGGGGTTGTGCCCCAGGTGATGAATGAGTGAGTGAGTGAGTGGGGGTCGTGCCCAGGTGATGAATGAGTGAGTGAGTGGGGGTCGTGCCCCGTGTGATGAATGAGTGAGTGAGAGGGGGTCGTGCCCCGTGTGATGAATGAGTGAGTGAGTGGGGTTCGTGCCCAGGTGATGAATGAGTGAGTGAGTGAGAGGGGTTCGTGCCCAGGTGATGAATGAGTGAGTGAGTGAGTGGGGGTCGTGCCCCGTGTGATGAATGAGTGAGTGAGAGGGGGTCGTGCCCAGGTGATGAATGAATGAGTGAGTGAGAGGGGGTCGTGCCCCGTGTGATGAATGAATGAGTGAGTGGGGGTCGTGCCCAGGTGATGAATGAGTGAGTGAGTGGGGTCGTGCCCAGGTGATGAATGAGTGAGTGAGTGGGGTCGTGTCCCGTTGATGGTGCAGCAAACACGACAGAGAGGAGACTGCAAGTTCCCAACCCGGGCCCGTCCCGGGAGGCTGGGGCAGCCCTCAGGGCACCTGCGCCATCTGTCTGGAGAAATCCGACCCTGTGCCTGTGGGAGGGGTGAGGGTCACCGTGGACCACCCTCCTCCCCAGACTCAATACCGCCTTACTTTGGAGGGTCTCGTGGCCCCTTTCTGCCCCAGGCACCGGGACCCCCAGGGCAGGAGAGTGAGCCCAGGTAAGATGCATGGACGGGGTGGAAGGTGGAAGATCTGGCCTGCTCTTCGTGGGTGAGGCTGGATCACCAGCTCCCCTCCTCGCTCCCCACTGTGAGAGTGAGATCCCCGCATCTCAGCAGGGCTCCTCTGGAACACGGGTGTGGTTAGCATTTTAAAACCTAGGCTCTTTGCTGAGGAGGTTTGTGCTTTAGGAATGTTTCAAAGTAAATGCTAAGACTTTAAGGAGCCCTTTGGACTGCAAGATCAAACCAGTCCATCCTAAAGGAAATAAACCCTGAATAGCCATTGGAAGGACTGATGCTGACGCTGAAGCACCAATACTTTGGCCACTTGATGCAAAGAGCTGACTCACTGAAAAGACCCTGATGCTGGCAAAGACTGAAGGCAGGAGGAGAAGGGGACGACAGAGGATGAGATGGTGGGGCGGCATCACTGACTCCACGGACAGGAGTTTGAGCAGGCTCCGGGAGATGGTGAAGGACAAGGAAGCCTGGCGTGCTGCAGTGCATGGGGTCGCAAACAGGTGGACACAACTGAGCGACTGCTCAGTCGGCATGAAAATAACCACACCACACACATTAATGATGTTCCTGCAGGGCCCCTCCTCAGAGCTTGTCCGATTCATCTCATTTAGTCTCACACGCTGAGGCAGCCCTCACAGAGTCCCTGGCCTAGGAGATGGACCGCAGGCTCCAGAAGTCCTGCCACGCATGCACATTCTCACAGCCAGCCCGGCCAGCTGGTGCAGACATCCAGGATGGAAGCCTCTGCTCATCCCCAGAACCTCCCAGCACAGCAGTTTCCTGCTGCGTGAGGCAGACCCTAGCCCAAGGCTCGGGGCTCTGACCCCTCGCCCCTCCCAGCTCTCTGGGCCTCGTCTTGCAGGCCAAGGCCACTGGGGGCCCACGAGCCCAGCTCTGCACCTGGGGCCTGGAGTGAGGCCCTTCTGCAGCCTGGGGGCTGGTGCCAAGGCCCTGCTGAGTAGGAGTCCCCTCCTGGCCACGGGGAATGTTTCTATTTCATGATGTACCTGCAGGGGGCGTCCCTGGACCAGCCTGAGCACGTCTCTATCACACGGGGCTGGCTGTGGACACACAAACTGGAACAAAACGCTCACACCCCTCTGTGACCGTACTGATGGACTCATCAGGGAAACAGCCCCGAAGTCCAGTCCCCTTCGGGGAAGAACCCAGAGCTCTCTGACAACAGGCAGACTGCAGGCTGCAGCCGCCATGGCGGGCCCAGTTTGCTTCCAGGACCAGCTGGCAGGCTGCCACCTCCAGGAAGCCCTCCAGGCTGCCCAAGAGGGGCAGGTCCCTGCTCTCTGGGCCCCGCAGGAATGTGACCCTCCTCTAGGGCAGCCTCACCGCAGGTCTTCCTTGACAGAGTCCCCGCCACAGCCAGCCGCCTGTGCCTAGGGAGGGCCTGATCCTGCCCTGGGTGCGTGTGCCCTGGGGACACGCTGACAGGAACCACAGCCTGCTGACCACCCCTTGGGGCCTCAGCTAGAGCTGCCCGGGGCACAGAGTGACCTTCTAGACCAGCACCTCGCGCCACACCTGACTTCGGCAGGCTGGCTGGCGCCCCGCCCTCTGCCCTGGGCACCCCTAAGAAGGGGCAGGCGTTGCCCCCGCGCCCCTTTGAGGACCAGATGTCCTCACTGGGGCCTTCTGCCTGACCCCCCTCCTCTTCCAGAACAGAGACCCCAGGGCACCAAGTTCTGGCCACAGTCGACAGGCGCCCAGAACAGACCGCGGCCTCAGGGACAGGGTCCGTAACAGGGACTGCGAGGCCGTCCACCCTGGGGGCCTCCAGGACCCTGCACCCGGCCACCAAGCCCAGAGCCCAGGTGGGGAGAATCTCCATGCCCGGCCCAGGAGCCCGTGACTTGGGGGCTGGTCCTGGGACCACCCGGGCGAGTCCAGAGCCGGGCCTTTCGCCCCTCACTACCCACCCGCTTCCAGAAGGGCGTGTGGCGGGCCACGCCAGGAGCCTGGCTGGGCGAGGGGCCGCACCCGGGGCAGTGGGCAGAGCGGGGAGGGCCGGGCCGGGCCAGGCCTGTCCGCCCCCCGTCCTGCACCCACTACACACCCCCCTTTGCTCCTCTCACTGTGCGAGGAGGGGGCCGGCCAGCCCTGCATGCGGGCGCCTGCTCCTGCTAGGGCGAGGGAGGGGGCATTGGCAAGGCTCGGGGGGCGGGGAGCGGGAGGCCAGCCAGCGTCTACAAGGGCAGAAACTACCAAAGCAGCCAGGATCAAGAGTGGAGGACCGGTGGGGGCGGGGGGGGGGTGCTCAGCCACGGGGGAGGGTGATGGGGAAGAAGCGGTGTGACAGGGAGAGGAAAAAGGAAATAAGACGGGAGGAGAAGATGGCAGAGACAGACGAGGAGGTGAGCGAGTGTGGAGGGGTGCCCAAAAGCTGGAATGAGATCTCGGGGCTGTGGAGTGGGGGCAGGCTGAGAGAAACCAGGGGCACGGATGGTACCTAGGCATGTCCGAATCAAGAAACTGCTGCAAAACACAAACAGTCACAGGTTAGTGGGGGCGGGGGCCGGGGGCAGCAGCAGCGGAGCAGGCGGGGCAGCGCGGAGGAGTGTCCGCGGCGGGCGGCGGCCCATCGGAGCCGGGCGGCCGCACAGCGCGCGGGGACCCTGAGCGGGGGTCGGGGGTTGGGGCGTGGCAAAGCGGTGGGCAGCTGAGGCGCGGGACCCCGGGGCGGACCGCAAGGCCTGGCCTGGGGTCTCCCCAGTGGGAGAGCGGCCCTGCCTGTCCAACCGC